>NC_134237.1:42965645-44215645 GCF_965152275.1 Natator depressus
TCCCAGCACTGTGGTTGGTATCTGTGTCTCCAGCTATGTTTGTCGCTTCTACCCTGTTTCTTATTGTTTACAGCTTTATTAATCCTGAGCGGTTTGCTACCTGAACCACATGAGGGAGGTCAAGAGGATTCCTGTTAGCTGGCTGTATTTGTAACTCGTTGTTTATGATTCGCCATCTTTTTGGATTCCTTTAAGTTATAAATACTTTGGCCTTGCTTTTCCTATTGTTGGTAGGATTGTTTCCTGGCCTGATTTTGGTCACCTGACTTGCAAAGTTTTCTGAATATTGTGGTGCTTCTTCACTTGCTTTTAGCATTATGTCTCTGCCTCAGAAGGTTTTGTATTTTGCTACTCTGCAGATTGCAGTGTATGTGGAAGTCTTCAGCCACACAGTGTTCAACAAAGATTATGGTCAGTAGGTCCCTTCCTAATAATTACTTTGGGTACCGTTACTGAATAATTGCATCTGACAAGTTTTCTGTGGCTTCGTCAAAGTTTCCTTTGCCTCCTGATTTTTGGTTGCTTCTGTTTTGACTTAAAGGTGTCCCTGGATGTTTGTCAAGGGATACGAACTTGGATATTTGTTGTGCTTTAAATGGCATTCAGTACTCTGAAGGAAAAAATGGAATATGACAAGCTCATAATTTTCAGAGATTTTTCTCTTTGTAAGCATGAAATAGTTAGACTTGTATTTGTCTGATTGTTCTGGTGGTATATCCCTTTTCAGTGGAATTTTCCTGGAGTTAGTTTGTGAAAGTTTTTTAGTTTTGGGGTTTTTTTTTACATTGGTAGGTGAATATTATTACTTTGGAAAGGGTACTAGCTAGATAGCCTTTCTCCATGAAGTACTGTACAGAAAAGATATAGCTGAGGCCTGAGTTGGGTGAGCTTTCCCACTCAGTCTCATCTATATTTCTGATCTGAAAGTACCACCACTTTGTTTACGATAGAGCAACAGAGTGGTTAATAAATATCTGGAAAAATAGAAGGTAGGAAAAAATATGGTTAAAGTTCACCTAAAATATGCAACAAGTTATGAGACTTAGTGCTGCCCTTTAGTGCTGTGTTTCTAAAAAGTATAAATTGTACAGCCTCATGGGCTTCCTTCACTTCATTCCATTTTTATTACTAAATTATTAGGGCTGGATTCTTATGTAGTGTAAATCAGCATAGCTCCTTTGAAGATAATGGAGCTATCCTGTTTTACACCGGCTCAGTATCTGACTCTTAGTGTTTATCTATTAAGAAAAATCACATTCTCAATAAGGAAGCTCTTAAAACATCTATCAGTAAATGTCTAACTCCACAATTACACACATAGAGTTCTGAATTGGTCTATTCGTAAACGGCATCGGCCAAAATCTGATGTTCTTATTTTAGGTCTTTCTGTTCACCTGTCTCCAGTGGTCTGACAAGGACTGAGAAAGCAGCTGCACAAAATATTGTCTCAGTACATAAACTTTAAGACTATATCAGCAATTGATTCTTACTTCCCATATTAATAACTACATGGAAGAGCCAGAGTTTACATACTACATACAGGCATTCCCCTGAAAATTAACTAGTTCCATTATCAATGCACAATATGCACCTTTGACCTCAGTTATTAGACATACTATATGTCTGTCAGTAGTGATTTGAACTCCTGTAGATAGGGAAAGCAAATACAAACACACCAGAAAGTTGCTCCAAGTCTTCAATGGTTACCTGTTGTATTTCAGAACTGATGATTTCAGAAAGCCTTGAATTACAACACTGAAAGTTTGACTGTGCCTTTTAAGGCAACATGTTTGGGGCAGTAAAGAGTTGCACTACCCTAGTGTAACCCACATACCTCCTGGGTGTGGTGTTCTGTCCCCTCTTGTGGCACCAAGACCACTTAGAGATTAATGAGTCTGCTACAGCCTTAGCTAAGGGCCATGTGGCTTTTAGCTCATGCATTTAGCTCCAGAGGTTCCAGGTTTGATCCTACCCGCTGATAACTGGGGTCTGTCAGTATTACATTAGCACAAGGTCGTATGACCATGGCCATGTTCTCAGCTCCCCTATCCCATTTGAAGAAACTAACACCACTGTAGACACTTACACAGTCCTTGTGCTCAGCACAAGAGGGCTCCTTGTATCTTGCCGGGGACTAGACTAGATGACCTCTCAAGGTCCCTTCTAGTCCTGTGATTCTATGTTTCTCTCCCCTGCCCTAGAGAACCTACACAGTGATTGGTCACAGCCTGGCCATAAAGATCAGAATTAATTTAATAAAGAAGTAGTAACTTTATAGATTACATTAGCATTTACTAAAGCTTCCAAAGTACCATGTCTCCATGCATGCACTGGGTCTTGTGTAAAATTTGGTGTGGATCACTTGGGGACGACTTCTATAGTTGTTCCAAAAACTAGGCGTTAGATTCTGAACTGACCTATGCACCAAGGGATTCACGATGCAGATACGGTCCTTGCTTTAGAAGTTAGTGAGTGGGTGAGGATGAGTGGTGGGTAATCATGTCAGGAGAGATTTTCAAAGGCACAAATGGAAATTAAGTACTTAAATCTATTGGAAGTCAATGCAAGTTATACAGACATTCCAAGCATTCATAGCTATGCTTCAGACATATTTGTTACCATTACTTATTATATGCCAACAGGGGTATATATGAAAAAATGACCAATTTCTGATCTCACATTTGTTACACTGACTAGAATGGACTTACCGTATTCCTTATTTACACGAGTGGAACTGAAACTAGATGCAGGCCTCCAAGCAAGGGGGCTTATTAGTGAACTGAATGCATTTTTTGTTATACTCTGCGTAACTAACCAGGGGGCCTGTTTCCAATCAGAAATATTTATCTATCTTTTACAACTTTCACTAAAAACGTAATTTGAAAATAAGCAAGATTCTTGACAGGGTGAGGGACACAATGGTTTAGGAAAAATGCAGCTTAAGCCTTTGGGGTCTGATTCTTCTCTGATATACCCCCTTTTTATACCACCATAACTCCACTGATGGAGAATCAGTCCTTACTTTACATTCTCTGCACCTACAGCTGAAGGACATCCGTTAAGGCACAAAATTCTAAACAAATAAGACATTCATGTAAATAACGTTATATACATTACCTAACATGAGAAATGTTATGGAAATGTCTAAGTAGTTGTGCATCTTTTCTGTGGTGGCTGGATGGATGTTCCTAGAAAAGCAGCAGGGAACCTGATATGTTCAAGGGCTCCTTTACATTGTTATAAATTCTAAGAACACTATGGATTTTTTTTTTAAGTTTCTCCATCACAGCCTTTACCATCTTAATTGTCATGGTGTAATTCCCCTTTGTTTTGGTTGTTCCTGCTTATTGAAGTTTAAAAAGTGATTTGATTGGTCGCATACAACTTCTGTATGACCTCAAATACCAGACAAAACACACACGGAAGAAAGAATTGATTGTCCACTTTTGAAAAGACACCAGTGTTCAGCAGTGAGCACTGGCAGTTTTCTTTCCTTTTCTTTCTTTAAGACCTAATTTGGTGCATACCAGATTCAACCTCTGCACCGCTCTGTTTTTGTTTTTTACTTCATCTCAGGCACGGTCTCGTTATGATATGCGACGGACTGTACATCCGTAGACACAGGCAGTACAATTCCCTTTTCAGAAGACGCAGATTACCCAAATAAGTATACTAATAAGGCTATGCAGATTCCATGGCCAGTGAATGAATCAGAGCCAATTTCACGGCCACGGGATCATTAAAAGCAACAGCTTCTGGGTTTTCACAGCCAGCATTGAGCTCTAAGGGTATGAAAGAGCAGACGGCTCCATATTTCCACAGCTGCAGCCTTCAGTAAAAGATGCTGTACCATTCTTTTATTCTTGCTACAGAAAAACATCCCAAAGTGACCTAGATTTCCAGGGTCCCTGTTGCTTGATTATAACAATCTCGTGACTAGACACGGGCAACACGCAAAGAGTGCCCACTGAGCAAATTCCCTTTTATTAGAGGAAAAAAAGTTCTCTACATTTGCCAGACTTAAAAGCCAATGTAGCAAGCTTAGTCAGAGGGGCAGAAATAAGCATTTTTAGCCATGAAATATGAATAAATCAAATTATTAACCTATTTGTGGCTGGATGTTTGTTTCATGACTGTTTAGTCACTCAGTCTCCACACTGCTAGTCACTTCTCTCTTCCTTGCTAAACTTTTGATATTCCCTCCTCTACCTCCCCCCAGCCTGCCCCAAACATCTCTAAAGATTGTTGTCTGGGGAAGCACTATGGTAGGACACATACTCTCCACTTTCTTTCCCAGCCGGTAAGACACCATAGCAAGGGAGCCCTTACAGTGTTGCTTTCAATGTGTTTGGTTCCCAGTGCTCACCCTGTCTTCTCTTTGTCTTTTTTAGGCAAATTATCCCCGAACAGAAGCACCAAGGATTAAAGCTAAAGCAAAAGAATGTGCAGGTGTAAAATTGACTCAGTCTCTCTTGGGTAGGTGGGGAATGGAGGGTTTAGTGTTGGCATGGAGTGTGAAGTGAGCATTGTTAATTGTTTATACAAAGTCAAAGCATCTACAAAGTGTCCCCAGTCTGTGGCTGTTTAAACTTCCATGCATTGTGCAAGGCCTTCCGTGCTACTGCCCAGGGTAACTGCCCTTTAGAGGCATTAGCTTGATGATTACTTCTGTTTGTCATCAGAGCTGCCTGTAGTCTGGGACTCCTCTGGTGAGACTCGCTGAGCAGCAAACTCTAATTTAGGGCTGCATTCTAACACCCTTGTTCATTTTGAGTAGGCCCTCAGCTCCACAAACAGTTGCATGTATTCCAGTAGCACTATTCAAGGTGAGTATAGCAGAACCTGGAACACTGTGTGATCTTGGACATTAGCTGTAGTCCCAGAACCCGGGTTAGTGGTTCTGCCACTGAAAATTAGTGCATTGGCTGGAGGCATCACATGAAACAGAGAGTCTGAAAATGAGAACAAAGTTCATTTTAACCACCTCTATGTTGTCTCTCAGTAAAGTCTGTTTCTCTTTGTAATTCATTAGGTAAGGAACATACATTGCCTACCCCATATATCGCTGGGGCTCCATTCCCACTCTCCAGGTTATTCCCATAGGGAAGTGGAATTCTTGGAGCTCTTCTATCAGGGCGGCCTTCCCTCGGGGAGGAGGTCGAAAGCTGCACCCTCTAAACCTGTGGATCTCAACTGATCTGACAGAGGGAAGGGGCCCGTGTCCTTGGAAGTCCACTTGGATGCATTTGAGTCCTAGTCTTATTCTTTGGCACACAGGAGTCTATGTGAAACTCACCTCTCTCATACTTGCTTTCTCATTTTTATTTATTACATATGCAATACCATAGGTGAGCATGGCATTTGAAAGACAAGTAAAAACATGCTCCTAAACCTAACTATTGCTCATAATCCAGGTTAGCAATGCCAGAATGAGTGACAGTAGGAGACAACAGCATGGATACAGGAGGGAGGAGATTTACACAGAATAAGACCACAAAGTTACTTGACTCTCAAATACTCAGAGACACACATGCATGCACACAAACATTCCCCAGAAACCTTGTTCAGTACAAGATCCTGATACAACTTTTTTATTCTGAATGTTTCCTGCTGTTCTTTTGGCTCCCAAGCTAAGAGCTACAGTATGTGTGTTTCCTTTTGCCTTGGCAATGCTCTTACTACATTATTTTATTGGCTCATTCAGTCTCACAGTGAAGAATGGGCCTTCCAGGTGAATGATAGAAAGCTTATGAGCTCTAAGAGTGGTGTTCTCTGCAGGTCCAGGTCTGATCACAGATGACCCATGTTTTGGAAAGGCTTTTCTTTTTATCATAAACATCATCATTCATCATAAACTGTAACACTTTAGAATTATTTATTGTCATTTACTTTGCACTCAGTTATAAGGCATCCATCATCATGGAGACTCTGGCGGCATAGAATCATGGAATATCAGGGTTGGCAGGGACCTCAGGAGTCATCTAGTCCAACCCCCTGCTCAAAGCAGGACCAATCCCCAACTAAATCATCCCAGCCAGGGCTTTGTCAAGCCTGACCTTAAAAATATCTAAGGAAGGAGATTCCACCACCTCCCTAGGTAACACATTCCAGTGCTTCACCACCCTCCTAGTGAAAAAGTTTTTCCTAATATCCAACCTAAACCTCCCCCACTGCAACTTGAGACCATTACTCCTCATTCTGTCATCTGCTACCACTGAGAACAGTCTAAAGCCATCCTCTTTGGAATCCCCTTTCAGGTAGTAGTTGAAAGCAGCTATCAAATCCCCCCTCATTCTTCTCTTCCGCAGACTAAACAATCCCAGTTCCCTCAGCCTCTCCTCATAAGTCATGTGTTCCAGTCCCTTAATCATTTTTGTTGCCCTCCGCTGGACGTTTTCCAATTTTTTTCACATCCTTCTTGTAGTGTGGGGCCCAAAACTGGACACAGTACTCCAGATGAGGCCTCACCAATGTTGAATAGAGGGGAACGATCATGTCCCTCGATCTGCTGGCAATGCCCCTACTTACACATCCCAAAATGCCATTGGCCTTCTTGGCAACAAGGGCACGCTGTTGACTCATATCCAGCTTCTCATCCACTGTAACCCCTAGGTCCTTTTCTGCAGAACTGCTGCCAAGCCATTCGGTCCCTAGTCTGTAGCGGAGCATGGGATTCTTCCGTCCTAAGTGCAGGACTCTGCACTTGTCTTTGTTGAACCTCATCAGATTTCTTTTGGCCCAATCCTCTAATTTGTCTAGGGCCCTCTGTATCCTATCCCTACCCTCCAGCATATCTACCTCTCCTCCCAGTTTAGTGTCATCTGCAAACTTGCTGAGGGTGCAGTCCACGCCATCCTCCAGATCATTTGTGAAGATATTGAACAAAACCGTCCCCAGGACCAACCCTTGGGGCACTCCTCTTGATACCGGCTGCCAACTAGACGTGGAGCCATTGATCACTACCCGTTGAGCCCGACAATCTAGCCAGCTTTCTATCCACCTTATAGTCCATTCATCCAGCCCATACTTCTTTAACTTGCTGGCAAGAGACCGTATCAAAAGCTTTGCTGAAGTCAAGGAATAACACGTCCACTGCTTTCCCTTCATCCACAGAGCCAGTTATCTCGTCAAAGAAGGCAATTAGATTAGTCAGGCATGACTTCCCCTTGTGGATCCATGCTGACTGTTCCTGATCACTTTCCTCTCTAAGTGCTTCAGAATTGATTCCTTGAGGACCTGCTCTATGATTTTTCCAGGGACTGAAGTTAGGCTGACTGGCCTGTAGTTCCCCGGATCCCCCTCCTTCCCTTTTTTAAAGATGGGCACTATATTAGCCTTTATCCAGTCGTCCGGGACCTCCCCCAATCGCCATGAGTTTTCAAAGATAATGTCCAATGGCTCTGCAGTCACATCTGCCAACTCCTTTAGCACTCTCGGATGCAGTGCATCCGGCCCCATGGACTTGTGCTCATCCAGCTTTTCTAAATAGTCCCGAACCACTTCTTTCTCCACAGAGGGCTGGTCACCTCCTCCCCATGCTGTGCTGCCCAGTGCAGTAGTCTGGGAGCTGACCTTGTTCGTGAAGACAGAGGCAAAAAAAACATTGAGTAATTAGCTTTTTCCACATCCTCTGTCACTAGGTTGCCTCCCTCATTCAGTAAGGGGCCCACACTTTCCTTGACTTTCTTCTTGTTGCTAACATACCTGAAGAGACCTTCTTGTTACTCTTAACATCTCTTGCTAGCTTCAACTCCAAGTGTGATTTGGCCTTCCTGATTTCACCCCTCCATACCTGCGTAATATTTTTTTACTCTTCCCTGGTCATTTGTCCAATCTTCCACTTCTTGTAAGCTTCTTTTTTGTGTTTAAGATCAGCAAGGATTTCACTGTTAAGCCAAGCTGGTCGCCTGCCATATTTACTATTCTTTCTGCCTATTGGGATGGTTTCTCCCTGTAACCTCAATAAGGATTCTTTAAAATACAGCCAGCTCTCCTGTACTCCTTTCCCCCTCATGTTATTCTCCCAGGGGATCCTGCCCATCAGTTCCCTGAGGGAGTCAAAGTCTGCTTTTCTGAAGTCCAGGGTCCGTATTCTGCTGCTCTCCTTTCTTCCTTGTGTCAGGATCCTGAACTGGACCATCTCATGGTCACTGCCTCCCAGGTTCCCATCCACTTTTGCTTCCCCTACCAATTCTTCCCGATTTGTGAGCAGCAGGTCAAGAAGAGCTCTGCCCCTAGTTGATTCCTCCAGCACTTGCACCAGGAAATTGTCCCCTACACTTTCCAAAAACTTCCTGGATTGTCTGTGCACCGCTGTATTGCTCTCCCAGCAGATATCAGGGTGATTGAAGTCTCCCATGAGAACCAGGTCCTGCGATCTAGTAACTTCCGTTAGTTGCCGGAAGAAAGCCTCGTCCACCTCATCCCCCTGGTCAGGTGGTCTATAGCAGACTCCACCACAACATCACCCTTGTTGCTCACACTTCTAAACTTAATCCAGAGACTGTCAGGTTTTTCCGCAGTTTCATACCAGAGCTCTGAGCAGTCATACTGCTCTCTTACATACAATGCAACTCCCCCACCTTTTCTGCCCTGCATGTCCTTCCTGCACAACATTAAATTGCTGTGTAGCAATTAGGAAGGATTTCAAGTCATTGAGTTACTTTTGTTCATAATGTTTGTGTGCTTCAAGCATGTATGCATTTAGGGTATTCGCTGATTTCAGTTTTAATGCTTCCACCAGGTCTGTGCTGGGAGATACACCATTCACAGAAAGTGCCTGTTTCTTCTAATTTCTCAGTCATTTTGCAGAACTGGCTGGTCCATTTCTTTTCCTTTGTGTAATCTTTTTCATCTGCCTGTACTTCTTTCTGATAACGGTTATACACAGGGCATTTGCCAGTGTGACAGAGCACATGGATAGAGGTTATGTATACAAAATGGATAGGGAAGGACTTTTATTTTTTAATCATAGCCAATCATATAATTTGTTTTAACCCTTCATGAAATCCTGGTCCCCAAACTAGCCTCTTATGTACTCAAACAGACATACCTGGGAAATGCACTGGGTTAAGCCGTAGGGTGAGGTTTGAATCAATGAAACCTTCCTGTCTTTCTTCAAGTTGTGGACTCAAATGCCCCAGTTGTCTTGACTGAAATCCTAAGGAGTCATGTTTCATCTAGATCAGTAGGGCCTGGGGTCAAGAGTCTCTAGTTTTAGCACAGTAATGGGAATATATATATAATTAGTCTGTGTTTTACACCACAATGCTGGGGTCACCCACTCAAAGTGCTGAAATAACAAAGCAAATGAGCTCAGACAATCCAGAACCACAAAAAGAATGCCTTGAAGCTCTCCTCATTGCAAGTTGGCTGCTCTCTATTATTTCCTAAAGATATCGGGGATGGTTTAAAAGAAAGAACAAAAGAAAGCAGCATTTTTCTTTCAAATTCCCTTTTCTAAACCAAACCAAACAGAACTGACAATTCCTCATGTTTCAAACAAAAGTCCAAATCCTCCTCTCATTAAGTCAGTGGTGTGCACTGGTGTTCCTGAGAGCAAAAATTGGCATAAAACCTCTTATATGATGCAATATGGGTCCTTTAAATACTCTCTTCCAAATTCAATTCTAAGATATTATTTATCGGATTCTGCTCTCGGAACTCATTGATTTCAATGGGTTACATGGGTGTAACAAGGACAGAATTTAGCCCTGGCACTCTAGTCTCCTAGCCTGCAAACAAATGAAATAATAAACAGATCTCTAAGTGACCTAGTTCAATCCTTTCTGTATTTTTGGCTATTTCCTATTCATTTAAACTGCATTCCTTGTAGCAAACAGATGCAATTTAAATGTGATCAATATATCCCTGTGAAGTATTTATGGAGAAGCTGAACAGCTGTAGAAAAACTGTGAAGAAAGCCTGGCACTTAGCAAAGGTGGATTCACAGTCAAACAGGAATGGAAGGCCATTGGAATAACTCTCTCTTCTATGAAAGCTCATCTCAGTGTTCTGCAGGATTTAACTGTGTGGGGACAAGTAATTGTATAATGAGGAGAGTACATTCTGTTAGTAACCCCAGACTCTCTAACTGTGATTCAAGGCATACTTATTTGCTTGGACTGATGTAAAGGGAGGTTTGATGGGGGTTAGGTCTGGAAGACAATGGGGAATTTTGTGAGAGTTCTGTAGGGGTCTGAATTTTCTTGGCTGTTAAGGAGTAATGCTCAGATTCCCGAAAGTATTTACGGGCCTAGCTCCCATTGATTTCAATAAGAGTTAGCCACCTAAATACTTTTGTGGATCTGGGCCTTGGTTGCTAGATATTACTTTTGCTCCTGTAATTTGAGTTAGGGACACCCAGGGCTTTTAAGTAGATGTCTTTCTTTTGTATAAGCCTGTGTGTGTGTGTGTGTGTGTGTGTGTGTGTGTGTGTGTGTGTGTGTGTATATATAGCAGGTCTTTTTGTCATAAAACATTCATTCAGCATGTCACACCATTGGATCCACTGATCTTTTCTGTTTTCCTATGGATATTATAGGCTCAGGGTCAACACAATTTATCACAAAGCCTTCCCTCAGCATCTTCTCACAGTTCATAATGTCTGACAGAGAACCTAAAGGTTTCATTATGCCATTAGCCTTTATTAGCACCCCACTGGCTGTGGCACGGAAGAAGAAAACATAAAGATGAGCAGATTCTACTTCATTGGGAAAATTCATCTCTGGCTCAGAAGGCCAATGTGAGACCCTCTGTGCCTCTTGTATCTTGTGAGTCAGTTGCTCAGGTAGACCATGAGCAAAGAAGCCACATAGATGTGTCTATACAACCTTCTATGTCCTTCAGAAAAAAGGGTTTCAGTGCCAGCCTGTCCTATAACAATCTGGTGTGACTAGCCACAGTGGCTGTGGGCTGGGGAGAGGAAATGGATCTGTGTATACTGGAGCCAGGAGCTCTAATCCCTTTATTCTAAACTCATTGAAACCAATGGCAAAACTCACTTTAACTTTAATGGTACAGGATCAGGGCCATAGCAGAGAGACACTGTGGCCACTGTCCCAGCCGCAGAAGTCTCCACAGCAGCACCACACTCCACACATTGTGCCTGAATACTATTATGTCACAATCTGGAATGCAAAGGGTATGAGAAGGGGCTCTTATGCTTCTCACAAGTTTAGCATTGCCTAGTGTAAACTTTAAAGCAAATTGACTTCACATTGGTGTGCAAGGTTAGTAAAGTGGCAATTGCAATTGAGTCTTTCACCATAACAGTAGGAAATACAGTAGAATCTGACAGTAAAACATTATCATTTTCACAAAGACTACTGGCCAAATTCTTATCTCCTCCACACCAATGGATCTTAATAGTAACATATTTGAGTAACAGGATTTACCCTAGATATACACCAGTGTAATGGAGAGCTGAATCTAGTCCTACAGCAACAAAAAGGATATTCATATTATTGCTTCTGCACAGTCTCTTCCACTTCAAAGATTAGAATTTTGTGGTCCACAGCAAAAAAACCAACCCAAAACAGAAACTTCCTCAAGTTCTTTCAACTCCATTAGCAAAACAATGGTCAAAAACCAAACCACACCAAAATAAATAAATAAATAAATAAATAAATGAGCTTGCTGGGAATAAATGGTTTCAGTGAACTGTCTGTGTTTCAAAAGCCTGATTCCTTCAGCAAGCTGGTTCCGGAAAATGTCTATCATTCATTTATATGCAATTATTGTTTAAATTTCATATGTGTTAAAGTCTGGCCTGTTAACCATGGCATGCTTGGATTTGGCCCCCACTGTCAGCTAAGCCGATGGTGGTCTGTCACAAAATGCTGGTGTTTATTAGAAAAAATTATGGCCTACTGAATGCTATTTTCATCCATTGTTGGATCTGAAAGCCCAGGTTCCAGCCGGAGCCTGAATGTCAACACTGCAATTTTATAGCCATGTGAGCCTGAGTCAGCTAATTTGGGCCAGCTGTGGGTCTTTTATCACAGAATAGACATGCCCTTAGTTCTCATAACACAGAATACAATATCAATTAGTATGATTTATCATTTTTGTTGGACATCTCTACAGAGAGGCTAAGGACTGAAAGAACATAGAGACTGGATTGCTCTCAGTGAGAGATGGTCCAGTGATCCAAGGGAGAGGCAATATATAGAAGTATGGACTGCTATTGCCTGTAATGTGCCTGTTATATGAATCAAAATGTCATTTTACTCTCTGGACCTCTCAATCTGGCACCTTTCAAAGGAGTTCGTTTTTAAAGGTTCAGCTCTCGGAAGGGAGTAATCAATGGTGTGATACTGCATTAATTGCTAAGCATCTCTTAGTAAAACAGCAAACGTGTGACTATAATGGATCAGGTGACGACTGCAGAATTCTGATATTCAAGACTATGGAGAAGGAGCAGCATTGCTGGGTTACCAAATCCACTTCAATCCAGGCCAATTCTAACTCCTCATGCTTTTTGCACATCTCTATGCATATTAGTTCCCAGTGGGAGAGCAGTCGGTTATTGAAATAGCACCAGAACAGTTGTTATTTTCTAACCAAATTGACACCAAAACTATAAAGTACCAAAAATTTCTCAAGAAAACATCATCATGTGAGATCTCCTGATTACTTTTTAGACCAAAGAGGTTCATATTAATTCTGATAAGAAATGAAGAAATACCAAACTTTCAGATGCGTCTCCATATCCCAACCCCATTGGCAGAAAAGAAGGGGCGAGGAGAGAACACAGCCCTATTCTCCACTCTAGTTTTACATTAGTGTAGCTCCATTGACTTCACTAGATGGATTTGCACTATTATAAGTGAGATCACAGAATCTGATGCAATAAGCGTGGAGACATTTTGTGCATACAACTCTGTGAGAGTCCTGCAAAAATGGAGTATAGAATATCTTATTTTATTAGGGTTAGTGGAACCTTTGTCTGGTAATTGGAAAGCCTGGCAGCAAACCACACAAACCATTTATACCTTACCCACAAAATAGAAACAAAACAGACTAAAAAATCGTGTTGCCAGTCTCACATTATATCAGAATCTAACAGCACTTCGAGCATCTCCGAGAAGCACATAACATCTTTTTCATAAAAGTAAGGAAAAACCATTAATAGGATTAATCTGTGCTTAAAGGGGTGTCCTCTCTGCAGGCAAAAATACTGTTAAATATGGTTTGCTGATAAATAGTTTATGATGGCGCTGATGTCCAGCATTGCCATGATTATTCATGCTGTGTTACAGTAGATCTACTACAGACAAACTGAGCCTCAAGTACTTAAAGGCTTATTTCTCAAAGTGAAATGCTCACTCAGCGTCCAATTTTGTTTGTGTAATTAATAACATTTGAAGTGACAGAGGTTTAGTACCTCGCCCAACACTTTTCTTTAAATGCCCTTTATATTTCAGAGACTCATCGATTTCTTTGTCAGTACCAATCAAATATACCATAACATTATTGTGCTGAATTTTTTAACACTGAAGTTACACTAATTGTAACTTATTCAGCTAGGAACCCGGTGGAGACTGGTGTTATCTGTTAGGGGGCAAGGCAGCTGAAGATCATGCTGCATCCAGTATTGCTCCTCTGAGGTACACCGATTGTATGTTGAAGGTTGAATTCCACAGAGTGCCGATCAGATTCTGCTTTCAGTTATGCCTGGGTCTATCTGAAATAACTCTGTTGGCTTCAACTGAATTACTACAGATTTACATTGATGTAACTGAGAGCAAAGTCTGACTTTCAAAGTTGAACCCAAAATAAATCCATAGTAGTGTCATTAGTTTCAGTGGAAATTCCATACTTGCGGTATGAATTTAAATTGGTGTTACTATGCCAGCAGAATTTGGCCCACTGTATGTATGTGTGTTTGCAGGGTATTGTAAAATGAAATAAGCTGACTAATTTGGAGAAAATAAGAAGTGACAGCAATCTTTTCTCCAAAATGTCCCACCTGACTGTCCCTCACATTCCCTTTGTTTTATTTATATCTAAGAAATTTGCTTATTTAAAAAAAAGTAACTCTTCATGCTTCTTGCATATCTCTATGCATACTAGTTTCCAGCAGGAGAGCAGTCAGAGCTAATCTTACAGTACAGTAACTCCCCACTTAACGTCCTCTCGCTTAATCTTGTTTCGATCTTAGGTCCCTGCTCAGTTACAGAACATGCTCCATTTAAAGTTGTGCAATGCTTCGCTATAACGTCGTTTGGCTGCCTGCTTTGTCCACAGCCGGCAGCCCCCCCTATCAGCTCCTCTACGCCCCCCCACCTCACAGCGCCTCCCACCCGCTGGCAGACCCCACGGATCAGCGCCTTGCCCCTCCACTCCCCACCTCCTGCCTGTGGCAATCAGCTGGCTTGCAGCGTTCGGGGGCGGGGGAGCGAGGACTCGGTGTGCAGGCTCCCCCTCCCTCCCCTGCCTCCCAAACGCCGCAAGCCAGCTGATTGCCGCAGGCAGGAGTGAGGAGGAATGAGGACGCAGCATGAGGAGGAAAGGGGGAGGAGGGGGGGAAGAAGAGGCAGGTTAAGGGTGGGGCTTGGGGGAAGGAGTGTAGTGGGTGGGCCAAAGGTTGAGCCCCCCGCCCATGGTGCTTGCAGAGTAGAGGAAGCTGCCGCTGCTGCTGAGCACCGTACTTCTCTTAGCCTACAGCACCTTCAGCCTCCTTGTCTGCCTCATTGTCTCCAGTGCCAGTGGGCTGTGCCTGTGTGGGGTAAGGTGAGGGCACCTCCCAACTATAGTACTGTACTGCACTGTATGGCAAAAAAATTTTTCCCTGGAACCTACCACCCCCCCCCCCCGCCCCCCATTTACATTCATTCTTATGAGGAAATTGGATTTGCTTAACATCGTTTCACTTAAAGTCAGATTTTTCAGGAACATAACTACAACGTTAAGTGAGGAGTTACTGTATTTCTAACCAAATTGAAACCAAAACTAGATCTCTCAAAAAGGTTCATATTAATTCTGATAAGATCTGAAGAAATGCCCAATCTTTCAGCTGCCTTTTCATATCCCAACCCAAACTCAAATAAACTTTTGAGGCTCAGCTAGTCACTAGTGGTAGGGTTATAAGTTATCTAAGGTTTTACTATATGTATGTTGCAGTGAGTTTCAGAGGCAGTACTTGCACAGTTTTACAAATAGTCCAATTCTGCCAACCCTTACTCATGCAAACCAAACCTAATCCAAATTCTGTTGAAGTTAATGAGAGTCTTTGCACTGATGTCACTGGGCATTGGATCAGCTCCATATTCCAGTTTACATTGTATTCTCTTAAAATGTATTTGTAGGATGCCTACTACAGTGGGGCTCTTCTCTCATCTGGGAACTGTGCTATAATGCACATTTTAAAAAATGCAAAAAATCTTTTAGAAATCAATAAGACTATTTGCATTAGAAAGGACTGCTTGTGTGACGATGGATTCTCAGGATTAGGTCCTAATAGTGTGGTACCATATCAGTGCAATATGCATGTATAGCTACACTCGATTTTTAGGTCTCTTTGGAGAGTGAAGGTGAAGTACCTGGTGATGTCTTTATCTGGCTGTAGAACTCTAATAATTGTATTACAACTAAACTGAAACTGCAGCACCTCCCACCTGCCAGGATTACATCCTCCCAAACAAGAGGGTTTAGTCATTTTTCCCAAGCTGGTGTGGGAGGCTTGAGCACATATTTATTACTGTGTACAATGCTAGAGAAGGTGCATATGCGTGAGGAAGAGACTCATTAACTCTATGGCAAATCTCCACTTCAAAGTACCTATTCTGTAAAAGGATCAAAAAGGTTATGTAACTCACAGTTTAGCCACTGCTTTGAAAATGTTAAAATGGGCTTGTTTTGTTAGTAAAGCAGACATAATTCCTGCTAATGGTGTCAAATACACTTTATATCGGACACTTTTCTGAAGAAAAAAATCCTATGTGCAGATCTTAGGGACTTGCAGCTTTTCAAATGAGTGCATGGACCATTAGCATCCATTCAGCTGGATGGGCTTTGATCGTCTTTTAAAAGGAGCTAAAAAGAAAGCAGGCAAAGGGAGCGAGAAAGAAGAAAAAGAGAGAAGGATCTGCCAGCAATTCAAATGGTCCTAATTATTATGCTATATATAACAAGCTAATTTAATTTGATTCCTTCCCAGCAGAATTATCATTTTCTTTCATTTTGTGTTTTATTAATTATCCTATAGATCTATGTATAACTATTGATTAGGTCTGAATTCCAAGCCTAATCAAAAATAATTCTTTCATTATGTAGCAGTTAATGGTATGTCAACATTTCAGTTCTAACTTCGCTGCTTTCAGGAGCAATTATAATCTCTCTGTTAAAAAAAAAATCACTTCTGCATCCAGGCTGGCAGCACAAAAAGTTTGGGAATACATTTTATTAACAATTAAATAAATCGGTTTAGTAATTTGCAAATTAAGGGCTGAGCACTGATCAATATGCTTGCCCATGCTATCAGAATGGTCTGAGATGAATTTAGAATCAAACTGTGATCTTTTTCCTAGTGTGGACATGCAATGCCTTTTACCTTGATTCAGCTGGTTGATTAATTATGAGCCTTATCATGTCTTTAAGATCAGGGGCTGTCTGGAGTGGTGTTGAAGTGGCTGTCCACAGCCCCAGCTACTGCTGTTCAGAATCCTAGCTGCTTTAGCTGCCTTTAAAGCTTTCATGCACTAGACAGTAATCAATGTACCCTACTCGGCAACACCAGCCTTACCTTAGAGCTACTCCTAAGTGTCGCACAAACTAACCATCTGTGACACGTGGTCAGAAAGGGTTAAACATCCTGCAAAATAAATAACCCTCAAAAGACATGTGGAGGGATAATGTTTGTGTTTTTGTGTATTTACATATGTATGAGTAGGGTCAACAGTGTAATCAACAGTCCCTGTCTATGCTGTATTCTGATAGTTCAGAGATCAAAAGAACATCCTCGCGTGGGCAGGAGGGATAGCTCAGTGGTTTGAGCATTGGCCCACTAAACCCACGGTTGTGAGTTCAATCCTTGAGGGGGCCATTTAGGGATCTGGGGCAAAAATTGGGGATTGGCACTGCTTTGAGCAGGGGGTTGGACTAGATGACCTTCTGAGGTCCCTTCCAACCCTGATATTCTATGACTTAAATTAATTATAAACATGGGATATCTCAGTATTCATCTCTCTTTGAAATATACTGTGAATGGTGGAAATTGCCTTATGTTAATTCTATAGCTCAGTGTTTCCCAAACTTGGGACACCGCTTGTTCAGGGAAAGCCCCCGGCGGGCCCGGCCGGTTTGTTTACCTGCCACGTCCGCAGGTTCGGCCGATCGCAGCTCCCACTGGCTGCGGTTCGCTGCTGCAGGCCAATGGGGGCTGTGGGAAGCAGCGCGGGCCGAGGGACTCAAAGGCAGGTAAACAAACCGGCCCGGCCCGCCAGGGCCTTTCCCTGAACAAGCGGTGTCCCAAGTTTGGGAAACACTGTCCTAGCTAAATACCGGTGATGCACCTCCTTCAAAGTCACCCTAGTTACCTTGTGTTCCCGGAGGAACTCCCAACTTGTCAAAGAGGACATGAAATTGTATAAAAGATCCTGGGGTCCTGATTCTGACATCACAGATTGGCTTAAGCTTCATCAGGGAAAGTTTGAATCACAAGACTAATGTCCCAGTTATGCTGATATGCCCTGAATATAATATTTAGACATTGGACTATAACCATGAACTATTTCTTGAAGAACTCTTTGCAACTACAAAGCTCACCATCTCTGCTATGAATCTGAACTGCAGTGAATTCAACTCATGTCTGTAAGTATATTGATCTTTTAACCATAGTCTCTCTCTTTTGTTTTTTAATAAATATTAGTTTAGCTAATAAGAATTAGCTGTAGCACGTATTTGGGTAAGATCTGGAATATTCAATAACCTGTGAGGTAATGTGTCCAATCCTTTGGGATTGGTAGAGCCTTTTCTTTTATATGATGAAATAAGATTTTCAGAAATCATCATATTTGACTTAGGTACCTGCATGGAGGCCTGAGGCTGGATCACTTTAAAGGGAACTGTGTTGTTTGGACTTCTGAGTAACCAGTAGGTAATAAAGAAGCTGTTTTATACTGGTTTGGTAAATATAAATATTGGAATATCCACCAGTTTTTTGGGGTTTGGCTGCCCCATTCTTTGCAGTTCACCCTAATTGAGTGACCACAGCTGGCCCCCACTGGGACCCCGGTCATACCATCCTTGGCTGATTTCTTGTCGGCATCACAGTAGAAATGAGTCTAAAGGTGGGATTTGACTGAGGAAGTGTAGGTGTCTAATGGATTAGTTCAAGGAGGACATGGTATTAGATCGAGCAGGGTACACAATTGTTCAAAGAGGGGTGGCATGGAAACATGGTTACTGTGGTCACAGTAGTGACATTTTTTTAAAATGGCAACTTCTTACTGAACAGATCTGCCCCCAGTGGTAATATAATTTATATCTGCTTACCTTAAAGGTTTACATACTATTTTCTCCTGTAACAGTGAAGAGCTATAGGCGATTGAGTAGGATTCTCTTCTGAGATTTGTTATTGTTATTTATTTATTGTATGACAGTAGCTCCTAAATGCTCAAATCAGGGATTGCGCTAGATGCTATACAAACACACATGATGAAAAGATGGTCCTTCCCCAAAGAGTTTAATACTCCAGCATATGAAAAGGTTTCTCATGCATCATGAATGAGCACATCATTACTAGAATTATGTTAACTAAGTTATGATCACAGGATCTTTATTACTCATGAAGATGCATTATCCAAACTACACAACCAGGATGATTTTGCAGGCCGGCAGTTAGAAAAATCATGAATCTTACACCAGAGTGATAGTTGGTGTAACTCCATTGGTTTCAGTGAAGCTGTGCTGATTTACACCATATGGAGATTTGGTCCTACCTGTTCTTTCTTGTAAACTGAGCAAATTTGATGTGGAAGGTGCTGGGAGACATTAAACATGGAATCCCATAACGCCATTGTGAAGGAGCAGAGAGACTGCAGCAGGACACAATAGGGGTTAAGGAACACCTGTGGGTTCAGCTAGCCCCACCCTGGTATACCTGCAGCCAATGCCAGGCCTCTAGGGGGGGAAAAGAAGGCAGCCTGGCTCAGTCAGGGGTTGACTGGCGAAGAGGCAGGAGCTGTCTATATGATTGCCTGAAGGCTCAGACCTGCAACCTCCCTGCCAACACAGCCACTGGAGGCAAGAAAGTTTTCTCTGCCCAAGGGGAACCTACAGAGAAGCCCCAACTGGACTAGTGGGGCTACGCCCCAAACTAAAAGGACTTGCATAGGGAGCAGGCCAGGAAAACAGGCCCTGAACAGCTGGGAGAAAGATCCATCTCCCCTGTTTAGGGGTTGAGCAACACAGGATCCTGGGCCAGGACCTGAGGGGGGAAGGAGGGGTCGGTCCCCCTACAGCCCCTCTAACCAACCACTAGGCTGCCTGGCCACTGAGAGCCCTATCACAACCATTTGTACAGACTCACTTTTCAGAGCAGAACCACATTTTAATATTACTTAAATGTATATGTCTTTTTTGTATTCTGATCTAATTTTAGTTTCTAAATGATGTTTGAGTAAAGTTGGCCTAATGAAAATCAGGCAAATATTTTGTGTCATATGTAATAGGTAATGTAAAGTACATGTGCTTTAACTAAACCTCTAAAACGTGGGATAAAGAGAGGTTTTCATCTGGATTTAACATCCCAGTAAAACATACAGACCATCTAATGTTGCCAGTCCTGTCGGTACTCTTTGTTAAATTCTACACTGGTATGGGTTTGGCTTTGTACAATAATTCTTCAGATGCAGCAGACACAAGATTTTGTTTTTTTAGCTTTGATCTGAGTAGGGAAACCACCATAATGGCTGGAATGATATAAGAGAAAGATAGAACCAAAGCTAATTTCTGTAATGTTTCTTTTAAAGAGTCTCACTTAATCTAATCTCATTTTGGGTGCATTTGTTGGATGGCTATAACTATAAAACATTAGCAAGTTAGGTTTCCCTCCACACAAAAACAAATAAAAATGTTTAAACTGGCTATTTCTAATGTCTAATATGTGGTATGTGGTATTTTTAAGATTCTAAAAAAGCTTCTGCTACTGTTCAAGAAAAGCAGTGAGTCATTTTATACAACCAGATCTATCTTTTCTGAAAACCAGGTATAAGAAACTGTTTCAGTATATTTATGTACATGAAGACATACACAGTATACTAACTTTATATTCTACACACTCTTAATCATTTCAAAGATACAAATAAGCAACTTAAATTACTATGGGATTGAACTGATCTGGTATTTTCAGTGTCCTACGATGCCTTGTAATAGCTAGTACTGGAAAGAACAGACAGGAGTAAAGAAGTGAGGGAGCCTCCGAAGCAGAAACTGGAGGAAACAAAGGGCACTGGGATACCAATACATTTAATTCTCTACTGAAAAACAGTACTCCACTGGTAGAATAAGTATAGTTGGAGGGTGTATAAATAATGCTGGTGATATGGGGATGCAGCACTATTACATTAAATTGTCTACATGCTTATAGGTTCATAGATTCATAGATACTAAGGTCAGAAGGGACCATTATGATCATCTAATCCGACCTCCTGCACAACGCAGGCCACAGAATTTCACCCAGCCACTCCTGCGAAAAACCTCTCACCTATGTCTGAGCTATTGAAGTCCTCAAACTGTGGTTTAAAGACTTCAAGGAGCAGAGAATCCTCCAGCAAGTGACCCATGCCCCATGCTACAGAGGAAGACAAAAAACCTCCAGGGCCTTTTCCAATCTGCCCTGGAGGAAAATTCATTCCAAACCCCAGATATGGTGATCAGCTGAACCCTGAGCATATGGGCAAGATTCACCAGCCAGATACTACAGAAAATTCTTTCCTGGGTAACTCAGATCCCACCCCATCTAATATCCCATCACAGACCATTGGGCCTATTTACCATGAATAGTTAATTACCAAAAGCATGTTATCCCATCATACCAGCTCCTCCATAAACTTATCGAGTTTAATCTTAAAGCCAGATAGATCTTTTTCCCCCACTGCTTCCCTTGGAAGGCAATTTCAAAACTTCACTCCTCTGATGGTTAGAAACCTTCGTCTAATTTCAAGTCTAAACTTCCCAATGACCAGTTTATATCCATTTGTTCTTGTGTCCACATTGGTACTGAACTTAAATAATTCCTCTCCCTCTCCGGTATTTATCCCTCTGATATATTTATAGAGAGCAATCATATCTCCCCTCAACCTTCTTTTAGTTAAGCTAAACAAGCTCTTGAGTCTCCTTTCATAAGACAAGTTTTCCATTCCTCGGATCATCCTAGTAGCCCTTCTCTGTACCTGTTCCAGTTTGAATTCAGCCTTCTTAAACATGGGAGACCAGAACTGCACACAGTATTCCAGGTGAGGTCTCACCAGTGCCTTGTATAATGGTACTAAAACCTCCTTATCCCTACTGGAAATACCTCTCCTGATGCATCCCAAAACCGCGTTAGCTTTTTTCACAGCCATATCACATTGCTTCTAAATTACAACATAAAACTATAAATCCTGTCTCCATATTTTTCAGAAAGTGCATGTCGATACTCAAAGAAAATGTTTGTACTATTTTGTTTCTAAAAATAGTATAGAGAAGATAAATCAAAATTCCTACTTTTCCTGTTTTGAAATGAACATTCAATTAAACTGAAAGACAGCAAATTTTAAAGCTAATAATAATAAATATATTTTTACAGCACATAAATAACCTGTGGAACTCATTACCACAAGATATCATTGAAGTAAAGAACTTAGAAGGATTTAAAAAAATGAGATATTCATGTAGATAATCAGAACAGCCACAATTACACTGGATAGCATCATATATATATGCTAAGTTTTGAATATTTCTAAATTATTTATATAAGGGATATAACCCCTCACACTTCACAGCATAAACCAAACATTACATGATGGGGGTTACGAAGAAATTTCCACATTGGCCAGCTTTTCTATAGTGGTGCGCAATGTAGTTTCTTGCACTTTCCTTTGAAGCATCTGTTAGGTTATGTCTGCACTGCTATTAGACACCCATGGCTGGCCTGCACCAGCTCACTTGGGCTTGTGGGGCTTGGGCAAAGGGGCTGTTTAATTGCAGTGTAGACATTCGGGCTCGGGCTTCAGCCTGAGCTCTGGGACTCTTTCACCTCCCAGAGTCCTAGAGACCAGGCTCCAGCCCAAGCCTGAACATCTACACTACAATTAAACAGCCCCCTTAGCCTGAGTCAGCTGGCACAGGCCAGCCTCAGGTTTTAATTGCAGTATAGAAATACCCCTACTGGCGAATGTCAGAGACAGGATACTGGACAAGGTGAGCTGCTGTTCTGATCCATCATGGGAATTTCTACATTCCTGTTTATGATATTCACTTAGGCCCTGCATTGGGACTGGCTAGCATAGATGGGATTAACGTGAATGAGAATCTGCATGGCTGCAGGGGTCTGCACTAGTGAATCCCATGCAAGAGCGGGGCCTTAGCCAACATTTGTGAGATGATGGTACGCACTGTCAGAGGTTTGAGAAACATTGGTTTAATGTAATAAAAATATATATAATAAATGGCAAAGAATGAATATTGTGCTTTACACTGATCACCATATCCTTGGGATTTCCATGATGGAGAAAGCCTTAAAAGGATTTTTTTTTCATTTTAGAATTTGGCCTGCAAGGCTTTTTGTGTGTGTGTGTGGTTTTTTTTATTATTTTTTAAATATAACATTACTGTAATGTGAAACCATTAACATTATAGATTGGAACAACCTACAAAGAGAACCATTTGGCAACGTCAAAGAAAGTAATAGTGATTATTGTTATTTATTTATTTTTTCGCTGTTTGAAATGCAGGTTTTCTTCTCTATGAACTACAGGGCCTGCTATTAAATCTTTTCTCATTCTTTTTGCATTCCTAGTATGTTAGTTTGAAGGAGATATGAGACAGGCACTGTTATACTTTGCTCCATACAAAAAAGCCTCAGACTGTATATCTCACAAGCTGAAGATAGATAGCCTGTCTGCATTCCATAATTCAAAAAACATTAACATAATGTGTGGATGAAGTCAGGAGAATATGTAAACCCACGGCTTGCAGTTTGGATACTTCTTCAGTTCTGACACCTCTGAATATTGCCCTGAGCACATCAGCCTCAAGCAAATTTCCAAACAGTAATATTTTACATAAACGCAGCTCCCTTCATCTTGAAGGATCTCCGAGTGCTTCACAAAATATATACACAGCCACTTCTGATGTGAAGGAAGGCAACCAGTAGGCAAGTTCCACCCTGGAAAAACCCCACTGCTTATGAAATGCTGTGGGCTTTTAAATCTAGTCTCAGAAGAATTTCAAAAGTCTCCTTTGGAGGACCCATGGGCTGTAAGGTATACAGTATTGCATTTATTCTTGAAGCATTCGAGTACCTAGTGGGTATTCTGATGTTTTAAAATACTCAGTACTCTGAAAAGTAAATTCCATTGACTTCCTGTAAAACTATAAGACGCTCTCTGCCTGCAGGACAAGCAGAATTTTAAGACACTAGGATTCTACATCAGACAAAGTTAAAGGTCTCAATCAGCACAAGCTGAAATCTGAGCCTATGGCAGTCAGTATTACAAACATCTACCCTGATTCTGTGAGCTTATGCACATGAGAAGTCTTGGCATAGCCAATGGGACAGTACACATGCTTAAAGTTAATCATGTGAGTAACAGTTTTCAGAATTGGGTCTTAATGCTTAGAGCTCCCAGGCACTAATCTTGCACGTTGCCTTGCATGGAATACTTTGAAATCAATGGGAGTGAAGTACCTCAGTACCTTTGTGAATCTGGCTTTAGTCCCTTTTGCTTTGAAATTACTTTAAAAGAGACATCAAAGCAATGCTGCAGTTACAGAAAATTGCAACACCTTATGGAAGTTTTCAGGGGTGATCATTTTTTTAAAATTGCTAACGTGAGCTAAGTAAAAAAAATTAATTAAATAAGTAATAATAATTAATAATAAAATTAAGTAGTCTGCTTCAGGTTTCTCACAACCTTAGATTGTGAGGCAGGTGAATGCACTACTGGCAGGAATTGGCAAGAATAGGGTTAAAAAAACCTCTTGCCCAAACAGCAAGATACCCTTGTCAGCAGCTACCTGTATTGCAGGTGAGTGGAGCCACCTGTCAATCTGGCTGCATGTAATCTACTGTTGAAGGTTAATGGCTCATCAACACAATCTTCACTGGGGAATGTGAAGAAGCCCCTTCCAGTCTGTTCCAACAGAGATTATAAAGCAGTTCAAGGCATGTATAGAGAAGAGAAATAAAATGGTAGGGGAATGATGAATGCAGGCTCCCTCCCCAACTCTTTTGTTAGGCTAGTTGAAGAAAGCCTTTTTCCTTTTGCAGTTTGGGCAAAGGGACACTAACAAAGGAAGGACATCTTCATTTGCTCATATAATGTTTGTAATCAAACTACATTTCAATCATGATAGAACTGTATCTTAAGTGTTCAGATTCCCTTGCCTGGTTGCCAATTGTCTATGCAGACTGTCATTGAGGTTAAAATAGGATAGCTGATAAGGCATTGCATTGCATCTTCAAAAACTGTTAGAACAGCAGTTCTGGACACTTTTCTGGACACAGTTCTGGACAAGCAGCTTTGCTTTTTCTACCAACTAGAACAAACTGGGGCCAGAGCATTCTGATTTTACAACTACTTCAACCTAGGGGACAAATTAATGGGGAAGAACTGTCAAAGCAGCACATAATGGGAGAAAAACTGTCAAACTAGCTCATAATGGGGACAGGTTTATGGGTGCTGCTTCAGGCTATAAGCAAACTGCTTCAAACCACAGGCCTAGCTGGAGTTGCAAACTCTGTGGATCCATTCCCTCTCTGTCACCTAGAGATGGCAGGATCATTCTTTTTCTGCTTAATTGGAATCTAAAATACCTAAATGCTAAGTGGGCAGAGAGGACAGTTTTAAAAAGTATCTGTCTGCATCTCCTCCTGTCCCCTATATGGAGGGGTTGAGTCAGCCTATGATAGAGAGCCCAAGAGTGCTGAGACTGTTTAGTTTCCCATAGAACCAAAGAGATCTGTTTATACACAGGGATGGATGAGCTTCTGAGGTCTGGTTGGAATGAAATCTTCTCAAATGTGCTTATTGCTGAATCTATCATTAATTTCTAAAACACTAAACAACAAAAGTATCCTTTTCTTTCATTAGGCACTGCAATGCATCAGAACATGAGTTTAAAGCTTCATGAGGAAAGGAAGGAGGGGATATGTTCATTAAAAATGGTCTGACTTTTGGGAGCTGTGCAAAGCCTTATTTGGGGTTGTTGTGTGTTTTTTTTTTTTAAAGCACTAATCTTTGGAGAAATATGTAGCGTGCCTGTTGGCTAGAGCTAGGGCAATAGAACAGAACACAGCACTGCACAATGACTGATGGAGCATTATTTCTGCCTGCTCCCCTCCCATTTATAGTCTGCCAGACTCTTGGAGGAAGGGAATTAAAACAGGCCTTTGCAGTGGAACAACTTTTCTTTCCCAGGATCTGATGGCTGAGTTGGTCTGACACACCTAATCCCCATCGTTTAAGCAGTCAGTTTAGGGATTGGGGGCCTCCTCACTGTGTATGATTTATACAACGACAAAGCACATCCAGAAGGTGCCACTGGGGACAGAAACAGTGAGGGTTAGTCGGAGAGTGCTGAAGTATATATTTGTAAGAGATGTTCACGTGATTATTTTAAAAGATTATAAGTGAAAGTTAAAAGAAAAGGAGATTCTTAGTGATAACCATTTGTAAAAGATTTGGCATTGCTGTTTAAGAGTGCATAAGAAGTGCATAAGCATGCATAAGAACTTGTGAGCATAAGAAAAAAGACATGTTTAGGTTTGAGCCTTTGGGCTAGCTACCTATTGGAAAGGTGGGTTCAGAGTAGTAGAATATCATTCATGCTCCTTGACTGTTGACGGGGGGAGTCAAAGAAACTTGCCCACAAAAAGTGTTAAAGCCCCACCCAGAAAGTACTAGAAGGGAGTTGCATCAATGGTGTCTGGAGGTTGCAGGAGATTAAACCGTAGCTTTTTCAAAGGTGCCCCTGAAAAAGAGAGAGAGGCTAAAAGACAGGAGGTTCTCTGAGGATGGTGAATGAGAATCTGTGGAAGTTCTGGGAGTATGTTTTGTTTTGTTTTTGTTTTTCAAAGCACTTGAAAATGAAGTTTAAAATAGAATTTTCTAGGAGCAGTTTAATATTTGGAGAAGTTAGGAGGATCTGAGGAAGTCAGATCTGCTTGTTAAGGCAAAGATAATGTTGCAAAAATCAAACCCCTCAAGAAAATCAACCAAAATAACCCCCATGGCCATTTTATCAGCGGAGGAAGGTGCTAAAGTACAACACACACACACACACACACAAGCCATCCATGCAAATGCAAATTCCTCAGAAGAACAAAACTGCAGTGAATGGTTGGGTTATTGACTGGAAAAAGATATTCCTACTAATCTGTCTAATTTTGCATTCAGAAACAATAGTGTAATTATGACACAGTTTCATTAGATGTGTATTCAGAGTGGAGGGAAACATCTCAGGCCCATTGGGTTGGGACAGAAAATGGGTTTAGGTCCCACTTTGTGGATTGGGAATGCATCTATTTAGTTTTTTCATCTGTTTTTCCCTTAAAATTTAAAAAATGGAAATTCTATATGAAAACTGTTAATGTGGTGGGAAAACTCAGATCTGAAATGCATAGAAGACAGATAATTCAGTTGTGGAGTCCCATGACAACCCAACCTCTGCTCTGGTGCATGTCTAGCAGGAGAAGGATTTTCATTGCATGTTTATGAGATTCTGATCAATGTATCATCCCATTCAGCAATTTTCCTTTACCAATATGTGTCAGATGTGTAGAAGTAGGGAAAGAGCATAAGAAATGAAGGGAAATGAAATATTAATACTTGGGAATTACAAGACATACCGCAAGGTTGTTTGAAAAAAGGGAATTGAAAAGAAACTGAAGACTAATCCTGAAAATACTTAAGCATGCACTTAAAGTTCAGCACACGCCTAAGGGCTTTGCTGATTCTGAGACAATGGGACTACTGTTTGTTGTGTAAAGCCTGCGCTCAATCCAGTAGAATGCGATTGTAATATTTGTAACTTTTCAGTCATTGCTAGTGCGATCATTAAGTTCTGTAACCTTTTGCAAACTTTGTAACTTTTAGTCATTGTTAGCATAGCCTTTTAAATTTTGTAACTTTTGCAAGCTTTGTAACCTTTTCAGTTAACATTTGTATAACCTCCAAGTTTTGTAACATTCCATCGCAGGATCAGGGAGAGTGTGAACGAGGGATTGTATGTGGGACTCGGCAGAGAGGAACTGCAAGGAGAAAAGAGCCGGAGACAGGAGACAAGGGTGTCTGATGTAATCTGCCCTGAGAAGGCAATCACGGGGTATTGTAAAGAAAAGAAGAACCCGGTATGCGTGAAAAGAACGAGGTCTGGGAATGCTTCTCGGTGAGGGACACAGAAGGAAAACTCAGTGTACGTGACAGGAGCTTCCCAGTTCCAGTAAAAGGAAGAAGGCACACACACAAGCCCCCTGTTTCTTGACCTACTCGCTGGCCTGGATCCGTGACTGCAGGTGGACACACTAGATCTACTATGCTTCGGCTTCTCGGCTTTCTCTGCTGTCTCCGGTAACTCTCTGCCTGCGTGAGTGTGTGGGTGAATGAGGGTATGAATGTGATGAACATGTGCATGCATGAATAAGCTCCATCCCTTTTCTGTTTGATCCAATAGCAGCATTTATTAAAACCAATATAAGTGTAACCCTGGCTTGGTTTCTAGGGAAATTGAGGTAACACTCTTGTTGTTAAAGGTAAGTACGTGAATTTGAATAATCAAGCCCCATGCACTAGAAGGCCCTTTAGTGTGAAGATGAAATGAGTTCCATGCAGCATTGTACATGCATAAGGCTACAATTTAGTCATGGAAGTCATGGAATCCATGATTTTCAGAGACCTCTGTGACTTCAGCCTGCGGTGGTCAGGAGTTGCAGGGTCCCCTGCTGTCTGTGGGGTCAGGGAGCTCTGGGGTTACCCCCACTGTCTCTGGCAGCTCCCAGAGCTGTAAGTTCCAAGCTCCTGGCAGCAGCAGGGTACCCCCAAGCTCTCAGCCACCGTGGGCCCCTGCAGGTGCAGATGCCAGGTGTACCCTGCAGGTCCCAGTTCCCACGGGGTGTGGGGACCCACAGATCCCCATTTTGTCAGGGATATTTTTAGTAAAAGTCAGGGAAAGGTCAGGGCTTTCATGAGTTTTTATTTTTTGCCTGTGACCTGTCCGTGACTTTTATTAAAAATATCTGTGACAAAATCTTAGCCTTATACATGTACTATCGTAGCTGTCTTATTCTGCCAGATGTATAAGGGTCTCATTTTGTAAGTATATATGGGGTGCAGTAAGCAAAGGAGCAATATCAGGCTGTTGCTCTGGTTTTTATCATTTATTATGTCGGCAGTACCCAAGGCCATATTAGACACTTTCCTTGATCTTTTAGTTTTCTGTTATTTGCCCCAAAGAGCTTACAACATGATTTTAGATGTGACTGAACCAGCAAGGGAAATAAACACAAAGGGAGCAAAAAGGATAGAAAGACAAGTCCTACAATAATATTATGTGATTCAGTTAAGGCACGTGCACACATTGTGTGTGTAAACTAATTTAAAGAACCATCAGTCTGTCTATATATTGTATAGGTGTGAACTGACTCACTTCATGTAGATGACATGTTGGTAATGGGCTCTTAGGAGGATTTTCTTTTTTAAAAATAGATAATTTGGTTCATTCTTTTTTCTCAGCTTTCTCTTATTCCTTGGCCAGTGTTTACATCATCTGCCTCTTTTTCTTGGTTTAAAATATGTTTTAGTGTTTTACTGCTCATTATGTTGCCGTGGCTTTTTTTATATATCCTATGAATGTATGTGGTTTCACATGTTGGGGAATTGAAATACTAATTAATTATATTTTTGTTGATGAGTTAACTGCTGTCGACAAATCACACATAACTTAACAGTATAGAAGTTAAGCCTCTATTCTTTGGGGAGATATAACTTTTTTATTATAATTATTATTACTTGGCATGGGAACACCTTCACCACCACCACCCCCCCCGCACCTAGGCATGCCTGATTGCTGGAGTTTACCCCCATTAGAGAGGGGGCCCAATGTATAAAAGAAAAAAGGATTCAAAGATTAGACTAAGATATTCATTACATTAATAGAAGAGCATTCTGCACTTCCTTAATAAAAAAGTATGCTATCGACCTGGAATCGGTAATATTTTCCTCTAAATTATAACTCACATTTTAGGAAACTTTACAGCACAGTATCATGCTCCTTCTTAAACAAATATCACTGGCATTTCATGATCAAAAAGAAGTGCAACAAAGTCACAGCAGAATCAGTGACTGGTTATTTTTTTGATGGAAACATACTGGGCTCAATTTTATTCCCTCACAAGGCAATAATACAATCCCTATTGATTTCAATGGGAACAGAGTTGGATCCACCATCATTTTGGCTCACATCACTAAAAGTCAAAGCACGTTTTTTGTTAGTCTGAATCAGAAGGTCTTGCTTTTTAATCTTCAGTCCTGCAATCAGATCCAGGGGAAGCATCTCCACCTAGTGCATAAGCACTGGACAGGGTATATTAGACATAGGTTCTCCTCCCCACTCTTCCACTGACCTGCCATGTGACCATGGGCAAGTCACTTCCCCTTTCTGTGCCTCTGTTCCCCCCATCGCCATTTGTGTCTTTAGAACATCAACTCTTCAGGGCAAGAGCCGTCTCAGTATATGTGTGGGTATAATAGCTAGCACAACTGAGCCCCAATCTCAGTTGGAGCCTCTACGCACTTCTGTAATATAAACAATAAATAATAAAATCCATGCCTGCATGAAGCCCATCAGCTTCACTGCAGTTTTACATAGGTGCAGGGGTCTATTTGTGGTGCTCTTGAGTGCCCCGTGACGGCACACCCCGTGAAAATGCATGCTTCCCATGCTCTTTTTCAATTTAAAATATTTTTTACCATGCATATCTTTTGAGATGAAGATTTTCTTTCTTTTCTGTTTCTCTTACAACTGTGTATTGGGAAAACAGTGTTTTATAACCCTCGTGCATCATTTCCAAAGCAGTATATTCATAGGACAAATGCCAATAAGCTAGAATGTTACATAAATAAGAATGCTATAAATTAAGATCAGGCTATTTACATAAAAACTTCAGTTTGGGGTTTTGCACAATAATTCATTTAAAAGTATTTTACAGTATATTCAATACAGAAAAGCAAGGTCACCTACTTTAAACCCTTCCTTTTATAGCCCAGAAGTTTGGAAAGCAAGATTTATTTTCTTGTTGGTAAGTCAACTTTTGCTTGGTTATGACCAATAAACCTTAAAGTCACTTCAGCTGTCGTTTATTTGGCAGTGAATATCATTTCAGCTACCATGGGCTAATAGTGCTAATTGTCTAATGCCATTATCATGATGAAAAAATGTTTCTGGGTTAAAACGTTACATTAGTCTCCAGCGATTAGAAGATCTATTTCTTTCTTGAGGGAAGCAAATATCTCTTGATTAATGTTACTGGGTGTTATATGTGCAAATTGAGAGCAAGAATTAGAATCCTCATGTTTCTCTAAATGCTCTGTGGTTACTCAAGTCAAATTGAGACTTAGGTTGTAAATCTATTGAAGTCAGTAGCATTACACCAAGGATGAATTTGGCCCTTAATCTAAAGATGGTCCCTATTTGTGTAGTATTAAATGAAATCTTTTCCATTACGGTGGTAGTCCCCACAGTTAGATGTACTTGGCTAAAGAACCTTCTTACCGGTACTTACAAAGAGGCCTTCACTGGCCCACGTCCCAAGGTTCTTATTCTTTTTGTTCATTCATAGGCAAATTCTTATGGAGCTTAATGAGCATTCAGATGAAAAAAGGATTCACTGTTTGGGTGGGTTCTGACGGCATTTACAAAAACGTTCAGGCAAAAGATTGAAAAGCAAGTTTAAAAAAGGAGCAAATTAGTTTTGTATCTGCATTTAACTAGAAAGCTACAGTAAAGAAGACTTTGCAGAAGATTGCAAATTTGTGTTTTGCCTTGATCTACTTCTTATTTGGCTTTGTCTTTACAAAGGCATAGGTGAGATGTTTTAAGGATGATAATCATTAATGCTGGTCAGCAATTTTCATTTAAAATATCTTTTTGACATAATATGGCTTGTACAATAAAACAGACATTTCCAAGTAAATGTCCATTTCCAACACTTTCCCCCCCATTATTTGGGAGAAGCAACTGAAACATTTTAGACAAAATCAGAAATTTTCTCAGTTTTTGATAGTTGAAATTGAATAGTTTAGTAATAGAACTAATAAAAATGGTTTGGGCTGATTTATTTTTTATTACCAAAAAGCACTTCCTGATCAGTTCTAGTAATCACTGATTAATAAGGCACTATTCCATAGAATACATAGTAATAAATTTCTTTAAATACTTTGTGGCTGAAATCTATCACCACATATGTTTGGTATAGGTATGCCAAAACTCAATTATAATTGCCCCTGGTGCTGCAACTAGACTATTTTGTCAGATGTTTATTATGGAACATGTCTTCCTTTCATTTTGCTCAGCAGTTAACATATGTATTAGAGCTGTGCTGGTAATTTGCAATATATGATGGCTTTGCTGAATTTTGCTTCCTTTTTTCTGTTCATGACATACTCATGATTAGATCATATTTTTTTTAATACTTTGTTCAAAATGTTTTATTTCCTTGTTAATATATCACACACATTTCATGGTCAATATTCAAACTTTCAAATGTGTAATGTTCTAGTTAGTTACAAAAGTCACCTATTGTTTCTATTCCTTGATTGGTATAACAAACGAATACTAGAATATTAAAAACGACAACTGAATATGCAGTTCAAAATTTGCTTGAGGCAAATACTGAACTATCTTACTTTACACTTAAGTTCCTTTGTACTAGCAAAGCTTTGCCCCCTCAATTCCATCCCACACAGTCTCATGCATCCCCCATATCCATTTACCACTAGTAAATATAATAAAGAATCTTGAGAACTAGAATTCAAGAGCCTCCATTTTTGTAGTTAAGTGAAGAAGTCTACAAACCCCATTCAGTCTCTTTTGATTCCAAAAGAATCTGCCTCCATTAAGTACCTCTCCTATAGCAGTGGTACACTTCTCAGCAGTATTCTGCCTCTCAGTTTAATGGAAGTATTTAGAAGAAAAGTCAAAGGTGATGTGTTTCTTTACAAACCAGAGAGATTTTTCATGCGAGCTAGCTTTTTTGATCTCTTCATCCTTGAACATGTCCCTTTCTTCGATGAAAAAAACTGTTGGTAAATGCCAAGTATTAGAGGAACTGAGCAATTGTTACTATTATAATTTGTAGCCTGTGCTACAGTCCTACAGTAGATAATAGTAGATAATAATAATCAGTAGCTTTGTCTTCAAAGCTATTGATTACGCATTTAAAATAAAAATCTAAAAATTGATTGCTAATTATATTAGGTAATGTCTCGTTTTGTAACTTTACAGAAATATGTCCCCCTCAAACATGCGAATGTTACTCCCAGTGATTTTTATGGGGAGTTGGACATTTAAAGGCAGAATTTTTCTCTTAATTTGCAATGGAATAGTATTTCAAAAATGGATCTGAACTTTTCTAAAGTTAACAGGTTTTGGGTCATCCTATTTTCAAAAGGTGGAACTACTGTATTTTAAGGGGCCTGCTTCTTGTATCAGATACCCAATTATAAATCATAAATCAATTAAAATCAGTGGAGCTGCTCTGGTATAAGACTAATGTAAGAGATAGAAGGGTAATATTCCAAGTGCATGATTGGTATATTTCATATCTACAACGAGACAATGAAGACTACAAATGTAGTGTTAAAATGTGATTAAGCAAATATTTGTTGTTGTGTACACACACATTTATTTGTTACTGAGAATGTTTAGGTTTATATGTATCAGGGTGACTGGAATACTGATTACAGATGTGGCTTGGCTCCTGCTAAAGGCATGTGTAGGAAGGAAAGGCCAATTGAACTTTTAAGATAGACATTTTGTAACATTATGACAGAATTGATGGTCTAGTGATCCCTCACAGCATTTTTCTTCCAAAATGAATCCAGTTCTTGGCCACTGCGACATGCCATCTTGATTTAATGTACAAAATACTTGAGCTCTTGGTTATGTCCATAAAGCTTTTTACCTTAGCTTTGGGTTTTAAATTCTATCGCGTAATAAGCACCTTCATTTCATTACAAGGGCATGGGATCATTTGACCATAAATTACTACAGAAGTAGCTGTTTCTCCATTATGGTGTGGACATCTACTTGCTTTGCATCGTCACAGGGTCGGGGTGGAATAGCGAGAGACAAAACAATCCACTGTAGGCTTGCCTTTGAACACTAAATCACCCTTTACGGGCAGGATTGTATTGCTAGGGTTCAGGGTTAATCCAAATTAAGACCAATTTGACCAGTCTTTCTATGAAATTTTACATGCAGTAAACTCAAACCCAGAAGTATAAATCATACTGAGTGGCCTCTGTCTTTCTCTAGAGCAGGGGTAGCCAACCTGAGACTGAGAAGGAGCCAGAATTTACCAATGTGCATTGCCAAAGAGCCACAGTAATACATCAGCAGCCCCCCATCAGTTCCCCCCTGCCTCCAGCACTTCCCTCCCACCAGCAGCCCTGCCGATCAACACCTCCCCCTCCCTCCCTGCACCTCATGATCAGCTGTTTTGTGGCGTGCGGGGGGGGAGGGATGGGAGGAGTGAGGGCACAGCAGGCTCAGAGGAGGGGGTGGGAAGGGGTGGAGTGGGGGCAGGGACTGTGGCAGAGCCAGGGTTGAGCAGTGAGCACCCCCCGGCACACTGGAAAGTTGGCGCCTGTAGCTCCAGCCCTGGAGTCGGTGCCTATACAAGGAGCCGCATATTAACTTCTGAAGAGACGGATGTGGCTCCGGAGCCACAGGTTGGCCACCCTTGCTCTAGAGCTCCTTGGCCCAGCTTGTGTTAAACATAACCCCTTTGTCTTTCCCATCTGAAACCAACACCTTTCTTAAAGTGTTAAGCCTAAATAGATTCAGCTGTACTTAATTAGCTCACAGCTGGTAGTTTCACCCTGAGCTGCCTCAGAATCCTGCCTGGGGATTAATTTTAGGGTGTACCTACCCTGACCCCTAGTTCGGATTAAGGCGGTGCCTGACTAACAGTGCTGCATTGTAACTCCCCTGTGTGGACGCTGTGGGCACAAACTAAAAGGTTCCCACTTAGCACTAATGTATTCCTGTCTAAAGAGAACTATTCTAATGTAAATTAGAAACCTTTTAGTTCACATCCACAGCATCCACACAGAGAAGTGATAGAACAGCAGCTTGGTGCTCACTGCTATTCACAGCCGCATAATCCAAACTATGGGGCAGTGTAGGCATGCTCTTAGGCTGTTGGCTGGCTTGGTAGGACCTCCTCCTAGGGACACCACTGGAGCGAGTCATTGTAAAGACATTGACATTTGATTGACCATATGTCTGTATTTGTTTTTCTTCTGGGCTACACAATCTCCATGCATATTATGAATTAAATAACAATTTTTCAGAGCAAGTGAGATGCCCTGTGAAAGGTGCTAAAGTATGCATTGATTTACATCTTCTAAGGAAAACATAACTTTTGGGACACACTAAAGTCATTATCATATATTTATGCAGAATAGACGCAGTACTATTCATGTTAACCTCCTTTGGGAGAGCGGTTAACGAACATCACTGCATAAATCAACTTGAAGAATCTCACTTTCTCTATGATATACATTTTCTTAATCCTTTGGAGAGAAATATTAATGAATAGGCTGACTTTTATGGCTAGTGCAGGTAGCCATAGTTAAGATTGTAAAAACAGTTACCATCATATATGCAGCTCAGTCATAGAATATCAGGGTTGGAAGGGACTGTCATCTAGTCCAACCCCCTGCTCAAAGCAGGACCAATCCCCAATTTTTGCCCTAGGTGGCCCTCTCAAGGATTGAGCTCACAATGCTGAGTTTAGCAGGCCAATGCTCAAACCACTGAGCTATCCTTCCCCCCAATCATCCCTGTTAAAATCCCATGAACTTTATATCAGGTATACTGCAAATTAATTACTTACCTTTCAGTATAGTACCATATCATCTTATCTCCAAGAGGAGTTGTTTCTAACCTCATTTGTGAATGAGGGAATTTTCTTTCTGTCTACATCTCGTGAGAGTTGAGTGTCCAGTGGCTATTAGCATGCCTACAGCAGAGGAGGAAAAGGTATGCAAAACCTTTTTTGCTGCTGAATGTCCCTAAGAGGAAAGCCTCACAAAGATGATCATGTTTATACGATGGTCACAAATGAAGAGCCTGCACTAAACAGAAAAAAATACCCTACAGATAAATATCTGTCTGTTAAATTACTCAGCAGCTGAGCTAACAAGGCCAGTTGAGTGCCAGTTTTTTTGACAGTGGCTTTTCTGGATACTGAAGCTTTAGATTATCACCTAGAAAACAAAGATCCTCTTGAATCCAAGAGTGGTTGACACTACAACTTAATTGTTACCATCACGTCACTATTAGTATTTGAGCTCCCTTGTTAGAGTTTTTGTAAATTAAAGCTTTTTCTCCCATTACGACTACATACGTTTTTTGTCTGTTTTTGATTTTAAAAGGAGACACTATAAATCAGAATGGAGACACTCATACCCGCTGTAATAAAAATAAAGAATAAAGATAAATACAAATATTATCCCTCTCTCTGCTTCTTTGCTTCAGCTATCGATGTAGTAACATTTTACAAATCACACACAAGCACATACACTGATCTGTCTAAAAGAGTCACCCCTTTGTTCAGGCACATGAATGGCTCCAAAGAGTTATGAATTTTAAATTGGGAATCCATTGGCCTGTATACTGTATCAGCAGCAGTCACTAGCAGTCTGAGTCAAGAGGTGCACATCCTTGGAGATTAATTTTTTGGGCTGTCCGCAGTAGGAAAGGAGGGTGTACAAATATAGTTGTCTGCATAGAACGCCAGGTACAATGTTTTTAGGAAGTATAAAGTAGTCCCCAACTTTTGTTTGAGCACAAATTGGCATGGGAGGAGTAAGGTATTCAGCAAAATGGGAACTGTTGTAACTAAATGACAAAGCTGAGCTGGAGGACTAACTGTGGCTGATGAGAAATCTCAGAAAGAAATGGCAGGAGTAAATGTCTTTCACATTAACCCCTTAACTGCATGTAAGTCTAACATTAGAACCAGTGGTGGGGCTGAGAATCATACTGATGGTAATTTAGAAATAACTTATCTAACTTATTCTTCAGCATCCAAACTTGCCTTCAGCTAACTTTCCAATCAAGAAATGGAAATTATGTGTGTGTATGGGGGAGGTCTCAATCAAATCCACCCATAATTTGAATATTAAATCATCACCACTACAGACCAAGAATTAGTTCCAGAAATTATCTGATGAATAAACTTGAATAATTAATTTCAAGATATTGTGATCTGTTGACAAACAATTCATGAATGGAGAAAGAGACCCAATTCGTTGAATGGAATATATCATTATTCACGTGAGCTCTAATGAACAATTTCTTTTGCTTCTGATACCTTCCTTAATTCTCTTAGATAGATCACTGTCTCCTCCTCTAATAGTATAATGAAGTAAGAAATGTCTCTTCACTTCTCTCTGCCAAACCATTCCAATTTATAACATAAGACTAATACACAGTGGATATTTTTCTTAGATGGCTTAGAAGCTGAGGGCCTGTGCTTTTCTAATGAGATGATCTGAGGTGTATCCGTTCTGCAATCAGAAGTACTCAGCCATGATGGGGTGTAGATTTCCCCCAGCAGGCCTGCTACAGACATACACAAAGGTTCATGATCCCCTATTGAATGGAGGCTTTCTCATCCTGTCCTTTGTGAGGGGATGGTGTGTCTTACAGTCAGAGCTGTTGTATTTATGTTACCAATTCAGATCTCTTTTTCGTTACCAGATTATTCATGAATCCATCCTGATTTGTTCAAATATATTCACTGTTCCTAAGATGAATAACTTGGCAAATAATAATCATGTTATGGGTTGTTTGTGAACTATTCACATTAACTATGAACTACTTGCTAATTGTTGTTCAAGATCAGTGGTTGGTCCCTGATGGCAAATTTATACATCTTCTGCTCCTTGATTGAATGACAAAACTTTTAAAAGTGGAAATAAGCTCTAATTTGAGTCCTCCACTCTACAAGTCAGCAGCAGTGCTGTGAAGGCCAGTCCTGCTCCCAGAGCCCTGCTTGGGTTAGGGATGGGCCAGGAGAAGGAGCTAGCCTCTCCCTTCTTCCCTCCTCCCTCATCCCCCAGTTTGGATGACTAGAGAACTGAGAGGAAATCCCACCCCCTACTTACTGTGCTATAGAGTAAGTCCTCTAGGAAGCATATAGATGACACATATCCTGTACATGCTTCTTGCAGTCTTTGAGTTTCCTGTGACAATTGCCTGCTGGGGACAGAAACATGGCAGTCTGGAGCAGGGCAGTGGAAGGCTGCAGCTGCACTGAGTAGCAGAATGTTTGTTACCTCATTTCTGTACATTCTATTTATAGTTCTATTAATCATAAAAGGTTTATTTTGACACTGATCTCATCAGTAAGATACTGCAGGGTACCAGGAGTTGGGGGAACAGCATTCTGGAAGACCTGGTGAAAGAGGTAACATTGCAGTGGCTGCTACAGAACCTGTACAAATGCAAGTAACTCCTCCACCAGCCCTGAGAATGAGGAGAAATGCTGAATGTGCCTGGAAAAGGTTCAGACAGCAATGTGAGTGGTATATGAAATCCATTGGGGCAAATAAACTGGAGGACGACTAAAGGATTTCTCTGCTCTTAAGCTAAAGGTGAAACGCTGCAAGCAGTGATACAAGCAACAAGTAAAGGAAGGGGAGGAGGAAGGGGAAGCAACCCTTCCCGCCTGCCTATTCTCACTATAAATATGAGCTGTCAGTGATCACAGGGATGCTCCTGAAGGGGACACAGATTGTGGCTCCTAAAGAGATGAGAAGGAAAACATAGCAATGAATTCATGAAGGGCACCTGGGAATGACCAAATCAAAAAGGAGAGCTAGAGAAGTTGTCTTCAGGGAACAGAAGAATAGTGATATCAAAGTAAGGATGAACAGATGTGGAACATGTCAGAAGTACAGAGATTTCCAACAGAAAAAAATCAACGACACTACACAAACAATTTGCAATTCCATGGGACAAAATTGGAATTGACATGTTGAACCTGGGAAGACATGATTATCTGGTTATAATGGACTCTTTAATCACTGTCCCAGAAGTAGTTACACTTGAAGATACCACAGAACAACAGTTATCAGGCACATTCAATCTGTATTTGCACATCATGAAATTCCAAGAACAGTAGTAATTGACAAAGGACAACTGTTCAAGAATAAGGAATTCCTGAAGTTTTCTAAAATGTATGACTTTTGTCATGAGACATCTAGTTCCAGATATCCTCAAGCCAGTGTATTAGCTGAATGTGGAGTATGTATAGTGAAGAACTGGTACAAAACCCAATAGATACAAAAGAAGAGAGCTACACCACTGCAATGTGGAAAAGCCAGTGGCTGAACTCCTCTACAACAGACATGCAAATACTCAGTCATCAAATATGGGACAAAAATATTGGCTGACTAAGTAGTCTGTGATAGTGAGGAAAAGAATGGGCCAGTATAGTTAGATAAAATATTATAAAAAAGGAGCAAGACCTCTTCCACAGTTAAAAATAAGTTTTGGTGAGAATTTGGCAAGATGGGCACGGGCCAGTCAAAGTCACAGTGATCAAAGGGTCATTTCACTCATACTCGTTGCCTTCATCTGTGATCAAACTCTTATGAAGGAATAGTAAGCATCTGCTCAAGATACCTGACAACTGGGCTGAGACAAGTGAGGTGAGAGCAGACATACAATTCACCAGCTGACCCTGTTATTAATGATGAGACTGAACAGGCCGTTACAGACAAAGACTTGCCAAAAAAATTTGCAATAAGGCAGATTGGGAAGATTGCTGATACACCCTAAGACTGATGTTAAGTTTCTGTTAAAGCAATCTGAAGGGCTGTTAAGTTAGTTATTGTATTTCTTATAGTTTGATAGTTTAACCGTGTTTTAGTTCAGTCAGTAACTTAGAAAGTGGTTTATAAAGGGATGATGTGCATCCTCCAGGAACTGTAGAGATGCTACATTTACTGTACATTCTTCAGGAAGTATCCTGATGGGCTGTGAGGAAGAGTGGCTTTTCCTCTGCAGTCATTAGATGTGGCAATGGAGCCTGGCCTCAGGCATTCCCTCTGCCTCTAGCTGCTCCTCCGGATCTGAGCAGGGAAGGAGCAGCCAACAGTAGAAGCATGGAGTTGTTGGGGGCAGAGTGATTGGATTAAGAGCCCCAGGCTCCTCCAGCTACCCTCAACTCACCGTAGCCAGACCCCAGCAAAACTACTGTTCTCCCCAAAGACTCAACTCCTCACCCTCTGCCCAGCTTATCCCTGCTCTCCAGAGAACCTCTGCCTCCCAGCCAGCCCCCAGATGTCTGGTTCTAGTGCTGCTGTAGCCCTCCAAACCCACAGCAGGTGCTAGCTCTCTCTGTATTTGTGACTTACCCTTTTCTCGCAGACACAGGTTCTCAGTGTGGAGTTTTGGTCTGTTTGTTTTTTCTATTCACTTGGGAGTGGAGGCTCAGGATGTACTGCATCTACAGCAGCCAGTAAGTGGCTGGTGCACGTGTAACTTAAGTAAATCAGAAGGTGTGAGTTGTGCCCCATACATGACTAGGTCAGCAGCGCCTGGTGTAAGTACCAAGCTCTTTTGAAAATCCCAGTTGAAGCGCTGACTCCTTAATCACACCCCAGAAGTGCCCTCTTATACAGTTAATCTCCACAGGGAACTCTAACAAGCTTTTCTGAAAATGCCCTTAGTACCATTTGGGACACAGAATAGGCAACTTGCACCCAAGCAAACTCTTGACATTTATGTCACAGCATCACAAGGGCTATACGGTCTAGTGGGAGGACACAAACTATGAATTTTCATTGTCACTTTTACTAATCTAGTTAAAGTAGTTGGGATCAGTAAGAAGTGCTACAAATGTGCTCTCTCTCTGTAAATATATATATATATATAAATATATATATATATATCATAAGGATTTTTTGTAAAATTCTATTTTTGCTGAGTTAAGAACTGTTATGCACAGCCCAATTCAGAACAACATGTGATATTTATGAGAAAGAGATAAAAAACAAAATTTAATAGCTTCAATCCTTGGCAGTATTTCTTGCTCTGGTAACCACACAGAATTTAAGCAGCTTGAACCAAATTGAACAGAAGAAAGGAAAAGATAGTACTGATTCTCTAGCTAGCCAGAAAGATCTTTGGAATTTTGCAAAGGGATGAATTGTTCTCTACCCAGGAAATACTCTCTCAGGGTACAGCAAACTCCACACAGCAAAGTTTCTATTGCTGGACTTCTGGATGTAATAGTTTGGAAGGGGACATGCAGGAGATAATATTGACTGGGTAAATATTATCGTAAATGAGGAAATTTCCATGGGTTTGCATGTGATGGTGGTTATAGCTGAGTCATATCTTTCTGCTTTCAGCACTCTGCTGCTCCATCCTCACAAACATGGAGTACTGACCCTGCAGAGTAGGACACAGGATACCAGCTGTCCCAGAAGGAAATTAGAATAGCATGCAGCTGAGCCAGGGCTCTCTTTTTCTTGCACCTCCTCCCTGTTTTGGGGTTTGGCATTGGCTCAAAGCCTGCAGCACACATGGAAGCTCTTGCAAGAACTTTACTGCCGTTGGCCATCTATATTGTCCTCGCAAAACTGCTCACAGAAGGGAGGAGTGCAGGCTGCAGTGTAGATTGTTGCTGCTTCTAGCAACTTTAATTTAGCCAGGACTATTCATTTGGATATCTATCTCTTCTGCTGAGACAGTGCCACAGTGGTTGCTCCCTGGTTTGCTCCCTCCCCAAATGAACCCACGTGGAACTCCACCCATCATGAAAGGGTTTCTGTGGCATCTGTGGGAGAAGTGAGAGTATGCTGAGGAGCTGTTGCTCTCCCCTTTTGAGCCTTCCCACCACCAGCTCATCCCTTGGAATCTGGGTGTCTTATGAGAAGTGAATTTTGGACACACTGAAGAAAGAGGAACAATAGGGGGAATCCTTGGTGTAGGCACTCTCTTATGATAAATGTTCATATTTTGCAGACTCTGCATTCTTGTAAGACTTATTTCTGAAGGAAAGTGAAAAAAGTAATTTATAAAATCATAGGGGAAATTAATGTGGCAATATGAGGTTAGAACATTAGGTACAGAGATTTGTGTGTGCTCTCTATGCAAAGAGCATCGAAAGCACTAATGACAGGTTTCAGAGTAGCAGCTGTGTTAGTCTGTATCCGCAAAAAGAACAGGAGTACTTGTGGCACCTTAGAGAATAACACATTTATTTGAACATAAGCTTTCATGGGCTACAGCCCACTTCATCGGATACATCCAATGAAGTGGGCTGTAGCCCATGAAAGCTTATGCTCAAATAAATGTGTTAGTCTCTAACGTGCCACAAGTCCTCCTGTTCTAAAAGCACTAATGTTTGCATTGCTCTTTGTGAGGTATGTTGGACGAAATTCTAGAACATTATTAGTTCTCAGGTTCTGGTCAATGGAGTTCTTTCTGGCTGTCCACGTGGTGGAACATTTTGAGAAGCAGGACATAAAGATTTAGGGGGAAAGGATGGTCTTATTGGGGTAATGGACTGGAATTTATGAGATCCTGATACAATTCTCAGCTCTGTCATGGACCCTGGGCAAGTTTAGGTAATCTCCCTGTGCCCAAATTCTCCATCAAGTAAATGAGGATAAAAGTACTTTACTGCCTCCTGAGGTTGTTGTGAGCACAAGTGCATAAGTACAAGAATACACTGAAATATGGTGGTGTTGGTGCATAAGTACAAGAGCACACTGAGATATGATGGTATAAAAACCTAAATTCTGAAAATTTAGTCTGAAAATGCTGAAATACTGTTCTAGACACTCTGAAATCAACAATATCTGTGAACAATGGATGCTATAGGGTATGCAGCATCATTGTCCCAAAGCTGGGCGCAGGGAAGCAAAGGGGAGGAGTAGAAAGAACTCACCATTGTGGGCAGAGGCAGAGAGAGCTTCTCCTTGCCTGCCCTCTCCTCCCCGAATCCTAGCTCCTATTATGTTTATAGTAGAATGAACTATTTTTCTTTAAGAGGGAAGGGGGACAGAGGAAGGAAAGATTTTTACAGTGACCCTGTAGTCAAACCGCATAAGAAAGACTCCCTTCTTGCAGACAGTGTACAAACTCAGGCCTGTTCTTTGTTTTGTCCTATAATGTCTAACAATATACATGTTCTTCCTCATCATTTGTCAGAGCAAAGACTGGCACAGAAAATCATCATTGGCCAAGGTTCAGATGCAGGATTTCCAGTAAACAAAAATTAATTAGGGTACTTACTTTATCCTCAGCTGCAGTCAATCAAGTGTTTGTTAAAAGATTTTTGTGGACTTAATACATTTCTGCATAGTATCATGGCTAAGATCTCTGGAAATGGAACAGATACATTATTAGTATGAACTGGAAGTCAATGAACTCCCATAAAGATAGAATTAACTAACACATGACAGAAAGCTAGCATCAGAACGTAATGGCATTATAATTTGCATAAGAACATCAGCCAGAGAGGAAACTATTACTAAAACACTCAATAAAAGAACCCCATAACAATGGAATCTGATTTGAAGGAAATGGACAGTTTTTTATGGTCTGTTCTGTGTTGCAGTGGCTGATGTAATGACTGGTTATACTGCACATTGCTGAGGTCACTCAGCAGAGTTTGAGCCAACACCCATTATTTTAAAAATCCTTCCATTACTTCTGGGGTCTGAATTCTTGGGAGTTTTTTCTCATTGTTGAAAAGAGCCTGTGTGAGGTCTCGGAGTTGTCTTCTTTTATTCTTTTTTCCTCCCTACTTTATAATTTGTTATTTTCATCTTTTGTGGCCCCTCTCCTTTCATCCACTCCCGTAAGCTATCACATACTCCATGTGCAAACGTTCACTGTGATGTCTTGGAAAGATAAAAGATGAACAAGTAGGTGGAAAAAATATTTTGCCTTTTAATTTACTTTAACTCATTTCATTCACCATCAGCAGAACTAAGCTCCCATTTACACCTCCCAGACACATGCTGAAATGGGACTTTCTTCCTTTGTTGTGGAATTCTCGTAGACTAGAAAAGATAGCATAAAATATGATGCATTTTGCCTCCTCCCAGCATATCTCCATATAAGTGAGGAGAAACAATATGTTGAGTTTAGTTTAACATGATCCAGAGAAACCCCCTTTGTAGAAATGCTGACTCTTACTAATACAATTGTTTGGAAATGAGCAATGCTGTTGAACTTTGAACAAATATAAAACATAAATTAAAGCACAGTGAGATGTGGATAATTTATATCGGTCTTTAAATAATGTAGATATTTCAGTTGCACACATGTCATAGCACAAAGGGGTGGCATTTAATTTACTGCATAGCTGGGGCCCTTCTTCCACAGGTTGATGAGACAGAGAACAGGGTGATTCCTAACAGTGGATGTTCTGTTTATATTTTGTTCATCCTAACTGCATGTGGTGGAGCCTTTGTCCAGCTGGGCAGAAGAAAAGGGATTGTTACTATAAGGACTCCCTCTGCAATTGGTGGCAGAAGGGGAAGGAAGGAAAGGTTTACCTGGATGGAACAAGGAGGAATAGGAAGTGGCTGGACCCAGGTGGGAGGGAGTATTGCTCTTCCAGTTGATGTGGGGGAAGATATTTATACTATGGTCAATGCTGGAGAATACTTCTGGACTGGGAGCCGTGATCTCAGATGCATGGGAGGAAGGGGGACCCACCCACCCAGTAAGGGGGGGACACCAGGCTTGCATGGTTTAGGGAAGTTGGGCTGCCACTGGGTAGGTGGGGGGAACCCATATAGGGACCCCTCTCCCTGTGTGAGTAGTAGAGGTCATGTGGGCTGGGGTGGGGCAAACCCTGCCATCACAGTGCAACAAGCATGGGGGTACAAGTCAAAAATTGATTGATGTTATACATGCTGTTGCAACAGAGGTTGTTTCGACAGCAATTCGAGGGTTACAGGGTGCTGCAGGACAAACAGTGCCAGACAGGGGGCATGAGCTACTTCTAGAACCCAGGAGGAAATGCACAATTTCAATGAGAGACACAGTCACCGCAGACAGGGGAGATGAGAGTTCAGTGGAGAGAGGCAAAATGGGCATGGCTGGGGAGAGCATGGAGTTGCACCCAACGGGGAGTCCAGGGACTGAGGAGGGACAGGATGGTGCAAGGGGGAATGATGGTGTTAACCCCCTCTTCTCTGATGCTGTATTTATGGATCACAAGGGAGACACTGGCATGGCTCGAGGGAATTGTCCCCTGCTACATGTGGGGAAAAGAAGCAGGATGGGGGGAGCAGCCACCCCCCACCCCCCCCGCAGGGCAGGAGCAGCTGAAATAAGTGAGGCAACAGCTTTAGACACAGGGTTCCAGGGAGGATCTGCTGTTTTGGGGAATGGGTTTGGAGCTCCTGGGGTAAGCCCGCTTCCTGCTGAGGTCAACAGCTTTACAAAACTGTTCCAGGCTAATTTATAGTTGTTATAGAAGCTGGGGGCTTCCCTTGGTAGAGAGGTTGGCAGATGTAATATTGGTCATTCAACCTTGATTCAAGTTCAGGATGCTGGAGATAACCTGATGGGGAAGCCCCCAAGCAATGGGGTAGGAGCCATTAATTCCTGGGAGGGGTTGTGTGAGCAAAACTACAGCCTTCTCCTCCACCAGGCAACGTATGTACATGGGATAAGATCACTCTCCAGGAGGCATCGGGGGAAGTGGCTTAAGACATTGAGGGTTCCACGGTGGTCACTCGGGAGTATGGTTATGCAGGAGAGTCAGACCCAAGGGTGTGCACTTTCTCTAGACTTCTAAAGACAACCTAGTGCAAGGTGAATAGATAGAGACATACTGTCACTGCTGCACAGGGAAGCTCTGACAGAAAGAAAGCAGGACAGGCAAGGCAAATGACCAATGGTGCTATAGCCTGGGAAAATTAGAAAGCTGTTTTGTTAATCTATATCTATAGGTATGATCTCTAAGAAATACCCACAGAGAGATCAAGCATTATTCAAATATATGGACATAATTCAGCAGGCATATAATACATTCATGAGTATGGCTTGGTCTAACTACGGTGAGCAACTTAAATTAAGGGCTGCAATGCAACCAAGAACTCAGCAGGACATACCACACCATACACTGTGCTTAGAACGGATGATCCAACAAGGGCCGGGTGTTCACACCAACAGCAGCCTATTTATTCCGCTGCGAGCCCAGCAGAGATCCACTGCATGCAGTAACAGTTGCTGGGCATTCAAGAAGGGCAGGGGTTTCTGGAGCAACTTAAATGTAGACATGCTCACAAGATGCACTTTGGGACCTAAATGGCCCGCGTTTGCTATGGTAAAAGACAGAGAGTAAATTAGATACCCCTCACACACCTCCCAGTCCAGGCATAGCTGATGGGGGAATAGGAAAGGGGGGCAGAAGAGCTGACAGTAGGGGTGTTGGGAAAAAGCTTAATCTTCGGCTACATTTGAGTTGAAGGGTACTCCTTTGGCACTACCCTAACAAACGAGGGGTTTACTTCAGAGTTCAAGATTCCATATACCAGGGTAAGAAGTCATGTGAAGTCCACAGACAGCTCGGGTCACATAGTAAGAAAACATATACACATCACATAGGAAATAAGAACTAAGAGTTTCGGGACCATTTAATCATCTACTTATAGAGAGCCTATGGGTTTTTCTCCTGGGTTTAGTTCCTAAGAAGGCACCTGGTGAGCAACACTTGATTCACTATTTGTCATAGCCACAGGGCAGTTCAGTTTATGATGCAGTAAACCTGAATTTATGTTCAGGACATATCCCTCCTTCGATGAAGCCATGCGCATGGCTAGGACTTGTGGCCCCGGGGCATGGTTAGTAAATTGTGACATTGTTTCCCTTTTGATTGCTGCTCATGCGTCCTTTTGATCTTAACCTTTTGGGTTTCCATTTTGAGGGTCAGTTTTATTTGGATAAAGCATTGTCTAGGGGATCTTTGCCTTGGCTGGTGCTTGGAATGCCTTCCATTTCAAATCAATTTAATCAGATGATCCCAATCCTAATCCTAGAACTCAAGGCTAGAGAGAGAAGCATTAAACATTTTCTATTTCCTTTTTTTTTTGCATTATTTTGGAGATATCCATACCACTAAGAAATTTTCCAGTCAATGTTCTTTTCTGTACATCTAAATGTAGAATGAATGTAGTTTGTAACTTTCTCCCAGTTCTCTCTAGAATTAGGTACACCCGGTCTCCTAGAAATCAAGTGCCAACAAATCATGACATTGTTTATGATAAATGCCAAAGAAACTGTGAGTGAAAATAGAAATATAACAAAGACTCAATGGTACCAAATTTAAAGCTCATAATATTAAACCATCTGATAGTTAGCTGGGAGACAGAAATGTGATATGTGAAAGTAAAGAATTGAAATTAATATTTATCTGTCTGGCAGAGCATGAATTGAAGTTAATTTCAAATAATGCCAACATCAGTTAAGTTATCCTGCCCGTACCCCTGGTCTCTGTCCCTTTCCTACACACACAAACACTTTTCACTCTAGCAGAAATGACAAACAAGGGGCTGGGAGAAATTGGCATAGCTGCATAGAAGCCAATAGACCTATGATGACTTGTATGAGCTGGCCCATATGTCTGGAAATACAGAACATTAGCATGTAATTCCATCAAGTCAGCTGAAAAGTAAATTGGGATTACAATTATATCCAAGTCATATTACTTTCAAAGTAAATAATTGTAAAACAGATTTTTTATCTCAATTTGTCCTATGCATAGACATTTTTTAAAATCACTTTGTCTTAAAGACACTAATTGTTACAGTAATTTTTCACTTAAACAAGCATTTCTTGATTGCTAGATAAAATTATATAGTGTATATATCATAAAAAAATAATCCCAGATAAAATTGTCACACTTAGATTTAATATTACAACAGAAGTAGATGATGCAGAAAGTAAAAAAACCTCCCCCATTATACATATATATGACTTTGTTCATTTGACAGTTTGTATTCCCAGATTTTAGTCTGACTCTGAAGGGTTTCCTTGGTCAATCCTCAAAGAGGCTAAATTGATTCAAAGCCCAAAGTTGTTCAGCATAGAGGTGACACAACAATTTTGGATTATAAATGTTGTCAAGACCCTCTGACTTCCTTGGATCCTTAAACCACATTTTGCTGCATGCCAATAAGTGGAAGGTGGGCTGCAGTGTGGAGTATATGACCATGAATTCAGTTTTAAACTGGAGAAGAAGGAAAGAAGAAGATGGTGAAAATTAAGAAAAGAAAATATAAGAGGAAGGTGGAATAGGAAGAGAGAAACAAAATTTAGCCTCATCCATTTGAAAAAAACACCAACATTGAAACTGCTCTGGTAACCTTGCACAGCAATCTACTAGAGTTTTGTGTTCTTATTTCTTATGATTTCTCCACAAAAAATTGCATTTATTTTTCTATCACTATCCTTTCAACATGGAATGAAAAGAAACGTTTTGAACATTTTTGTGAAAATGTTGCAGAACAATTTCAAATTGAAACCTGAGTGTGTGTGTGCGTGTGTTAGAATCATAGAATCATAGAATATCAGGGTTGGAAGGGACCTCAGGAGGTCATCTAGTCTGATCCCCTGCTCAAAGCAGGACCAATCCCCAGCTAAATCATCCCAGACAGGGCTTTGTCAAGCCTGACCTTAAAAATATCGAAGAAAGGAGATTCCACCACCTCCCTAGGTAACACATTCCAGTGTTTCACCACCCTCCTAGTGAAAAAGTTTTTCCTAATATCCAACCTAAACCTCCCTCACTGCAACTTGAGACCATTGCTCCTTGTTCTGTCATCTGCTACCACTGAGAACAGCCGAGATCCATCTCTTTGAAACCCCCTTTCAGGTAGTTGAAAGCAGCTATCAAATCCCCCCTCATTCTTTTCTTCCACAGACTAAACAATCCCAGTTCCCTTAGCCTCTCCTCATAAGTCATGTGTTCCAGTCCCCTAATCATTTTTGTTGCCCTCCGCTGGACTCTTTCCAATTTTTCCACATCCTTCTTGTAGTGTGGGGCTCAAAACTGGACACAGTACTCCAGATGAGGCCTTACCAATGTTGAATAGATGGGAATGATCATGTCCCTCGATCTGCTGGCAATGCCCCTACTTATACATTCCAAAATGCCATTGGCCTTCTTGGCAACAAGGGCACACTGTTGACTCATATCCAGCTTCTCGTCCACTGTCACCCCTAGGTCCTTTTCTGCAGAACTGCTGCCAAGCCAGTTGTATGTTCATATGTGTTGTATGTTCATATCTGTTCCCATCCTGGTGGTTAGAGTGCTGGCCTGGGCTGCGGGAGACTGAAGATCAAGTCACTGTCCTCCTTGACTCAGAGCAGAAATTTCATCTCAGATTACTCAGGCACAGCAGAGATCAGCCCCTGGATCCTCCCTCACATAGTGGGCCAATGCCCTAGTCACCCAGATATAGTGCATCTTTCTGCTACTGCTTCCTGATGAAAATGTCATTGAAACTGACACATCTCTATGAAATGTTTCAGCTTCAACTAAATGAACTTCATCTAAATTTTCTCAATAATATTCTGACCAGCTCTATTCATTAATAAAGCCTTCCAAGCTGAGAGAATCTCCCAAACATCAGATTATTAATATATAGCAATTATTTTGCATATGTTTTATATTTTTAAAGTCAATAATATTTCATATGTTTATGGCATTTTCCATCTGTGCATTTCAAAGTTCTTTACCAACATTTCTTTATTAAGCCTTGCAATATCCCTGGAAATAAGTGTTATCTCATTTTCCAGATGAGATAACAAGGTGCAGAGATAACAAACTTTGGCAGGCTAAACTAGGCTTCTTGGTGCTCAGCTAGAGGCTCAGGTGAGAGCTGGGCATTGAGAGGTTTTTCCAAACTGGGTGCTAACTTGTCTGAGTGCCCACTGGCTTGAGTGCACCAAGAGACATGGAGATGCCTGTCCAAACAACAATTTCAGAAACACACAGGGTGCTCAAAAATTAGTCCCAGGAGGGAGAAGTTACTGTGCTCAAAGGGCAGTCTGCACATGGCTGCCCCTTCAAAGAGACAGCACACAGGGAGGGTGAGGATCCCACACACAGTTGGGAGAAGGAAACAAAGATATAGAGCAGGCAGCTATGATTTACTGGGTGGTATAGTATTAGTACAAAAAGGAGGAGGAGAATCAGGATAAGAACTAGGAGGGGGCGGGGAGGAGGAAATGGTTGGGTCTCGCATATAAGGGTTTGGAAGGTTTATTTATAGGAGAGAACAGTGCATGGGAAGGCTCCAGTACAGCACCTGACCGTGAACATCATGAAGCAACTGGGGAAAAGGATGCAACAGGATGATGAGCTGAAAAAGAAGAGGGAGCTGAGAGTTCATCCTAACGGATCCATGCACCTCACTCAGCCTCCTCGCCAGAGAGCCTTTTCACATAATCATCAGTGACACTTCTGGCATCTGTCAGTCTGCTACCTCTGAATGTCTACAAGACTACCAGACTGCATAAATGCTGTGATCTACAGGGTTACAGACCACATTAGATTCCATATGTATGTACAGGCAGATCCAACAGCAACTTAGGCTGGATTTCTCTGCCACGATAAACTTTCCATCTGTACTAGTCATTGTACATATCATATATATATCTCTGAGAGGCCTAAGTATGACATGATCCTGGTTATCCAGTCACCATATTTGAAAATGCTGCCTTTGCATCACGTACAGCCAATATAATAATGGAATAAGTATGTTTTCCTTATTTTTATGGCAGCGTAGGCTCCAAGAGTCCTAATCCACAGAGTGCCTTATCAGCCTGATAGGAGGGTTCTTCCTTCTTCTATTGTGGCAGAACAAACTATATCATATAAATAAGAAGGGTGAATGATGCCAAGTGGTACATGGAATGAACAGTGCATTCCTCATTACCAAAGAGTGTTAAATAAATGTGGTACCTCTCAAACAACTGGTGCCATCATAGAATATCAGGGTTGGAAGGGACCTCAGGAGATCATCTTGTCCAACCCCCTGCCCAAAGCAGGACCAATGCTCAATTTTTGCCCCCGATCCTGAAATGGCCCCCTCAAGGATTGAACTCACAACCCTGGGTTTAGCAGGCCTGATTCAGGCCTAATGATGACTGGGACCAGAATCTACATTCCTTACTGGTTAAACTCCCACTGAAGTTAATGAGTTTTACTTAAGTAGGGATAGTAGGATCAGGCCTTTAAATACAATAACTGCTGCTAAATTGGGATGCTAATTTCACCAAGCCCCAATCTGCTTCCTATTGAAGACAATAGCAAAATTCCTATTGACTTCAATGTCAGCAAGATCAAGTCCTTAATGGAGACCCATTTAGCTGATTAGGTGATGGTGATGTGTTAGCTGAGTTTTTGGTGGTGGTAGAACAGAGAGTCAGATTGTCGTTTACACTAAGGCCCCTTTACATTGCTCTGGCAGTGCTAAGGGGGCTTAAAGTGTGGCTGTAAATTACAGTGATGTAAATGAGAATCTGGCTCAGGGTTTCTGATACACAGTCAGAATATATTTTTCATGCTTTGCCATATTGTACTTAATATAATAAACTCATTTAAGGCTCTATTTTGCAAAATTAACTTGATCTGACATTTGCTGGATTGTGAATGTGATTAATCATATTTTACATAGGGATGTCTTGAAGCATTTTGCTCATTTTTTAAAAAAGCAAATCATCTGTTTAGTATGGTCAATTAAATCCTGTTCACTACAGTCTGTTAAAAATAGCAAAATCTAAACATACATGGTTTTTAATAAACAGGACTTAAACATCACAAAAATGTAATAAAGCAGGTACTTAAGACTGGCATAATGAAAAGTGAAGGTTTGTTTAACTGCATTTTTTAACATCTACTCTTCAACGCTATGTCTGGTTTTGGCTTTAAAGTAAATAATTCTCCTAGATGAAGTAATAAGAGAAATAGAACCAGGAGCTGACCTGTGCTGAAAAAAATTATTGCAAAGAAACTGGTGGACAGGAAGGAAAAAAAAATCCACTTTAACTACAAAACAGTAAGTGCTAAGACTTTAATAGCTTTATTGCAATGAAAATGTTTTTCATAGAGTCAAAACAGATTAGTTGCGTGGAAAATATTAAATTCTTCTACTAAGAACCAAATGGTGAACATTTCAGTTAATCTAAACAGATTTATAGCTCCCATCATGCAGTGTTTTTCAGCTGGAGTGTGTCCTCTATGATGCTTTGGCATTCTAGTCCTGGAACAAAATACCTTGGAACAGTGTTCAAACTAGAGAAAAAAGTGATCACATTTGCCCTCTCCTTCTATTTATGTTTCCCTAATTTTTCACAGCTCCCCTTTCTTTCACCCCCTCTGTACTTTCACACCAGTGCTGGTGAGAAGTGTAGCTCTAACATACCCACACAATTTTGAGCACTCATTTGGAGGCAGAATGTGGAAATCACAGCCTTTGCTTTTGCATCTCCTATCATGTGATTGCACTCATGTGCAGTGTGTGCCAGACTCTCACTAAAACAGACTTGGGCGAGATATGACAGAACTCTGCCACACAGTCAACTTGGAAGATAAAAAATTGACTACGGTATATTCCCTTGTCAGCCTAAAGCAGGGATTGTGTTAGTTTAGCAGAAGAAAACACAACTTTTTAAAAAGAAGCTCATGAATTTTCCTTTTCCTTGATTCTATTAATCAAACAGATATTTGATTTCCAACTTTTCTAAGCATTGCCCTAGTTTAGTAATTTTTGCAGCTGCTCTGTATTTCTGCCAGCACAACCAGGCCTGTGTAAGTGCTGAGTATTTCCCCCAAAGCCTCCATCCATATTGAAAACAGACTCACACAGTGAATGTTTAATGCAGAATTTTTTCTGGCAAAACTGCAGTGTCAACATAAAATGATGTAGAAGGGAATGCCTTTTTTGCTTTTACATTTTTACACTTTTACATTTCTTTTAGAAATCAGTAAAAAATGTGTGTATGAAACCAAGCTTAAACTCACTTGCAAGAAACCAGCAGCAAAAAAGACAGGGTTTAGTAGCTATATAAAAATATTACAGGTTTCAGAGTAGCAGCCGTGTTAGTCTGTATTCACAAAAAGAAAAGGAGTACTTGTGGCACCTTAGAGACTAACCAATTTATTTGAGCATAAGCTTTCGTGAGCTACAGCTCACTTCATCGGATCATCCGATGAAGTGAGCTGTAGCTCACGAAAGCTTATGCTCAAATAAATTGGTTAGTCGCTAAGGTGCCACAAGTACTCCTTTTCTTTTTATAAAAATATTAGGATTTCACATCAGCAAAGTTTTACTTTGAGAAAAAGCTATTACAAAAATACCACCATGGAAATGCCCATGATCTTGGAGAACATGGTTCCTTCTGAACAATTCCCCCAGAGGCACCAACTTCAAATGAAAACACTTTAAATTGAGCAAGGACTGGGGTGGCAAAGACTGGTAAATGCAGAGAACCTGCCCCCTGTCAATATCCTGTACTCCCAAGGAACTGTTTTGAGAGAAGTGATAACACCAGATCTTGGCTACAGTTTTGGAGAAACAAGCTATGATGTTGATGATCTAGTTATAGACATCTGCCCAAATTGTTCATCAGCTCTGTCTCACAATTGGCCGCATCCAAATCCCACTGAAGTCAACTGGAGTCTTTCCATTGACTTCAGTGGGCTTTGAAACAGGCCCAGTACAAATTACATCATCAGAAAAATATTCTTTGGTATCCTCACTTTTTTAAAAGTAAGATTAGATAATGAATTACAAGAGGAATGTTGATAAAGTAACATTATTTCATGCATAGGGAATACATGCTACAGTTGTATGGTATAACAGTTGTATTGGCTCTTTAGAGAGATAACGTGAATGAGGTAATATCTTTTATTGGACCAACTTCTGTTGTTGAAAGACAAGCTTTTGAGCCACACAGAGCTCTTCTTCAGGTCTGGGAAACGTACTCAGAGGGTCACAGCGAAATAAAAGATGGAATTGGTGTTTAGCATACACAGTTAACATATTTCAAGGGACCATTCAAGGTAAAATAGCTTGTTAACACCCTTCCAGTCATAAGGGGGAAAGAAAGGTGTGGGTGGGGGCAGGGAACAGGTGGGGTGGGGGGTGGAGATGTGGGTTATACATGTAAGCGGAGTCAGGATGAGCTCCACCCTGACATCTGGTGGTGAGGTGTGGCAAGTTGTGGAAAAGAACTTCAGGGGCTGATCTCATTTGCATAGGCATACCTACCCCACCTAGAATGAGCCCATAGCTGCCCAAATGGTCACTTTGGCTTCTATGGGATCCCCAGTGTCTCTGTTATTGGGGCAGGAAGAATAAATTGTTATTACCCTGATTATGGGAATCAAGGACAGTGGAACTGTACTTGGCCTTTTGTTATGACGGAGGGACTCGCCATCAACTAAGTAGCACTTGCTAGGCAAGGGACATGGGTTCCAAAACTCTGTGAATTGAGAGAGGCTGGAGACAGGTATTAGTATGTGGTGGTGTGGGTCCCTTTGTGAGGGCCTGAAACATCAATTGCACCTCTGTCTCTCTCCACTGTGGAACATCAGAGCCAATTTTGGGTCTATTAGGAGTCTAGCTACAGGTGCTGAGCTGAATTCACTTTGGGCTTATGGTGCACCAGCACTGAGGCTCCCACTACTACAAGCTGAAATCACTAAAGAGCAAAAATTACTAAGAGCTGAAATCACTGAGCACTGTGTTGAGTAGTGGGGAGCCTGAAGAACTATTGCGGAGCGGAGCAGTTCGCGGGATGGCTGGAGTGGCTTGTGGACCGGCTGGTGGAGCAGTTCATGGGATGGTGGGAGCTGCTTGTGGGCCGCTGAGCGGAGCGGAGCAGTTCGTGGGATGGCTGGTGGAGCGGAGCGGCTCGTGCAGCGGAATGGAGTGAAGCCCTATGGAGCTGTGGGGCAGTCAGCTTCAGATCATGTAAGGTGCCCCTTACCTCTTTCCCTCTGCCCCCCACACACATTTTTACCCAGACTGGGGAGTAACACTCTGCAGATGAACTTTTGAACTCTGGGGCTGGACTTTTGGGTTGTTGAACTTTTTGGACTTTGGGTGATTTTTGGATTGCTGGACTCAAGAGATGTTTGGGTTGTGGGACTCAAGAACCCGAGGGAAAGGACATGGTCCAATTTGCTGGGCTAGGTCTTTGCTCATGGTTTGGTTGATGAACCCTAGTTGTGGAGTATTCCCAATTTAATGCTGATGTTGTTTACCTCATGTTATTAAAGATTCTCTGCTACACCGAGACTCTGTGCTTGCGAGAGAGGAAGTATTGCAAGAGGTGTGTGTAAGATTTTCCCAGGTCACTGGATGGGGGCTCGAGCCAGTTTTGCATTTGCTGTGATGACAGGGAACCCCTGTGTACTGAACCCGGCCCTTGCTGCTATCGACTCGGCCTGGCAGAAGGGTTACATACACTTACACTGTTATAATAAGCCATTTTTAGTGACTAGCCAAGGTATTAATTTAAGCTCCCAGGCTCATCTTTTGAAAGTGTTGTGCTGATTTCCTTTGAGGATGAGGACTGATAGGTCAGATACAGAGTGATTGTATTGTGAAAAGTGTTCACCCACAGGTGATATGGTGTTTTAACCTTTTATCATTTTCCTCTGTGAATTCATTTGAGAGCGTAGTGTTTGTCTTTTTCCACCCACATAGTTGTTATTGGGCCATTTAGTGCACTGGATGAGTTACTGCACATGTTGTGATAGGCATGTGTAGGACCCATGGATCTTGAAAGGAGTGTTTTAAGGGGTATTGATCATTGCAGTAGTGGAGATATGCCTGCAGGTTTTTCATCTGTTGTTCTGGCAGGGTCTGGTGCCACTTTGAGTTGGTGTGTCCTGGTCTGTGGGGAGCTTGCTTCTAATGATGAGTTTGGAGAGGTTGTGGGGGCTGTTTGAAAGCCAGAAGAAGGGCTCCAGGAAAAACTTTTTGCCAATGAGTATTGGTGGAACTTGTTTAATGATACCCTATATTGGTTCCAGTGTAGGGTGGTAGATGACAATGAGGAGCGTGCGGTCAAATGGCTTTTATTTCTGTATTGAAGCATGTTTACTCAGGATATTTGTGTATCTCGTTCTATGATGCGATCTCAGAGATTTGGAATATTACAATAAGGTAGCTGGATTAGCTGGCAGATGATACAGCCATAGGCTGATACATTGTACAAGTATGTGATATTGTGCTAGTATGTCATACATTTATCACCTGCCTGTACAATTTACCATAGGGAAGTCAACTTTACATAGTGGGGTGTTTGTGTCTGGGTAGCTGCATTGTCTCCAAGTAAGAATTAAAGAAGTTCTCATACCGAAGTGCAGCAATAGTTCATTGGATGTACAATCAAGTCCAGCACTCTTTCCACAGTCCAGGGTTTTCATGGCTATTGTCAGTGCTGAGCAGTTCATTGTGGACATTGCTGTCTCTGAGGAATGAGCAAAGTTGCTGCTTGACTTGTTTAATTCTGCGCTTTGCTTTGTGGGCTGGTTTACCATTAAAGATGGGTAAGTATATGATTTAATTGGGAGAGACTGCTCCCTCCAGTGGTCAGGCTATTCCTTTCCAATCTCTCTCATAAACGTTTCCCTGAGCCCAGTGGTTCCAAATATCTCTTTTAGTTCTGAATATCTCTTCTATTGTTGGCTTGTCTGTTTTGAAAGCCCAGGTTACCTATAGGATATGTCTACACTGCAATTAAACTCCTGTGGCTGGCCCATGTCAGTTGACTTGGGCTTGCAGGGCTTGGGCTGTGGGACTGTTAAATTGTGGTATAGATGTTCAGGCTCAGGCTGGAGCCTGGGCTCTGGTACCCTTCCCCTGGGTGCCCTACAGCTCAGGCTCCATCCCTAACTCAAATGTCTATATCACTATTTTACGATCTGTAGACCGAGCTGTGCGAGCCCATGTCAGCTGACATGGGCCAGTCATGGTTGTTTAATTGCAGTGTAAGCATATCCATACTGTGCAACATCCTCTAGGGATGTGTTTTTGGGCAATCTTCCACATTAACCAGAAAAATTTCTCCATAGTGCTCATCTGTCAGTTATATTACAGACTGATTTATCCAATTCAAAGATAAAACCTTCCCAGTCAGTTGAATCTTAGCAGGGGACTTCATTTTTTCCTGAGTTGTATTTTAGCCTCTGCTGTTACTTGCACTGATCTATACTGTAGTCTCAGTATCATTGTCATAACCTTCCTTCTGAAGTTGCCTGCATTTTCAGAGGTGGCAAAGATTAGGCTGGGATTGTACCCCTGGTTCCATCATGCGTGTTGGAAGGTATTTGTCTTTGTAGAAGTAGAGCAAGGTCAAGTTGTTTGTCTCTCTGTATCTCTTGCAAGCATGTGATATCTACTTTCATGCCTGTAAATGTATGTCCTTATTTCTAGGGTGTATTGCTGGACACAGCATTGCAGGAGGCTTTCCTCTCTTCAGCTGTGATGATCAGTTCCAGCTAGTCCCTTCTCTGAACTGCCTTACTGGGTCTTCTGTGGACCAGCTCAAGTCACATAACACTTTGATGCCCTTCCAGGGTTTAACAGAAGACCCAAGAACACAGAAAACTCAAAATCTGATGTCTTTCAAGCCCGTCTCTTGGCTTCTAACACTCACTATTGTAGCTTCTTTTATTCCACGTTTATCCTCTTGGTCTGGAGAAGAGGTAGTGGATCCCAAATCCTCCCTCTCCTCCAAGTTCCAGCCTAAGGGCCCTGTTTAGGTGGTTACGGACCACTTCTTCAATCCCTCCACCATTTTCCCTGGACTACTCCTACTTTCCTTTGCTCATCAACATCACCACAAGATTTGCAGACTCTGCTGCTTCTGCCCTGATTTTGCAGTCCCTCATAGCTTCTCCTGGGACCAGCTACAGAAGCATTTCTTAAAAAACAGTCTCAGCTCTTCCCTATGTCAGCTGGATTGTACTGCTAGCAGCTCTCAGTCCCTTGCCTTAAGACAGTCAGTATCTCTCTTTAAACAGGGACTTCCCCTCCATGCTCGCGCTCTCTCTCTCTCTCTCAACTGCAGTCCCAGAGAGAAAGAGAATCTCAGGAATCTTGCCTTCACTGCAAGGTTTTTGCCAGCTACTTCAGCTGCACACTCTTTCCAATTAACCTTCCAATCTGAAGGGTTCAGCAAGCCAGCCCTCTCCTGTCAATGTCTGTCTGCTGTGAGGGAATAGACAACCTTTATGCTGCTCCCCTTCTCCCAACTCTTTCCCAATTGGTTGGGAGAGAGAGGAGGCTTGCCCTGTCTTTTCTGAAAGGTTACAGTCTCTAGATTCCTTCCCCAATCACCACTCATTCTCAGGACCCTTAGGTGTCTCTCTATATCTCTATTGGACTTTTTCCAAACCATTAAAGGGCCAAGCCAGGTGGCAGGGTGAGCTGAGTATTTGGCACTACTGCCCTGAATGGCAGACCATCCTGTCACAATGACAGACAGAATGTCAGCCTTCTCTCCAGAGAATCCCTTCACAATGAAACTGATGACTGGAAGTGCCATTTTTGGCTGAGGCTGTGTAAGAGACCATGTATGTCATCATCTATGTCTGTCTTTTGTTGCAGTCTTGGTGCATATTTTCAGATTTGTTCTGTCCCATGGTCAGTTGCAATGGGAGATTAACAGGGGTCATGACATTAACGTATCTGAAATGATATGGTAGATAATGTTTTCTGTGATAGTGGAAAGGATTTTAGAGATTTAAACCTTGTGCTTCTTGTAACAGAAGGGTTTCATAGGTGAGAGAGGGAGTAATTCTGTATTGACAAAGGGGTTCAACTAAAAAAAATTAACAGCTCTTTTCTATCGCTAACCTCTTGCTGATTCAAGTATCTAGTCAGAACTAATAAGAAGATCAAAGGCATCTCTTTATTTGACTGAGACATTTGAACTTACGTTTTGGATACAATTTTTCTAATTTAAATAAACCATCAAACTTCAAAAGTTCTACTGGTCACTCCCGAAACATCCAGAGAACTCTAAAAGATAGCTAGCCAGATGCTCAAGAGAGAGTGATGGGATACAGTATGTGCATGCGTGTGTGTTTAGTAAGAGGGTCCAGATGCCCTGCTTGTTTTTCAGCAAGCAAGGAATTAATTCCCTTCTTAGACTGCAGACAGTGTATAGGATATGGTAATGACGGATGGCTGGGGTGCAAGGCTCAGTCAGGCTTTTGCAGAGAATACAGGCAACTCTATAAAAATATCCAGTTGATGGTTAGAAGAAGTTGTTACTAGGCAGGATTGAAACACAAGTTATTTTTATGTTTATGTAAAACCATTTCTATTCTCTTATTGTAACCAATGTGCCCTAAAACAACAAAATAATACCTTGAGCAGGAAAATTTGCCGACTAGAAGACTGCATTTCTTTGCTGAACCATTCCAGTTGTTTACAATGTGTTACTATGGATGGATGAAAATGATTTAAAATAGTCAGTTTCATGAAACAGCCAAAGAACTACTGAGTTTTAGAGACCATAAAGCATTCTTCTTGAGCTTATACAAACAGGGTGATGCGCAGCCTTTCCAGTGTATGAATTTGATAATGAAAGGACTAGTCATTCCATGAAAACAGGGAAGACGATTCTTATCTGAAACATGGAGTGTTGATTGCAAACATTCATTGTTTTCATTAAAATAATCACTGTACTTTGAAAAACAACCTGTATAACCCCAGTATGTTGGTCCAGTTGTGATTTTGACAGGTGACTTTGGGAAATTGTGGTCACATACCACAGGATAAAGTTTTTTCAGGAAACCAATCATAATGCATTAGTAGATTAACCTCTGTAGAAAAATATTTTAGAACTGTGAAAGAAATTGCATGTCCTGTGTAAGTTCAGTAGATTTGTCCAGTCATGATTCTGACAGCCAAAGTGAGATAACGTGCAGAGGTGCATTTTAAGTGACTTTTTACAAGAGCATCTGTAGTAGAACTTTAGATGAATATAAGCCCTCCCCTACCCATTCAAATCCCAGGCCACTTCCAACAGAGACCTCGCATACAATTTCATGAATGTCTAGCTCTCAGCTAAGAACATCAGTAGTTTCTATCGCTTTCGCTGCAGTGAATTCTGTTTGGGTTAAGAGTCTTTGAACAATTCCAGTTCTGATCCTAAAAAGATATTTACTAATTTACTGTTCAGAATGTTCAGTACAATACATTAGACTGATAATCTACATTCACATTTAAAGACAGAAACCAAAATAAGCACATGGAGTTCTGTCACTGACTTTCATGATTATTTATCCATTTATCTGGCTGCTTCTATCTGGAAGCAGTGCCATGAGTATTGCCATGTTAATTCATCTGTTCTGACAAGTTGAGAGTAACTGCACTGAATGCAAAATTATTGTAACATGGATTGCCAGACAAGTTGGACTTCTCTTGCCATTTGTTTAACTTAATTCAAAGCTGATGGATCATTCAGTTGGCTCATGGATATCTGAATTGTCAGAGCATAGGCAGGTGAACTGATTGTCTTGTCCTGAGTCATTTGCACTGATTCACCTTGTTAATGGCTGAGTCAAAATTCTGCAAGAGTAATAACAAAGTTCTTCCACCTCCTGTTTAGTCCATTGCTTTATTTGCCACCATTTGAATGTTTCTGCTAGTGATCTGCTATTGCAGAAAACAAAGCCCAGAGCTCCCTTGTGGATGTGGGATATCTCACATCCATGTTATCAGTTTCTCCTTTACTACATCCTTAATCCCCCCCGGCCAAATCTAATGACTGGAGATTCTGAAGGTGACCATTAGCTAGAATTAGCACTTGCTAAAAAGTGGAAAGTTCATAAATGATTTCAGTAGTAAATTCTCTCCCCGTATCTGACTGCAATGAAGTAGATTCCAGAACATCAAGGAAGAGGCATAAGCATTCAAGGATAATTTCTTGCAGCTTACTTGGAGTCCTGACCCATTTAAGTCAATTGGAGTTTTGTTATTGACTTGAACAAGAGCAGAACCAGGTTCTTGGGGTCTGATCCTTTAATCTGACTTATTTTCTTTGTTGTAATTCCGTGAGTTTTTCCCTTTAAACTATGGCCACCCACATGTTTATGTTGATGAATTTTACTATGGCAAAATTGTATACTTAATCAGACTCATCCAAGGATAGAGAGATTGGGGGAATGTTAGGGAGGAATTCTTCCGGAAGTTAACTCAATGACAGTAGGTGAACATGCTGCTCCTGCTAGTTATTAACACAACTTTCTGTTGACTGACTATATCAGAATTCATGTAGATTAATAGCAATAAATTCTCCAAAAGAGAGAGAACCCCTAATGATTCTGCTGACATTTCAGTGTCCTACAGCTAGTTATGTTGTATAAAACAGTCCTATTCCTGAGCAACCTTGCAGTTCATCATAGTACGAAAAGGCTTCAGTTCTCTACTGATTTTTTTAATGTTTTTCCTTTGTGACAAATAGTGACATAAGGGTGTCGATGTCTTTTGTAAAGCACTTCGAGATCCTGTGATAAAAGGTGGTACACGTTGTAAATGCAAACCATTATTATTTTTAATATGTAGAGTATAATAAAGTCTCAAGCCACTTTGAAGACAACTGTCCTAAGCTGCATTACAGATTTGTTAGAGAAAATCAAAATTAGCTGTAATTGCATCCTATCTTGATGATGAGAATTAAACATTTTATTCTTTATGGGTTGAACTGTCACTTCACAACCCGGCAGGGTATAATACAGCACGTAGTTGCATTGACCCAGAATCATGACAGCCACAATTTGTTTGAAGTTTTCCCCTTACCCTGCTGCAGGGATTACTCCCTTTCGGCACTGGCTGTGGTCTGCTGGCTGGTGCATTGTAGTGGGAGGGAGCATCCAAGGCTCCACCCACTCTCCATCAGTGACCACCCATCTTTGCCAGAGGGGAAGTAGTAGCCCAGTGGTGACTGCTCTTCCCAGCAACAGGCTCAGTGATGTGGGTAGCCCATGCAAGAAACTGTGGCAGCTCTCTTACTCCCCTGCACTGGTGTGCAGGAAGGCTCATAATTGAGCCCTATGCTCTTTTCTTTTATGATATATTATCTTTTTTCCCAACCCTTATCTTTTTCTCTCATCCCACATGCATTTCTTTTCTTGGAAGTTAGGTTGCATTGTGGGTATGGGTATGGAAGTTACCTACTGCCTAATAAAAATCAGTTCACAGGCCTGAAACAAATCCACTCAGCAAACAGCAATTGCTTTTCAATAAAACAAAAGTGAAAGTGAGAGATTGAAAATCTTGTACTCAAAAGATAATGACAACGATTATAAAAGTTTGGGATTTGTGCAATGTGCTTCCAGGTGTTTTCTAATACTTCCCTACAAGAAAAAAATCAACGGGAAGACAAAAATTGATGTGCACAGATAAATCTATTCAAAGCTACAGCATTTTCTGGGTATCAGAGAAGGAGTCTATATCACTGATCTAACCATCAACTCTCTCTTTAATTACATGTAAAAGTATACCGGTAAAAATTCCAAAATGTAATGTATTTGAAATGGTTCAGCCGAATAACCACATGTTAATAGTAAAATTTTCCTTTAGTTCTCTGAGTTCAGTAATACAGCTGACCTGGGAAAATCTTTCCACGAACTACAGTACTGCCTTTATTTTATAAGTTTCTCATTTTATTTGCTCCTGTGATTTTCAGTAAGGTTAAGTCAGAGGAGGCTTCATCTTGCTTCATTTTATCCTGAACATGAAATAGTCAGAACCTTTTAGATGACTTGCAGCAGAGTAATAGTGGCACTCAACCAATTACATCATCATTATACAGTATCCTTTATTTTCTGTCTTTGGAAAAAAGTATTTCTGTTACAAGTTGTGGCCGCCACATTAGATTTATGGAGAAAAGAGAACACTTTTTTGTTCTGCTTTGTGAACCAATGAATTTACTTTATTAGTGGCTTGCCAAAGCTTTTCTAATATATTTTGTATCAATCTGTTGTGGGGAAAAATGAGAAAATGAAATAGATATAATACTTGCTTTCTCATGATTTTAAATCATTGGCGCAGAAAAGAGCCTCTAGACTAAATTACTTCCAGGTTGCTCCCAGTGCAGTCTAAAACATCAATATGGTTGATTTTGACTCGTTGATGGAATCGGCTTCATTATTTTGTAATTAATTAATGTGTAGTAGTGGCACACTACTTATGGCAATAAATCACATACAGTGCTGAAACTACATTAGGTGTCCTGTTTGCTAAAGGTGTTTTGGTTTTAATAATATTACTTCGGTAGTGCCTTCCATTCAAGGACCTCAGAATACGTCAAAAGCCCTGACTCCTGCTCTGATCTAGCTATGAGGCAACACTCCTCCCAAATTCTAGGGCTGCAGTGGTATATTTTGTAGTTTTAAAGGTTTGTCATTTTGGAAAGGGAACACACAGGGAGGCATTACTCTAAGAGAACTCATATGGCTCCAAGACTAAAGTGTATACCCTTGATCTAAAAACACATCATTAAGCATGTCTAACATGTTTGGTAGGAGGGTAGAAATGAGGCCAAGCAAGTTCCATTGAGTGAATGGATAGAAGACTCCAGCCTGGCTTCCAAGAGTGGAATGGTAGTCCGACCAGACATTATCTTGCTGCTTCCTCTTCTAGTACTGCTCAGCATCTCTCAAGATCTTCCTGACACTGGTCATTGATCAAATGAAAAAAGGTCATTTATTGCATATGAAAATTGAAGGTATTAATTATTCCTTTTTCCGTTTTCTATAAGAAGCATTATGGAGAGGAACGGGGAAGAGGGAAGCTAGTTAGCAAAAGCTTTGCTTGTCTTTGCTAGTAGTATAACAGATTAAGTAACACATTTTAATAATATTCACGGACCAAAATCTCTAGTAAAAGTAGTGATGGCTGCAACTTAAAAGGTCTCTCAATTCAGATAAACATCTGCATTCCCAGGAGCCCTTGAATTTTAGGAACAGTGGAGCACAAATTCCTGAGCAACCTCAGTGCTTTGCTAAGGGGGAAGAGGATCACAAAGATAACCATCAGACATTGTATTGGCTAGAAGAGCAAGTAGCCTCCCCAGCAAGAAATGTCTACAGAAAAGAGGGTGCAGACTAGCTCCCCCAAACACCTGCAATCTGGAGTTAAATAGGGGGAATGGAAAGGAAGGTTTCAGGGGCTTTCCCCTGACCCTCTCATACTTTGACTTTCTGCTTAGTATTAAAAAAAGACAACACTATTAACTCATCCTTCTCTCATTCCCAACTTTTTCTGTATAAACAAACTTTAATAAGAATGAATATTTAACAAAACTTATAGACTTAGATGAGTCACTGGCCTTGCCACTCATCTACAATGGCCACACTTAAAAATACTTCCTCCATTTTGAATGATTCCATGGCTCAGAGCTCTCAAATGGGCTGGTAATATAACTCAAATTAGAAGGAACTTTTATAGTATGAGCATAGTACATTGGGTCATCTTTTTGGCTTCACAGAGAAATTTGAAGAGAAATTTCAATTGAGTGATGAAATCTAAAATGTTTTAGATTCTTCTAATCAGGATTAGCTCCGTTCACTGAAACTGCAGACCATGGCTACTAGAGTCACAGAACAATTCATCTGATTTTGGATCAAGCTGAAGATGCTGTTCGTTTTTCTTCACTGAATATCTGGTTATGTTTCAACTATGGAGAATCTTGGAAACAGCTACATCCAGTGATAACAGCTGATGTTCAATATTTTTCCATAGACAGTTTTAGAAATACTCAGTTTCCAGTGACAACTGCTGATTGCAGACACCCCGGCAGCATGGCTCGTGCAGTAGTTGGTTGAGCCTGGGTATAGTTTGGAGGTAAGCAACCTACACACAGGAGTACTGTCTTTGATGGATCTGGGACTCATGGGGCTGCATCCATGATGAAAATAAACCCAATGACAGGAGAATTCACATGAAAATACAAATTTCAACATGTCATTGTCATTGCCTTCTGCAGGTTAGTCCTGATTAGAGGAAAATGAGTTTCTGAGACAGACCAATTGCCTCTTGAAATTACAGGGCAAGACATTTACTGTAAGTGCTATGAAATAAATTGAAGGAAAATATAATATTTCTCATTTTATTTCAAGTTAACTTAATTATTCATGTGATTATTTTCCTTAGCCAGGAAAGCACCCACTCCCAGCTGCATGCATACCTGAATATGGTAATGAAAGAGAAATAAATATAAAGAATTAACCAGCTTTTAATTTATACAAGCACAAAAATACAGTGAAGAAGCCCCCTCCACCTTTTTATCACTCTTAAAACTTTAACTCGGCATTAGTGATTTCCCCCCGCCCCCCCAGTTTTAAATCTTGTTTGCCAAGATTCAAACTGAGTGAATTTTTATTGCAGTTATAAGCCATTGGGGGGAGATGGAGGGGAAAAGATTATATAATGGAAAAAGGTTGACAAAACCTTAACTCTAGCAGTGCAAATAACATGCAACACCTATTAGAAAAAACAGGTCATTACTAACATTTTCATTGGCACACTCTTATAATGCTTTAAATTGTACCATGGGTGTATTTCACAGGTGGAATCAATGACGGTAATGACCAATTGGGAGGGCATTTCCTGAGAGTTAAAGACTAGCTGTGGTGAAGCCCAAGGCAAAGCTACCAGCCCTTAGCCTAGCAAGTCATTAACTGCCAGGAAATGCCAAACCTGAAGCTCATTGTTACATCTGTAAACTGAAAACAGAAATGTAATTTTTATGCATTGAAAATTAGGAGATAAACTGCGCACTGCCTTGGATGCAGTTTTATGTTTATAGTGCAGGCCTTTTCCTTGCAGTTGTGGATTGCTAAACCAAAAGGAGGTACGCAAAAGGAAAGCACGATTCTCCATATTCCTTTGGGTTTATAATATAGTGTACAAAAATAAGCATACTACATGGATCAGTATCTATGTTCATGATTGTCATGGAAGAATGTATGCATCAGTCCTACAGTGAAGAAGTTAGACAAAGGAAAATATGTATACAGTGTTAATTACACTTATCATTAATTATGAGCAAAGTGGTTATAATAAAATGCCCCATCTAAACCTTCACCTAGACATCAAACCTTATTTGATGTTCTACAAAGTATAGATCTTTTAGTAAGTAAAAATATTCCACTGCTATTCTTTCCAGTACCCCCTTCCCAAGCTAGAATGAGTGCGGTTTCTTAGCATTGTGCAGAGGGACAGTGCAGTGGGGAAGGGGTGGTCCGGTCTGATGAAGAGGCAGGAGCGTCGGGGGAAGTTTGGGGAAGGGACTGTTGAAAGGCTGGTATCTCCACTGGTTGAAGTTAGTGCATTACATTTGGTGTTAGGTGGTTGTGGTAATGGAAAGATGATGTGCTTGTCAGTGGAGGGTGAAGTAGTATGTACTGTTAAATGTTTTCAGTTTTCACTTCCTAAAGTTTCCCGATATAGCTTATATGGATGCACAAAATGGAGGTCACTGAAGGTTTTGGCCTTTATAGTTTAACAACGTTTTTTTCTCGCTCAGCTCATTGATTAGTTTACTCAAATTCTTCTCCTTCAGTTTTTGCTTCATCTTCTTTAACCTATACTTGGTAAACACATTCATAATATATTTCTCTCTTCTGAATTTTGCTAAACTTAATTTCTGCACATTTCACAAATTTAACTTTCTATATTATTTTTAATATACATTGCCTTTATTAAGGTCAATACTTTCAAAAATGACTAGTTCTTTGGTTGCTAATGTGAGACACATTAAAGAATCCTAATTTTTAGACAGTGGGTGCTGAACACTTCCTTAAAATGAGACCTCTTTAGGTTTTTTCAAGATGAACTAGAAATTGAGTCAACCAAATATCTTGGTTGGAAAATACAAAACCATCTAATAAGCTATATTCTTAGACAACATGAAGTTTTGGAAAGCAAGTTTAAACTGAGTGTTTTACTGTGTCCTGAAATCCAAATATTCTATGAGGCCTGGGCAAACATCCAGTCATTCCTAATAATAATTATTTGTAAAGAACCCAAAAGTGTGCTAAGAGCTTTAGATTTTACATCACAGATAAAAAGAGATGTTCCCTCTCTGAAATCTTACAATCTAATTTTTGATGTGATGAGCGTTGATAACAAAGTGGATGGACGAGATGTTTGTTTAATATATAATTATAGTTATTGGCTCACTTCTTATGCATATTACACAATAAGTGAAACTTAAGAAGGGATTTGAATAAAATAGGTAGTGGCTCTGAGAACCAGAATTGTGGGGGATGGTGTTCCTGGCATTGGAAAGAGGCAGACATGGTTATGGGAAAAGTGAATAAATGAGACATCAACGTTGTGCATCATTGGCAGAGTGGAGAGCAATTCAGGCAGAAAGATTCAGAATCAATCATCCTGATTAGCAGTGTTCAGGTGGTTCCATACTCATTCCAAATAAGATCATAATGTTTTCCTTTCCCTTGAATATTTGCAGTCCATTTTTCCAACACTGCAATTCCTTTCAGCTGGCCCACCCACTGTTCAAGCAATGGAACTGACTTTCAATGCAAAACAACAATGTGCTGGATTGCATGGATCATCTGGGACATCAAATCGGTTTTGTTTAAATGAACTAATTTCTGGACTCCACCCAGTAATACCATGTTACTTCAGAGTCCAATATGACCAACCTGATGGTTACCCTATGGATTTCAGTGACCACTTTCATTCAATTTATTCAGAAAATCTTTTTTGGCTGTATACTACCACAATAGCTGGAAAGATGAGCCCACTGTTCCAGCAATTGGCTAAGTATGTAGAATTGAACGTACCTTTACAGAATAGGGGAAATGTGCAAGTCAGGTGTTAGTAGCCTAATATTTATTTTCTTTAGCAACACATTGAAAACTGTAGTCCAATATTTGTCCCCTAAGTGTGATTTCACGGTCCTCACTCCAATATTCTATCGTTCCTCAATGACAGAGGCTCTTGACCATAATGAAACTGATGCTAAACTCCACTCCAATTTAGGAATATGTCTGGTTTTCTCACCCACTTGTTCCTATTCAGTTTGGAATAAGGGAGTTGGGAACCAGCTTCAATAACTGAATTACTATGACTAATGGCTGTGTAGGGCATTGCAAAGGGAAAAATAACTCACCAGCTACAGTTCCACAGACCTGGGTACAAGGTAAGCATGGAGCCATATAACTTCATTTAGGACCTCAGAAACCATAGGGCAGGTCTAGACCCTGGGTAGTTCTGAAGATTTGGCTTTGATTTACTTTGTGATGAAATGACTGAGTAGTAATGGGCTTAGCAAGGGCAGTGTGGTGAATCCCTTGATGCTATTTTAACTTGCTCAGTGAGATAATGGGACCAGCATGGGAAGATACTGTAGTACTTAGGAGGATAGTTGGGAGGAGTGGGTCACCAAGGCAAGGTTTAAGACAGTTGGGGAGTAGAGTTAAGACCCACCCAACATTAGGACCATTAGAACTTTAGCAGCTGAAACACCCAGCGTGCCTGCCTGAGCTCTCTTGTACCTGCACATGCCACCCAGACTGTGTCAAAAAAAGGGTTTTAGTGCCACAGCAAGCCAGAGGCACCACAAAAGGCCAGTGATACAGCTGGTTCAGTATGCTGAACCAGGATCCAATATAAATCCATGTGTAGCTCTTTACAAGTATAGAACCCTTCCGTGCCCCAGACTGAAGGGAGAATCCAGGGTCTACAGAGATATGTACAAAAGAAGTGGGTGACCCCAAGCTTATTAGATAAGATTGTCTTGATTTTTTAAAAATCTTATCTATTCTATTTTCATATGTTTCATAAATTGTGAAGTATTGTAAATTTGGCTTTCTTTATTTTCCTGCTGCTAGTTATTTATTATGTTTCATTTAAATAACAAAACAAATTCCTATCTTTGGACCTCATTCCTAAAGAAATGTTTAGGGCACTTCTCCAAAAATGTATACAGCAAAATGTGCAGGATGCACCATTTCTATATGAGGAAAACGTTTAATAGTAGTTCATTTCAGAACCCTCCTGCCCTTGCCTCTCCTCCACCATTAAGTCCATAGTCACACACATGTACATTCTCATCTGCACCAAAGCATAAGTGGTCAACAAGGCAGGAACTAAAGAGGCGGGAGGTGACCTAAGGTCTCAATCTAACTCTTATTGTAGTCAGTGGGACTTTTTCCATGGACTTTAAAGGGGCCCTAAGATAGATGTCTCAACCAACAGTGAATGGAGGGGCGGGGGTAAAATTTACATAAATGAATGTGTGTATTCACTATATTCCCTACAATAAATAAACTTGTATTTCCCCAGGTATCAGTTTTCTTTTTTATAGTATTATTTTCTTTACTCCTATTTATTGCTATCTAGTTTTATGTACGCTTGTTTATAAAATATAAATTCTTGGACACACAAATCTTAAACTACAAAAAAGCCAGAAGGTATCTTTTTACAATAATCTATTCATAGGTGTTTAGTTTCTATATGCAGCTATATATACACACTATCCTATCTACTTCAACCAAGTACTTGTTATTCATAATGCCATTGGTGTACTGAATATGACTTGGTCTTTTAGTATACTGAGCCTCTTGAATACATATGTAAAGCTGAGTGCTTAATATTTAAGAAAAGGTAGATATACCATCTATTTAAAAATACAGGTCTTCAAACTTTAACTATGGCAGAACATAAATCTTAAGACCCTAAATGTCCTTTTGATTTACTGGGGCAAGACTAAGACTTCCACAATGATTTTAATGTTCTCCTTGTGTGGGTTTATGTCTATTAAAAAAAAATCAGAACAATTCAAGCAAGCCACTTTTATTGCTGTTAAGTCACATGGTTCTAGGGGAACTGGAAGGCTCATGGGATTGATAACTCAAATTGAACTTGTTCATCTGGAGGTCACAGATCAGTGGTTCAAATCCAACCAAGTAAACAGTAACTGGAAGTTATTGCCACTTCATGATTGATCAGTGGACTGTGTGAAATGGTTAGGTGGTCTCGGTCCACTTCTTTATGTCCAGGTATTTATATAATAAAATTCACTATCATAGTGGCTACTGTGACATTCTCCCAAAAATATAACAGCACTAACATTAAAGGTGAAAATACAGGCTCTGATTCAGAAAAGCACAGAGTTAAGCACCTTCCTGAATAGAGATGCTTTTCTGAAACAGGGCCTTAAACACCGAATGATAGAAAATTCCAATGTAAGTTTCCAGCACCACAGTGAACACATTGTTAAAATCACTCTCCACCTGAGTGTGGAGAACCAACCTAGTTCAGAGGAAATTTTCAAATATATGAAAGTGGCAGTATTATCTACTATTTATTTTTGAGGTTCTCTTTAGTGTACTTAAATTTGCAGCAATGGTTTTAGGCTTTCTTATATAGAAACTCTCCCCACAGAAATGACAACTATGTTGATTTTGGATTTATCAGCATATCTTGGTTGATTTATCTATAAGTGGTTGATTTATCTATAATTTCCTCCTTCCATTTATTCCTTCTTCTCAAAAAATAGATTATGGAAAAGATCCATTATCTTGATTGTCCTTTTTCTAAAATTTTTGCTAGTATTGACTAGTGCTGTGAAGACCTGAATTATAGGTATGTGTTGGTTATAGAATCTCATAAAAATGCCATTTTGGGACTTAGCTGTCACTTCAAGATAAGTCATTGAACAATGATGCTCCATCAAGTCCAAATTTGCTCATATATGTAAAATACATCTTGTTGACTAATACATCATATTGCTTAATGTTATATGCTTGTGTTGTGAAAGACTTTTGTATGATTAATTGTGAAGAACTCACAGTGCCCAGTGTGGTATAACCTCTCTTTGTATAGATACATCAAGAAGCATGCTACCCCTCAGAGCAAAACTCTGGTGGTCTGAAATGTGCTTAAAGCCTTAGGTCTCAATTTTCATATATAAACATTCTTTGTATGTTTATGTTTTGATACAATTTGATTTATTAGAGGTGAACAACACTGTATACTTTCTCTTTGAAATTAATGGATTATTGTTGGTAGTTGGGCATATTCATGTGGGATCACTCAGACAATCTATACATTGTACAATGGACTTCAGTGCAGAGGCAGTGCTAACCCATTGGGGGCCCTACAACAGGAATATTTATGCCTCCCCCACAACGTGTAATAAAAGTGAATAGGGGGTCCCCTTAAACTGCTTGGGGCTCTAAGCAATTGCTTAGTCTGCTTATACCTGGTGCCGGCTCTGTTTAAGTCAAGTACCACACCTCACTCTTTAGTTAAGTTGCTGTAAAAGCTGCACTCTCTTTTTTTTCTCAGCCATTCAAAAAAGCCAGTTTCATAATGATGATGTTACAGTGACATGGTGTTCACAAGGATGAAATCCTGTACCCAGTGAAAGTCAATGGGAGTTTTCCCATTAACTTAGCTGGGGCTAGAATTCCACTGCAGGAGCCACAAGCCTTAGATTCTATTTCTGGATCTCCATCTGACTTGCTGTGTGACCTTGGACAAGTCACTTAAAGACATTTTGTCTCATTTGCACCAGCTGTAAAAGGGGGATAATAATGCTTAACCACATTTTTAAAGCACTTTGAAGTCTACAGACACTTTCTCTACTTAAAAGGACACTATATCTTAAAGTGCTAGCATAGGCTAGATTGTAAAGGCAGTCAGCCCTGAGTATTTTACTTATAGATTCATAGATACTAAGGTCAGAGGGGATCATTATGATCAGCTAGTCTGACCTCCTGCACAATGCAGGCCACAGAATCTCACCCACCCACTCCTGCGAAAAACCTCTCACCTATGTCTGAGCTATTGAAGTCCTCAAATCGTGGTTTAAAGACTTCAAGGAGTGAGGGGCAGCACATAGTTGTACTGCCTCAGGAGCAATGTAACAAATTGTGACTCAGAGTCACAGTTCAGTCTCTTCTTCATCCCTTGTACCAGAGATTCACCAGCCCTTTATGAGACACTTTCCTTTCCATGCCAGCTCAGTTGTGTTGGCCAGTGCAATGCAGCTGGCAGAGTCAAGACTCTCCGTTCCCTGCCCCTGCACAGGCGGGAGAGTAAAGGCTCCCAAAGAGGCTACCCTTCCCTTTGTGCTGTGACCTGAAAAACAAGAAGCATGGGGTATACCGGGGTAAAAGGTCCTTACACACCTCTTTACTTCCCTGTGTGGTGTTAGCCAAGAGACAATCATGCCTGTAATAAAGTTCAGTTTTGAAATAAATGGGTGTGACTCCCACTGAAATCAATGGAAGCTGCATCCACTTATGCTCCAGCTGAATCTGGCTCAGTGTGCATACGTACTGTAGCGGGGTCAGTAGCCTCTGCTTCAGGGAACATTACATCAGGATTTTTCTTTTATACAAGTTAAGTGACATAGAGGCATTGCTCTTCCTGTCTCATGATTAGGGGACTATTAACCAAACAGATCCTGGCATGATTTTCAGTTTAGAGCAATTTCTCTTCTATTTCCACATCTGCATGGCCAACTGCCTGCTTCTTGCACAGTTCTCTCTCTACTAACCTACCTTTTCTGGTCCAGGCTGCTTTTTCCACTCTAGGGCCAGTGTATTGATAACTCACTTCCTTCAAATACAAAAGGTTCCTAACCAACAGTGAATTTGAAATGCAGAACAGAAAGAGTAAACATTACTATGTAATACTCTACATCATTTGTATCAAAATGTATGTGCATATATACAATTTCATGATGGTGTGGTGGGTATAAAAAGATTTTCTTGGAAGTATCAATCAAGCCAGTGCTAAGCTAGTAAAAATAAAATCCCTGCAAAACTTTGTTTTAAATCCAGAATTTAGTAAGTTGTTTAATTATGTTAGACTTTTACTTTGAGAGGGCACTGAATGAGAAACTATTTTAAATCTATCTGTAAGCAGGATTGTGTGTTACTCATTTTGTGATGTGTGAAGTGATCAGAGGTACAAACAATTTATGGCACCAAAGTCATATGTAATAACCATCCAACATCAAAAGCAAACAAGCTATCTTACTTTTTCTGTCACACTGTTCAGAAGAAATTTAGTCACTGAAGCTGAAGTAGCAAGCAAGCACGAAATGTGATATTGTTCAACTGTGGATTTCAAATCATTCAGGGAAAAAAAAAACGTCAAGAAAAAAATGACCTCCACGAAGCCAGAAATCATTGGCTGCCAGCTGCTGACATGTGTACCTCTGGCGATGCTCTGAAATTCCTGGCACATGAGGTTGAACAAACAGAGTAATTAATAAACCAAACATCATAACTCTGCTTGTCGACTCGGTTTCTTCATATAAAATGAATGCAGTTAAGCTTCACTGTGGCAATTCCTTCTGAAGAGAACATTTTTTGTTTTTAAATTTCTGATTCAGACCTGAGTTTGTATTAGGTAACATCTGAAGAGTCATGCCTATAGGTTATATTAGACGAAGTTTCCCTAGCTGGCTTGACCTGGCACTCTTCTAATGTAGGACCTTGAGTGTTCGGATATGCTTTGTAAGCTTAAGTAGTCCTAAATCAAAACCAAAATGCAAAGGCTACCAAACTTTGTGAAGAGTCAGATCTGAATCCAAATGTTATTGCTCAAGGTCTTCTCTATTTCATATTATTTTGCTAATATTCAAATAAATACAGTAAAATCAGTACTCAAATATAACAAAATGATCATTTCTATCTTCTCTTACAAAGCTTTTACTTCTGTGTATGTATTTTATAGTAGGATATTATAGTTTTTGCTTGAAATCCATCTAACCTATGAACTGCCGAATGAAACAGTTTATCTACTCTAGTATCCCATCTCTGATGTTGGCCAACATTGGAAGGGGTAAAAAAACACAAGTTCCAGATTGTAATATAGGAAGAGATGTCTATGTAGCACCCACTGGTGCAGGTTATGTGCTGGAAGTATTAGGGTTGACAACCTTGATAACTTTTACCTTAGCTATTTTAACCGATGTCAAACTACTACTAATTATAGTTGTATTGCTGTAGCACCTAAATCCCCCAACCAGATTTGTGCCCCATTGTGCTAGCCACTGTATGGACACACATTATGATACTGTCCTGGTCCCAATGAGCTTACTAGCCTTTTTACCCTTTCCAACCTGTTCTAACATTGGATAGTAAAAACACATGTAAATTAATAATCTTCTTAAGGTTGGATGTTCTACTCCTATATGGTGGTATCATTTGAAAGCATGTGGGAGATCACTCAGTGGTTTTCTTTCTTGATGAATATTAGGTTAGGATAGCCAGAGTTTTGTTTTTGTTTCCTGGTCATATCATTAGGCCTGTGTGCCTATGTTTGTTCACATGCAGGCCCTCCAAAAAACTCAAATTAAAGTGTACAGTGGTTGGGGTCAGGGCTTTAATCTGAGGGCTGACAAAGGAGTTCTGGGAAAACATGTCCTCTGGAAATAAAAATTAACTTTATGGAAAAAGTGGGACATGAAGCACATGCCTCAGTTAAATCTCTTGAACACTCTTGCATGTGCCTATCATTTTAGGTCTATTGACCTAATTCTGGAATAGTCCCAAGCATGTATTAAGGTGTATATTAAGTTGTGATGGGATCTATTAGGACTTCTCTGCCCCTTGCTGGAGGCATTGGTGGACTGATATGCCCGGCTCAAAGAAAACCCACTGATCCCAGGCTACCAATAAGACTTAGTCCTCCAGAGGTCTAGAAGGGCCAGGAGGAGACATTGATTAGTTGGAAGCCAGAAAATTAATTAATAAAGCTTGTCTGCTTCGTCTCAGGAGCTGAGCTGGAATAGAGGGAGGGCTCCTCAGTGCTAGCTCAAGATCTTGCCCTCAAGTGTAGCAACTAAGTGCTCACATTTGAGGTTTTGTATTTTTATTTAAAGATCCAGGCAGACAAATTAATAGGGTTTTTTCCTAATAGTATTTAACTATGTTGACACTGATGCTGAGCTTACAGCACTGGTTACCATGCTCCAAGCAGGCAGCCAAAACTTGTGGACTAAGGCAGGGGATGCCTGGAGTACCACATGTGACCCCGCAGTGGGTGCTATGAAAAAGCTCCACCTGCCACTAAGATGCTTTTACAAGGGCCAAATTCCATCCAGTACTGCTTTCTTTGTTCCTCCGGAGGGATTTATTAGTGTAGATGGGTCTTCTTTTTATATTCGTGCTCCACTGTACTTACCCACTAGATATTGACAGAATTCAGCAGCACTTCCTCTGCCCCCAGAATACAGACGCTCAGACGACTTGTGTATGAATGCTCAGATCAAATTCTCCTTTGGCACATGAGAGAAGGTCATTAATGTACATTTTCAGTGTTCCCAGTGCCTCGGAACTTTCAGCTTGCTCTTCTTTTCCATTACCTGTTAATCTCAGCCATAATCTGAACTTTTTAACATTCTAAAGCCATGGCGTCAAACAACATTTCTAATGAAAAGAAGACGTGAATTTGTGCTTAGTGAGTGATATTATTCAGGCCATTTGTCAACTTGGGCACAGTGCCAATATTGTACATAACTCAGTTCAGTATCTTCTATAATAACCCAAGTGGCCTTTTTCAAATGATTCGTGTTCTCCTAAACTCTTCAATGTAACAAGACAGCTAGAAAGTGATGATCAGGCATAGCTAAATTAATAGTGAATAAAGAAAATATTGAAAGTGTCTAATTCCACACTACTTTTATGAAACAATTTAGTCCTTAACTGGGGAGAGTTTATGGTACTCCAAAAATGTCCCCTATACTTCCTACAGTCAATTTTCACTTCAGGTTTCTTTTCTTTATTGAGCTTTAATGAAAACCCTGATCTGAAAATACAGATTTAATAAGGGCCTGTATTTGTTATGGCCTCTTGGCGAGCAGCCAGGGCAAATTTTATTTAAAGTAACTTGTATTATCTAAGCCTGTATAGAAGTAGAGTGGATCCAGATAGTATTCACTGTATATAATAGTTTTCCTTTATTACCACACAGAGACTCTGATATCACTGATGCAGAGAACGTGCTGCAGACATTTGCACATTTACCTTCATCAGCTACCAGTTGGACAGAGGAGTGAAAGACATTTCAAAGAAGATGCTAGGAAAGTAGTCCATAATTTCAGGCAGCTAAAACAAATTAGTTGACAGTTGAAGCTGAGGTTTTAAATTACATCCATTATCTCCTGCTTCATTTTCAAGCACCCAGCTCTTTTTCTTTATGATAATTTAATTGATATCTTCTAAAAGTCAGCTGATGATGGCTGTAAAAGCTCTGATCAGAAATAGAAAACACAGTGGAAAGAGTGGAAAGAATTTTTGATTGAGGATGCAAGCTTTAGTTTTCCTTCCAATGCTTTCACTCCTGGGGAATTTCTATTGCTAAATAAGGTTTTTAATGAGATTTAAACCTCAGATGAAAATAATTAAATTAACTGTGTAGAAGAATTTTGTCAGGAATAAAACCAAGATGACAGATTAATGACTGACTGCCTATATCCTTCTTCCTCCCCCAGCAAAAAAGAAAGTGTTTTTAAATATAGATGTAAAAGTTTATGAAGGAGATGAGAAACTTTAATTTTGGGACGACTGGGTGCCAATATGTGGGCCTAAATAATGTGAAACACCACTATAGCTCAGCCAAAGAAAAATTAAGTGGCTAGTGTTGACATCTGCAGATAACTGGCTTGTGGCGTTGAAGAAGTTTAGTTAGCTTTCTTTTGATGCTGCCTTTACTTAACCCCCACTTTCTCCCCTTTCTATGGTGGATCTAGCCTACCATTACTCCCTGAGTATTGACAACTAGTAATCAAAGTTCTCCTAGGACATCTCAAATTTTGTAGTGTCCAGGGGTGCCGTGGCACAAGTTTGTTCAGCCTGGAGTATCTGTGCGAAGCAAGTTTCAGAGGCACCAAATTCTTAAAAGGGACAGTGGGGGTCCAATACTGTTTGTCAGCTATGCTCCTTCTGTGGAGAGATGACCGCCTTCTTCCTGGATTGTGCTGAGGGACTGGAAAGTTTGTGTTGTGGAGACTACCTTTTGCAGAGTCAATATGGAGGTGACAGAAGGTGCATGTATAGTGTGTATGTGTGTGCTGTGGAGCCGTCTGCCAGTAGACTGATTTTTTTAGAGAGAGAAGTAGGTGGCAGGTACTTCCGCAGAAAGACTCATTTGGGAGGCTCTGACAACTAGGACTGCTGCCAAAAAGAAGTGGGAAGCCACCTCACAACCAAGATAGAGGGAAAGGAGTCAGATATTCAGAAGGGAAGCCTCAAATTTAGGGATCATGAAATGTAATGGCATAGCAGCCCTGGAGATGAAGGTCATCTCTTTACCCTCATAGCAGCATTAACTTCTGCTCTATGTTTTCTACTTCCCTAGGAGGGGAGTGGTGCACAGGCATGGCAGGTGAAGTCACTAACTGCATGGTTTCTGAGTGAGTTATGTTGTCAGGATAGGAAGGAAGCTGCTCAGAGAGTAGAGCAGAAACTTGACTACCCCATGAAATTGGGCTCTGCAGGGTCGAAGTCGGCACTTCCTGCCTCTTCACATTGTGAGAAACTCTCCTCTTCAAGGGGAAAAATGTGACAAACTGCATGGGTTTAAACTTTGTGGAATTTTAGACTTCCTTTTTTTCCTAGGAAAGGATGATTTGGTCCTGAGACTTCTTATGGGTTTACTTTGGCCAAATCATAAAGAAAGCAAATGAAATTCATTTCTGAGAGGAAATAGTTACTTCTGCTTAGAACTAAGGAAGTTAGTACACTCCAAGAAGCTGTCTCTCTAAGTCAATTATCTCAGCAATAATAACAACACTCTTATTGTTATGCTCTTGCTTCTGGTAATCTAGGAAAAACATGTGATAGCACTGTTCTTTGAAGACACACTGCTGTATAATTTTTTTATTATAGATAGGATTGCCTGTTGCTTTTTTCAGCTTGCCTTTGAAGCATTCCCATCTCTTCTATTACATTTCCTGAGGTAGGGGGATTAAGTTTCATGCAGTGAGCAGAAGAGTTTGGAAACAAAGTATATAAATAATTAGAGATGTTGCAGGTACATTGCAAAGATTCATGCTGCTTTCTGGAAGTACCCTAGCTTGTGGAAGTAGATTGGGTGAGTCTGATTCTGATTTCACTCATGTCTGTTTTCTAATGATGTAACTCCTTTGTCCTAATTACACAGGATCAGAATCAGCCCTGGCATATTATTATGTATACCTTTTATTGCTCTGCCTCTGCAGGGGTACTGATACAAATTAGCTGTTCTTGAATAAAAAAATTAGGGTTGATTATTGGGATTGTGTTGTGAACTGGGTACTTTAACATGTTTATAAGTAACTTGTAAAGACATTATTGGAAAATAAACTAGGGTTGATTTAACAGGATTAATAATCTCAGAGTTCTTCTGCAAACAAGGGATCTTGAAGCTTATGCTCAAATAAATTTGTTAGTCTCTAAGGTGCCACAAGTACTCCTTTTCTTTTTGTGAAGGCCGATAGTTATAGTAGGTTAGATATTTGGGGTGTGTCTACACAGCAGCTGGGAGTATTTCAGGCAGACAGGTACTAGTTCTTCTGGAGCTAAAAATTGTGCTAAAAATATCAGTGTGGATGCAGTGGTCGGGGCTAGTCAGTCAAGTATTGACCCCAGGGGTCAGATGGGCTTGTACTCAGGTGGCTAGCCCACGCCAAAATGTCCACACTGCTATCTTTAGTCCACTAGCTCTCGCAGAGCTAGTGAGTGTCTGTCTACCCAGACTGGGCAGCACATTCTCAGTTGAGGTGTAGAGTACCAAACATAGGCATGAGGAAATCAAGCATTTACATATACACGTGGCTAGGCAAGCATGTAACTGACTGTTGTCTTCAACCAATATCTGATTTCCATGTACTGTTGTAGCATCTGCAGGTAGGCATATAAAATTTCATATGTACATCTTTTAAAAACAAGATCTGAAGGGTATTAAGAACTAGCAACTTTATTAAATATATTCAGATTTGCTGGAAGTTTGAATAGCACTGACTGAATATGCAGAAAAAACATAGTTGCTTTGTGTTGAGTGGGTATGTCCTGAGCATAAGACCTGGCAATAAGATGTGCAGTTATCATATGATGGGAGCCTCTAGCTTCATTTGCTGATGATATAAAATTGGCAGGCATTGTCAATACCTTGGAGGATCGGCACACAAGAAGAACTGGATGACCTTGAGGACTGAAATAATAGAAATGGGGTGAAATTCAATAGTACAGAATGCAAGATCACTTAGGAACTAATACGAATTTCTGTTATAAGCAGGGGTCTCATTAGTTGAAAGTAACAGGAGGAGAGTGACCTGGATATGCTGGTTGATCACAAGACAACTGTGAGTCACCAGTGTGATGCAACTGTGAAAAAGGCAAATGTGATCTTAGGATATATCAGGCATGATTTTGCAGTAGAGAGAGAGAAGTATTAATACCATTGCACAAGGCCTCATTTGTAGGCCTCCCATATTCATGTAAGATGTTTTCAAACTGGAACAGGTGCAGAGAATGGCTACTAGGATGATCAGGTGAATGAAGAGCCTATTTTATGAGAGGAGACAAAAAAGCTTGACTTGTTTGGCCTAGCAAAAGGAAGGCTGGAAGGGGACATGATTGCTCCCTATAAATATATCTGGGGGCTGGGGGGAGTTTGGGTAGACCCAGAGAGGGTGAAGAATTATTTAAGCTACTGGACAATGCTGGCACCAGAACAAACGGGTATAAATTGGTGTCAAGGTTCCTTCCCCACTCTGAACTCTAGGGTACAGATGTGGGGACTTGCATGAAAACCCCCCTAAGCTTATTTTTACCAGCTTAGATTAAAACTTCCCCAAGGTATAAACTATTTTTCCTTTTGTCCCTGGACTTTATTGCTGCCACCACCAATCGTCTAACAAATATAACAGGGAAAGAGCCCACCTGGAAACATCTTTCCCCCCCAAATCCACCCAAGCCCTACACCCCCTTTCCTGGGGAAGGCTTGACCAATTTGCATAGGTGAACACAGACCCAAACCCTTGGATCTTAAGAACAATGAAAAAGCAATCAGGTTCTTAAAAGAAGAATTTTAATTGAAGAAAAAGTAAAAGAATCACCTCTGTAAAATCAGGATGGTAAATACCTTTCAGGGTAATCGGATTCAAAACATAGAGAATCCCTCTAGGCAAAACCTTAAGTTACAAAAAGACACAAAAACAGGAATATACATTCTATTCAGCACAGCTTATTTTATCAACCATTTAAACAAAACAGAATCTAACGCATATCTAACTAGATTGCTTATTAGCCCTTTACAGGAGTTCCAAGCTGCATTCCTGCTCTGGTCCCAGCAAAAACCAGCACACAGACAGAGAGAACCCTTTGTCCCCCCCTTCCAGCTCTGAAAGTATCTTATCTCCTCATTGGTCATTGTGGTCAGGTGCCAGCGAGGTTGTCTTAGCTTCTTAACCCTTTACAGGTGAAAGGGTTTTTCCTCTGGCCAGGAGGGATTTAAAGGTGTTTACCCTTCCCTTTATATTTATGACAATTGGGCATGAATAAATTAAAGCTGGGAATTAGAAGAAGGTTTCTAACAATCAGAGGAGGGATGTTCTGGAACAACTTCCCAATAGGTATTGTGGGGCTAACAATATAATTAGTTTTAAAATAGAGCTTGATTAATTTATGAGTGGGATTGTATGACAGGGTTGTCTGCAGGGGTGGGGATCTGGACTTTGAACCCCTTGGGATTCCTTCTAGTTCATGTTTTATGTTCTTAAAATACCACACTTCAGTGTTTCAGCTGATGACCTGTAGGGATTAGGAAGGGAATGCCCCCCCCACCATGTCATCTTTCCCCCCCCCCCTCCCTTTTTCTGAAGCATCAGAGATGGCCACAGCTAGAGATGGGACACTGGACAGGGTGGGCTCAGGTGATACTGGGAATTATCTCTAATAATATAATGATTATAATTTTTTTTTATATTCAAGATCAGCTAATTTGCTTGGCGGCCTTGTTCAGATGCTCATGGTTTAACTGATCGTTATATGTGGGGTTGGGAAGAAACCTGGGGGATTTTCACTTTCCTTTGCAGCATGCGGTATGGGTCACTTTCTCGGGCATTGATGCACCTCTATCCCTCTTAAGGGCTGTGAGACTTTGGTCTAATTCTGGTTGTTGGCTTCATGTGGTGGTGGCTGGGTGGTGTTTAATGGCCTGTGTACACGTCAGAATAGATGATCTAGAGGCCACTTTTGGCCTTAAATTTTGACTCTATCTTCCTTTAGTCCTCATTCTGTGTTGCAGACATAAATCACACATTTCTATATAAACTAGAGTCTTTATAGTAAAAATAAAAATGAATGAAAAACACAAAAATTACAAGAAAACCTTGGTCAGAGGCCTTATAGAGGCTACCAAAATCCTAACTGCTCATTTGAACATGCTCACATTCAAATATAAATCTGTTTAATTGCAAAGCTTTTTGTCTTAACCTGCTAGTAATGAGAAAACACCATGTAATGCGAAAGAGCTGGTTATGTCAATGCTTCCTTCTCCGTTCAATTAACATGTGGGCTTTTTCACACCTAATATGCAGTGGGGCTTCTGTAAAGTCTGGGATAATGCCGTTTTTGAGGGTTGGCTCTAATTTGGTTGCAGTGACATCATTGTCTCTGTGATATTCACACAGAGAAGTTTAGATAACTACTCCTGCTGGAAGATTGTAATGTAATACTGTTTCTTAGCATTCAGAACAATGACACACCATAACCCCAAAACAGAGAGAGAATCGGCTGGTGTAAACCTGACTTATTTCGGTTATTATACCGTACTACTTTCCCCAAGGCTGAAGTTATCCTGTTGTTTGTAAAGTAAACTCTTTTAGTGAGGTTATTATAGTGGTAAAAGAAGTGGAATCACACTTTATTTTATGTATAATACTGTATCTGACTTCTTTCTACTCCATGGCCTGTTGCATAGAAAAATGTCTGTGGTTTAATCAGCTTCAAGCAAGCCTTTGCTCACATTTCATATATCAAAACTTTAAGTAGAGTTGATAGGAATGAGGCCAATGATTCTGATTCTATTTTTAGTCTACCAGTGTAACGGGAACATAAAAGGCAAAAAGATTAACCCATGCTCCCCAACATTTTAAAGACTCAAAGTAAGATTAAGAGTTTGAAAATTATCCAAGCAATAAATCCACAGATGCCAAACACACATATTTGAATAAGATTATTAATGAGGAAAAAATAGCATTTGTGCCCATCAGCTCTTAGGTTAACTTGCAGACACATAGACAACCTCTCATGTTCGTGACTTTGTAAGTGTGAAGCAGTCAAACAGCAATGAACAGAAAACATTCCAAAGCAGTACAATCCAAAGGTCCAAAAAATTGCAGACCACCATGGGAGCAGTCCTTACTCTGCTGCTTCTCTAGCTAAAGAGAGAAGGAGCAGAACAGTTACACAAAAATGTCTTTACATGAACTTCACTGGGGTTTTTATTCAGCCGATCTGCTTCCTGGCTCTATTTGAAGCCATAGCTACTGACTTTAGTGATAAAATATGTTTTTCACTTCTGTTCGCACTGCTGAACCAATATAATGAAGAGGTTATGAGTTGGATCCTATTCCTTTTGTATAGCAACTAAATTGTTTACAAGTTACAATCAGTTACACTTTTGCAAACACACTGGGGGAGCCACATTTGGTCTTTATTACTGATGCGCAACAAGAAAAAATCATCTTGACTCTCAGATTACATCTCCGGACTGACAAGGAAAAACATTTCACTTGTAAAATTAAGACATTAGATATGGAAATCAATGGCAGATAAACATGGTTTGGAGAATATTGTTCACTTCCCAGGCAGCAGGTGACACCTCATGTTCAGTCATTTTTTTAGCGTTGAATCATATTGTAAACATTTTCATTCTATTGTGTCCTTTTTTTCTGAATCTCTATTTGTTTTATTTTATACAATAAATACATAATGAGATCTCTCTCTCTGGCAATCTTTTGTTGTAGTTCTTGCTGACATTTAAAATTTGGCCATGACAACTCTGGGCAGGATAAGAACAGTGTGAATGTTGTCCCTTGGGCCTGCGGCCTCTATCTGCCAACTTGTAATAGTTTCTCTTATTCTCCTGCCCTTGCCAGTGTTCACAAATTAGACTGTGGATGTTAGAAACAAGTGAGCAGTCCAGATTCAAGCAAGGCATCGCCTGAAACTGTGTAAGGGGCATCATATTTTCCCATATACTTACATTTAGCACATGTACTTGAATACCCCACTTAGGATATATGGGTAGCATGACAGAGGTGTTAACTGATTGATTGGCACACCAGTGTAACTCCTCTTTCATTCAGGTCCCCCCCGACTAGTTCTACATTTTCCATGCAGCTGAGCTGCCAAGTCTCACACCTAAAGGGTGAGCCCTTTATTCTTTTTCTTGCTTAAGTAAAATTCCATAGGCCCTTCCAAACTCAGGCCTGCACCCTGGCATCTCCTAGCTCATTGGAAGGTGTAGTGGAGTGTGAGGGAGAATCCTGTATGGTACAATCTCATTTACAAATTATTCTTACAGATACAAAGACACTTCTCATGGCATCTCCAAACACTCAAGATGTTCACTATCTGTCATCTCACGTTGTCCTCTATGTTTATGCTACATTTTAGTTGCCACATTTATTGTTCATTATAGTAATAATAATAAAGAAACATAGCTCTCCCTTTCTAATGTGTTTTCAGTGTTATTGGGATATTCTGCACAGACTATTTCTGGTTACTACTGCCAATACATTGTTTGGAAAATGTTTTCCGGATTAAAATAATTCCACACAAGTCCTCAAGGCATCTGGCATTGCCTGCACCTGGGGTATCTTAGAGCTGACAGGGGAAATATAAATCCAAACCCATACTGGAGCTGAGAAAAGTATGGTTCCAGAGGAACAGGGATATTCTGCTCATTTTGTTCTTATCCTTTCTCAATGCTTTGGGAAGTACAAGTCAGAATATGCACAGTACTTCATTGTTAGTCCATGAATATGATGAGTGGCCCAGGGTTTTAAAAACAAAATTTCTTGGTCCTGTGTTTGTTTAAATAATTCTCAATTACACTAGTTCAGCTCATATATTATTATGTCTTATGTTTGGGGAGACCTTGTGTATTCTATCACATTTCTGCCAGAGTTACAGCTAGGGATGACAGGTTTCCAGACCACAGTCATGCCAGGCACTTGGCTCCTGCTCTTTGATTTTAGGGGAAATATAGTGATATGCTCAGAGGAAGTGTGAAATGGATCAGAACACTTGTAATTTCTCTCTACTTAATCCACAGGGAGGTCATGAGAGCATTCCAAGTAGAAAGTATCATAAGAAAATTGTGGATATAATCATCATGTGCAATAGTGTGTGTTTGAGAGAGAGAGAGAGACTGGAGAAGGGCTTTTGTGAGGCACAGGAATTATACCCTCTAAACCATACTTTAAATTGCTTTAATTTTCAAATATTACCCAAGAGAGGAAGAGGCACAGCTTGAACCCTGTCACGTAGACCCCCAATTTTAGCCATTTGTCAAATGCATTTAAAGGGACAACTTTTTCAAAAAGTTATACAACCTGTGTACAACCACCAGCTCATGCTCTTTTGAAGTACCAGCTTCTGCAAGTACTGGTGTTAGAGACTATAGAGTGACAGAGTTTGCACATGCAAAAATCATTTCCAAAATGTGTTTTGTGGATGAAAATGCAGTCATTAGGTTATGCAGTATTAGAATCTGTCAACTGTGCAATCAGGTGTCAATGTTTAAAAAAAGGATTCAAATTACTGCTGTGCAAAGAGCCTGCACAAGGTGTATGCATCTCTTAAGTCTCATGTAGCCACATTTTGAGGGTTTAAGTGGGTTGTCTCTGCAGGAATAAAGGCAAAATACAAAGAATGTGGTTTACTCAGCCCACAACTTTATTAGCCTGTGTGGGAATACCTGACAAATTGTCCAGCGCAGGTCAGCATTCTTTCCTTAATCATTCCCATCTTTTGGGAAGGGCTGCTATCAGCCTTCACTTCCCAGCCTGGTCCCGGCCCATTGCTGGGACTCTGCTGCCCACTCCTCGTGTTGGGGGTTAAGGAGGAACTAGTTTCTAAAAAAAGGTGTGTGTTTATGCGGGTGGGAGGGTTGTCTTCCTGCAGTGCCACATGTTGGGCATGCTAATTCCCTTTTCCCAGTTTCCTTAAGGGGTGACTTCTCCTAAATCCACTTCCAACTCTAGTTCAACAGGGAACTGGACCCTTACAGAACTTGTACTTGCACTGGACACCTGCCACAAGGAATCTCCAGCAATTACCTTGGCTGCCTCCTTTCCTCCCCCCGACACCCCCATCTCGATTCCCAGATAGTTAACAGCACCATGGTTAATATTGGCCAAAAATATATCCATTCCCTGGATGAATAGGCATCCCCCATTGTACCATATGTCCATTTTCCTGTTTTTGCTAGTTAATCTGACCAGGTTACACCACTCTCTGAATCCGTTCACTGGTTCTTCTTTCACCACTGTAGGAAGTTTCAACTTCTTGTCTTGCCTGAATAGCCAAGCTAGATTTGCACTGCATTGCTTGTGGGCCCCCTTTTTCCACCATGATATCAACCTCAATACTCCTTTTATTTTCTTGTCCCAGAAACTTCTCTACAACTTTTTCTAGGCCATACACTATGTTAGGAATGACATCCTAGATCTGGGTCACTGAGCTACCTCCCCTCATTTAGGTCAGATCCCTTTAGAGGACTCACTTCTTCTACAGTGTGTGCAAGAAGCGAGGAAATAATGAGCAACTGAATGAGCCTCAACTACTCTGTACATGTGTAGTTATCCCCTCTTGTGTCACATCTAAATTTAGATTGTAAGCTCTCTGGGGCAGAGAACTAATGTACCTCTCACACACTTGGATCTGATACATCAGGATCTTGCAAACCACAGATCTGATAAACATGCAGCATCATAAAAAATAGTGTTCCGCATTTGTTTTCTGACAGGCTTGGTGAATCAGGCCATACCTTTACCCTTATTATACAGAAGTCCAGAAAACATATGTTTGGGTAGCTGTAATACTACCTCTAGGTTCACTAAGTTGGTGAACCTAGAGCTTTGAGCACCTTTTCTAGTGTGCATTCAAACACCACAGGGGAGGGCCCGTAATTCTGAGTAGTTTGCCATAGGATCAGAAAAATACTTTTGGTGGCTGTATATGAAATGTTCATAGGTGTATTGAAAAGGTTAAAATAATACTGGACGTGGGGCTTAGAGGTGGGCAAACTGATCCTAATAATTTGAACCTTTATCTAAAACTTCAAAACAAATCATAATCAAACTTTTTTTTATGTTAACAATTTTTGTTAAAAAAAAATTAACATTTCCCCCATCCATTATCACACCTTTCGTAGCATTAAGGATCAGACGTGAAAACAACGGAAATACTATAAGAGACTTTTTGAGGAACTTCAGACTTGAAAGTATGAAAGTATTCTAAATCTTGTGTGAAAGCCTTGGAATCATGACCTCACCAGCCCACCTTCTAAGGATGATGGCTAGCTGGCCTGTAAGGACTGCACTGTACCACCACAACTTCTCAGAGTTTAGCTGTTGTTAATTTGAAACCTCTAAAAACATTTTCCATTGTTTCATTTGTTATTATTTAAACCTTTTCAAATGTGAGTGAACCCAAAATGTGCACAAAGGTCTAGCAGCACAAATCTCCATGAACACCAGTGGGACTCCTGTAGCTAAATTCTTCACACAGCACAGTTAAAAATTAGGAGTAAATGTCTAACTATTAAATGCTATATCTGGAGATTTAAGATCATTTCTTAAAACAAAGTTAAACGATTTTGCCAAGAATATAAGAAACACAACACACCAGTTTTTTTTTTCTTTAAATGATCCCTCCTGGATCAAGCAGGCAACACCAGAGGAGTCTCACACTAACACTGCTGGAAGGACTTAATTGCCCAAGGGGACAGAAAACAGAATCCAGCTACAAAGTTTTGGTCTCCGTCCCAGATACGTAGTCTATTAAACGAGTCGGGAGGTTACAGTGAAAAGAAATAAGCCCTACAGCAGAACTGGATTTTGCAATCTGCTCTGCTGGGAAAGGTGCTGACACAGAGTCAGACTGCCGACAGCAAGAGATGTGCAGATTGCCGCTGAACCATATGGAAGAAAAAGAAAAAATAAAATAAAATAAAAGAATAAAAAAACAACAACAAGAGAGAGGCATCTGCAACCTCATTAACAGGGCAAATGCCATGCTTTTCCACACCTTTTGGTACTTCCCTCCCATCCCCGCAATGTTGACATACAATATCAGCAGAGTATGGTTTGAGGCAATAAAACTTTTCTAATGGCAAAGCCTATTGTGTTTCTTCGGAAAGTGACTAAGGCGAGCATGAGGTCTAGTAAGTTTAGAGCAAAGGTCTGGGAGCCACTCACTCAGTCTGTCACTTGGGGCAAGACACTTGACCTTCCTTCTTGTGCCTTAGGCATACCAGCTAAGAAAAGTGAATTAAAAGCAGAATTTCAGTGAAGACCAGATGCTTCTATCAGGGTAACCTTTCTTAGTTTAGCTGAACTGGAAAACTAAAAATCATCTCTTTTTAAGTATCATTTGTTTCTATGGGCTCAAAATTTCAGTCTGGCCTCCAAAGTTTGGCCTGTAATTTTGCACTTGCACACACTTGTGCATACAAAGGTAAATTTTTGGATACACAAATAGTATTTGGGGACTCACAATGCAGGGAGTCACTCACTATCTGTTTTTACCAAGCATGATTTCAGCGTAGTCCTTGAATCAAATCAACTTGGCCTTTTTGTTTGGACTAACTTAGTCTCTGTTTGGTTTTCTCAAACCTATTTATGACATTCATTATTGAAAACAAGTTGACCTATTTTCCATTAACATTGGTTATTACAGGTTATTGTATAATCTTATAAACTTTTACATACTGTTTACAACTGAGTTCACAAATAGGGTAAATTTGTCAGCCCAATTATCATAACAGTGCAGAATGTAAATGTAATTTCCTCTCTTAGTAGTCACACAATGCCATGTGCATGCATTTTTAGTTGTGAAGAGCATGATCAGACTGTCTAGTTCACTAGACTGGTAGCGCTCTGATTTTAAGGGGGTTTGGGTATGTTAAGCAGTCTTAATCTATAGAAAGCACACCATTTGCAGTGCAAATACTCGTTTGTGAGTATACAATTTGCTATATCCGAGTATTCTGAGGTGCAAGCAGAAAAGGTAAGTCACAAATGAGGTAAGCCCTACTTTACACCAGTGCGGAACAACTTAATTGGAGGTTTGCATTGGTATAACTCTGTGGGTATAGCTATTGGAGTAAAAGTGGTGCAAAAATCCCTACTTAGCATTAGTGCAGGTAAATTCTAGCACTTGCATGTTTACAGAAAACACACAAAAAGGAGTATGGGCATGGCAAAAATGCTACATCATTATTTAAATCCAAACAAATACTTGTTGGGTTTTTCTTTTGTTCCATTGTGGAATATAGTCTCTTCTTTGCAGCATGTATAATTCCCATTAAATACTCCATTGGGAGAACAGGCCACATAACACGTATATATTACAATCATAGATGTTGATGAGGGAATTTGGTCACCAAGTCCTTCTTTCTGCCATTGCAGCATTGTTCAGTTCTCTACAGCACATTTGTTCCTCCAAGCTTGGTAATTGCGCTTAATGAATCCAAAAGTTAATTACTGTGCTATGTAATCAGCACTGTGATTTAGGGAACAAAAATATCCATGTATTTTCTCTGTAAATATATGGCATTTACCATGTAATTAAATAGCCAGTAATTACCAGTTAACTAAAGAATACATGCATTGTATTCTTTGTAGTAAGAAAGTAGTACATGTTTTATTTTCTAGTCATGTGCCTCATGTCTCTGAAACCGAATAGCAATTGCGTGAGTCAAACTCTTATTGGAAAGCTGGTAAACTGAATAAGGGATTTTTTCCCTTACTTTTCATATTATCTGCTGCCTCGAAGACCCAGAGGCTAGGTATGTCTGCTCTTAGCTGAGAGGCAGGTGAATCTCAGGAGAAGATTATATTGGATGCCACCACAAAGTCTTAGTGAACCTCCAGTGTTCTTGAGGCTCTCCATTTCCCATGACTAGAGCTAGCTGAAAAGTCAGAACATTTATTTTTAATATTGTCTTTGAATTATTATTTTTTGAATTTTGGATCTATTCATGAATTGTTCCCTGAGCTCCATGTGCTATGCAAATAATGACCTTTTATTTGGGAAAATATCATGAAAATTATCAAATAAATTGTTCAGCAAATATTGTTCTGCCATCCCCATCTGGGACAGTCCATCTCATCACAAACTGACCCACTTTTACACTACCATTCAGTGTGTAGTTACTTCTTTTTTTTACAGATTTCCCCCTGACGGTGGTAGCAGGCATACATCAATGCCAGACATTTAACATTTCCTTTGGCACTGGGTTTGCCTGACAGCAGCACCACTGAGAATACACCTCTGACCAGAATCTCTGCTGTGCAATAGATTTCCTAGTGCAGGCTTTTATGGCAGAGGCATGGGACACCTTGAATGTAATTAATAAGGAAGGATCCAGAGAGTAACTGGGAAGCCTTAAAGTACAGAGAACAGATGACAGATGATAGAAGAGCAACATGTACTGAACCCATGTAAATGTTGAAAGAGAGAGTAGTATGGGAGTGGACTAGAATGGAGGTTGGGCTTTTCCATTAAACCTACGACAAACCTGAAAAATAGTTTCAAAAATTGGTTTATTTCAGAATATGGTGAAAAGTTCAAGCTGGAGCATATTTGGACTGAACCAATTTTTCTGCCCCCTAACTAAAAATTGCAAGAAAGGTGAGAAAAATCTGTTGTGTTGAGAAAGAATAGTCATGATTTTTTTTGAGAGAGAGAGAAAGGGAGAAGAACTGTCCTGTAACCTTCTAGCTTACAAGCTCATCTGCTTAACCTGGAAGATACTGAAAGTCCTGTCACCAAATTTCTCTGTGGTTAATTACTTGCACAAAGGTGCTCCCCAAAACATCTTTAAGTGCATGGCTTCCAACTTAAATTGAATTTTCTGCTATGTATGCTCAGTCAAGCATTTTCATTTTTTTTTTCAAAATCTGGCAAAGTACAAACTGCTTATCAAGTCCAAACTACCAAGTCTGAAGTCTCAGATTTAATCTGTTTCTCAGTTTTCCTCTCTAAAGCATGAGCATGTATTTTTTTTACAGTGGAAAGAATGGATTTTTGAATACTTTAATAAGTCCAGAGCATCAGAGAGGATTTTACTCAAACTTTTAGGAATAATCCACCTTTAGGCAAAGTCCAAACATAGAAAATTTCAGCTCATGAAGTTAACATTTTAGAAAGTTACAAGCATGGGTTAAATAGAGATTGTTTTGTAAGCTTTTCACTCTAGCATTTATAACCAAGGCATGATAATAATATGCACAATTAAAAAATCTGAATATGGTTAAGAGTGTATTTGATTTCCAAAAAGTCACAGTTCCCCTTACCATGCCCCATTACTGGTATCCACTCTTCACTGTGACCCAGGGAAAAATAAGATGATTTTACAATTATTTTAGTCTTTACTGCTGTGTTTTCATAGTCTGCTTTCTTAATGCTGTATTATATGTGTGTAGCAGAAGGCTGCCTCAGCACAGTGTCACAGCTGGGCATATGAGCAGCGCTGGGATTAGTATTAATTTACTTGAAAAATAGTTTGAAAAATATAGAAATAGTATATAACATCCAGGGTTAAGACAGTATTTGTCAGGACTCGAGAGGAAAATAGTGGAGTCATAGAGTCATACGCTGCAAAAAAACAACAACAAGAAAAACCCACCCCAAAAAACAAAAACCAGCACCAGCGTGTCTCGGTGCCTGAGTCAACTGACTCAGGTGCACACTAAGGGGCTAAAAATAGCAGTGCAAACATTCCTGCTAGGCTGGAGCCTGGGCTCTGAAATCCAGTGAGGGGGGAGGATCTCAGTGTCCAGGCTTCAGCCTGAGTGAGAACATCAACACTGTTATTTTGAGCCCCATAACACGAGCCTGAGTCAGTGGACCCCAGCTCTGAGACTCTCCGTGTGGGGTATTTTTGGCAGGGTAAAAGTACCCACAGAATTTAAGGCCATCTAGTCTAATCTCCTGTATAACACAGGCCATCAACACCACCCATTACCTGTATACTAAATCCTGTAATGGAAATAAGACTAAAGTCAGTGAGACTCACAGAAGACTAGACTATTATGTGCCACAGGCAAACACTAGGATGACAGAGGTGCATCAGTGATCCAGGCCCCTGTGGTGGTAGGGAAATGATTAAGTGAGATATACTCAGATAATTCTGCCAAGTGATCCAGACCCACATGCTGCACAGGAGAACAAAAGCAAAAAATCCCCCCAAAATCCAGAGTCACTGCCAATCTGGTCTGGGGGACAATTCTTTTCCAGTCCCACATATTGGCATTGGTTAGACCTGGCTGAGCATGTGAGCCAGCCAAGAATCTGAGAGAGAATGCTCAGTGTCACCTTAGAGCCCTGGTCCACCCTGCCCAATGTTCCATCTCCAGCCATGGTAGTCCATGATGCTTCAGATGAACGAGATAAAATCCCACGCCCAGAATACATTGCGGGGGGAAGAGGGTGAAACTCTTTCTGACCCCTGCCAGTGCTGGCTAAAACCCTAAAGCATGAGCTTTAGAAACATAAGACATAAACCAGAAGTGAGTCACAGGGCTGCTGATCCCCACCCTCACAAGCAACCTCATCCTACAATTGCACTCATTAATTTGTCCAGCTCTCCCTTAAAGCTAATTAAGTTGTTTGCCTTTCCCCCTCCGCCCAAAACTCCTTCTAGAACCTCGCTGGTGGTTAGAAACCTTCTTCTAATTTGCAGCCTGAATTTCTTCATGGACAGTTTATATTTGTTTGTTCTTGTGCCAACATTATGCTTTACCTTAAATAGCTCTTCTTGCTCCCTAGTATTTACCCTGTTAACGTATTCACAGAGAACAATCGTATCCCCTCTTGGTCTTCTTTTTGCAAGACTAAACAAACCCAACTCTTCCAGCCTCCTCTCATAAGATAGGCCCTCTATTCCCCTGATCATCCTAGTAGGGTCAAGGAGGAGGATCAGGGACTGGCTTGGATGCTGAGAATTGAGATGGTGGCGTTATAGGTCCAGGAGGGAACAGCAAGGGCAGTGAAGAAGAGGATCAGAGGTCTCATTAGAACAGCTGGTCTTCTGGAAAGGCAAAAGCACAGGGTCAGGAACAGATCAGGTCTCCCAATTTGATCTCTTTCCTGCAGGCACTAAACAGAAACTGCATCTGTGCTGGTGTAAAAATCAAATTAAAACTTGACCAATAATATTTTGCCTGTTTCTCCATCACTGTGGTGTTTTACTCCCCCTGATAATTCAGCTTCATAGTTAGCAGGTACTCTATTAAGGTGAGTGGGAGAGTTCAGTTTTATTTCTCTCAGTGCTATATTTATTAAGACTGCTGTAGGAAAAGGACAGCATGCACCTATTACTATACCTTTGTAACCAAAAGGGATAGGCACTTCATTATTTTTTTAAACAAAAGCTTGGATTTTGGGGGAATAAAGCACAATCCTTGTGAACCCCCTAATTCCATGATTCCCTCTACATGGAGAACTACTGACCCTCGCAGTGGGCCAGGAAAGCAGAAATGGTTTGCAGAGAAAGCTCCGTTATTAAACTGTACTTAACTGTGGTAGAGGCTGAGCTCACCATTTCAGACTGAGAACATGGCCACACAAAGAAAATGTTATGACAATGGACCTCAATTAAATGTCTTCCACAGCAGTGTTTGCTATTTGACAATCACAGGAGAAGGAGGCAGTTTTTGATCTCTGCCCCTCTCTTGAAGTGGAAGCCTGGAAGGAGTGTTTGTAAAACTAGATGAATGAGTCAGGCATTTTCAAATGGACAAAAATTAAAAAATGGGAAAAATGTAAACAAAAAAATATACCAGTCATTTTGGGTTGGGTACATGGTCTACAATCCAAATTAGGGGTTTTCTTCTACTTCCATTTGAAGGAGAAAAGAGCTTTCTTTGGTATACAATTTAAGTGGCTCATTTACTGGGCCTATCCATTCTGCTGTTTACAAAAATGAAATGAAACATTCCAGCCATATCGATTTCATCTCTAGAAGACAATATGTAGTATATTACATCTAGAAGAAATACTTTTTCTAGTTGTTAAATGCCCTGCCTATGTTTTTATTCCTTTTATTTTCAGATAGACACAAAAACACACAAACAACTGATGTAGATTTCATAACTTTGTCATTGATAAGACAGGTATCAAAAACTGATCCATCATGGGACCAAACAGAGATTCTAAAAGTTGTAATAACAATGTTAATACTTGCTATCTATTGACAATGTGCTTGGCAGACAGCACAAAACACACTGGAAGACCACAATAAATGTTCTGTCTTACACCATCATGTTTCCAATATTTTGGTAATGGGTGGGTGCAAGTGTTTGTTGAAATGGATTTGCATTTGTGAGCTATTTGAGTTTTGAGCATGGACTTGAATGAAGAGAGTGTGGAGAGCAGGTGCAGTGGGATCAGGGATGAAGAGGGTCAGGACTCCTTCTGACTTCAACTTGTCTTGCTAAATCCACAACTGAAAAGAAAATAAGAGCGCACGATGAAAGCTGTTCTGAAGCTATATTTGCAACAGGACATTCATGTCATTTGACATATGGAACCTCTAAAACTAAACATATACAATTTTCACAATGCAGTTAAAAATTAGCCATGCTGTGTTTGGTTTACAGAGTATATCAACACATAAAAAGGCACTTAAGTAAACTGCTATGGGGCTAAGAGGAGTGGATGAAGGTGAGGGGAGCACTAGTTTACTCTTTCAAAGAACAACATGATAGAAATGATAGATATGAAGTCATATAAATATTTGCTATTTTATTAGGAAAATATCGATAAATAGGTCAGGGAAGGGATTATAATGAAACTAAGTACTCTTTTCTAGCATTTTATGAGCTAGCATGTGCATGCTCCGTCTCCTTAATATAACAGAGCTCTTGTCTGACTAGATCAAGTTACTTAATGCCTTGCTTATTGTAGAATGATATGCTTTTGGAGAATGACTGACATCTGGCAGCAGCCAACATCTTGAATTAAGATTGATTTTGACCAATCAAAACAAGGCAGATTGGACATTGTAAATCTCTTTAATGATTACAAGTTCAGATGATGTAGGATGGATGCCAAACATTAATATCATGCTCAATGAATACTTCTGTGTTGTAGTTGGCTGATGGGGCCCTGTATAAAACGACATGTGAAGCAAACAAAACTGGTAAACTTTGGCCTCTCCTTGGATTCATGAAAAGATAGAAAACAGTTACTTTCTGCTAGATAGGTTTTACCGCAGTTTATTCTGTAAGCAGAAAACAGTTTTTGTAACTAACACTGCTCTTGATTATTAACAATTGTTCATATGTCTCAGTGGAAAGTCAGGGTTATTGCCTCCTGGTATGAGATACGTTGTGTGTGGAATCATAACCCTGTGACTTACAATATTCTAGGCAAGCTTAACAGCCTAGACAGGACTATAGTTTCTGTGGACATATTAAAAATCTTTAGGGGTGGAATATCTGTAATACAGACCCTAAATGGAAGGGGACTCTTTGGAAAGCAATTGACTTGAAGAATTTATGTGTGTCAGGGTTAAGAGCTTGTAAATGAATTTTGGGATATATACCTAAAGGCATTATGTCAAGAGAGGTTATGGAACCAGTCCATGTAGCACTAATTGAGAATATTTCTAGAATATTTCATATATTGTCACCTCAAAGAGCCATTTATATTGGAAGGAATTCAGAGATATATCAAAAGTGATTGGGATTTGAAGAAAATTTACAACAGCTAAAAGACGTGTTAAGCTTGGCTTAATGAAGACTGAAGAGAGAAGATATGATATCCATATGTAAGTATTTGCAGGGCATTTTAAAAGCAGTACATTTTTACAAAATGAGGAAGAAAATATTTTTTAGGGTGGTTCAAAAAGGGTATTATTGGGAATATTGGGACGAAACTGAGCAAAATTTAGGCTGAAGGTCAAGAAAAAAAATCTGCATGGTCTGTTGAACTGGGGAATGGTCCCCAAAGGGATACATTGGAAGATCTATTCCTTGAATCATTTAAAACCAGTATTAAACAACATTCTTAAATGTATTGTGGACAGCAGCCATGTGTAGGTAGGAGGATATATTAGGTGACTTACTGGTAAGTTTCCATTTTTTATTTCTAGAATTGTCTGAAATATTTCTCCACATTGGCTAAGCTGAAAAATGTGGATATATATTGCTTGGTTTTCGGTTAGGGCCCTATTTTGTCATTTAGACTACCGGTTTTGAAATAACTGATGGGACAGAATTAGAGCACTCCGTGGAGAGCTCGGGGAGAGATTGAGCCTCAGGGAGTGTGTCAGGCACTGTGGAGCCTACTACCCTCGGAGGATTGCCTGGTTCCACGTGGATGAACAGGACTGCAGTTTGGCCAGACTTTCCTGCTGGCTGTTCAAAATGGGAGAGGCTCCTCCTGCATTCCCACAAAGGGGCCTGTAACAGTTTGGCCCACTGCATGCATTTTGTATTATTTTCTTTGTGATTGCAGGCAAACATTTTAAAAGTTATTTCCTTCTTTTGTTGAGTGACAAGGAAAAAAGAGCCAATGTATTGTAAGATCCTGATGGTGGGAGGAAGGGAGAGAGCTCCTATTAGTATGTCTGGCGGTGTCAGTGACAGCCACAAGTCAACAACTGCCTTTGCATAACAGTTGTGCTGCCAGTCCTGCTGATAACCTCAGTCCCTGGATTATATTACTGTTGACCCAAATAACCCTTTAATGAAATTTGACAATGACAAAGAGCCAAATGACAAGAGTAACATAACAGTTCAGACTGGCAGAAAAAACATCCTCTTGGATTCTAAAATATCTGGTTGTGGCAATTTTGAGATTACAGTGAGACATCTCCTGAGAAAATACTGAAAGGAGGGGGTCTGAATTAACATTGGAAATATGTCTGTTGAAGCAAAGGAATCATGAAGACAGCTGAATCAAGTGATGACTGTTTCCTGGGATCTGTGTCCAAAGACAGAATTCATAAACAAGCTTGGGCAGTTTATCTGAAGACATATGCAGTATTGCTAAATTTAAAATTGATTTGGGGACAATTTTAAGAATGTGACTCTGTTTTGTAAATAAACCTGGAATGAGATGAACCCTAAATTAGAGCAATGTAGAACAACATTCAAAGATAAAGCAGACAGATACATTGTCTGGGTCAATTTAAAAACGGTACTAGCTACAAACACAAAGCATACATCCTGATGTCTTTGTTACTAATGGGGCCACCAGAAGTAATCAGGTAGATCAAACTGCAGACATTGAGATGGGCTATGGAAATGCACTGAGGAAGTTGGGACAGTGTTTGTTGAAAAGGTTTTGCTTAAAGGAGAACCAGTGTGTGTGAAGTCTGTTGAAATAATGAACAATAAGGGGCCAGGAAAAGGATAAAGATAGAAATTTGGCAGAAAATCCTAAGATGGAGGGGAGCTTTAGGGAGATATTTTTTTCTTATTTCTAATAAAGTTCCTTTTCCAGTGTTAGAAGAAAGTGGGTCTATCTGTGATTCTTTACCATTATCACAAAACACCCACTTTGTCTCTATCCTAATCTCTCTTTTTCTTTCCACTGTTCTACTCTGGAGGTTCTCCCCTTCCATTAATGCAGCTATTCCTTAACTCTGTGCCTACTTGTGCTAAAAGAGGCTGTGGACAAAATCTATTGACTCTGAGACAAAAGGGTTCAGAGCAAGAAAAAGAAATCTCTTTATGGGAGGAGCACTGATTTCAGAGGAGGAAGAGAAGAAGCCTCCTTTCAGGGCAGACCTCTTAAGGGAAGGAGATCACAGCCACGGGTACTTCTGGGCAGCCGCTCCTGTCTTCTGCCTGGTGAAGCTTACCAGACTGGAACAACTAGCAGTAAGGATGACCTATAATATAATAGTACTATGTAATAACTAATTACCAAAAACATTGTAATGTCACTACTCCAAATTTCTGTTTCACTCCTCCTGTATGCAGCACTGTGGGACACATTATAATAATGCCTATCCCAGTTTTTCAGAATAAATCTATTATCCAAAGTGAGCCCCAATATCAGGATGAAGTTAAAACTTACCAATTTTTAACATGCATATTAATCTACTTATCTCAAATTTAAAAACATTAGTGTGGTTCAGAACAATAAACCTGACTGACATTGACAAACCAAAATGCGGTCAAGCAATTGGCTATCTGATTTATCAACAGCAGGAAGGAGAAGGTATGATTTTTGTCTACCCATTTTTGGGAAGCTGCTTGTAGGTTGAACAGTTGGATGGTGGGAGGGAGAAGAATCCAGTTTTGAGAAGTTCTATTTTCTGGTAGGTTATATATACGGCTAAATAAAATAATTGCATAAGAATCTGAAACTATTGACGCTCATCTGAAATTCTCATCACATCAGACTCTTTTGATCCATCTCTGCCACCACTGAACCTTCAGCTATAGGTCATTCTGAGAGGCAGAATCTTGGATTAATTAGATGGGCCATTGACCTGGTGTGGTATGACAATTCCTATGGAAACTCTGGAAGAAGAGGAGGCAAATTTTTACTTTAGAGAAAGTAATGAATGCATCCTTAATTAGTGAGATGAGAAAATGATTCAATATTCTCCTTTTTAAAGTAAACCATGTGTTGGTTGTGGAATAGTCAATCTGTCACACTGCTCAGACACATTCTGAACAGCTCACATTTATCACATCAGAGGATGCCACTTTCTGTAAATAGACAAGGTGTGTCACGTAGTATCTTTTATTGAACCAACATCTATTGATGAGAGAGGCAAGCTTTCGAGCTTACACAGTGTTCTCCTCTGTGTAAACTCAAAAGCTTCTCTCTCTCACCAGCAGAAGTTGGTTCAACAAAAGATATTACCTCTCTCTCTAATATCCTGGGACCAACATGCCTACAACAACACTGCCCACTTTCTGTAATGACACTTTTTGAACCATGGTCTTTGAGAATAATGGTCACAAAATCTATTCAATATCAATAACAAACCAGGCCCAGAGGTAATCCTTGTATGGATGACAGGTTTCGGTGGTAGCCGTGTTAGTCTGTATCAGCAAAAAAAAACCAAGGAGTCCTTGTGGCACCTTAGAGACTAACAAATTTATTTGGGCATAAGCTTTCGTGGGCTAGAACCCACTTCATCAGATGTATGAAGTAAAAGATACAGGAGCAGGTCTAGAACGCTTGATAGAGATTCTGTAGGTGTTTGTCTCTAACTGAGGGATCGGAGCAAATGCGGTTTTATCTTAGAGCTCAGATCATGTGATATGGTCTGGATGAAAGCTGGAGGCATGTAGGTGAGTATACTGGTCAGTAAGTTTCCGGTATAGGGTGGTGTTTATGTGACCATCACTTATTACACACTGTAGTGTCTAGGAAGTAGACCTCTTGTGTGGACTGGTCCAGCCTGAGGTTGATGGTAGGGTGGAAATCATTGAAATCTTGGTGGAATTCCTCAAGGGCCTCCTTCTCATGGGTCCATTGTCTACAGCCAAGCTCTAAGATACAATCACATTTGCTCTGATCCCTCAGACAGAGACAAACACCTACGGAATCTCTATCAAGCATTCTTAAAACTGCAATACCCACCTGGTGAAGTGAAGAAACAGATTGACAGAGCCAGAAGGGTACCGAGAAGTCACCTACTACAAGACAGACCCAACAAAGAAAGTAACAGTATGCCATTAGCCACGACCTACAGCCCCCAACTAAAACATCTCCAGTGCATCATCAAGGATCTACAACCAATCCTGAAGGACAACCCCTCACTCTCACAGACCTTGGGAGACAGGCCAGTCCTCGCTTACAGATAAGCCCCCCCAACCTGAAGCAAATACTCACCAGCAACTACACACCACACAACAAAAACACCAACCCAGGGATCAAAGCCTGCTACAAACCCCAGTGCCAACTTTGTCCACATATCTATTCAGGGGACACCATCATAGGACCTAACCACACGAGCCACACCAGCCAGGGCTCGTTCACCTGCACATCTACCAATGTGATATATGTCATCGTGTGCCAGCAATGCCCCTCTGCCATGTACATTGGCCAAACCAGACAGTCTCTACGCAAAAGAATAAATGGACACAAATCTGACATCAGGAATCATAACATTCAAAAAACAGTAGGAGAACACTTCAATCTCTCTGGTCACTCAATAACAGACCTCAAAGTGGCAATTCTTCAACAAAAAAACTCCAGAAACAGACTCCAACATGAAGCTGCAGAACTGGAATTAATTTGCAAACTAGATATCATCATATTAAGCCTGAATAAAGACCGAGAGTGGTTGGGTCATTACAAAACCTAAACTTAATTTCCCCAATACTAATTTCTCCCTACTGTTACTCACACCTTGTTGTCAATTGTCTGTAATGAGCCACTCTCTTACCATTTCAAAAGTTATTTCTCCTCCCTTGGTATCCTGCTGTTAATTGATTTATCTCTTTAGACTGACCTAACACTTGGTAAAGCAACCCACATCCTTTCATGTATTTATACCTGCTCTGGTATCTTTTACTTCATACATCCAATGAAGTGGGTTTTAGCCACAAAAGCTTATGCCCAAATAAATTTGTTAGTCTCTAAGGTGCCACAAGGACTCCTCATTTTTTTTCTTGTATGGATTTTGGGCAGGCTGTTTTAAGTCATGCTTTGAAGCATTCAGTCTCAGGAAGCTCATCGGTTATTGGGGCCCCACACACTGTGATAGGGTGAAACATGAGAGTGATATTTAAATGCTCAAGGGAGGAAGGAAGCTTTTGAGGTAATAGCACAGAACAAGGGGCCAGGAGATCTGAGGTCTGTTCCAGCCTCTGCCATCTGGCTTGGCTTAGGACACTTTACAACTACTGTGTACTCTGCTTTCCCCATCTGTAAAATGGGGCTGTGGATATGAGAGAAGAAGGGATATATGGATTTTATAAAACATCATAAAATGTAACGCTTTACAAAAATATCTGTAAAAGTGTACAGAATAATGGGAAAGTCACAAGCAGTGATCAAAGTGACATTTTCATTGTATGAAATTTTTCTCAAGGTTCACCACACTTATTGAGCATGGGAAGTGTTCTTGAAGAGGTACTACTGTAGAAGGAGACATAGAATCATAGAATCATAGAATATCACGGTTGGAAGGGACCCCAGAAGGTCATCTAGTCCAACCCCCTGCTCGAAGCAGGACCAATTCCCAGTTAAATCATCCCAGCCAGGGCTTTGTCAAGCCTGACCTTATAAACCTCTAAGGAAGGAGATTCTACCACCTCCCTAGGTAACGCATTCCAGTGTTTCACCACCCTCTTAGTGAAAAAGTTTTTCCTAATATCCAATCTAAACCTCCCCCATTGCAACTTGAGACCATTACTCCTCGTTCTGTCATCTGCTACCATTGAGAACAGTCTAGAGCCATCCTCTTTGGAACCCCCTTTCAGGTAGTTGAAAGCAGCTATCAAATCCCCCCTCATTCTTCTCTTCTGCAGACTAAACAATCCCAGCTCCCTCAGCCTCTCCTCATAAGTCATGTGCTCTAGACCCCTAATCATTTTTGTTGCCCTTCGCTGGACTCTCTCCAATTTATCCACATCCTTCTTGTAGTGTGGGGCCCAAAACTGGACACAGTACTCCAGATGAGGCCTCACCAGTGTCGAATAGAGGGGAACGATCACATCCCTCGATCTGCTCGCTATGCCCCTACTTATACATCCCAAAATGCCATTGGCCTTCTTGGCAACAAGGGCACACTGTTGACTCATATCCAGCTTCTTGTCCACTGTCACCCCTAGGTCCTTTTCCGCAGAACTGCTGCCTAGCCATTCGGTCCCTAGTCTGTAGCGGTGCATTGGATTCTTCCATCCTAAGTGCAGGACCCTGCACTTATCCTTATTGAACCTCATCAGATTTCTTTTGGCCCAATCCTCCAATTTGTCTAGGTCCTTCTGTATCCTATCCCTCCCCTCCAGCGTATCTACCACTCCTCCCAGTTTAGTATCATCTGCAAATTTGCTGAGAGTGCAATCCATACCATCCTCCAGATCATTTATGAAGATATTGAACAAAACCGGCCCCAGGACCGACCCCTGGGGCACTCCACTTGACACCGGCTGCCAACTAGACATGGAGCCATTGATCACTACCCGTTGAGCCCGACAATCTAGCCAGCTTTCTACCCACCTTATAGTGCATTCATCTAGCCCATACTTCCTTAACTTGCTGACAAGAATACTGTGGGAGACCGTGTCAAAAGCTTTGCTAAAGTCAAGAAACAATACATCCACTGCTTTCCCTTCATCCACAGAACCAGTAATCTCATCATAAAAGGCGATTAGATTAGTCAGGCATGACCTTCCCTTGGTGAATCCATGCTGACTGTTCCTGATCACTTTCCTCTCATGTAAGTGCTTCATGAGACATAGTCTCATGACATAGTCATGACATAGTCATGACATAGTCCCTGCTCTAAGAACATACATCCTAGTATAGCTCTATCCTTCAATATCCATCAAACTTTGCATTTATTCTCCTGCTCCTAATCAAACAATAATGCTATAACATAGTCTAGATGTCTATCATTAGGGTTGTTTAATTTAATATTTTCCTAAAGCAGAAAATGATGCATTCAGACCAATCTGCAGTGGTCGCTTATGTGATAAAGTGATGAAGTGAGCTGTAGCTCACGAAAGCTTATGCTCAAATAAATTTGTTAGTCTCTAAGGTACCACAAGTACTCCTTTTCTTTTTGTGAATACAGACTAAAATGGCTGCCACTCTGAAACCTGTCATTATGTGATAATAGGCTCATATGAGAAGTTTAGTAGCCCCAAATTATAAGTGTTGATAGCCTTTCTAAAAAACAGTATTATTCATCTGTATAATTACTCTGGTTGCCCTCATTATTCATATAAATGTCTAATCCATTTTAAGTAATAAAAGTTTATTATGAGTTGTATAAAAGAGTATTTCCTTTAATGAGTTCTAAATTTGAAACTCTTCAGTTTCATTGAATATTTCCTTGTTCTTGAATTATGAGAGGATAAATAGGAGAATTTGAATTATGAAAAAGGGCAGATTGCTATTTTCATTGGTATTTGTTCATTGCTGAAACATACATCATATGAGTAGCCCCTCTTTCTTACCCAGATTACTTCTTGGTCTCTTGATAACGTGATGAATGGCCCCTCAGAATAATAGTAATCTGAGCCCATTTGGCTACTTTCTGAGCTGTGTAAAAGAGTCTGAAGTTTGAAGATATGAAGGTGAGTGAATGTGGCAACATACATGGAATACGGGATCATTCGGAATTACATCAGTATTGATCCTACAAAGTTACAAATGAGCTGTTTCATTGAAAACCTGATGTCATTCAGAGCAGAAAAAAGACAAAGGTTATAACTGCAAAACTGAACTATGCTGATAAAGCTGCCTTTTTAAAAAAGGGTCTGGATAATTTTTTTCCATTAGTGAAATCTCTGAAAAGCCCTAAATAATTGACTGTTCAGAAGCCAGCAACTGAAATTGAAGTTGGAAGTGCTGTTTGCACAGGTGGCTAACCTACTGGGAGACTCAATGCTTACCCTGTCGTCCATATCAATTATTCTGAGACATTGTCTGTTCAATGTCTGCCAGTTTTGATAACTGAAGCCTTTTTAGAAACTGCTGACACAACATTTATCAAATTATCTTTAGGGTACAGAACACTTTCTTTATAGGAACATAATGAGCATAGATATAGGATCAGCTGCAAGGACAGTAAAACACCAGTCCAATTAAGAAATAGCCCCACATTTCTAGGAGTCTAATTATAAGCAGAAAGTGGGAACCCAGAATGCTATGCTTACAAGGTGTTGTATGGACTTTTGTATAAACAATGAAATTCAAGCAATTATCCCTATGGTTGCCAAGGGATTTACCTGTCTTTTGAAAAAGCCTAACTTTTATGAAGCTTGTAGTCTGGCCCAGACGCTGCAGTGAATAAGATACCACACACAGAGATTTGTTTAAAGTGAAGGCTGCAACATTCTTTAGAGGTAGCTCCTCCCCATGACAAATAAGTCCAGTGTGGTTCCCAAACCAAAAGCTGTAAAGACAGAGCAATCCTTAAGAGGAGGCCATATCTAGCCCTCTCCTGTGAAGTCCACCCAGATCAAGAAGGCCCCTTGTGGGTAAAATGAGGATTTCAGTGGCATCTTCCAGTGTTGACAAGTCTCATATATTTGGTGTTTTTCTTAAAGTTCCAGCTCATGAAGTCAAGTCGTCTTTCATTACTGAAGGAAAGAAAAGACTTCTGCCCTCATGGTTAGGGAGAAACCCTCAGTTCACATTTCAGGCCAACCTGAAGACTTAAAAACCAGAAGGCAAATAAAAAGAACCCCACACTTTTTTTATTATTTTAAAAAATCTCATTATTTTAAAGCTCAACTCATGGTTTTTGGAAGCTGAGACATGCTTTTTGATCACCCGGGGTTGACAACACTGCAGTGAAGGCTTCCTGTTGCTCGGCAATGCACAGCAAGGGTCCAGCCAATGCCCAGACTGCAGCAGCAACTCTAATCCCTCTGCAACCTCAATTAACCTGTACTGAGCTGTACGAACCATTAACCTGTGCCAGCCTGCCATACAGCAATGCCAAATAATCCTCAGCACCACCTCACGGTTACCCACCTTACCCTGCGTGCTCCGAGAAAGACAACCCCCACCCATCGCTAGGTGCCAATTTGCAAAGTGGGAAAAGTCCTTCCTACTCCCTTTAAAAAGTGCTAGCTAAAAGCCAGGGCAGATTGGGAAATCTAGCAGTAAAGAGGTAAAACAAACCCAAGCAAAGGGAGAGTTGTGTAAAGAACATAGGCACAAATGATTGCCCATTGCCAGAATGAGCAGTATAAGCTGTTGTTGTAAGGTATATCATTAGTCCTCCATAAGGTGCCCATAAGGTGTATAATTATGTCCCCACAAGATGCCCCCATAAAATGGGGGCAATCAGGCTATGGGAGTGGGAACTATGTGCTCTGATCTCTGCCCAAATCCTCTCCATGCACAAACACTGAAGAAGAGGGAGGAAGAGGCACTGCTGATCCTCTCCATGCTAACTAGAATTCCAGAGATCTCTTATGCCCAGATGTTAATCTACCTAACAATGGTAGCAGCATTGCTCATTTTAGTATTAACGTATAAGCCAATATCTTCTAAATCTGCAATACCTACACAGTTGAATGACAGGGAGTCATTTATGGTTGAATACAGGGCACGTATTGGACTAAGCTATAGAGTAACTGCCCTGCTATCACTGTGTTCCAAGCTACTTTTTGAACTTTTGGTTAACTGCTGAAGTCAATGGTGAAACTCCCAGGGGGAAACATCCAGCGGGGGCAGGATAAGAAACTTCTTTACTGTATACTGCTGTGGGGGGGAGGGGACAGGGAGATGCATGTGTATAGGGAGTGCGTGGGTGGGTGGGCATGGGTGAAAAACAAGTGGAGTCTGGCTCCAAGGTCTCAGTCATGATCCAGCACTGCTAAGCCAACTTGAAGGGGGAGGTAAGTTGCATCAGGAAAAGGGTAAAGGATGAAGTAGGGAAATTAGTCCGTGCATTGCTCCTGGGGTACCATAACTACATGCTGCTGGTGCCAATCCAGCTCATAGCAATTGTAGAAAGGTGCAGAGAATACTGTAGATATGAACTGCATCTCTAACTATATCTATCTATAAATGCAAAAATCAGTGCAGACAGTATACATTGATATTTGGAGTCAGTGGCTGATTAAGCTCATGCAAGCCAGTAAAAAAAAACAAAAAACAAAAAAAAAAACTTTCCCCAATGAGTAATCTTCAATATTTTGAAAAGAATAAGTGTATCTTTTTTCAGGTCAGACAAATTGTATTCTTAAAGGAAAGTGATCCAACATATGGATTTCTGATACCACATTATAGGTCTCATGGTATCTGGGAGTTAATGTCCAGATTGTATCCACTTACATCAACACAAACTTATTTTTAAAAATGGGCAACAATCCCCTAAAACTTCAAGACTGTTTGCTTTAAATTCACAAATGTACATGTCTTTCTGTATGCTACTATGACCTTGGTAGCAAACATTTTTTTCCCTTGGAGCATACAGTTAAATTTAATGTCCATCCTATAATCAAATAAAATGAGCATAATGGCCTCAAATGTTTCTCTGGAGGAATGTAGCTTACATAGTCACCAAAGGGATTGTATAACCACTGGCATCAGACACTTCTCAGTAGCACTGCCAAGCTCAATGCAGAAGAGAACCAGAATGTATTCAGCAAACAGACCAAATTACCCCATAACTGACCTGGAGGGTATTCCTCCTCAGTCAGCCTTTACCTCTCTGATGGGAAAGTGGGAATAAGGTTTACATTACAGCTGCATGTGAGGTATCTAATTGGAGAAAGTGATTGTTGTGATTTGAAAAGCTTTTAATGTTCATCATTGAAATTGCAGGACCAAAAGACAGAGCCCTGTTTTTAGTTGTGCTTGTGGCCACAAAGGATCGGAGTGAAAATCACAAAGAATGCGTGTGGGTTAGGTTAGCTGAATCAGTGCCATCAAATAGAAATTCATTCAAAATGATCAACCCTGAAAAAATAGCTCATGTAGAAACGTTGCCAGTGCCAGCTATTAGTGCCACTAGGGACTAATAACGAAAGTTTGAGCTTGTAAGGGTGGAAACTGAAGCAGAGAGTGGGCAGAGTGCTATGTACAACACACATGCAACAAAAAATATAAAGAATAAAGAACACAGGGTGGTTCTGTGAAAAGTTTAAGTGGATTATATGCAATATATCAGTATTTATTCTACACATGTTGAAATAGTGATATCTAGATGACAAATTCCAGAACCCTTAAACTGAGCATCCATGAGATAGTGTATTGCACATTTTGACCTCCTCACCTACACTGTGTCCACCAATCTCTCGCTCCCAGGACTACTGCTAAGAAACCCAAACCTCTGACCAGCTGTCAAACAATTACCTTTAAAAGGAAAAAAGTCTACCCTAAAAGTTTATCCTTCCCCCTCTTGGCCTTTCTGGTTCAAACAAACAAGCAAACAAACAAACACAGTGTCCCAAATCCTGATCTGGGGCAATAGTCAGTCCTGGGCCTATGATAGTTTTAAGGTTCAATATCTCCTTAATCACAAAATCTAGGAATTTGGGCTTTGTCATTAGGACATGATTCAGTTCCCCTTAAAGTCAATGTGACTCTTCCCATTGACCCTCATGGCAGTCTTGTTAGTAGCCCTGGTGGATCATAAAATATCATTCCTAACAGCTGGGATAGTATTTTGTATGGAGAAGCTATTTCAGATCATATTAGAGGTTTTCTAAAATTCGTTACTTATGTTACTGTCCTTCCGAGGTCTGTACGTTTGGTTTCATGGTATAGAAGGATATGGAAAATAGAGCCTGTAACACTTATTTTAAACTTTCCAGAAAATAGAACTTGTATAAAGTAAGTTGTGTGTGCAGAATACACAATGGCACTGTGTGGTATCCCAGTTTTATTGGCACTCGTTTAGGATGACCTGCCTAACTTAACTTGTGCATGGCTTTGCTCTTGAGACCAATGTGGTCATTTCAAACCTCTTCCAATAAAACCTTTATGTACCACACCACATGATCATGCACTCATTCTGTATTCTTTATAGGATACCTCTTATGCCAAAATAGCTTTGGGGGATTATTGAATCCATAATATGTAGTGAAGTACAAGCTTTCGTTTAACTAGAAATCTTTAAAAAAAGATTCATGCAGCCGTACAAAATCATGTGTTTAACTTACAGGGAACAGTGGCTTGCAAAACTCAAACAACTTATGTGAACTCTGCAGACTCACAAAATAGATTGCAAGGTGCACAAGATCTTGAACTGCATTTTACCTTGTCCCCTGTTGCATTCTTACTCGTTTGAGTTGTCTGCTATTGGTAGCTTTATGCTTCTCCACTGCTGTAATATATAACAACGCCAATGGCAAGGATGATAACAATCCAGTTGGACAGATGTATGTATTCTTTGCCCTCTTTTAAAGACATTTTAATTAGCTGAGATGCTAGAAATGAGCAAAAAGAATCAGAAAATTTTCCACTAGTGATTGCCATCAATAATCATTATGCACAATAGTCGTATTGGATAATCTGCTCTCTATACCTCTATTTTTTCCCCAATTAGACTCAACAGTTACATGAACTATTGTGTGGACCCTGATCTCTAACAGGACTATCATGTCTTTGTCTGTCATCCAACAGTTTGTATGAATAAGAACATACCTTGTGCTGTTTTTGCACCAGTGAGGTTTTTTTTTAATTTTCTTTAGCCTTCATTCAAAAGTTTAGGTGATTCATTCAGTACCTTACATATAATGAGCCATGACTAGTAGTTCTGACAGGAACGTTTACATTCAATTTCCACATCTTGGTATCACTTAAATTAATACCTGTGCTATTAGCAACATTTTCCGAAATTCTTATATGACAACATTAGAGCTAGAATAGTGTCATTCTTTGGTCAAAGACCCCTCTGAAGCATTGAAAATTTCACACCTAAATACAAGCTACATATATCCCCTGTAACTCCAGCACCACCTTGTAATTTTTCATGCCCTAGGTGATTGTTGCTAACTCTGCCCCCTGCATCCCAAAGTTGTCTGTGGTGGGGTGCAAAACTAGCATTGTGAACTAAAATATGATTAAGGGTGTGATCAAACATTTTATTTGAACATATTCAATCTTAGGAAAAAGGAAAATGGGAGAGTCATGAAGAGGGAAGTGAGAGTAAAATACCAAGGCAGAAGGCAGTGTTTTGTATCTCAAACACACTTTCAGTTCTCATAATTAATATAAGTATTATGAAGAATGAATGTGCTAGAATAATGGTGAGCTGTTCTAATAGAAGAGCTTTCATATACAAGCTGATAATTGTCAATCCAATTCATCTCCCCAATTTTTTTAAACTTCAGGGAGAAAAATTGTTTCATGACTCCTTGGGCAATTAAGAAGTTAAGAACTCGGTAGTCTCATTTTGTTGTTGCTGTTGCAAAGTTCCTGTTCTCTAAAAGCCGGTCAGGAAGTCCAGGGATTAATTTTGCAGCTCATCGATGTTGTTTGAATTATTTACCATCAAATCAACCAACTCACCCAACAAAATATCAAAAGTCCCCGTTAGATTGAAAGAGGTGAAAATAAAATTCAGGGATCACATCTGTGACAAACCTCCAGCATTAGTCAAAACACATTCAAAAATATAAACAGACAGACAGAAACAGGCATTTTTCTAAGCAATACTCTTTATAATTCTTTTGACATGTCTAGTCTGGGGACCTCAAGTCTTCTGAGTTGTCACATTGATTTATACATACCAACCAAATAAAAATGCTTTCGACAAACCTCTTGCCCCCACCCCACTTTGCTCCTGTTGTTATTTATTATTTGTATTGAGACAGGACCTAGGGCCCTGAATCGGGGGTCATGGCTCCACTGTGCTAGGCACTGTACAGATGCATAAGAAAAATATGATCCCTGCCCCTAGAAGGTGACATTTTAATTAGTGTGTATTGTAGCATGGCAAATTATCATAGAACCCTGTGCAAAACCTGAACCAGAAAACATGTCTAGGTAGCAAGCAGAACCAGAGTCTGGAAGGATCACATCTTCTTCCCTTATGGGCTACGTGGAAAAAGTGGGAAAATCTTTGGTGACAAGATTGGTCATAGAGGGGCTAGATTCTGGCTCCTTTATTCACATTATGAGTTCAGTGGAACTACTCATGAAATGCAGTTCTGCTCAGTCTGAGTAAGGATGACAGAAGCTGACCTTCTCAGAAGCAACTTGAAAAAGCTGGTCACTTAGAATAATAAATCATCTGGTTTTGCACTTCATAAATGTAATACTACCGTACTATCTTTTTGCAGATTTCCTAATTTAATCTGATTTCTTTCCTGTTGCTCTCATTGTGGTGACTCCATCTTCTTCACTTGGGTTCCTGGCCAAACTGGAGTGGACAGGACACCTCTATTAGTGATAACCATGTGTTGCTCAGTGTGATAGCCAGTGAGTATGCTGTGCAGAGCAATGAAGACAGATACACAGTCTCTTCACTCACACATACAGAAATCTCATTGCCTATGCCATGTTTCTGGAATGAAGTGAGAAAATGATCTTGCTGGGTTTCCCAGCTTCCCTCTCACCTGCAGGAACCAGCTAAATCTCCATATTTAATCTACCAGAGTACATATGGTAGAGTAAAGATAGTGAACTCTTGCCAAGGACTGCTTACTGCCTTGTCTCCTGGGGTGGAAAAAGAACAAATTCTTGATTACAGGATAAGAGAATAAATCTCTCAAAGAATTTAACAAGGATAAAATGCCCAATAAAGTGAGTTTCCAGACTTCAGCCTAGCATTTGCTTGGGGAAGGGAATTGCAGTGAGACACAGAAAGATTTGCTGAAGGAGATTAGAACTGAAAGTTAGCAGAGTTCAGTAGAGGCAAAGCATACAACTGGTCACTATAATAAAGACAATTTCATTGTGCTCAGTTAATGGGATTAATTTTTTTCCTGGGGGAATAACTTAAAAACGTTTTTAAACACAAGTGTTTAAGTAATTAGCAACCCCAGAAGAGTAAAAGGGTCTGAATGGTATTAGGGCCACTGAAAATTTAAATCTAGCGTTACCCTGAGACGAGAAAATAAAAATCAGTTCCATAGCTGAGTCATCATTCTCATGTCATTAAATTCTAAGAAAAACTCTCTCTTTCACTGCTATCTGCATCTATCATAACAGAGACTATGTAGCTGTGTTCTACAGCCCCTTAGGGGTATGTGAATGCTTTGTGGGGGGTCCAAAAAGTGCCTGAACTTTTCCTGTAAAATCTATGCATTTATACAAGATCAAGAGCAATTGTAGCATCAGGAAATATTTAGGGGCTGATTTTCAAAATTAGATATGTGAAACTGTCTGTGAAATAATGGTGTAGGAGACCTAGGTTCAAGTCCCTGTTCTGAATCAGTCCTTCCTGCCAAAAAATTTCAAAATGTCTGTGTTATATCTTAAGACAGAACAAGAAAACTTTTTGAAATCTCAAAATTTTCCCCAGGATGGGAAGACTGTTTCCTGCCCCAACTGTAGTGCAGAGGACACTTGTGTAAATGAATTTGTCAGAGGGCTTTTTAATTAGAAAATCAGATCCTCGGTTTCATAAATTTTAGAATGCCCTTATGATGACAGCTCAATTACATTCAGGATCCCTTCATGGAAGATGCTGGGCACACTCAGAGTGCCGTGGTTTCACACTGAAGACTCGCAGTCTTCACTCTTCTCATTCAACTGAATTAAAATCTCTTCCTAGGCAATTCAAAAATGTGAAACACTGGAAAGTCAAAGCCACAGAGTATATTGATGCATCTTTGTGCTACACCCATAATATTAGTGCTTTTTAACACAAGCAGTCTCCTGCAGTCAAATGCAGTGTTATCCCAAATAAAGCCCTTTTTGACATCACAGACCAGCAAATAAAAATGAGGTAGCAATGTTCTCTTATACTTTGCAGGACCTTGCAGAGTATCAGTCCGGTTCCTGCTTTCTACTGTATGTATACTATGAAAAACAACTCAAAATGTAACAGAAAACTTTCAGGAAAAGTAAATCTGTAAGGATAAAATAGACATTTCTGCATGCAAACATACATACGTTCAAATATTTATAGCTTTTAATTTTGTTTTGTTGCAGAAAATTTAAGGAACACATCCCCTACTTCACCATATTGCTTATTTCACATTGTCATCAGGAAGGATTTATTGGGAAAAAAGTGATCTTCAACTTTTATCCCCCTTCTTTCAAGTATGTCATAGTGCCTTCTAGAAATAAATAGATATTGGATGAGACATTTTCCTAAGCCTAGCTCTTTATAGTTCTTTTGACATGTCTAGTTTGGAGACCTTGAGGTCCTTTGGAGTTGTCACACTGTTTTATTAATGCCAAAAGAATCAGCAAACCTTAGGGATAAAATACTATAAAATCTTAGGACAAACATTTTTATTTCCACATTTCAGTTCAGCAAATGAAAGATTACAAATATTCATAAGCTCCTGTCTGTTTTTTTTAAATGCATATAATTGACGATAGTTATGTGTTGGCATTGCCAACTGTCATATCAAAATAATATCTAATATTTGAACAGTAACTTATCCAACTGAAATAAGAAAGGAGCCCGCAGATAAATTAGGGACTTTAAAATTTAGCCTGGATGCTGGACTAACACTACAACAGCAAGTGATGGGCGAACTAGATTGGATAAAATATGGAACAGGCTAAACTTTCACCTAAAACTGAAATGAGTTTCCAAAGAAGTTTTAAATTTTTTGTGAATTTCTTCCCTTCCGTTTTCAGCCAGAGGCAGAAGTTCCAGATGCAACAACAAAAGTAATTTTCATACTATTTCCATCTTTTGTGAATCCAGAAACTACCAGAAATTTTGCAAAGAAGCCAGCTCTCAACACACTTTCAATTTGGTTTCTCACCCAAAGAGGTTCAAATAAGCATCAATTGGCACGAGAGAGAGTGTCTGATCAGAAGGTCTTCATAAACATCTAGGAGAAATGTTCAGATAAATTGTGTGTGGGGAAGAGTTACAAATCCTTGTGAATGATCTGTGAACAATAGGAGAAATTTGAGAATTTACCTATAGACAGAAATTAGTGAAGGACAGATTTTCAAAATTTGGGACCTATGTTTTGTTTGCCAAATTTGTGCATGCAGCTGATTTGAGATTGGGTTAAACAATAAGCAATCATGGGAGAATAAAGTGAGAAATCCAAGGTGATTGCCAACAAAACATTCAGAACAGTGCTCTCAGCCTTGCAGCTCCTATCTCTAATTTTCAGTTACTTGGACTGTTCTTTCTGCTCTTTGTAGTGATGTTTCAATTGCTGTAATCTATAAACGGAAACCAACAAGAACCAAAATAATCTGCACAAATGTGTTTCTTAATTTCAATATTCTGCCTTTATTTGGTTATAGTTTTCTCACTGTGTCAGATTAAGATTCACATGTACACAGCACCCCTGAAATGTGCACTGTATTTGGAATTGTGTTCCCACTCTGTTTTCCAGTCCTGCTTTAGTCATTGAAGAGCAAGGGCCCCTTCTGAATCAAACACAATGTCACAAAGAGCACGAAAGCCATGAAATGCTACAATTACCATGAAGAAAGTATAGCTGATGCATTTCAGAGTTAAATGTGTTAAAATCCAGGCTAGTGTATGGTATGTTTTGTTCGGTAGGCAACAAATATACAAAAAAATGAAGGTTCCATTTGTCTTAGAAAAGATTGCAAATCTGACACCTATTCACCAGAAATAATGTGGATTTAGCATGCACATTCAAATGTGGCACCAAGAAAGCTGCTTTCACAGATATGTGCACTGAATGATTTTATCTTATCTTTTCATTGTGGCACTGCTGTCATATGAAGTATAACGTTTTGACACTTCTTGGAGAAGAAAGTGAAAGTCACTGTAGGAGGTGCAGGAAAATTCCAGAGAGTGGAATTGCAGTCTTAAGTATCAGCTGCTAATACTAAAAAAAATCTCAGGCATTAAAACAATGAGTAGCCTCATTATTTACACAGTTCCTTTAGGACTTTGCTCCAAGAATTTTATGGCAGAAGGCAGATTCTCAAAATCCTCAGTCTGCTGTGAACTAACCTATACTAGTGTGATCTATACAACTCTCTCTAATCTTACCACTATGATTTCTCAGATTAATCGTTTTCCTCCCTCTTGCAATACCTTTTTCAGGCACTTCTTTCTCTGAGACAATAAACAAGCTCGCTGTAATCTGGGCTTTTGCTTCTCCATTCGAGGGTTCTTGCTGAAACATCTGAGCTTGAAGCTTTGGGAGTCTGGATTTGCAATACTGCAACCCAGTTTCTTCGCATAGGCCCCAATTCAACAAAGCATGTTGTTTAAGAATGTTATTTTTGCTTACGTGTTTTATTTATTTTTCAAATTTTAGCACATACGTAGTGTATTTTGTTAAAATTGGAAAGTGGGAAAATAAAGCAGTTCTAGTAATAGTTATTCATCTTCAGTTTAAACTAGCACTTCATAAATACAGAAAGGGCAATTAATTGAATATAGTCTGGATTTCTGTACAGTAGATATAGAAATTCAGAACTGCTCACTCTAAATCTACCTCAATATATATGAACTTTAGAATGTATGGAACAGGAGAGAGTGGCGTTTTTTTCATTAAAATTCTAGCAGAAGAAAAGGCATCTCTTTGCTGCATTTCCCTTAATTCTTCATATTAGATCCCCAAGGAATCTTGTTCCCATTGGATGCTTTGCCATTAGGGGGGTCACTGGCTCCCTCTAGCTTCTCTTTTAAAGGATTACACAGAGGTTTAAAGGCCAGACAGAAGCATCTTCTCTGGAACAAGTGGCCTACTAAACTGTTCATTATGTGACACTAGGACAAGAAGACACTCTCTGTGGTGCCTGCTGTACTTGCCTTTGACATTTTGAATCTGGGATGCCCTAGACAGCACTTGGCTTAGAAACCCCTGACTACAACCTAACCTATCCTTAAACTACTTAAAATTCCATAAAGTAAAATTAATAGTCTGATTGTATTTGAAATACTGGAGGAAGTTTCAATAAATAAACAAATTGGAAATGGTCCAGAGGAAAGCAATTAAGATGTTCAAGTCCTTTGAGAGACTGACCTCTTGTGCTAAAGCTAGGAGAGACTATGTATATCATAGAAGAGGTGCTCAGAACAGTTCAGGAAGCAATAGCTGGAAATAACTATCTAAAGTAAATACTCCCATCTGAGCAACTCACAATCTTTAATATAGTTATCTTCACAATACCCCTTTTTCCAGAGGGGGAACTGAGGCACAAAGGGACTAAGTGACTCATTCAAAGTCACACAATAAGTCTTTGGTGGAGCCAGGGCCTTGAATCCAGATCTCCCAGGCTAGCAACCTAACCACAGGACCATCCTTCCTTTCTATAAATAATGAGATGATACAGAGCAAGAAGAAATTTAAGCTTGATACCATAGGGAAATAATCCAATGATAAGATCAAGCATACTATGGACCATGCTAATCTTCCAAACAAAATGATGGAACCACCTTCATTAGAGTTTAGCAATACGTAGGCAAGATAGAACGGTCAGGAAGACAGTCAGCCCATCTTCTGGCAAGGAGGTGGGCTGACTGCTTTACAGTAACAGTACTTTTCTATCTCTAAGTTTCATAATTTTGTAAGGCAGAAAAATAAAAGCAAGGTGGCCAACTAGACAGCCTAGGGGGAATCATTTTACATTCAGTGTGTTGCTATTTAAAAGACAAGATCGGAAGCAGATGTGCAAAAAAGAAAATAAAAATGTAGGCAGGAAGGAATACCTCAGGCTATGGCTGTACCTATTGTGCTAGTTAATGCGGAGTCCACAAGGAATATTGATTTAATTACAGCTCACAGCCAGCATGTGAGCTTATCTTTAAAAAATGATGTATTTCAAATCTTATGTAACCAGGGAATACAGATTTTTGCACAGTTCAAAATGGAGGAAAAGTTGGCACAACAAATCATACCTAAGATAAATAAGGTCATTGTCCATTTGACACACCAGCTACCAAACAGCATAGAAAACATTGTCCAGAGTGTTTTTTGGCCTAGCAGTCACAAAGTGGCAAACTAAAGGAAAGCCAGGGATCAATGTAATCTGGTGGCCTTAGCTCCCGGCAGAAAATAAATGCTCTCTTGAGGCAAAATCCTGCAGGCCTTACTCAAGCAAAATTCCCACTGGAAAATGAAATTGGGAAATTCTATCTAATATTAAGTTCCATTCCTTAAGGGGACTACATTAATACAGACCACAGGGCCTGCAAGGAGCCCCATTAATTCCTCCACTACCACAGGGTTGTGGGGGAGGCCTGGAAGAAAGTGGTTTAAAGTTGGCTACATCAGCCTTACACAGCCTGGGGAATCATATGCATGGATAAGCCTCAGCTTCTGCTTTCTGGCTAGTTTGGCTCTGCGTTTGAAAGGTATAAAATGTTAATACAGCAAAATGGACAAATATTTATCAAATAAATAAAATTATCCACACTTTTTCAAATCTCATAATGTTTTCCCTGACAGGTCAGATCAGGTCAGTTCTGAGTGTATATGAATCTGTTCATTCATCTCATCTGAGAAATTATCAGATACTTGAAATTATGCAGAGGAATAAGCAGGCCAAACCCAAGGCTGCAAAACTCTGGGTTATTTTAGAGGCCGGAGCTGTTACCAGAGGACAGAGAGTGATGTAGTTATTTTTGGCCTACTGAGATATTATAGGTATTTATCCTAGAGATTTTCCAGAGTTTCTGCTATGCCTGCTGACCTGATTCAGAAAGGGGCAGGGGGTCTGGTGCTATAAAAGATGCCTTCAGGACTATTAAAGAAAATTATGTACAGCTCCTGTGTGTCAGGGCCCACATTTCTCAGGCAAGTTTATTGTCCAGCCGGATGCATCAGAAATTAGAATGCCAAGAAATTGATGGTAAAGAGTATCCAGTATTGTATATCACTAGGAAATTGTTCCCAAAGGTAAAAAGATATGCAACAACAGAAAAAAAAATGTTTCACTATAAACTGGGCTTTGAAAGCACATTCCTGTTATTCCTTAGAAAATGAGTGTGCTTTGGTAAAAGATCATCAGACCTCAATATGAATTAATATAATGTGGGAGAGAAATGCCCACATAAGACAGTACAGTGTATGGCATTTCAACTTATGTGAGTAGCATATATTTACACCCGTCCTTATTAAGCAAAGCATGTAGGCACATGCTTAAAGTCCTATTAAAGTTAGGCATGCACTTTAGTGCCTTTCTGAATCTGGATGGACTTAAACATGTGCTTTGTGCGTTCCTCAATCAGAGCTCTACAGATGTTGACCAAATAACACGACAGATCTGAGATGGAAATGTTTGAGAGAACAAGATTCCTTTCCGGCCTGAGTAATTTGTAGTGTTATAAAGGTGATCTTACTATCCCCATTGTGTTCTCTTCACAGACTAAAAAAGCCTCTACTGAGAGCATACTGTTTATAACTCTAATTAGGAAATAATTCATGAAAATAAACATTCAAAGTACTATGTGACCATTGAAACAAGGTTCTATGTGTCTCTTTTGCCTTTATCTGTACTCCACATTTCCCCACACTTTTGTCCACCTAAAGTCTCTGTTTAGTCTTTACATTAGTAGCAGCTTAAAATATTTGGTACAGAAAATCTGGCATCAATTTTGGCATCAAGAGCCCAGAGTCTGGTTTGTTTGCTGACAGATTCATGTGTCAAAAGTCCAGGGCCAACTCCAGCTTTTTTGCCGCCCCAAGCGGCGAAAAAAAAAAAGAAAAAATCCCCCCCGATTGAGCTGCCGCCGAAGTACTGCCGAACTGGAAGGGAGGGAATGAGGGACTCGCCCCCGAATTGCCGCCAAAGACCAGGATGTGCCGCCCCAATAACTGACGGAGTGCTGCTTCCTTTGCTGGTGCCTGGAGCCGGCCCTGCAAAAGGCACAACCTGGAAGTTGTCTATTTTAAAGTGAATTTCAAAGCTTAGATCAATTTTGAATTATAGAAAGTACATATTTAGCTTCTGAATTACTTCCTGTCATTCTCACATCTCTGCCAACTAACCAGCTATGATTTGCACATACCTACATTTTAACATATAGTTTAAAATTCTTTTTATCCACCATGATATTCCCCCAGCTCTGCTGGGTTCACTAGAGATATCCCAGAATGCATCATTCAAAGATGTTAATGATTCCACAAGGGTCAATGGTGGACTCACCTCTTCTCTTTCTGATGTACCAGAATGATGGGAAAGAATGGAGGAGATGGAAGAAGAGGTCATTGAAAATCAGCATGTAGCTCTGTGCCTAACTCTAAACTGATCTAATCTCTTCAGTTCACCTTTAGGGAGACCAGCTTTTATTTTCCCACCCTTATCTGCCTGGTCTTTTTATGTAATTTTACACAAACTTCTTTGATCTGAAAATCAAGCTGAAAATATGAGGAGTATTGGCTTTCTTATGAGATGTGTGGCATTTCTGATCCTGTCTGATACTGCAAGAATTCTTTTGATTTTCTTGTAGCATTTCACTAGATCCATTTCTGATATAGAAAATAAATCAAAGTGCAGATGTGTGAAATAAGTATAAGTAAAAATATGAATTACTTGCAGCAGAGTTGATACAATTAGGGAATTAATTAAGAGCAAGCTAATTTTCATCATTGACCAAATTGAATCCAGTCTCCAGAGCTGGAAAGTTTCCATACAAGGATTCATGTTCTGCTCCAACTATCTCAAATAAGAATCTTTCTACTATTAATATACTCAATAACATTAATTATCATACTTGTATTATTACAATGATCCGCAAGAATTTCACATACCACACTATAAACATACAGCCCTTGGAAATGTAGCCACCTATGAGGCAGAGGCGTATGTTATGTTGCATAACAGCATACTTAAGGAAACGTGTCATTCTGGTCAAGCACACCAGGCCAACCCCCTTTTCTAATGAAAAGAGACATGGGACCTTAAACATTCATGCAGAGCAGAAATGACCTTAAGTACTAAGGGTGAAAAATTAGGCACCTGAATCCATATTTAGGCACCAAAATAAGTGCTGTGATTTTCTGTGGTTTTGAAACTAAATGAGAGCAATGGTTACTCATAACCTCTGAATAGCTGACTAACTTTGAATTGAGCTTTGATTGACTTTTTTGGCCTGAATCCTAAAGATCTCTTCTAAAAGACACAGTAAACAGCATGGAACTCATTTTATTAGCTTCAGAAACATGAACAGCCATCTGACCCTCATGTTAATGTTAATGTAGTAATATACAGTTCAACTGGTGGTAATGAGTGGAGTGAAATATATATATTTCTCCCTTTTTTCAAACCACATACACAAATTAGGGTTTAAACAGCAAACTGTATATTTGCTCTAGAATTTCATCTTATTCCACTCTTATCTCAGAAAAAACATTTAAACATAAAATAGTAAACTCACTTTTTCCAAGACTATAGCTTGTTGACATTGAACCTCACACAGTTCTTACACTGTCTGCTCCAGCCGACATGGCGCTATTAGATCAACAATCCCAGCTGTTTTTTTAATTCTCTTGGGAGCCAAAATTTAAATAGAGCTAAATATTAGGTCTGTGTTTAAATCTATTTTATAAATATTGTCATTAATTTAAAAGAGATGCTTGTTTGATTTTTCATTTTACTTTTATTGTTGATCCTTTCAGCCTTGTTTTTAATATTGATTTTAGGATGCCCATAATAAGTGTTTATTTTGTCCTACTTATGTGTCACTGTTTAACCATGATGAAATTCTTCTAGTAGCTACATTATTTATTTATTTGGGGGTCAATGGAGAGCTAAGCAGCAACAGTGAATGTGTATTGCAATAATTGGACCCCTAATTAAAGCTACATTGCAGAATGGCTTAGCAGAATGGCACAATGACTGGGAGTCAGTAGATTTGGAATCTATTCTCAGTTCTGCCACTGTCTTGTTGAGATATATTGATGAAGTCACTTACCTCTCTGATCCTCACTTTCACCACTTATGAAAGGATGATAATGATACTCGCCAAACTTTGTGAAGCGCTTGGAGATCTACTGATGAAGGCTTCAATTCTGCTGTAAGATGCCACAGAGCATATTGCATTCATGTGATCCCCAACCACTGTAATGGCCGTTTGGGTGCAGTTACATGTTGATGTCTGGTAGAATCATGAGATTACACTCAGTAGTGCTAAGGACTGAATCAGGACTCTGAGCAGTCTTGGGGACTGGGGAGCCCAAAGTGGAGCACATCCAAGTTTGTCATAGCTGAGTATCTAGACTATAATGTCTGCCGTATAGAGAAAGTAAACCAAGTTGTTATTTACCCTCTCATAATACATGAACAAAGTAACATATTTAAAAGGAAATATGTTTTTACACAATGCATAATTAATCTGTGGAACTCATTGTTATAAGATTTTAACTGAGGATTCAAAACAGTATCAGCCAAAATCTGCTGCTGTAAATTGAATCAGCTCCATTTACTTCAACTCAGCTTGGTTAATTTACACCAGCAGAATATTTGGATCTTAAAATTACGGTCCTACCATATCACAATTTCCATTCCCATTACAGCTATTTGTATCCCTATAATATACAGTGTACCAAGTGCATAGTGTGCCTTTTCTCTTATAATCCATCTGTTTCTTTTGCTTGACTCATTTACTGATGGTGCAGTCAAGAGTTTGTAATATTGCAATTCACTATCATGAAATGGATTGTGCTGTCATAACCACAACATGATTAATAGGACAGGAAGCACATCATAAATACATATCTGTTGAATAGTCATTTTGTAACCAATAATTATTTAAATGTTTGAGTATGAAGAGGGTTTAATTACTACTTGTAACCAAGTAAACAAGTCATTTTGATTCATAGATTCATAGATACCAAGGTCAGAAGGGATGATTATGATCATCTAGTCCAACCTCCTGCACAACACAGACCACAGAATCTCACCCACCCACTCCTGCGAGAAACCTCTCACCTATATCTGAGCTACTGAAGTCCTCAAATCATGGTTTAAAGACTTCAAGGTGCAGAAAATCCTCCAGCAAGTGACCCGTGCCCCATGCTACAGAGGAAGGCAAAAAAACCCCTGGGCCTTTTCCAATCTGCCCTGGAGGAAAATTCCTTCCTGACCCCAAATATGGCGATCAGCTGAACCCTAAGCATATGGGCAAGATTCACCAGCCAGATACCCAGGAAAGAATTCTCTGTAGTAACTCAGATCCCACCCCATCTAAATCTCATCACAGGCCACTGGGCCTATTTACCATGAATATTTAAAGATCAATTAATTGCCAAAAGCATGTTATCCCATCATACCATCTCCTCCATAAACTTATCAAGTTTAATTTTGAAGCCAGATAGGTCTTTTGCCCCCACTGCTTCCCTTAGAAGGCTATTCCAGAACTTCACTCCTCTGATGGTTAGAAACCTTCGTCTAATTTCAAGGCTAAACTTTCTGATGGCCAGTTTATATCCATTTGTTCTTGGGTCCACACTGGTACTGAGCTTAAATAATTCCTCTCCCTCTCCGGTATTTATCCCTCTGATATATTTATAGAGAGCAATCATATCTCCCCTCAACCTTCTTTTAGTTAGGCTAAACAAGCCAAGCTCCTTGAGTCTCCTTTCATAAGACAGGTTTTCCATTCCTCGGATCATCCTACCAGCCCTTCTCTGTACCTGTTCCAGTTTGAATTCATCCTTCTTAAACATGGGAGACCAGAACTGCACACAGTATTCCAGGTGAGGTCTCACCAGTGCCTTGTATAATGGTATGAACACCTCCTTATCTCTACTGGAAATACCTCGCCTGATGCACCCCAAGACTGCATTAGCTTTTTTCATGGCCATATCACATTGGCAGCTCATAGTCATCCTGTGGTCAACCAAAACTCCAAGGTCCTTCTCCTCCTCCGTTACTTCTAATTGATGCGTCCCCAGCTTATAACTAAAATTCTTGTTATTAATCCCTAAATGCATGACCTTGCACTTCTCACTATTAAATTTCATCCTATTACTCCAGTTTACAAGGTCATAAAATAGTTTGCTCATGAAAAGCATCTGACACTATTTATTTTTAACACAAAGCTTGTGTACACATTTATACTACAGATTTGTTTTATTTCTTTTAGAACAATTGTATATCAGGCTATCCAGGTTGGGCAGATACTGTAACATTGCCTTCCTGTCATTGTATGCCAGGAAGTGCCGGTTGGCCCCTTTGGCAGTTCTCGTATGTCCTGTTACTTGTAATTTCCCTCTCTCATTTCTGGAACGTGTTGTTTACAACTCGACTAACAGGAAAAGAAAGCTGTTACTTCATGTGAGGCAAACAACGCCTGAGTTTTTGAAGAAGTGGCAGCAATATCTCTACTAAAATACTCTCCTACTGGCTCATCAATCTTTGAGCCTCTAATTTTCATCATAGAGTGAATTCATTATTCATAATCAGTAGCTGATTCCATGTTCAACAGCATATATATTTCAGTAAGTGACACAACAGAGAGACGGTATCATAATTTACATGGAAAGTCAAAATGCTACATTAAACATTATCAGCAAAATACTGCATATTTCCAGTGTACATACTGTACATTTCAAATAGCTCTCAAAAATGTTATCTGTGGAAGGAGAGCAATTGAATAGACAGCTATTATGTCAGTAAATCTAGACAACGTAGCCTTTCCTCCACCCTCTCTGCCACCTCTCTGAAGTAACATAGAAACCTTTAATGGAAAATGTCTGCACTGGACGTTCATAGAAATTGGGTCATATATTCACAAAAAATAAAACTCAATTCTTCATTGTGTTTTACAGCACTAACCTAATACACTATTAAATAAAATGGAATATATCTGTTTTATTAAAGGAGGAATATGAGAAGAATTCACTGAGGGCGAACACCTGAGGCAACTGCATTACGACCACTCTAAGTGAATCAGTGCTTGAAAATCAGAAACCAAACTAATATTAGTTGTTCAGTCTCCTCATCCTTTCATATGGTCTTTTATCAATCATTATATGCCACAGTGAACTGGCATCCCCAGAAGCTCAAACTTTGTCAGTCTGTGATGCTTCCTGAAAGATCAAATTATCAATAGGAGTGGAAGATTATAACTGGCAAGGCTGGAACAATGTAAGATAACTGGGTCATGTTGGTATCTGTGTAAGAATGTACCACAGATCAGTATTACTGGTGGGAAGAAGTGCAACGTTAAAAGTATTGGGACAGGAGAGAGGAGATTGGGCCTGGTGAATGAGGACAGAAGAAGAGATATCAGATCTGATTGGGCCCATAGACCCCCAAAGTCTTATGGATCAGTAAGAAAGACAGGGTAGCAGAAGTGAAAAAGGTAGTGAGACAGAGTTGGGAAGAGTACTATATGCTGAGAAAAAGTAAAGGATGAAAGTTCCATGTGCTGCATGACTTGTAGGTTAACAAACGAGAAATATACACAGTGTGCACAGAGATTGGTACAACACCGGACAACAGGGATGGTATTATGTTGCATGTGCAGTACCCTGAGGTGGATCTTATGCTTTTCCACAAAGCAAATATGTAGCTGGCATGGAAAGACAGTTTCATATTTATACCATATGTTGGAAATTGAAGGGACACAACTGGTGATTCTGATTGGCTGCTGAATAGTTCTCTTTCAAATCCTTATATATGCTGCATTTTGCCCTCCAATTATGCAATCTTATCTATTTGATTTTTGCTTAAGTTCTACACAATTTTAAACAAAGAAAAATAGCTAAAACCCAAGCCTTGTTCAGTTGCATCATATAAGCAATTGGTCATGAATAAAATAACCACAAACTATTGCAATAGTTAAATTTTAGTAATCAAAACAAAACTGCTCTGTAGCATCTTCTAATGATGTCCAGAATCCAGTTATTCAAAAGTTTTCTATATTCATTTTTAACCAAAATTTTCATTGAAATTTCAAATTTTGTCAAAAAAAGGGATGAAATTTTCATTAAAATTAAGTCCTGTTTTTTATCATCTCTAGTTCAGGTGTGCATGCTGAAAGGACGCTTCCAGGGCTTTAATAATAATTCTGTGCAACATATACTGTTAAATGTCAATGAGCCAAACTTAACTCTTTGGGCAGGAACAGTGCATTCCTAGGTGTCTGGATAGTGTCTAGCACATTCTGGATGTTTTTAGCGTATGCACGACATGCCGCAGGTGGCATATGACCAGGATTCATCCCTGAATTTGGTCCACTGGTTGAATCATTAGCTTCCCAGGCTTGGGCCAGGTGCTGATGAGGAGTGCGACATGAATACTGATCCATGCCAGAGTACAAATAATAATTATAATGCTATTACATTAGGCCATTTTAGATAATGACACTTGATGTCCTGAGCCATTGTTCTTAAAATTCTTTCAATATCCATTCTATTGTATGTTGGGAGTGGTGGAAAAGGACCCCCAGAATTCCCGGTCAAAGCCTGTTAGAAATTCAATTTTGTGTGTTCTAAATCTCATCAAAAGACATCAGTGCTTAGCTCTGCATTCTAAAATGACGATTGAGGCTCACACATTGCATATTCCTGTGAAGATCTTTCAGATGACCTGGGCTGTGAAAGGTGCTAAGAAAATGTAAATTTCTGTCTAATGAACTGAATCCAAAAACTGAGAGGACATCACAGTTTAGATATCCAAAAAGCCCCTGCTAAAATTGTGATCAGTCTCAGTGACAACAGGACAGCCCCTTTGATTGTCTCTAGTATTTAAGATTTGAATGGCCTATGTTGATTAAGCTGGGGTTGGATCTACTTCTGTAGGCTAAGAGCCAAAACCTTATTTGGTGTAATGAAGCTAGGCTAATTTATACCAGCTGAGAATTTAGCTCTAGGGGAGAATAGATTTGGCTAGAGAAACTTTGGTACCCACAGCAGTTCAAACATGGAGACCACAAACACATCCACTGTGTCTGTCTGGGGTTCTTTAATTCTAATTCTGTGCATGTGACTGTGCTGACTACTGATCTACTGATCTAGAAGCACTACTTCTAGAGTGCTGAGCATCACAAAAGCTACAGCAATGCATAGAGCAGTTTTTGTGTGGACTCTGTATTTCAGGAACTGGTTGGGGTCCATGGGAGATACCTAGAGGTCCTGGTACACTGGAATTCCTGTGCAATAGCAATAGGACAGTCATCTTAGTTACCTAATAGGAAGCCTGCAATTTTTTTTGAAGGTTTTCTCCTCTAGATGCTCCTGGATATGAAAAGCATACACTGTTTGCCTTTTGCTTATTATAGTTTGCATTGACTACGTAAGCCAGAAAGGAAGAAGAGGTGAAATCAAGTATTTCCCAGTCTCTTTTCACACAGAGTGATACTTTGGGGGCTGGAAATAAAATCTTAGTTATAGTTGTGAATGTTGATGTTTGGAACGGACATAAATTTACTGCAGATGTATTGGAAAAATAAATGGATATATCCACAATCAAAGTTCTATAAATAATAAAATTATTAGCTGTAAAATGTTATTTTTCTTCTTTATTTCTACTTTTCTTGGCTCTTGTATAAAGATTAGGTTCTGTCCTTGAAATGGAAATAAATAGCTGTAGATGAAATTATCCAAACTTATGTGAAACAGAAGCTATTTATAGGCTTGAAATTCTTGGTGTCCCCTTATACTTGATTCTTTTCAGCAGCTAATCAGTTTTAATGAAAACGTCCTTGATGGATAATATAACCTAGCTGGCAGTAATAACTGGAAGAAGGAGACAATGAATATATTTATTACTGAGGGTTCTTTAACCAGTAACTATATATTTTAAGCTTGTGTTACAGCAGATTTCTAGTAAGTAAGTGGGTCAACCTTGTAAATCTAGGCCTTGCCCATATAAGGCTAGCTATAGTACATGTTTCAAACAGCAAAACACAATGTATATGCCTTACATACAAGAAAAGTGAAAAGTAGTAATGTGTGCACTAGCTCCACAACCACTGTAATGGCTCGAATATCTACAGTGATGGGCACAAGTAAGGTAGCTATGCTCATTAAATATCCTTGGGACAATTCCTACACTAGTTTCTAAACTATGTTCAAAAAGCCTGATTTATTCTGACTAAAAATGAAGCTGTTTTATTATGAAAAATTGAGGGGCTGCAGGGAGATATTAAATTTTGTTTTCCCTTCAGCTTTTCACACTTTTATACCTTCAAAGAAATTCAAGAACCAACATAGTCATGTACAAAGGGCCTGATTCTGGTCTCACACCAGACTTAATCCCTTGATCTGAATGGAGTAACTCCTTATTTATAATGATGTAACTGAGATCAGACTTAAGACTTAAGACCAGTATCTCTTGGAACTCAAGTGGAAGTCTTTTCCTGCATTTATTTATTGAAATATGCTACTCATCTAAATAAAGATTTCTTTATAAACTATGAAACACAATGTCTCAGGAACAGAAGGCTTTATAAAGAGAAATTTAGTTAAGCATTATCATCATGTGTAAAAACTCATGTGATGCTGTCTCATTGGTATACAGGTTGCACCCATAAAGAGTTATGTTTAATACAGCCTAGAACCTCTACGTCTATACTTAGTGACCAGAGAGTATGTTTGTGGAGTCTGGTGAGTCACATTGCTTATTTATCACAGGAAGAGATTATTTAAAAAGTGCCCCCCACAAAAATCTTCGGAAATGCTGTGTAGAATCTTGGGGCATGCTACAAACCAGCTAATGAAAAACTTACTAAAAATTGTCAAAGATATGCTCTTCCAGCCCAACACTAGACTTGTTCAATGTTATCTATTCTAACAATCACAGAGGTGTTAGGCATTCCCCCCAAAATCCCTTGATCCACATTATCGAACAGAACTGTGAGATCTAAATAAACCTATAAGTGAATCACAGCTGGTTATGGCAGTGACCATATATAATTTTAATCAGTGCAGCTCTAGTGCTCCAAGTGCCAGACTGGAATTAGAGAGCAGATGGAAAGTGCTCATACAATGAATACTCAGAGAGGTGTGACAGATGCCACAACTCTCCTGAGGCTATTAGGTAGATTCAATATGCTATTGAGCAAGTGGATTAAGATTGTGATTTAGTGTTATTGAAGTGGGTTTTGAATGCAGTAGGGAGATGATGAGTGGAAAGAGAGGACAAATTAATGAAGACTTAGTAGTGAAAATATCCAAAACATATATGCAATACTCCAGTCTGCACCTTTCCCGCACTGAATTAAAGAAACCTCTAGGTAAGAGATGGAAGGGAGAGAAGAATGTGGAGGGTACAAGAACATCCTATCTGGGCACAGGGATTTACAACACTGATCTCTAATGAGACCAAGAAAGAAAAGGATGCAATCTTCACCTCTCCTCTCCATGCGAATATAAACAGGGGCCAAGAGGAACACCTCTTCTCCCCACCGTCATGAAGGAACCAAGGGAGAGATGCACCAAGACAATAGGGGTCCTTTCCTTTAGTCTCCCAACAGACTAAAAGAAGTGAAACCAGTAGAATCCCACTTTTTTTTTTCATTCTTTGCTGTGTCTTGGGAACTGGAGGTATTGGGTGCTGGAAAATCTTCATCCCCTCTCCTTAATGAGACCATACGACAAGGGATTTATTGCTAATAGAGATGTTATTGAGATTGAGATTATATTTTTGTTCAAAGGTCTATTCTAGAATCTGGTGAAATCTATGGCCAGTGTTATGCAAGAAGTGAGAAAAGATCTCATAATGCTCCCTTCTGGCTTTAAAATCAATGAATCGATGAATGACTACCTTCTGAATCTGATTGTCAGCAGAGTCCTTTGTCTTTATTTTTGCTTCACTTTCTTCAATTAATAGAGCTGTACCAGATTGTACCAGTGGACAATTTGGCCCTGGGTTTTTGCATGCTCTTATGTGCATTTTTGCTGACTTGACTGTTCTGTTAGGGCAGAACCCAAAGTCCACTGAAGACAATAGGAGTCTTTGCACAGACTTCAGTGACTTTTGTATCAGCCCCTTACTGTATATGCGTTTTTTGCAAAGTTGATGCTGGTGTTTGCAATGTCATAAATACCAGATAGAGCATAATTTGCTTTCTTGGCACTTTATCTAGGGAAAGCAAAGGTGGTGCTAGATTTTGGCAGACTATCCACAGACCAAATGGCTTGATAGACCTGCACTTTGAAGGAGCTTCTGGGTTTCTGGAAATGCCCAGGCTGAATTATCTATGTAGCAAGAATTCCTGTGCTAGAAAGAGTTAAGCTCAGAAGAAAGTTTTAGGATACCACACATCCTGTAGGACACTCTGCAGTGTCAACCTCCCTGTTGGGTCTCTCAAACAGAGAGGCAGAAATTGGAGGCAGGTTCCTGAGCTAGTCATGTAGCAGGCCAGGTATTACAGCCTGACAGTGATATGTTTGCTTCCTTTCTTTTTCTTTTAAACAAATAAATGCCCATTGATTGTGATGCATTATTTCTTACTGTTAAATAAAGGTGTCATCTTGAATCTAGCCTCATTCCTCATTGAAAGATACATTTCTCTTACCACTTCATCCCTATTTCTTAAATAAAAGGCTGACAAATGAGATTTGTCTGCCATATGCTACCCCTAGAAGTGGTTGCCTGCATTTTAGCTGACCTCTGCCTCTTTTTAAGCCTGAATCCATCCTTCAGATAGGGGTTAATGCACCTTTTTCAGCTCTCAAGATCCTATTCTCCTCTTGCACTGACATAAATGAGGAATAACTCCATTGAGATCAATGGAATTACACAGATGTTAGACTTGTATGGGAAGAGAATCAGAATCTCATTGGCATGAGACAATATTTGTGACTCAAAATGTAAAAAAGGAATTTTGATTTTCTCACAGATAAAATTTAAATCAAAATCAAGCCTGTTCATTCCAGTGACTTTTTTTATTTTTTTAAAGCCATGTCCGGTTTTCCTCCTAGATTTACAATATTTGTCATGGTTGGAAATAAAGCAGTAAAACATTATTGAGAAAAAAGCCTCCAGGATGAAGTCAGCAGAATTCAGAACTTGCACAATAATGGGAAGGGTGTTTTATTTTGGCAAGTGTCCTGTTCTCCATGCATGACTTCTCTCTCATTTTTCCTGAGCAGTTCTTGGTCATTATCATTGTTATTTTATGACTTAATCTCAATTTGCCTGAAGAGTTCAAACACTGTTATTTCTAGTTTTTGTTTAAATCTTTTTTTAAAAACTGCTTAAATATTCAAGTTTAAGTTGGTCCCTGACAGAATTTGCTCTCTTAGGAAGGGAGACTTAATTTAACCTGTTTATTATAAGGAATTTCTATTGTAATGTAAATCGGGGTCCCCTAGTGATCATTTAAGTTAGATGTAGTATAGAGGGAGAGGTATCGTCTCAAAAGTTTCAGGTCTAGTGTCCATTGAGTGCTGGTGTGACAATGCCTAAAGACTTTATGGATTCTTCAGGGATACCTCACCTCTGGCACTCCATAGGCTTTAGTCTTTTGTCACCTACATCAGGGCCAAATCCTGCAAGACACTGACCACCCTCCCATATAAATAAATGGAAATTGAAGTATCCAGCCCTGTAAGACTATTTTCAGCAGCCCATTTTAGGTCTCCACATCTTTTTGGCCCTTTAGCATTCTTCTTCTAAGAAGAACTTAAAGTAGTCCTTTAAACATAACACTCCACTTCTTGTTGTCCTTTCCCTTTGTATTTTTGACACCTATACATTTCAAAACATTTTTGGTAGTTCTACAATTTAGTGCGGATGAAATCACTGTTCTTCTTGTACCAACTAGAGAAATGTGATGTGCTTTTATTCCCAGTATTTCATTCCAGAGGTTGGGGTTTTTTTAGACTAAAATGTAATTATAACTCAGAATCTGAAATAATGAGTGAAAGTTCTTGAGTTACAAGTGATGATAGGATTGTGCTGTCATAAATGTGTATAACCCAACCCTTGATTCAGCCAGGAAATGAAACTGTTTTCAAGTGTATTTCAGTACATCTTTTTGATTTCCATTGAGGAAGAATTTGGTGGTAGAGAAAGAGAAATTAGTTGATTAAAAAAAATAAACTGAGTTCAGGTATTGAATGCCAATATTAATAATCTTTAAAAATAGCTGTCACCCAAATTATACTACAGTCCAAGTAGGCACTTTAATGAAATCTCATAGCTACTGACAGACTATTCCTCTGCAGAGTGACTGTTCTGATGATAAGAGACTGTGATGAAAGCATTCACTGGCACTATCATCATATCTCCCTCCCACAGGGCTTTCCTCTTCACTCATCCCTATTTTAACAACAAACTTCTAGTTTAGGAGGCAGCAGCAGACTGCAAACTGCCAGGGAGACGGAGGATCTGAAAAATGCTCCTCTAGCTCTACCTGACCACTCTTGTGACAGGATGGAGAGAAGAGGATTGTCAAGGTTCCTCCCCCACTCTGAACTCTAGGGTACAGATGTGGGGACCTGCATGAAAAACCTCCTAAGCTTATCTTTACCAGTTTAGGTCAAAACTTCCCCAAGGTACAAAATATTCCACCCTTTGTCCTTGGATTGGCCGCTACCACCACCAAACAAATACTGGTTACTGGGGAAGAGCTGTTTGGACACGTCTTTCCCCCCAAAATACTTCCCAAAACCTTGCACCCCACTTCCTGGACAAGGTTTGGTAAAAAGCCTCACCAATTTGCCTAGGTGACTACAGACCCAGACCCTTGGATCTTAAGAACAATGAACAATCCTCCCAACACATGCACCCCCCCTTTCCTGGGAAATGTTGGATAAAAAGCCTCACCAATTTGCATAGGTGACCACAGACCCAAACCCTTGGATCTAAGAACAATGAAAAAGCATTCAGTTTTCTTACAAGAAGACTTTTAATAAAAATAGAAGTAAATAGAAATAAAGAAATCCCCCCTGTAAAATCAGGATGTTAGATACCTTACAGGGTAATTAGGTTCAAAACATAGAGAACCCCTCTAGGCAAAACCTTAATTACAAAAAAGATACACAGACAGAAATAGTTATTCTATTCAGCACAATTCTTTTCTCAGCCATTTAAAGAAATCATAATCTAACACGTACCTAGCTAGATTACTTACTAAAAGTTCTAAGACTCCATTCCTGTTCTATCCCCGGCAAAAGCAGCATACAGACAGCCACAGACCCTTTGTTTCTCTCCCTCCTCCCAGCTTTTGAAAGTATCTTGTCTCCTCATTGGTCATTTTGGTCAGGTGCCAGCGAGGTTACCTTTAGCTTCTTAACCCTTTACAGGTGAGAGGAGCTTTCCCCTGGCCAGGAGGGATTTCAAAGGGGTTTACCCTTCCCTTTATATTTATGACAAGGATTGATTGTGAATAGTGCCAGCACTGCTATGGAAAAGGACAACAGTGGTGGTAGCTGGTCGACTTAGGGATGGAAAGCAGGAGCAGTCAGACTTGAGTATCTTTTATTAGAACATCTGAGTATCACTCACATACAAAAAGACCCTTGAGTATGAGCATCTTCCAGTGCTGAATAGCAACCCCTCTTCCATCAATTATTCTCATCTGGGACAGTACAAAGTAAAGGATATAGTATTTGCGTGTGTGTAACACTTTTCAGTTGAGGAGCTCAGAGTACCTTCCACAAACATTAACCAATTATCTCTCACAACACTTGAGAGAGGAAGCCAGGCATGGTTATTATACACATTTTACAAATAGAGGAGAGTGGGGCACAGAGGAGTTAAGTAGGTTGTTCAAGGTCACACAGGGAATCCATGACAAATAGGAATAGAACCCAGGAGTCCTGGGCTGAAACCACGAAACTCTTGTTGCTTTTCTGGAGGGAGAAGAAAGGAAGTTCTTTCCTACTTTTTCTCAGCCCATTTCTGAGTAAAGAACAGGAGCTTTTTTATGTGCCAGGTTATATTCAGGGGTCACATCAGATACAGGATGGTGATGGAGCCTGTTGGCCAACAGTTGAGAACCTGAATATCCACTGCGGGATACCTTGTGCAGTCAGTGACAACAGAGCAAACTGAGTGCATGATGGGTGTAAAATATTATTGAGCAAAGTTATAGCATTTTACACACATTGCTGAGTAAGTTCCTGGCCAATGGAGAATCAGGTTCTTACAATTTTAATGATTTAAAAAAAATGTTTTGTTTTGTATTGCTGTCAGGTGTACTAAGAAAGTGCCAAAGCACATAGTCAGTCAACTCTGAGATTATATTAAAATCCTTATGTTTCCTTTAAGCTCTCAGTGAAGGAAAATTAATAATCCTACATATTCCAATAAACTTTCTGGCTCATTTCAGGGCACTGTTACCATCCAGTTCACATCCAACCAGCAGAGGGGTCCATGAACCACCAGGACAGGAAAGAGAAAGTCAAACCCAGTATTGGTGGCTCCCCGCTCAGGAGGGAGACAGAAGCTGTGGGGAGTGAGAGTAGGAGCAACAGGCCAGAGCCAGCAGCCTGGGATCAGGCAAGGAAGCTTGGGAGAGGGGAATGAAAGGCTGGAGAGCCCCTGTTGGTGGCAGGGGGGTGCCAGTAGTCATCAGAGATTTTACACTGCTAAGCAGCCTGGATAGACCGATATGCACTTGCACAAATGGGGGCCCTCCGATCAACAGGGGAACCTCCCCCCAGAACATACACAACCCAACCCAGAGGCAAGAAGAGGTCAGGGCATTGCAGGGGGAGAACCCACCTGCTCACTGTGGTGAAAGCCACCCAGGCCTCAGAGCCAGCCCAGCCTTGCAGGACAGACACAGGTGCACAGTGAGTGCAGGGAGGGCTTGCTCACTCTACAGCAGGCCCCCTTGGGCCTCCCCCACCTCCCAGGAACAGGTCCCAAACTCCTCCCTCCCCCCAGGCCTCCCATCTCCTTGGGACAGGGAAGGTGTGTGTGTGTGTGTGTGTGGGCAATTGTCATGGTGCATAGGGGCCCAAAATTCTTTCACCTGGCCCTGCTGCCAAGGTTTGAGGTCCACTATTGATCTTAAAAATGGTTCTAAATGGATAAGGGCATTACTCCACTCTACATTTCTAGCTGACCTCTTAAATCTCTCACTCCATCAATGAGCAAATATTAAAACCAACTATTTATACAGCCATCTAAACCCAATTTTTGGTGCCTCCTCCGTCGGCTCTGTCTGCGCCAGCAGTTAAATAACAAACACTAGAACTATGCTTTGCAAACATGTTAGCTTTAAAGTATTAGGTGTTAAACAAAGTTAGCCTAAATAATTTATCTCCATTTAAAATGCAAAGAGGGATGGGGAAAAGCAATATTTTCTTAATGGAAAATGCCAAGTAGGTTGCGAAAAATATTTACTTCCAAGCCTCAAAAATCTATTACCAATCTTGGGGAGTATAAAGTTCTGTAACCCTATTGAAAATATTTGTCAATATTCTTAGGCCTAATTCTCAACTAATCTCTTCATCCCAAGAACCAGAGGATTTCACGATTTGGTTCATCAGAGTGTGCCCGTCATGCCTCACAACAGCAAGCTATTTTTATGAAAGGGAAGAAATATGTTTAATAACTTGATAACTAGACTTGGGAGTCTGACCCAGAGTTCAGCTAACATCAGGTTTATGGCATTTTGAAGTAGTATTGAAGGTACATGGCCAAATCTGATCAACACCCCATAAATCTAATGATGATTAAGCAACATTTTATTTGGCAAAGCACAAATAACCATTGTGACGGAGTCAGACCAGAAGGATATAAGAGAGTGGTCCTATTGGGATCCAGGAAGTGGCAGGCTTCCGCCCGCCCACCCACTGCTAAAGCCCTCCCACTGCTAAAGGATCCCGCCCCAGCCTAAGAGGGGGATCCACAGGACCTGGAAACCAAACGATTACGGGGGACAACTAATGAAATAACAGGGACAGGAGTGGGGTCAAAGGGTCAAACGAAGGGAACCAGATGGGGACACCGAGCAGAGAACCCCAGACAGCGCCCACTGCTCCTCAAAGGTGTCAAGGGAGTCAGTGGATGCCACCCAGAGAAACTCTGCCCGGATACGTGAATGGACGGAGGATCGGAAATAGGCCCCACAGTCACAGGAGACTCCATCGGCGAACCTCCTCACCCTGGTTTTATAGATGGCCACTTTAGCCAGGGCCAGGAGGAGGTTGACCAGGAGGTCCTGTGACTTTGTGGGGCCAGGGATAGGGAGTGCATAAAGAAAAAGGGGAGGGGAAAAGTGCAACCGAAATCTTAACAAAATGTCTAATAGGAGCCTGAATAGGGGCTACAGGCTGGCGCACTCTAAGTACATGTGCGCCAGGGTTTCCCTCACGCCGCAAAAGGGGAAGGTGTCTGGGATAGGGGTAAACCGTGCCAAGTACATGCCTGTGGTCACGGGCCCGTGAAGGAGCCGCCAACTTATATCCCCGGCAGGATTAAGGTGGAATATAGGCTGGGCCACCGGGGTTCCTCACCCTCTACAGGTGGCAGGAGCTCCCGCCATTTTGTATCGGGACGGGACGCGAAGGTGAGGATGTGAAGGGTGTGAAGCTGAGCGTGTTTAGATGTTTTCTTGGCGCGGTCTGGAAGCAGACCGGCTGCAACTCGTGCAGCTGGCTCATGGTGAAAGGACGGGGGGGGGGGCGGGTCGGTTGGGTCCACGGGGCAGGGGCCCAATGAAAAGCTCCACAGGGCCTGGGGTGGAGGGTGGGCGGGGCGTGCCCTCATGTAGGACCCGGTCGAGGTAAACCCGAGCAGTGGGCGGCAAAGCAGCCCTCATCTCCTGAAGTATGCACTGGGAGTACGAGAACTGGATAGCCCCATGCGCTGAGCGAGCGTCAGGGGATTCAGCCAATCTCCCCAGTCATAGTCCGGGAGGTCTTCAACACTTGTAACTTCTGCCAGGACCAACCTCTGGCGCACTGAGGGGGACTCCGCCACCTGCACACGGAGCTGGGGGTTGTGTAGCAGGGGCTCCATGAGAGAGTGGTCTTATTGGGATCCAGGAAGTGCTAAAGGATCCCCCCCCAGCCTAAGGGGGGTCCACAGGACCTGGAAAACCAAATAATTACGGGGGACAACTAATGAACAACAGGGACAGGAGTGCGGTCAAAGGGTCAAACGAAGGGAACCGGACGGGGACACTGAGCAGAGAACCCCAGACAGCGCCCACTGCTCCTCAAAGGCGTCAAAGGAGTCAGTGGGCGCCGCCCAGAGGAACTCTGCCCGGAGGCGTGAACGGACTGAGGATCGGAAATAGGCCCCACAGTCACAGGAGACTCCACTGGCCAACCTCCTCACCCTGGTTTTATAGATGGCCACTTTAGCCAGGGCCAGGAGGAGGTTGACGAGGAGGTCCCACAACTTAGTGGGGCCACGGACAGGGAGTGCATAGATAAGGAGGTGAGGGGAAAAGTGCAACCAAAATCTTAACAAAATATTCGTGAGGAGCCGGAATAGGGGCTGCAGCCTGGCGCACTCCAGGTAGACGTGCGCCAGGGTTTCCCTCATGCCGCAAAAGGGGCAGGTGTCTGGGATTGGGGTGAACCACGTCAAGTACACGCCTGTGCTCACGGCCCCGTGAAGGAGCTGCCAACTGATATCCCTGGCGGGCCTCGGGACTAAGGCGGAATATAGGCTGGCCCGCCGGGGCTCCTCACCCTCTAGAGGTGGCAGGAGGTCCCGCCACTTTGTGTCAGGGCGGGACGCGAGGGTGAGGACGTGAAGGGTGTTGAGCACGAGCGTGTATAGCTGTTTCTTTGGCACGGTCTGGAACCGGACCGGCTGTAGCTCGCGTAGCCGGCTCACGGTGAAGGGGCAGAGGGGGGTCAGTCGGGTCCACGGGGCAGGGGCCCGATGAAAAGGTGCGGAGGGCCTGGGGTGGAGGGTGGGTGGGGCGTGCCCTCTCTTAGGACCCGGTCGAGGTAAACCCGAGTAGCGGGTGGCAAAGCGGCCCTCACCTCCTGAAGTACGCACAGGGGAGTACGAGGTCTGGAGAGCCCCATGCGCTGAGTGAGAGTCAGGGGATTCAGCCAATCTCCCCAGTCATAGTCCAGGAGGTCTCCAACACTTCTGCCAGGACCAACCTCTGGCGCACTGAGGGGGACTCCGCCACCTGCACACAGAGCTGGGGGTTGTGTAGTAGGGGCTCCACGAGAGAGTGGTCCTATTGGGATCCAGGAAGTGGGCGGGCAAAGTTCGCCCACTGCTAAAGGATCCCCCTCCAGCCTAAGGGGGGGATCCACAGGACCTAGAAACCAAATGATTACGTGGGACAACTAATGAAGAACAGGAACGGGAGTGTGGTCAAAGGGTCAAAAAAAGGGAACCGGATGGGGACACCGAGCAGAGGACCCCGGACAGCGCCCACCGCTCCTCAAAGGCGTCAAGGGAGTCGGTGGACGCCGCCCAGAGGAACTCTGCCCGGAGGCGTGAACGGACTGAGGATCGGAAATAGGCCCCGCAGTCGCAGGAGACTCCATCGGCTAACCTCCTCACCCTGGTTTTATAGATGGCCACTTTAGCCAGGGCCAGGAGGAGGTTGACCAGGAGGTCCCACGACTTAGTGGGGCCACGGACAGGGAGTGCGTAAATAAGAAGGTGAGGAGAAAAGTGCAACCAAAACTTTAATAAAATATTGGTGAGGAGCCGGAATAGGGGCTGCAACCTGGCGCACTCCAGGTAGACGTGCGCCAGGGTTTCCCTCACGCCGCAAAAGGGGCAGGTGTTCGGGATTGGGGTAAACCGCGCCAAGTACACGCCCGTGCTCACGGCCCCGTGTAGGAGCCGCCAACTGATATCCCCGGCGGGCCTCGGGACTAAGGTGGAATAGAGGCTGGCCCACCGGGGCTCCTCACCCTCTAGGTGGCAGGAGATCCCGCCACTTTGTGTCAGGGCGGGACGCGAGGGTGAGGACGTGAAGGGTGTTGAGCACGAGCGTGTATAGCTGTTTCTTTGGCGCGGTCTGGAACCGGACCGGCTGTAGCTCGCGTAGCCGGCTCACGGTGAAGGGGCAGAGGGGGGTCAGTCGGGTCCACGGGGCAGGGGCCCGATGAAAAGGTGCGGAGGGCCTGGGGTGGAGGGTGGGTGGGGCGTGCCCTCTCTTAGGACCCGGTCGAGGTAAACCCGAGTAGCGGGCGGCAAAGCGGCCCTCACCTCCTGAAGTACGCACAGGGGAGTACGAGGTCTGGAGAGCCCCATGCGCTGAGTGAGAGTCAGGGGATTCAGCCAATCTCCCCAGTCATAGTCCAGGAGGTCTCCAACACTTCTGCCAGGACCAACCTCTGGCGCACTGAGGGGGACTCCGCCACCTGCACACAGAGCTGGGGGTTGTGTAGTAGGGGCTCCACGAGAGAGTGGTGGAAGGCGGGTATATCAGCCTCAGGATGAGCAGGTTCCTGTTCCTTGGATAGCCAAACAAAGGCTACTCCAGGCCATTCAAGAAACCTGACGCCAATTAACCAATTAAGGTCATTGGGCTAATGGAGACAGGTGGAAGCAATCAAGGTGTCACTCAGACTGCTTAAAAGCTCTCCTTTCCAGTTCCCTTGAGAGAGCCCAGGTGAAAGGAGCTGGAAAAGGGAGCATTGCTGTATCCTGAGGTAAGGGTGAAGCTAGGAAGAGGGGACCACGGGGGAAGCGGCCCAGGGAATCAAAGCAGCATTTAGCGGTGGCGGGAAAGCCACAAACAGCGGTTATCCTTAGGGTCTCTGGGCAGGAACCCTGAGTAGAGGGTGGGCCTGGGTTCCCCCCCAAAACTCTACAGAGATCCCCTTGAGAGGGGAAACAAGTCTCGGTCCATTCAGGAGGGTGAACTGTGCCTACTGAGCTCTACGGCGAAACAAAGACTGAGGGGTATTTCCCCTTTCCATGTCCCCATCACTGGCCTGTGATGAAAGTAACTCAATAGGCTGTGACCCTGGCCACTACACTGTGAAAGGAAGGTCACATTGGGGCTTTAGTGAATCTCTGAGGCCCCTGGATCTGCCAGGAAGTGTGGGACGCACAATTACAGGCTCGGAACTTTGTCAGACCATGTAATAACTCTGTAATTCTATGGTAATTTCTTACACGTGGGTACTGATGCCCTGTAAAATAACGTGTTACTAATGATTCCATATTACATCTCTGGTCTTAAATATAAGACCTCTGACAGACCATTCATTTTAAATTTTCTTTTAGTTTGGAACAGAAATCATGGATAATATCTATATATCTTGATGGGTAACTTGCTTGCTTTTCATTAGTATTTCCTTGCCCTGGTGGTACATATCAGTTATGTATTAATATGGTCCTAGACTGTTTGTAGGATATTATGAATAATAAAAGAACTTCTAGCTCTGCAGGTTTGCACAGAGACCTATGTGTGTTGCCCAAGCTCTCACAGCAAATCAGTGACAGCACCTGTAATAAAATTCAGATTGCCTGAGTTCCAGTCAAGTACTCTAGTGACTATTAGGTTGCATCAAGTTATCTTGATAGTCTATTGTAGTTGAATTAATAATAAAAATTGATGGATTAGATTATTTGCCCCATGGCAAGGAGCTCAGGAAAGGTACTAGCTTGAGACCACTGGAAACCTGAAATCCCCTGCTTATCCAGATTCGGTACAGGCAGTGGTAGTGACCAACATACCTTATGCATCTCTAGGATACAAGGATAGTTTTATTTCCATATGTATTTAGTCCTTTGCCTCTCTATTGAGATTGCCAATAAAAGGAGCTACTTATTGGAGATTTTGTAGGCAGTGGTCCCTTTTAAAATATTATTTCTACAATCGATGGACTTTTTGAGAGTTTTTTAAATTTATTTTTGTGTTTACAATCATGCCTTGAGACTCCAACCCAGATCAGGGTCTCATTTTGCTAGACATTATACAAACACATAGTGAGAGACAGTCTGTACCCTTAAGAGTTTAAATAGACAAAACAGCTGACAAGAGAAACAGAAGCAGAGAGAGATTAAGTGACTTTCCCAAAATCACAAAGCAGGTAAGAGCCAGGGATGGTACCAGCCTCTTCCCAATGGAAGGACTGAGGTGGGCTAGATAGAAAATTTGGGGGGGGGTGTCTCTCTGTGGGGGGCATGAGCTGCCCAGCTCTGAAGGCAATGCTCCCCCAGCAGCAGCAGAGAAGTAAGGGTGGTGTGGTAGGAGATTGCTGCTGCTGCTTGCCTTCAAACTAGAGCTGGGTGCCTGGCCAGCAGTCACGGCTCTCCAGCCACCCAGCTCTGAAAGCAGCAGTGCAGAAGTAAGAGTGGCAATCCCATAGCATGCTACCCTTACTTCTGTGTAATGTTTGACCTTTACACTGGGAGGGGTGGCTACAGGGGGAGCTAAGGCAAATTTTGGGGAGGCAATAGGTCCAGCAAGTCCCCCCTAGTGCCGCCCCTGTGCAGATATAGGAGTACATGGGTTTCCTGACTCATAGGACTCATAGAATCTCAGGGTTGGAAGGGACCTCAGGAAGTCATCTAGTCCAACCCGCTGCTCAAAGCAGGACCAATCCCCAATTTTTGCCCCAGATCCCTAAAGGGACTCCCATTCCAGAACCCCAGCCAGTGGACTATGCTGGTCTTCAAGGATGGTACTGCACAATACTATAGACCTTTCTTAACCATATATGTTCACAGGAACCTCTTCCTTTCAAAACTATTTATTTTTGTTCTGTGGGAGAATTTTTGGGAACTTCTGTGAAATGGATCCCAATCAAACTGCATAACTTTTTCTGTCCTAATGAATTGAATAAAATAAGATAGAGAACAAAACCTAATCACTCAAAACATCTTTAACCTTTGGCAACATTTGAATCTAGATCCATATTTAATGGCTGACAATTTCTCTGTAATTGACCAATCAGACCCCAAGTTTGGAAAAATGCAGATATGGCTCCAGATTTGAACTTGGCCACTCAGAATTATCTCTAATTAAAAAGAACAGGTATCATCACAACAGCTCAATCCTGCATCATTAAGGTCAGTGGGAGTTTTGTCACTGACTTTAATGGGAGTAGTCTGAAAGTAACACTCAATTTGCATGTTTAGGGGACAACCCTGTAGTCTGCTGAGCACTTCAAGTGACATTGACATTGCTCAGTACTTCACAGGACTGGACTCTAAGGAGCCTAAGACTTGAGGCAATTTAGAAATGTATGTAGTCCTGTCAATGAAGCAAATATCTTGTTTCATTCTTTATTTTATTTGTATGGTTTTCAGATTTCCAAAGTCCCTCTTCTATTTATAACTAATCAACTCTGGTATATTTTGTACAGCCAGTGCAGTGGAAACCTGATTGTAGTAACAGTCTTTCCTTGAAATAACAATAAATAATTCCCGAAGTTATTGAAAGGCAAACTGTAGCTATATAGCAGACAGTATTGCTTAATAAGAGAGATTTAATATGAGGATGGGGTTCTCTAATGACCTCCCAGATTTGGTGGGTGCAGATTTCTGGATTGGGCCAAAAGTTTTAGGAAAGAAAGAATTTTAAACTTCAGTGAAATGAAAAAAGATTTTTAATTCACAAAAGAAGCTTTTTTGTTTCTTTCAGGAAAAATAAAAAACCAAAACATGCTCAACAAACAAACAAAAAGAAATATGCTAAACAAATTCTGATTTGCAGATGGAGTGTAACGAACAGCAACAAACCAGAAAGCCAATATATAATACCATAGTCTTTCCTTCCATTGAGAATTTTCTTTTCAGGGCACAGGGTATTCGAAATAATAAATTAAAACATACCTTATTTATTTATAAATTACATTTTCAGAGATTTATAAACATTTTTATCTTATCATTATTATCAGTTTCTAAATACATAATGATAATACAATTCCATTGGACCTGATTCTGCATCCTAATTCACATTTGAGGAGTCCGTTTGACTTCAGTGGGATTAGTTAGATGACTAAGAGATGCAGGATCAAGCCCAAGGATAGCAACTTTCATCATCTCACAAATGAACAATAATCAATGGCCTAATTTTGCAAATACTCATGTCAGTAACATGGTTTCATCTCTGTAGCGAAGTGCAATAAGACTGCTGACATAAATGAAGACTGTCTTGCATGTAAATATTTGCAGAATTGGGCCCTAAGTGATTATATAGTCTCTTTGGACGCAGCTCGACTTAGCGTACCATTAGAGTTCATTTTATCAACTCTGATCGTCAGATAAACAGACTGGGAAGAGAACGGAACCATCTGTGCCTAGAAATAAAAGTGAATTCCAGTTGACTAAACCCACTGGTAATCACAGATATTGGACTGTGGTAGATCTTCATGAATAAGAGCAATATTTGACCCATGGATACAATAGTCCTCAAAATTCACTTTTGAATTTAAAGTAATTTTTAAAAATCTGTGTTGGTTTAGTATGCAGCTGTGGAAGCACAGAAACTAATGGATTTTTTGTTTGTTCTGACATTTACTTATTTTTTTGCACTCTGTTCTCTGCGCTCCCTTAAAGGATGCATGGATGCAAACAATACCTCCTACAGGTCCGATCATATCTGCTGTGTAAATAAGAAATTTTCAAAACACTTTGTAACGTGTCTCATTACTAGGGTTTGTACATATTTATTAAAAGATGAAATTTAAATATTGGCACTGGATTCTGTGCTTTGTGCCCTACAATTAGCATAGCTAACCATAGGATGATCACTGCAATGTATAGGAACCTCCAGTAATGTAGATCTGAGAGCAACCCTCTGCAAACCCCTTCCCGTTGCTGGCCAGGACTTCTCTGTGGCCCAGCAATCCCTGTTTGCCATATTGATCCTTAGAGCTGCTGGCAATTGGCACAAGTTAGAGCCATGTTTGGATGACTCTAATTTATACGAGGGGCCATACTGGCTCCGAGCTGGCCTAGCACCAGAAGATAGTAAAGGTGGTATAAAGCCACATTTGTACTCCTGCTTCTAAATTGCATTATGAAATTGAATGCAACTGAGGATTTGGGTGCTGGTATCCAATAAATCCAAAAACTCCACATCCACATATATTAGAGACATATTCTGAGGTTTGATCCAAAGAAACATAAGTGAAGATTACTTGGAAGTTCCATATAGTACTGCGTATGGCAACAAATCAACTTCTCACATTATTTACAATAGTATTGGCAAATAATGCATAATGATTTTTCACAAAACTTTGCTTGAACTGAGAAGTCATTTTGCTTTGGTTACATTTTCACTGTTCCAGTGATCACTGTGAGATAGTTATCCTGAGATGGCCAGTACAACAAGTGTGCTGATGTAGGAGCAGTCCAGTGACTCTGAGTCATGCTTTGGTTCCTTCTTTCTTGTTGTTCCAGTCCTCTGCTCCCCACCTACCTGTGCAGGAGGGGAAGGCTGGTCACATGGGTACTCCTCTGCATGGGTGAGTAAGGCAGGTCACAAGTAAGTCCTTTTTGAGTTTTGTTCACACAGTCATGAAAACTAAATCTAAACTCAGTCTTGAATATTTGCACCAGAAGGGGTATGTGTATATATATATATATAATATATATATATATGTTTTGTGACAGCATTGGGGACCCTAAACTTTTTGTACAGCAGATAACTAATAAAACTAGGGGAACATATTACAGCCTGTATCAAATGGAGATACAAAGGTATTTCAGATTAAACAGTTTTTTTTTAAAAAGGAATTTATAATTGACACAGGCAGACCAGGCCTCAGCTCATGCCAGAGCCCCAGGCCAATTCACTTGTGTATTAGTATAGATCAAAGTGATTGCTGAATGCATAAGAGCATATTTGATGTTTAAACTTCATGAAAACAAGTGGGATGTTACTGGCATTGTTTTTGCTTATCTGTATCCTGTTATGATGTAGTAGCAAACATTTACATTGCACATAACCCATCAAACCTTGTGGAATGCAAATGAAGAACTTTAATAGAAAAGTGCTACTTTCAAAACAAGTGGCCATTGTGTATGATAATCGGAGGACAAATACTGAAAATGCATTCCTCACACTCCATCAAAGTAAAAGCCCAAGTATGGAGTCAAGGAAAGACCCTTCATCTCTGGACTGTTTGGACTCTTACAGGAAAGTGTACCAGATGCAAAGCTGAGACTCCCCAGAGATAATCTGGTACCTTGAAAAGACTTTTGGGAAACTGGCAGTTTCTTGCGTCACTGTCATCATTTGGAATTACAAACTGTGAGTCACCTGTGCTTATCTTTTACTTGCTTTAACCTCTCAATAACTCTCTTTGTTTTCTTAGCTAATAACCTTTACTTAGTTTACTATAGAATTAGCTACCAGCATTGTCTTTGGTGTAAGATCTAGTGTACCAACTGGTCTCTTGGGACCGGGAGCAACCTCATGTGGTGGGAATTTTGGTTTAAATGACCTTTAATCACAAAAAGAAAAGGAGTACTTGTGGCCCCTTAGACTTAATGCATCCGATGAAGTGAGCTGTAGCTCACAAAAGCTTATGCTCAAATAAATTTGTTAGTCTCTAAGGTGCCACAAGTACTCCTTTTCTTTTTGCGAATACAGACGAACACGGCTGCTACTCTGAAACCTTTAATCACAAAGTCTAGTTTGTTTGGGTGGCAAGATAAACTGAAGAGTTCAAAGGGACTGTCTGTGACTCCATGGTAAGACTGGTATAGAGATCCAGGAGTTCACATTTGTTACTGGGTTGGTGAAATCTAATTATAGAACACACCACCAGCCTCAGGTGTTTGCCTTGTTTTCTGACAGTCTGCCCTGGGATAGGCACTCACAGTTGTGAGCCACCCCAGACAGCATGACAGTAATGTCAGTATTGAATAGTATTTTATGAAACATGGTCATAATAATTTTATTTTAATGTCTTTTTTAGTTATGACACTTTTTACCATGGTATCTAAGTGTCTGCGAGTACAGGGCTCCCAAACCCCTTTCTTAAGCCTTGTGAAAGGGGCAGTCAAATGACCAACATAAGGATTTGATCACACCCTTCACGAGCTAGGACTGAGCATGTCATTACTTTCTGTCAGTGACTGCAGTGATGACAGAAAAATACAGAACAGTAAAAGCAATGCACTTGGTATATTTTATATGGGATGATGCACTGCTCATCATATTAAAATGGGACAGGGATCACAAAACCCTGCACTAGAGCCCCAGCATAGAGACACGTACATTAGCTAGAGAAGGATCTGACCAAACCCTTTGCAACTAGGACTACGGAATGCACGTGCGGATAAAAGAAAATTAAATTTAAGCTTCAGAACCCTAGTGCATCCTTCAAGCCTTCTCCTTGATTTTAAGGGTTTTTCTCATCAAAATAGAAACTATATCATAAGATTTATGCCACCGGTTATGTTTTGAATATTGTCACAGGTTATGTTTTGAATATTGAATATATGTCACAGGTTATGTTTTGAATATTGATTATCAAATTCTTATAGAACTTTTTTCAAGGAATCTTCAGGTTTAAAAAGAAAATCATATCATTTGGAGTAAATTGGAATAATGACTAAATTAGGGGAAATTTTGATCCATTTTTGGATATGCCACAAGTAAATATAGAGGCCAAATGTACTGAGGGAATTATTCATCAAGGGTCCTCTCCAATGGCCACTGAAGCCAGTGGGAGTCTTTCCATTGGCTTTAACAGATGTTGGATCAGGCCCTAATTAACTTAATTTTCTGTGCATGCACTGCTGCTGGAAGCAGCATTAGGAACTCCTCATTGTCGTCATCATATCTCCATGGTAACCAACATGCCAAAAAGTCCTAGTGCAACTGACTTACTGAAATATGATGACCGAATTACAGAGCAGTATTGATTAAAGCTTTGAAGGAAGTCTCTCAAGTGGTTCTTCAAGTTAGGAGGCTAAATACTGCATATGTAACTGACAAGTGCTGGGAGTAATGGGTCAGAGGCAACAAAGCAGCAGATATCCCCAGCTACAGAGTAGGTAAAATTCCTCTGTTACCATGAAATGCTGCTTTTAGTACCGTTTCCTGTATCAAGTTGATAGTTGCCAGCAAACACATAATAATAGTTCTTTCTGATCCGGAGAAGAGAAAATATTGTTGGTAACAGTTTTCAGGCTTCAGCCATAAAACCATCACCAGATGAGGAGGTAAATAAGAAATAGAAGTTTCCCCTCATTTGACCAATGGTACCTCAGAAAAAAACCCTCTTTAAGTAAAAAGCCTATAAGAAAGAGAACAAGCACTAAACCAGACCCTCTTGTGCTTCCGTTTCTTGGATTTATTTATTTATTCATCCATGCCAGATTATAAGCATCCATCCTTTTTGCTACTTAGCTAATTCGAGCCCAGGTCATGGCTGCCCTGCAGTTCCTGATCTGCTAGCTCCACCAGTAGAAAAGGTGCCCCAAGGATTTTCCCCAGTATAGGCATAAATTGGTGAAGCCAGCTCTGTACCAGACCTGTGGGGGACCCTGATGCAAGGGACATTCCAGGGGCATGTTAGGATTGCGGTGGGGGGGGGGGTTATGCCCTCGTTTTTCCCTTCTGCCTCTACCCCCTCCAAGGACAACTGGGAGCTGGGTGCAAGTCAGGGAAAATCTCAGGACTATTCCAACATCAATATGAGGCCAAATTGGCTCTGCAACCCCCCACTGTGGGGGAGATGTAAGAGTGACATAAAAACTTCATTAAATTCAGTTCTGGTGCAAGGATGGCTTCCGCCCATTACTTTGTTATTGATAAAGTTTTCACTATGCTCCATTATGTCTTTCAGTGTGATTGTGGTTTCTTTTTAGTTTGTTCATCACTTCTAAATGAGGTAGATTTTAAAATTCAGAAAATGTTGAAAAAGCTTCTTGAGAGCTCATAGTTATTTCCAGTTGGTAAACTTTATTTCAAGTGTTGTTCCAAGAGAAATTATACTCTGAACTTTAAAGGCATAGCCACTGTGAATAATCCACCTTTTAATCCACTAAGCAAGAGCAGAAGGGGTGGGTTTTTGAAATCTATCATTGTTGGTACTTATCTGATCCCCTCTTGGAAACTGAATAAGAAAAGCACAGCTTCCATCACCTTCGTAATGTGTACTGTGTACAGTGCTGAGATTTGTTCTAAAATATAACAAATTGGATTTAAAGAAGAAAAAGAAGAATAAACCTCCAAATTATTTAAAGGCCATCTTATGCTTTTAGGAAGCTGCACAGAAGAATATAGATAAGTTTACTAGCTCCAGAGGGATCTAAAATTAGCTTGTAGACACTAAAAAGCAGCAAAGTACTAATTTAATGCTTTTCGATGTGGTTCATATAACTCACTTCAATATGCTGAAAGTAGTGCACAGAGAGAGAGTGCCAATGTCCTTGGAACTGACAACATTTCAGCACCAACAAATACTTTATTGTCCTCCTTCCTAGAGAAACTGGAAGCAATGGTGACCCTAAAGCATTCTCTTTGGAAAAGGAAAACAACTTTGCAATAATAATTATTCCTTGAGTTCAAAAGATTAAGCCTTATCCAGAAAGAAATAAAATGATTATAACAGCTGTTTGAAATTGAATGAAGATGTCAATTATGCAGATAAGGAAAAAGGAATGGTGGTCTAAAAGCTTCAAAGGAAAATCTATGTATAGATGTGTTTGGGTTTTTGTAAAAATAGATCTACACTGCTAGATGGTCTGCCCAATTAATGTTTCACCTTTTATGTTTTTTCCCTTCTTAAATGCTTTCAGTTCCATGCATAACCACAGACTTTTCTGAAAGAATAAAAAGTTTGCCTGAAATAGCCCCCCAGTACCTTTTCCAAGTGTCCCAAAGCCTGATCTAAGAACATTACTGATCCTTTCTCTCTTTGACAGCGAAATTGTTTGCACACTGTTCAGTCCGCGGTGCTTACTTTACCAGTGACAAGAATAGTCTCATGCACCATCCTTCTCTGTGGTAAAGGAAAAGCTTATTTACTTAAAACAACTGCTTGCAATGCTGCAGTTAAAGAGATAGTCAGTGTTTGCATTTAATGGGTATAAACTTGGTTTTAAACCCTGGACACTACTGAAATTTGTAGTATAAGAGAACAATACTGCGCAGAACTAAATTTAAAAATAGATTCTTCAAAGACAGAATTAACATCTGATAACTGGCTACCATGCATATGCAATGAATATTTTTTCAATTACATTTCAAATTAGCATTGTGTTTATTACAAGTCTGGTTCACGCTACTATTGCAAAAAGTGCTAATGTCATGCATATTATGAATCATTAATGTGCATACATTCAAGATGAAATTCTCTATAGCAGGGGTGGGCAAACTTTTTGGGCAGAGGGCCACATCTGGGTGGGGAAATTGTATGTAGGGCTGGGGCAGGGGGTTAGGGTGTGGGAGGGAGTGCGGGGTGTGGGAGGGATGCAGCGTGCAGGATCGGGTTCAGGGCAAGGGATTGGGGCAGAGGAGGGTGCGGGGTGTATGAGGGGGCTCAGGGCAGCGGTGCAGGAGGGGTGCAGACTGCAGGAGGGAGCTCAGGACAGGGGGCTGGGGTTTGGGGTGTGGCCGGGGGCTCAGGGCAAGGGGTTGGGGTTCCCCATTCCTGGCCAATGGGAGCTGCGGGGGGTGGTGCCTGGAGGGAAGGGCAGCACACTGAGCCCTTTGCCCCCCCCCTGCCCCCAGGGACATGGTGTTGGCCTCTTCTGAGAGTGGCACAGGGCCTGCAGCACCACGGGGAGCAATCCCACATGCTGGATACGAAGCCCTGAGGGGCTGGATCCAGCCCGCGGGCTGTAGTTTGCCCACCTGCTCTATAGGAAGAGAGAACGCTACCCTGTGCACCTAGACAGTTAGGTGGATTGTGTAGAACTTTCCTTTGTCTGGATGGGCTGTCAAACCTTTCTGAGGTTGGTTTGTGGAGTGGAACAGCTGCACAAAAGGAGGGTTAATATCCAGGCCACCTTTTAAGACCATGTGGTCCTGGGTGAGCAGTTTTACATTAGGAGATTTCTAGGGGTAAGTAGGGAAAGTGAAGATTTTTTTATGCAGGAGTGTCCAAGAGAGAGACACAGGCCTAAAAGAGATGCTTCTTAGCCTATACTGAGGTTTCTGCAAGGAGGGAATTGGCTATGTGTAGTTTTAGCTACGCAGTTCCAGGTAAATAGGATTGGTGTACAACTAATAAATACACAACTGCACGCACAAGTTACGGTAGAAAATATTTAACTCTGCTTCACTGACTTGTCAAAAAGGAAGTTGACCTGCAAAATCTCAAAATTTGCTACCGCTCAGCACTAGGGTTTAACATGATGGAGCTGTTGTTCTGTATCATGTCAAAGAATGGTTTTTAGTTTCATCTCAATATTAGAGTTTAAACAATACTCTGTTCCATTTCCAAGAGCAAAGGACATATTTAAAGACGCTTTGTTTAACAAGTAAAACTGCCTTTCTAGAAGGAGCTATTACCATCTATTGAATAAATATGTATTTCACTGAGTCAGACATTTGTTTTTCAATTTTTTTTGTGCATTACAGGAAAATGTATAAGTGCCATTTGGAATCTTTGTTAACTAATTTTCTAAAAATAAAGGAAATTCCCCAAAATAACAACAATATGTAGTTAAAAGGTCGGACTTAAATAGAACAGAGAAAATCCTGGAAATTCAGAGTGAAGGGTAAAACTGCATCATTCTTAACGGCGTCGTGGTGTAACAGATGATGTATCACATGGAGCTGCCATTGCTCAGAAGCCCCCTGACAGAGGGCCGTATTTACAGTGTGAAAACATGATGGGACCAGCTTATTTTATTTTCACAGGGGCAAAAGGAATAGATTATTTTTTCTCCTCCTTGTCACACAAGACCCTCCTGTTCTCTAGAACACTCCTCAACATTTTCTTTATAACATTTGCAAGACAGAAATATTGAACTACATTCCTGTCCCAACTTCAATACAGAAAGGAAAGATGGTTTAGCAACCAGAAGAGCCTGTCTTCTTAATCTAAAATCTATGTGAGGGATAGACTTTTAAGGTCTCACAGGCTTAAGCCCCTACCCTTACTCTCAAAACTCCCAAATTGTTTGTGTGATTTCACCCAGTTTTGCCTGGTATCCAGGAGTTCCCCATCTTCCTCATCGGTTACTGGTAGGCAGGTTCACAGATCTGGGGCTTCAAAAACCAACTTGGAGCATCTCCTAGTTTCTGCCTTTGTTTAAATTCAGTCTTCTGGTACACATTGTTGTAGCAAGCCCTAGTACTTGTGGGCTCCATTGGGCTCCAGCCACACCCGGTTTCTTTAAACACTAGGAATAGCTGATGCCTTGCATGTGGCTGATCTTCAAACCATTAGTATGTGAATTGTCTTTCAAAATCTGATACAAATATTAACTGTCATGGCTGCTCTTGTGACTACTACAGCTGCTGTTCTGGAGTGGCAGTTGACAGCTTCATCCTGCCTTGTCTCTAGGGCTTTTACTCTCCCTCACTCAGCAAACTACAGCTGGTCTGTTTTTTCTCTGAGATTAACTTTCTGGATTTATTTATGCTATGGCTGCCAATTCTGGAGAAGCCCATTCCTAGAATTGGAAGAAACATTTAGGATAAGGAACTAGTGAAGCGGAGTAAGCACTCAAGCCCAAGTATGTATAAGGTATGTAAAATAGGTACTTGTTTACTAACACTTCAATCTGCCCCCTGCTAATTCTTCCTTTTTGTTTCCTTTCTTCTCCTGTGGTCTCCATTCATTTAAGTCATGTGGACAATGGCTGCCATAATATGGGCCTGAATATGAGAAGTCCGGAATACCTAAGTCAGGTAACTTTTACCCAGGGAAGCACCACTGTAGCTATCCTTCAGGCAGACAAGATTATGAGGCCTATTGGTCTTCATCAGGCTAAATGTACTTAAAAATGCATGCTACCAGTAGGGCATCTAGGGGAATAGCAGAGCTGGGCATGAGGAAAACACCTCATCAGGGAGAGAGAGGGGAGAGTTTCCTCCCTGCCAGTTATATTCTGGATCTTTCATATGTTGGAAGAATTCTGTCACCACTGTCATTGTCCCACTCAATATAGTCAATATAGCAAAAGTAAAGTGTTGACTCTGGATCATTTGAAATGAGTAACAGTACGTCTACATTGGGTTGATGCTACTATCTGTATAAACACTGTATTATTTTTCTTTCTCTCTCTCTGCACTGTACATTCCTGATTCCATATTGTAATCACTAGACTTTCCAAGTTTCCCCATCAGCCAACATCCCCCACTGTGTAGCTGAGCAATGTTTTGTATTAACTCTACCAAATAGTAAATATGATACAGAAAATAAACACCGGTAAATGTCACAGAGAAATTAGCCTGCTAATGCATCTAAACCACTAACCCCACTGAAGTTATTTTGGACCAGGGGTTGGGATTTCAGAGCTGTGTAAATTGCTAGACATCAATCCATATTTTGTTGTTGTAACTTTTACTCTTAGTCACCAGATAATACGTTGATAGCTTTTGTACCTTACTATACTCTATTTACAGTATTTCCACTCTGAAAAGTTAATCTCTGCTATTTGTATAGCATATGGAATATTGAAAATTCATTTATGATACTTAAACCTTTGAGCTGCAGTATAAAAAAAAATATTTCCTATTAGATAAGAAAGTCAACACTGAAAGTACATACATCATAAAAGGAAGTTCAACTAAATGAATGGGCATAGGCACTGTTAGCTTCCCAGACCCTAAAACTAAATTCCAAGTTAATTTTCTTTGGAGGGAAAAGAACTGTTGCTACGTAATATCACTCATGCATCCTGGGACACTTAGTTTCTCATAAGCCTTTGAATTTTTTTAAAATCCTGTTTTAAGAATTCATATTTTTGAGGTGGTGGTTTTTTATTCTACAAAAGTCTGTTTCCATTATTATAAGTATAGACAGGGATGAATTGAAAACATTGCGTAAAATACGATGACTTGAACCTTCATCCAAAACTTGAACCACTTTGAATTAAAATAATCTCAGATGCAAAGAAAGATGGAAAAGCACTGATGAGCCAAATGCTGTCTAAGAATATGAAATGCAGGCTTTCTGCAGAGCTCCTGTCAGAGTGCAGCGAACTATGACCCAGAGAAGCTGAAGGGAATAAGATTTTAATATGGCAGACGTTCAGAGAAAGTGGCAAATATAAAACTTCTAAGTGACGGAGTTATTAAAGGCAGGGGTATATAGTGGGTGATAGTAATGGTTGGAAAAGGTCATGAAGTTTGAGGGGGTTAAAATAGTGGGGTTTAGGGGTTGGTACCAGAATGCTTTATCTATCTAATCTGTAAATAGTTAATAGCTAAATTACCTGTGTTTTGTGGAACCAATAAAACTCATTGTGCACTGGAAATGGCTTCCTCTGCGTGCTGCTCTTTACATTAGTTCTTAACAGGTCTCAGGAAGCCTCCTGGGAATATAAAAAGGGAGCTCAGAAAATGTATTTAGGATTAGAAAGATTGATTTGGGTATGGTTAAGCCTATTGTACATCAGGGAGCTGTTTGTAGTTTATGCAGAAGGAACTGGGCCTAGAAAGGGAAGCCGGATCAGGAAAAGGTACACTGGAAGGCAGGAAGAAGGTTGGGACATGGTGAAGAGGGAAGAGAGGTACTGGAACTGGTTAAATACTTTGAATAATCATCCAGGAAGGTGCTCCTCTGAATTTATTTAACACACTTTTCACCAGTAAACAATATGCTATAAAAATAGCTCTTGAGGTGTAACCTGCTGTCAGAAATCTCAGGTTGGGAAGGATTTGTTGTTCCCAAATTTGAAAAAAAGAAAAATCAGTTTTAAAAAGTTAATATCTGGCAAGCCTGGGATAGGAGGGAGCTGTCACCCGCCTTTTAACAAGTAAATAACAATTACTATTTTCGCCATCTTTTATTTAATCATTTAAATGACGTCTCTGTTTCTAAATAGCTTTCTATGGGATGCAACTGTAAATCTTGGCAAAAGAGGGTTTCTGCAACTTTTCCCAACTCCTTCTATTGAACATGTGGAATCCAGATCCAGGACCTTTCATAAGCTTTCACAATGCAGAATGGTGCAAGGGTTGTTTATTTGTTGAACTGAACTCTAAACTCTAGAGTTCTAGTGAACAGGAGCATGTTTAAATGACAGAGGGTGTGTGTGTGTGTGTGTGTGTTATTATACGTTTATTTTCTTCAAGTATGAATTCAATAGCTGATTCACGCTGTGGGTATTATAGGAAATGGAGTGAACTTCATATTATGAAGTGTGAAATGGCTTGTCAACTGAGCCAAAAATTAACTTCAGTGAAATATTCTCTTTTTAAATTGGCAAAGTTGAGGACAGCTATGTTCTATCACCTCCACTCTTCAGACCAGCTAGCACTAAATATGTTCGACAATGCAAGTTATTTAAATGATGTGTTAGTGTGCTGGTGAAAGCTGAAAATGCTTTAGAAGTTAGATTCAAGAAAAGAACATGTAAATAATTAGTTTCATCCAAATACAGTAGTAAATGACATCAATGACTGTCTCTCCTTTCCGTTTTATCTTGGGCTGTGTATCAAGCAAGTATTTATTGAAATATTAATGAAATATTGTGCTGCTTATGTAAACAGCATGCCGATTGCTTGTGAGTGATGTGATAGTGATGGTAAGAAAGCTGTACCTTCAGCTCAAACTCTCTATGATTTAAAACACACATCTTTAATTTACTTATTGCCACTTTTATGGACTCTAGGCCAGATCCTTTGATGTGCTGAGTGCCAATTTCTAGTTGCTGAGTGCCCTCAATTTCTACTGACCCAGGAAGTATTGACTTGTTTCTTTTTGAAGGCGAGCATAGTGGTCATAAGGCTAATAATGCAGCCCTTATAAAGCAGTTCATTGTTGTCAGCAGAGCAGATGCAAGAAGTGGCAGTACAAGCTTCCACAAACCTCTGTCTACGTGCCTTTCTACAACGTAAGAGGACCCATGTGCCACACCTTCTGGGGGTGGAAGAGCAGGTCAGCCTTCAGGCCTCCCTAATCCTTCGATTCTCTGATGAGCTTGCCAACAAGTTTGCCCATTGGTGACAATTCTGATGGGGTTTTTTTTTTCATCTGTCTATGGAACCTCTCCACACAGGAGCTAGATTCAAACAGTCAACTCATTTTACTTAGGCTGGCAAACAGCTGTATAATGACTGACAAAGACTTTTTGGTAACTGCAAGCGAGAGTAGTGCCCATTACTTCCATATTGTAGAGCAACATCTTACATTCCAATATCTGGTTATATTTATAAGATATTTTAAAAGGAGTTGTAAAAAAATCCTTTAAGGTTAAATTTAAAGTACATAACAGAGTCTGACTCAAGAAATAAGCTCCCAAAGCAAATTACAAATACTTGTGGTTTGCAAAGTTGCAAGAAAATGACAGAGCTGCCATTTAAGAACACATTTATAATGCAGCTGGATGATTCCATGGCACATTGGACTTTTTCTTCCTGAAATAAAACTTCTCTAGCTAGCCAGGAGAGAGGTTATATCAGGAAATCATTTCCATAGGTTGAAGTACTAGACTTTGTATAAAGTTCAAGTGTTAACTCTGATATGATTTAAAGTGGTTCTTGTTTCATGCAAATATCACAAGGAAAACAACAGAGGAATTTGAAAACCTGTTAAGTTAAAATTATAGGTCTAATTTCCTTTTGAAAATGACTCTTCAATTTTTTTTTTTGCAGCACAATACAAAATAACTTTATCAAAACAAAGAGAAATGCAATTCCCTGCCAGCTCTAGTATATTTGGAAAGATTTAAAATTTTGATCACTTGGCTCAAATGCTGAAGGTAATTTGACTGCATAAATTTCATTCTGATACCAAGGTGATGAGCTTTTCACAACTTGGAGCTGTACATCAAAATAATGAGTGCAGCTAAATTACATTATGCTATTAATTAAGTAAGTCTGCCTGTTGTTATTATCCTCTGATGGGCACCAGTGTGAGTGCGTGCACAGACACAAAGAAAGTCAGGATGTGTAACTGGAGGGAGTTGTGATAACCTAATTTGTGTAGGAATATATCAGAAATGGCACTCTACAGTACATGCATATGTTGCATGGGTTTTTTCTACTTTTGGTTTGATGTTCTAGGCTATGATTTAAAACAATAATAATTATAGAATTGTAATTGTATCATGTTGTGAATCCTTATTTACATGGCTATAGTAAATATCACATCAATTAGATGAGTTAATACTTCCTTTCTCATATTCTAAGAAATTATTTAATCAGGAATTTAGAGAAACGTAATTGTGGATGACCTCCTATTCATACTATTACAATCACCTGCTTCCCCATACAAAATCTATTTTCTGCACACTGTGTCCTAGATCTCCCCTTTTTTCCTTTTCCATGCACTATCAAACAGTTTAAGATTTGAGTCTGAGCTCGTGCCTGTGGCTCAGCAGTAAACTTGGCCCCTGGGAAGAGAGAGAGTGCCTTGACTAGCCCTGTAGTGACAAGGCCAAGACAGTTCAGACCAGGCTCAGGTAGGAGTACGCCACAATCAAAAGCACAGTCACCCAGCCTCCATAATTTACAAATTTCTAAAAATAAATGCATTCATGTAAAGCCAAGTCTGCTCTTGCTGATGTCAATAGGAAACTCCTACTCAGCTCAAATGTTAAACATTGGAGATAGAAAATAAATGGGAAGATGAAGCACATATCTCATTTTCAGAAGAAGATTGTAAAGAAATTGGCAGAACGTCAGGAATACTTTGAACTTTTTCTCTTTATGATTTTTCCAGAACAAAGTCTTCAACAGCTTTTACAGGAAACCAGGGCATCTACATAAATTTGCTTTAGCTAATGCTGCACTCTAAATGGAAGGGAGGGTCAGGCAGAATATACAAGCACAGAAACACTCAGATGAGAGAAGCTGAAGAGAACTTTATCGCAATAAGACTGAAATGGACATTTACAGTAACTTTTTCTCCTTCTTTCATATGCTCCACAAGTTGATATCTGCATTGTTCAGACATCTTACTGCTGCATCACTGAGTGTAGCAAGATGCTGCAGTCCTCCTATCCTCAACCCCATGTCTGACCATCAGCATCGCTGACCCGCAGTCATGCTATGAAGATTGGGCTAAGCCAAATTTCTGCATTGTGACAGCCACTCTGGCTGGTCCAGTCAACAGCCTGGTAAACCCAGTCCAGAATCTTCATCCCAGGTTGAAAACTGGTGGGTGTAAGTTAGGGGTTCTGAAGTTCATCAACATTCCTGTCTCTCTATCCCAGGACTGCTGCCACTCTGCAAGGACATAGTTATTAAACCTGATATACCATTATTCGTCTGAGCTTAACACTACACTGGGAGCGCTGGACATGAACTTATGAACAGCAACTGCAAAAGGATGTGACAAAGGCAGTCATGGCAAGTCAGCAGGAACTGCAGGTGTAACTTCTCTAGATGTGCCTTAAGTCTTGTCCATGGCTATGTAATGCCATGGGGTCTTTACAAAGTCATGGCCTGTTCAAGGCTGTGAACACCAGTGGATCTTAGCACTGGTATTTTCAAAAACACTACAGAGGTCCCTAATTCTGCTCCTATTGAACTCTATAATTACTATTCAAAGGGAACAAAGCCAACGCTCAGAGCAAAACTCCCACACTCAATGATGAGGAGCTTCCCCTGATAGAAAAGTGTGCAGTCCGGTGATTTAAAATGTGTCGGGTGAATTTAGTGAATATTTAGTGAAAATTTAGTGAATATTGCTACCCCCTAATGGAATTACTCATGCAGCTGAAGTGGCAGAAGCCATGCTTTGGAGATGAATGTCTAGGTTCCTAATACACTGAAGACTCAGAAATTCAATAAGCTAATAATTATAAAAGCTGCAAAACAGCAACTAAGCTATCTGGGGTTTTTTTTTTTGTGGCAAACAACAAAAATATTGGTACAATATATGCAAAAAGTCTCTCCAAAGCAATAATACCTAGATCTTATATAGCACTTTTCACCACTAGGTCTCAAAGCACTTTGCAAAAAGGGCAAGTATCAATATCCCCATTTTACAGATGGGGGAAACTGAGGCACAGAGCAATTAAGTGATTTACCCAAGGTCATCTAGCAGGCAAATTGCAAAGCCAGGAACAGATCCCAAGTGTCTTGAATCTCAATCCAGAGCCCTATCCACTCGGGAACATTACCTAAATGTATTCTGTTCTTGATCTCATTAAGTTAATAACAAGACTCTTATTGACCCAAAGAGGAGAGATTTTATACCCAGATATTCTGTGGATATGACAGGAGGCTAGTTTTCAGTCTGCAGTTAAACATTAGTCAGGAGGTCTGGAAGAATAATCTAAACAAATTCACACTCTTATTCAAACGGGAAGCTTTTTTATTACTTTTCTTTTTCATGTCTCATTGGGCTTAATTAAGCTAAACCTAATACCTAAAAGCAACTATTAATGAGTCTGATATGTGTTGGACATAAACAAATGAGAAGAGAGATATGACAGGAATGTGTGAGTATTTCAGCAATCTGATTATAATGTAAATTATTTCTAGTTTTATTGGATTTACTTTTCCCATCATATTCTATTGATGGATTTCAGATCTGTAGTGGAACTTTATACAGAGAGGACTGAAAAATTAATTTACTAATTGATTAATACACTCATTTTCTATAGCTGTAAAACATACAAACAACTGGAAATACACTTAATTAGTCTCATATTATCCTACAGCTATTTTGTGTACACGTGAAACCAAAGTTGATAAACTTAGACACAGACTATAGCTTGTAAGAAACAAATTCTAGCTATTCTAATAGGGCCTGAGTTTCCATTGACTTCAGTGGGCTTTGGATACAGATCATACAGTTGGATAACTCTAAAGTAAAGTTAAGCTGATAATAGGTAACATTTCTGTCAAATAAGATAGAGGATGAGATTTTGTGCTATGCCTTAGAAAGGTAAAATAGGTTTGATGTTTGAGCAAAGATTCAGGTCAGTCCTTATTTTATTCAAAGTTGGCTTTTCTCTACTTATGTGTAAAGCAATGTCATCAGCAAAGTCAAGGTTATGGAACTTGTCTCCACTAGTCCATTCTACACTCTCAGGAATGCCTTTTGTTGTCCTTTTCAACATCCAGTCTCGTTAGTACAAAGAGGATTGGTGATAATACACACCTTTGTTTAACTCCACACAATATCAAACCACTCACCCAGAAGTTTATCCCATCTTACTGAGTATCTACTTCCATTATATAAACCCCTTATTATATTGATCAGCTTTTTTGGTATCCCAGGCTGCTAACAATATTCAAGAAAATTGATTAAAATGGGTTTTTCCCAAGCAGTAGCTATTTCAATGATCTGGCAAAGAATGAAGTATGATGTGAAATGGAATGATTGCCCTTACAACAGAGGTAGAACAGGAAGTAGCAAAAACAGGATTGAAAGTAAATGCAGAGAAAACTAAGATTATGATGGTAGGAAACTGGGTAACAGATGTAAAGATCTACATGGATGGTAGAGTTTTGCTATATGGAGAATGTGATGACATTTGAAGATGGGTGTGATAAAGATATTCCTATGGGATTAGTAAAAGCAAGCACCACCTTTGGAAGGTTGAACAACATCTGGTCAAACAGAAGTCTCCACACCAGTGGTGGGCAACCTGCGGCCTGTGGGCCATACACGGCCCGTCAGGGTAATCTGCTGGCGGGCCGCGAGACAGTTTGTTTACATTGATTGTCTGCAGTTTACATTGTCTGCAGTGGCCGCGGTTAGTCGTTTCCAGCCAATGGGAGCTGTGGGAAGCAGTGCAGGCCGCAGGGACATGCTGGCCACTGCTTCCCACACCTCCCATTGGCTGGGAACAGTGAACTGCGGCCACTGGGAGCTGCGGGCAGCCATGCCTGTAGGCGGTTAACGTAAACAAACTGTCTTGCGGGCTGCCAGCAGATTACCCTGACAGGCCGCGTGCAGCCCACGATCCGCAGGTTGCTCACTGCTGCTCCACCCTGAAGGTCCGATTATTACCATGCGATTGTACTGAGCACAAATGTACAAAGCAGAGACTTGACAGATGACAGGGACTAAAAAAGGAAGAGATTGGAAACTGCCCATCACAGATGACTGAGGCACATTTCATGGAAAGACAAAATAACAAATGTGAGAGTAAGAAAGGTGGCAGAGCAGCTCATGTTAGAAAATATCACGGGAGGACATTACACCATGTGGAAGATGTCAGACACACTAAGCAAGAGTTGAACTGTGTACCTGAGGAAGGAAAGAGAGAGCCAGGAAAGCCAAGGAAGAATTGGCAGAAGACAGTGACAGAGGATACTGAATACACTAATATCACCTTGGAGGTAGTACCACATTTAGCCAGTGACCATAACCATTGGAAGAACTGGACTGCTCGATGTGTCACTTGCACGGGAGGAACAAACGTCAAATGTAAGGTAAACCTCAGAAGAACACATCACTCATAGCATGTGACTGTGGTAATTTGCTTAGATTTATTCAGTCATACATCAGAAAGTCAGTGTTTCTACCATGTCCAGCAATTATTTTCTACTTAAGAAAGAAGGCACAGAAGCAAAGTGTTTGCTCTGACTCATTTACTGACTCACACTTCTAAAGTTCTGAGCTGTCTCTTCTCCAAAAAAGAGATGCCGTTACAGGTCTCTCCTGTCCAAGAATTTTAAAAGCCAAATTTACTACTGGTTTTGAATAATAACATAGAGGTGCCAACTCATTAATAGTTGTAATTTTACTGAGAACAAATATTGGCTTCTTACATTTCACTAGGGCATGATTTTTGCTGCCACTAATTCTCTCACTTATCATTCCCAGATAAGATCATTTTGTATGTGTTTTTAATGTTTGCAAATGCTCCCATAGCTCTAAAACACATCTATCACCCACTGTGAAATGTAGTACGTAAACTTGTTTTCCCATATTTTTACATTTTCACACATGTTGAAACCCTTTTCCTGCATGCAGTATTTTATATTTAGACGTGGTGCTCTTTTTCAAATGTTTTTAGAGACAATGACCTCTTGAGACCACATAGTGTTTTAGTTCAAACTACTAATAAGAGGCACTTTGGCCTGGCTAATTACTTGCCTAGAGTTTTTGTTCTGTGCTGCTAGTCTACAGTGTTTAACACTGGTTGTCACTGCCTTGTGTTTGCACCCCTCTGCCCTCACACATTCTCTTTCAACTAGTATCTATATTTTAAATACTTTTCCTTCCATACCTGAAATTCACATGAATCATGAGAAGAAAAATCAGTAAGCTAGTTCATACAAGAAGCCCCACAGTGTTGGATATGCTTGGTAAACTATACCCATAATTAAACTCAGTTTAAGATTTATGGATCCAGAGCTTCTTATCATTTCAGGGGCACCTCATTATTTCAATTTTCAATCAAAACCTTTTTCAGAACAAAGACAACTCAGCAGGATCCTTTATTGAAGTACGTGGTCTCCTTAATAACGGGTGGCTACTTGTTAATTATCAGGATGGGGGAGCAGTGCTCATTTTCAGGATGAATAGTCATGTCACAGCAATAGTTTTCACATCAGTTCTTTCCAGAAGTAAAACAAGACATGAACAATATTTTTCAAACTTTAAAACAGCTCTAAACTTTAAAGTGAAATATACCAACAAAGGATAGAAAACAGAACACTCTATAATCTTTACATAGTCACCTATATTTCTTAAGACCATAATTGTTTTTTGTTTAAAGCTGATGGAGTGGTAGGTAACTGGTTTATGTTTGGAACCACTCTATAAAAAAAAACTTAAATACATATTTCAGATCTTCTAGAACATTTTATATTTCCCCACTGCAATAAAAGGTAAATTGGTTGTAGAGTCATTGCCAACATAAAGAGAACAGTCAGATTTTGATGCAGAGTGGAAAATATATTAAACCATTACAGAAGTGATGTGCAAGAGGGGTATCTCAGGAGCTTACTGGCAATCTTGTGTTAAAATTCTACAGCCAAATTGAAGGCAAAATTTCGATGACTTCCAGCCTGAGGTGAAGTTGAAACTACTTTGTAAATATTGCTAAATCCATTGATCTATCTAACCTATCTATTTGAATGAGCTCAGAAGTGTAGTATTTAGAGTAGACACCAAATACAAAATGAAAAGTAGCATACTTTCTGCCTGAGAAATGGCAGGGAAACAGAAGAACCAGCTTTCCTCATTTTTAGTACCTTACTCTATCCCACTGGAAAAATGGGACTACTCATGGAGTAAGGCATTACTCAGAGTAAGGGTAATACAGTATGACCCAGAATCTCTTGCCTTTGACATAGAAATTTCTATTCCTGGTACTCATGAGCTTCTAAAGTGCTGTATTCCACATTGTGTACTGAGAATGGACAAGTTTGCATCAAGTGGAAGATACTTTCAAAACAGTTTCTCAGTAAAGGGTACCCACGTGCCCGCACTCCTACCAATTTTAAACAAACATAACTGAACATGGAGCTATACCCCTGCATCTATTTTTTAGGAGTGAAGTATGAACATTTCCTGCAAAGCACACATAACAGACATTTGTTTGCCAAATGGTGGTGTTTTTTTCCTTGGCTGTGATTCTTAGAAAATGTTCATATTTTAATTTAAAAAGAAATGAATAGAATTTCACTTCCTTGCAAGAACATGTGCCACTGGAACATGGGAGCGTATCACAAATTAAGGGAGAGATTTTAGTGGGAGTCCCTTGTTAAAACATTGGCAGTCCATCCTTGTATTGAAGAAAAACGAAAGTTAGTGCCCATGGAGTTTTTCCTGATAACTGATTGTAAGACGCCTTCATGGCTGCAATTTATCTTCAAGAAATGCAATAATTAGATCTGTGTAAGCTCGGGCCTGTCTCTGTCCACTGAAGAGGCAGATATCATTCCACTGTTCAATTCCTATGAGGTCATTAGTAAACCTGGAAATCTAAACAGGCTGTCTGGGTCTGCTGGGCTTCCAACTATGAGAAAGAATAGTAAATGTATTTCTAATAGCTTAAAAGAACCACTGAAATCCTTCACTTTATTTAAACGTATTTTTAAAAGTTCTTTTAATACAGCATCGAAATGCAGCGTGCCTAGGACTATCTCTACACTAGTACTTTTGTCAGTAAAACTTTTGTGGGCTAGGGGTGTGAAAAAACACATCCCAGCCCACATAAGTTTTCACTTTTTTGTGAAAAGGGGCACCCCATTTTTTGAAAAAATATTGAAATTAAAAATTTTGATTAAGAAAAAAGGGGATACATTTTTTCATAAAAAATGTTCCTACTTTTGACAAGCTCTACCTACTAGCTCATGCTACCATAGAGATAAAAGTGCTACAATAATACACAATCACTTCAGATTTCAGAGTAGCAGCCGTGTTAGTCTGTATTCACAAAAAGAAAAGGAGAACTTGTGGCACCTTAGAGACTAACAAATTTATTTGAGCATAAGCTTTTGTGAGCTACAGCTGACTTCATCGGATGCATTCAGTGGAAAATACAGTGGGGAGATTGTAAGACGCCTTCACGGCTGCAATTTATCTTCTCCCTACTGTATTTTCCACTGAATGCATCCGATGAAGTCAGCTGTAGCTCACGAAAGCTTATGCTCAAATAAATTTGTTAGTCTCTAAGGTGCCACCAGTACTCCTTTTCTTTTTACAATCACTTCAGTGGCTAGTAATAGGGGGAATGAATAAGTGTATGTACAGTTTGTCCAAATTATATTTCTCAATCCAATTATATAAGGTATTGGTTAAATATGACACCTTCCCCAACTGTATTGCTACCAAGAAACCCTATGCATAAATTAATTTCTTTATTCAACAAGTTATATTGCCCTATTGTAATATATATCAAACATATACCAAGGCCTAATAATAGAGGTTGGGGCATATTTGTCATGTGAGATAACATTACAAGATTTCTGGGAATTAATTAATCATAAGGTGATACAGGGTGTCTGCATGTCAGGGAATCTTATCCTGGTTCTTCCAATAACACTTTTAAAAAGTGGGCAGAGAAAGACTCTGTTTTCCTTGTACTAAAAGAATCTCCTATAGAGAGATAACAGGAGCGTGACAGAACAAGATACAAATGAAGTTAAGATGGACAAAGTAAAAAGGAGAATGAAGTGATTGGGGTTATTGTAGTGCAGTGGTTTTCAACCTTTTTTTCATTTGTGGACCCCTAAAATATTTTGAATGGAAGTGTAGACCCCTTTGGAAATTCAACATGTGGTCCGTGGACCACTAACATGGAAGTCTTAGACAGAAAACTGACTGAACAGAATTCAACTATAAATGGTGCACCTGCTTGGCCTGGCATTTGACGCAGCATGAGAAAGGGAGCTAAACTGTGGGCTTCTAGGGTAATGACAACAATTCCAGGTTTTGATCTGTAGATGGGCATATTCACATACTTTTGATTGATCAGAAAAATGGAATGCTTTCTCTGGGACCTGAGACTTTATTTTCCTAGTCATCTTTTGTGGATCCCTTAGACATAGACTGCATATCCCCAGGGGTTTGTGGACCACAGATTGAAAACCACTGTTGTAGTGAAATCTGTAATTCTTCAACTGCTCTTGGCTGGTTTCTGCTGGAGACCCCAAGAGGATTGAGCAACCAGTTAGACTCATCATTCTGTTCCAAAACCTGTTTACCAGTTTTGACCCAGAGGAACTAATTGCAATTTTCAACTGGAATTTCCACAACAGTTCACATTTCTTTTTTGCATTAAAATGCTTACAAAACTCATCTGTTTTTCCCCTCCTGCCCACTCTCACATGTCTTGTATTTGTGAGTCCTAACATTCAGCGAGTTCCACTCCTCACTATGTCATCTTTGGCCTGGTCTACACTGGGGGGGGATCGATCTAAGATATGCAACTTCAGCTATGAGAATAGCGTAGCTGAAGTCAACGTATCTTAGATCGACTTAGAATCACTTACTTCGCGTCCTCGTGGCACGCGATCAACAGCCGCCGCTCCCCTGTCGACTCTACTTCTGCCTCTCGCTGTGGTGGAGTTCCAGAGTCGACGGCAGAGTGATCGGGGATCGATTTATCGTGTCTATACTAGACACGATAAATCGATCCCCAGTAGATTGATCACTACCCACTGATCCGGCGGGTAGTGTAGATGTGGCCTTTGTGTTAACAGAGAAGGCAGAGGACTTATCAGCTGATATAAATAAAAGCTATTGATAAAAAATGAGCATCATTCAGAGTTAATTACATTGCCAACTGTTGTCATTATAGGTGTTTTTCAGTGCTTTAGTACACCAAACCCTTCGGATGACAGTAGCTTGCCAAGTGTAATGCGACTCAGAGGGAAGCACTGAAGGTTCTTCAGCAGATGGGCCTTGTTGGTGCCATCCCTGGTAGGTCCCAATAACCACTCAGAAATGTAAGTAAAAGGGTATTTTATAAGGGCTGATACGAAAGGGAAAGTTTGCAAATACCCTAGGTACAGAGGCTTAAACAGTTACAATAGCGGTAAATGTTTGGGTCTCTAAGGCAGTCCAGTCAAGAGTCAGGGCTCTTCATGTCTAGTGCCTGGAATGCCCTGTCCAATCTAGTTTCTATTCAAGTAAATAGGAGCTTGTGAGTTTGCAGCAGCTGCTCCCCCATAGGTCCCACACAGACCTGCACCCAGCTGTAATGTCTGGCAGTCTCAGCCTGTTCCACAGATGGCTCTGCATACAGGTCTTCAGGGTTCCATCCCACATCTGGCTTCTCTGCAGCTTCTGGCTGGCCATGTGGCTGCTGCCGCTCAGCAGAGCTCGGCCACTTCCTGGTTCAGGACTTTCCCCCTTGCCTGTTCAGGAGAAAGGGGGATGTGCACTGAGGAAAGGGCTGATGGAATTTGTAGTCCTCCGCTTAGTAGATCCGTCACACTATGAATGTTTCCTTTCATCATCTTTTTCTCACTGTAAGGGCTGTGCATACTGCTGTCACCAACTGGGTGGCAAATAGAGGAACCACTACTGCCACTGTTGGGTAAACAAATAAGTCTGCCAGGCTGTTTAGCCTCTGGACAACTTACAATCATACTGCTTTGTGTAATGTTAATAGTCCCTACTAGAGAGGGACAAGTAATTTTTGGCATTTTGCTCCAAACGGAGCCAAAATCTGTTTGTGGTTAAGAATATTATATAAATAATAATAATTGTTGTGTCTCTGTATTGCTTCATTTTGGCAAGGTCAGCAAGCTGAAATTCCACAAGCTGAAACGAGGACGCACTGGAAATCTTTTACCCAAGGGCCTGTTTTTGTCAGATTTTCAGTCTGATCTCCAGGCAGCACATACTTTTGCACACTTTTCTAAATCAGACCCCTAGACCATAGGGCCAGTGGTTGAGTTCTATAACAACAACAACAACAATCCAAGAAAAGGGTTCAGGGAGGGAGCTGGAGATGGCTGGGTCAATGGATTGGGATGCAGGATCACACTGAAGGAAGCCCAGATGTGTGCGTGTTTCTGGAAGCCTGGGGCTTAGAGAGACTCTATGCACAGGGGAGGAGTTGGATGCACTAGGATATTATGACGATGGGTAAATGTGGGAGTGAGCGGTGGCTGGGATGTTTCTGTTGGCACTAAGTTTCATTGGTGGTTGCTGGTACTTACACTTGGATTTTTTTTTACATTTTTGTAACAAGCATCTCTAGTCATAGATTTTTATGTATATTTTGTTAGAAATGTAAACAAATAGGTAAACAATATTTTCAGATATTACTGACCAAAATAACTATTGATTACTTTTGACTCCAGTTAGCAATTGAGAGCTTTGGGAAAGGGAGCTGTTTTATTTTATTTAGAATTTTATATCGTGGCAATTACCATGGTATCTCCATACTTCATAGCATGTGATATGGATTTTGTTCTGGTTCAGGCATCATCATCAGAATTGTTAACTAAATTCCAGTTGCAAAATCTTTATTTGGGGAAATCAGCCATCTAGAAAGAACCCAGCTTCATTTTCAAAATCCAGGCTAAGTTTGCAGGGCTGTACATTAGAAAAATATATTTTACTAATATTTGATCTGACAGTTGTTGAGGACAACCATGGAATCCCACATTGCTATTTTTCCTGTGTCACTTTTCAGAGTAGAATTACACCGTTAATAAGCTACATATTAATCATACTGAATAACTGGAGAATCACTTCACCTCATGGGATACATGTTTGTAGAACACATTGCTTTGTAAAAATGTCTAGAGAATCTTAGAATCGGAGCTTCATATTTATCACATTTATACTTGTTTTTATTCCATCATCATTTATTGGCTATTTTATCGAGGTACTTGTATGTATTTCAGTAGGTTGATTCACAGTCAAAAAAATTCAAACTGTCATTAGTAGCTTACAATTCAGAAGCAGTAAATAACTAGGGCTGTCAAGTGATTAAAAAAATTAATCGCGATTAATCACACAATGAAAAAAATTAATCGTGATTAATCATGCTGTTAATAATAGAATACCATTTATTTAAATATTGATGTTTTCTACATTTTCAAATGTATTTGATTTCAATTACAACACAGAATACAAAGTGTATAGTGATCACTTTATATTTATTTTTATTACAAATATTTGCACTGTAAAAAACAAAAGAAATAGTATTTTTCAATTCACCTAATACAAGTACTGTAGTGCAATCTCTTTATCATGAAAGTTGACCTTTCAAATGTAGAATTAAGAACAAAAAATAACTGCATTCAAAAATAAAACAATGTCAAACCTACCAGTCCACGCAGTCCTACTTCAGCCAATCACTCAGACGAACAAGTTTGGTTACAATTTGCAGGAGATAATGCTGCCCGCTTCTTGTTTACGTCACCTGAAAGTGGAAACAGGTGTTTGCATGGCACTGTTGTAGCTAGCATCGCAAGATATTTACATGCCAGATGCACTAAAGATTCATAAGTCCCTTCATGCTTCAACCACCATTCCAGAGGACAAACTGATGATGGGCTCTGCTCAATAACAATCCAAAGCATGTTCATTTTCATCATCTGAGTCAGATGCCACCAGCAGAATGTTGATTTTCTTTTTTGGTGGTTCGGGTTCTCCAGTTTCCGCATCGGAATGTTGCTCTTTTAAGACTTCTGAAAGTATATTCCACACCTCATACCTCTCAGATTTTGGACAGCACTTCAGATTCTTAAACCTTGGGTCGAGTGCTGTAGCTATCTTTAGAAATCTCACATTGGTACCTTCTTTGCATTTTGTCAAATCTGCTGTGAAAGTGTTCTTGAAACGAACATGTGCTGGGTCATCATCTGAGACTGCTATAACATGAAATATATGGCAGAATGCAGGTAAAACGGAACAATTCTCCCACAAGGAGTTCAGTCACAAATTTAATTAACACATTATTTTTTAAATAGCATCATCAGCATGGAAGCATGTCCTCTGGAATGGTGGCCGAAGCATGAAGGACATATAGATGTTTAGCATATGTGGCATATAAATACTTTGCAATCCTGGCTACAAAAAGGTTTTGCCTAGAGGGATTCTCTATGTTTTCAATCGGATTACCCTGTAAGGTATTTACCATCCTGATTTTACAGAGGTGCTTCTTTTACCTTTTCTTTAATTAAAATTCTTCTTTTAAGAACCTGATTGATTTTTCATTGTTCTTAAGATCCAAGGGTTTGGGTCTGTGTTCACCTGTACAAATTGGTGACAATTTTTATCAAGCCTTCCCCAGGAAAGGGGGTGTAGGGCTTGGGGGGATATTTTGGGGGAAGACGTCTCCAAGTGGGCTCTTTCTCTGTTCTTTGTTTAACACGTTTGGTGGTGGCAGCATAGGGTTCAAGGACAAGGCAAAGTTTGTACCTTGGGGAAGTTTTTAACCTAAGCTGGTAAGAATAAGCTTAGGGGGTCTTTCATGCAGGTCCCCACGTCTGTACCCTAGAGTTCAGAGTGGGGAAGGAACCTTGACAAAAACCAATCACAGTTTCCTGTTACTCCTGCAGCTTTAACATTTGAGGTTGTTGCATTTGTTTTGACGTAATGAACAAGCCCATTGTGATTTACCCATAATTAAAATTATTGATGAGGGTAACATCAGTTAAAGTTATTGGTAAAGCAGAAGAGCTACAAGCCAGGGTTAAGGCCCCAAGCTGAGACTCAGCAGCTCTAGGTTCAGTTTCTACCTCCCGCTCATGCTTCTTGTTTGATCTCCAGCAAGTTGCTAAATCTCTGTGCTACAGTCTGTAAAATAGTAGCTAATTACACTTTCTCACCTCATAGGAGAGTTGTGAGGATAAAATTAATGGTTGAGGTGTTGCGATACTGCAGTGATGGATAGAGCTTGCTGTGTGACTTTGCAAACGTGATTTCATCCCCAAATTCTTCAGTATCCCCATCTGTAACATGGGGATAGTATCAGAAGCCTGTTGTGAGGCTTATTTCATTAATATTTGAAAAAACAAACATGTATTTAAATACCACCTTCCATCAAGGGAGCCCAAAGTGTTTTATTTGTAGTTTGAGCCTGTAAACATTCTGAATTCTACCCAGGCCTCACTGTTATCTTCTTTTATGCCAGCTGGGCTGTTGGTTAAATATCTGAAATTGCTAAGATTTTCCAAGCTACTCTGTCTTAAATTATCAACATAATGGTCTCTTGCAAGAATACATGGAAATTAGAATGACAGGTTATATTCAGGGATAAAATCCCATGTTTAAATTGCCATATTTTGCTTCTGTCAGAAATAATAAGTGGTAGTATTTCTTAAAGCCACACATTTGCTAATGGTGTTTAACAGTCCAGGGGGAATAAATGTGCTGTCTGATCATGTGATAAACACTTATGAAAATTCAGGAAGCTGAATGTGACACCACTGCATTGGGGCAGTATGTGGTCTGATTGCAACCCCACACAGGAACACTAACCATGCCAGATTGGTTCAGTTAGTGATTATCACACCAGCGTGGCTCTGTCTCTTGTTTTTCTTCATTGTGCTACTATGTAGTCCTGGCTTAAAGCTACTTTGACAATTTTCTCCTGTTAAATTTGTTGCTCCAAGACCATAATTTGTATATATATAAAACGTGTATATGACATGAACAGGATGAAAAATGGTTAGTGATTTAGTGCTCTGGATCATTTTAACTGCTGATAGTCTTCATGACTATGATTATAATCAGCAATAAGTTTTTCTCTCAGTTGTTGTAACTGGGGCAGACATTTGGGCATCAGGAAGCTCACAGCCTTGTGCCTTTCTGATTTGGGGGAACTGTAAAAGAGAATCTCAACCCCCATTTTAAAAAGTGTCTATCTCTTTTCCTTTGGAAGAGAGCCTCAAAATGTAAGCCAGAAGGTAGAGTTGAATGGAGCAAACAGCTGGGTTCCACTTGTGATGCAACGAGAGAGATTCCTCCCCCCAACATGCACACACACACTTAATACGAGTCAATCAAGCCTGGGTGTCTCACTCAGAGTCGTCTCACTACAGTTCCCCAAAATCCTTAGGCCAGCGTTGTGTACCATGGTGTGGTAATCCTTGGAGGCAAAATCTTGGTTTTGCAGGTCCTCCCCAAATTCTGAAGCCAGATGGAGTCCTAGTAATTGGAAATGTGGAGTATTTGGCTTTTACATTCGACTATCAGTATATAGAAAGGATGGACTGTTTTATTCCATACAGGAAAACTAAAAATGTGAAGAGACACCAGAAGGACAGTAATTTTCTATCTTTGTTTCTGTAACTGGAATGTGTTCATTAGGTCATTGGGAGAAAGACAAAAATAAATTATGTAACAACATATCTATGAACTGTCTGGAGAGAGACGTATATGCACACTATGGTTTTTTGGGTTTATTCCCTTTCAAGCATTGACTATGTTAGATTTGCTTATGTGATTTGTGTAGCTATGAAACTATATGCATTTTGTCTTCTAGGTGCTACACCTTCACGTTTCTAAGCACTGTCCATGGGTGCTAGAGCGCAACTGCCATTTTGTTCTCAGAGCACAGCACAGCTGAGGAAAATGTATGTGGGACTGCCAGAAAAAAAAGGATCTAGGCAGGTTTCTTAGGAGCAACTCAGGAATACAGGAAGATATGTACAAGCACTGCTGTGTGTCTTTACTCAAGCGAACTTCCTGTGGGTTGCCAGAGAGGTTCATCTACTGCAGAAGTGCTAATGTTTCCTTCTGTCTTCTCCTACAATGCTCAACCGCCCCAACTATCCCTGTCTGTGCCTTGAAACCTCTCTACCAAAAGCCCATAAAGCCCCCTTATCTATAGACTTCCTCATTGTGGGGAAACGCACAAGCATAAGGTTTGCCTGATTGGGGGAGAACTAACAAGTCTCCCAAACTTTTCGGAATTGTGGGGTTCCTGACAAACCTCAGAAAGCTTAATGGGAGGCAGTTTATGACCTACCGAGGAAGAGCTCTACTTGATGCAAATCCTAAGGTCTACTAGATGTGGGCTCCCTTTCTAAAGATCTCAGGAATTGTGTATCAATGAGAATCCACTAGTGCCTGGCAACATCAGGAAAACAGAAAGAAGAGGTTTGGAAGGCACCACCAACTTTCTCTGCTCCTCAATCCCAAGTCATAGCTAAAAATATGAGAGACTTTCTCCCACAAAACTGTAAGGTGTTGCAGGCAAATGGCAGTGGTTCATATGCACATGACCTTTCAAGAATACTAAAATTAAAAAAACCCAACAAATCTTCAACTGCTAGTATAAGAATATACCCTCTCTTCAAGAACAAGAAAAGTAAAAACATACCAAGAGTTACAAAGTCTTAATATAAGTTGAATAGGTGAGAATGCAGCTCTACCTAACCAGTTCAGACAGGTTGCGAAGAATAACTTATCCATTGAAATTGTGGAGGGATTTTATGTAAGCAAAATGTAATTAAGGGAGTTGTAATCTTTGTTCTTCTATCAGTTAGAATCCTCAGAGAATCAGTATGTGCAAATTGTGGATACTTCTAATATTAGTCTCCTTTTTAGCTGTAGTTCATGACAACTTGTTTAAATAAAGAAGGACAAGGTGGGTGAGGTAATATCTTTTATTAGACCAACTTCTGTTGATGAGAGAGACAAGCAACAGAAATTGGTCCAATAAAAGATTTACCTCGCTCACTTTGTCTCTCTAATACCCTGGGACCAACACAGCTACAATTATATTAAATACAGAAATCAATTCAAGTGAACAAATGAATAATATTAAGCTCCTCTGAGACTGATTACTAGAGCTATATGAAATTGCTTGGGCTTGCTTGTAAGACTCTCAGCAAAAAGCAGGAGATAATTAGTGGAATTTCACTCCATTGCTGAGAAGCAAAAATTCAACACTGAAAAAGGCATGTTTTCCACCGTCTAAAATGCCAGGTAGCCTATTAAAACCCTAGTCTATTGAAGTTTAAAATAATGCTGAAACTTTGAAGCTTCCCCTCACCCTCTTGCAAATAGTTTCGTCACTGTCAAAGAGGCAAAAACTACGGGCCAGATTGCTAGCTGGTGTAAATCACCCCAGCTCCATTATTGTCAACGGAGCTTCACTGATTTACATCAGATGAGAATAAGGCCCTGTCTCCTGAAAACCCCATACAAAATATACAAACCCCAGACAAATCAGGAACATATGGAAAACGTTTGAAATTCTGAAATCCTCTGAGTGCTTCCATCTTTGTTTGAATACCCTTATCTGTTTGCTACATAGTATGAAGTATTCATGCATACAGTGGTCAAATTTTATCCCTCCTTCCCTTTGTATTTCTAACCTCACTGCCCTCAAGAGCCAGAAACCAGTTTCTTTTCTCACCACAGCACATAGCAGTGCTTCTGCTCTGAAACAGAAAATGATCAGTAAGAGCCAATACGTATCTGGTCTTCAGAGCATGTATTTGATTACCAGTTATATCTGAATGAGCACAATCCTATTTATCTGATCAAATTATACATCTTGATTTGTACTTTAATGCCATAAATACTGTGGACTACGTTCAATGAAACCATCAGAAAACCCTAGCTCTGGGGCCAGAGTGGCTGCAAAAGTAGTTGGCAATATATGGAGAGGAAGAATATGTAGGTTGGCAAATAAACTGATTCAACAGATCTCTGCTACAGCCCCACTAGCAGAACTCCCCAGGGTAGAATTCAAAGCTCCCTTTCCTATATTTGAATGCAAAAGGAGAGAGCTATGCAAATACCATTGATCTTCTACTATGGGGTAATCCCCCTACTTGGGGGATCAGCAGCCTTCACTAATGCAGTCAGGTAGTCTAATAGATATGGCTTCATATTCCAGAGTCGGTAAAATTCTTCTGAAACAGCAACTGTAGCCTAAAGGTCATTTGCTCTCATTCACATTTGTTGGGCTTGAAATATCCCGGTAATGACAACTGGAGAACAGCACTGAAGGATGTTGCATTCTGAGCTGTTTAAAAATCACCCATTCTTTTCTTATTTTGTGTAAAGATTTGTCCGTTCCTCAGCAATTGCTGTCTGTGAGTATGCGCATTTATACTAACACAAAACTATTTCTCCTCAAGGTACTGTTTGACTGTACGTAAACCTTTAAAACAAATTGTAATAAGCACAAGCCTGGTCCTCAGAGACACACATGCTCTTATATAGATGTGACCGAAAATTTGTCATCAAAATTTATTTTCGCCTAAAAATGACTTTTTGACCAAACCAAAAAAGTTTGTGCAAAATTTTCGATTTGATCAAAATTTGTCAGTTTCACAAAAAATGAAACCCATTATTTTTTGACAGCTGAAAATGTTCAGTTTTTTATTTTCAGCAACTGAAATATTTCAGCCTTTAGTGGGGAAAAAAAAGAACTTAAAGAGAGAAACAAATCCCAGCCCCGCAAGAGTGGAAACTGAAATTATTTTTTTTGTTTAATTGAAAAACTGAAAATTTCTGTGAAAATTTAAGCACTTTTTTGGTGTGTGAAAAACACCATTTTTTGATCATTCTAATCCCATTGACTTCATAGGAGCTGTGTGAGCATATATGAGGCAGAATTTTGTCACATAGCCTAAAATCTTATAGCCAAATCTCTCTCTCTCTCTCATTCCTGATTTTGTTTCATTTGTTTGAAAATCTCCTGAAACTACCAAATATCCAACACTATACTTAATAAAACTTACATGTTTAAAAAAAACCCTCATATCAACATATCTGTTAACGAAATCATTGTACAATTAATACCCCCCATGGACTCACATAAGGTTGTATAACAATAACAGCAATAATGATTTGTCAATGATTCCAAGGTATATTTGTGAGTAATTTATCCAATTCATTTTCAGATTAATTTTTTTCTTTATAAGTGTTCACCCAGTTTTAATCCTAGTGCACTAGAATTTGTAACTGCGTATGCCCAAGTGTCCTCACTTTAAAGCACTTTCTTTGCCTCTCATAGCTCTCATGTCTGTAGCTTTCCATTCACTTGTCTGTTCTGAGGACACGCATTTTTCTTCCAGTTTTCTTCAAACTCCCTTCCTGTGCTGACTGTCTGGCTCAATTGCACTCAGATTCTCCTAGTCACTTGATCGCTACCCTAGTGAAAAACTGTCAGGTTATAATTTAGCTGATTACCTAGTAGTAGTGTACAGCTGGTTTTCACTTTATGTCCTTTGGGTGCTCCAGGCTTCAGTTTATTTCAGCAAATATGTTTCCTTTCCCCATGTGCCACAAATGACTCTGTCCATTTGTTTTTGGATCACCTTCTTTCCTTTGATACGCATTTTACCTGCAAGGCTTTTGAAAATCTATACAGAGGAGCTTTCCTTCTGTCTATTTTAATTCATTTTGGTTTGATGTAAGCATAGAAGAGCAGCTCCAAAGAATACCACTCAGGCATAAAAGATTTTGTGTTGCAAAGAACTCAGGAAAATGCCATACCAAGAAAAAACAATTTCCCTAGCTACTGGAAACTCAAATAAGGAGGATGCTAGGCAGTACCTGTCCATGGCTAGATACAAAGCTGAGTGCTTCCACTTGTTTCAATAAGACAGGAGCAGAGGGTTTTCTGTGAAATATAAAGTCTTCTACTTTGCATAGATTCATGATTATGGTTCAAAGTCAAACTCAGTTTCTTATAGAATGATGAAAGTTGTAAACTCCTCTGGGCTGGATCCTTTTTATTTCTGCCTGATTATCTATGGTATATTAATAAGAAGACCAGCTATTATATATACCCAGAAGTGTTTTTTTTTAAAGTGATCTCTCTTCCCTTTTACATGAAGAAACTAGATTGGATAAAATCATTTATCTTGTGGATAGATTAAAAGATAAAAAGAAACCAGGTCAAGTTATTTACTGGTATAACTCCACTGTACAGTGAGAAGAAAATGTAACCGTACATCTCCTGAGAACTACTACTACTGCACATCTACATTTCTGCTTTAATTTCATAGGTACTGGGTTTTATATATTACTAAAAATGCCTTGTGACAGTCTTGGTACCTTTCATTTTCAGTATGAACAAAGCCTTACCTGCCCTCTACCATTCACTTTCTAGGGTTCTGAATTCCTGTACTCTCTTTGTACAACAGATGGTAGGCAAATCGTTTTCTTTCCAAATACCCTATGATTACAAGCTTCAGTTCCGTTCTCTATCTCCTCGTTCATCTCCACAGATTATCTCTGGCAGACATACCCAAGTAAAATGAGTCTGATTACCTGATCAGTTCTTTAACTCTGTTTCATTTTAAGAAAAAAGGATACAGTAATTATGAGGTGCAGAGGCATGTTCAATTGATCTTTCATGTGTAAGTCACGGTCAGGATTTATGTGCAATTCAAACATAAAACCTGAAGACTTGTAAGAACATGTACTGGCACATGGGCTGGGGGTTGTTTAAGTAACAGTAGATTTGCACATAAAAAGACAGAACACATGGTTGGCAGCTGGAATTTATGAGGATCTTTATTTAATAAAATAGTAGTAGCTACCTTGTGCTGCTAAATTCCTTTAGTAGTGACAAAATGGTGGCAGGAGAGTAAAATGCTCTCTTTTAAAATAAAATAAAAAAACATTACTTTTTGGAAAATAATAATTTCTTATAACCCTTTTCAGATGAAGCATGGCAATAAAATTGCAGCGTGAAGATAAGGTCCCCACTTGTCACTGTGGCTGCCATGGTAAGTTTGCAATTTTGTGTAAAATAATAGGCAGCCACTCAGTGTGGAAATTACGGTCAATCCTGAGAACGGCTGCAGTTCCTATAAAATGTATTCCTTGTTTCTACTGGGATTAGCTGATCAGTGTGTATTTTCCAGCTACCACTCATGTAGATTGGCTTTGCAATCGCAGCCTTTTGGGGCTGATTTTTTGTGGGAAACTATTTGGGTCTGATTGTGCTCTGATTTACACCAGTATAACTCAGCTGTCTTGTGGGGGAGATTCAATGTCCCATCGGCCCTTTCCTTCATTTCTCTTCTAATAGACCCCAGTTTCTTCCTTCAAAAGATAAGTAGGGAAAGAGCTTGATCATAAAAAAAGGAACAAAGGGATAGAGGGACAGTATTTTGCGCAAGTTTCATTGGGTTTATAGCAAAACTGAAAAAGTTGCCAAGTTCTTGCGGTCTTGTCTAAATTCTGGCTTGAGTTTTGTCCTGAGCTGTAAAACCATATGATCTCTACCTGCTGATAAAACTGGCTGAAATGAATGCACACCCCCATCAATAGGTTTTAAACAGCCCCATTCACAAGCCAGTGCTTTATTTTTCTTTCTCTCCAGGGTCATCTTAATGATATAATGAGGCTTGTGAGTCCACTGGAACCTTGTTTTTCCTAGGCATCACTCAGTGTGGGGAGTTGACAGCTGGGGACATGACTGCAAGTATGTTAAAAATGAAGAACCGAGAGTTTTTTCTCCTTCCTTTTCTTATGTCAGTGGTGGGCTGTTTTTTCAAGCCAAGGCACATATTTTGATGATGACTGTGTGATCATGAAAAACTTGTAACTATTTTACAGGCAACTGCATAGCTTCAGAACAACACACTTTGTTTCTTGTCTGGTATTTTATTTTTTAAAGTCAGCAACATTCAGTGCTGTGTTTGCATTTCAACCAAAGTTTAGTTCTCCCCAGAGATTCCATCTTGTTTTCAGGAGACACTTGTTACAACTTTGCTTTTTTATTTAGCTCCCAGCCTATTCTCATTGTTTAGTTGGAAAGACCTTCATCCTTTACCATATTAGGGATTCCATTGAGCATGAGATCATAAAAAGGACCTGAATGCCACATGTGTGAGGTGGTGATTTGACTGGGCCACCAACCCAGTGAAGCTGGCAAATATGAACCAGGAACCAAAAAATCCTCATAAAAAAATCCTTTCATTACATTGCTGAATTTTAAATTTTGAATGAATTGACCTCGAGAGCATGTGCTACGTGTTAATTACTGGTATTTCCTTTACAATTGTTATTAACCAATATTTAATATTTGTATTTGAAATCTGCCCCTACCCTTCCATTCTTCATTTGTTTAAACAGTCTGAAACAGTGCAATTCTGTGCACATTTTTAACACACAAAATCATCCGTGGTTTAGGAAATGTGTGCAGAAAATCTGTACCCCACTTGGTGTGATTGATGGACTGATCGCACGAACAACACAGGCAATTGTGGGTATCTATTAAATTTAGAGATGGGTCTTAGGTCTGAGTTTTAAAATATTGATTCATTTTTCAAAGCCTCCAAATCTTAAAGTAGGGACTTGTAATGATAGAGGTCCGCTACAAAATTCTCACCCAGACCTGGGTTTTGAATACTCTCAAAATGCTGGAGCATCTTGGTCCATCTCTAATAATAAGACATATAAAATACTTGTAGCTTGTCCACATGCTTGTGAACACTACTACTGTGCTGCTTTTTTAAAACTACTTCACTTTTTTCCTTACTGGTTGAAGTGTGGTTAAGCACTAAAACTCCCACAAATTTACTAGCTTTATTTTTCATTGGTTCATGAAAAGGTCTTCTTCAGCAATGATTTGTGTATGGTCAAGCTTTGCTTTCAGTTTCAAATTCAAGTGAACCTCACCCAATATTTCAAAGAATGCTCAGTTGCACAGCTGAGAGAAACCACATATTTTGCAGAATTTTTATGCAAAAACATAAACTTCACTTAGAAGTCTCATGAAATTTAGTAATCTTTCAAAGAAACTGGTTCAAACTTCCAGTTTACAATGATATTTGAAATGGCGAGTTTTGCCTGACTTTGTATTGCTTTGCAAACTTTTATCACGGCTCTAACTGATCTGCAACAGATCTGTTACTTTTCCTGTGTGGTGGCTTCTTTTAAAAAAATCTATTTCTAAATAGTTTTCACCTCAGATATCTTGAGTTTATGTATTTAATTTGGGAATGCCAGATGGGGACTGACCTAGAATCCTGAATCATAGAATCATAGAATATCAGGGTTGGAAGGGACCTCAGGAGGTCATCTAGTCCAACCCCCTGCTCAAAGCAGGACCAATCCCCAATCAAATCATCCCAGCCAGGGCTTTGTCAAGCCTGACCTTAAAAACTTCTCAGCACACTACACTTTTGGGAGGGTTCAAAATCCAAAACTGAACAGAGATCTGAATTTTACATAGATAGCTTCTCTCTCCAACAGACTGTGAATCAGAACCTCAATTCTCAACTGCTCCAAATTGTAAGAGGTGGGAGCAGGGATGGAATTTGAAATCTGAATTTAATATTGGTCAAAATTGGACCCTTTGGGCCCATCTCTAAAGAGTCTCCTTTTTTCAAACAACCCTTTCACAGTCCCCCTCTCCCTGGCCTCTGCCCACTGCTACCCTGCATTTGGAATTCTACATGTATGACATGTATAATTGAGAGGTGTCTTTAGAGGAAATGGACTGAATGAACTGTGGAATGTGTTCTTTAAACACAGAAAAATTGTGGAAAGATGCATGCTGTAGTTTCTGAAAGCAGTAGTTGAAATTTGTGTACCGTACCATATATGTTTTGTAATTAAAATGGCCCTCTGATACCAATATAATTACCTAGTGAAGAGACATTCCTCACAGTCTAGGCTTCGGGATTTTTATTGTTAAGTGTGGAGAAACCTTTCAAAGTCTCCTTGCTTTAATGCCAATGACATTTATTACTGTACAGTGGTGATCTTTATGACTGACTACATATTTTTGTTGAAGAATAATGGGACTTTGAAATGTTACAATTGGTTATGTTAACTTCAAGTTACTAAGTTGTGTAAACAAGTCAGGTTCATCAATTTAACATAATTATGCATTGTAGATTTCTATTTTTGTTAAAAATATGTGGATAAATGTTAAAAGTTTTGAAAATGAGAGACTAGGCCAGGGACAGGCATCCGTGCACCTTCCATACACCACTCTGCTGAGTTCTGACATGTCACACCTTTCTTGTTCCAGACCACAGGCCTGTGACCCAACTGATGTCATGAATAATCCTTATTTACCCCGAGTAGTAGTGCTGGTTTCAGTGGGACTAGTAAAATGAATAAGAGTTACAGGATTGGGTCCCAGGGCCCTTTTAAGCAATGTCTACTAATTATAATGAATAGTGTAAAATTCTGTCATAAGAACATAAGAATGGCCCTACTGGGTAAGACCAAAGGTCCATCTAACCCAGTAGCCTGTCTTCCGACAGTGGCCAGTGCCAGGTAATGATTTTACAGTGTAGAAAAATATCCATTGGTTTAAGATGAGATCTTTCATTTTCACTTTGGGATCTTGGGGATAATGGTGGATGAATAGTCACCTATCCTTGTCAATTTTGTAATTTGACTCATTTTCTGTTTTTTGGGGTCAAGCAAAGAAGCCAACTGTCCTTCCTCAACCCAATAAACAATCTTCTGTCCACTTTTCCATGGGGCAGGGAAAATATTTCTCCCAGTGCTACAGCATGACCCACACTGCATCAGTCTTAAGGCATCATTAATCTGTGGAACCCACTGCCACAAAGTATCACTGGGCCAAGAATTTAGTTGGCTTCAAAAAAGGATTTAACTTAGACATGGGTAATAAGAATACTCCTCATGCTTCTAGGGGGGTAAATCTGAAATTAGACATGGAGCAGATACCTGAACTTAGAATGTAGAAGTGAGGGAGGACAAAATAGATGGTTTGCCATTTGTCTCATTCGTGACACTATTTACTCACAGAGTAATGCCATGTGCCAGTACATCCCACTTCCTGAACAGAGAGACAACTCCTGGGGTAAAATCTTGGCTCCATTAACATCAATAGCAAAACTTCTATTAACCTCCCTGGGGCCAAGATTTCGCTCCTGAAAATATTATATATCACCGAAGGCTGTTACAACCTTTTCCCATCCCCCAACGTATGATCACTAATCTATTGTGAGTGGATGAAATTTCTGGATCCCAAAAGCTTACCAGTGAACTAGATCTGGGTAGCATCCAGTTACAGTACACTTTCTAGCTCTGGGTCTATAGGGCACACTGCCAGCCTCAGACCTATAGTCTGACACTCTTCTTTGGAAGGTGGGGCATGACTGCCCCACTGCCCTTGAACCCAAAATCAGTGTCTAAGACCTCCCAACACCCCCACCAGTTGACTACACATGCTCTCCCAGAACTCCATCTAGAACTCCAGGCTTCTAGTTTAACACCTTCATAGACAATGGGGCAGGAAAGCAAGGAACTTAGATTTAGCAAAGGAATTTGTTAACCCCAGAACTGTTCATAAAGCATTGGAGAGTTACAGTTCTTTGAAAACTATAGTCCTGAGACACACCTGCCTAATAAATGATTAATCCCCATCTGTGAGCCTGAGTATAATCAGCGTTTCATAGTCCCTCTTGTGCTCACCCTCCTGCAAGTCCTTTGGGTGTGTGAGGTGATGGTTGGTCCTGCACAGAGCAGAACCCCTCTTAAGTAGGGTGCTATGTGGTCAAACTTGGGGAGCTCCATTTGGTCTCTCCCATTCATGTTTGTCACCCCCCCCCATCCCAACACCCCACATGTGGAAAGTCCATTGTTCCATGGGGATGGATTGGAAGCTGAGCATCATTCCAAGTCAATGTTATGAGGCTATGGTTTTGTCAGCTCTTAGTGTTAGTCCTTCAATGAGGTGTTAAACCCCATTCCTGAACAGGCAGCTGTCTGAACGCAGCACAGTAGGTTGACTTCGGGTATGTCCAGATTTGTGTTCAACCCAATATACAAAATGGAGTTCATAATTTGATGCTCATTTCTATCCATCTATCTAGATAGATAGATAGATATTGTCACAGAGGCAATGCCAAATCATTGTCCTTGACCATCGGAAGCATATTTAGCATAGGAGGATGAAAGGGACAATCCATGAATAAAAGCAGGTAGTAGATTTTGTAGTAGCTACACATGCAAAGTTATAATAAAAATAAATCTCAGTGCTTTAGTACTCTCTGTTCATGCTGAATTTTAAATCACTACGCTGCTTTAAAACCAGAAATCCTGGCAGGTATGTGTAAAATCCATTCCCATTTTACTCAGCTATCTGTTATTTCTCATTGAATAACTCCCAGCAGTTATTTCTCTTCTCCTATTGTAGTTCATAGATATAGTTTGAAACAGGCAGATATATAGTTATTTAATGCTGTTTTGATCATGGATGAAAAACCATGTAATTTAAAAAAAAAAATAAAAAGGATATCCCTTTTTTCTATCCCTAGAGGATAAAATACCATCTTAGCCTTTTGCTAGTTGTTATAACAGAGTCTAGTCTGACACCTAATAATGTCTTTGGTTTTTAATCTCTTGGGCAGAATATATGAGAAATAATTTTCTTACAAAGCTTTTCTGTTTTGCCATGTTTTTGGACCATGAATTGATATTTGTAAATTGTTTACTGTATCTTATGGAAGTTTACAATACACAGAAGTCGTTGGCTAAGATAGTCTCATTTGATGAATGGTAGGGGTTCTTTGATTCCTCCCCCTTTTTCTATTCTTTTCTTCGCTCTTGTTTTAGGATAAAAGAATGCAGAGATTAACTGGTGGAGCTTTGCTGCAGAGATTAAATAGGAAGAATTTAAACCTAATGAGATATAGTTAAGAAGGTTGAAGTGATATGAATAGTCTCAGAATTTGAGACTTTTAATTTCATTGGAACAGGGAGATTTGTATCCCTCTTTCTTTTTTGAATAAGCTGCATTAGAAAGGAACTGAACCAATTCAAACAAAGCCAAGTATCCAGGAACAGGGGATCTGCCAAAGGAATGTGGTTATTTTACTACTCAGTACAGAAGAGCAAAATCCTAAACAATTTATTCTACCTGCAACCCCTGAAACAAGGGTTCAAATAAAATGGGATCCAGACAGAACTACTCCTGGATCTGGATTTGGAAAACCAACACCTGGTCAGCCAGTCTTAGTAAAATTCATATTACCTCTTGTTACCAAGCTACTGCACTTCAACATGCCTTTCTCTAAAAGATTGCATATGGATATACCAGTGTCAAGGTTCCTCCCCCACTCTGAACTCTAGGGTACAGATGTGGGGACCTGCATGAAAAACCTCCTAAGCTTATCTTTACCAGCTTAGGTCAAAACTTCCCCAAGGTACAAAATATTCCACCCTTTTGTCCTTGGATTGGCCGCTACCACCACCAAACAAATACTGGTTACTGGGGAAGAGCTGTTTGGACACGTCTTTCCCCCCAAAATACTTCCCAAAAACCTTGCACCCTACTTCCTGGACAAGGTTTGGTAAAAAGCCTCACCAATTTGCCTAGGTGACTACAGACCCAGACCCTTGGATCTTAAGAACAATGAACAATCCTCCCAACACTTGCACCCTCCCTTTCCTGGGAAATGTTGGATAAAAAGCCTCACCAATTTGCATAGGTGACCACAGACCCAAACCCCTGGATCTGAGAACAATGAAAAAGCATTCAGTTTTCTTACAAGAAGACTTTTAATAAAAATAGAATTAGAAATAAGAAATCCCCCCTGTAAAATCAGGATGGTAAATACCTTACAGGGTAATTAGATTCAATACATAGAGAACCCCTCTAGGCAAAAACCTTAAGTTACAAAAAAGATACACAGACAGAAATAGTTATTCTATTCAGCACAATTCTTTTCTCAGCCATTTAAAGAAATCATAATCTAACACATACCTAGCTAGATTACTTACTAAAAGTTCTAAGGCTTCATTCCTGGTCTATCCCCGGCAAAGACAAAATGTAGACAGACACACAAACCCTTTGTTTCTCTCCCTCCTACCAGCTTTTGAAAGTATCTTGTCTCCTCATTGGTCATTTTGGTCAGGTGCCAGCGAGGTTACCTTTAGCTTCTTAACCCTTTACAGGTGAGAGGAGATTTCCTCTGGCCAGGAGGGATTTTAAAGGGGTTTACCCTTCCCTTTCTATTTATGACAACCAGGAACATGTGAACTGGTTCAAATATGAGGGTGGGGGAGAAGATAGTTAAAGAGGGCACTATTGCACTTCATCTGTTTAAAAAGAGTGGACAGCCATAAACCTTCCATTCTTTCCTTATTACTCAGGTCTGGTTCACACTACAAAGTTAGGTCAACCTAAGTTGACCTACTACCATTGATGCAGTGGTAGTGTAGACACTGGGTTACATGTGTCAACCCCAACAGTCCTCCAGCAGATATCTCCCAATGCCCCTGTTCCCATGACAGTGGCTCCTCTAGTCACAATTCTGAACTCTCCTGCCCAGGAATCGCAGAGACAGGAAGCCCACCCATTTAAAAAAACTCAGCATGTTGCTTAAATATGCTGGCTTCGTGCAGACGGAGAGTTACACGTAGACACACTCCTTGGAATTAGGTTAGAAGTCCTGAATCTCCTCGGCCTGTGGGAAAAGCAGCAAGCAGGACTGTGGGAATTTTAAAAATGGTGTGAAAATTATGGGATGGAATAAGCATTGTAGGATGGAGAAAGTGGGATTGTGAGAACTTGACTCCTGTTTTGTGGAAATCCCTGGGAAAATTGCTGGTATCCCAGAAAGCACTGCAAAAACATCCCACAGGGCAGTGTGCTGGATGGCAGCATGGGGCACACTGGATACCTGCCCAGATTTTCTATCAGCACAACCACTCATGGTGAGGACATATAGCACCAACATAGGCAGCCATGTATGCACACTCCTGAGCAAAGTTTGTAATGTAGATACCACCTCAGTGTCTTGCCCACCCTCCAGATCAGATCCCTGCCCTTGCCCTGAGAAGGGGCAGGGGAGAGAGAAAACAATCCTCTGAAATTTTGCTCTCCAGCTGCTAGGGTTGCTCTTATGGGTGCTGAGCAGTGGCCAACAGCTCTTATTATCGTTCTTCCTTCTCACTTCCTCTCTGCCATCTACTACCCTGCTCAGGACTACACAGAAGGAAGCCATAGAGAGGAGCCAGAGAAGAGGAGGAAGAGAAAAAACAGATCTGATAAGAGCCCTATGGAATTCCCTGTGAGATTGGGATAGAAGTGTATGTACTAGAAATGAAGCTTGAAGGTGTGAAATTGAGATTTGACTGATTTGGGGGGAAATAGTAATTGACAAGTCCCTTCCTACAGATTTCAAGTCAACTCTGCCTTTGAATCATACTTCCCTAACTTCAGGCTTTTGGACTGAAACCAAGATTCTGGTGGGAATTTTCACCTCTCCCTCCAAAATCTCATGACTTTTAGTGCTACAATTGTGACAGGGGAAAAATCAAGATTTGACTGATTTGGGGGGAATTCTTGGTTGAAGAGCCCCACCCACGGTTGAAGTGGTTGAAGAGCCCCACCCACGGCAGAATAGAGGGATGGCTCTCATTAAAGCAAACTGCAAAAAGGACAGTGCTTATCTCTTGAGACCCCACTTTTGTCTACTGTAAATTGAAGGCAGGGAATATATTATTCCCCCATTTAATCCTCGAGTTAAAAAACCACCCTTAAGAAGAGAAAATTCACATAGTTTTGGTCTAGTAGCAAAAGCAAAACTCTAGAGGCCAGGTGTGCAGAGAGCAGCAGCCAACAAGCAAAGATGAGGCTCTTTGATTTCTCACTATAAGACGGTTTGTCTTGATTAGCACTCTTATGAGTGAGCCTGATCTCTCAAGGTTTCCTGAACAAATGTTTGGAGAAATATCTGCGTTTGAGATATTTATCTGAAGCAAAGTGAGCCTCTGAGGTTTGCCCATTGCTGTGGTTTAGATTGGAATCAGCTCTGTTTTCAAGGTAGTATAGGCACAAGTAGGGGTCCCTTTCACGGCAGAAGTCTGCATTCCCACTGTTGCATGGTCTCTCTATGAAATTCTGAAAGCCATTTTTCAGTTTGTCTGCGCCTGTGAAACAGCTGGAAACTGCATTCAAAGCACTGGGAAAATCAAACATACAGCAAATAGCAGTGCCACAGTGAGGTAACTCTATCTCTACTGTGCACTTACCACATTCAGAAAATGTGCCAGAATCATGCTGGGGGAGGAGCAGTAAAGGGGGGAGAGGTCAGTTTGTTGGCAAAAAAAAAATATTTATTTATAACAAGAACTATGGGTGCCAGGTTTTGTTACATGGATGTGAGGCACAGGGCTAAGACTAGCTATGATGATGCCTTCCAGCTAGTGAGCACACAGTGCAGTCCCCACCCAGTGGCTTAACTCACTGTGTGTGTGTGTCCTTCCCATTACTAGCCCCCGAGGCTCATACTGGGACACTTGTGGCCTGCAAGGCAGAAGCCCTGACAGGTGAGGCAAAAGGAAGCCTCCCTTAACTAAGGCCAGTAATAGCTATGCTAAGCTTTTCTCTGCAGGAAGTTGCTCTTTGCATAGTTACATGCTTGGCAGGGGATTTGTTGTTTCATGCAGATATCCACAATTTGCTGTGGTGATTCCCCAAAGTCACTATTAACACACAGAAATCAGAGCACTTTCTTTTGTTCTTATTTTGAAAATTAGGCACAGTGGGAATTGTTTCACTTTATCTGAACTGGAACATCAAAGGCTGCAGGATAAGAGAAACATACATTGCGCCTCTAACACCAAGGCAACATTAGAAAGAGAGAGAGAATAAGCTACCTCAATTAAAACAACTAAAATTCATGCACTATACCATGGGCACAATTTAATCTAGGCCATAGTCAAAGACACACTGATAAAGAGGCACTAATAAATAGATACAGTTGATAGAAGGCATAGGAGAACAAACAGAATCAAATGAACTAGCTAGCCAGAATAAATGGTTTATTCTGCATGTTAAACATTGTAATCCCTAGCAGTTTCAACCCCTCTCTCAGTACGGTTGTAGTCAGGAATACTTGAGAACCTGTAGGGAAATTAGCTACTCCCATCTCTTGCAGATATTTTATTTGAGGGAACTTAGATTGTCAAGGGCTTAATCCAGAGGCTTTTCAAATCAGCAATGTTTCGATGGATTTAAATGGGCTTCAGATGACACCCATAATAGATAGCATATTTGGGTTGATGGGATAAGAAAATGTATTACTTTTTATGAAAAATGGGAAGAAACTTTGGAAATAATACAGGATTTAAAATCTGCTAAAATATTCATAATTCATAATATTCATAATTCACTGTTACTGTTGCTTAAAAAGTATCACAGGCATGACTTTGACTCCAGTTAAATGGATGCGTGCTGGAGAAGGCAAGCCAGAAGAAAAATAATCTAATTTCTGCTGGCAAGCATGCAGTTTGCCAAGTTATATTAATACTAGAGTGCACTGGAAATTTTCAGAAATTATGTGAAAAACAAGGCTAAAATATTCATGAGATGTTTCCATTTTCTGACCCACTCTTAATTAATATACATTATCTTCTTTTGGCTGTAGAATTTTATATATTGAGATGATGTACCTCAAATAACTAACATTATATAGAGTGAAAAGATAAATGCAAGGGAACAGATTGCCCTCTCCACTGTAAACACCCAGAGGGGAGAATTCAAAGAGGAAGAAAATTCTGCTTGCCGAGTTGGCTGAAGGGGTTCAGCTCCGTGGATTCCTTGAGATTTGCTAAAAGATTCCAGCTCTTGATTTGCTCCGGCTCCCTAATAGGTAGGGCCCCACCAAATTCACGGTCCATGTTGGTCAATTTCATGATTATAAGATTTTTAAAGTAGTAAATTTCATGATTTCAGCTATTTAAATCTGAAATTTCATGGTGTTGTAATTGTAGGGGTCCTGACCCAAAAAGGAGATGTGGGGTGGTCAAAAAATTATTATAGTGGGGGTTGTATTACTGCTGCCCTTACTTCTGCACCGCTGCTGGCGGCAGCTTTGCCTTCAGAGCTGGGCAGCTGGAGAAAGATGGCTGCTGGCTGGGACCCCAGCAGAGTAAGGCAGAGCCGCGGCTAGTAGCAGTGCAGAGTTAGGGAGGGCATGGTATGGTATTGACACCCTTACTTCTGCACTGCTGCCTGCAGAGGTGGGCTCTCGGTCAGCAGCCACCACTCTCCAGCTGCCCAGATCTGAACGCAGCAGTGCCAAAGTAAGGGTGGCATGGTAAGGTATTGCCACCTTTACTTCTGTGCTGCTGTTGACAGGGTGCTGCTTTTAGAGCTAGGCACCTGGACAACAGCCACCGCTCTCCAGCCACCCAGCTCTGAAGGCAGCACAGAAGTAAGGGTGGCAATACCATGACTGCCCCTAAAATAACCTTGCGACCCGCCTCCCCTCCCCCCCGCAACTCCCTTTTGGGTCAGGATCCCCAATTTGAGAAACGTTGGTCTCCCCCATGAAATCTGTATAGTATAAGCTAAAAGCACACAAAAGACCAAATGTCATGGGGGGAGACCAGATTTCATGGTCTGTGACATGTTTGTTTTTCATGGCCATGAATTTGGTAAGGCCCTCTAATAGAGCTACTCTGTGGCGCCACCTTGCCACGGAATCCTCTGCTTGCTGTTGGCCCTTGACTCATCCTCACGCATTTCCCATGGAAAAGTTTACTCATGGAGTTAGTAGAGAGACAAGATACGATCTTTTAGCCCTCTGATCCAAGTGCTTGATCCAAAGCCCATTAAGTCAATTAAAGGCCCTGGATCTCGTCAAAGGGCTTGATCCAAAGAATCTCATTGATTGAAGTGGGTTTAGGATCAGATGCTATTGGGCTACAGGTCACAATGTAGCCAATGGTTATTTTTAACTCTAAGCTGTACCACAGCCCATTCATATTTTCAAATAATTTTAATTGGTGTTTGAAAGTAATCAGCAGAAACATTACTATACCTCCATTATTACCAGGGACCCAGTGTAGTTATAAGCCTATTTTTACCTTTTTAAAATAAAAGTATCCCATATTTAATAAACATTCTAAAGAGCTTGCAGTCCAGAACACTATATATATTACTGCCATTTAGGCCATGAGCTCTCTTTTAAAATTTTTAACCAGCACACTGAGACATCCCACCTGGGGAGAGAGCTTAGTTTTTAATGTTCTCCCTGCTTTTGAGCTTAGGTAAAGTTTAAGAAAGGTTACAACACTTGCTGTTATTTAAAAAAACCCTGTTCATACTGCTCTTCTGAAGAACTCCCACACCCACATGGTGCTGAAGCAACATGGGAATATTATAAAATGGCATGTTTTAAAAAAATCCTATTCACCATCCTCTCCTAGATTCAGACTCCTAAATTCAATCCATGCCTGGGGTATGAATATGACAAAATATATATGGGAACAAAATAACCCTGCTCCATTGATATGTTGAAAAAAAAGTTTCATCATACAAACTTTAAAAATTGCCATAAGGGAAAAGCCAAAAGGCCTGTCATGGATTGCTATTATGACCCAGATTTTCAACTGTTGTTAATAGGACCATGGCAATTTACTCCAGTGTGGACATGGTCCTCCGTCTCCAGCTGCTCCAGTAAAAGATGACCTCCTCTCTCTTTCCCCTCACAATCTACCTCATTTAGCAGTGCTGAATCAGAGCGATTCGCATGAGTAAGTGGTCCCCACCATGAGTCAGTGTTACAAAATCAGGCCTTTAGTGATCATCTTATTCCAGTGGTTCTCAAACTAGGGGTGCTGCTTGTTCAGGGAAAGCCCCTGGTGGAGTGGGCCAGTTTGTTTGCCTGCCGCGTCCACAGGTTCGGCCGATCGCGGCTCCCACGGGTCGTGGTTTGCCACTCCAGACCAATCGGGGCTGCAGGAAGGGCAGCCAGCACATCCCTCGGCCCGTGCCACTTCCCGCAGCCCCCATTGGCTTGGAACGGCAAACCGCGGCCAGTGGGAGCCGCGATTGGCCGAACCTACGGACGCGGCAGGTAAACAAACTGGCCCGGCCCGCCAGGGGCTTTCCCTGAACAAGCGGCGCCCCTAGTTTGAGAACCACTGTCTTATTCCATGTAGCATAAGGAATAATAGCCTTGTTTATTGTTTTTCTAGCAAGTGTCACATCAGGTGCAATTCTTATTGAAATAATAGTGCCATCACATTTAGAGATGTATCATTTTCCACTCCATTCATTTGAGGTTGAAATAATCTTCCGCACATGCCACTCAGACCATTTCATTCCTTTCCTCATATCTCTCCTCTGGCCTTCTTAACAAGGTCCAGCTTGTTCTCGCTTTCAAAACTCTGTATAATTGTATACTTGCCTGTGTCTCTTCCCTTATTTCTTACTTTGCTCCAGCTCTGCCAGGGAATTCTACATGTCCTCTCTTTCCATCTACTCTCATCTTCTTGCCTTTTGCCATGCTGTTGCTGTCTCCTACTCCAGTAACTCCCTCCCTATATAGCCCAACTCCTTCTTCCAATCCCTTCCTAAAAGTCACATCTTCCCCTAGCTCCACAAATACCAACTCACCAACCTGTTCTATTACAACCTTGTTCTGAGTATGCCAGTGCAATTTCTATTGTTCAGCTGCTTAGATGAGAAACTCATGGGCACAGAATGTGTCTTCTTCTACGTCTTGTGCAGTACTGCCTTTAACATAAGCTCTTAATGTTAAATAATATTCCGGCCTTGAAAAATTCTGCTTTCCCACTGTGAGTAATTCTTTTATACAGGCAAATAAAATACCATCAGGTTTGTAATTACCATCAGTCATGATGGCAAAGGATGGGTAACTGGAAATTTTCTTGAGCCGAATAACAATTTTCATGACAATTTTGCACAGCTGTAATAATTATAACAATACCTTTTTTTTCCTCCCCCACACTGTGTGGTAATTTGGAAAAAGCTAAACAGGGAGAGGAACTATAAGAAATATAGTCATATAATCTTCTTTTATCCCAGCCCCCTCTCACTCTTCCATGCCAACTCATGGAATTTTCCCAAGGAAGGACAGTGAAAGAAAACTAAAATAATTTTTCTATTTTTATTTCAAATGAGAATTTGGAGTTACAAGAAAGAGAGAGTGAATCTGATTGGCTTGGAAATATCTTTCTCCCCATCCAGCTCAATCCTCCCTGTATAGAGCATGCATATGTGTGGGATGAGAGCGTGAAGCACTTTAAAGGAACTCCAGTTCTCAGCAGAACAAGAGAGAGCAGTTTATTTATCTTCATCTACAAATCTCAGACACAAACTGCCTATCAAATAAACAAAAATAAGTGAATTTAAAACAAAACTACATTTAACTACAACGAAATTAAATGTAAGTTGAAGATTGCTTGAAAACACTGTTCAAATTTGAATGCTTTATACGCTGATATAAATGGGAAAGAGATTTTTTTCTACCATACAATTAATTTGCTCAAAAGGAAGTTGGTAAACTAAGTGGAATATGTTCAAAACAGTCAACAGATAGAAGAATGTTGAAACTTGCAGAGGAATTTTTTGTATTAGTTGGTTGTTGGTTTTATATATTTAGGATCAGATTTTTCAAAAGAGATCATCACCCAACAGCTCCGATTTAGGCACTTAAATGAAGTGCCACATTTTCAAAAGGGGTCAGGATTCAACATTTACCTTTGAGCATCTCTGAAAATCTGGCTACCAGTTATTGGTTCTGAGCACTCTTGAAAATCTCGTACTCAGCAACTATGCACTATTAACAGCTTTTAATAGAAGATGTGCTGGAAATTTCATTTGAAGTTGCAAGATGACTTTGATTATAACACTTGATTGGTCTTATATGATAACTTTTATTTACTTGATCATTTTTATGAAGAAGCTATTGTTTTTATAAAAAAACCAATACCTAAACTTGGAAACTTCAAACCTCACATATGGCTAGGCCACCATGAGAAATAGCTGTTACATGAATTTGAGTGAGAACTTTGTAATATTTTTTTAACTTATAATTCATTACTAACATGGATTTCATACATGCACAGAAAAAATATAAGTTTGAAGAGGTGAAATTATCTGCGACCTTATAGAATTCTGCAAAAACTTGTGTACTTTTATGTAAGTCCCAGTCCTGTTCCCACTGAAGTCAATATCACCATTCCTATTGACTTCAGAGGGAAAAAGGTCAGGCTGAAGTGGTGTACGTAGGTCATCTGTGTCTGTAAATTGTCTGAGATTAAAATACATAGAATTATTATTAACTTCTACTTGTGTTTTGAAAATCTCCTCCAAATACATAGCTTAATAAATATAACCTACAAGTGAAAAGGGAATGAGTCAGTTTTTCCATGAGAATCATAACCTCTTTATTTTCTAAATATTTGTAGGTTTAAAGTTAAAGCTATATTAATTCACAATCTGGATTTTTGTACCTTTTATTGAAGGCTCGCCATGCAAATTATCCATTCCATTAGCAATTTTAGCTGTTTTCCAGTATTGCTATCTGAATTTGTTAAAAGTAAGTGAACACTACAGGAATTAGATACTTTTGGGAGCATATTTTTGCTCCCTAGACAAAAGATTGTAATTAGATATTTCTTTTCAAAGGTTTAACTAACACATTTAAATCTCTAAAATACTCTTGTTCCCAATTATGTGTTCTTAATTATTCTTAATATTTAATTTTTCCTTTGTATTCCAGTCAGGTGTTGCTTTCTTTTTCCTTTGCAATCCAAAATACACATAGCCAAAAGCTTATATGTTGCTAGTTCCACTATGAAATGGAACAATACTTTTGAAATATAAATTTAAAAAAAGACATAAGTTAAACATATTTTTGTTTGGAAAGACTGGAATGGGTTCAAGGTTTAAGTGGCTATTTTGAATGGCACTATGCACATAAGTCTGGTTATCACATTGACACCGTTGATCCATGATTAGTAACTCATGTATGACCGTATACTCTAACAAATATATAGAGTGTATCATGGACTCAATTGATTTAATTCCCAGAAAAATAAACTATTAGATCTTTGTTTTCATTTCTATGTTTTTCCCCCTTGTTCTTTTTTGTCCTGTATGATTGCCAAAAAGCCCATGCATATGGGAGGTAGACTCCCCTACTGCTTTACAGCAGGCTCCCTACTGCTATGGAAAGCAGTAATTAGCCAGAGAAACAATGGCCACATTATAACACAATTTTTTTTTCCAGTATAAAAGCTTAGTTAGAGTTGTTTGTTATATTCATTTCTTTCCCAAGATGCTTATTCACTCTTTGCAGAATATTTTAATTTTAAACAATTATTTAAAACACCTCAGAGACAATGTTTATTTGATAAATAGTAACTCTTTTTCTGCATTTTGGAATATGATTTAAAAATTCCACCTTGGAAAATAAACATGAAATTTAAAAGAACTCTATAGATTATAACCCAATTCAGTGTGATGTTTTGTTATGGGATGAATTTGCCCTTCCACCTAATGAACAAACTGAACCATTCAAACCATAAAACCCCTCAGCCTACCAATACTCTCTAAAATTCTTCTAATGTAAAGGATTGTAGTTTGCACTTAAATTCTAAATTCATGATGTTTAGTACCATGTTCTCATTCTTTTTCATCATTTTACTCCCCAGAAGGAATTAGCACTAATACCACCTAATTTTATTTTACATCTGCTAATCCAGGTTTGATCAGCATGTTCAAAACGTTAATGTTAAATTTAGACTTTCTTAAATTGATCAAAGCACTCATGAGGCCAGAGAGGCCTCAGAATTTTCTTCCCAGTCCTCAAACTTCAGGTGGAGCAAACTCAGTTGATTGTGATTACAATAAACTACTGACTTTATACGCATATCAGAGCTGTTTGAATTTTGGCAGTTTAACTTTCCTCAGGTTTGTGCCAACATTTTCTTTAGTTTTAATCCACAAGAGTTAATACCCATAAATTTGGCTTTGAATTTCAGGACAAAGGGAACTCGGAATCTCAAAGTGAAACTTAAAGAAAACACCCTTTGCGTCAAAACTATGCAAAACTATTTCAATTCAAAGCATAAGTTAGCCCAGGTTTGCATAAAATGTATCTGACTTTTTGACAAACATGACCAAGTTTCAACTAAATCCCAACTCAGTTGTGTGTTTACATGGTTTCAGGTTTCATTGCAAACATTGTACATAGCTGTAATACTTAACTACATTGGAACCCAGTTGCATTCTTAATAGTGCTGGATGGAAAATACCAGTTGTTTTTTGTTGAAAATTTTGGGGAAAAAGGTTTTTTTTTCCTTCAGAATTTCCCATGGAAATTTTTCATTTTTTTTTTTAAAGCTTCCTCGCTCTGCATAAGTCTTTACAGGAGCAGGGCCCTAATCATGTTAATGCAATGCTGTGTAGCTTCATAGATCTTTTTCTATTTGAGAATGGCTCACACTCATTATCAAATAAGTTTTCATTGCTTTGCTAATATTGTTCAAGTCTTTCTGCCCAGTCTTCTAAAGAGAATAAAAAATGTACTGAAGGGAAAGAAGTGCGTGTACCTATTGATGGCACTGATATTGCATGTGTCCAAGTACATCTTGCAATGAATGAATTCTACTAATTGAAGTACAAACCAGGGCTGAATACTTGGAAGAACAAGGTTTTTGCTGATGAATACTTGGATAAGAATACAAGAGTCAGTGCCATATAGTTGAGAACATGTGTCAGACTTTGCATGGCCGGGGTATAAGGTACTAGGAAGACTTTTACTTGCGTATTCCCACTTTACACAGTGCTAGAGATTTTCAGGCTACCTATGGAATTTCCTAGGTCTGATTGAAGAGAGATGCATGAAAAGGCAGGCAGACAGTAAGAGTTAGTATTTTATTTTTATTAGCTGCCATCCAGCAGTAGCTGTAAAACTGACTCTCATGTGTTGGAGGGGTTTATTTAAATTTATGTCCATGCCACACAAATAAAGTAACAAGTAGATCATTGGCTTTCACAAATACAGGGAGAAATCTATCTTGTGTTGCAGTTTGTAATAAAAAGGAGTGCTGATGAACAGGCACACCCAGCCTGTGTTGACAATGGTAGCAAATAAAAACAGCACTAAAAGAGAAAAACATTTACATTCAGCAGTAACTCATTCTGCAAAGCTATCTTTGTGAAGCTATATCAACTTCATGATCCGTACACAAAAGTTGGGAAAATCAGGTTTTACTGGCACAAATTCATATGTGGTTTGCAGTGTTGCTGTAGCCATGTCGGTCCCCAGATATTAGAGAGACAAGGTGGGTGAGGTAATATCTTTTATTGGACCAACTTCTGTTGGTGAGAGAGACAAGCTTTTGAGCTACACAGAGCTTTTCTTCAGGTCTACAAGTTTATACAAACAACTCTGAGACAGAGAAGCATGCATTATTGTCTGATATCTAATACAAGAGGAGAGGTTAAAGAAATAGGCTGAAGGCAATGCTGTCTAAATCCATCTCTGGCAGTGGAACTTTAGTAGGAATGGGGGATTGGAATATCCTCTGTTCCGAAAGCACAGATTAAGAAGGTGAACTGGAAGCAATAATATGCCTGGAGACCAGAATGTAGATGTATCAACCCTTTGAAATGCCAATTCTTACCTAAGAATTAAAATTAGAATAATACATGACATGCACATAGAATATGAGAGAATGAATTATAGTATTTACAAAGGCCATTCAGCTTTTATGAGGAAGTGCAATACAATTAATTCTGCAAATCCATACTCACGTGAGTAGTCTGTAACAACAACAGTACCGTTGAAGTCCTAGGACTAGTCTGAGTAGAGATTGTTCAAATAACTTTTGGCGCATGCCCTATTAGAAAGCAGCAGGCAAAAAAAAGCAAACAGGCAATTTTCCATCAAATGGTACAAATCACTCTTGAGGAAGTGTCACCCCACATCGCAGTATTTAGTGGTGTAAATAAGGGAAGAGAGAGCGGGGAGGATACATAGTTCTGGTTATTGGTTTGGGATACTCTGTGCTTGCAGACTTGCTGGGGCTGGGTGGGGTGACTCTGTTCTGGACCAGAATTATCTACCAAAAAAAAGGCTTCAAGCACTAGGTATGCTAGTTAGTAGTTTGAAGTTACTTAGGTTGCTTCCATTATGGGCAAGCAATCTGTAAGGATATCCAGAGTCCCTCTCTGAGAGTGGAACCAATGGGAATGTACGGAGAGGGGGAGTTTATAAATAGGAGCAGGAGCTTAGTGACTGGGGAATAAAAACCAGCAGGATCTGCTGTAAGGGTTGTGTTACAGGGACTTTGCCAGTTTTGTTGGATTAGACTGTAGGCTCCCTCATCCCACTAAAAAAGAAGACAAATAGAATTGCTGCAGGCTGTACAAATTGAAGACTGTCATAGCGAGGGCTCAGGGGGAGTATAAAGAAGACCGTTTCCCAACTTTAAGGAGCTAGAAAGCCTGACAGAGGGTTTGGACATCATTCCATTCAGTGAGAAAGGTAAATCTTTCCAGACAGGAGCCCTAGGGGAGTGTATGTATGTGCACAAACATAATTATATTTTGCTTTTGAACTTGTGATAGTAACAAGTACTAAACCTTGAGCAAAATTCACTGAAAATGTTGTCTTTAAAAAAGAATTGTTACTAAAAATATTCACAGTTGTTTCAAGGATTAAATAAGGAGTAAACTTTGTGTTCTTATACACACCCACACCCTGAAAAGACTAAACTCTGGTCTGTGCCATAGTAGAGCAGTAAACTGAGGTACAGGGAAGGGGAAAGAAACATTATACCTAACATTATCACAGTGCTTTTCCCATGCCCATTCCAGAATCATTTGAAAAGATTATCGAATATGGTAGAAGTTACTCCAAATCTTCTACAGCACTCAACATATGCATAAATTGGTTTGTAAAGATGAATTTGATTTGTAAAGATGAATTTAATCTGCAATTTTTTGTGTTGTGGAGTTTGGGAAAAAAACTAAACATTTTTCTGTGATTTTTCAAAAGCAAACTTGGAATGTCAACATCTGCATAGTATCGGGGGTAGCCATGTTAGTCTGTATCCACAAAAACAACAAGGAGTCCGGTGGCACCTTAAAGACTAACAGTTTTATTTGAGCATAAGCTTTCATGGGTAAAAACCTCACATCTGCATATTCCACTGCACTTGGAAAAATCTTATATAATTCCATTTCTCTGTTTACTCCATAAAACATGATTTTGTCCTGGAAAAACTGCTTTTAACTTAGTGACATTTCTAAAACTACACTAGGCAAAATACAATTACAATTTACAATGTCCACAAAATGGTGAAAAGAGACAAATCTTGGCCCTGCACTTGAAATGTGTTGGACACACATGAGGCTGGATCCCTATGCCCACACACAGACCCACTGAAGTTGAGTGAGGTCTCTTGGTGAACATGGTGTTGTCAGATTGCAGTTCAAGACCACTTCTTTTCTGCTGTGCTGTTTGTAGTTTCACTCAGGTGAAAAGTCAAGTTATCTATATGCACTTCTAAAGTGGCAGATAGTCAGAAGGATCTATTCCTGCTGACTCTAACTACTTACTTCTGAGTAGTCAGAATGAAGGCAATTGAAAGAAGCATTGAACTCATTGGAAAATGTTTTACAGGTGAGGGGTGAAATCCTGCCTTCATTGAAATCAATGGCAAAACTCCCAGGGACTTTACTGGGGCCATGCATTTCCATCCCAGGCCTTTAATTTTCCATAAAATACCCCAGAGCTGCTCCTTTCAGAGAGTGTTTAAGAAGAAAAAAAAGATCTGTTTGACATTTTTAATATACATGCCACCATAGTATTTAGTTGCCTAGTTCTGGCTATTACATAACAGGCTGTGGACAGGATGTGTAATCATTAGATTCCATGTTCATTTTCAGTTTTGTACACATTGGGATATGCACCCTACTAAGCATGTGAAACTGGTAGCTCTGAGGCCTAGAAAAAAAGCCACACTATACCTTCATGCACTGTTCCCAAATTAGCAGAAAATTGTTTGTAATCTTGTTTGTAATCTTCATTGTCAAACCTGAAATTTTGAAAAGAAGCTGATTTGGAGTAATTGGGATGCAAACTTTTTTTTTAAATAGCATCTGAAATAGTGAAAAACGCTTTTTGTTTTGTTTTTTTGTTATCTGAAAAGTGGCCAAGTAGAGTTTTTTGACATTTTCAAGAATAATTTGGTCTCTGGTCTCAAAACAACCAGGGGAAATTTCAGCTCAAAAATTATGTATTTTTTCCTGAATGTTTGAAAACAGATTTAGCAGTGTTACACACAGAACAGTAATGTCTATGATTGTCAAAGGGAACTGGACCCACAACTCTTACTGATTTTCAGTAGGATTTAAGCGTATAATAGAGCTGGGTAAAATTTTTGGATGATTTTTTCTCACCAAAAATTGCACGTTGTGGCATCCAAAACAATTAGTGTCAACTTTTGCCAAATTGTTTTGGTTGGAATTTTTAAAAGAAATAATCAAATTAAAATATTTTATTATATTTATTTTTATTATTATTATAAAATATTCATTTTTTTATTCAAAATGACTTTTCATTTTCGAATTTTACTTCAGTTTTATTACAAAAAGGTAAAAATTCTCAAATGAAACAAAATATTTTGTTTTGGCTCAAACAAAAAAATTTATTTGACCCTGTGATGGGGCCTGAAGAGATTAAAAGGCAGTACTAGGCCCAGACCTTCCAAGCATGCTCTGACTACAGGAATGAGCTAAAAGGAGCTCAGAAGCCTAGGCAAAGGGTGATGGACAGGCTGCAGGAGAAAGAAATCCTTCTCTAGGAAGCTAGACATATGAGTGAGCCTGAGAAGTAACTATAGAGCTGGTAAGGCCTTCAGGGAGAGCTTTCTCCAACCACCATCCTCTTTGAAAACTCACAGGTTGGGCAGGACCCAGATCCTTTGGATTCTTTTGGTTGTTTGGGGCTACAGGGGCCATGCCCCAAACTGAAAGGGCCTATAGGTAGGAAGTAGCCCAGCGAAGCAATTTAGATTTGCTGCAGGGCACACCCTGCCATTGTTGCTTCCCACAGGGCCTTGGGCTGGGACCTGATGGAGAGGAAGGGCCTGGGTCTTAAGACCCAGATGTGGGTGAAAAGCTGAAGATCCCTGACTTAAGGTCAGGGACAGACACCTCTACTGCCCTGACATAGAGGTAAGGGGCTAGAAGTTGGGTGCTCTAACCATTAGGATGCCTGGCCCTCTGAGCTCTCTCTCATAGACCCAAAATGAATTTTTAAAAAACATTTCACCCTAAAATTAAAAACAAAATAGTTTTGCATCAACCTGAAATAATTTTTTAAATTATTTTTTCTTGTTTGGCTGAATAATTGAAAAATCAGTTATTCACACAGCTCTAGTGTCTAACTCTCTTAAGGGGCCCTTTGAAAATCCCATCCATAGCGATTACTGTCAGGCAGACATAATTATCAATGTTGATCTATCTGCCTATCTTAGGTATTTATAGGGCCCTCATTGACATAGTATCTGAGCACCTCACAATTTTAATATGTTTGTCCTCACATCACCCCTGTGAGGTCAGGATAAGAGCACTTCCCTTGTTACAGATGGAGAGCTAAGGCACAAAGAGACTAAATGGAAGCAGTGCTGGGTTTACAATGGCACCAGTGGTGCCATGGAGCTGGGCCCATGCTCAGAAGGGGCCCCAGCCTGCTCCTCTTGCGCTGCACCCGAAGACCCCGCCAGCTCCTTCCTGCCCATCACTTGCTCCTCTCTGCCCCATGGCTCCATCCGGCAGATCCTCTCTGCCCCCTGGCCAAACCCCAGTGCACCTCCAGCTCTGGGCAATCTCTGCTTCCCCCACCTGTGGGGCCCCACCTCTCTTCCCAGAGCTGAGCTGCCTGGGACAGGTATAGAAGCCTGGCCAGTCGGGCGGGACGGATAGTGGGGGCGGGCTTGGCAAGTGGGTCCTGACCTAGCTGATTGCGCCACTCCCAAGGGGCTGGAGTGATTCCCTGCCCTGGGACCAGCCCTGGCTGCGCTGCCAGCTCAGCCCATCAGACACAGTCGCCTCCCAGCAGGGCCGGTAAGTACGACCAGGAGGCAGGGTGTGGGGGAATGAGTCTCTGAAGGGTCTGGGCAGGGGGTGCTGGGCTGTGAGGGGGCGGGTAAGATGTGTGTGTTGGGGCACTAGGACGTGGGAATTCTGTGTGGGTGCTGGGCAGCTGTGGGCAGGGGGATGCTGGGCAGGGGTGGTGTTGTGCAGGGCACTGTGCATTTGTGGGGGGGTCTAAAGCGGTGCTGGCCATAGGGAGTCGGGGGGGGGGCGTTCAAGAGGTGCCAACATTCTGATTTCTGCAGGGGTGCTCTGCTCCACTCTGCTCCAGGCCCCCTCTCCACTCCACTCCTTCCTCTAAGGCCCCACCCATGCTCTGCCTCTTCCTAACTGTGCTCCTTCCCTTCATGACCCTGCTCCTCCCCCTCCCCCCAGCACCTTCTGCCCACTGCTGAACAGCTGATCAGTGGCAGGAGGGAGGCGGTGGGGAGGAGTTGATTGGCGGGGCCACTGGTGGGTGCTCAGCACCCACAATTTTTTTCTGTGGGTGCTCCAGCCCCAGAGCACCCACAGAGTTGGTGTCTGTGGGGTGGGGTGGGGGCGGCTGTGTGGCGTGGTATGGGCCCACCCCTGAGGGGAAGAGGCACGCTGGCAGCACAGGGCTGGGTGGGCCAGTGTGCCTCTGGCAACTGCCGGTTTCATGGAGCGGGACTGTCCCCGCCATGCCATGCCCCATTGCCTCTGGCCAGCCCCTTGATCTGGGGAACAACCTCCCTGTGCCATGCTCCACTGGTCCCGTGGGGGCCCACAAATATGTTTGGCACCAGACCCACAAAAGGTTAATCTGGCCCTGAATGTAAGAGCAAGGAATTGAACCCGCATCTCCTGAGTGCTAGGCTAGTGCCAAAGCACACAAATTTGCCTTTTGTGAGTTCTGAGTTTTTATGTTGTGACATCATTTAGTTTTATTATTTGAATCAAAAAGGGGCCTGTGAAAAACAAAGTACTTTTAACCATCTAGCTCATATTTTTAAATGACCAGGTATTCAACAACCAATGCTGCTTATGATTTTATGGCAAAACTGGAACAAAATAATTTCACAAGTCTATAAAACACTGAGAAACTGGTAGATAGGTTATATTAGTATCAAAAGAGCCTGTTATTACTGTGTCTGTTTAACATCTGAGGCAATGTGTGGGTTGAGGTCACTTTACTTATACCAGTGTTTTGTCACTAATTCTTTAATCAGATGCTCCCTAATGCAGCATACAACTGCTGAGGAGCAAATACATTTCTTTAACAGCACCCTGTAATGGTGATATGTAATTTTTGTTACTCAATAAATATACTTTTGGAGAGATGGAACTGGAGATGTGAGATGACCTTCACTTCTCTGAAAGGAAGGCCCTAATTGTTACCCCTTTAATATACACAAAAGGGAACTCAAAAGGATGAAATCCAATATAAATAAATGACAACATTTTGGTAATGTGGTACGTGGTCAAATTTCAGATCTGGGTTTATTTTCGATACCCAGTTGCCAGAAATAAATGACTAGATGAAATTTAAAGATTTGTAGCTCAGTGGAAATCTAGAAATTGATTATCAGTATGTTACCTGTTATGAGCATCTGTATTATATTAGATTTTTGGGAGGATACATTGTGTTCAAATTCTGCAATCTCCATGATGTCCTCTAGTGCTGAAAACTTCTAAACCTGGGATATGAATATCTGATAACCTAGAACTGGAATAGATTATGGTGAATTAAATCCACACTGTGGCTAGAGATACTGTACTTTTATATTCAGCTTCTGGAAGGTGCTGAGTGCTGTTAACTCACTGTCCTGTTCCCATTGACATCAGTGGAAGATTTGCTGTTGACTTCAATGGGAGGGGAACTGGACCCTAGATGTCCTTAACTCCCACTTAAGAAAATCCAGCCTGCTAAATGTAGAAACCTCACCCACCTACAGACACATGTAATGTACAAATCAGTGGAACTTTAATGGCATGACAATCTGTACAAGTGTTGCCAAAGTGTAAAAAAGACAAACCCCTCAAGTATGTGGGAGGTTAATAAAAGGCAGTCATAATAGGGCCTCATGCTGATTGGGGTTTGATCTGTCTTCATTTAACAGTAGTCACACATATTTCTCACGCACATATAAATCCTTACCTGCATATATCATATTAGACTACTAAAATGGAGAAAATTTAAAAAAATCTAATTTATTGTACATTATTTAGGCTATGCTTACTCTGTGCATAAGCAAGGGCACACACTCTATGGTAAAGTTCCGTTTGCTCTGCAGTAAATTTCACTTTCTGAGTCTCATGTCTGACAACAATGGTGCTAGGTTTCTGTTTTCAAAACTTTGCTGAAGTATGTATAGAAAACAAAAAAAGTTTCCACTGGGATTTTAAATGTATATTCGGTTTATATTTTGTTTTGTTTTTAAATCCCCCTTTTAAAAATGTCCATCCCTGTATTTGGGTCCTAAAATATTTCGCAATATTTTTTAAGCCATCTGGGACACCATTTCTGTGTAAAGTGAATATTAAACGGTTGAAAGCCCTCAGGATGTTGTACCTACTTAGAGATAATTACAGTCTCCTCCCTCAGCATCTTAAGTTAACCTGCACTATGTTTTCTAATAATAACAATAAAAAATGTCTTATTTACAACTCTTCCCTTCTCCCAAATGGATATAGAGAGTTACAGTGTTTGGACATCTGTGACTTGTCATGTTTCTGTTGACGAATGAGCAAATGAAATGCATTTCAATTTACTATACATGGCAATAGTCCAGAAACCTAATGGTTTAAATAAAGGGGGAGAAAAAGGGCTTGTAGAAACATAGTAGGTTGACATGTGGACTAGTTTAAGAGGTAGGAGGGATCAAGAAGTGGTAAAAGAGGATAAGGGTGGTCTTGAAGGGAGAAGAAGAATGTAAAAGTATTCAAAACATTTGCATTTCTTGTGCGGTCCCCGTGTTTCTTCATCCTGCTCACAAACCTGTACAGTCTGTGTAGTCCTGTAGACCTGTTTAAATTGAATCTGCATGCATGTAACTTAATTCAGAGAACAGGTTGTAAAGTTAGTTGGAGGTTATCATTCTTCTGACACAAACATACTATGGGAAAATAAAACTCTAAGGGTTTAATTTATCCTGAGTGGTTGCGGTCTGCCATATGGTTCACAATCTATTAACAGCTGTGAGGCCTTTTGTATGAGAAGCATGAGCAATGCATTGACTTATGCATTATTATTAACTTGGAAAATGTAATCTACATTACTTATGATTAAAATAATAGGGATGATAAGTTGTGCAATCTTTTATATTTTCATGTACTACGTATGGCATAAAATTGTCCATATATTATCAGGCTTTTCAAGTAGAAAGTGGGAGTTTTTGCTTAACTGAAAAGACCTATCTGATATCAATACATCTAAAATACAAAGAAAGGACTTCATCCTGCTGGGGTGAAGGTGAAGGCTGAGAGAGAGCAGCATTCAGGATGGGATTTTCATAAGCACTTCAGTGAATTAGGCACCTAACTCCCATTGACTGACAGGATGAAGTATTATGCTTCTCTTTTTCTCCTAGTGTTTTTCCAAATGTAAAGCCCTTATCCTTCTAACAAAACCATGTGACTGCTCCCTGCATCTATGTGTGGCCCCACTGAAGCAAAAGTTTGGGTGAGTAGTGTAAATCATATAGGATGATATTGAATAATGAAGGGTTGTGGTATGTAGAAGTTGATGACTGGTCAGTCAAACAATTTCTTTGTCCTAGTGTGTGAGCAGGTGTTTAGTGTTCGAGGAAATGCAATATTATTGTTTGCTTGGTTATGCAAGGTTCTTATGAGAGTAACTGTGGCAGATAGCCGAAAGTTTAATCTCTGCCTTAATCTCTCCTATCTAGAGTCAATTGTTGGGGCAGAATAGCTTCCTGGGAACCAGGAAGTGGTGTGTGAGCTGAGATTTCTGGAATGTGTATGCTGTTTATGACTGCCTCTGTTCCATGACTTGTGAATATGTATATATAAAGCAAGTCACACAGAATACACTTGGTATATGCTCCATGTCACTGATTTCTCCTTCACTGGGAAGTTGACCTGTAAAGCTGAGGAATTCTGCTGCCATGTGTCAGAGGGGTCATATAGATGTTAGAAGCAAAACACTGGTATTGGAAGAACAATATTATAGGTGGCGCAGTTATTAATTCCTAGAGTTAACTTTCCATTAGAAGATCCTGTTTTCAATTGCATATACCTTTGGCAGACTTGAACTGTTTGGGCTGAAATTCTCCATGCTGGGTGAATTAAAAAAAATCAGCAAGAGCAGTTTGGGTTAGGAAAAAATATGTTTTTGCTGTGTCTTGAGACACTGAGGTCTGGTTTACAGACGTGCTGAGCATTCACAATTGTAACTGAAGTCAATGGGAGCTGTGCTTTGAATTTATATAGTGCTATATAATAATTAGTATTCTGAAAAATCAGGCTAGGCCTCCCATATTGGACACCCAAAATGAGTGGATACTTTAGAACTAAATCTCTCTGTGCTCAGTACTGTTGGAGGGCTTTCCCTTCACCCTCTACCCTGGTTCTTGTCACATAGACAGAAAGCAGAAGACCAGAAGTCCGATGTGCAGACAATGCAATGTTTATTGGGGTTAGTTTCCAAGCGAGCATATTCCGAAGCCCTTCACACTAGTCAGGCTTATCTCTCTATGCCGATAGAGTTTGTTCCCCAGTGTTCCCTTCCCAGCTTTGACACCGCAGAGTGTTTATCCCGTGTCCCCCTTCCCAGCTCTGACACCGCAGAGCCTTGCCTGTGTCCCTGTTCCCCGTTCCCTATTCCCTGTTCCTGTTCCCTGCCCCCCAGTAAACATGATTCCAATTTCCCTTCCACTTCCTGTTTGACCCCAGTTTATACAGTAATATTCTCAGCTATACCTTAACCAATCATTTTACTGAAATTTAACTTACCAATCCTAACATATTGTAACATAATTCTCTAACCAATTATATCCCACTACCCAAATTAACTTACACCTCGCAAAATTAATTATACAGCAGACAGAAACAATTAAAGGACCAGACAGATTAACAATAGAAAAGTGGGGGCTATGAAGATAAAACAATACAGAAATGAGGGTTTCACAACCATTGATAAGTGATTTCTTGCCAGACAGGATGCTATCAGATTAAGTTTTCGTCTTTTCTTTAAGATCTGTTTCTTTATCTGGTGGTGATGGGCACTGTCAGGACAGGATCGTCTTCCTAAAAAGCCCAGTACAACCTTATTTCACTATGACTGTTTTGGGATGTGAGGATGTGACCGTACACTTCCCAGCTTATGGCTGCCCCTGCTGCTTAGCCAAAGGCCTTAGCCTAAGAATAAGGCCTCAGACTATCGTAGTGAGAGAAGGCCCATACACAGATGGACTGTGATTTTGATTCTTTGTTTTATACCTCTATAACTAGCTAAGTGATAAAAATACACCTACGTTCTTAAAGTATAGGCCTTTACAGGCAGGTCTGAATATCCATATTCTAACAAGTTCCCCATCTGTAATATGGGGTTCTGAAGACAAATTAATTAATATTTCCGAAGGACTCGGATACTATAGCTATGAGTGGCATAGAAAAGTCCATGACGAAATAAATAATTCTGCCTTCCAACCAGGATTTGTATAATGTGTAAGGCACAGATGGAACAATGAGGATAAAATGAAATATTGAATAGCTATTCATTAATTGAGCACTGTCCCCCCTGTGCACTGAGTCAGGAAACGGTCCTGTGGAAAAAAATTGTGTGAGATAATTTGATTTAAAATAATGTATCTTAATGCATATGAACAAGGGGAGTGAATAAAAGTTGCACAGGTGAACTTAATTCTTGCATTTACCAACTTCTGAGTGTTTGACTTTGCAACCTTAATGTTTTTAATGTATTTTTTTTTTGTTATATACACATGTGCGCAAACACATATTCTTGCCAGCAAGTTAAAGAAGTATGGGCTGGATGAATGGACTATAAGGTGGATAGAAAGCTGGCTAGATTGTCGGGCTCAACGGGTAGTGATCAATGGCTCCATGTCTAGTTGGCAGCTGGTATCAAGTGGAGTGCCCCAAGGGTCGGTCCTGGGGCCGGTTTTGTTCAATATCTTCATAAATGATCTGGAGGATGGTGTGGATTGCACCCTCAGCAAGTTTGCAGATGACACTAAACTGGGAGGAGAGGTAGATACGCTGGAGGGTAGGGATAGGATACAGAGGGACCTAGACAAATTGGAGGATTGGGCCAAAAGAAATCTGATGAGGTTCAACAAGGATAAGTGCAGAGTCCTGCACTTAGGATGGAAGAATCCAATGCACCGCTACAGACTAGGGACCGAATGGCTCGGCAGCAGTTCTGCAGATAAGGACCTAGGGGTTACAGTGGACGAGAAGCTGGATATGAGTCAACAGTGTGCCCTTGTTGCCAAGAAGGCCAATGGCATTTTGGGATGTATAAGTAGAGGCATTGCCAGCAGATCGAGGGACGTGATCATTCCCCTCTATTCGACACTGGTGAGGCCTCATCTGGAGCACTCTGTCCAGTTTTGGGCCCCACACTAAAAGAAGGATGTGGAAAAATTGGAAAGAGTCCAGCGGAGGGCAACAAAAATGATTAGGGGACTGGAACACATGAGTTACGAGGAGAGGCTGAGGGAACTGGGGATGTTTAGTCTGCGGAAGAGAAGAATGAGGGGGGATTTGATAGCTGCTTTCAACTACTACCTGAAAGGGGGTTCCAAAGAGGATGGCTCTAGACTGTTCTCAGTGGTAGAAGATGACAGAACAAGGAGTAATGGTCTCAAGTTGCAGTGGGGGAGATTTAGGTTGGATATTAGGAAAAACTTTTTCACTAGGAGGGTGGTGAAACACTGGAATGCGTTACCTAGGGAGGTGGTGGAATCTCCTTCCTTAGAAGTTTTTAAGGTCAGGCTTGACAAAGCCCTGGCTGGGATGATTTAAGTGGGGATCAGTCCTGCTTTGAGCAGGGGGTTGGACTAGATGACCTCCTGAGGTCCCTTCCAACCCTGATATTCTGTGATTCTATGATATTTGTGTGTGTGCATATGTGTATATAATTTGCTGTGTGTATATATAATGTATCTATAACATGCTGATTTTTATATTATATCTAAACTATAAAACCAGCATGTACTAGAGAATGACTGCCCTGCACCTTTAAGCAGGGGGGTATTTGTCTGGATTGCCGAATGAAGGGAACAGTGCTTTATGGCTGGGGGGTTGGGGGGAGGGAGATGAACACTGCTGCAAAAGGGGTCAGCGTGGTTGCTGACTCACTCCCTTAAAAGGAGGGTTTAAAAGATGCAGCCCTGGGCTGGGAGCCTCCCTTTTACCCACCCTCCCTCCCTTTTATGTGGTACAATACCAGGTTTGGTCAAGACCTGATGTGGGCATTACACTGGCCACCCCTTTTTAGGGGGACTGGGAAGGAATTTTTGCCTTACCACCATATTGACTTGGGTGCGGTTGGGGTTTTTTCGCCTTCCCTCCAGCGGGTTCAGGAAGGGCTCCATGGCATGAGGGGCAGTAGGCTATATGTCGCAACTCATTATTGAAGTGTAGGGTGGATGTCCAGTGCAGGTACTCCATAGGAAAGGTATACAGTGACCGGATAAATGGCTTAGAAAGGGAATTAAAAAGAAGTGTTCATTAAAGGAACTAATGGGGAGTGGTTGGGGATTCCTATGATTGGTACAGGAGGGAGCCAACCCCCCCTTCTTATAGCCCACCTTAGCCCTCCTATGAGGGAGGTGGATGATAAGGCCCTGGCAATGGATTTGCTGGAGGGACCTGGATGGAAAAGAGGGGGAGCTGGTGGGAATCCCCCTAGGTATGGAACGGTCTCAGCAATAAATTTGCTAGAGGGACTTGGATGAAAAAAAGTGGGGGTTGGGGGGAGGAGGCTGGTAAAAGCCCCTGGGTAATTACAGAAAAACATAGGTTTACCTGCACTGTACACTTTTATCTTCTGGGTAGTCCCAGACATCTAATAATAAAGTTGTGGACTGATTAAACCCATGTCAAATGGCTCCTGTCCTTCTTTCAGTATAGCCAGACAATGTTCTAGTAAAGCCTTCACATCAGAACCTAAAAGCTGAAGTGCAGTCCTGGCTTCCTTGAAGTCAATAGAAGTTTTGCCATTAACTTCGATGCGGTGAGGTTTTCACCTCTGGTGTTCTTAAGTGTCAAAATACAACCAAGGGAAGTGAAAGCAAACACTAGTAAAGCATCAGTAATAAACCTGTCACACAAATTTCTTGTGGTTTTACAAGCATGTAGTTAGTGCATTAAGTTGTTGTTACCTAATTATGTGACTTTTATTGTGTCATCAAACAGAAAACTGATACCAAACAGTATAAGCAAATTAATGGAGAATCTGGAGCTACAATGTTAATAAGAGTGAAATTCAAATCACCGGATAGCTTCAGTATGGGAGTAAGGAAAGCTACCACGCTGTCTATTGTTTTTGAGAGGGGAAAAAAGACACCCCTTTTGATAGAAAACTGAAGGCTGAATAATAGTTACTAGTAAGTTAATGGTAATAAAGTACTGCAAGTAAACTTTTATTTGACAAATTCCCTTCCAAACACCTATCTAGGGCTGAAATGTGGCGTGTAGGCACAGTCCTTGTATCAAGTGCTTCGCCCCAAGGAGCATACCAAGAGGCATTCTTTTTCAGGCAGCACATATGCTACTACATCCCTTTGTGCAGCTCCCATCTTGCTTGTGGAGGGATCAGAGACACGGCCCCACCTCCTCTCTTCCCTCCCGCCTCCCCTTTTGGGTACCATGCACTCTTGGGAGAAATAAGGACATAGTAGGACCTGTGCATTTCTGAATGCAGGGAATATAATTCTTCCCAGCCCTTACATGGACCGTGCAAAGAGGAGGAGGAAGCAGCCCTACCTTCCATCATACACCTGCATAGAGCTTAAGCATGATCTGACCCTAAAGTATTAAGGGCCTCTTCCTGATCCTATTGAAGTCAGTAACTTGCACTGATTTCAATGGGAGAAGGACTGGGCCCAGGATTGGGATCTGTTATTTGTGAATACAAAGAAGCTCCACACCTCCTCCCTAACGGACTTCTCACTTAATGTAAGAATTTTGCATGACACAAACAAGTATATTCAAAACCAGAGTAGCCTTTGGTAGAGTAGGGGAACCTTAATTAGCATACTAGATTGGGGTGCCCATGACATGAGGAGCCTTGATGTAAGGGAGTTATACAACAGAGTAAATGTGACTGAATCCTTGGTTTTCACACAGTAGCTCTGACTCTGAAAAAGCTTTTACACATGAGTTTTCCTGTGTTAACACATCCTAGAAATTAATTCTGTGATTTTAGGTGACAGACTGTACGTCACAGCTTATTGTAGTAGGTGAGTCTGTTTATACCAAAGGGGTGTCATAGGAGATTGTTAGCAGATAGTTTATCAATGCGCTGAGCTTTATGCAGCAGCTGATTAACTTTTATTTATAGATCATTACAACAAATCATGAAAAAGGCTTTTAATCTCATAACATCTGAGGAATTAGAAATAATTTTTTCCCCTGGAAATGAAAGATTCTCTTTGGTGTAGTTTCATGGGGCTGGAGAGTGGTGTTGACTGAGCAGTCACCATAGAACAGCAATTTAAAACTGCATTTTGAACGCATTCCTGAGACTTAGGGAAATATGTTTGATATTTCATCTGATTTGAGGGATGATTTTGCAATATCATTTTATGAACGTTGCTGGTCCTAAATATTCTAGTGATAGTACTGGCCTTGTAGTGGTTATTTTGCACACCTCACTTAACCAGGCCTTTATATTCATACTCTGAATTCCTCTGTTGGAGTTGAGCTGCTTCTTGAATGGAGAAAAATCTCAGCAGTAGATTGTTTGTATCTGTTGGCTAAGCATGGGTGCAGGTTGGTGTATATCCTGGCAACAGAAATGGACAAGAGCTGTTTAAGAATGTCTTGTACTTAATAAAGCAAGTAGAAAGGGAAATGGTTCAATCATTCAATGTAATACTGTTTAAAGTTTGGACCACCATACTAGATCCAGCATTGTAGGATCAGAAGAGTCAGATGTAAACTACTTCTTATTCTGCAATGACTTTTCCAGGAGACATTTACTAGAAGAAATAATGCATATAACCCAAATAAAAGTTTAGTATTTAAGTGTATTTAATGCCACTTTAATAACAGTCCCAACTATACTGTTATTTAATATTGTGTCCTGGTAGACACACCAAGGCTTTGGGCGAAATCATTTGTTAAACAACGGCTTCTGCAACTTTCAAACAATAGTCAGGGCTCAGACTGTATGTTAGTACTTCATTTTCCAAGGAGTATTTCCCTTTGTTTTCATAACTAAGCACCACTGCACCAGTACCTTGCTTTTTATTTGTGAAACATTTTATTATTTTCCCGCTTGGGGAGCAACTATATAATGTGTAAAAAAAAAATAAAAAAATAAAAAAAAAAAAAAATTGGTAGCATAAGGACCAGCTATGTCTTGAGTTTACACCTCTTTTAGAACAGCTCTAGTCTGGGAAGGAAGACAAGTGTTTTGATTGTTTTTTGCATGTTGTTGAGCTTTATAAGCCCTTTGAGGCAGGGACTGCCTTTTTCATTTTATATATATATAGCTAGTACAGTTGAGCCCCAGTCTCTGAGTGGGGCCTGAATGCAATACCACATAGAAATACCAATAATAGTCATTCAAAGATTTTGGAGCAATTTCATTATAAATCCCCATTTCTATTTTAAAACCTAGAAAGATAGAAATATGTTTTTATAAAGAAGATAATGATTGATTGACTGCATTGCATTCAAACATGCTTTTATCACCATCGTCTTAGGGAGCATGTAGAGAAGTCTTAAGCAATGCAAGTAACGTTGTACATAGAACACACCTTTACTCCTTCAGGCAAAAGCATGATTGAAAAACTTGGGTGTTAAAACTACAGCTCAACTTGTGGGGTTCTGTCAACCCAATTAGGGAAGTGAAATCAAGATTTGTGAGCCCACTATTGAAAATGCCTTCAGCCCCCCAGACTTACAGATCTAAGGACTGTTAGTGAGACCACATAAGCTGATCTCTGGAGAGAGTAGGTTTCTTGGGTAGTTGGACTCCAAAACATTCAAAAAGCTTCAATGGATGTGGGAGCAAGGAATATTAAAGTTTATATACTTTTAATAGGGGAGCAGTGGACTAAATGAAGAAAGAAGTGCTTTAAATTGTTTTAAAAAAACAAAGCAAAACTCTGCCAATCCTACTGCACATAATTACTTCTATACTTCTTTGGTCATGAATCAAAAATGTATCACTCAACAAAACAATTTATAATTCCTGTTGGCCACGGGATTTATGTTGGGGGCTACACAAAGGGCAAGTGATGGTGCACACTAGTTTGTAAATGTCATAGCACAGCAGCCTAGAAAAAGAAAAAATTAAACTCTAAGAATCTACTTTCCCTAATGCCGCATGACACCATGCTCAACAAAGAGTAATTGACAGGTAGGGGGTGGAGGAGGAAAAATCCCACTGCCTGTCTGCCTCGGCAGGAGCAGATAAGTAACACTGAATGGGGCTTATGGGAAAATTCGGACATATTTAAAAATAAACACCACACAGGCCATTATATTTTATAAAATGCTTTGTTTGTAATAACTCTTTTGCTCTTTTATTAAAAATACATGGTGCTTTGGAAAACGCTCTCTGTTTTACAATATTTTCTGGAGTATATGCTGCTAGAGGTGCCAGACTATGTGAAGATAATTCAATCCGTCAGGAAATCCCATTGTCTCTCAGTTTGTAAATACCAGTGATAATCGCACATTGAACTAATGTCAGTCTGTGGCAACAGACCCATAATCAGGATTATGGAAAGGGGTGTGGGGGGGCTCTTTATATGGAACTGAGGTTCTTCTTGCATAGATTCCTTCTTGACTTCTGATTTGTTGATTAAAATTGTCCTCTTTTTCAGAATGCTTTAAAAAGCCTTCCTTTATAGACTTGAAGAATAACTTTAAAGTAGACTTTTAGTCTAGTTTTCCTTTACAAAAGCTTTTCCTTGTACTTGCTCATATAATGCCTCTGATGCCAGATGATGTAGGGAAACCAATTCTGAGGCCTGATATAAACATGAAGTTGCACTGATATAACTAAAGGTATAGTTTCATACCAGTTTACTTAATCAGTGCAACGGTTGGTGTGGACTCTCTTATATTGGTTTAAACCTGACACATTGGTTTAACTAAGGTGATACAACTAGTTCTAAATGATCATAGAAGAGTTAACACAGAAAAGTTGCATCCATTTAACTAAACCCATTTAAGTTCAATAAGTGCTACTTCTGTTTATAGACCAATCCTAAGAGGTTAGCCTTTTGTATAGCTGTAAATGCTAAAGGAATCCTTCTGTTGTCCATACATGCTGACAGGAGACCATGGATGTGGTTTAATTAGGTCACAACTTTATTCATTTATTTTATTTGGGAGTACCCAGCAACAAATTGTACAGTGCCAGGAGGCGATCAAAATTGTCTTGTTTAGGAGACTAGCTGGAAAATCTATTCTAATTCTTGTAAGCATGGACTGTAATGAATCTGGGCAAGAGGAACAAGAATGTTGTTCACAAATTATTCCATTTATCTGGATAAATCACTGAAAAATATATGCTAAGTAACATGCTATTTGTAGGGGGTTGGACTAGATAAACCACCAGCACATATCCTCTCGTTCTCATCCTCTCTCACTCTCTCTATGTGGCACCATAAAGAACAAGTAAAACCTCACACTCTATAAAAACCAAGTGGATAATATTTGTTTTGGACAGCAGGCAGGGTGAAACAAAAGTGAGGTTGTTGTAAAGGTGTTTTTCTGTGTTGAAACCGTATGTCTGGGAAGGGATTTCAGAGCTCTCTCTCCACTGTTGCTATTGTATTGTACAGTGTACTTGCCAAGAAACCCCAGGGGGTGGAGATCACCCCCCACTATATAAATTTGTACAATTACAATTTCATCTTCCCCATGAAGTCTCAAACTGTTAGTTGACATCTTTACACGTTACCAACCTTCAAAGAATCAAACAAAAACTGTTGAAAAGCCAAAAGTTATACTGATGAATATGTTACAGAGAAATCCCATTCATTTTAGCTAGAAAAAGAGGAAACACCACCATTCTCAAGGCTACAGAAAAAGGCAAGAAAACAGAATGTGCTGTTCTAAAGAAAAAGGAGCCAGAGCTCTTTTCTTTGCACCAAAGGCTCTTCGTTGTGCATTAGGATCCGCAGTTTTTTCTTTTTTAATATGGCTATTCTTTCCTGACTAATTTTCTCTCAGACTCCTGTAGCTGTCCCTTGTCCTGTACCTCATTGTATTTTGCCTTTCCTATTCCTTCCACCAGTACATCCTTCCTTCTTGCTGAATTGCCAGATCCAGCATTGGTCCTGATAGTGCATTAGTTAGATTATGACAACATAGGAAAAACTGTCAGGGTGGTTAAGCACTGGAATATATTGCCTAGGGAGGTTGTGGAATCTCCATCATTGGAGATTTTTAAGAGCAGGTTAGACAAACACCTGCCAGGAATGGTCTAGATAATACTTAGTCCTGCCATGAGTGCAAGAGACTGGACTAGATGACCTCTGAAGGTCCCTTCCAGTCCCATGATTCTATGACTATAGCCCTTTAAAATCATGGCCAAAATTTTCATGTTAGAATTTCACATGGGTAAATTCTGTTCCTTTTACTGTTTTGTTCTTTTTATTTTTTTTAATTCAATATGATTGATTTAGGGGATAATTCCCAATATACTGCACCCTGGTACTGATTTGTATGGTATACAAATGTTATTGCACGTCAGCATCATAAATCTATTAAGAAGTTTAAAAAAAAACCCAAACAATCCAATGTTTGCATTTTCCTACAAAAGGTATGAAATGGGACCAGTGCACATTGCAAATTAATTGTCAACAAACATGCCATTTTAAAAATTAAACTTCTTTTGAATAGCTGTAAAAATATGGGAGGGGGTAGAGGAAATGTAACTCTTTTAATAATTAAAAAAAAGACCAAAAAAATAGAGCCAGACTCTGATACCCTTGCTCATGTTGCATAGTGCTTTACTGAAGTATCCCCCTTTACTTCAGTAGGACCATTCATGATATAAGATAAGGCCACAGGAGTAAGGTATTACTGTCTGGCCCAAAGTAAGATATACTCAATATGAGTAAGGGTGGCAAATTGGGCCACACATAATTAATGACCAGATTCTGCTAATCTTGTTTATACTGAGTAGTTCTTTACTTTGGAATTAATTCCATTGAAATCAGTAGGATGATCCACAGAGTAAAGTACTATTGAGCATGAATATAGATCTCAGAATCCAGCCCTATAAAAAGTACGTGATCCAAGGCAAAGAGTTTATGTACCAAACTTCACCCCTCAAATGTCAGCTTTTATGACCAAGGTAGACAAAATAGAAACCCTGAACTAAATGCAATGAATGGCGCCGCTATAATTATTCCTAGCTGCCCTTGTTGGATTAAAACCATAAAATGTGAAATGGTAAAATTCACTTATTAAAAAACACAGTTAGAGATTTTAAGAGCTCTATTAAACGTAATTAGGGAAAATATTGTCCTGGTGTCTTTAAGTTAACTCAAAACCTAGCCTGTTGCTCTGACTTGAATAACAGTTTTGTTATAAGCTTTTTTTTTAATGACCTTCAAAGATTTATGTTCTCCATAATATACCTTTTCAAAAATGCGCAGTACTTAAAGGTAAATAAATTGTCTGTGGAAAATTATTATTTTATAACTCTTATCCAAAGTTTTCTTAATGCCAAGGCTAATTGGGCTATCAGAGGCTTATATAATCTATCATTTGACATAGTCCTGCACTGTAAAGTCAATAAGCTATAGAAAAGCTTTGATCGACTACAAATACTTCTCATCTGTAGCTTTTAGATGATCATAGATGAGCATCTAAAATAGAAAAATTCTATCCATTTCTATATTCTGTAAATTAACCAAGGCCATAGTAAAGCCCCTAAAACCTATAACAGTGAAAGCGGGTCATTTAGGGAGTAATCAAGTCAGTTAAGTGCTAATGGCTTTCCTTACCTAACCCCATAAAGTATGTCTACACTGCATGTGCAGCGCATGTCGTCATACCCACTCTAGCTTTAATCTAGCCAACACCGGTAACAATAGCAGTATAGGCATGGTGGCATGGGCTTCAGCATGAGCTAGCCACCAGAGTACATTCTTAGGATCCCCGGAAGGCTTGTACTCAGGTTGCTTGCCTTTGCTGAAGCCCATGCCACAATGTCTGCACTGCTATTGTTACATATGCTAGCTAGGTTAAAGCTAGCACTTGTATGCCTACCTGTGCTACAATCACAACTTCACTTGCAGAACAGACATATAATCTGTTGAGGGTTATTTAGAGTAAAGGGAAAAACAACTCAAGAAAGAACAAAAGGAAAGATACCACAATGGTGCACATAATGTACATGTATCCTCTGTTACAGTCTGCATTGAATCAAACATAAAATGGCTACTGTCTCCGCACATAAAAAGAATTCTTAAAAATGGAAAGGTGCAATATGCAGAAACAAAAACATTCAAAGCTATTTGTTAGCTAAATACACCAACCAGTCTACTGTTCTCAGTCTGATTGTTAAACTGCTCTTAGTGTAAGTGGAGAGATTGAGGACATTATATAACTCACTGATGAACTCTCCAACTCGTGGAAATCTTCAGTTTCATACTTCTGAATATAACATTACAGAGACAGCCAAACAGAATTGTTCTACATCATGATATAATTTTTGTTTGTTACTGATAAGCGAAGAGCAAATTCCACTCAGTGTAGTGAAATATATTGAACAAATGTTTTGTAGTTTAAAGGGGAAAAAAACTGACTGATGAAATGGAAAACTAAGACATTTCAGGTGTCTTGAGTGAAGTTCCCTGGAACAGTATATGAAGATGTGATTCTGTTCCAGCTGAACCAGGCAATGGTCACTTTAACTAGGAGATGAAATCATTTTACACAGGCAATTGAAATATTAGAAAAAATATTGCGCTACTCTGGCTTTTTTTGTCCACATTCAGATTTGTGGCCAGTCAGTGAAGGAACCACATTTCATTAGCTATTCCTTTTACCACCTGATCCCTTTTGTCATATATGATAGTGTGTATTTAAGCAGTCAGACCAAAAAAACCCTCTCTCTGCTAGGACGTTTTGGGGATTACCCAGGCCAATAAGGGATTCTGTTACCATCTGGCTTGAACTTTGGGTGCCTAAATGCTGTTCTGCTATGGCTCAGGCTATGTCTACACTCGCACTTACGTTAGCAAAACTTTTGTCACTCAGGGGTGTGAAAAAACCACACCCCTGAGCGACATAACTTTTTCTGGCATAAGCGCTGGTGAGAACAGCAATATCTCGGCAGGAGACGTTGAGCTGGTTTTACTATGTTGACAAGAGAACTCATCTCCATCAGCATATCGCAGCTACATAAGCAATCTTACATAAGCGATCTTCACTGTAAGCTTGGTAGTGTACACATGGCCACAGAGCTCTGACACCAGTAATCTGCCTACAAGCATCAAAGTCTCAAGCATGGCATCCAGCCACCCAGTTACTCCTTGCACAGTGACCCCCAATAGCCCTTCTGGTCCTGAGTCTCCCCAAATCCATCCCCGAGTTCTTAACTACCAGACATTCAGACTTTTCACCTATGGTTCGTCACCCGCTGAAGAGTGACTACTGAGCCCAATTATCAGTTCACTTCGGTGCACATGTGCCACCACAGTTTGAACAACAGAACTCTGCTTGCGGTAAAAATAAATAAAAGTCTTATTTAATGGAAAACTTATAGAGTCAAGGATGAAATAGTAATGAAAAGGAAACACATACAAGTTACACAGACTAAACATAAAGATGCAATCTCAGGCTGTATACTTCCATATTAGCTAAATTATGTTGTCTAATGCAAGTTACCTATTACTTCTGAACAGTTTCCCAGCATGCCCTCAGTTTCTGGATAGCCTTCCCTTCAAACCCTTCCCTTTTAAACAGGTTTGCAGGTTTGTTTGTTTAATTTTCTTTCAGACTATGATAATTCATGGATACATAGAGCAGGGGAAGCTCCCTCCTTCCTCAGTTTTCCAAGGCTGGGAATTTCTTTTCCATTTCAATGTCTTTCTGTTAACTTTAATGGTCCACCATTGTCTTTCCCTGGGTTGTACAATGCTAAGTGCTTGGAGTTAGTTTTGTGTAAACAACTAGCCTGGGAGGTGACCCTGTCTGCCCAATTGCTTCCCTACACTGCTGTGAGGTGATGCTGTAGTAGCTCCCTGGTAACAATTAGTATGTTCTACACATGTATACATTGATAACCATAACTTGTATACAAATTTCCTAATTTTCCTAAAGTTCAGAACATTACAAGCTTTCATAAAAGACCTTCTGTGACACATATTTATACACAATAATATTGTATACAACCAGTTGATTCAATTGCTTATTCTTTGGAGTTCAGACCCCCTGTTCTCCCCTTGTGGTGGCTGGACCCTGTTTGCCAGATATACAACACTTGTTCGGTTAGTAAAGTAAAGTTTTCTCTACTGTATACACTTACTATATTACACCTCCCTGTTTTTTTCTGGGTAGCAGTTGTAGGACACAGCTGGCAAGCTGGTGAATGATAAGGCTTTCATGCATCTGCATGAGTATTTTCTCTAATCACTTAAAATCCATTTACAAATATGGTCCAGTATAAATCCTCATGAATGACCATAAGGTATAAAGCAGTACATATATAAATCAGCTATCCCTTATCAAAAAAGTCCTATAGAATTTAATAGGGATGAAACCTCTAGAATGCTGTAGAAATTAATCTAAAATCTGTAGAATGTAATAGACCATGGTTGTCTTTCTATGGGATGAACCATTCTATAGAATTTCATACTGGAATATAGTACACTATTGAATTCTACAGGATGGTTTTAAAACCCAATAGAAAGATAATTCTCTTCTATTAATTTATGTGGGATTTTCCAGAAGGGATACCATTGTTTTATGCAGTTGGAACTAAAATATGCAATTGTTATGATACAATGCCTACCTCTTGAATTTGACATTTTATAATTTGTCTTAGAAATAAAATTTAAACACAGTCTAAATCATTATTAAAATCTTATGTTTTACAGTGTAAGATATTGGATTAGCCATGATTAGACTAGGCAAATAAAGGGAAAAATGATTCACAAACATTGTGTGAATTCTGAATCAAATTTTAGTCTGCTGTTTTCACACCCCGACTAATTTTAGTTTGCTGTTTTGGGACTATTCATGTAAACTAATTTTGTGTGCACAGATGTTGGGAAATGGCTCCTCTGTATGCAGATACTCACATTCATATATATTCAGTAAAAGTGTATTCACATATAAATATGGGAGCCTGTGGTTCACACTGAAAGTGCTTGTTCCCTGTTTAAAAAGTTTCAGATACCCAATCAGGGAGCACAGATGATACCATGTGACTTAGGTGACTAATTATGCACCATGAGAAATGAGTAGTTGAAAGCCTAATAAAAGTGAATACTTTGCAAATAACCCATAGATTGAAACGTTTTCATGGAAAGTGTCTGAATTTTTGTCAATAAAGAATATATTAATTAAAAATTACTCTGATTGATGTTAATCTGCAATCAGGAAAAGAGTTGGAACATATTTTAAAAGTACTTAGTCACCAAAAGATGCAGATAGACGCCTAATATGATTTTCCTAGGTGCCTAACTCCCATGTCCTAAAAAGTCTTTAAAAATCTGGCCCGAAATTCATTAGATAAACTGTTTGCTTTGAATAGACATGGCTTATGCTGTGCTCTGAAAGTGCTCATTTTAATTAAAATACTTCTTTAGGAGACTTTTAATGGAAAAAAAATTGTTTACCAAGTTTAACACTGTAATTCAACTATCAATGATCTATTATATTGGAGATGAGGAGCCAGATCCTCAGCTGGTTTAAATTGGCATAACTCCACTGAAGCAAAGAATCTCTGGTTCTAGGATGAATGGCCCTACATGATCTCGTTATTGCAATTCTTTAAATATCATATACAGGTTTAACATCAACAAGTTTATCTTGCTTTTCAAGAATATAATACATTAAACATTTGTTTTTTCTTCAGAGTAATTGCAATTGCTTGCCCTTAGAAGGCATTCTTATGCTTTAGTAATAATTTCTGAATTAAAAGCAAAAGTAACCAAAATTTGGACATGTGTTTCTAGTCTTAGTTTTTAATGCTAATCTTTTGTAGAAAATGTTAAGCCAAAACTTTTTAAGACCTAAAACATCTCCCATTTTTATACTGAAAACTTTATATCACTCTTATTAAACAATAGTTATTGTATTAGATCCCATCCCACACATGGAAATCATTTTAAAAAAAAGTTGTGTGTACCTTTTTGAGTCATGAGCTACTAACGTATTCCATTTAAACAACGCATGATAGAAGTTACAGATTCTCATGTACCCTATTGATCTATATTAAGACTGTAGCCACATTGAAACATTGTTCCTGTTCACTGGCATTGCAGAAATAGCTGTCATTTATACACTTTAACTTCCATGAAGATGATTATTTTGGATTTTATTAAAGACACTACAGTTAAAGATTACCTTATAAGACTATACATTCAGGGAGCCATAAACTAGCATTAAAATCATTATTCCTGCTGTAACTTGATATACATTAAATGGTCTCAACCCTATCAGTAGTTTTTTAAGTCCTTTTTATTTTTTTTTTTTTGTATTTGCAAGCAAAAGAAATACAATAGGCATTTTTTGTTTATGGGATTCTACTAGAATTATATTCCTAGGGCATAAAGTGACCAGGGAGCTGTACTGTACTGTAGGGAGCCATCCTGCATTATCAGGGAGCTGGATTGGATGATTTACTAGGTTTTCCTAACTCCAGCTTCTTTCTTTATCATCTTTCTTTTCATTCCTTCTTGAATGGAAAGGTTTCTTGTCAGATGGCAGATTAAGGAATTCCTTAAATTTACCCCAAAGATTAAAAACTCTTCTATCTTGTGTTTAGAATCAAATCCACAACAGACAATTCTGGTCAACTGGGTTTTTCAAAAAATGCTAGGATCTGCCCTGCTTTGGCAAACCATTAGGGCTGGTTAGAAAACAAAAATAATGATGTTTGTTTTCATTCCAGTGGTGGGGGAAGGAGATTTACCCCAGATTAGCTAAGCTTGTAAGTACAAAATGTGGTCTGGTTAACAGTAAATAATACTCACAGCCATGAGGCTGCTTTAACTGGAGCTGGGGGCTGGCTAGGTGTCATCCTGGCCCCAAATGCAGGTGAGCGTAAAGACTGCTACAGTCACAGTTCACTCCCACAAGTCTTGTACTGAGCACAGATAAACAGGATGTGATATTCTAGCCTTATTTAGCTGGAAAATCCTTTCTGGATACTTTCAGACCATTGATAGTGGGAGTGTACTTCCTCTACAACTCCTTATCTGTAGTAAGCTTTTATGGGAGCTCTCAGAAGCTTTGGGATCATGGAAGGTGGTTCATACTGATCTCCGCATTACACTCCTCTGAAAAGCCCATGGATATCAAGGAAAATATTCCACTTGGAGAAGATATTGCTTAAAACAATTCCAAACTCCTCCTGGGGCCACTACTGAACAGCTGTTGGTGACCGACTGTGAAGATACTGTGCTGCTGGGATCAAATGAGTGAAAGCAGACCCATTCAGAGGTGCAGCTCTTCAGGCAGATAACACCAGTCACCATCCATTTGGGGTGACTGGAAGCCTCATTTTCTTCAAATTGCTATCTCTTGATGGGACAGGAAACCCTGAAGTCCTTTCCTGAGGTTTCATAATGGAGTGCTGTGGATAATCTAGCTCATTTAAATTAATAACCTAATTTCCACTGACTTCAATGGCTACATGATTAAGTACCTAAGTAACCTATTATGTATTATATACTCAGAATCAGATGAATATACAGCAGTTCATTGTATGGCCAGATGAAAAGGTCAGAAATATAAACATTAATCCACCTGGATATTTGTTGCTACTTACGGGTAGATAAGGTACCAATGAAACCTAAATTTTAATTTGTTTGTTTTCAAGATTTAGGCAGTTTAAGATTTAATAAACTGCTTTAGGGTTAAGTGAAAACTCTGTCAATAATCTTTTGCCTCTTTATGCAATTCCAAAATATATTAATTTCAGATTAGAAATTAGCTGACAGTGTTAGTGTTCAGCAATTTGTGACTTCTTCATTACTCTTCCTCTCGGGACAAAATTCATCTTTATTTGACTCAGTGGAATTCTCGATAATTGGATTGCTTCAAGGTTACTCACGTTGTATTAGAGATTTAAATGGAAATTAAATAATTTTATGAAGACTAAAGCCATTATTAAATATATAACTGTTAAAATTCATTGAAATAAATTGTAATATGTCACTGCTATTTCATTATTGTTTTATATATATTTTCCTGAGGCCATAATTCAGATAAACCTAATTTAAAAAACTATATTAGAAAAAATATATAATTTCAAAGAGTTAGTTCAGGATAGACGATACATTAATATTTTTCAAGGCACTCACTGTTTTTCTTCACACCTTTTTTTCTTACATTTATTGCCTTTTGAAGTTTCATAAAATACACAACTCACCTCCAGCTTCAAAAGAATTATTTTTGGCTGGTTTCAAGTTTTCATATATGCATTCTCCTTTTTTATAAAGAAAAAGAGATTCTTTGTGAAAGGCACATTTTACCCTTACATTCTCCCCACCTCCTGCTTTTACAGATATTATGAGAACTATTATGAATATCTGATTACCTTTGGAATATAGAAATTGATGATGATGATGATAATAACATCAGCAATAAGAGAAATATTTGCCACTGAGAGTGCTTTGCATTTTCAAAGTATTGTACATAAGCTAAAGGCTGGATTTACACCTTACGCAGCCCCAGGCACAGCATCTACAGCACCCACCCGCGTACAGCTGACTTTTGTGTTTTCCCTAAAAAATGAAATTTTTAACCCACTTTTAGGCGCCCCTAGGCAAGTGCCTACTGTGCCTAATTAGAAATCCGGCTATGCATATACTGATCCCAATTCAGACCTAGTGTAACTTCACTGATTTTATCAGGGATAAAAATGACATGTTAGATAATAAAGCCTCACAAATAGAAGTGGGTGGCTTTTTGGCTGAAAGTTTTTTGGTGAAAAATGCAGATTTGGCAACACTGAAATGTTTCATGAACTTATTAGAGAGATCAGGGGGGTGAGAAGCAACTTGGACCAGCTTCTGTTGGTGAGAGAGGCAAGCTTTAGAGCTTCCACAGAGCTCTTCTTCAGGTCTGGGAGACTTACTCAGAGTGTCCCTGCTAAATACAAGGTGGAAAAAATTATTTAGTATAAGTGGTTACAAATTTGAAAGGAGCATTAGAGGTGAAATGGTTTATGCTCCAATATGTCTGTTAGTCTATAAAGTGCCACAGGACACTGCCGCTTTTACAGATCCAGACTAACACAGCTACCCTTCTGATACATTAAATATGTCACCTATTGCTATATTTAGCTGCAAATCCTAAATTAATTGGAATAATTCCATAATAATCTGCTATGTGCTGCTTAGCAGTGATGCTAGACTAATTCAAAAGCTCTTTTAAAAGAATTGTAGCCTGTATAACAAAATCAACAAAAGAAAAGCAGACCGTTAGATGTAGGATTTGAAGAGTTGAAACACAGTTAGAGAGAATTAGAATCATGGGCTCCACTTACACACATGTTTCACTTTAAGGATGCCAGTAGTTCCATAGAAGTCAATGAGACTCCTCACGTTACTACATGTGCTTAAATGTTTGCAGTATTAAGGCTATAGACAGTAGCCAGAGATCGGGCTAACCATCTGACAGACACTTTCTTCAGTAAGTGCACCAGAACAGGCCTTCTTGTATGTGTTGACATATGTGCAACGAAATGTGGCCAGATAAGTTGGAATTCAGTGATGAAATTCATTGTTCCAAAACCTGCCAACTGAAAGCTGTGGACCCTAGCTGAAAACCTTCATTTGGGATTCCCTTAGAACAGATGGGACCATCATCTTGTTCCTCCTTTAGGTAAGGATTGGCTTTCAATGAGTTACTTTTCAAAGATGCTGAAGAGAGTTAGGCACCCAGCTAAATCAATGGGAATTGGGCAACTTAGTCTGCTTTGAAAATCCCAACCCCTAAAGGTATTTTGTGGTCCTAATTCACCACCATATTACTCTCGTTTTATGCCATTAATGTTATTGATTGATGTACGTGTAATACATACATATATATTAATACAGGACTTTATATATAAAATGTGAGTGACTGGAGACTTGTATATATTAATAGCCAAGTGGCACCCCATCCTCTTTTTTTTTTTTTTTTTTTTTTACAAAGTAACGTATGAAAAAATTGGACAGTTTAACTGACTGAAACAATTTAAAAGTCAAGTCCGATTGAACGACTGCCCACTTCTTCATGTGGAGAAAAAGCCTATGTTAAAGTACAGATGAATTACTTCACTTAAACCCTCACAAAAATTGATGTTGGCTGTGCATTTGTTCATTTGATCCAGATGTTACACTATTAACTGTCTGTAATTTTTTTTACTAATAACCCACGATTCAAGGTTTTCGCTTAGCAACATGGCAGGCAAAGATGTTTTTCATCATTGCTTATTTTTATTGTTTTACTTTATTTTATTGTACTGTTGGTTTGTTTTGTTTCCTCTTTAGGCCTCACTGGCAAAAGTCATGAGGCTGCTGTTTGTTATGCAGCTTCCCGAGCAGAAATGTCACATGGAGAGTCATAATTACAGCTGCTAGACTGGGGTCCTTCTTGGGTACTAAACATAAAAATGAACAAATCTTCCCATTCTAAATGGATCAAATAGATCACTTTGTTAGCACTTACTGGATAACAAAGTAGGAAGATGTATCTGAAGAAAGAAATGTATATTTAGTTTCTCTCTTGCTCACATACACCTGTGGAGAGCAGTGGCCCAGTGCAGGGCTGGTGGAGCTGGGAGGCAGTGGGCGTTAGTGCCCCCGCAATAGAAATGTTGTGTGCTGATCTGTATTTCCATGCCAAGTGTTGTTCTCCTATGCATCCTGGGAACTAATGTTCCCTGTAAACTGCCTGCACATACTGGCAGGTAGAGATGAATGGAACCTGGGGGGCTGGATCTGCAGCACCCAGCATCAGTCCAGGGAGCAAGTAGGCACCGGCATGGTCAGGCTGATTTTGGGAGCATCTACCTCTGGTGGCCAGTGAGAGAGATGTAAATTGCCAGCCCCCTCTCCCTATTCCCAGCCTTGAGCCAACAACCTCCACTCCCCCAGCTGAATCTCAATAGCTTCCCTTGCTCCCCATGCAGAGCACCTATCTTGCTCCCACTCCCATCCTTCTGCCACCCATGCTCTTCGACTGCCTCTAACCCAGGGTCTCCAGCTGCTACAGGTCATGTAGTAGTAACATCAACTGCTATCCTGTCTCCCTTTCTTTTCTGCATCCCTGCTGCACAAGATAGGGGGAGCATTCTCAAAACTTTGCTGCTTCTCTAGACTCAGTGACATCACCTTTCTTCCCATTCCATGTATACCCCAAACAGTGGCAACCATGATCTCTGAGCCATCCAATTATCGGAGACATTTGTTATCAGTTCTTCCTGCAGGCCAAGCTCCCGTCCTCTAAAATCTCCAGAGCTCCAGGGACACGAGTTACCACTGCTGTCATCTTCACACAGCCTAAATCAGCCACTTCAAGCAATCTGCAGTCCTATCACAGAGACCCTAGTGACAGAAGTAGGAGTTAAGTGCAATAGGCACCTTGCAACATTGGGCCCTATATTGGTCTCTAGACCTGAAATGCAGTCCCTTGCCTTGTCTGTGGAAAACTGTAAGACTGTTAGGGCAACGACTGGCCCTAGTCTACAGTTTGCTATATAAAATATCTGTATACTTATGGCATTGTATATATGTATATAGTAATAATATATGCACATTATATGGTTATAAATGTATTTATTTCCTATGTTCATGATAAAAATCCTGTTAATTAAGTTGTTTAGAAGATACTGGGTAGAGCTATTGCTATTTTGTAACAGATAACAGTGTCATTTATGTCAATTTATACTATTCTGTTTTATGCCACCCATCTTTGGCCTGTACACAACTTCTTTCCAAATCTAAACTAATAATTTTTGATTAAACCTGCTGTTACCATGGAAACATTTCTTGGGGCCTTTTGTTATTCCTGCACAACCTTGGTAGTGTTTATTTTTCCTCCATTTTTGTTGAGTTTTTAACTACTGACTTTCTTTACTTTCCTACCAGCTTATTATTTTTGGAACTTTGGCCCCCCTTTACCCCAGCCAGCTTGGCACCAGTAATTAATAGAGTACTTAATACACTCCTTGTGTGTATATGGAAGATATTGACTGTGACAACTGCTTTTTTTCCCCTATGTCAAGCCTCCTAGCCACCCCATTGCATACATTTTATCTGAAGACTATAGCGCTATTAAAGTGAACTTCACGAAGCCATAGCACACAGATGATGCAAGAGTTTCTATTTTCAGTGGATGAAGGCCACTGCATTTTGACACACCATACTTTACATTGTTAAAACAATATTTACCAGTAAGATCTGGTGGATGATGTTAAACACATCATAGCAGGTAAAAGAGTTTCATGTTGTAATGTAATATAAAGTGGTGGGGGACTGCGGTTTTGGAGCAGAAATTCTACCTTCGCTATCATGTATAAAGTCTATGCAGCCTTCGAGATCCATATACTTGATCATCAGAACATCCTGTGCAGCCACAGAATGTCACTGCCTGAATGAATTGGCCTATTCATTCCTCTAGCCACTCAGACTGTTCTTTTCTGCTACCATTTTTAAAGAACGGGACAATCTTGAATTGCAGAAAGCAGCTATCACATGACAGCGTTTCGTGCTTAGAAGGAAATATTAGACCACTTCAGCAGCAAGACCAGTTACTTTTGGTCACAACAGGATATGTGTCAGGCATTTTTATGAGAAATCATGTCCACAAGGATAGAAATTGCCATACTGAATCAGACTAGAGGTCCATCTATATAAGTTGTCTTTCCCCCTTCCTGATCCTCAGCTGGTGTAATTTAGACAGTCTCAAGGTCCTATATAAGTTAAGGCAGCCTAACCAAGGTGCACTATGGGCTGCAGCACTGCCCAGAATCTCCACAGTATTGTATCCTGTGGCTCCACTCCAGACATGCCCCTACCTCTGGCACATCCCATACTCCAGGGCTTGCAAGGAGGTTCTCAGAAGGCAGACTTGTTTACTCTGTTCCTTCAGCCCTTGGCCATATACAGTCTTTTACATGGGGTTGACATGTCTTCTGTCTATCACTTATGTGGGCTATTAGTATGTGATCAGACATTTCTGTCTGAACAAATGGAAAATGAGCTGAAGCCCCTTTGAAGAACTGGTCCCCACATTAAAGTGCTTCCATGAACTAGTTAGGATGTAGGTGTACTGTAGATGTGATATCCTTGATCTTAGAGGATGGGCAATAGGAATACTGCCTGCATTGTCAACAAAAACTTGACACATCTACTATGTTCATCTCATGTACCTTGGCTGTGCTTGAAAAGAAAAATTAAGAATGAATATATAAATGGAAAATGAAATATTTTTTTAAGAGGCAGACAAGAATAGAAGTACATAAGTGCCTTGCTCATATCTTGGCTACAGCTTGCCTAGGGTGGCCATTGTATAATAAAAATATTTTCCTCAGAAGGACACTTCTTTGGTTAAAACAAATTCCTAATAAATATAGGTATTTTAGGGACAAATAACACTGTGACACCATTCTACATTAAATGACTATTCTTTACTCCTATAACCTATGTGAAATACACAATATGTCTCAACCATTAACAGCTTCTTAGTTTCTCTCTATTCCAGAAGCCCACTTGAAATGTCAAATAAGGAGGCTTATTTTATTGTTATCAAGCAATCCTGTCAGGTACAGAATGAGGTAGTAATGGTGAAGAAACAGTTATCGTGTATCCTATGTTTCATAATTTCTGGTTTTAGCTCTTCATGCTTTTTAGTGTCCATTCAATGGGCAGCTGTGTTTATCTATCCCACATACCTACTTCATTTAGTGTCAGACTGAAGTTTGGCTTCAAAACTAATTTCCAAGGATGTGGATATGTCATTGTTTATCACTCTAATTTATGTGGCAAGGAAACATATTTACAGTCTACTGACCCTTTTCATTATGCCTCTAAGTAGAACATATAAATTATATGAGTACCAGGAATTCCCATGCATCTATTTGAAATCCACATATAACTTTCTGTGCGCATATTCCATCATACACATGCTCATGAACACATGGATTTTATAACAAATCTTGCTTATAATTTGCGGCCCTGCTTATTCTCAGATCTAACCACGGAATAGATTTTTTTCATTAATAGGGCCCCAAACAGTTTATGTTTGTGGTGTTATTGCTCAATCTATTGATCTGTCATTCAGGCTTTCCCACACCAATTTGCCACACCTCTTAACTCTGGCCTGGAGGGACTCTAGAAGTGAGAGGTTTGGTATCTCCTCTGAGACCAAAAACAAGGGTGCCTTTTAGGGCTAATTACTGTGATAGTGTATTTGATGTGATCAACTGTATCTGTCAATCTGAAACAAGACTGAGACCATCAGTTACTTAAACATGACCGTGACTGTCTATCAATCATTACATGACTGTCTATCAATAAAACATTACATATATAAGGTGCCCATCATTGTAGCATCTGGGCATACTTTACACAGATTAAAAGTTGATCAACTGATATTATATTGTTATATTATAAATAATGCAGTGCTCAGAAGGTGCTAGGCATTATCCCTGGAAAGACACAGGCCTGCCCCAGAGAGCTTACAGTGTAAGCATACTAACTGTTCAAATAATGTAACAACTGTACAGAGGTGCTGTGTGAATTTTATTGATCTTAGTTGCGGGGCATTTTACACAAATGAGCCCAACAACTCAAAACAAAATTCACTGAAACTGTTCGGTTTTGCTTGTTTTCGGATCAAAAAAACTCCAGGTGGGCATAAGGATGAGATTGGGACAATCCTTTTGAAGCCTGTGGGCCTTACCGAATGGGGTTTGAATGTCAGAACAGTAGAAATTTCTGTGATAATATCTCCCTGTAGAGGCTAACCTATATGAGGATATTGGCCCTGATATATACAACTAATAGAGATTTCATTTTGCCTCATGTTGTAACAGCTTGTGTTTTTGAAGGAAAAGGTTCTGAGTTCAGTCCTTGCTGATTACCAGGAATTTGGTATGTGGCCACAGAATTATTACACTACAGATAATGCTTCTGTTTTGAAGATTTAGCATCAATACATTGCCATGTAATTCAAATATACTTTGTTCATAGATAACCAACTTTTCATTTCATTGGAAACCTAAATAAGGAATGTTAATGAGTTCTTGATACAGTTTTACTTTTTAATTTTTTAAAAAAACTGAGAAATGGCCATGCTGTTTGTGAAGTGCTTTAGAGACTGATGTCTATGGCCATGCGTGCTGTGGGGGGAAAAGTAGGAGGAGCAGCTTTCTGGTAAAATGAAATGCTTTTCAGCAGAGTAATGGGTGAAATATAAAAATGCAGAGGAAATAGGAGCTCTAGACAATAGAATAACTAAAGTGCGAAGTGAAGATGACAAAAGTAGTGAAGGGGGGAGAGGGTTTTTTTTAACATATATTACACTTTTTGTTAAAGTGAGCAAATCATTTCATAGTATTTTATTGTCTCATGGTGTATGGTGTTGCTAGAAACCTAGGATGGGATTACAACATTATTTTTTACTGTTTGAAGATAATTTTTTCCTTCTGCATTAGCCATTTTTAAACTTATCCCATATTGCATTACCCGTTTTGAGATAAAATAGATTTTACATCTACATATATGTGGAAGAGTAACGTAAAGTGACACTTTACAACATCACATACAGTAGGATCTTACACAATTAAGAGCCGTTTGATACCCTTATATATATATCAAATATAAATAGACCTATAATAAATCAGATTTTTAGATAAAAACCAAAAATCAGGCACAGCATGGTTCGTATTAGTGTAACAGAATTTTAAACAGCACAACACCCAGAAATGTATTTTTCTCTTGGTTTTGTGAAATTATCACTTAGGATTCGTACTGGGTAAATGGGAATTTGACACTTCATACCAGTAACCATTTTAAATTATATCTTTCAACATCATCCACTAAGCAAAGTTGCGGAGGGCTAGTTCCAAAAACAACCAAATCCTCTCCCCCCCCCCCGCTCGCCCAAACAACAGCTGCCACCAACCGAAGGAAAATATAGTGTCCCAAAAGAAAGGTACACAGGTAAAAACATTTTAAATGCCTAAGTGACCTAGGAACCTAAGTGCCACTGAAAGTTAATACAACCAAGGCTCCTAAGTCGCTTAAGTGCTTTTTGAAAATTTCACCTAACACTAAAGAATTTACAGTGTTAGAGTGACAACAGCATGGCTAATTTAGTTACAATTGTGATTAAATAAACTGAAAAGGTGATTTTTGTAATTGCCGGCATTGCTCACTCAAATCTGAAAATGAAACTATCCTTGCTGTCTCTTACAGGTGGAGCCCTCTACAGGGAGTATGGCCCTGTTGTCCTTAGTGTTCTGCTAGTACCCATGGCATGCTAGGTGTTCTCCACACCTAGATCAAAACACAGGACCTGTGTCCCCAGAGAGTATAACAATGTGTCCTACTCAGCAGGTGAATGATTTAAAAGTAGCTCAGGAGTAAAGTCAGATGAAAACAAGAGACCTGACCATAGAGGGGGAATAAGACCTTGGACAGAACTATTAGGACATCATTGTCTATCTCTCCTGAGCCAATTGGCCTCAGCTCCAGCCTCTTCCACTTATCTGCTGTCCTTTTAGCCAGCCTAGCCAGTGCGCTCTCCCTAGGAAGCAGAGAAAAGAAATAAAAAGGATCCCACAGGCTGCTATGCTGAACTAGTGGTCTAGTCCAATCTTCCAAACAATGAAACTTTGGCTGACTTGCCTTAAGAAAAAAGGATACCCTCTTCAAGTCATGTGCTGTTTGTATGTACTCCAAGGATTGCCCCAACAGTGGCACTGGTAGGTTCAAAGAGAAGCCCTGGGGTTTGGACTTTGCACAGATACAGGTGAATAACAAGGGAACAGACCTGTGTTCATGAGAAGGTCTCCTATTCTATTGTATTGCTATGCTGAAGGGTGTTGGTAGCTCCCAGGAAACATGTCTTTGAACTGTGGGCAGTCACATGCTCCACTGAAGCTGATGGGTGTTAGCCAGGCTAAACGAGGGAGCAGTTAAATGCCCCTTTGTTTAGTGATAGCTGAAAAAATAGAGAGCACCACCCTACCTACTGATAATAAATACTAACACCCAAAGACTAAACTGTATGCAATAAAAGATATTACCTCATTCACCTTGTCTCTCATAACTAATATCTGTCATGTATGGTTCATTCTCTCTCAGTGGCAGGGGTGGGTATGTGGAAAGTAGTGTAGTGTAATATTTTCTTTTGCTGAGGGGACTGTTTTTAAATGTACACACTGCTCTGGGTTTATTGTAGAGAAGTCAAGGTTGCAGAAGTTTGTGATAGTCCTTAGTTTCTGTGGGAGTTCATTCCACAGTCTTGGACTCAGAAAGTTCTGTTTCCAGCACAGATGAGATTTACCCTTCTGGGAGAAGGTTCCATTATGCTTGAAGAATGGAGTTGTCATCCATGAGCTTCATCCCTGAGCTTCAGATGATCTTTTAGATATGCTGTGCCCAGGCCATAGAGCCCCTTATGATTTACACCACTGCATAGATCTCTGCTATTGTTTTTAGACCCTCACTAGCATATTGACTATGCGCCTGGCAGCCAGACAAAGTTCTCGTACACTGATATCTAGTTAATGATCATCTGATTGATATTTTGTTGATAATTCACTTCTGTTCCCTTCCACTAAAAGTCACTCCTTAGTGCTTAACGCTAGAAATTCATACTGTGTATGTTCATTAGCGCCTTAGAGCACTGTGTAAGTTGTACAGTGAAAGTGTTTGCATGAACAAGATGGCAACCTTTTGTGTACATTCTAATTAGACTTGGAGACACAGCACAAAAAAGCTGATGTCATCAATATCCTGTTGCTACTGAAAATATGATGTCAAAAGCTAAGGGCTTGTCTTTACTGCAAAGTTAACTTGTGTTACACTTTGAATATTGCCCATAACTTAAGGCTTCATTTGTGTGTGGACAGGACTTAACTCAAGGGTGGTGGTGCTTTTAACTCCAGTCAGCTGGGCAGTGAGGAGATGTAAGCTATAATTGAAGTTAGCACAACTGGTTAGTTCAGGATCTCAGGAATTCTCTACGCAAACAATAATTTAAAGTTCAGCTCCGTATTTCCCACAGAACACCCCTTCATTCATCGCAGTATAATTTGTAATTATGATTCTTCAGTCAAGACTTAGCTGTTAATTTAACTCATGCCTGAGGTAGAATGGAATCTAGGTCACCCTTCGATAGCTGTACTTGTTCTGCAGTGTTCACAGACATAACAATAAATGTCAGAAGCAGTATGATTTGAATCAACATAGAACAACTTATGTGGGTGAGAAAAATTTCATTTGTTATAGTTTATTTTCAGATGATAAGCATACAGAACTTTCCTCCCCTCTGCTGTAATTATGGAACTTGAATATATATATAGTTGACTATTGGTGACTGAGACCTACAACAGAAAAGCTGCCCATAACAATATTGATATTTAGAATAGAATTTTTAATATTTAATTGAGGCTAGCAGAGAAATAAAATCAAAAACTGATATGAAATTCCACAGTTTTTGTATAATAAACACGAATATATATGTTAATTTTTGTACATTTGAGACTTCCAAAGCATCAGTCAAGCAGTATAATGATGCATAACCTTGTGATACTTTAGACATCTTCTGCTTTCCAGAAATCCAGCTGACTCTGTTATTTTGGTAGTGGGATGTTACTGTGAGTACAGGATTTGGATAAATATTTATTTATGTGCAGTTATGTCATATACAGACTACCCCTCTGTTTTTCTGGCAAAAGGACCGATTAAATGGCAAGAGTCTAAATGGCTGTAATATCACAATTTTGCTTTTCTTACTGTTAAATAAGATGGCAGTGGCACAAAAAAACACTGCCAAATCATGCAAACAACCCAACCAGCCTTCCACTTGCCCTGAAGTCCTTGACTTTGCCAGCTGTGAGGCCTCACCTTTGCTTTTGTTCTCAAAAATGGATTAACTTTTGAGAAAACATTAAAGAAAGAATAAGAAGTTGAAAAAGCTGATTCATTTGTAATTGCAACCTTATTTTTATTAAATGCACTCTAAAAATGGGGAAAATATGCTGTTTATTAAAGCCATATTTTGCTATTAACATTTTGTAAGAGTTCAGATTACATAGTGCACTATTCTCTGCTCCTTTTTAAGGAGGTGCTGTAACTCTACAAAGCAGTGAGTTGCTATGGAAAATTCACATTTTGATTCAGTTATGTAGTAAATAATAACATAAAATGGTGTGCAAAATGGCTAAAGTGAATGTTAAATAGCCTCCCAAGGTACCTTTAACTGGTGTAGGGTACCTTCTGGTGAACCTTACAGTTCTTTAAAATGTTTTTTTTTGTACAGACTGTATATGTATCTATCATATGTATTTTTAACTGCACTTTTATATGGTGTTTGGCTTATGTACTCCTTTTGGACACGGTGTATAGAGGGAGGGTTCCATGCCATGAGAATAAGGTGACTAGACATCCCAATATTATTGGGAAAATCCAGATATTAGGGGCTTTGTCTTATATAAGCAACTATTCCCCCTCTCCCCTGAGAAAAGAAGTATCCCAATTTTTCACACTTGCTATGTGGTCACCCTACATTAGTAAGATGGACTTAATGAAGAGGTGAACTCTATACTTTGTCCAAACCAGCTGCATGCTTTCAGGTACCTCCAAAATATCTGTGTGTAATCAAATAATCACACTCACCTCATGAAGGAAATATGTGGATTTTGTACTGCAGGAGACTGCAAACTCAGCAATTGAAATAGACACAGAGCTGCTAACCTTTGGAGGTGTTCATAACCCATTCTGCCTTTTAAAATGCTCACTATTTGTGATAAGCATGTTTCACTGGCTTTACAACTAATCTACGGTGACAACAGATCTTACCCTTATTTCATAATTGGTAATGGCTCATTTACACTTCTTGTAAGATAATATATACCTGTCTCTTAGTTTCACAGTGTTGTTTCACAGACTTTGTTTTCCTGTTTATATGTAGTGCATTTGAGAGGTGACAAATAGGGTTTAGAAATGCTGCTCATACTCATATAACACTAAGAAAACAATGACACCATGTAAAAAATGGAAAGAGACTCTTGAGGGGAAAGTCTGATTCTGGGAATCTGTCACACTGCAGGCACGCCATCAGTGTACAAAACATGAGCAGAGGGAAATATGACTGCAAGAGGAGTAGATAATGGTTCTGTATCCATAGTACATTCATCCCTGTGTGCACTTGTACACCTCTTACATGTTTAGTTATTTCATATGGATGACTTAAAAGATCTATAATTGAAAAAATAAAATAATCTGTAAAAACAGGAGTGAAGTTAACAAGGTTTTTGGGCATTGTGAGATAAATACAAGTAGCAATCAGTGCATGAGAAAGACATTAGAGGAATAATCCTGTATCAGCAGGGGAATGGACTAGGTGACTTAACTTTCTTTATGACTGCTAATTCCTAGTGCTGCAATCATTCCATCCACATCTATGAGGTAAGGGATTGAAATACAATGGATCTCTTCTAAGGCACAAAAAGCAGGAAACTGTAGCTCGGTGGAAGAGGAGTTGGAAGTAAGAATGGGTGAAGAATGAAATCTAGAAACATTCTGTGGCATCTTTCTCTGTTAACAAGAAGGATTTCTGTTCAGAAGCTGCATTAATTCCTTTGGAATGTCTTTTGTGCCAACTGCTGTGCAGCCATGTGGGGGACACAGTAGGCAGGCCAGAAGAGATGGTCTTACCCTGGACCTATCAGCATCCATGTGTCTTGAGCTTCCATTCCCAACAGGCTCATTGAGTTGAGAAGACTTGCACACATGAAAATCTCTCCCACATTAGGAGTAATCCAGTGAAAACTAAACAGAGTGCACCTCAGAGTGTGTCTGCCCCCCTCTTCTCAGAGTGACTACATGTTTTGTAGCTGTTAATCTAATTATTTTATTGTATTTTCCATCCAATTTCTCATCTGATCTTTGTGCAGAGGCTATTTTTGCCCTTTTCTGTGCCAGCCTTTGAAAAGATTAAATCATTTTAAATTATAAACTTCCCACCACCAGTTGCATTGGAGTTTTTACGATCAAAATTACTGCCTAGTGTTGTTTTTCTCAGTCTTTTGTCAGATTTGATTTATGTGCAGAGTCAGAACTGTATCTGATCCAAGCATCGCCTTGAGAAATGAAAATAAAGCATTGGGCTCAAGCCAGTGGAGCTACTCTACTGTCTTGGAACGATTTCTTTTTATCAAAGCTCATAATGTTATTATTATTGTTTTTTCCCCGCTAATATGTAGCACTATTTTCAATGACTTTTTCTGATAGTTCATGTATAAATAAAGGGGGAGATTTTCAAAGACAGAAAGGGTGAATAGGCAGTCAACTCCCAAAGTCAATGGGAATTTGGTGCCTAACTTCCATTTGTGCGTTTGAATGTTTCCACCATAGTCTCTAAAATGTGACCCAAGTGTATCTCCCCTTTCTAATATGCTAGCATAACGCATTGTACCTTGTTTTCTACCATTGTCCGTCACTGTCATAAATTATATGTACTTAATTTAAGGTGTGCGTGGCGTTGCACTGAAATTAGTGGAACTATGCTCATGGGTAAAGTTAAGCACATGTGTAAAAGCATTGTCGTATAGGGGTCCCAAATTAAGACAAGGCTCCACAAGTGAATGTTACAAATTTAGAAAAGTAGAGGATAGGAAGGAGAAGGGTAACAGTAATAAAATTACAGAGTTATCCTAGCCTACCTACATTCACACCGTGATGTTTTTTAAAGTTTACATGATTTGTAAAGTATCAGCAATCTCTATTGGCCCTCTATTAGCCATTATCAGTGGACAATTTCATGTAGGCAGCAAAAGTAGGTCTTGAGAAGGGGCTTGAAGGAGGACATCATGGTCAGGGTTTACCAGTTTGGAGAAAGTGTCCCAGCCATTGAAGCAAAAGGTTTGGCATTAAAGAAAACACAGAAGTTTGTGGAAGTGGAGGTTGCAGTGGTCAAAATTAGAGGTGGTGAGGGCCTGGCTAAGAGCTTCAGCTCTCTGAACAGAAACAAAAGGTGGTATATATTCTCTAGAATATTGTTATGTTTTTTACAAGGGATAGGAGGCAGTTTTGGTTACAATAAGAAATTATCCAACCTTTCCTTAAACCTTAAATCAAGCCTATTCTGTTGCTTGAAAATATCTTCAAATTCCAGCTCTGGTCAGTAATGGATGCATTAATGCCAAAAATCAGTAAGAAAAAAATAAGAAAACAGAAATACTGGAAATCTCATCACAAAGTATTTTCCTTAGATTTATACTTCCATTTTGGAAATGAAAAATGTTAGGATGTTTGAGATAAACATTCAGGGTGACATCCTGGTCCATTGAAGTCAATGGCAAACCTCCCAATTATTTCAATAGGGGTCCAATTTCATCCCCCAGTATTTGAGTGTTTATCTGACTCTCCATGTCTTTTGAGATTTGTCATGCTGTATGCAGTGGTTCAAGACTGTAAGTGCCAACCTCTGGACAGACTGTCAAAAAAACAAAGCGTACACCTCAAACTGTGGTGTATTCTATAATTAGATTTCACCAACCCAGTAACAAATGTGAATTCCTAAAGCACTATAACAGTCTTACAATGGAATCACAGAGTCCCTTGGGACACTCCAGTCTATCTGGTCACCCAGGCAAGCTGGACTTATTGATAAATGGTCACTTACACTGAAGACCACAAAATTTTCAGGTTGCTCCCAGTCCTCAGGGACCAGTCATTTATCCCAGGTCAATTTCTACCTTAGATCTCACACCAAAGACAACTCTTGTAGCCAATCCTATAGTAAACTAACAAAGGATTTATTAACTAGGAAAAAGAAATGAGAGAGTTATTTACAGGTTAGAGAAGGTGTCATGTATACCCAAATGTGTTAGTTTATGATTCCAAAAGGTGACAGACATGTAGTATTATCTGTCTGTACTGAATGACCCTGGGGATCTTTGCTTTAGTTTCCTAGTTCAGCCCTCTGAGAGTCCAAACAGCAAAGAGGTGAATAATTTTCATGTTAGCTATCTTTATTCCCTTCTTCCAGAATTCAAGCTGATGGGAGGAGCTTTCTCACTCGTAGCACCTTCGTGGGTGTAAGAGGACCATCAACACAGTCTTTGGTGATGTTTCACAATGGCCCACTTAGTTTTGATAGCCCTTCTTGATTGGGAGGGGAACCACTCCTACCTGGGTTCACAAGTTCAGAGAAGTCATTTTTACAGTTATAAAGCAAAAACTTCATATTACCTTATATAGCATGGGATACAGACATTACAAGGAAGATTAATGCAATCAGCAACTTACAAGCATTTTATAGAGTCTAAACACTAAACACACCCTTACAAGTCTAACACCTATCTTTAAAAAACTAACATACATGTGAGCAGATCTGTTTTTCAGTTATGAATTTGCCAGTGCTTAGATGATACCTACAGCCTTGGCAAAAGCTGGCACCTGGTCTACCAGTGTCACAAGATTCACACATCATTAATTACTCTAGCCCTGATGCAACAAAGTATGTTAAGCACATGCTTAATGTTAAGTATGTGAACAGTACTATATTGATTACTACACTGAAACAGTGTTACATTGATTTCCATGGTAGTAGTTAGGTGCTTAAAATTAAGCACGTTTAAGTGCTTTGCTGGATTGAAACCTATGACATTTTGTAGAATGATACTGAATATAACTATTGACTTCATAAGCTCATTGGTTGTTTTGAAAATTGTGGTAGGAAATAAGGGGATTGGAGCTCAGTACAAAACACTTAGGGCTAGATTCTAAACTCAGATGTATGATAGTGCATTTTTCAAGATTCAGGATAATGCCCGCTTGCAAGGCCAACAATGTTTTTGTTTCCATCTGATGAATCTTCAGTGCTCACTGTGAAACTTAAAGTAGAATCCATATCCTTAACATTCATTTTTGGTTTTTGCCACTTTTACAGAGATGGGCCTGAGCCACAACATTTGGATTCATATCCAGATTGGAAAATCTCCAAAGTGTGAGGCCATTTGGATTCATGGTTTTCGCTCAAATCGTCTCATTTATTGTACACAATTTGGCACTCTTCATATTTGTACATACTTAGTGAATGATGAGAACCAGAAAAGATAAGTATGCTAAAATAATCCTCCCCCCTCCCTCTCCAGTTGTGCATGTGCATGGATTTGAGTTTGTTTGAAAGGATGTTTGCCAGTATCAATGGGGAAGTATTATTTTTATTATCAATGGGGAAGCATATGTTGTTTGCTAAGGAAATCCATGTTAAGAATTATGGTGGTGCACAGATAGTAAAAGAGGAGAAGGATGCATTTGCTTCAGACAAATTTTCTGCTGTCTAACTTTCCAATTCCTTGGGTTTCTAAAACCATTTTACATAGTGTATAATCTTAAATTTAAAGAGATTAATTTGAACTACACTCAGAATTATCACAACAGACTAGTATTCTAATGGCAATACTAAAAAAAACTGAAAAAGGGGTATTGTGTAGGAACGGTTATCAAAATATACAAAATCTGGATTTGTTATATCATATAAAAAAGCCAAGGTAAATAAAGAAGGTTCATCATTGCTCATATATTAAATTCCTTTATTTCTGAGGTTTCTCAAACTGTATTAAAACAATCTGTCAGTAAAGAGCATGTAGGTATGTCTACACTGTATAGTAAACCTGGATCTGTGTGACGTGCTCCTGCAGGAGTCACACAGACGTTGATGTTTGCAAGTCTGTGCTTGACTGTCTTCACTGCATTGGAAATCCAGGCCTGGCAATCATGCTGGCATATCCATGCTGCACTATGTAGACCCAAATCAGAGCTTCAGCTTTTGTAGGCATATCCCAGAGTTATTAGCACCCTTGGCCTCTGTCATAGCTCTAGGGTTTGATTCATAATGGGTTGTGGGAGAACTTGTCTGTTCATTCCACAAGAGTTGACCAGAAGTGTTTTGAGAGGTTTTAGCTCACCAAGACATCCAACTAAGCCATTTTGTATCTGCATGCTTCCAGCAGTCCAAGTCATCGACATGGATCCTGACCTAGTAAAAGAACCTTGTCCACCTCACACTTTCAGTCCTAGTTCAAGAATCAGACAGAGCATCCATGAGACACTTGACAGCAGTTTTTGACCTGTCTAAACAGCACCTGTCTCCCACAACTCTTAGAGGGGTTACTGGCATGTCAACTGTGACCCAGCTGATGCTGCTCATGCTTGTTGTCTTAGCTGCAGATTTCCCCTATATCAGTGCTTCTGGAGCAGGGCCATGAACACAGACTGGTGGGATCATGTCACCAGCAGTGGGCCCAAAACTTTTACATGAAGAAGCAGATGTTCCTGGAAGTGTGTGATCAGCTTGCCCCAACCTTCCAGTCCCATGACACCCATATGAAGGAGGCCATGCCAATCCAGAAGCAGGTTGCTATAGCCATCTGGAAGCTGGCTACAACAGACTGCTACACGTCCATGGCTAACCAGTTTGGAGTTGGTGAATCCACTATGAGGGGTTACTGTGGCAGAGGTCTGTGAGGCAATCAGGACTTTGTACCCCAAAGTGGAGGGTATTATAAATGTTTCTGAAATAATTGTTGGCTTTGAGAGAAAGGGCTTTCCAAACTGTGCTCTGCTACTGATGGGAGTCATGTGCCTATAGTTTGTCCTCTGCAAAGAGCACGAGTATACAAACCTCAAAGGATAGCACTCCATTGTTATGTAGGCCCTGGTCAATTACAGGGGCAAATTCATGGACACTAATGTGGGATGCAGGGTTCATGATGCTAGCACGTTCCAGAGATCAGGACTTTATCTTCGTGGACAAGCTGTGACATTATTCCCACTGATTTATGTTGTTATAGTGAGTCACTATTCCCAGTGTTGTTCCAGGGGACCCCACTTATGTCCAGTTTCTATGGCTTATGAAACAGTACCCTGATTTCAGAGGACCTGGCAAAAGAAGGTTCAACTATACACTCCATACCTATAGGATGGTGGTAGAATGTGAATTTGGCAGATTGAAATCCCATTGTCACTGTCTTCAAAGCTGCTTAGATGCTAGTGTCATCAATCTACTCTGCATTATTGTGGCCTACTGTGTTCTTCACAATATCTGCGAGGAGAAGAGGGAAACTTTTCACCAGGAATGGACTCAAGACAGTGCAAGATTTCTGAATCAGTACACAAAGCCAGACAATACTGGTACTGGATCCACATGCACAATGGAAATCAAGGATGCTTTGTAAGCTCAGGTAATGGGTTTTTCATGGACTCATGCATCAGCGGGAATGAAATGATATTTGAAGTTATGCTGTTTATGGGTGAGGGGTTAGCACTGGGATTTTTTTAAAATGTGTTAGTATTATGGATTACAAATTTTGTAAACACTTTCCTGAAATGTGTTATGCTTTTTTATAAATACTGATCATGTATTTCAACTCAGTTTTAATGACTGTCATCATAGTAATCAAATATTTTTATTGTTAAATTTATTGAGAATGGACATGTGATGACATTTATTAAAGTTTGTGCCACTTTTAACGTTGCATATAATAAAATTTGATTGTGTGCAAATTCAACAATTTATTTTACACACATATTTACATACCAATGTAAGTACCAGAAAGGCAAGCCATCTGCAATCCTAATATACAACACAATACAAAACTCAATGCCAAAACCGTAAAAGGTGCATCTTACCAAATGAAATGGACAACTATTTCACTAGACAATGGTTTTTCAGTCCTTTCTGCCAGGACAAGTTATGGAGAACATTGATATTCTGGAGGTTCCCCAAGTGGATGCATGAACTTCTGTTCCAAGACAGTGGAGGATAGCCATCCACCTATGATAAGGAGATATTTAGACATCTAGTGACTGACCATTACTTCTGAAAATGGAGGGTCTCATGAGTTTCAGAAGGGGGGCCATAATAAGTATTCCCCCCAACATAACAGACCATCTGGTGTGCCTGCCCTGTAAGAAGTTAGCTTTCATCACCAGCCAGAAATGGCTGAAAATTCATGGTAAAATCAACAAGATGTTGATTTAACATGGAGAAGCAATACAGCCTCTTTACAAACACCCTCTGTCCATGCACAGACCCATCTGACTGCCAGCCATAGGGTCTGCTAACACAGACTCCACTGTAGTTTAAGACAGCTATGAACCAACAGCATACTTTGGTTTTATTTGTCTATTTGGGGGACTCAGGAGGTCTGAGACAGTACAGGTGTGGCTGAATATAAGGAGGGGTATGTGAGGCTGTTAATTGTGGAGTCCCAACCCATGCTTGTAACAATCAGAGGCTGGTTCTCCTCTGGCGGTGCCTGTGACCGCAGGGCTATAAGGTTGCCATCCTTGCTCAGCATAGTACCATCCAACACCGTGGGCTCATTGCTCACTACAGTGCCAAATACCCAGTCAAATGCCTCGTAAAAGCAGCGGGCAGACAGGGAGTTCCCAGAGGTTCCATTAGAACTGTTGCCTTTGTGGTAGTCTGTCTTCAGTTGTTTGATTTGTTTTCTGCATTGTTCTTCTGTCTGGTTGATCCCCAGCCACTCGAATACAGCTTTGTAGATACAATCCTTTCTTGTGTTCTTGCTGAAGTCAAACATCTTGCTTGCCTTGCCCCAGATGGTACCTAGTCTTCTCTGAGCAGCCAGCAGTGCGCTTGATGCTGGACTTCTTGGTGCTGGTTATAGCTAATCCACATGAAGGTTAACTGTGTTTCCAGTTGAACAGACGACATGGAAATGAAAGGTTAATGCTGAGCAGCTACATTTGAACCAGGTGACTTCCAGTTCCTGAAAAGTGAGTAACAAGTTTTGGGATGGAAGGGCTGGGAAACACAGCCCCAGGGAATTGTGGGATAGCATTGGCAGACTCTCCGGACCAGAGTCTGGCACCCTGAAGTTGAGCTGCATCCACACTACGAAATGTCTGGGCTTCGATCCACATTAAAACAGGTCTCAAGTTCTGACACTCTGCCCCCAAAGCAGGAGTTGTGGGCTTGAGTCCAGAGTGGTTCCTGGCCTGAATCAGACCGATTTCTGTGTGGATGTGGGAGGAGTGCTTGGGCTTAAACCAGTGTCAGAGCCCAGATTTAATGTGCTACATAGACATAGTGTGTGTGTGTGTGTGCGCGCGCGCGCGCATGCACTTGTTTTTGTCTGCTTCCATATGGCCTGATTTTGATTTCAGTGTCAGGTCAGGAGCAATTCTGTTGACGTCAATGGAGTTATACCAGTATAACACCGGTATAGGTAAAATTAGTTCTCAATAAGGGGTGAGGCATAAAAATTATCATGAATTCTCAAGAAACAATTTGCTAAGGGGCAAAAAGTCAACCCTGAAAGCAAATTCTTAGAAGAAAGAGTAAAGTAACAAAATTAAAAGAACACCCACTGGTGCTGTGCTTATGCTGTCATTGGTTGAATCTGGCACTCTGTATGTCATTCAACAGATAAATCTTACCAGAACCCTCTGGAAAAAAGGTACAATAGACATATTTAAAACAGACTGCTGGGGCTGAGGGGAAACTTTGTTGGTGGTCACAAGACACCAAAGAATCAGGTATAGGAAATTCAGAATAAGGCAGGCTCACTTTAAAAAAAAATATTTTATTTGTTCACATCCAAGACTGTTGCAATCGAAGCTGATTGCACTATAACATAGCCACTCATAAATTTAAAGAATAAACACAGATTACCTGTGTGGCTAAATTGGATGTGGTCTTACCTTTTAGACATATGGCCACAGATTCATATAATTTGCTTTTTGGGAAATCTGGACATATTTTATCTGCTCGCATCCTAGTCAGTGTAAAGAACCACATACAGCAGGAGGTTCTGCCTACTCTGCAAGCCATTAAACACCCCGTGGCTCTTGTTAATGCAAAGTGTTTTCAACTGTGTGCCATGTGGTGAGTCTCTGCAAAGCAAGAAATGGTGTTGGGTTTTTTTTGTTTGTTTTTTTGTAAATTAATACACAGGCTGAGAGATCTTGAGCCGGAGCAAACATTGAAAAAATACTAAAAATATTTGAACGGGAAAACACACTCATTTGCTGAAATTCCTGTGGATCTCTTTATAGAAAACACAGGATCTTCTTTTCTCATCATCCCCTCAAATGTCAAGTAGGGTAATGAAGAAAAGTTCTAAACAATTTGTGAAGCATGTTTTCATAGGCTATTTACAGCCGTTTCCATTTATGGATATTTTTTACTCTGTTTGCAAGCAAAATTAAATTCTTCCTAGGGGCAACTTCATCCAAATTTCATCTTCTGCTCCACTGTTCATACATGTCATACACCATGAACATAGTCATGTAACTAGAATCTGATCTGTGCACATGAGAACTGTTATGAAGGTTTGAGGGCCAAAAACATCAAAGATGAACCTGTAGCTTTTGGAAAGGTAATTCTGCAGCATTTCAGATCCATATGCTACAGAAGGGGATGCTAGGTTTTTGAAAGAATTAGCTTTTGCAGCAACTTCTGTTTGAATCAGCCCAGCCTGACTAATTCCCTTGATGTCCGTTCATTACTGTTGTTATTGCATGATGTAAGCAGTGTCAGGATGAGCTCCACCCTGACATCTTCTGGTGAGGTGTGGCAAGTTGTGGAAAAGAACTTCAGGGGCTGATCTCATTTGCATAGGCACACCCACCCCGCCTAGAATGAGGCCATAGCTGCCCCACTTTGGCTGCTGTGGGATCCCCCGTGTCTCTGTTATTGGGGCAGGAAGAATAAATTGTTATTAATTTAGGGGATTAGGGGAACTGTGCTTGGAACTGTACTCGGCCTTTTGTTATGATGGAGGGACTCACCATCAACTAAGTAGCACTCGCTAGGCAAGGGTCATGGATTCCAAAACTCTGTGAATTGAGAGAGGTTGGGGACAAGTATTAATACTTGGTGGTATGGGCCCCTTGGTGAGGGCCTTACATGCTAATTGCACTTCCTCCTCTCTCCACTGTGGAATATCAGAGCTAATTTTGATTTCATTAGGAGTCTAGTTACAGGCTGTTGAGCTCGCTTTGGGCTAATGGTGCACCAGCACTGAGGCTCCCCTACTATGAGCTGAAATCACTGAGTGTTGTGTTAAGTAGTGGGGGAGCCTGAAGCTATATTGTGGAGCAGTTTGCGGGATGGCTGGAGTGCCTTGTGGACAGGCTGGTGGAGCAGTTCATAGGACAGTGGGAGCTGCTGGTGGGACGCGGAGCAGTTCGTGGACCGGCTGGTGGAGCAGTTCATGGGACGGCAGGAGCTGCTTGTGGGCCGCAGAGCAGAGTGCAGCTGAGCGAAGCAGTTCGTGGGGCGGCTGGTGGAGCGGAGCGAAGGCCTATGGAGCTGTGGGGCGGTCAGCTTCAGATCATGTAAAGTGCCTCTTACCCCCGCCCCCATCTCCACCCAGGTTGGGAGGTAAAGATCTGCAGATAAACTCTCGAACTCTGGGGCTACCCTGACCAGGGACAGAGACTTTTGGGTCATTGGACTTTTGGGACTTTGGGTGATTTGGGGTTGCTGGACTCAAGAACCAAAGGGAAAGGGCATGCCCCAATTTGCTTGGGGTGGGTTTTTTGCTCATGGGTTGTGTTATGAATCCTGTTGGTGGTGTTTCCCCAACATAATGCCACATTGTTTCTCTCTGTTATTAAAAGGCTTTTTGCTACACTCAGACTATGTGCTTGCGAGAGGGGAAGTATTGCCTCTTGGAGGCGCCCAGTGGGGGTGGTATGTATTTGTCCCAGGTCTCTGGGTGGGGGCTTGAGCCGGTTTGCATTGTGTTATTGGAATGGATCCCCTAGATATTGAAATCGGCCCTTGTTGCTGCCAACTCTGACGGGCAGAAGGGTTACACATGTACCACTTTTGTCCATCCCTTTATTTCTCTGAACAAGCTATGATTACGATGAATGTTTTCTATGTTGTTTTCAACACATGGCTAAATGAAAAGAAAAGCTAACTTGGGTACAGTAAGGTGTACAATAAGGGGGTGAGCGATCTTACATAGATCTTTTGATTTTTCAAAATATTTTAAAGCAAATAATACCAAAATAAAGTTATTACAATTAATTATTATGTATTTATTATATCTTTCTCATCATTTGCTGCTGCTTCCATCTGTTCTATGCTGTTGAGATAAACTGTTACGCCTTTCCTGCTAAGGGATCTTCTTCAGGTTTCTCTTGAGCTCCTTCTTTTCCTCACACCAATTGCTTTCATTTGACTGCTTCATGTCAGAGTCTGTGTGTCAGCAACTGGAGTACATGCCCCAGATATGTCCTGTTGATTCTGATCACCAACCAGCAGCTTGTTTTTAATTTCATGGATCTCTTTGTTGGTAATGAAGTCTTTTCGACCAACTCCCAGAATCTTTCGTAGGCACTTATTCTGGAAGGCATCTAGTTTTCTGCCTACTGTTCTGGTAGATCTCGAGCTCTCACAGCCATATATTAGCAAAGAGATTATGTTTGAATGACAAATTCTGAATTTTGTTCTGATGCTATATATCTTTGATTTCTGTATGTTTTTAAGTTTGGTAAATGGATTGTCTTTCCTATCCTTGCCTTCCTTCTTGAGGTCTCTGTTGACCAATATAGTGCTGCCCACGTAGATGAACTGTTCTAGTTTGTTGTTGTTGTTTTTTATATTGAAAATATTGTTTCCTAAATGATTTTCAATATTTTTGTTTATTTCTGTTTAATTTCTGGTGGTCCTCCTGCTCTTTTGGGTGAGCAATATCTTTTCAGTCCAATGCATGAATTCTCTTGACATCCAAGGAAAGCTTTGGAATTGGCCAATCTATTTCAAAATTGGACAATCCACAATAAGTGTATGTCTGGCAGTAGAAATTAGTATTAAATATTCAAAAAAAGAGCCTTGCTACTAAGGATAGGCAAACAGTTTGCATCCATTAGAACCCACATGAATTTTTGCTCAAGACTTGTACTATATCAGGAACCATTCTGAGACTGAAATGTGTTTTTAATTTTCCTCCCCCTTGCCATCTCACATACCTCTGAACTTCCTAATTTAACCCCAAATGGAAGCAACAAATGGCTAGTCAAAAACTATTTTTACACTTTCCGTTGGATTGGACAAAGCCAGGACAATACTTGAAATATGAATCAGACTTGGTCCCAATGACTTTTTCAGATCTATTTCCAGACCAAAGAAATTTGAATAATTTTTTAGATAGATTTTAATAAACATCTCAATTTTTGTTAATTATTTCCATTGACTTCAGACAGCGCAAGATAGGTTCCCGAATCTGTTAACCTTATAAGGGTTGTCCTTATTTGCATACTAAATAAATAAAATAATAATAATTAATAATACACCATGGCCAAATTGGTTCAGACACAAGGACTCTCTCCAGGGCTGGATTAAGGTAACCTGGGTCTCTAGGCATGCCAGAGCCTCTCTGCACCCCAGCCTTCTACACCAGGGTCCTACCCCCACTTAGAATGACAGGTGGTGCTTTCCTCATCTCCCAGAGAAGTAGCGCTATGGGAGCAGAAGTGGTGGGATTTACTCCAGCAGCTGGAATGTATTTAATTGGATGATTGGGCCAGACAGGCTGCATTCCTGTCTTCCTGCTACAAACATAGTCCTCTATCTGGTTGATGCTGATAGGGCCCCTGAAAACAGGGGCCTTGGAGTTAAGACCCTATTGAGATACACTGGGACAGTTCAGAACTGCACTGGTTATATTCAGGGCATGTTTTCAAGCTTTCCTGTGCAACCATGAAGGCTAGAGACTTACTTTTAAAAAAATAATTGAAAACAGATTCTCCCTTCATTAAGTGACTCTAGAAGCTTGGACCCTGGGTACAGACCTATTATGCTCTGACCCTTCCACACCAGAATCTTAGCTCCTAAAGGCAGTGACCAGGGAATAAATCCTCCTGTCTGTTACACCAGTGTACAAGGATTAAAGCCAAAAGAGTTACTCAGGATGCACAGCTTTCACTTATTAAAAAAAGTAAGTTTCTAGCCTTCATGTTTGCAGAGAAAAATTTGAAAGCAAGAACCATAACAGGTCAAAAACTAGAAGGGGAAATTTTAAATACATAAAATACTCAATACATGTATATTTTTAAAAATCTCTTTATTTTCAAACCAGTATAATTATTTTTAGGTGCCTGGCTTCTGATTTTTGAATGCTTGGTAATGGCATTGCTTCGTCTGGATTCCTCCAGATACTGATTGCACCCTTATCGCTCTCAGTTTTGCTGGAGAGATTGGAGAGGGGCCGTGCTGCAGTCAGAAACTGTAGCAGGAACTCTGACTGACTGAGTCAGAATACCATTTTGAGTTTCCCAAGCAGTTCCCAAGCCAGGTAGCAGATACATCACGCTTGGAGACGATGCACTGGGCATTCACCTCCACAGCATGCTATCTCTACTTGCTAGTTCAAAGGCAGTGATGGAGTCAGAGTCCTGCCCACACCCCACTCTGTTTCAAGCACCATACTGCATGTGGGCTCAAGAGGAAGCAGGGATACAGAAGGTGGCTGTAAATTCTATGATAGCACCATATGTCTGTGTGATGGGGCAGCTGCCCCTCACTGGCTGGCAAAGGGTTAATAGCAGCCCTTGGAGTGGCTGTGCAGAACCCAGCCAACCAGAGGAAGGCTTAGAAGCAGCCAACCAGGGCCAGGCTGGGTCCTATAAGAAGGGCTGCAGGGCAGAAAGGAGGAGAGTCTCTCCCTGGAGCTTGAGGGAGAAGGACTGGTTGACTGGGGACGGGGACGGGGACGGGGACGGGGACGGGGACGGGGACGGGGACGGGGACGGGGGGCAGGCAGGCAGGCAGGCAGGCAGGCAGGCAGGCAGGCAGAACTCCAGCCTGGCTGGCTCCCAGCCTGTGGCCTTGATACAGGGACCAAGTAGGTGCTGGGGCTACAGGGAAGTGGCCCGAGGAAAGCAGGTAGCTGCATAGGGGAAGGAGAGGTAGTGAGTGGCTGCCAGCTCTAGGGTTCCTGGGGTGAGGCTCAGAGTAGTGGGTGGGCCTTTCCCTGCATTTGCCCCACTGTCCACCAAAGGAAGTGACCAGCCAAAGGACTGGAGTTTGCACCTGAGTGAGGGGCTGGACTAGGGGCTGCAGTTCGCCACTCTGGCGAGAGGCCAGGCGAAGGACTGCCGGTTCCCCCACAACGGGGGAGACAATGGAGTTGGGGCACAGCTGAAGGGTGGTGCCCTGAAGAGGACGCCACAGTCCGGGGGCGACGTGGGTCCCCACAGACAGCAGAGACGGTGGAGAAGCAGGGACGGAGAGTGAGACACCACAAGAGGAGGGTGCCCTGCCGATGGACAGAGCTAATTCCCGGAGCAACCAGCAGAAGGCGCCACGGTGGTGAGCACTATCTGTTACAGTCTGGATAAGAAATTGAGATCTATGGCAGATGCTGAAGCTGCCTGGTTCAAATAAGTAAATTTAAAAAACAAAAATAAATCAGCATGCCAAACAGAGTGAGTTTACCTTAATTGTCCTTCAACCAGCTGGGAATTTACTTAAATATAATAATTTTCTGATGTTGGTAGCCTACAGTGGAACAACAATACTTGATAGATTTTATGAGTTTCAAAAAGTCTGCTATACTGGAAAAATTAGAACTAACAAAAAACCCTAAAGCCTTATTTGAAATTCTGTTAAACCAGTTTTACTAGTGAAACTGCATAGTGTTTAATGGAATCATTCTGGCATAAAGTTGGTGTCAGAGCCTCATGAATCAGCGCCCTAGATAGTTGTGAATTATGTGCTTTCTACATGATACTTGAGTATTAAAGTGAAAAAAAGATAATGGAGTTGGGAATGAATCCCAAATGCAGTCAACCTGAAATGTCTGATAGAGAGTGGTGTGAATCTAGTGCTAGTTTAATGTGTTCAAAAGCACTGTATATAATTCTTTTTAATAGACGGTATCACCTGTACAATTCTTCTTCCATGACTCCCAATACATTAATAAATGCAGGAACTGTAATGTTATGCATAACTATTACTTAGTAGGTTATTGCAATGGACAAACCCAAATATTTGGATAAGATTTGCTGACTTTTTTGGTATGAACACAGTGCTAAAATATTTACCCTCTGGTATTAAGAATACCTTTTGTAAACCATAATGTAAGCCTAGAACTCCACTTTACTTTTTGTCTTATGCATCCTACAAGAAAATACTCGCATTAAAATAATCATGGTAAAATAAGGAATGCTACATTAATTAAAAACATTAGCAAAAGAAGGAATAGACTCCACAGTGCAGCATCTTTTTAACCCAGCAGAGCCAATTCATCCTATCACCATTTGAAACGTCACACTCAATGTTTGTTTTATGTAATATTTGCAGAATTACATAAAATCACTAAAAATCTGCAAAATAAATAAAATAAAACATCTGTAAGTAATCTAGCATCTGAACTTCCAAATTAACTAGGAGACTAATGTACACAAAAATTACCTATGTTTATTAGAGCCACGTCTGAGGAATTTCAGTTAAACATGCAAATACATGTGATGCTTTATTCTTCTCTCACTCCAGTTTTACATCAGTGTAACCTTATTAACTTCTGTGGTGTTACTCCAGATTTAGTCTTCTGTTTGTCAGAGGAGAGTCTGGCTCTTGGTTTGTAATTCACCAAGAGAGACATAACCACTTACGATTTCTGAGTCTTAAATGGAATGATTGCAAAAACCCCAAAGTGCAATTTTTACTGCCAGGAATTGAACAACTCAAGCATGCAAAATGAAGCAATATGGTATTTTAGTGCCAAAATAAGTCCACTTAAAACTTCTGAAAAGCTACAACTTGCCAAATCAATGTCTGCTGCATACAACTAGGTAGTAATGGGGGATAAACTTAGGAAGGTAAATGGCCAGCTTCCTGTACAAATACTTGACTTCATCTTAAATATTTATCCCAAATTCACTCACCGCCTTAACTCAAAACTGATTCTATTCTTCCTTTGACCCATAGTTACATAGTGCTTTAGCATCTGTGCAGTAGATGGCACATGTAGGGTGAGTTAAATTCAAAGGTGAGTCTAAATAAATCTAGAAGAATTCTTAATTAGTGGAACTAACACTGCCTCCCCAAACATTATATTAGTTTAAACTCTGTTTATACTCCTTTATTACGTTTACTACTTTTAAATTATTAAATTAGATTTACTTATTTAGAGCCACTTAGACTCTCACCCACTTATCAATGCATTACTTAAACTCCCTCCCTACATTCCCTCTGAATTTGGCCTGGTCAGTTCACATTTTAGATATGTGCAGTCCAAATAGTTATATGGTCATCAATCAATGAAATCCCACCAATTACATGGCTTGTACTTTGTTCTACAGATCTGATTGTGGAGAGAGATTAGCAGAATAGAATATAAAAAATATTGAAATCTTAGATGTTTTGTATCCCATCCAATGCTCTTCTTTCCTCACCCCACCCAAACACCAGCAACCTACTGCCCACACTCCCAGGTCTCCCCAGACTAGAGGAGCCCAGAGGTGCCCTGTTCACCTCAGGGACCAAATGGGTCTGATTCACCAACCAACCACCCATCACATCTCCAAGAGGAAACCACACCCACCCAACCAAAACACCTCAGGGTCATAGGCTGCAACATGTCTTGCCTGCTGCCACAGCTGCTAGGAGAGGCTTCTGCACAATCCACCCGTTGCTGCTGTCTGCAGTGAGAAACAACTGCTAGGTAGGAAAGTGACCTGGAAGAACCTCTGTGAGGTATTGTGCAGAAAGAAACATAGTGGGGGGGGGGTGATCAAGGAAAGGTATATGGAATGATTTGTGTGTTAATGTGGTGGAGTGTGGAACTGATGGATATTTAGGGGGTATCTGGGGAGGAGTGAAGAATATTTACCAGAGGAATGTCACATTAATTGCAAAGTGGCTCCCTCATAACAGAAAAGTTATGAGGGAGCCACTTGTTAAACTTTGAACAGTACATCATTGACACAATACATGCTACACTACACTCACATGCTACACTCACTTTGCTGAGAGATAAATAGAAGCAACAAATTACCGGTAAAGGAAGAAGTGAGGAACTAGAGTAGCCTATGTACATTTTAAAATTCTATCAGACTAATGTCTTCAAAAACATAGCTGAAAGGATTTGAGTCTCTAGAGCAGATTTTACATATATTTAGAGCTAGGCAGTGAATTTAGATGGAGAACTGGAACACAGCAGATCAAATAGTTAGATTTCTAAATGACATAGCTTGGCATGACAATTTATTTTCAGGCACCAAAAGGGAGGCCAAGAAGATCCCTTTACATATCAGGCCCACAGTCTTCAGGACGTGATGGTAAAGTCATGATGATGATGCTAGTCGCCTCCATTTCAAGGACAATGTTGACAATCATAGTTTGTAGTAATGGATCTGTGTGTGACTCCATAGACCAATTCGGGAAGAACAAGGTTTACCGCACTGACCACAGAGCCATTTGCCTAGTTGTGTTGATTGAGCTGAACATTTGCTTTGCCTGGTGCTGTGCTTCCAGCTGCTCAAAGCAATTCTTCTCAAAGTCATGGACACCCACCCTTATGGTGTGGCACTGTGCAATACAATCAATCACCAGTTGCTCAAGGGTGAGTCAGAAAAGTTCATGTTGTGCAGATTTTGTTTTGGGATGTTTTTGAGGCGTTTCATCTGCCATGCTTATGGTTGCTGGAGGTTAATTTGGAACATAAGACTTGTTTTGATGAACCGGTCTCAGGCATACGGATTTCTTGGTCAGTCCATCTCAGCTGGGTAGAGATTAAATGAACCTTGATGCCGACTGACCAGCTTTTGCCAGGACTTCCATTTTGGAAATCCAGCCCTGCTATTTGATGCCTAGAAATTATTGTAGATGTTGCAAGTGGAAACTGTCAAGCTTTTTAATGTGCTGATGATAACAGGTCCATGTTTTGCATGCATAAACCAATGTCACGAGATAACAGCATTAAAGACTTTGATTTTTGTATCCAGATTCCCTGTTGCTTCCAAATTTGGTAATGGTAGCAACCACATGTGGTGCTTGCTTTCTTAATTTGCAAAAAGAAAAGGAGGACTTGTGGCACCTTAGAGACTAACCAATTTATTTGAGCATAAGCTTTCGTGAGCTACAGCTCACTTCATCGGACGCATGATTGCTTATGCTCAAATAAATTGGTTAGTCTCGAAGGTGCCACAAGTACTCCTTTTCTTTTTGCGAATACAGACTAACATGGCTGTTACTCTGAAACCTTTCTTAATTTGCACATCCACTTTGTGGTTAATTTTCGCTTCTTTGTTCAACATGCTGCCAAGATAAGTAAATTGTTTGATGGCTTGGAGCATGCTTATTGACTGCTTCCAAGCTTATTGATGCCTTTGTAAAGTTGTTGAGCTGGCTGGTACATTACCAGTCTTCAGGATGTGATGGTAAAGTCATATATCCTCAGTAAAGGATTGGACTGAACTGGAACATTACAAATCACATAGATTATGTGTCTTCAGAAAGTGAATGAGGAGAAGAAGCAGACCGCTTCTTAAAAAAAGAAAAATAAATTTAAAAAAAAATTCCAAGCAAATCTTCTCAATAGAAGGGGGGAAAAAAGGAAGGGAAGGTGAAGAAAAAAATCTCAGTGTACATAATATATAGGCAGAGATGTCACCAAATGTAGTAGAATATTTTTCAATTTTTTTCCATGAGTCGTCAGCAGGTCTTTAACCAAGCACCTCAAATGGTCTTCTCCAATGATATATTTAGCAAACTTTCCTTCTCCCTTTCTTTTTCCAATGTATTTTTGAAGAGTTTGGAAAAATCAGCAATGCTCATGCATGAGGAAGTCACACACTGTACACTGGAAGCATATTTATTGTATCTAAATTTTTATTCCAACAAAAAGCCTAAAGATTGTTACAATATGGTTCTGAGCTCCAATAATTCCCTTACAAGAATTCTGAACTAGAAGTAGAGCCAGAAATGACTTAATGAGGAGATACATGTACTTAGTGCAGATAGTATTGGGGAATAATTCTTTTAACGTGGGCCATATGACTGTTTAATGCTCTTAACAGCAGGGGAGGGGGAAGTGTGATAGTGTTAGGTACTGAGCATCTTCAAGGCCAGTGAAAGGTGTTTAGCTTCTCACAGGGGTTACTTAGTACCAAGCAGGATCAGTATTTTCTAGATCTGTACTTTCCAACAGGAATATTCTGTGTAAGGCAAACTATCTTATAAGGTTAATTATAAGTTGGTTTTAAGAATCTGTAAAATGGGTATAATATGTACATTCATCATTTGGGAGCAGTAAGAAATAGCTTGTGCTGTGCTACTGCATACAGCATTGCATTTTAATTGCTTTTCACTTACAGACTTCACAGCCGCTAGCTAACTCCATATATACAGAACTGAGGACAAAAATTATAGGGGTAGACCCATGCTAGTGAGCCAGGGATAGAAACTTCCCTAACTTGTACATCTGAGCAAAGAACAGCCATAGTCTTAGCCTGGTACAAGTGGATTTAGATTTCTGGTGCTGACAGCACCTCTAGCCACCACAAAGGGGGTCAGATCAGGGTGTTGGAGGTGGAGTCATGGCCTGATAACTGTCCTTTCCTCGTTATCTCTGGACTGGAACATGGAAGATATTAATGATGCAGACTTTCAAAAGGTGTTGCAGCTCTTACTATGACATGCACTCCCCAGGTTGCAGTCAGTTTGGCTAAATTAGCACTGGGGGAGTGCATGCTTACTTTAGGGGAGACAGCAACATGACACCATCCAGAAATCACCACTAGTGCACAGTGCGGCTGCCTGTTTATTAAGGGGTATTCGTTTTATGGCAAAAACCACACCTGTGCATCAGTGCTCATTACTAATGGGTTTCTGCATGATGTGTGAGTTGTTTTCACCCATAAAGTCTCAAATAGTTCGAGCTCTGGGTATAGCAGCTATGACCATCTGAGATGGTCCAGGTGACAGCCTGAAGATTTCTGAGTTTTAGGGAAGGTTTGACTAACCTTTGCATCCCTCCATGACCCAGGAAGGGAAGGATTCTAGATGGAGACTCCCAAAATCACTTCTGCGATCTAGATCAGTGCTTCTCAAGCTATCTGATGTGGGGGACCGGCAATTTTTTTTCCAATGTGCGCGCAGACCAGCAGCTGATGGCTCACGCACCAGCACCAGTCCGCGGACCACCACTTTGAGTAGCACTGATCTAGATGACCTCTCCGCCAGCCAGACAACTTCAAAAATAAATAAATAAATGATGTTTTGAGGGATTGCACTCCTGAGAGCCGAGTTCATATTTTCAGGATTAAATCAGTTGAAAGTCAGTGATTCTGTCTGCATTTCACTTTGAGGTTTAGTGTTCTTTAAAATCTAAAACTTAAAGCAAATGTCAAGGAATTTAAACCCATGCAGCTCACATCTGAACATGAAATACATGAACATCTGTGATGGAAAAAACCCCAAGTGTTGTACATCTCTAGAAAGTGCAGTATAACCTTTTGAACAGGATATTCCTTGCAGCAGAAGGCAGTAGTATGTATAAGCCAGACATTACAGTATACATTTAAATATGTTTGCAATTGTCAAATGTAAATCCTGCGAGGTAAATGATGCAAAGGGAAAACAATACTTCCAGTGAAACAAATAATGGAAAATGTTTGAAAAAAATCTAGATCCAAAAATTGGGATGAACTCATATACCACCTTTAACAGATAAGGAATCAAACTCTGTAATCTCAGCGATAAAACAAACATGTATATATTAAAATGTGTAACCTCTGAGGAAATCTCTCCATGTTTTGCTCAACAAAGGCTGCAACCATGTTTCCTGCATGCAATTTAAAAAATTGTAATATTGAACATGGGAGCATCCCTACCCTATTAGAAATAAATGTCTCCTCCAAGGCAGTGGAAACTGGCAATCTTTGCTGAATAGCAACAGCCTATAGAGAGATCTCTTCCCTTGTAATCATTTCAGTGTATGGATGATGACATTTAGAAACATCTGGATCTGATAATATCCAGAGGAGATTCCAAAATGGTAGTATCTAAATGTGGTGATCTCTACAAGGCATTTTATTTTAGATTTAGGCAGCAGAATGAAGATGAAAGTAGTTTTAGATAATGCAGACCAAAGATGGTACTACAGGTAGCAGAGTTTAAGCCTCTTACCTCATGAAAATATCTTAAGCAGAAACCATCATCCATGGTCTCAAACCTGCGGCTGCTCTTCAGCCAAAACACATAAGAGGCTTGTGCTTACTAAAATATGTAGAAGTAATTCAAACCATTCTTTACTCAAAGTAATTAAGAATCGCGCTGAGTCCAGAACAATAGTCTGCTCATGCACTAGCATATGGAAGCAAAATGAGACTTTTTGTCTTGGCTCATGTTTGCTTTTGTCTTTGTTTTTTCTTCCCCTTCCCCCTCAATCTCAGCTGCTACCCTAGCCCCGTAACACATAAGTGATCAGTTTTCAAATTATCATAAACCACTTCAGACTTTCTTAACTTCACAAAACAAAATGGACCGTTGCTGTGTGTATACTGTATAAATCTGCTGGAATCCATTGACCTTGCCTGGTTCTTGATCTATGAACAAATTTCAAGACACTCAAAATGTAAAAATACAGAATTAGAGGATCATTGCTTCTGGTCCACCTGAGCTATCCTTGGCGCAGGACCAAGGGAAGTGTCTAAGATGGTTTTACAGTCTTTACACAGTCTGCCTAATCCTGGGGCTAGCCAAGGATCACTTCAAATCTCAGTCCAACTTGGAGCAGCCTTACAGGTGCTCTAAACTATTTCTGGCCTCCCAAGGGACAATTCTGACAGATTAGCCAAAATGCAGCAGTCACCTGGCCATGCTCTTTCCCCCCCCATCCACACCATACCAGGGGCCAGAAGACTCATGGGATAAAGACATTCATTCCGTTCTATGGAGGGACGTGCACAGGAATTTAAATTTGACCCCTTTTGGAGGGGCACATTCTGTATTCCCTCACAGGAGCTCACTCTACCCTTCCCGCCTGCCCTGGCCCTGGGAGGAGCTTGCTCTTCACCCCCACCCCCCGCCGGCAGGAGCTCACTCTTACCTGTCTCCATGGCCCTGGGGCCGGCAAAGTTCCTAGCCCCCAATGTTTGTGGGGGGGGGATGTGTGCCCCTGTTTTCCCTCCCTGCACACCCCTGTTCTGTGTCTCTCAGGGATTCCTCTTACACTATAGAAACCCCAGGTGGCATTCCAGCTGTCTTGTGTGCACATGCCAACACTAGAGCTTTTCCCATAGGCCCACAGTAGGTATGTGTTCCATCATAAAATATATTTCCTTCTCTTTGAGAGATCTTGGTACACCTTTAACTTTATTTTAAATATAGGTCATATCCAAATGTACGCTCAGTGATTATTCAGGAACTATATAAAATGTGGTAAAGTCATAAATAATGAAACAGGGCAGCCATGTGTTTAGAAAATAATGATCACAATGAAAGGTGTAAAGATGTTTGGCCATAAATAAAAAAGCTTCACTTTAAAATAAGGAAGCAAACAAGAACAGGATTATCACTCTGCATATATTAGATCTTTATAAACACAGATACCGCTAAAGAGTTGAACCCAGCAAATATTACATTTTGTGTTTTTGCAAAATAAAATTCTGACATTAACTGTAAACAATGCTAGGGAAATAATGCAAAAAAAAGTTTCATCTTGAAGATGTGAAATTAAAAGCACCCTTTAAAATATTTCCATGTTATGCTCTTTCTTGGGTGGGTCAGCGCATTAGAAATAGGATATAGAACTTTTTACTTCCAAGTTGCCAATTCATTTCAAATTCTATTGGAAAACTGGTGATCAACTTCCTTCAGGTCCACATCATAATTTTATTGGATTTTGTTTAAATCCTTGTTTCGTTATTACTAACACATTTCTTGTAGAGTTACTTCAGCTATTCTATAACTATCTTATTTTACAAAGAAAGGAACATTCAATTTTTTAGGGTCAAATTCTGTCCTTGGATACATGTGTCAAGCTCCTCTTGACTGCAAGGGATGCTGAGGTTAACACAATGTTGACAATGGGATGGTGAATAGATTAAAAAATATGATGAGATTAAATTAAATATGGGTTGTATGCAGACATCCAATGGCAGATTTTGGCCCATACTTGGTTTATCAATAGACAATAAGGGTGCCTACTGGTCTTGTTTCTGCTCTCAGGTTTAACAGAAAAATTGCAGTGTCCAGCCAGAACCCTCTGTGTCTTGAAGTAGTTTGTTTTCTTTCTGATCCTCAAACAACCCCAACCTGTTTAAATTGACACACATGCCATTATCTAAATTCTATCAGTGAATATGCTGCATTTTATATATTTAAATGCTTTTCCTCTTCTGTTATTTATCAGCTTAGGCCTCAGTCCTGCAAAGACTTTCACATGTGCTTACCTTTCTTCATCATCGAGTTCAATGTCCTTGAACAATGCAGTGTCATTAATCACAATGCATAAATGTAAATATGTGCATGGATCTTTGCAGTATTAGGCCCTTATGTAAATCAGTCCAGTGCAGTGTTAAATGGCCTCCTTGCCAAATAATATTCAGGGTTGGCCATCTTCAGTCCAACTCCTGGAAGTCAGCCCTCTTATTTTCCCCTTGTGCGGGGGATGAGGGTACATATGAAGGGTACGTCATGTGGAAACACTTAAAGACTCCCCTTCTTTCAGGAAACTGGTGGTCCTTATTAGTGATCTCCCAGGCTGCATCTTTACCTTTGGGATATCTCTGAAGGCTTCATATAAAAGAAGGAGATGGGTGTGAGAGTCAAATCAACTCTGCTCCCTCACGTTCCCTCACCATCCCCCACACATCCTTGCCAATGGGGAGAGACAGAGAATTCTGTCCTCTTCTCCTCCTGGCCCCCATCCACTCTCCACAAACATTCTGGAGAGGGGGAGTAAATGCCTCAAAGCAACAAAACCTGCCCTTCCCTTCCCTCTTCTCCCAAGACCCCAAAGACTCAATTTCCATTGCTGGTCTGATCAAATACCCTTCCGCCCTCTATCCTGCTGAGATGGACATTTTTTTATAATGCTTTTTGTCTAAAACGTTTTAATTGACAGACTTGGCTTGCAGACACACGTGACTCTCAGACCATGGCTTCCCACTGTCCTTACATCTGGGTTTCACTAGCAATATTTTTTTATTAGTTCCTTGTTAAACGATAGATAAAATACTCTTTGTGCAGAATTCTAACTATTTTATTGTATATATTTTGCTTGACTCTAATACTGATCAGTTCTGTTTAATATGTACTGGTGTGTCACTTCTTCAGAAAAAGCAAGAACATCCTCTTCCTCCCCCCCCCCCCCACTTGCATTACTTAATGCACCAGAATAACTAACTAAAAATATATTAAAAGGAAAACTTTGTAGATATCTGTAAAGTTGTTACTATAGAACTCTCGTACTAAACTATTTATTAGCAAATGAATCCCATTAATGAAATAATAAATGAAAACTTAAAGAAAGCAATAATTTGGAGGAGGCAAAACCGAGAATCTTTTTCTATGTTTTAGGTATTCATTCTGTATTTTACTTTACTGTTGGCTATGGGTTTCCTTCAAAGGTACAAGTTGTTTTATTCCCATTTTCATGTACTCTTACCCATATCCTCCTCAAAGATACTAGGTACCTAACTCCCATTGATTTCAATGAGTTAGATACCCAAATACCTTTGAGCACTTGGACCTTAGTCAAACATTAATTCAAAAGATACTGTCAATTTTATTTTTCAAATATGGTGACTAATTTAAAAAAAATTCTGATTAAGTATTCTGTTAAAAGTATATTCTAAATTATAATTAAAAAGTTCATGTAAAAAATTAAAAGCTGTTTTGTGCTCCCTTGATTATAAGGGTGGGTTTTCTCAACAAGGAAGAATCTGGCTATAGAGGGAACAGTGAAACAAATATTGTCAAATTCACAAAGAAAACACCAGACAAAGAAGTTGCTTTTTCACTAACTTATTTCAGCTATAGTTATCCTACATATTACAAAATGTTCAAGCAAATGTAATTTTTCAAGTTGATAGTGTCCCTTTAAGAACAGAGAAAAAGAAACATGTTTCACTCCTTCCAAGTTGTAAGTCAGCTGTTACCTTTCCAGAAACTATGGTACTGATTGAGTCAGTAATGACTTCATATGCAGAGAATCCTTCACAAGTTTTGAGAGGGATGATGCCGCAGACAGCGGCTGTCTGCCTGGTCTTTCTGAGCCATGGAGCCCAATCCCACCATTCGTGGGCTTTTGTTTGGCTGTGGAAAGTGCAAGGGGAATGATGTTGCAGCATTGACATGCCCACATTCTGTGCTCTGCAGCTCAGAAGGGTTATGACTTTTTTCTGCAAGTGGATGGGATAATCTAACCCTTAATATTTCAGATCATACAGTTGATTACCTGCCAACATTTGGAAGCCAAGAAACCCTGAAAGCTATGAGGATATTGTTAAATTTTTGTACACCTGCAATATAATATGAACTGTTATTGGATATGGAATGTATCCATATTTTTGCAAATAGATTAGCATATTATAAAAATGACTCTTGGGCTTTTCCCAATACAATCTGAAAAGTGGATTTGTAACCGTTTTAAAATTCAGTACCAGCTGTTGGGGGGCTGGAGGGGAAAGATTAGTTTAGATTATGAGAACCGATAATTCTGTTTATTTGAAGGCAGTTAAGGCTGATTTCCCACTCTGGCACTTTGAGTGCAGAAGGTAGGGGCCTGCAAGGATTTTAAAAATTAATACTGGCCACTCCAGGCTGGTATTAAACTCCCAAGGTCACAGCTTCTCTCTGACCTTGAATGGGTAGGTGCTGCTACCACCCAAGTGCAACCCTCTCCCCCTTTTTTAGAGAACCCAGAAAGGCACATGGGAATTCCTTCCTGTGGGGTACTCTCAAGCCCTTTCACCCCTCCCCCCAGGGAAGAGCTGAGAAAGAAAAACAAAGGAAATTAGCTGAAATTAATTAGCTGAAATAACCAGCTAATTAAACAACATATGCACAAACCTCTTAGAACAACAAAAATTCAATCCTGTTCTTAAAATAGGTAAATTTTATTAAAAACAAAAATGAGAAAATATAACATAGGCTTTTGCTAGATTTAAAAAAAAAAACAATTACAAAAATTAAGCATCAAGATGGCTCTCGAGGTTCATCTTAAAGGTTACAAGCAAAACAAAAGTACCTTGGGTTAGCACAGAGGAGTCCACAAGCCAATAAAAAAGTAAAAGAAATAACCCTAATCGCATCTTCCTAGACATTCCCTAATTTACTTACATAATTTATGGATCTAAAGGTAGAGGAGGCCTGGGATTATTTTAAATCAAAGCTGAAGAAGCTATCAGAAGCCTGCATCCCAAGAAAGGGGAAAAAATTCATAGGCAGGAGTTGTAGACCAAGCTGGATGAGCAAGCATCTCAGAGAGGTGATTAAGAAAAAGCAGAAAGCATACAGGGAGTGGAAGAAGGGAGGGATCAGCAAGGAAAGCTACCTTATTGAGGTCAGAACATGTGGGGATAAAGTGAGACAAGCTAAAAGTCAAGTAGAGTTGGACCTTGCAAAGGGAATTAAAACCAATAGTGTAAAGTTCTATAGCCATATAAACAAGAAGAAAACAGAGAGAGAAGAAGTGGGACTGCTAAACACTGAGGATGGAGTGGAGGTCAAGGGTAATGTAGGCATGGCCCAATATCTAAACAAATACTTTGCCTCAGTCTTTAATAAGACTAAAGAGGATCTTAGGAATAATGGTAGCATGACAAATGGGAATGAGGATATGGAGGTAGATATGACCATATCTGAGGTAGAAGAGAAACTCGAACAGCTTAATGGGACTAAATCGGGGGGCCCAGATAATCTTCATCCAAGAATATTAAAGGAATTGGCACCCGAAATTGCAAGCCCATTAGCAAGAATTTTTAATGAATCTGTAAACTCAGAGGTTGTACCATATGATTGGAGAATTGCTAACATAGTTCCTATTTTTAAGAAAGGGAAAAAGTGATCCGGGTAACTATAGGCCTGTTAGTTTGACATCTGTAGTATGCAAGGTCTTGGAAAAAATTTTGAAGGAGAAGGTAGTTAAGGACATTGAAGTCAATGGTAAATGGGACAAAATACAACATGGTTTTACAAAAGGTAGATCGTGCCAAACCAACCTGATCTCCTTCTTTGAGAAAGTAATAGATTTTTTAGACAAAGGAAACACAGTGGATCTAATTTACCTAGATTTCAGTAAGGCGTTTGATACCGTGCCACATGGGGAATTATTAGTTAAATTGGATAAAATGGGGATCAATATGAAAATTGAAAGGTGGATAAGGAATTGGTTAAAGGGGAGACTACAACGGGTCCTACTGAAAGGTGAACTGTCGGGCTGGAGGGAGGTTACCAGTGGAGTTCCTCAAGGATCGGTTTTGGGACCAATCTTTATTACTGACCTCGGCACAAAAAGTGGGAGTGTGCTAATAAAGTTTGCGGATGATACAAAGCTGGGAGGTATTGCCAATTTAGAGAAGGACAGGGATATCCTACAGGAGGATCTGGATGACCTTGTAAACTGGAGTAATAGTAATAGGATGAAATTTAATAGTGAAAAGTGTAAGGTCATGCATTTAGGGATTAATAACAAGAATTTTAGTTATAAGCTGGGGACGCATCAATTAGAAGTAACGGAGGAGGAAAAGGACCTTGGAGTATTGGTTGATCATAGGATAACTATGAGCCGCCAATGTGATATGGCCGTGAAAAAAGCTAATGCGGTCTTGGGATGCATCAGGAGAGGTATTTCCAGTAGGGATAAGGAGGTTTTAGTACCGTTATATAAGGCACTGATGAGACCTCACCTGGAATAGTGTGTGCAGTTCTGGTCTCCCATGTTTAAGAAGGATGAATTCAAACTGGAAGAGGTACAGAGAAGGGCTACTAGGATGATCCGAGGAATGGAAAACTTGTCTCCTTTCATAAGACTCAAGGAGCTTGGCTTGTTTAGCCTAACTAAAAGAAGGTTGAGGGGAGATATGATTGATCTCTATAAATATATCAGAGGGATAAGTGCCAGAGAGGGAGAGGAATTATTTAAGCTCAATACCAATGTGGACACAAGAACAAATGGTTATAAACTGGCCACCAGGAAATTTAGACTAGAAATTAGACGAAGGTTTCTAACCATCAGAGGAGTGAAATTTTGGAATAGGCTTCCAAGGGAAGCAGTAGGGGCAAAAGATCTATCTGGCTTTAAGATTAAACTCCATAAGTTTATGGAGGAGATGGTATGATGGGATAAAATGGTGTTGGTAATTAAATATTCATGGTAAATAGGCCCAATGGCCTGTGATGGGATATTAGATGGGGTGGGATCTGAGTTACCTAGGAAAGAATTTTCTGTAGTATCTGGTTGATGACTCTTGCCCATATGCTCAGGGTTTAGCTGATCGCCATATTTGGGGTCAGGAAGGAATTTTCCTCCAGGGCAGATTGGAAAAGGCCCTGGAGGTTTTTCGCCTTCCTCTGTAGCATGGGGCACGGGTCACTTGCTGGAGGATTCTCTGCTTCTTGAAGTGTTTTTAAACCATGATTTGAGGACTTCAATAGCACAGACATAGGTGAGAGGTTTTTTGCAGGAATCGTGGGTGAAATTCTGTGGCCTGCATTGTGCAGGAGGTCAGACTAAATGATCATAATGGTTCCTTCTGACCTAAATATCTATGAAAAAAAAAAATTGGGGTTTCAGATAAGTAGTGTTGAGGTATGATTTGATGTGTTTTCATACCAGGTTTTAAAGCTTTTTACAGCATAGCTCCAGCCCTGTCCTGCTCTGTCCCCCCTTTCTGGAGAACAACAACAGACAAAGGGAAGTTGTTTTCCCCCCCAACTTCAAAAGTTCTAGCCCTCCCATTGGCTCTTTTGATAAGATGCTTACTCCCTTTCTTTTACCTATGGGCTTTTTTAACCCTTTACAGGTAAAGCAAGCAGAGAATAGTTATTAACAGGGATTTTGTAGCTAACTGGCTGGTTGGGTGCCCATAGAAGGGAGCTACCTCCACACAGCAATGAAGACACATTATTTTAAAGATGACATCAAGTGAAGCAGCGAAAATCCTGCACCCCAACATCTTATCAGAATCTGCTATGAGCAAACCTCAGTGCCCACTCATAATTTATTTTTAACCAGAAGTCATGAAAAAAGACTAGGACTCCTGGAGATTTTAAAAATCTCTACAGGGAATAACATCAGTAAGAATAAATACAGTAGCATGTAAACATCTTGATAGTCAAAGCATGAAATTAAGACTTGAGTCTGACATTTCCCAAGAGCATGGGATGTAGCATAATATATAATGTCAGCAATCCTTCAAGTTGAGCTGTCTCTTTCCCTAGTCTCAGTTGGTCTTCTCCATTTACATGTGAGTCACTTTATCCAGTTTCCCCCAGGTTCTGAGGCTATCAAGTAAAACCACAGTCTGGATGGCCAGCACAGATGGATCAGCAAGCTGACTTGCCTTTCATCATTGTGGACAGCAGCTTTTGAAGTACTGGGAAAGTGGGACACAGAAAGATACAGTGAATGATTCCAGAAGATTGAGATTGGATTTTTTCTCACAAGCTTTCCTTCATGAGGACCTGAAGAAAAATTGAGGAGTCATGTGATTATGTGAGCTGGTGAATAGATCCAGCTCTGCAGTTCACTACTGCTAACACAGGTGAAGAAAAATCACCTGTGTCTAATAGGACCTGATCAAGAAAAACTTACTGAAGACAATGGAAGATTCCCATCAACTTCAGTGGCTTTGGATCAGGCCTATTGGTGTCCCTGGACAAGTCAGGTAGAGCAGAATCACTGCTTGAGGACAGACCTGCAGTATCTGGGCATTTCACAAGGGAGGGAACTCTCCAGTTCACTTGTTGTTTTGTTAATGAGTCTAAATCTAGACTGAGATCATACTGGTAAGAAGAGAATAATCTACCAAAGTCAATGGAAGCTACATATGCTCAGCAGCTGTGATAATTAGGCCACTTTTATTTAGGTGCCTAGATGTAGACTTAGAAGGCTACTTTTAGGCATACTGTTTTTGTTAAAGGTCTCTTTTTTGTGTATGCTAGCACATCTGTGCATGTTTGACATAGACACAAAATCGATGGCCTTCATAAATTTGGCTTTCAGCTTCTAAAACTGTGAAGCTGGCATCCTTTGGAAAAGAATCCAAAGTCCAGAGTTACATGGAAGGAGATAAATATTTTACTTTTCATTATCATTTAGAACACAGTAAAATATGTTGAATTGGGGTAAAGACTTGGTATCATACATGAATACTGAATATTCCTAATATTATTGGGTCATTTAAACTTCTAACATAAAATACAGCATTATCTGGCTTCCTCCAAGGGGCAAACTATGTGAAGTTGAAGATGTGTGAATCTTTTTTTTTTAAAAAAAATTGGTTTTGCAGGGTTTGTGAACAATTTTTCCTTTACTTTAAACCTATGTTTTTTCTGCAATGTCTCATCTAAAAATGCCTTTTTTGTTAATAGGGAGCAAAACTTTGTTTGTCGTCTGAGAGCAGCAGGCACAAATTCCATGCTCCATCTAACAAATTATCCATCAGATAATGGTAACCACCTGTTTAAACCCCAACTTCTCCTTCCACCATCCTTGCTGCAGCATATGGAAAAACCTTCTGTTGCAGTCCCATTCCCCCTTCAAAAAAGAATCTTAGTCTATCTTGTTCCGTCTTTCTTTGAGTGAATCTGACAGTCCCCGCAGGGGACTAAAATATCCCTGAGGCTTCTGTCTTGTGGGTAAGAAGGAAGATGAATCACCTATGAGGAGCCAAGAGGAATAATCAGGAAGAATTGGATGAGTCTTTGAGTTCTCCAGAAATGGCTACAGAAGTATGTGAAGCAAGCAGACCTACCTCCTGTTCTCTCTCTCCTACCTCTGCTTTACTGCTGAGGTAAATATAGAAACCACTGAACTAGCTGGTGAGTGAATACAAATAAATGGAATTAGTTTGGGGAGGGGTGGAGAGGATTAGGAGGTGAGGATGAAGAAATGATGTATTAAAGAACACAGGGTACATGTGAGTAGCAGGGAGTAAGTGGACTGAAGGGGACACTGAGCAGGAGATAGAAGAGGAGGGAGAGATGAAGAGGGTAAGTCAGGAAAAAAAAGCAGTGAGACAGTGTGCATGTCATTACTGTAATTGCAGATATTTCATCTGAGCTTATTTTCAAAGACCGTAATATTTCAAATCACAATTAATTATATCCCCTAAGTACAGTTAATTACCTAAACTTCTCTCTTTACCTATTGGTATACTCCATATCACACACTTTGTGGGTAAGGGAGGCTTTGCAGGCATTTTTCAAGGAAGTTAGCAAATTATTTTATCTCTTCTTCTGAAGATGTTAGTTTAGTCATTGGTTATATAGGTGGAACTATATACAGTCCTTCCCTCAAAAACCCTAAGTGGAGAGGGGCGGGACAGGCACCACCTTCCACAGTTCTGTATGCTTCCACCTCCCAATTTGAGGATGGAGTGGACACAAAAGATTTGCTAACAGACAGCCTGACTTTCATGGGGGTAGGAGGGGAGCGTCACTTTGGAATAAAGACATGCTGTTGATTGCAGGTGAACTGAGTTGCATTGACTGGGAGTGCTATCACTCCAAAACAAAGAGGGAATTGGCTATAGGACACCTGGTTGCCTCTTGACCAATCAGCTGGCCTGGGGGGGGGTGTTTGAGGGGGGCAGTATAAGTGACTACAACTGCCTAGACTTTCACTTTGAGCCTGGACTTGAAGAGAAGAGGAACAGGAGATCAGGGATCAGCACTGCTAAGTGATGTGACTCAGAACAGCAAGATGCAGTTAGAAAGTAGAGACTGACTCAGGAGTAAGGGAACTAGAATCAGCTTATGCAGTAAGAACAAGGACTCATCCTGGTGAGCTCACATTGCACTCCAGAGAGAACCCCAAAGAAAAGGGTTAGAAGGTACCTTGTCCAGGGCTGAGAAACTGGGATTTAGGCTCTTTGGACTTTTGATTGATTGATTGTGCATATTTAGGTGTTGGGAACTGCGGACATTGCCCTTTTTCAGGGAAGGCATACATGTAACACCCTTAAGATCTCCTTCTGGGATCACTCCTGGGTGCTTGCTGCTAGGCTGATAAAGGTATTATTCCAAGGTTAAGGGTAGTGTTTGTTCTTAGGGATTTACCCTGTGTACCTCCCATCCAAAAAAGGAGGCTGGTGCTTAATTTGATGCATGTGATCTGTGATTTGGGAACCAGTCCACCAACCCTGGGTGGCTGCCTCCTAACATATATTTTGTTCAAAGAAGCAAATGATCAAAATACCCTTTGATGTGAATTAACTGTCTTCTTAATAAAACCGGACAATGATAGGGAAAATCGTAATTGTTTTAATTTACCGATGTGCCTTTGGATCAAAAAGGATTCATGGTTTCTAAACAGGGGCTCCAGCTAAACTTTTCCAAGACCTGGAGTAACAGAAGAGGTAGTCCTTCAACCTCTGTTGTAAACAATAGGGTCAAGAGTATTCTCTTCATGGGAACTATTCCTGATGGTGAGACTCTTTATAGAAAGGACTTATTAGTTATAATGTCCATCTTTATTATTAGCAAACCATATTTTAATATGGTAAGATTTACTGAGAAATATACTCACATGGTGGGATTTTCAAAGTGGATTATAGGAGATAGGTGCCCATCTCCTAGATTGCAAGGCCAGAATGGATCATTGTGATAATCTAATCTGACCTCCTGTATAATACAGTCCATAGAATTTCCCCAAAATTTTTTTGGAACTAGAGCAGCAGGTCTCAAACTGTGGGTTGGGACCCCAAAGTGAGTCATGACCCTGTTTTAATGTGGTCACCAGGGTTATCATTAAACTTGCTGGAGCCTGGGGCTGAAGCCAAAGTCCAAGCCCCACAAGCTTCAGCACCCCCCAGAGCGGGAGGGGACAGGGGTTCAGGCTCAGGCTTCAGTCCCCTGTCTGGGGTCTTGTAGTAATTTTTGTTGTCAGAAGGGGGGTTGTGATGTAATGAAGTTTTAAAAAAAAAACTAATTCAGGGTTTCTCAAAGAAATGCTATATCAATTTTAAAACTATTTGTGATGGAGAATCCACACGGCTCTTGGTAAAATTGTTCCAAGGATTAATTGCATTCACTGATTTCCAGCCATTGGATCTTTATTATGCCTTTGTTTGCTAGACTGAAGAGCCCATTAAGCATTTGTTCCCATGTAGTTTCTTGGGTGCCTATCACCTAGGGTCTCTTTGCAAATTCCATCCACAAATGCCAGTGTTGTGATGAAAGGGCCATGCCTGCCATGTCAAAAATATGTTCAGAAAAGAAAGACAAGATGTTCAGGAAAGGCCTTTGTTGTTTTTAATAAAATTAGTTTTAGTTCTTTTACGAGGTCCATGTATTGAAATCCAGACAATGTATTCATTGTGTGACCCTGAGGACTATTGTTTACTACCTCCCTGTACCAAAAACAGTTTGTAATGTTCCTTAAGTACTTCTGTTTTTTCCTGGTTTGGCTTTCCCTGAGACTCACTTTCAAATTTTCCTCTGGAGAAATAAATCTTGTGCCCTAGAGACTTGACACAATCCTTGCGGCCATGATCTTGAAACATTTGGCCAGGTGTCCATATGCAATTTAAACTGAATGCCTGTGCTTCAACTAATGGTCCTGTAATGTGTTTTGAACTGAAAGAATTTTACAATCTTTAAGAAATGCCTGGCATTGTGGATGAGGAAAGAAAAGATGTCAGTGAGCCTGAAGAGTTAACAGGACATGGGTGGCTTGTCAATACTTGAGGAGTCTCTTAGCTGGTAATTAGTCCTAACAAATGGGAGTGCTTGGTGAAAGCCCAGTTGTGGAATTCTTACTCCCACTGGTGGGGACTAGCTGCCTGATGAGTACCAACATAAGTAAGGGTTTTACAGTTGGGTCCTGAGGCTGGTACTAGGAAGTGTAAGGGAGTTGGGCAGAATCAGACCCTGACTAATGTATGGTCGTGCTCTCGGTTGGAATCTTCTTTCTGAATAAAGAGATGAGCTTCCTTGGGTATTCATCTGATGGAATTATTTTACAATCTGCAATTGTGTTTTTTTTATTATTTCTGTGGTATTGTTCTGATTGGTAACTTCAAAGGTTAGTGTAAAGAAACAAGAATTATAAAGCTAAAATTAAAATCTAATTTCTTTGGTATGTTTGCTTTGATGTGAGATTCAGTTCAGCCATGGTATATAAGTGCAGCAACTAGCAGGGGGATGGCTTACGTCTGTCAATTCTTCTATTGTAGTTTAAGAGTGATTTGAACAGTCTGCTAAAATGTCTGAGGCAGATGTTACTTTTACCACCAAAGTGAAAGCAAAGGTCCTGTGTGTTTGACTTTCCAAATCCCCTCTAAGTTTCTCAGAGATCTAAAATGGTTTGTTTGTTAAATCTGTATCTTTGCAAAACTTGTGAGGTCCAAAAAAGAAAAAAAAGCCTGATTCTATACATCCCACTGGAGAATGTATACTTCCTTAATCTCCTAATGAAACTCCTTCTCCCAGTCCAACACCACACCAGTATGTTTAGAGTTCTAAGAAGACACACTAGATTCATTACTCTCTTCATTATCACTTCTTTCTATATACATTATCAATAATTATGGAGGTTGACTTTAATTCATCTGAACTTCCACAATCATTAGTGAATTTCAGCCCCACACAGGCATTTCATTTTGAATGCCTAAATGGCAAGCCAACCACTCTGCCCCATTCTGCTTTTTGTAGGAAATGAATACTTAAATTGGTCCTTGCACAAATTACTTGTTTGTTCTACATTTATTGTGTCCCGACATGCATATTGGTTTTGACTAATTTTGCATTTTCAAGATCCTATTGTGACAGACTAAGATTATTACAACAGTGTGGACATGGGTGCAAAGTATCATTTTAAAACACATAATTTGCTGGTCCATTATTGTCCTGATAAAATGTGTTGCAACATTGTATGTGAAGTTATATGATTCTACTGTATGGTGTTCTTAACCCATGTTCCAAATGAATGTTGGCAAATAGGTCTGTCTCAAAGGAATGTGCCCTCTGCTTGGTTTGCATTTAAGTAGTAAACAGAGTCAGTCATAAGGCAGGAAGGGTAGACAAAGAAACCTCATACATGTAAGGAAAAACATCAGGGAACATCCTTTCCTATAAACTGTCTCCTGAATCTCGGCTGGAAATGTTTTCCAAGAGGCAGGCTGACACCACAAAAATGAGGAACAAACACCCCAATGCCCATCAATTCATGGCACCAGAAGGGACAAAGGAAGCAGTCACTGAACTCAAGAAGGGATCCTGACCTATTAAGTTTCTTCAGTGAGACTACTGAAGGCATGTGGTGAGAGAACCTTGCTTTGAATTTAACATAGGTTAAGTTAGGCACCAGCTGTATTTAAATCAACATCTCTGGAAAAACTCCATTTGGTCTAACAAGGTGTGTGTGTGCGCGCATGCATGTATATTTAACTTCTATTAATGTAATGATGGACTTTCTATAAGCTTGTATTGTCTGGGAGAGGCCTGCACAGTGCAGGACATACATTTATGATGGGAAATCCAGGACTGGCGGTGTGTTGAGTTCACCCTGCAATATAACCAAGGCTGGTAAGAGTTAAGGTGTGGCTGGCAGTACACAGACAGCTGACAGTGACTTGAATGCTGGAAGCTATTTGTGAGCAGTCCTGAATGAAGGCTACACCAGCAAAGCTGTGCAAAGGGCACTCCAGGTTAGAGGGTAGGGTTGATACAGCAACTCGTTAGTTTAAATTGTACCGTGGGTATCACACCTATATAATATTGACAAATCAGGAATGTTAAATAAACACAAGCATGAAAATAGTGCAAGGCTTCAGCAATCAAACATCAGCTGAAAACTATATCCTAGGTTATGTACTTAGTGCTATGGTGACATTAGTACAATGATTACCAAGTACATGATTTTACAAAAATGGAGTAGATTTCTATGCCCAGAATAGAGCAGTGGTATCAGAGTTGGTAGCAAAAGCGTATTTTATGGATGTAGAGGGCAATTGTATGAACTCTGAGAAATTTGGGCCTTGTTTCTTGACGCACTTGAATAAATCACCTTGTGAGCTCAAATAATGAACTTTCATTCCACTTCAGCTTTCCACTTTTCCCTCTCCCCCCGCATTTCTCAGTCCCCACCTTCCCTTTTTTGTCTTTATTCCCTTCCTAACAGATCTCTCGGTAATGTTTGTTTGTTTTCTGTATTGTCTGGTCTTGCACTTTTGACAAGTTGTGTAATTGTACAATTTTATTGGATACCCTGTAAAAGGTGTGGTATTTGGTAACATACAAGCTGTAAATCACTCATTTTTTGTACTGTTTATGACAATTATTTAGAAAAAACAGCTATTGACTTTAATGAGTGTTTGAGTAAGAACCTCTGGATTTTGCCTAAAAAAATAACAAGGGCAATAGTAACTTTACATACACAGGAATCACTTTACCAGCTACCAAAATGCAGTCAACTCTAGGGATAAATTAAAACAAGGCAGGAAGTGGAAGATCTTTGCTTTCCCTTCAGTCCAGCTAGCCAATCAGATTGCAATGTATGGGCTCAGTATTGGTGATAAAATATTGGAGTAAGTAGCTGAATAGTGGTCACATCACAATTAAATGGTTGTGATTTCTCTGTAGTTGGCTGTGTACTGGGAGATGGTATTAAGTAAGTACCAAAGGCAAGGGTACGAGACAGTCTTGGAAAAGGGCAGGTTGTGCATCAAATGCAGGATAGAGAAAGGATATGTACCAGTGAGTACTCAATAATACTTGGTCAGTGACTTTAAAAAGTAAAGGTAATTTGTCCAAAGGAAACAGCATGACCATCAATGGTGAAATTCCAATTCTACTGAAGTCATTGGAAGTTTTGCCATTGACATCAATGAGACCGGGATTTTATCCCAAATATTATAAGATCAGTTTACTATAACAAATTAAAATGTGGTTTATTTAAATGGCCATGCTTCTGCTTACATCAGGTCTGACTTTGGCCCAGTGAGCTTAGGCTATAATACTGAAATTTTGAGTTTAATTTAATTTTTGGCTCTTTGCTCTGGAAAAATAATGCAGAGGCTTTTTTTTTTTAAACCAGTTTTCGACTCCTCTTCTCCCCTGTGCTATGCATTCTAATGTCAAATACAAGTTTAAATGTGTGATTATCAGTCTCATAAGGTCCAGGCTTTCACAAATGCTTTCAACCATCTTAAAGTGTCACAGAAATTGGAAGTCAGCACTGACTATTCAGAATTATCACACTTGCTCAGGATGTGTACTAAAGCTTTGAAAATAGATTGAAAGATAAGCAGATGAAACATGATTAAAATGCGAGTATAAATTGACTATTGAAAGTCAACACACATCTCTTAACATCACCTGGCTTATTTTACCTAAAACTGACACCCAGGCAGCATAAACCAAATTGAGTCTGTCAGGTACAGAACAGAATCAGATCTTCATGATTTAAGGCAAATTAAGAACAGCAAGACTGAGAAATGGGTGACAGTGCTGTTACAAATTGTTTTGTCGTGGCAGGTCTCATGTTTTCCTTGCATAGCGGGGGTGGGGAATGTATGCCTAGGAAATGTATAATTTGGGGACCAATTCAATAAAATGGTTCATGGATCAGTAAACTGACAAGTGATTTATAAATTACATTGGTTTTATTAGTCAGCAAATGAGTAACAGATGATCAGTAATGCAGGAATAGAAGATTTGCTGTATCAGACTGAACACTGGTCCAGCCAGTACAGTACCCTCTCCTAAACCCTATTGTACATTAGGCCAGTTGTGCAATGCGCATCAGAGGTGAAATGAGTCAGTGTGTGCCTTCTGTTGAGGAGGTCTCCAAATTATTTACAAAGGTGGATAAGAATTTGCTTCATCTTTAAAATAGGGATACAGGGTCACAGACAGGTTAAGTGACCTGCCCAGGGTCATAGTGAATTAGTGGCAGAGCCAGGTCTCCTAACATGCAATTTCCTGATCTAATCATTAGATTATACTTCTCTTCACATGTATAGCTCCAAGTGTTGTTAGTGCTGATAAAATTACCCATTCACTTTCTGAACCCTGCCCCATTGACTGACAGACTCCCTCTGGTGCAGCAACCCAGAAACAAACACAGGCAGCTGCTGTTCATTTGCAGCTTCCTAGCACAGACCTTGGTGGGCAGGGCTCAGTGAAGCGCACACCTCCTTTGGTGTGTTGAAATGTTGGCCCTGGGCTTTGGTATCAAAGGGAAAAAAGAAACCAAACCCTCAGCCCTAAGTTAGGAGAGAAGCACATAATTACTCTTTGTGCACAGGCTGAGTGAGGTGGCCAGGCCCAGTTTGGGCACTATGGAGTAATCCATTAGCTAGAAAAATTTCATTGTTACTTGGATGGATTGTCATGCCCCGGGTGTAGTCTGGGAGCCAGGGGAACTGCTGTGCCCCTCTACTCACCCAGTCGGGCTGGCCCTTTTCTCATACTGCTTGGCTGGCGACACAGAGCCAGCCTCTCCAGGCCCTGTTATCACCCAACGTGACAGCAGGTGGCACCATACACCCAACTAAGCTACCTTGAGTGCTTTACCTAAGCCACTCAAAGACAGACTGCCAATTACCCAGCCCCCTCAGGCTTGCACCCCTTGATCAAGTACAAACCCAAAATTATAACATCTTGCACTGCATAGGGATCTGTACAAGGTAAGCTCGTTAATAAAGTTCACCTTCCCCTCCACGTAGGAAAGATATGCAACAGCCTTTGCTCACAGAGCTGAGATTTTTCCCCAGCCACTTCACTTAAAGGCACACTGGTTTAGATAAAAAGTTTAACTACAAAAGGATAGATCTGACATTTTTGCAAACAGATCAAAGCATCTTACCTAGCAAATAAACAAAAATGCAAACTAATCTAGTATAAAAATCTTTTATACTAAAGGGATAGGATTTGAATTAGCAAGTTTGTTACAAGCAGTCCACCAAGTTTCCATACACAGGCTGGAAATCCCTTTAACCTGGGACCTGCACTTCCCCTAGTTCATTCTTTATTCCTCAGGTGTTTCCAAGAGTTCTCCTGGGGGCGGGGCATGAGGCCAGAAGGTGATGTCACTCCCTTCCTTATATCGCTTTTCCATATAGCGGGAATCCTTTGTTCCAAATTCAGTTCCTTGACCAGTTTGTGGAAAAATACATGTACCAGAAATGGAGTTGTCATGTGGTCTGGTCACATGCCCCTTGCTGAGTCATAGCAGCCATTATCCATAGGCTGTCTGGAGCATTCTCAGGAAGGCTCACCAGGTGTGGGATAAGCTTCTCTTAAGGCCTATTGTTTTCCCTAATGGCCTATTACCTGGAATAGGCTGTTCACAACCATCTGGCTAGACTGGAAATCTTTTGCCTAGTGGGTGTCACTGAGGTGTAACTACATTACAAATACAACTAAATGGTCACTATTCTAATTTCAGATACAAAAATGAGAAATGCACACAATATGATTGATTATCCTAACTTTTCCAGTGACACCTCACAAGCCATATCTTGTACCAGATGCATCACCATTATTTCTAATACAATTATGAAGAATATGGGATGCAGTGTCACAGTTACCACACCTGGCACATAGCTGGTGCTTATTGTGATGCTGGCACTAGGTAGTGGGTGGGGCTTGGGGGACAGGGTCCCTGGGAGGTGGGTGATCACTGTTCCAATCGCTTCATGGGGGGTGGGGGGCAGGGATGGGAACTGGGGTGTCCCACAGCCTGGGTGAATAGCCAAACCATAGGGGACAAAAGAGTGACTTGCATTTTAATATTTAATTAAAAGGGAACCTGAGGTGACAGATCCTTGTTCAAAACCCTTCCCCTCTTGGGGTGGGGGAAATCAAACCCAGGTGTTTAACATCAAAGGTGCATACCCTAACCACTGCACTATATAGGATTTCCCATGCTTAAAGCTTGCTTTGGCCCAATCAATAGTTAAAGTGGAACAGCTTCAACAGGAAGTATGAGGTATTCTGAGGGATAGCCACCTCAGAATACCTCATAGTCCAGCAATTAGGACATTCACTTGAGCTGTAGGAGGACACTGCTTAAAGCCCGTCTCATCAAACATAAGGGTGAGTGAGCCAGACTCTCCCATAGTCTAGGTGAGTACCCCAAATACTGAACTGTAGAGCGATTCTTATACTCTTCGGGGCCCCGTTAACATTTAATTACAATGAAACTGCATCGATAATAGATCAACAACAACAACAATCCACATGGAAGTATCCCTTAGGTTAGTGGTTAGGGTGCTCACGTGAAAAAGGTTAGACGGCTGTTCACATCCCTTTTTATCAAGCGTAGGGGGAATAGAACCAGGGTACCCCAATGGAAAATCCTAACCACTGAGCTAAGGATTAGACAGGAGCCAATTGGTGCCTTCCCTGTTTTCTGCTGTATGGGGCAGCTACTTGATGTTCTCCCGAGAAATGGTTTAGGCACCTAATTCACCTGACTCTAGCAGTGGGGTTCCTGGTTGTGGATCAAAATCAGAGATGGGTAGCAAACACTTGAAATGCAAGGCTTAGCATGTGCCTCACACCCTTGGCAGCAGCTCCCAGTAGCTAGCTTAAGTGGCTCCCTGCCAAGCATACTGGCTTTTATGAATCCCATTCTTAGGTGCCTATCTCTCCCTATTCATTGAAGAGGGAGCCTAAGCACTGACCTCAGGTTTAGGGGATCCCATCATTCTTCCAGGCAACTACAAGTCAGGGATGGTATCACTAAGTATTGCTGAGTCAAAGGGGAGCTGAGATTGGTTCTACTAAGTCTAAATATTACAGAAAAACAGCACTATGTGTGTGTAACCCTTCTGCCAGGCCAAGTTGATAGCATCAAGGGCTCGGTTCAGTACACAGGGGTTCCCGCTCATCAAAGCAAATGCAAAACCAGCTTGAGCCCCCACCCAGTGACCTGGGAAAATCTTACACACATCCCTGGGCACCTCAAAGAGGCAATACTTCCCCTCTCGCAAGCACAGAATCTCAGTGTAGCAAAGAATCTTTAATAACATGAGGTAAACGACATCAGCATTAAATTGGGAAAACACTACAACTAGGGTTCATCAACCAAACCATGAGCAAAGACCCACCCCAGCAAATTGGGCCATGTCCTTTCCCTTGGGTTCTTGAGTCCAACAACCCAAACGTCTCTTGAGTCCAGCAACTCAAAAATCACCCAAAGTCCCAGAAGTCCAACAACCCAAAAGCCCAGCTCCAGAGTTCAAAAGTTCATTTGCAGAGTGTTACTCCCCAGTCTGGGTGAAAATGTGTGTGTGTGGGGGGAAGAGGTAAGGAGCACCTTACATGATCCAAAGCTGACTGCCCTGCAGCTCCATAGGGCTTCACTCCAATCAGCTCCGCTCCACCAGCCATCCTGCGAGCCACTCCGCTCCACAAGCAGTTCCCACCATCCCACGAACTGCTCCACCAGCCGATCCACAAGCCACCCCAGCCATCCCGTGAACTGCTCCGCTCTGCTCTGCAATAGATCTTCAGGCTCCCCACTACTTAACACAGTGCTCAGTGATTTCAGCTCTTAGTAATTTTAGCTCATTAGTGATTGCAGCTTGTAGTAGTGGGAGCCTCAATGCTGGTGCACCATAAGCCCAGAGTGAATTCAGCTCAGCACCTATAGCTAGACTCCTAATAGACCCAAAATTAGCTCTGATGTTCCACAGTGGAGAGAGACAGAGGTGCAATTGATGTTTCAGGCCCTCATAAAGAGGGCCCATACCACCAGGTACTAATCTGTCCCCAGCCTCTCTCAATTCACAGAGTTTTGGAACCCATGTCCCTTGCCAAGCAAGTGCTACTTAGTTGATGGCGAGTCCCTCCATCATAACAAAAGGCCAAGTACAGTTCCACTGTCCTTGATTCCCATAATCAGGATAACAACAATTTATTCTTCCTTCCCCCAATAACAGAGACACTGGGGATCCCACAGCAGCCATAGTGACCATTTGGGCAGCTATGGGCTCATTCTAAGCGGGGTGGGTGTGCCTATGCAAATGAGATCAGCCCCTGAAGTTCTTTTCCACACCTCACCACCAGATGTCAGGGTGGAGCTCATCCTGAGTCTGCTTACATGTATAAGGCAGCTGAGAATGGTGACGACACCGGCGAATAGCCCTGAGACCAAAGAATAGGAGTTGCTGGTGTAAGCCCAGTGATGTCAAAGGTGTATACACCAGCTTAAAACTAGAACAACACAGTAGCAAAATCAGTCCATGACATTTAAAACAGCCTGTCATACCCCAATACTTGTCAATATTACTATAATGCTGTATTAAGATTACCATAGTTTCACCCTATATTTGGCACAGGAGATAGCTGTGGTAATAGAAATGCTTAGCAACTGTTTGTCTTTTTACTGACTTCCATGTAGTAAAGCTGAGCAAAAGCACAGCTCCTGCAGGAAATACCATGTTAAGAGATTCCAATATTAATTATCTAAATATTAGAAATTTTTTTTCACAGATCTGAATATCCTCAGTCCAATATTCTTTTACTAGGGGATCAAAATGTTTTCCATAAACTATTTGCTTATGAAATTGGAACAGTGTTTGAGGCCTCTTACCCACATTCTTTCTTGGAAAAGCTTATTATGGAGCCCATTGTATTTTCCTTAGTCCTTAGAAACAAATTCAGAATTATGATTTCTTTTATAAGCTCAAGGAGGGAGCGAAGCTAGAGTGTAGGGTAGAGTGCTTTTGTTCAAGCAATAGGTACCTTTGCTTGGGAGTGGGGGGTGAAGTTATTTTATCTAATTATTTTTTTCATTAAATTTCTCCTATCTTAAGTCAGAAGCACCCATAACCTTGTGCTATGTGAAAGGTTGTGTGCAGTTTGGGCAAAATTGAGTGTAATTAGAAGAAAACGTGTTTTCCTCAGGGTGGATCTGGCATCAAATTATTAAACATAAATTAGTCCAAGCTGAGCTGGAACAACATACACTTAAACATCATCAAGACTGTGATTCAACTTAATAGGAAGTCTGCATTGGGCTTTGGATCAAGTTCTGTATATGTCTGTAACGGGGAGGGGGACCTGTAGGCAAAGTCAGAATCAAATGCAAATTCTAAAAATCTGAAATCTCATGTGGATTGTTATTTATCCTTTAGGTGATTTGGGGTCTATGGACAAGGTCATTCAATGCAGAATTGATTGCATTGGAATTAAATTTCCTCAACTCTTTTTTTTTTTTTTTAAATGGAGCTTTTTTTCTGCAGCCACTGTAGTAATGATCTTCATTCCACTTAAATGTTCCTGAACACCCCCTGAAAGAGAGAAAACTAAAGAAAATAACAGTTGGGTGCTACAACAGGAGCTGCTACAGTTAACGTTGCAAAACAATAGAATTCGGAGTTGAGTTTTTGACTACTCCAGGACTATTGTGTAACTTTCCAAAAATGCTCTTTCAGGCTGAATTCTTCCATGCCTGATCTCTCTCTAGTGGTGCTGGTACTCTTAATGTGTGTTTGTAAGGTTTCCCCCCTCCCACCCCCGCTGTTGGTGTGCATGGGGGTGGTGTTGGAGTGCTTTTTGGAGCAAAATGGATTAGCTCTATTGCATCTGCCCCATACCTTGTTCTGACTTAGATATCCTGAGCAAGGTATGTGATAGTTATGAATCTGTGCCTAAATGGTTTTGAGGATCTGGGCCTATATGCGTTTTTCACATATTCCGTTGTCAGAATTAAGAAGTCAGCATGGGATTTTCAAAAGCACTTAGTGTTAGTCTAACTTCTCTTATGACTTCAATGGGAGTAGAATTAGGCCATAGCGGAGCAGTTCCAAAAAAAATCCTCCTCACTGTTTACTGCCAGTTAACGCTCAGCAAGCAGAGATAAATATTAACCCTGCCTTCTCAGACAGAACTAGAATACAGATGTGAAAAAAATAAAGGGAAGAACGTATCATACAGTTTGTTACCCTTGTTATGTGTGGGGAGCAACCTACATTTTCAGTTTAAAGCACCCTTAATAAGTTGCTCTCCTCTTACTACAAACATGCAATTCTTATTGACAGTAGAATAGGTAAAGGATTTAACCAAAAAACATTGTTTTCACCTCAGAAAACTAGATAATGTTGCCACAGGATTTGCTATATTTTCTAGGTATTCTTTATACTAAGTACAAATTGTTTTCATTACCTAAAGCAATAAAACATTTTTAAGGGTGACCAGTAAACATTCAGATAGAGAAGGAAGATTGCACCCAATAAAATTCATTCTTTGAAACACGCATACATGTTTAGACATAACCTTGTACATCCACTATACTGGTCAAGGTTTCATTTGTCCAAAATGTGGGTCCAAACTTTCCTGACGCTTGGGATGTTTGAAATCCAAATCTAAATCTTTGCTTCTTTCTGCAAGACATATTTACTTATAAACAAGACACTTTATTTTTAAATAATCTTTACATTTGTGGCTAACTGTGGCAACTTTCAGCCCTATTGGTAATTTATTTCAATCTTCTGATCTGAAAAAGCTTATTTCCACTGACTATGTACAGTAAATAACAGAGCACAGAATGTATCACTAGAGGACCTACTGTTGATGGAATCACAGCAATTTTTATAGTCTAGCTTACATTTACAAGCGTGAGTATCACGGGGGTCACAGTCCTGTTTCATGTCAGATGGCAACTGAACAAAGTCGAACACACACAGTGAGACATTTAGGTGGCCAGCTGGCATGGTGGTAACTCTGTAATATCATTTTGCCCACCCACATAGAGAGTGGTTTAAGACCAGTAAATAGGGATACAACAGTAGTTTTATAAACAGACTGGACCATATATAATTAACCTATTAGATAATTGTGTTTACATTAGGCAGACAGAAATCACAAGCAAAGCTTTACCCCAGAACAATTTAAAACTAGGTATCGATATTCTTCAGATGTAACAGGAAAGATATAAACGTCCTTAAAATACCACTGCATTCTGCTTCTTTATGTTTTAAGCTCCAGGATTGGACACTGAACGCTAAACATAATTATTAGCTTTAGCAACCATACTACATTTTAATATACTTTATTTGGAGGTCTATTTCTTGAATCATGATTGCCTACACTTCAGGAGGCACAGAGTGAGTTGTAATCTTTAAATTGTTAGATCAACAAGGAGCTTGATTTTGTATACCTTTGTACAGTGCTTAGCAAAATAGATTCCCAATCGTCATGGGTGCTGTGATAATAATGATAATCTCATGTCATCAAAATGCAAAAGTTGTCTCTGGCAACCAGGCTACTTCAGTAATTATACATAACTTTTTCTGCTACTTTCATTTCCCCTGTACAAGAAAATTGCAGTGATTATAGTGTTTTCTTATTAATGCAATGGAGTTGCAAGCATAATTCCCACTCATATTAATTTAACTAAAACATATAAATCCTCCTTTAATTAAATAAAGATCCATTTTTAGCTATTGATACATATTTATCATTCCCTTTAACATCAGCGAGAATTGGAATAGATACCATTAAAAATATCAGCTATAAACAAAGATCAATTTATAAAGTCATGCACAAAAATGAATTTTTGCCACTACCTTCCCTGTCATTTTTCAACTAATATTGTAACTTACTATTATCTATGGTATAATGTGCCGAGTATGCCCTTCCTTAAAACAAATGGCTAAATCCATCAATAATCAATCACAAAGGAAAAAATTACAAATATTCTCTTCTATAAGTTGGGCAATATGGATCTTCAGAGGAAATCAGTAGGAGTTAGCTGCCTAAATTCCTTTGAGGTTCTGGGCCTATACTGTTATGCCATTTTATGTGCATAAAATGACTTTTTTTAAACACCTGAAACAACTTCTCTGATACATGGCTATACCTCAGTTGTGGGGAGGGATGAACTGATCCCTGTCTCATACAGAAGTAGAGGGGAGATCAAAATAGCAGAAATTTAAACTCAAATGTTTCCCAAAACCTGAAAGGAGGGAAGCAAAGCGAATGCAATTTTGTTTTTTTTCCTCTGTACCTATGGAAGTTACTGCACAAACTCCGAAGAGGTGGGATCCCATGGGTTTAGGGAGGAAGTAGCCAACTATGGAAAAGGGAATCAGAGGGTCAATTGTCTTATAATGTTCACTGACAAACCCATGGCATTTCTTTGTCTGTGTGGTCTGAAGGCCATCCTCTCTCGAGACAAAAAAAATAGAGCAGTTGGTATGTTACAAAACTAAGCTTGTTTTACTGTGTGGAATTTCCTGACTATTCCTCCATCCATTTACAGGTTTTTCCTTTAGAGAGGATGATTTGGTCCATAATTTGAAAAGAACACTGGAAATTTGGGGGGATGAGAAAAAAAAGTGTCACAAATAAATAAAAGGAAGCACTTTTTATGCAATTCACAACTAACCTGTGGAACTCCTTGCCACAAGATACCATTGAAGCCTAGAGCTTAGCAGGATTCAAAAAGGGGGTTAGACATTTATAAAATAGGGGAAAATAAACCTTCAAATATCAGCGCATAAGCCAATATTCAATCAATGCTGGGAAAGAATAAACTTCCCCAATGAGCAGGTTATTCCATAATTATCAACTGTAGTTTCTTCAGATTTCCTGTAGAATGTTTATTGCTACTGTTACCAAAAAAAAAAAAATACTGGACTGGATAGTGAGCTTGATTTTATTTTGGTCCATCATCACCACCAGAATTTTTAAACAAGTTCAATCTCCAGAATCTTTGTGTCTTGCATATTATACTTAGCAATAAAGAACCCAGCTTGACTCTCTCAATTCCCAGTTTGAGTTTAGGAGGCTGGCAGTTACTTGTGAATTTGATCATAAAATCACCGAGACACAATAAGAATGGGATCACATAGACATTTTGCTCAGTCCCCTTTTTAGAGAATAAACTCATTTTCAGGTTCAGTTTGAATTTTAGATGAGATTTCATATTGGTTCTTATTTCTTTCATCCTTAGTATTCACCTCGTTTTGTTAGAATTCCTAAGGATTTACTTCATACATTCAGTTACCTGCTCTTTATCGCTCTTTTAAATCTCAGGTATAGTTTAATTCTTGGTGAGCTATATATAGCTACTGAAGCTTGTTAACAATTAGGGAAAGTCACTACTTGGCTGCAACAAATAAACTGTCCAGATCTTCACATCAAATGAAAATGGACAGCTATTCTAGCTGACAGTTAGCTCCCCCAAAACATTTTCTCCCATTGGTTATTTTGTCATAGCGTATTGCTAGGGGAGAAAATCTGCAGAAACAGAAGGCAATCACTGATCGCAGTCATCAGTACTTTTTGAAAGCTTATTGCCAACTTCAAAGAGGTACTTGAAATAAAAGGACATGCAGAATAATAATAATCAGATCATAGCTTTCACGTTTCATTCCTGATCTGTCTCTTAGGATCCCTCACTCCCCTCCCCCGCCTTTCCTCTTCTCACTTCATTCTTCTTTGAGGCCCAAATTTTGTTCACTGTTCCTCTTTGGATTGTAAGTCAAATGTGTAGAAAGCAGGGCTTCACCTGCTTTACAGACCATGTTTATGTTTCTTTTTGTTAACATACATCAGGTACAATTAGTTTTGTACACCACTGAAAACTCTAATGTGACTGGGATCCATATGTTTTAAATAAAACTAAAGGTCTTGTTTACATTTTTCATGAATTAAACACCTTTTTTTTTGTAGCTGTTGGTAGGCTATCCAGATAATCATCATGAGTGAGGCCTGTTATTTGTCATTATATAAAATTAAATCAATTACCAGATGTGTAATCAAGTCAGTATTTTCTGCAGGAGAGTCACTTAATAAAACAAAACTGTATATACATTACATAGTGGTATTTGTTGCACAGATAGAATCATACCACCTGTTAATAATTCTATCTATATCTTTAATGTAACCAACCTGACTTGAGTAATAAAAAACGTATATGGTATGTACAAGTGATATCACTTTCAAATCTCATCTCTTCAGAAACCACTCAGGGTGAGTAGCAGGAGCAATCTACTAGCAGAAAATACTTTAGGAACAAAGCATTGAGAGATTTTAACCATTTATATTTGAATGTGAGTAGATCTCATTGAATAGTATCTTAATTGTGTAAGTGGGTAAATATTATCCAGTTTTGATCTTCATATTTATGCGATGCTTGGAACAAATGTCCATATAATCATATTTATAATCATAAGCAGGAGAAATTAAGAAAACCCAAAAAGTAAATCATGTAGTTAATTCCCTTGCTCTATCTGTTGGATTATTCCTTATACTGTTTTTGTAGTGCTGTATAGCACCTAAACAGTGCATGGTGTAATGCAGTGTGAACTATATTTCTAACATCAAATAAAAGCTCTTAGATTATGCATGTACAGTGGAAAAGATATTAATGAAACTGAAGCTATATTTCCAATAATACCATAGTGTTCTGTAATTCTAGTAGGGGCCATAGGAACACTTATATCTGGGTAGCCTAACTTTCTATTATACAAGATTCTCGCAACCATTTGTGAGGAGCTCTAACACCCCTATTGTTTGCAACAGTCCTTATAATAGTCATCAGAGAGAAAGCCCAAGGGCCAGAGAAGTGCACTTTCTTTATGCCTTGAAATTCCATTCAGATTTAGGTTAGTTATAAATTGTTGAAAATCACCATGTACTTTCCCTCACTTGTGTTGCCAGTAAAATATTGGCACTGTGCCAATAACAACTGAACATCAACATTTTTAGCTAACTTTAGGCCCGCACCACCACCATAGCAGCAGCTGCACTCAAAACCCAAGAAGCAGCCAGCCAGAGTAGGGAGGAAGGGATAAGCGCTCATCTCAACAACTCCACATGGAACCAGCAAATAGCCTCAGTGGCCTATTCCTCTTTCCCCAAGGCACCCGTAGCAAATGTTGTTAGTTTTGCAGCTCAAGTAGTAGCAGCCTGCACTGCAATGGTGAAGCTTCATGGCTTAAACCTTGATGATGGTGCACAGTGGGGATGTGACATTTACACATTTTTTCCTTAAAAACCCTGCAAGTTTATTTGTATGCAATTTTCTATGTTAAAAGAACATTATTTAGGCTGTAAGGAAAAACACTTAAACTAGGAAATCCTAGAATTTAGGCTGTGGTGTCTTCATTTGCCTCCTTTATATGTGTTTTATTATAATAGATTCTTTAATTGCATGATCATATGCTATTTTTTCCCACAGGATCCTGCTCTTTCAATTCATAGGAGCAACAGTGATCTTAGAATGAGTTAAGATTGGGTAGTGAATGAGGCTGTCTGTAGGATCCCTGCCTCTTTTGGTACAGAGTTGGCACACTTGTAAAGAATGAGGACGAGAACCAAAGGAAAAGAAGAATGCTCTTCTGGTGGTTAAGGCTGATGAATGCCACCCATGAAAACTCAGGTCTATCCCTGCCTTCACCACAGTGATGCTAAGCAAGTCACTTCAGTCAATTTTGGCAGGTGGCCAACAGCTGCATGTTCCTCATTTTCTGAGTGCCCAACTCGATACACCTGGTCCTGATTTTTACAAGTTTGGTGCATTTTCAACTGCAACTAAAAATCAATGGTAGGGAAGTGTGGTCTCAAGGAGTGAACACAGAGCTGGAGTCAGGCTGTCCTGAGTTCTAATCCTGACTTGCTGCTGGTTCACCATCTTTGTTTCAAGCAAATCTGTCTGTTTCCCCCACTTTAAAATGGGACAAATAATAATTTCTTATCTCACAGGGACGTATTGAGATAAATACTAATCAGGGTTATTTATTAAAAGCAGGGTTTGAATGATTTGCAGTAAATAAAGCAGGTGCTATGATAATGTGCTTTCACAAGAAAACTGCCTCATTCAGTGCAGAGTTTGGATGGTGCTCAAGGAAACAGGTAGCTGTTTAATATTTCTTTGTATTCTCATCATTCAATGTTAAAATTTGCTATCTATTAGAAAAGCTAGACCAAATTCTGCACTGACTTACATCCTGGGAAATCACATTCTTGTATTACTGCTCCCTCCTCCTTTCATTCAGATCGTTATTCATACTACTTCTTATGCCTAAAACAATCTCCCTTATGATGTGCACTAAGTACCTCATTCTTCTTCAAATTCTTCAACAACTACTCATTCAACCTTGCTTTCCATCACTCATGTTCACACCTGTGCAATCCATTCCTCCTCCATTGCCCCATTTTAGTCTATAATTGTATAGGCTTCATTGGAGCTACTCACTACCACCAGCTGGAGATTTGGTTCTTTATTTCCTACCCCCTCATTTATTTATGTTCATGTTTTATGTTGGCCTACTTTAGATGTATCATACCTTAGCATGGCACTTTACAGAAAATAAGAGAGGCATGGTCCCTCAATGACTTTACAAAAGTATAAACTGAATATATTTTTCAATTGTACTAAACAGGAATGCAGAGAATGTAAGGAGATCACACACACACACACACACACACACACACACACACACACTGGGTAATATAGAGTCCAAATACATTATTCTTTGAACAGTCTTTGAACAGGTTCCTATTTCATTTACAAGTTCATTTGCTCTGAAAGGTGTTTTGCTTTGGTGCTTATTAAACATTGTTATCTTTTCACAGATCACTCTTTCATTGGATCCCCGTTCTGTTATATTTTACCTTTCCTGAATTAAAAGCTCATTCTTTGGTCAGGTGTCTGTATAAAAAGGCTTTGCTGTGTTTTCTGGGCAAACTTGCTTCAGCTTATTGTAAAGTTGGTTATTTAATACGTCTGTTTCTTTAATGGGTATTGATTTAAATAGATTCATCTGTACTAAAACTGCTGCCAAGCTATCTGAATAAGATTTAAGTGGGCAATAGGAGACGTGCCTTATTAAAAATATCACTGGAATCTTTGTGGCTTAGCTTTTGCTTTTGGTAAGTGGGCATACACAAAACTTCCACTAATTTGGCAGTTACTTCCAATTCCAGAGACATTTCTCACTTTTCAAACAGTGAATTCAGATAGAACTGACTCCCCCTCCCCCAAACAAATGGATTTTTGGCCAAAAAAAAATGTAGATTCAGGTGGACCAAAGAAATTTGGGTCAATTTTGGTGTATTATTTTGGTTAAAAGAAGTGTTTTTCTTGGTATTGTTTTCTTTGGGGGGAAAAAAAAGGATAAAAATTTGCAGCATTTCCAGAAAGCTTAATTTTGCTTCAGAAAGACATTTCATTTTAGACTTTCCTTTCTATTATTTAAAAAACATTTTTAAAACCTTGAAATAAAAATGAAACATTACATTTCAGCTCAAATGAGTAAATTTCTCTTTTAACCTGCAGATTTATTTATTTATATATTTTACTATTTCATTTGGCCAAAGAACAAACAAACAAACAAAAATCCCAAACTAAATTAATTTTGATTTTTAGTTCAGTGGCCAAAGTGAGAAATCAGTTACTTTCACAGCCCTAATATTGAGTCCCACAGCTGAAGGCTCTCTACCGAGAATACACGAATCCCAGCTCCCAAAAGTTTCACGTTGGGCTCCATCAAACTCCAGTAAAATCTTAACAGATAAAGAGGAGAGGCTTGTAGCAGATGTGGTGCTGAATGGAGATTTTGTAGTATGTGAGCCGCTGATAATATCCTTCTTGCTTAAAAGGCTCGTTAGGCTAGTTAGAAGGAGCTTCCTTATAGTCTTCAGTTATTCACAGGTGAAACCCTTAGGGCTGTGGATTATTTTGGTAATCAGGTGCTTTTTAATCCCTATGTTTGTTTCCCTCAGGCATAGGAACATTTTAGTGATGGCACAACTTGGTATCATAATTGCATCACTGTTGGAGCCAAAGCCATGTCACAACTTCTTTTACTGCCTTCACATATATGTTTGAGGATCAAGTTTTGCAGGACTTCACATATGTGAGTTCTCAAGGAAGAGAAGCTCTTACCCATCATGAATCCTTGGGATTTGCCTGAGAAGAAAGAAAAAATGTAGCTTAATGTGACCCATCTTTTCCTGCTAGCACTTGTGTATGGATCAGCAGCAATTTGTGATAGTGCCAACGGTTGCATCCTGTCTACCAACAATCGGCATAATTAATTCATCTGCAACAGCCACTAGAGCCAGCTCTGTGTGTATTCTAATCTGAGCCTGATTTTGAAGGATCTATATTAGCAGCAAAGATGAGGTTTCTCGGTGCTTTTGTCAGGAACAGGACATTGGAGAGAGGGCAGCAGTTGCCAAGATCATTGGCATCGAGTGATGGTTTCTTGAGAACCACCAAACTGTTACAAGCTTCAGTGTGGCCAACAAATCGCCAATAATTCTTCTAAAGAAAACACTGGTCATCTCATTCAGAAGAGGAGTCAGAAGGTCTTTACTAGAACGAGGAACATTGAACCATTTTGTATACATCTCTTAATGCCCCTCCTCCTTAATAGCCCCTGGCACAGAACGGATACAGCATGTGCAGCAAACAGCTCCAGGAGAGATTGTGCCTTGTGATGCAAGACAGAGGGATCTATAACTTGCACGATAACATAACAGAGAGGGATCTTAAAACCATATAAATTGTAATAGACACATTCTGGTATTATCATAATTACTTACAGGAGTATGTATGGTAGTCTGTATTCAGAAAATTGAGCAAGGGTTGGTGGATTATTTCTATCATAATGTTTGTGAAGAACCTGGAAAGACAATTATGATTTAAGACCATGTGAATAATCTTTTTTTAAAGTATATCTATTTGCTGCTGACTGGCCTATGAAAAATAAAACCTGTTATACTAATCAATTTATATATATTGTCTTCTATGAACAGAGGTTCATCTTGATTTCAAAGATGTACATCCTTTACATCCTGTAAATTAGTTTGTTCAATTGACAAAAGAATCCCAAAATATCACATCGGAGAGCTGATATGCCACTCCCCCATAAATACAGTATGCTTTCAATATTGTAAATGTTTGAGTAGAACCAAGTACTTATTGTAAAATGACATGAAGTGATAAATGTAAAAAGGCACATGCCTTTTCTTTTTGCATGAATACTGTAAAAATCCCTTAAAAGCATATTTCACAGTATGAATGAAGCAGCATTCATGGAAATATTCCACAGCAATATTGTATGACTCAGTGGTTCCTAAACAGTACTCTGTGGATTAACAGTGGTCCACAGAACATTTAGTCATGGTGCTCTATGGACAGTTCACTTGTTCTCCTGTTTCTAGTTGCTAAATTACATTAAAATAAAATATTCATGAAACTTTTCTCAATATTACTTGTCCATATTAACAATTGCTCTAATTGTCATGGAGTTGCTGTTTGATCACCAGTGGGAAGGGAGGAAACCCCAAAAATTATGGATGGGAGGGAAGATGGCCTTTGATATCTTTCTATTAAGACTATGAAAATATTTGAGAACTCCTGTACTAACTGAAATGTGGGAATTGAGAGTAAAGGAGTCAGAAACTGGTATTCCTTTTGCGATACCACATATACCAGAATCACCAGCTTCTTTAAAAGACTGGCAGCAGGAATTACTTGTATTTTTTTTTGTGTGCAAGAAAACACACAGCCTCAGCAATAATATTTTATATTCAGAGAGTTCTCTCAGTTCCTGGCATTCTAAATGCTTAAGACTGGGATTCAGAGGACATAGAACCTGCAGTCTTATAATGAAAAAATGATTACACTTATATTCTTCCCATGGGGAAGAAAGACTCTTCTAATTTAAAATAAGATTGCAGCAAGCTGGCCAACAAATAGACAGTAATTGTATGATTTCAGCACGGGGCTTGGATCCAATATACACTGTAGCTTCACAGCCATATTAGTGAACATATCCCCCTCCAACCCCCCATGCCGCCCTCAAAATCCTTTTATTTATTTAGATAAAAACAGATTATGGAGAGTGAATCTTGCTTCTCTTATCCTCATTCTCTGCAGCCAATTTTCAAATTAAAATGTCAGAGATTTAGCAGTAATAATATCCTAACATAAAACAAATGAAGATTTTTTTTTATCTTCCTTACAATTTTGTGTCTGCTGTCATACTTGTGACTTCCAACAGGTAAGACAGAAAAAAGGAAGGTTAGTTATGGGCAAATATGAAGAGATCAGCATCTGGAAATATTATTACTTATGCAAACTTTATCCCTATGTATCTGAACCTCTTGGGCCTGATTCTGTCCTTCAAGTCTGCAAAACTGAACTGGAAATCTCCTGAGAAAATTTCCTTTCAAGTTTTGGGGACTCCAACCTGTGAAGGAACCTAGAGGCATAAAAGACTGAAATAATGGGGAAGACAGTTCTCAAGCATTTTTTGAACCAGTCATTTTGGATCAAGTCTTGAACAAAGATTCAGGTCTACTGTTATTTTATCTGAGTTCATGATGGGGTAAGGAGGATCACCGATGCAGCCAAACTAGTGAAATATCCTCTCATTTGCCATTCTCTTCTAAGGACACGTGTTCTTTTCTACTGGATAAAATAGGCATTGTATTTTTTCCCCCTTCTGGTTCCTATTAAGATTATCCCTGTGTGTCTGATCTGAAATTGTAGCAGTTACCGTATCTACTAAAACTGATTCTTAACTAAATACTCAGCTGTTAATCCATCAGAATCTGAGTGGGACTTCAGTCATGTAGAGTGCCTTGTGTTGGCCCTCTAGATTGGAGTGAATGTCTCACAACATTCCCACTGTTTTGAATGCAAAATGTTGCAGTGAATGTAACTTGTGTCTGGTGAAAAAAAATTTTAAGAAAACATTCTCCTGTCAGACAGTGGAGTGTAGTTGAAAGCAAGTTTTTTTCCACTGGAAAAGATGAATTTCGGTCAAATTTTCCCTCCAGAAAAATAAATAAATAAAACAACACTGTTTTGGGTCAACATTACCATCTCTAGCTGCCTGAGCCCTTGAGGTGCTCTAAGGTGTTGCTTTCTGGGCCCCTTATGCTCCTATTCTCCTCAGAGCCCAGCTTTCTAGCCAGACTACATGTCCCATTATGCATCATGATTTCTACCTGTGGGTAACCCTAGATAGACACAGAGCATAATACTGACTCAAAACAAAAGGTTTACATTTGGGACTGTCGGAATGATTAGTTTTGAATTAAAATGTCAATCATAACATTTCTGAATAATTTTGTTTAACTCTTTGTTTTGTGAAAAGTTTCAATATTTAGACTTCTTGTCCTGATTCAGGATGAAAACAAATGTTCAAATATCAGAATTATTGTGGGATTGAAAAACGACAACATTCCATCAGCTCTAGTGGTAAATGTCCAGTTTTTAAATGGCACCCACTTTATATTTATATTTTGTGTTTGTTTGTGAGAGGTGGGGAGTTCAGCCATTGTAGTAGAACTCCAAACCCAAAAGAAAATCGTTCATCTTTATTTGGATTTTATGATAGTTAGGGACCTTTCATGTCCTCCTTGAAATAAAATGGGCACTTGATATTGCTATGGTAGCAGGATCAAGCTCCTGTTTATTCATAGCTTATTAATCACATTGTCATCAATACTCTTCTCATTAAATGATATTTTTACTGTTGCTGAAAAAAATACATTTGTGAAGAAAAAAACCAAACACTTAAATTTTCTTTTGATAATTTGTTATACTTGGTTCATATTGCACATATAAGCATTAATGGACAGTTTGTAATGTCTACTTCATAATTTTTAACGATAATTAGTTTTGTTCTGTCACTTATGAATTAAAGTAAAATATTAACATTCCATAAGAAACATATCCCACTTGACTCAATCTGGCCACATATTAAGCACTCCATTTATAGACTCCCGCATGTATGGTGACACTCCATTTATAGACTATTACAGTGAAGGGGAATTAGAGTTCCTAATTGTTTGAATGCTTTATAAAGTGAAAATTGCAATTCCAGACAACGTTCCCTCAATTTTTTCCATCCATGTGCAGAATGAATTCTGTTATGTGCACCAAATTATTGAGGTAATGTGTGGATGTGCACCACCACTAGAAACAAAAAACCTAGATATTATATTTAAAAAGTTACCATAGGGATAATTACGTCAGCCAGGACAGGTTAGACATTTTAGAACTCACGACTCAAATAATTAAATTTAAGCATAAGAGAAATAAATTATACAATGCATAGACCAGTCAAAAAAATCAAATAATAGCACATTGAAAGAATAAAATTACAGAGAATATTTTTGCATTGCAGGAAATATCAAGAAGTAACAACTACAACAACACAATTATGTGTTGGGAGGTGAGTGTGAAAGGTGTGTGTGTGTGAGAGAGAGAGAGAGAGACATTGCCCCTTTAAGTATATTGCCCTTTTAAGTAGATCGGCACTCAAAGGAGATGCCGCAGCGACCAGCAAGCTCCCCTGTCATGTCCCCCCCCACTGTGCAGAGATGAGGTACAGGGGCAGGGGGAGAGGGACACCCTGACATTAGCACCCCCCGCACCCCCATTCTGCATAGCAAGCAGCAGCTCCAAAGCAGAGGGCAGGAGCAGCAAGGCAGCGGGGGGTAGGGGCACCTGAAGTGCGTGGCACTTGATAGTCTGCTGGGTGGCGGCATGGCTTAGAGAGAACTTAGATTCCAGGTATAGTGAAACTTCATTTACAGTGAAGTTTTATGGGGAACACTGAGTATATAACAACTGTACCATATAGTTTTAACTTAAGCCCTTAACAGCTGTTGGAATGTGCATATGCACGTGTATATTTTTCTCAGAAGTTCAGAATAATCTTACTTTTTACTGGAACATCAAGATGCACCAAAAACATTAGGTTATAAAAAAACAAAGGTATTCTTTTGGACATTGAAGAAATATTCATGTGTCAGGGTAGACTATTATTTCCTTCTCTTCCGATGGTATAATTGTGTGAGCCTGAGCATTAAAGTACATTCGAACCATGGCAGGATGTTTCTAAGGTGCCCCTGAAGACAACTTTCTTTGTATCAAAGAATCAAATTATAGAATCGGCATTGCCGAAGACAACACACAAGACTAGATGCCCAGATCTATTCCTGTAAGACAATCACTGTATTATTAGGGTATCCGGCATATTGTTTGGCTTGTATATGGTTAAAAGTAAATTTGTCACAAGTAGACTCTTTCATAACCGTATGCATATTCTTTTATTTTTACTTTGATATTGAGTAAAAAATTTAAAAATACTTAAAGTTGCTCCACTCCTGGCCCATCCCGCCCACCCCCAAGATATGGAGACCTTTTCCGGGGCATGTAAGGATTACACAGGCAACCCTGAATGATGATTCAACCAGATGGTATTTAAAAGGGATGGATGGCCTTTAGTGGCCTGCACCAACCCTCTGCCTTTGGGTAAATTTTACCCAGAGTTCATTATTGCAACAATGTTTAATGGTTGAAATTCACCCATGTGCATGCAGAGGGGCAGCACTAGACTTATGCACCACTGAAGTCCCACTTAAGCTTTTTTCTGAGGAGCATAGACCTTGTGCTGGTCCCCAGGGATGAACTGTCATATGTGAGTTGCAGAGAAGGGAATAAACAACAATATTAGCAGCCTTTGCTCATGGGAGCCTCTAAATGTCTGGAACTTTCAAATCATGGTGCAAGTTGTATTTGGTGAAGTCATTTGGAAACATCTCAAAACTGTATTTTCCCCCCCTCAAAGGATACGTGAAAAGCCATTCAACAAATTAATGTCTAGAATTTGCACAACAGTTTTGAATTATAAACTGCATTCTCTAATAGTTACAATAAACTATCATATTTGAAAGCATTTATTGGTGGAATTAAGTTCAGTTTTTTATTGGCGTAAGAGCTGTAGTCGTCAAAGTAAAGCCAAAGTCAACCACACGTGGAGGACTGAGAACCCATGATTAATACAGGCTAGAGGCATATATTAATCATGGGTGAGCAGTATGTATAGATGAAGAAATGATCATTAGCCCAAAGCTTAAACTAAGGGATTTTTTTCCCACTTCTGTGGCAAAAAAAAAAAATACAAAAAAGTTAACTGCTTCTAGTCTTAACATCCCCCTGTTCAGGTTGTAATACTGTACACAAGCATTAGAAAGACTAGAAAAGAAATATATCCTTGAATGCCAAGGTAATCGGATTTAAAGCAATAACATAGATATCTTTCCCCGATAAAGGCCACCTTTCAATTGTACTCACCACTAATTTAAACCCATTGCACTTAGTGCATTCTATGAAGACCAGCTGGAGACAGGAATAATGGTTGACTTTATTGGTGGGATTTTCAAAAGCATTCATTGTTGGCTTCACTTTGTTCTCCCTGCTGTAGATGGAGTTCACATTATTATTATTATTATATAATCATTCACATTAATAGATGTAGAGTTTTGCTAATGCTGAGTACTTGGGGAAAAAATCCACCTCTAATATCAGTATCAAACCATGATATGCAGAGGTTCATTTGCACCTTGGGTACCCATTTACACCTGTGCAAAGTGATCATAAAATGAATTTACAGTGTTCTTACTTGTAGACTTTAATGCAAATTGGCACTTATTGGGCCACACTCTGGGAACTTAAAGGGCTACCTGAACATAGATTGTTTGGGAGAGGAATCTTTGGATGTTGAGCTGGCAGAATGGTTCTAGTCTCCCCCTTTGCCCATGTTGGGACTGGTGTTTTCCTGTGTGGAGAGGCATGACCATGGCACCTCTGCACTCCAGCTAACCCCTACTCTTAGAATGGCCCTTTGGGATATAAAGCCACCTGTGCCCTCAATTGCTAGTCCTGTGCTTAGCACAGCTAGGCTATGACTAGGCCCATTTTATACATATTTAAATGACTATATAAGATGTAGGGCAGAGGACAATCAGGCCCCAAGTCTATAGTAAATAGCACTGGTATTTTACCATCAGTGTACTTTGTTAGTTTTGAAAATGGGTGGGGGGGGGCAATGAGGCAAATGAATACAAAATATTTGAGAGGGAGAAAAGGGAAGACAAAAGCATAGCAAGACAAGTAAATAAGACCTATTCTTACTTTTTAGTCAGCTTAATAAAGAAGCCAAGGATGGGATGGACATAAAGACTGTAGACCTGAAGAATGAAAACTTCTGTTGATTGAAAAAGCTGGTAGAGCAAGGGTAGCACAAGGCAAGCCTCCTCCTGGTAGCGAGCCTCAACCTTGTACTAGGGACATCATCTTTATTTAGTTCTCCTCCAAAGAATTTTTTTTAGCATTCCCCATTTATTGTTTTGTCTTAAAACTGTTGTAAATTGTTTGCCTGCCTCTTCTCAGCTGTAAAGTTTTCAAATATAAAGATTGCATTCATGTGATAAAGTTGTGTACACAGCAAGACTGTGGAAACAGGACTAGAAGGGGCCAACATCCTAGTTACTCATACATATTTTAAATAAAATACAGAATGTAGGGAATCAGTGTCCTATAAACTGTGAATCTGGAAGAGCAATAAAATAATCTGAAGTGAGGGAGAAGGGGACTACTGGACTCAGTGTAATGCTATGTCATCATCTGACAGCAATTAAATTATGTGTATTTAATACATCTTTAAGGATGTGGAGATGCATGGCCATCCTTTAATTTGTTAATCTTAAATACAGTCCCTTATCTTTATTTTTCGCTTGAATATTCAATAAATCCTAGGTAGGTCAGATTCAAAGAGAAAAGCAAGTTCTTTGCAATCCTGAAAGCTAGACTCTAGATGTGCTACTTTGCAATACTTATAACAAACCCATTTTATTTAAAATTAAACATAAAAACATTATTTCAGTTTCTGCGCTGCCTTTGAAATTGTCCAAATAAAACCCAGGAATGTACTATCCACTTTTTGCAGCATTTCCTGGTCTTTGTTCTTTTTTCCATTAATATTCTAGCAGAATAATTAATCAAATTAGTAACAGGCGTTCACCCCGAAAAAAGTAAACATTTTGCTGTGTCAGTCTTCTGAAATCTGCTGATTATTTACTCTATTTGTATATCATGTGTAGACCCCTATTTCAGTATAGGGGTATAGTATTGAACTACTTGCCATTAGCAGTTAGGTAATGAAGATTTTCCCCTTTGGATACCCCTTTAAACAAATTAGTTTTTACAGACAACACACACAAGTCTTGTATGAATCAAAAGAAAATGTTAAACTGTAAAATATTGCTATCCTTCTCCTTTAGGATTAGATGTAATCCTTCTTCCTCAGACAAAAGCTGGATCATGGACTTATAAAAAAAAATTATTCCACCACCTTCTCCTATTAAATGCCACCCAAGCAGACTTCTTAGCAGCTTGTGTGAGAGAGAGAGAGGAGGAGGGGAAAAAAAAGGAATCCCTCTACTTTTAATTTTCACAGTTTGGAGATGCTACCAAAGGTCACTGAAATTAAAATTCCAGGAGGAAAAGAAGAAAAACCTTTTTGTTCTTGAAATTCCTATTATTACTAGTCAAGGTTGTTGGTTGTCTTCATAGAGTTTAAAATCATCTCAGGCTCATTCCTGTTCCAGTAAGTCAATGGAGGTTTTGCCATTGATTGCAGTAGTGAGTACTGGGCTGTAGAGAAGAATTTCCAAAGTGTTCTGTTTTAGCTCTTGGAGTTTCATATTGTTAAATGCCAATGTTCAGTAATTTGAGCGAAACCCTCTTGCACCTCTCAGGTCACCCAAAAAAAAAAGGGCAAGGGGAAGTTTAAGAGAATTCAAAATTGATAGAATTTTATTTAGGATTTTACCTTTTTCCATTTGATCCTCACTTCAGGATTTTCTCCTCCAGAAGCCTCTAACATGGCTTTACTGTAAGCTTGGAAAGCGTGTGTGACTTCTTTTGAAGCCAATACAAATGCGATTGCTGTGAGAACTAGCCAACAATAATGTGCTCTGTGTCTGACTAGGCTGGCCACCCACTTATCTTCCCCTACAGTGATCAGATTTCTTTCTTTCTTTCTTTTTCTTTCTTTCTTTCTTTCCTTCAACTTTCAAGGTCTTCCAGCCTGATAAGAGTTTGCTAAAAGTGCCTCTAAGCCCAAGTCTCCCACACAGAAAAGCAAAGTTACCTGACTGATGGTGACTTCAAGAGAGTTACACCTGATTAATATAATCTAAATAATACCCATATTATAATTTGAGGGTTAGTTCCTTGGGCCCGATCTTTCAACACTTAGTGCAGTTCAGAAAGGATGAAGCATGAAGGTCCTTTACTCATCATCATCATGCCTCACCAGTCCAGAGATAATCCTGAGAGGGCAACAGTAGCTGGGAACTGGCCAGATTTAGTGGCTCCCCAGCCATGGACCTTTTTTCTGACTAGTCATCTTACCTAGAACAGAGAACATGCAGCAGCTTCTATGCCAGCCCTATAGTACTTGACGATTCTGTCATACTGGGCAAATCTGCAGGCAGCCAATTAAATTAACCTAGGCGCTAGTTTTATGGCTCTGAATATTTAGATATTTTCTGGCTACAAATATATGAAAAGAGCACTCTCAAGAACAACAAACTTTCAGCTTTGATGAGGATCCTGTTTCATCACAGAGTTGCATGTCATCTACCCCCAAAGTGCCTCCCCGTTTAATTGAAAGCTGTTGTATTTAAACGCCAACATTATGGAATTTGTTTTATAGACTGACATGCCAATTTCTGCAGTGACCCTCTGACAGACATCAGAACTAGACTATAGTAGCACCAAGATTACCAGTGAGGATAAAGGAATCTGGCCCTCTGTTTTTAGTGATGATAGATAAGTTAGATTATTCTGACAACAAAAATACTGGTTCACATAGACTTTACTTGAAAGATTAAAATTTGAGTCCAGTTGAAGCCTTTGCAGGCTCACATTATACTGTTGATTTTCATTACCATTGCAGACAAGCTTATACATGACCTGCTATTTAATGTACCATTTCTTGTTGATAGATCGTACACAGTAGCTTTTTGCACCACTGAAGGAAATGCAACTGGAAGCAGAGTCTAATAACTCCCATGTCAATGCAGGAATGGGTTTGTTTTCTTATGATGCTGGGAAAGAAGATATTTCACAACCTTACTGTTGTGATTGGTGGGGAAGGTTCCCCACTGGGTGTTTGAAACCCTTTTACAACTTTCTGAAAAGGATCTCAGTGTTTGGTAAAATATTTAGGACTTTTTGGAAAATCTGTTTTGCTTCCTGGGAAGTTACTCAGAACATAGTTCAAAATGTGTTTTTCCAACTCAGGAGAAATGTGTGGTGCATATGAAAAAATAAAGAAAACCATGAACGATAGCTTTGTTAAATGTAAGTGATATGTGTCTGTTATTCTTCTGTCTTGCAAGCTAATAAACTTAAGACCAGTTGCTTTAGAGAGAGCATAGTTATTAGCTCTCAGTAGAAATTAATGTGCCACAGGGAATTTACAGAACAAGAAAAATGCTCTTAAGTGTTCGGGGCCATCTGAGCCACCCAGTGTAAGTGTTTTCTGGCAGCGGAGATATTATTGTTGCCATAGCCCTGCCACATGATGTTATTTTGCTAAGTAAACTCAGTTTTCTTACTAAAAAGTTCTTCCCGAGCCTGTCAGCAGGAAACCAGGATTTAGTTCTCATGTCTGGGACGGAAGAGATGGTTCTGAGGTTTGTGTGGCAGTAGTAGGGGTTGGGTTTAAATATTTTGAATGGTTAAAAGGCTCAAAACAGTTTTCCCCCAAAATGTGTATTTAAAATTTTGATAGTAGAGACTTCTGAACATAGAGAAGTTGCTTTAGTTTGCAAAAAGGAACATAACCTACCTGATAGCAAAAATAATTCCCAGCTTGAAACCCTGGTTTTAATAATGTAGATATGATGATTCCATATTAAAAGGCAAACAAATATTTCCCTTGCTTATACCTGTGCAAGCACATTGAGTATGAATAGATTAGGCCTGCAGTGTTGTTTTTAGTTGTGTACTTGTTCATGAGCAGAAGTCTCTGGCCACAAACAAGGTGCACTGGCACACTCCAATTGTTTTGTGTGCTGGTGATTGTTTCCAAACTGTATTAGAAAACAGGCCGCTTAACTTCAAACAACATTTACCATCATTTACTAGTAGTTTGGATTTCACATTTATAATATTTTTCCCCTGAACTAGATATTTGATGAATATTTTTGGTAGTCTCGTTACATAATCTAAGGTTAAGGCACTGTTAACAGACCAGTTTGACCTCTTTGTTCACTAGCTTTCAAATACAGTTCTTGCAGGTAGGGGTACAGCTGTGTAGCAGGGTATCACTATTCGAACAAGCTGCTTATAATAACTCACAGAACAGACTAAATGTAATAGAGAGGTTTTGAGTGACTGTGCTAGGCGATTACACAGACTGTACAATACAGAGAGGGGGGAGGTTCTTTGTGCCATTCCCCCTACTGTGCACCAATATAAAGGCCAGGCACAAATTGCCCTTAAACATATCATAATTGACAGAACCATAAAGCATAGTTGCATAGATTTAAAAACAATAATCACAAACAAAACCATTTGCTCTTTGAAACAAGAGTACAAAATTAGGCAGATTCAGAGTCCTAATTTAGGCAAAACTCTGACTCTAAACTAATTATACTAATAAATGTCAATATTTCAAGCTGAACATGGAGTTTTTGCAGTTGATCCATTTAGTTAACTTTTGAGTGAACCATAAAAACAAAGGCCCTGATAATGATAAAGATCTCATGGCCCTTTTCTAACAAAAGGAGTGTTTAATCCAGTCCCTCAGCCAAATTCTACTTCTATTTAATTAAAATTCCCCTTGCATAAGAGATTTAGTGCTTCTGTTTTCTGTATTAAGTGTTGTGGAGTGTTGCTGTGCTATTAAACATAGGTTAACTTTCACCCCACATGTGGCTGTTTTCTATGGCTGATTAATTTAGCCCTATCTGTTATCCCCATATAGGATAGCTTAAAGGGATACCATAAGGCTCAATATTAGATCCAACCTGGTTTCATTAGTGATTTGCAAGTGGAAGTGTCTTAATGAAGTTTGCTGGAGATATTGAATTAGAATTTGTTACTAAATCTGGAAGCAAGAAATACAAACAGACCCAGACAATGTCAAAATGAGGGTAGAAAAGAATAAAGTGATAGAACACTGAAAACTTGTGCATCTGGGGAAAAGTAATCCAAAACACATTCACTGAGAGGAAAATATGTTGAAACAAAAAGTGCCATGACACCATGCAGTGACAGTGGAAAACAAATTAGTTAAGTATATGATGTGATGTGGCAACAAGCAAGGATCATATGATTTTGGGCGCTTACAAAGAGGCATTGCACCAGGAAACAGTGAAATAATATAGTCCCTCCATTATTTCTCCCTATACAGCTCCAGTGAGATTATACCTTAAATAGTAAATGAAGTTCTGGATACCTCTATGCTATGAAGTTCAGAGAAGAGCAAAAAACTGTATATTTAATTAATATAATCACAGGAATACTATGACAGAATTCCCACGCTTATGCACTCAATGATCAGTGATACTAGCAACCCTAGCTGGTATCACCATTAGCCAGTTCTCTCAGCCCTTGCCTATGCAAGCAAAAGGCTCCTGCCCCTGCACAAAGCAATGGATCCTACCATCTGAGATAAACTAGAAAGGTTCTTAACTTCAGTAGGAACAGGGTCTAGGATACATTCTTCAGCAGGTCTGTGTAGTAGACGGCATATACGCATCTAATTTATAAATACATTCCCATCCTTCAGTTTTTGTGAGGGCCTGCCTGATCGCCATAAAACTGGATAAGCAGTGCATACTACCACACTAGAAAGTAATATAAAGGCATTTTTATCATGGCTCTAAACTTTTGGGGCTGGATGCAAAAAGTGTTTTGTTACTACTGAAAGTAGAAGATTGTTCACTGATCTTCCATAGCTGTCACTGCTGTATCTTTGGTGTGTGGATAGTAACCACAATGGGAGCAGGCATGATATTTTGTGCCTCAAATACTTTTTAACTATTTGGCCCTATTGTTTCCCCTCTAGTTGTATGCTGTGCACCTCCAAATTTGCACTGGTATGAGAGAAAAGAATCAGGTGCTTTATGATTTATGAAACTGTTCAGGTAATCATTGTCAAAGCTGATTTAAACAATATCCTTTGTTTTGCTGGGCCAAAACAGATTCTGACACAGCGGGTCCAATCCTGTAAGTATTTACACACATGCTTAATTTTAAGCCTGTGAGTAGTCCCACTGAAGTTAATAGCAAGTCTCTGGCAAACCAAGTGACTGTTTGGGAGAATGGAAGACAAAGGGGCACACCAGTGGGTGGAGTAGTTTAGAAGGAAGAATCAGGAAGTGGACATTTTTGTACATCCCAATTGTTGGTAGAACTGAGCCTCATTTAGTCTTAATCTATCCCCAAAAGAGTTCTGGGTAGAAATTAGCTGTTATAGTGTATAGTATTTCAAGCTAGTTGAATAGAGCTGGGCTGAGTACATTCACTGTTCATTCTTTCTTACATTTACTTCAGTTCAACTGTAATAATTCTGCCAGTAAGTCTCTGTCAGGAGTCTAGATGAAAATAAATGAGCATAGAGAGATACTGTATAAAAAGTTTGTGTTCTGGACTATTGTATAGTAACTTCCACTTTAAAGACCAGAAACCATATATTAAGTATGTTCCTTATAGCTCAGTCAGATTTAAGAAACAACCCCTTGCCCCCCACAAATGTAGGAAAGGTATCACCGTAACAGCACTGGTTACTGAAGCTCTACATTTTCACAGAACAGATGCAGCTTCCATTCAAGCTTCCCCAGCACTTTCCCACCTTTTCTTGAGGAAACACATTTAGGGGTGAATCCATAACTTAGTCTCCATGACCTGTACAGTCCTTGGTGCCTTAGACTGCCAACAAGTACGTGAATTAGTTTAAATAGTGATGTGAACCCTAAACTAGAGCAAGACTATCAATTAATCCTTCAGTTAATATGACAGTCATTTATTATTAATCTGTTTTAATGGGTGATTTAGAGCTGACAGCTTCTGAAGGCCACTGCCAGATTCCAGCCAAGCTATTACTAAGGCAGCTGGGTGTAAAATGCAGAAAAAGGTTACCAAAATTTAAGTGAAATTAATGTCATTGGAATTTTGAAATTCAAAAAAGTTGACCAGATCTATTTACTCATTCCAACATCCTCCATGTTCTCAGGTCATTCCGTTGCTAGAATGTTCATCATAAGCATCAAGGGGTCATTCATGGTTTCCATTTACAAATCCTTCAGCTTGCTGTCTGTCCTCTGTTTTGAGCAGCAGCTGGAGAAGTAATTGTTGGTAGAAATTGTATAGACATGGTGAAAATTGGCTTCATTAGGACTGTGTTAGACCATGTGGTTAACTTCAATCTCCTATGTTTTGATTCCTTGTCTAAATTTTGACCCCACAACATAAGAGGAGAATATTCTTTCCCTCCTCCCCATCATCAATTGTAATCACCATTATCTAAATAAACTGCCTCATTGTTCAAATTACATTTTTTGGGAGTTGAGGAAAAACAATAGATCAGTGAACAACAGATTGGCTGATCATTTAGGAAAGCTAATTTAAAAAAAACCCACTTAAACCATTTCTATTTCTGGCTTGCTAAGGATTTGGACTGAAGAAAATAACAAATCCAAAAGCCATTTATTATTTTTTACTCCACTGCATACTGACACTGAGATATGTAGATACTTAGATTCTCACTTTTGGCAATGGGTCAGTTCAGCCAAGCAGTAAGGCCTCACAATTGGCTTCAGTAACTCTAACATGCCCTTACCTCTGACTGATAACAAAGCCTTACAGAATGTTGTAAATATCCCCAGCACAAGCATATGCATGCGCCATACAAGAGAAAAATTCCACTGGGTTTTAACAATAAAAATGTTGTTACCTTCTGCCTTACACAGATTTCCTGTGTGACAAATGTCAGAATTGAACAGTTGCAACATTCAGCAAATTTTTAGCCAGATAAATATTGAAAACATATCTAATGCAATATTGAAGAGATTATAGAATTCAGAAAAGGGAAAGTCTTACAAATGCTGCAGCTGTGTAGCATTCCAGTGAATTAAAGCTATTGCCAGCATTTATTAGCCACTCAGACCTTTGACAATAAACAAACAATCTACTGCTCGTGATCATATATCCAGATATATAGCTATTGGATATTGTTTGCATAACCACATTAACACTGTCCCATCTACGTATAGTGCATATTGTTAGCTGTTAACTTATTAAAAGAGGCTTTTGCTTAACACGTAGCCCACTTTTGGTTTCAGTTTAACAAATGTCAATATTCACGTTACAAAATAATTTATATTAAAACAGTAACTTGCATTTTGTGAAAATGTTAATGGGAAAAAAATCAAAAACAAACTACAGCTGTACCATGACTCCAGAAATGGAGGGTCAGTGTTCCTGATGTTGAGATCATCATAGAAATAGAGGGCTGGAAGAGACCTCAAAATGTCATTTAAACCATCCCCCCCCCAACCACCCTCCATGCTGAGGCACCATTAAATATACCTAGACCATCTCTGACAGGTATTTCTCTTACTTGTTCCTGAAAACCTACAACTTCCCCAGGTAACCAGCTCTAGTGCTTAACTAACCTACACTTGGAGCTGGGGAATGCGATACCTAGCTCATGTAGATACTAAAAAAAAGAGTAATTTAGTTGGTAGTACAGGCACTGAAGTGGGGTGGGGCATGGACTAGCCTTCTGAAATTCTTCTGAACTGGTACTTGGCATGACTAGATTTTGCTGCCCCCACTATACTTCTATTTAGTGCACTAATTCAAATGAGAACTAGCGTGAGTATATCTATGTGAACTGGGAATCTCACCCATGAGGTGTAAACTTGGAGCTAAGTTAGAAAATTTGTCCTATTAGCTAACCTTGACCTCCCTTGCCACAAACTAAGCAGATGACTTCTTGTCCTAGCCTCAGTGGACATGGGGAACAACTGCTCACTGTCCGCTTTATAAACTGCCTTTCATATATTTGAAGACTTATGTCTCCCCCCAGCCTTCTCTTCTCTAGATTAAACATGAACAATTCTTTCAACCTTTTCACAGAAGATGTTTTCGTTTTGTTGCTCTTCTCTGGAATCTTTCCAATTTGTTCACATCTTTGTTAAAATGTGGTGCCCAAAACTCTGCACAACATTGCAGTAGAGGCTTCACCAGTGATAGTAGAGTGTCTTATATATGACGCTCCTGTTAATACATCCCAGAATGATTTGCCTTTTTTGCAGCAGCATCACTGTTGACTCATTAAATTTGTGATCTACTAGAACCTTTCTGTAAAATGGATAGAACCTTCATAAAAGCTGGATAGGGTAGCAAAAGTGTCAGACCCATAATGACTGGGATACACACAAGAGAGTCACGTGGATAAACCCTTTTCACAGCTACTGCAGCGTAACTCCATTCATTTCCATAGAGAGCAGAATTTGGCATACACTGTAGAATTTGTTCTTGCTTATGCATAGAAAGACTGCAATGGAAATTCAAGTGTTCTGTTTATCCAGGAAAACAGTACAATGTGAGGGTTGGCAATGAAAGCTCCACCACGCTGCCCTATCAGTTTGTCTCACATCTGACCAAGAGGATCCATCTCTAAGTTTAAGAAAGTAGGAAGTTCAGGCTGCAGTTACCAGCAAAATTGCTGAATAATACCAGTTGTATTGATATTTGTGAGGAGGCCAGTTGGAGCAGATTCTGATCTCCGTTACTCCAGATTTATTCCTGTGAATTGAGATTTAAGTCTCAACTAAGATCTGGACTAAGACAACTAATTTATGTCAAACTATTGAAGAGCACTGATTTGCAGTTTCCAACAACCTAAACAAATTTTCTGGCTATTGACTTTTAGGTGACAGAAAACCTCTGTAGATCATTTTCAATTATTCCTTGAAATAGCTAGTGTACCACTTGTGAGAACTCTTCTGCTCAAGTACTCCATACAGAATTCAGATAAGTATTCCCTGGGACACTGAAAAGATGGACTCTTAAAACGGACACTCTTACCTCAGTAATACTGTAAACTCCAACTAAAAGCCTCAATTGCCACACTTTTCTGTGGCTAACACGTGCATTATATTATATATTATATTATATTAGCATTCAGGAGTCAGAGTTTCCAGGAGAGAATGCACAGAAAGCATTTTTATTAACCGCACAAATACCCCACTCAGTATGAATCTGCTTTGGCTTCTGGAAACATCTAGTTTGCACAGGGTATGCTCAAAGCCTTATAACATGCATTAATATAAGCTGCTTCCATTGATATGTATCCTTACAATTAGAATAATACCTCACAACATGAATATCAGGTCATCAGCAATTCTTGGAATGGTCCAAACAACAAAACACAAGAAAAAGACAAGAAAGGGAAATCTTTACAAATCTAGTTCATAAGGCATTAAACCATAAATGACTATTTTAAAGTAAGATTTAGTTTTTCCATTACAGAAGACAAAATTGTTCTTTTAGACCTCCCTTCTGTTCCCTGCAGTGACTGCTGAATGAAATGCCACCAATATTATCAGATTCTATTTTTGTTGCGGTTCAACAGCACAAGGTAAAAAGTGCTTTCTCATAAAAGAAACAGACAAGCAGGAGAGCCCTCATAATATGCATATACAAATAACTGACAGGTTTAAGGCAAGTTTAGCATGTAATTTTACTTTATGCTCAGAATAGTTAAACTGATTAAATATAATGACTGAAAAGGTTTTAAAAATCATGTTTTATGACAAAATAGAAAATCCCATAAAGTACAATGTTTATAGCAAAGTAACATGACTAAAAGTGATTATGGGTACAATTTTCAAAAGGAATTTAGTCACCTAAATCTTTTTGAAAGTTACTAAAGAGGTACCTAATGGGATTCTCAGAAGGCACCTAATCTTCTTAGGACACTAATTCTTATTAATTTTCAACACACCTGGTGTGGGGGGAGAGGGGAAAGGCCCCAGAGTAGCCAGCTCTTTCTTCTGCTGGTCTGATCAAGCATTCCCCCAACCACCACTCCCCTCTGTAAGACCGAGAAGGGGGCAACATTTTGACAAAAACCCACAAGTCTTATATGCTTGGTGAAACTATCTTTAAATGAATACACGGGTCCAGGGATTGCAGATGGGCCTGAATCATATGGCTCTTGATTCTGCAAACACTTACACATGAGTAACTTTACATTAATGGAGCTTATTGAAGCCATATTTGTAAAATTATTCATGTGTAAGTGCTTACAGGATTTCAAACTTCCACTTGTATCTGTATTCCAGTTGGATAGAATCAGTAATGAAACTTGGATCTTGTTCTGGAGCTAGGTCTGAGCTTCCTCAACATTTGTGGATTCAGCTCTGCTATTGCATTTTAGACCAAAGAATGCTTGTAAGGACTCATTTTTAGCACTGTTCAGGTTGAGTCCCCCAAGAAACTTTATTTTGAACTTCAGCAATGACTAAAAATGATTAAAACTGCCTGCAATTGAATGCAAGATAATTAAGAACACTTCTGTGATTATATTGTTTCCAGGTAATTCTAGTAGAAGCAGATTTCAGAGTAGCAGCCGTGTTAGTCTGTATTCGCAAAATGAAAAGGAGTACTTGTGGCACCTTAGAGCTGTAGCTCACGAAAACTTATGCTCAAATAAATTTGTTGGTCTCTAAGGTGCCACAAGTAGAAGCAGAGTCTTTGAACTACAGATCAATGGCAGAGAGATGGTAGGTAGTGCAGCCCAAAACACGGAGTGGTATAGTGCCACAATAAATCAGATTTTAATACGAAAAATGCCTTTTCATTAAGAACTGAAGAGAAGAGAAAAGTGTTAGAAATGGGAACTTAGTCCTTAAAGTCCTAGAATGGTTAATAATTCCAGTTTACTAGAATTTTACTGGTTCAAACAGAATTCATCATGAAAAGCAGGATATCACCTCTGAGTTCATGTTGAGTTCAGGTTAAAAAAAAATACAAAGGCACGGTATGTGCAGTTGGATATAGCAAAATAAAGAATAAAGCTAAAGTGAGATTATCAAACTCTGAAGAGCTATTGGAGTCAATGAGCTCCAATTGAAAACCTATCATGGTAGTCTGATCCAAAGGTCCTTTTTACTGTATAAGGAGCATAGACAAGGGAGAAGAACCAAAAACTTAAATACAATCATAACTGAAAAATGTAGTGATACACTGGACATTCAGCTGTGATCTTCTGCCTCCCCCTCCCCCCAGTCTTCTCTTCACCCTTTTGATTCTTTACAGAAGTTTAGAAAGAGTTATCAGGAAGGGTTCAGGAGCTCAGATTAAGTTGCCTGCAGATGATAACTCAGATAAAAGAGAACTAGACCTAATACTGCATGGCATTCGTAATCAAAATGAACATTGGCGGAGAAATAAGGGAAATGAGAAGAGCAGAGTCTGAGGTATACTATTCATGTCATATACTTTATTAGCATAGTTATAAATTCCACCTGGGTACCATTTTTTTAATCTGCTCCCTTTGACTTAGATTAGCAGAACAAGAAGTTAGAGTTGAGATAATGCCTTAAGGCCAGGCACAGTAGCAGTTTCCAGCCTGTCTTATTGAAGAGAAGCTAAAAATAACAAATTAAGGTTTTCAGAAATGGTTACCTAAAATTGGGTTGCTAAATCCACGCTTATGTACCTAAATAAGTGGCCTCATTTTAAAAAGTGTTCAGCAATGGAAGCTGTTGAGTTCTTTCTACTTAGGATCCTAAAACCATACTACACATCTAAATAAGTGGCTTGGTTTGATTTTCAAACTTTGAGCATCCATTAAAAAAAATCCAGGCCTTTAGTTCTCTTTTTTTCCATGAAGAGCAGACTGGAAGTCGTTGTGACATTGCTTCAAATACAGGCCCGCTACTTTTAGTTATTTTGTTTATGACCAGAGTTCATTTTAATTTTTTCAAATCATTACTACTTTAAATGAAGAACTCTGTCAGTTTTTCCTCATAATAATCCTTTCAGTCAGAAAGGCTGTAAGCTAGGAGAACTAATGGAATAGGGCCATATGAAATTGCTGGAACTTTCTCAGAATTTCTGCCATTTTGTCTGAGCCATTTTTGCATCCCGGAGTTTCTTTTGTGGGGGGGGTTAGGGGGAGAAGTTACATGCAAAATTAGGCAAGTCATTTTTCTGGTTTCAAGATATACAGTCCCCTTTTTCTATGGGTTGGTCTCCTGTTGGGTACCAAGACAAAACCAGATGTGGCTTTGTCTGGTATCATGGATGGGGGAGGCCATTTTGGAGAGCATGATGCTCCGCCCTGGCTGGCATGACCTTGCACACCTGGTGCATGCAAGGTCATGGCTGCAGGGGAGTGGTAGTGTGCTTTTCAAAATGGCATCCTCTGTTTGGCATGACCTCACATGAACAGTGCATGCAAGGTTACAGCAGAGGCACAGTTCCTGGAAGTACCAGCATGACCGGTATTCTAAGGATGCTGCAGTGGCTACCCTGGAAAAAGATAATTTAGTTTCAGAAGAAAGAGAACTAGAAAGCTGCATTCAATTCCTGTGTAATGCTGGATAAGTAAATCACTGAGGGGCCCAATCCTGCAACACTGACATCAAATGGAGTTTTGTTATTTATTTCAAAGAAAGCATGAGCAGGCCCTTAACTTTTCTGTGCCTCACTTCCTCATCTGTGGAATGGGGATTATAATATATCTCCACCTGGCAGAAGTTTTTATGAAGATAAATTCATGGGTGTTAGAAGTCATATTTTAAACTCAATAGACAGTGATATTTTGTATGTTTTGCTGTGAAAATAATGTGATTTGGAAAAAACATTCCTATTTAAGTTTGAAAACGTCACAAAAGAGAACAATTTTCAATTTGCAAAATGTAAACATTTCCAAATGATGAGCAAAATATTTTCAATTTAATCCTCATCTACAGTTCAGCATATACCCTAAAACCTTATATCAAGGTAAAGAAAAGATGGGTGAAGAGCAAAAGGTTAGATCTGAGATGTAAATTAGAGGAACTTTTGGATGAACTAGTAGAACCACTTAGATCTGAAAAGTAGGGCCTGATCCTGTAGAACTTGCTCCAGCAAAATTCCTCTGGAAATTTCATACTGAAGTCACAGAGAGTTTTGCTAAAATAAAAGATGGCAGGATTGGGTCCTCATCACTACTGCTACCCGGTTTCCATGCCAGAAAGAGTGCAAAAAACTTGTGTCAGAATTTTCTCCTAGCCAGGACCAAGAAATATAGCAGCAAGCCAAATTGAAAAATAAGGTTATGTATAAACGTTGAGTCTGTAAAACGGATGAAGGGTTGGAGGGATTTTTATTCTATCTTAACTTGATTCATTGATCGCTACATCAAAGGAGGTGGATTCTCAAGCACTTCCATCTTAGAAAAATTGCCTCCTGCATCACACTTCCTTCCATTTGCAACAGTGCAGAATGTTGTGGTGTCTGTGCAGGTTCCCTATCTACTCTCACAACACAGACAGCGTCCCCTTCCATTTGCAATTGTATAGTATTCCTACAGCAGGGGGAAGTAAAATTAAGTAATAAAATATCTAATGTATTTTAGCTGTTTTCAATGCGATTTAGCAGCTCGAAAGAAGACAAAGCAACACTCTACGAACAAAGGTTCTTTGTTGATCACCATAAAGTACTCCCACCACCACAAATAGTCACTGCATCACAGTATGAAAAGCTCCTCATTAAAGGGTCTCTTGTAAAATCATATATTGGAAAGAAAAGTTGCTTAGTCTGCAAGGGAAGGCCACCAAATTCCCCTAAATAATTCATTAAAGATTGTGACAAATTAAAGGTTTAGGATGAGATTTTCAAAGCTATGTGCTTAAGGGATTAGATTTGGCTATTAATGGCAACTGGGCATCTGAATCCGCTAGCTGGCTTTGAAAGTTTCAGGACAGTGTCAATTCTAATTTCTACTGTGATACTAGGGTCTATTCCTGCCTCTGTTGATGTCAAAATGAGTTTTGTATTGACTTCAATAGGAGAATTAGGACCTCTCTCTTGAGACTTGATTAAGCAGCTTTCATTTCTTCTCCCTGTTATGTGCACAAGCTTTGTCAGGAAAATGAAGGATCAGAATATTGACACCTGATGTACTATAGGATACACAGTAAAATACTGCATTACTTTGACCTTGTCATATCCTGCAATAATCTATTGATGTGGACACAGTGGCAAAATGATGGCACACATGCATGGAATTAAGCAGCAGGCATGACTTTTATTAAAGTTCAACACAGGGGAGGCTGCTGGAGGGGCGCTACCCACCATATTCTCCTATACCAGGCATTTAATTGGTTCCAGAGCAGGGATTACAGGGATATCCTTACCATATAACCCATAATGTGAGGTGGTTCTCCCCACAGGACTCAGTTGTCTGAGTCCTAGCAGACTGGGGACTGCAGCCAGCAAGGGCCTCAGCCTATGAAAGCCACAAAGTCTCACCATATCATGTGACCCCAAGACCCATCACCAAATCCAAGGTCTCTTACCTCTGGGAACCATACATTTTGTTCTCTTAACTGCACTAGAAACCAGCTGCCAGTTGCAATGAGTAAACACTACCACCCTAGGACCTCAGTTAGGTACTAAACACATTCCTACTTGCCCCACTATGGCTTGAAAGTACTGTAGGAAGGCAAAATCTTTCTGGCCCTCTACCAAATGACTCATGGGAGAAAAAATTCCTTCCTGACTGCTAAATGGGTGATTGGCTAGTCTAATCTATAGGGTGGGATGCTATAATGGAGCCAAAAGAGGTTCCACATGGCCCCTTCCCTGGACTAATTCTTGGGATTTGGGAATGCTGGCCACTCAGCACCCTTCTCTCTCCCAGCTAGAGAATGAGTGCCAGAAGCTACCAATTGTTCCTTGGCACACGTCTACCTTCCTTACCCCTTTTACCACCAGACCCATTAGTTTCCCCCACCTGTTGATGTGGGTGGATGGCATTTGGATGTCCATTCATCCTTTACCCCAGGTAAATGAGATTCTAATGTTGAACAAAATAAGCTACTTTAAAGGGGATGGAAATATATGTCCAGAAGCATTACAGTATTTAGAAATAAAGAAGGTGCTTGTGACATTCCAGCCTTCTGCTTTAGCATCTAATTACTTTTCAAGGGATTTCACTCTTTCATGCTGCTAGCTTGCTTTGTGCTCTAACAACTTGCATCACCCTCTTTCCTTTTTTTTAAACAGTCCCCACCCCCACGCATTTTGATACAGTTAAAATGCTGAGTGAACTGTATATATGTTTTACTCTATATAACCTTTACTTTCAGTTTCCTATCAGCTATGTAATTCATTAAAATAGATTGTATGTGTGTGTGGGGGGGGATTATTAATGAAAGATATAAATATTTCCCCGAAATTCAGTTTCAGTGAAAGATTTCTGACCAGCTCTAAAAAGGCAAAATCAGACAAAGCAAGGAGCAAAGGCAAACAATATATGAGCATGATTAGGGCGATTATGGGCATCTAGCTTTCTTTCTGATAGGGGAAGATGGGAAATTGGATTAAAAAGGGAGATGAGAAGGGTGGGGAAGGTCAAGAGGGTTTGGTATTGTGTCTGGAACAGGAAGTCCAAAAGACTCCCACTGTGGCTGTCTACTGTAAAGACAGGATGCTGAAGCCACTGCATCCAGTTCTACTGGCTGACTTTGAAGGTCTACACTAGTCCTGGTTATGTGGTTAGCTCAGATGGGAACCCCTGAATCATGGTGAGTCCCAGAGTATCTGCTGTTGGGTCCAGTCTGGAAGGGCTGGCAGGCCTTGCCCTTACTCCTGCTTGCACATGTGTAGAAATACTTGTATGCCAGTCAGAGTTATGTTTCTTACAGAGGTGACTTAGGGTGTGTAAATCTAAGCCTCAACATATTACATTAAATGTTCAAAAATTAAAAAAAAATAAGGCTCATATGTGCAGTTTTCAACCTCCCATGTGTCATATATGCAAATCCCTAAAGCACAATAGGAATTTCACAAATGCTTCAGTTATTTGACCTTCTCTGTGCTTGCAGTCATTACACACACACACTCTACCGCTCCCATTTTTGGTGTAACTGAATCTTTATGGCCATATCCATGGAAGCTATTATTTGAAATCAAGTGGGAAAGCATTTTTTTTAAAAAGTGTTTCTTTAGGAACACATATGACAGATGCATCACCTGTGCTGTTCAGAATGCCCATAAAACATATCCGAGTAGTTACAAAAAGAAATGACCCCTCAGCCAAATTGGCTAATTACCACAGATTAAGAATGGCAAATGGCAAATCTCTTCCTTCAAGCAAAGAAAAATAGCATATAATAGGGAAAATAAACATTTTTAAATGGAGAGATATATTTGCTAGATTATTAAAATGTAATTTGGAAAAAGATAATATAATGTAAATGTACCTTAAATATTTTTTAAACCTGTATCCTATTAGTTCTCCTTTCTACATGCCACAATTAAATTATTGAAATCAGAGTAGTTCCAGGAGATTCCTTGGGCTGCAAAATTAGCAATTGGGGAATTAAAATCAGGAAGAGTGAAAATGGTATGTAGCTTTATTTGTAACCTAATTTATTTTGCCATATTAAGTTTTATGGCTTCAAATGGAAGAACATGAACCAATAAAGCTTGCATGCTAACACCACAATAGAGACTCATATAAAAAGTCCCTTCTAAATCCTAATCTGTCTATTCCTTATAGATTTACCAAGACTGTTGGACTACAGGATCCACCTATACCATGAAATATATAGCCAGAATTAGTGATGGCTTTATTTTTAATTATATTGTAGGTGGGTTATTGTTCAACTTTGATGAACAATCTGGAATGTTTTGTTTAGCATTACCCAAAACTTGATCTTGTCACATTTACTACAAAAATCATTCACCCTTCTAGGTATTCCTGATTTGTCCTTTTTCATGCCTGAAAACTCTGGCAAATATGGACTAAGTTTAGGCAAAGCCATGGAAGGATTTATGTTTTCACCATGAAGTCAGACCAAAGTTAGCCAAATTCAGCTGAAATTGCCTTTTTCCTTTACTAATTTTCTATCTGGGAGGAGTTGTTAAAAATATAAAACATTGTACTAATTAGATTGTGCTAAATGTTGTTACTCCATTCTAGATATCAGGGCACAGTGTATTTAACTTCATCTACCACAGTGTGCTTACATTAAAGCCAAAATTTTCAAAGCACAGTGGTGCATTCACACTCCTAGAAATACCTCACTCTTGCATTACACCCCATTTGCGAATGCAGTTACGGTAAGTGTAATTTTATGTATAAAAAGTGAGTTTAGCACCTCCGATAAGTGAGTGAGGCATGTAGACCAGTTTACATCTTAATTCATTGTAACTGAGTATGCAAATATGGGGCACTCATTGGTAAACATACCTCAGCTTTCCATTAAAAATGTAACCCCAAATAGTTATAGACATCAGAACCAAAAAAGCAGAAGATTCTTGACTTCTTGAAACTGAACACATGCAGGTAGTATTTCTCTGAGAAAACTGCTCTCAGGAAGAAGAGCACAGTTAACTAATCGGAGTAGTAAATTTAAAAAAAAAAAAAGGTTGGAAGAAATCTGTGGATTAGTGAAAATTTGTGAACAGTTTCAGAGTGGTTTGTAGGCTAAGTAAGGAGTAGCAAAGTAACAGAACCTACTAAGGATGTCCAATCTGGTAAAACCACAGGACCAGAGGGACAGCCAGTTGAAAGTTACAAGGACAATTCTGTTACATGAGCCCCAGTTCTGCCAAAGGTCTTCAATTCCTTCAGGAAAAGCTCCTTAGGCTCCTCTGTCTTTTCTACAATTGTGTTTGTAAGATGCATGATTTTCAAGGTTTGTATGAAGCACTAATTCATCTCATGTGTCCACAAGTGGAGACTGAAAATTTATTCTTATCTGCATCAGCATTAAAAAATAAAAGAAAAAGGAATGTTAACAAATGTTCCCTCTCAATAATGGGAGTTCAAAGAACTAGCATGCCACTTCCTGTTATACTAATTCACCTGTGTAGACTTTCCATTTATTCTAGTGATAGGTAAATATCTGATGGTTCAAAGGCTGAATGCAGATGAGCTTCCAAAAGTTTGGATGTTTAAGCAAACATATCTAAACCAATTTAGTCTAGGAATCACAGCTGAAGTCTCTCTAGAACCTATACAACTCATGATATTTTCAGTATTTCCTGGTTCCAACTTTGGCCAGATATCTACAAGTGATAAAGCCTATGACAACAGAGGGAGAAAAAGAAACAAACAATACTCCAACATCCTTGAGTCAATTCAAATATATATGATTTCAGTTTAAGTTTGGGGCAAAGGTTTAGGTTGGTTGTACTTGCATTGGAATTGATAATGCATCTTAATTTAAATTTGAAAGTTCAGTCCAATTACCTTCTGTTCCAAATGAGACAAAAAAATCCTTGTCAGAATAAAATCATCCCTGCATGTTTTAATATAGTTCAATAAAGGGGTGGTTACCACTGCTAGTTAGAATTCTCTGACAATTTGTGGAAAGTGCATAAGCTGTGCAGACCATGTTAGACATGAACTATACAAATTCGCTTTACTAAGTTTTTGCAAGGTTTTTTTTTTTTAAACAATGCTGTGGATTGTTTATTCTTATTGTTCAGAGTTGTCACGTGTAGAACTGGGCAAGAAAGTATTCCCAAATATTTGTTTGAATAAACAAGCATATTCACTTTAGCATCCTTTTTTGTTTTCTGAAAACATGGGCATGTTGCTTTTTGTTGGAAAGAAAGTTCATGGACATTAAATAGTCTCATGAATACTCATATGAAAATGTGTTTGTGTGAAAGTTCAAATTGGAAGTAACCTAGGGCTTGTGCACATGTAAAGATATTCCAGAATAGATACTAACCTTTGCATTCACACCTTACAATAATCCATATTAGCTTTCCATGGTAGACAAGCCCTTATTCAATCCCTTTTTATGTGTATCCTCCACACAGGGCAGGAGGATGTTTGCAGCAGCAAGATTGTCTAGCTCCACCCCTTTTCTGGGCCAATCCCCTGCCACTTCTGCGTTGTCACGCAAGGAGCCGAGCTCCACACCATGCAGGTGGTGACTGTCGCCCTGGAGTGCAGAATGAATTTCTTTCAGACTTTTTCTGCATCATTTCCTGACAACATAACAGCCTACATATTCTTTAAAAGGTAAGGTTTATATTAAAAAGTCATTGTTTGTAAAAAAAAAACTAAAACATTATTTTTTGTACTTTTTCTTTGAGAACAGTACTGAACTTCCACTACGTGTACATTAACCTTAGATGTAGTCTGGTGGCTATAAAAATAAAAGCAGCATTTATCATTCATAAATGAAATGATAGCAGAGTTATTTTGAACCATGTTCTTCAGTGCATTCCAGTTGCTTCTGTGGTAGTCAAATGACAAAACAGCTATGAATCTAGTTCACCAGGCTTATGGTTGCTTTGCATTGCCAGCATGGCACAAAATGGTGAGATTGTACCAAGAAATCTGGCCCTTTATGTTTTCTCATCTTCTTTCTCTTCATTAGTGTTTTACCAAATACTTTGTGCACCAGAAGCAGTTATTGAAAAACTGGGATAGAAGTATAGGAAATAGTGATTTTGCTTTGTTTCAAAATTATAAAGTTTCACTTAATTTTTAAAAAGCTCCTCCTGATAATCTATAAGTACAAGCTAATTCAGCTGTGAAAACATGCATAGTATTCCCTAATGCAGAACACGTAAAAATATGATATCTTTGCACGGGGCACACTCTTGACAAATGCATAATTTTCATAATCACGTGGGTATTTGAATAAGGAGGGACTAGGAGGAGGCTCTTATTAAAAAAATGTAGCCAAGTAAAGAAAAAGGGGATCCTGTATTGTTCTATACACTGGCCACAAAAGGAAAGAGAAGAAGAATGTATTTCAGCCAAAACCAACAAACATCCAGTTACGGTGCATTCCAAATCCTGTGGCTTAGAGCTTTTCACTGAAAGAACTTTGTAAGCCAAAGATGTGAAAATTGCCAGAGAAACTGCACACACAACTCCAATCTCAAATCCTCTCCTAGCTGTAACCATGTGTAATAGATACGTGTGTGTTTAACTGTGTGTGTAACCTTTCCGAAATTAAAAAAAAAAAAATATGCATGATCTGGTATATGCACTCATCCAGAGGCACAACAAAGAAGGTAAGCTCTGACTCCTAAGAGAACATGGAAGTAACTGTATCCTGAGGATTGTTAAGCCAACACACTATTAAATATACCATCTAACATTGTTCTTTTTTCTTCACTCTTGCAGCTACCACATGTGATGGAAGAAATCCAAGTTAAACACTTTCACCAGAGCATGCTCCAAGACAGATGACTAGGCCTCAGGCTTGGCCAATACAATACATTTCCATTCTCTATTTATTTTTGTAGTTCAAAGATCTGGCAGTAACCGATTTGATGCCTGCCATCAAGACCAGTACACTTCTGATTACTGCCGTGAGATTTTCAAGCCCACAGACAGCATGTACTCCAGCATATGTCAGCTACCAAGATAGACTATGTACAAATAGCAGGAGGATTCTCTGAGAATGGAAGCTGGCTTTTTTCTTTCACTTTGAAACCTCTGATGATAGGTTGCCAACTTGCAGACCTTGCTTAAATCACAGCAACCACATAAAAGGATTTTTTTTTTGTTTATCTTAGGTCATTTAGGAAACCAGTGATAAGTTTGCTGTGAAAAATTCCATCTTCTCCCCAAAGTTGGCATGTTCATCCCAAGCTACAGGCTTTGATTTTGTTTTAAGTAGAGTTATGCCATACAGAGCATGGGCTTTCCTTTCCTACTAGCAAATTATCTCTTTCCCCTCAGGAACATAGTATAAGTTAAGTAGCATGTCTTGCAAAACAAAGAACAACTACTTCATCCCCATACAAAAGGGATGGTCAACTAGTGCCTGGTTCAAGATTCTAAGTGGAAGACTGGACAAATGTATAGGGCACAGAGTGGAAGGAATGGCTGAAGTAGAATTTGTGGCCCCTTGTGTGTGTCCCTGTAGAGGGGAGGAGGACAGTATGGGTTGAGGCAGCAGAAGAAGCTTTAATCACCACTCTGGCTTCTCATGCCCTGCCACTTCCACATTGTCTACAATACGCTGGACTCAGCTATGCAGGAGGTGATAGACTCCTACCTTTTTGTGTAGTGCAACTGGACTGCTTCTCCTGCCAAAGAGGCCTCTGAAGTGTGGGGCAAATCCAGCCCCAGCCTCCACCAATCTGTTTGCTTCAGTTGCAAAAAAAACACCCATCTGAGGAACGCTTGTGAACCCTTACATTACCTTATGTTCAAACTCATTCACCCTTCTAATAAGAAGGCATCCTACTACTGTACAGAAAGGAATTATTAGAGAATAGACTCTTGATTTTTACAAACACATTCTTAACATTGCTTATTGAATAGTCCCATTGAAACCAATAGGATTGCTCATATGAGTAAAGTTAAGCACCTGCATATGCAACTGCAAGATCAGGACCTACCTGATTAATTCAGGTATTATTTTGCTGATGTTAAAAAAAAGTAGTACATGCACAAAAAAAAAAAAAAAACATTCAACTCAATAGATAAACTTCCTGCAAATGTATCTTCTATTCTCTATTTTAGCTAATTTTTCACTGATTATGTGCATAACTGTAAAATTTACTACTGCCTCATAAATGTGAGTAATTTCTTTCTGACTTACGTCAGCCAAAGACTGTTGGATTCCCATGGTGTAATGATCCCTGTTGTGGTAGTCTGCAAAGATTTTGGTTGGTTTTGTTCTAATTTGTTCACTGATGCTTCATAAAGCTTGAATGCAAGCTACTGCAGTTTCCCACAATTTTTTTTCCTGATAATCTTTCATTGTTAACTTACATGGTGTTATATGAAGGATTGGAAGCCACACAGGGTGAGGGAAAGATGATGAATTGATCTGAGGCTGGTGTATCTAGGGTGATGTCTGTGATATATAATGGAAAATGTGTTGGAGTAGAATGTTGGCCACCGGTCACTACAGGACATTTGGAGAAGGACTTTGTAAGAGTGATATGGGTGAGAGACAAACTGTGGACAGGTCTGATGGCGGTGGGTTACACGGAATCAGAATGTAAGGCAAGGGCATGAGTGCAGCCACAGAGGGAAATATTTTTTTTTACTTCTACAGAAAGAAACATAATTTTCAAACTCAAGATTATTATTTTCAACACAACCATTTTTCCTCCTGAGATCTAGTTTACATTACCATGTCCACTTCTGACTGCTCAGTTCTCCCTATAATTCAATGTCCCTGTCTTAAAAATTGCTGAGATCTCATTGCAGAGATCACAGCACAACATCATTTTTCATCTCTAACTATATCCTGTTTAGTCTGGGCTTGTTCATGTTCAAGAATACTTGAAATACAGTCTTGCAGAATAATCTAATGAATATGTAAAAGTGACAGGCAATAATTTAAGTTTTCTTGGGAGATCACATGATATCTTTCACAAAAACTCACCATCTTGTGTCCTGGTGCCAATTTACCCCTCTAAGTAAGATGGAGTTCTCCTTATTGAGAGAGATAATGATGAGATTCTATTATAAATCTCACAATATCTTGCAAATGTGCAATTACTCTTCACAAGTGCCCAGATGGGGTTTATATCTCATTATATCAAGTGCTGTGCAAAGAACGAAAATGTCTGTCTCTAATTTATGAGCTTGGAAGCATCAGAAAGATTACATCCACTGATGAATAAACCACAAAATGGTTCAGATTGAATATATACCCAAATGATTGCATGCTTATCTTAACCTTGTCCAAAATTTGTAAGCCTCTTGAGTAAGCAAAACTAGGCTAAAGCCACAACAGCTTCCTCATAAGGTTTCCAGTGTATCCTGCTTTCACTTGTGTTGGAAATGTGTCTAAAAGACAGTCCTTCTGGTACTACATTAGCACTTTCATTTCTGAACCTTTTCCCATCCAGGAAGCACAGACACGTGTGAAAATGTTTTTAAAAATATAATTTCAGAAAAAGTCCATTTCGGATAAGTTTTAAATATTGGGTAAAGGCTTGTAATGTATTTCCTGTTTCACCCAGGAATGCCCAGCCTTCTCTATTCAAGCCTAAACAGAACTCCCTAACTCCTGTTGTCTTTTTCTAACACAAAAAACAGACCAATTGCTTCTATTTAGAATTTCAAAACACATGCACTACATAATTGGTTTCCTTCTTTTCCCCACTGCAGCATTTTGTAGATTTACTTTACCATTGGACTGTCTCTCTAGAGAAACCACACTTGTTACCAGTCTGCAAACTTTGCTTATTTCAATTTAATTTGCCTTTGCTATAGAACATTTTGGGAGTTTATCCCAAAGGCAGTGCCCATAGTAGACAATCTCAAATGAAGGCAAAGGAATAAAATACATAGATCTTTGTATTTTACTGCTGTACTCAGAATCATTGTTCAAAGGTTCAGTTTCAATTCTCTCTCTCTCTCATCCCCACCCACCCCCCAACCCCCAGTTTTGGGAAAGCCAATATGCTAACATTGGGAAAGAAATACTTTTTTTGTTCCTCAGCTCTTTTCTGATGTGGGACAGACCACAGTTTAGCCTTTTGGGCACTTGGATATAATATTATATGGAGTTAAATCTCTGATAGGAGAGTCACAATATCTGTAAAGAAAAAACGTTTTAGGAAATCTCTCTCTCATTTTACACACACAAGTTTACTTATAACGCTTGAAACATTTGAGAGTGTTATCAGTACTAAGTCTTTTAAAGACTACATGTTCAGGATTCCTTCTCCCCCCACAGTTTTAGGACTTGTTACTATCAAGTTCAAATGCAAAAATAATTATGGGTGCGCACATACATGCACTTCCCTGTCTCTGTAGAATGGTGTCAAAACCTTCTTTCTGGGCAAACAAACTCCTTAAAGTTGGGAAGCAAGTGATTCATAGTCCCACAGTATCATTCAAACTCCCTTTGCAGAATTGTTGATTAAGTTCCATTTGATGGATTTTTATCACTCTTAATGATACATAAACCAGAGAGAATGAAGTAAGATATGAATATCAGCTTGAGTTTATAGGGATGACATTTAGGACACCCCCCCCCCCCCACACACACACACACACTCACACCTCTAAATGTGTAAAGTAAGCCCATTTAGGACCCAATCTTGCAATGACATTATGGAGCCAGATGTCATTGCAGCATGGGGGCCTTAATCTGAATGTCAGAGCTCATGACTATGGAACCCCATAATTGCCATTTTTATACTTGTGCCATGAGGGTAGGAGGACCTGGTTTAAAAATAGACCATTTGGCTGTTCTTTTTTATATGCTATTACATCAGCCAACTTCATCCTCCTCTGCAACGAAAATATGAACCAATGAAGCCAACATTGTGGCTAAGCTTTCCGTTACGTGGAAAGGAAACATATTGCAGACTGAATAGAGCAGTAGTTGCTGCTTAGCAGAGAAAGGACATTAATTGCTCAGCACTGGGCAATTGCAACTAGCAGAGTGATCCTTTTGAGTTTGCCTTCGCCTTTCATTTATACTTTGTTCCACTCCCTCTGTGGACAGCCACTCTATTTCTGAGCCTTTAAAGGGTAATGATTCTAGAATTCCTGATTACTAAGGACACTCCCTGGAATACAGTATCTATTCTTTGTATGTTACACTATTATACAAGTTGGTAGAGAAATGTGATGGTTGTATTAATTTGACCTAATGATTGCCTTTGGGAGATTACTGCTATTTTAGGTTGGAGAGTATCAACACTGAAAAGAGGTGGCCCCTTATTTTACACTTAGCCATTTTTGTAGGCAATTTGGTCTTGCTCATATTTGCATAATCCAATGAATTTTTTTAAAAGAATGTTCTGTGAAACAGAGCTGTGAAATATGCTAAAATACGCCTCTATTCCCAAGTGTTTTTCTTTCTCCATGCATGTGTCAGTCAGAAAGGGCCACCATAGATTATGTTATTTTTGCTTATGCAGTTTGCTCAGGGGCAGGGGGTGGAAATCAACCATATCTTTTATTTTTGACAGTGCCTGTAGTTGTGGGAACTCAAGAATTGTTCCCCATGAAATATGCAACCCTAAAATACTCATTGGTGCTTTACAGTTAAAGAGTTGACTGTCACTGCTGGTTAGATCATTACCCATAGGTTAGTTCAGAAAGTGCTACCTGGATCTAATGATATGCTCATTCTTTCAGTGAAACAGTATAATGCAAACCAGAATAAAAATATGACTGGAAGTCCATAAAATATAGGTTTCAGAGTAGCAGCCGTGTTTCTTTCGCAAAAAGAAAAGGAGTACTTGTGGCACCTTCGAGACTAACAAATTTATTTGAGCATGAGCTTTTGTGAGCTACAGCTCACTTCATCGGATGCATTCAGTGGAAAAACTGAAATTCCACTGAATGGATCCGATGAAGTGAGCTGTAGCTCACGAAAGCTTATGTTCAAATAAATTTGTTAGTCTCGAAGGTGCCACAAGTACTCCTTTTCTTTTTATAAAATATAGGGTATTTTTTTGTCCACCAGAAACTGAAGTGTTCTAATTCGCTGATTTCTTATATCCTACTTGAATGAAGCAGTGTTCTTTAATAAAATCAGCCTGGAGATTGATGGCTTTTGACAACTACATTTAAAAGAAGTTAGCAGCAAAATTGTAAATCTGACCAGTACTCCCACCCTCTGGGCCAAGAAAAGAAACAAACCAAGGGTATTTTGAATTACTCCTGTAATACTTGAAAAGTTTGCAACATCAAAAAATTAAATATGCAAGAAAACAGTTTTTTTACTCAGTGTTGAACAAAGGAGGTAAAATGCTTCTAATCCAACAGTCCATTAACTAGAGCCTTTGATCCAGCAAAGCACTTAAGCAGCTGCTTAACTTTAAGTGTGCAAGTAGTCCCATGGACTTCAACAGAACTAAAATGTTAAGCACATTGTTTTTCTTGCTTAGGGCCTAACTGAATTTAAAATGCCTAGTATAATAAATTATTGGAATAATTTGTAAGAGTCTTATTTTCCATAGTTGCTTTGGTGAAATAGCTATTGTTAGAAACAAAAAGTTAAACAGCAAATACAGCATGAATTACTATTGCTGATGTTGGAGTGAATGTCAGGGCTTCAGTCAGTCAGGGATCACTGTGCTAAGAACTATACAAATATAATAAAAAAGGTTCCCTGTCCCAAAGCGTGAGATGATTATGAACAGCCTGATAATGGTGGCTAAAGTATACTTGCTGCCTAGCCATTGTCATGTTCTTTATGGGTCATGGCAAAAGAGTTTTCAGAAGAGGTTTGAAAAAGTACAATGAGGTGGTTTTGCATGTTTACCATGAGCTCTTCCCATGTATATGACATGGGAAAATGCACAAAGATGCTTATTGAAAAAATTGACAACTGGGTGGTCAAGACTGGCATTTTTGGCAGAGAGTCAATAAATGTCAGTTACTATACACTTGGAAATCTGAATATTGGAATCAGTTTAATTGCTCTAAATGATGGAAATAGAAATTATATTTGAATGACTGAATTAAAAATGCTCTAGCTAGAAACCAGGTTTGCAATTAAATTACATCACAAAATGTTAGTAGATTTATTAAACAATTATTAGCAGTTAGCTGTGATTTTATCATTAATATGCTGAAAGTAGTTTTATTTCTTAGTTCAGCCTGGTGAATGTATTTTAGGATTGGAGGAAGGATCATCATCATTCCTATGTTTGTGTCCAGAACAAACAGTGGAAAATGGAGATTTCAATTGCAATTTTAAGTTCTGAAGTCAATAAAAGATAAAAACAGACGGAATGTCAGAGAAAGAGTTTGGCATACTGTAGAGAATTGTGTTCTAATTTTCAGCATAAAAGTCCAATATAAATTAGATGTTTCTACTGGCCTCTCTAGCAGCCTCTCCTCTGGGGCAAAAATTGCCCCTGGTCTATGGCCAGCTTCACCTTGTAAGATCCCCTTCTCCTGGTACAGCATGCTCTGCAGGGGACATAACTGGCACTGCCTGGGTGCAGGGACATTCATTAGGCTTGCCGTCAGTGGGATGGGGCATGTCCCATCATAAACAGAAAATTAAAAACAAGTTTCAGAACCATCAAAATATTTTGTTTTGATAATGTCAATTTTGCTTTGAAAAGGTCAATATATATGTAAAATTTGAAACAATATAAAATGAAACTTTTTGACGTTATTGAAACAAAAAACTGTTTTGACATTATCGTCAGAACCAAATGAGAAAGTCAAAGTTAATTGTTTTTACTTTATTCCATGGAAATTTTGTTGAAAGCAACACATTCATGTGAAACATTGATTTCAACAAGACTATTTTCCAACAGAAAACAGTTTCTTTAAAAAAAAAAAAAAAAAGTACCCAGCTCTATTTAGTAATAACATTAGGGAAGGAATTTGAATACTTTGTTGTGGAGTGGAAGCACAAAAGAAAAGTTTAAAATCAGCCTCATAATAAAAATGGGAGTCACAACACATCCTTATGTCAAAAATCACCTACAGGAAGCCCAAAACATCTTACATATTTCAAGTTTCTTTTAATCCAGCTGCCTCTAGAATTACTAAAACTCATATGCTGATATTAGTTTATTGGTTATGTCTGGGAATTTTAGACTGGTAGTTTCAATAGGAAATAGGTGTCTAAGTCCCTTAGGCTCCTGTAAAAATCCAACCCTTTGACTATGTAGACAATATACCTTATATTCGCTTGAACAGATTGGATAGATCTGAGCAAAGAAATTATTACACATTGTAGCACAGAATGCATCAAATACATTGAGACTGGGTGACTCTGTGGTTCAGTGAGGTATATTGAATTTTTACCTCTCATCACTGATTCAAATCGGATTTGGAGTGAATAAAGCTGTTACCATCTGAAGGTCATGCTATGCTTACATGAAATTACACAGTTCAGTTCCTAGAAGAAAGATATCTACAGACTCATGCCTTGCAAGAATAAAGTTCTTGATTCACTATTCTTTAATTACTCACAGTGTCTGTTGTGAATGGGTCCCCAATAGAAGTAAGATGGCAGTATACTTTCCACTACCATTTAATTCTTAATAGTGGATTTTGTTATTGGGGGAACCTATCCATTTGAAATTAGACTGAGACCATCAACTCATTCATATAAAGCCAACAACAACAATTAGATGTGAAATACTGACTGGAACTGGGGGGCATTACTTATTCCTAAGGCATCCAGTCCCCTTTGAATTCTGTCTACTCAGGCTGTAGTTGGCTGCTGTGAGATCTCACTGCTTTGGTATGCTGGTTTTAGAAGGAATGAGAATGTCTAGTCTGCCCACAATACAAGCTGCGAAAAGCTCAATGTAAAGAACCATGCATATGCATATGGTTGTTCTCCACATCCTTAGTCATAATGAGTAAATAGCGTCAAAGGATAGTGTAAGTTTCACAGCCCAGGGAAGACCTGTAACCGAGTGCAGCTGCAAAAGCATCGGTAGCGTCATTTGGTTTCCCTGTCCTATATTTCTAGCCAGAAAGATGTGCGTGAGGGCTTCAAGGCTACTGCTTTCCATTCTTCCAAACTTGTAATAATTGAATAAGTGACTTAAGAGGAAAATGTGATGGGTGGGTTTTAAATTTTGTTCTTGTGGTTATGCCTAAACAACTCCGCATGTCTCGAAAATGACAATCTAGAAAAAAAAAAAAGATAGGTAAAGAGTCCAGAATAGTTGTGATTAGGAAACAAGTTCACTTTGTGTGTGGATGAAAAACTAAGTGAAATTTCAAGATAAAAATTCATTGGAAAGAATCAGTAAAGAAAATAAATAACCAAAAGTCCAAAAAGACAGCTAAAAAGTATGTGGTACTATACTCACAGCTCAGCTCGTCACTGCCCAGCATGAGTTAGAACAGCCGTGGGGAAGCTTGACTTACTATAGTTGGGTATAGTCTCCAAAGGCTGGTGCTGTGTCTCAACTTCTTCCCACCTCCAACATTCCCCCACATGTCAGGCTGGGGTGGTGTGGGGGCAGTTGGCTCAGGAGTCAGTTCTGCCAGTTTTACACCAACTGAGAGATCATTGGAGCTGGCTAGAAAATAAAAATATCTTGCTGTGCAAAATGTTGTGTAACGTGTTTAAAACAAAAAGAGCTATTAAAAAAGTTATAATAAAAAACAGACTGAAAACTCCAGTCTATATATAAAGAAACTATTGTCCTTTGGACTGAAAAACATGACCTCTGGATGGCAATAATATCTTCAGTCTGTGGCTTTGAGAATTAAGTCCCCCCGGTTGTCTACAGGATTGACAAAAGTGACAATATCTTTCCACATAAACTAGAGCGCTAGACTAAATCTGATTTGTTACACCCTTTAAAAATGACATTTTGCTCTATAAATGAGCTAAATTAATTTTCAGTGTGTTCCCCCAATAGTAATCAAGAAACGATATTTAGACTTTTAAATTAATTTTAGAGTACACCACTTGCATGACATCAGGAAAGAAAAAAGCACCAGAAATTGATAGATACAAGAGTAGGTGCTCAGCTGAAACTACCTCTGCTTGGTACAACTGAGGAAAGTGAAGGGAAAACATTGCTCAAAGCCATCTTTATACCCTTTGTTTCAACAGGCTGACATGGTTTAGAGCCACCTCAGGAGATATCCCACCCATCTTTCGGGTGTCCTGGGGCAGTCACGGGGATAGCTATAAAGGACCATCATGGCTCTGGATTAGACGTCTGGTTGAGCCTAATTTTAAAAGCTGACTAGAACCCAGTGTGAGCACAAGTGGAGCCAAACGCTAACCCAATCCCAAGAGGGTCAATTATTTTCAGAATTGACCCAACCTGACCTTTCTTTTTAAATTTGTTTCAGCACCACCACCTCTCCCTTGGGGCTTGACCTGGTGGGGGCTTCCTGCTCCCCCCCGCCCCGCCTCTTGCCTGCAATCCATCTCTGGCTGCCTCCTGTTCGTGGGGCCAGCTACATGCCCTCTGCTGGTCACTACCTGCTCACTGTGCTGTGTGGAGTGAGGTCCTGCGATTTGTCACCACATTCATTCTACAGCATGCACAGTGTAGCAAGGTGGTGGCTGGCAGGAGTAGGGCACACAGGAGCTATTGCATGGCACCCACGAGCAGGAGGAAGTGATTTGAGCCAACCCAACCCATGGTCATTTCACTGATACAGCTCAAACCTGAACTGGAAGTTGGGTTCAGGGCAGGTTCAGGGGATGGCAGCAGCATTTTTAGGAGCCAGAGACAAAGTAAAGGCATAGACTACTATACAGATCCCCCAGATCTGTGGGCAGGTCTTGCAGCCTACTATTAATACACTAGTCCAAGCTGAAATGAGGTCACTACTCTGCCCTCGCCCAGTAAATTGCAAAAGGTCAGATATCTTGCAGCCGATTAGTACAAAAGAGGTAGAAAAGAGAGGCCAGATTCTCATCTCAGTTACACTCACATAAACCTGGAATATCTCCATTGAAGTCAGTGAACTAACTCTTAACACCGGAGTAACAGACCAGAATTAACCCCAATAGCTGCAAATCTATAAGAAAAGGTGGCAGTAATTTCCCCTTTTTAATGATATATAGATTCTGGCCAAAGTGTTTACATTAAGCTGTCCACTATTAGACATCTGTCTACATATATAAGCACCTAAATAAAAGTGGCCTAGGTTTCAGAGGTGCTGTGGACCCACAGCTCCCATGGCTTAGCACCTCTGAAAATCAGGCCACTTTTATTTAGGTGTCTAAATATGGATCACATTTGGGTGCTAATTTAAAGCACCCAATGTCTGAACATTTTGGTCCTTGTTAAGATCCAAAACCTCATGACTAGAAACATGATGTTACTATAGCTGAAAAAGTTAAAGGCAATTAACTCCCTCCCCTTCACACCTCCTCACTTGGACCTCACAGTAAGGAAGCCTGAATGTACAAATGGAACAATGCAGAAAACTTTTGACAAAGCTTCCTTAGACTTTTCTAAAATAGTCTTCTAAAAAACCCCACCAACATCCTGCCAGTCACTCATCCCAATAACTTGGGTATCTTTTTCTCTTGGCCCTCTCTCTAGGTCTTCAACTATTTTTAAATCTTGCAGATTCTTTCTTCAGAACATCTAATATATGTCCTTTCCTATCCATTCACAGAGCTAAAACTCTTATCCAGGCTCACATATCATGTCTTGGTTACTTCAACAGCCTTTACCGAAACAACCTTTTCTGTGCCATTGACAACATGCAGTCTTGCCTCGCTTATATCTATTCAGAATGCTACTTCAAAGGTTATTTTCCTAGCCCATTGCTTTATCCATGTCACCCATCTCTTTGCATCCCCCCACTGGCTTCCCCTTTTCTATTGTACCAAACATAAGCTACTCGTCTTCATTTTCAACTAAGGACCATCTCCACGCTACCATTCAGCTCTCATTGACTATGGAGATGTTAACTCCCACCTTTGATTGACCCATGATGCCAGCTTCCATCTCCCACTCATTAAACTTTCAAACAAGCACCTTCATGTTTTCTCCTTTTCTGACCCTCATGCTTTGGAGGAATGTCCTGGTAAGCATCCACAAAGCTACCTCATTATCCACCTGTGATGGGTTTGGTCACAGAGACCCCCTTGGGACCGTCACCTGATGTGCTGAAATTTCCTCTGAACCTGTTTTCCCTGCCAGCTTGGGACTCCAGAACCCTGCCTTGATGAGCCAAACATGCTAGCCTGCTGCAACACAGACTCAGGGGTCTGGGCCAGGCCCCCAAAGCTGCAGACTTTAACCAAAAATAGCTCAGCAGGTTACCTCTCCAGCACAAAGACACCCAGTTCCCAATGGGATCCAAACCCCAAATAAATCCGTTTTACTTTATATAAAGCTTATACAGGGTAAACTCATAAATTGTCCACCCTTTATAACACCAATAGAGAGATATGCACAGCTGTTTGCTCCCCCAGGTATTAATCACTTACTCGGGTTTATTAATAAAATCACTTCTGTTTATTAAGTATAACAAGTAGGATTTAAGTGGTTTCAACTAACAACAGACAGAACAAAGTCACCAAGCAAAATAAAGCAAAAACATGCAAGTCTAAGCCTAATACATTAAGAAACTGATTACAGGTAATATCTCACCCTCAGAGATGTTCCAACAAGCTTCTTTCACAAACTAGACTCCTTCCTAGTCTGGGCCGAATCCTTTCCTCTGGTACAGTCCTTATTAGTTCCAGCAGACATCTCAGGTGGTAAGCAGGGGCTCTCATGAGTGGCCGCCTCTTTTGTCCTGCTTCACCCCCTTTTATAGCTTTGGCACAAGGCAGGAAACGTTTATCTCTTTGGGGTCCCCCCCTCCTAAATGGGAAAGTACCAGATTTAAGATGGATTTTATCATCAGGTGACATGTCACTGTAGGACCCCCTAGTCTCCATTGTTCCTGGGCTGCCCACATGTACACAGGAAGATCTGCAAGTACACAGAGCCATTTACAGTTCATTAATTCTGAAGCACCCCTAATGGCTTCCACTTAATATGTTTACATCAGTAATACAAGTTTATACCTTATTCTCCTAACTCCAGACATAGAAATAATACATGCAAACAAATAGGATGAACACACTCTGTAGATTATATTCCAGTTACATCATATTCACATTTATAAGCATATTTTCATAAAACATATAGAGTGCAACATCACACCACCTTTAGTTCCTACCTCATGATTCTGCCATAATGCCTACAAAAAAAAACCCAAAATTTGACAATGGTTAGGCAGTTGGTGTGTTGAAACCACTGCCTATTGTGCTTGCTCTATTTTCTTACACTCCCCTATTAGTCTGGCTACATCTCTCTGTTGTCACCTGTTTTAAGACTAGGAGGACTTGTGGCACCTTCGAGACTAACCAATTTATTTGAGCATAAGCTTTCGTGAGCTACAGCTCACTTCATCGGATGCATTCAGTGAAGTGAAGTGAAGTGTAGCTCATGAAAGCTTATGCTCAAATCAATGTGTTAGTCTTGAAAGTGCCACAAATACTCCTTTCTTTTTGTGGATACAGACTAACACGGCTGCTACTCTGAAACCTGTCTTAAGACTGTAGGCTTTTGGGGGCTTGGACTGTCTTTTTGCTCTGTGTTTTGAACCTAGCACAATGGGCTCCTGATCTATAACTGGACCTCCTTGGTGCTACTACAATAATAATCAATAAAGTAAAGTGGAGAGTTGCTCATACTAATAATACCTTATGTAGTGGTTAAGAGAAAAGGGAAACATTTTAGTGTGGCATAGAGATAATAAATCATGGCGTAGTATGGCATTAAGGTGTTATTGGCACAAATTGAACCAGCATAACTGTCTAATGCAGCCATCCCAAATTTACACCAATAAAGCCCACATCACAGTACACCTTTATGCATAAGATATATTTATGAGCATCCCTTTAATTTTACTGCTTTCCACATGCTATTTTATCACATGACAGCATAAAGAAAACTCTCTTGACTTAAAAGAGTCAATGAAAGTGAAGGTGCTAATTCTGTTTAGCAGAAAAATATCAGCACAATAAAGCAAAAGGGAATCTCAGCTGACTGATCTTCTCTGGTACCCACTGCCAAGCCTGTTGCTAGTTTAATTTTGGTAAAACATGGGAAACATCTTGTTAGCACGTTTCTTTCCCCTCTCCATTGCAAGAGCTGGCTAACTTGTTTGTTATATTCACTTGATTTCCAGACCTTGTACCCCTTCCCTGTTTTTTTACCACCTTTCTTTCTCTCTCTCTCTACCCCCACCCATCATAAATGATTTCTATATGTCTATAAAACATTGTGGAGTGTTTTTCTTGTTTTGTTTTTTTAAGAAAAAGTAAAACCACATTGTTTTAAAGCAGAACACATGCAGAGTTCTTAAGAATTGTGAAAAACACCCTCTTATTTGGCTACCAGGCAGCAGATGAAATTCATAAAGAATATAAGTAATAAACTAGCAGATCATCAACCTCTGTGCAGCTGTACAAGGTAAGAAGGAGCAAACTCTGGAAGAAGTTAGGTAAATAGGTTGACATTATAGCATATAGACAGGGGGGTCAATTTCCATACTCATGCACACTGGCTACCACCACGGAAGTTACCAGACCAAAATTTCCAATGACCACTGTTGATTTTGCATGCCTCACTTTTTGGGTGTCCATCTTGAGGCACCTTGGGCCTGCTAATCAGAAGTCCTGAGTACTCCCAACTCCAAATGAAGTTCTAAAGCACTTCTGAAAATCAGGCTCCAGGTTTCTTAAATTGGGCACTAGGAGACATAGGCACCCAAAACTAGAGGAAAGTCTTGAAAATTTTTGGCCTAGGCTTGCACAAATGGTAAATGAGAACAAGATTTTGGTATGAAATGTTTACATTTACATCTCTTGGTGTGTGTAGATACAACTCTATTAAAAGCTCTTGTTCTCCTACCAGTTCTTTTAAAAGAATTAGAGATTCTTTTCCTTGAGAAGAAAGTAATGCTTCTTGCTTTCAGTTATATTATTGCTTCAATATCTGCTAATGCTGCTGTTTGACAAATGAGGTGATCAACAAATTCAAGTTAAGATTTATTTTTCATAATGTATAAAATTAGTGCAAATTGACCTGTCAGTGTTCAAGCCAAAAGTGAGTTAAAACGAACCAAAAAAAAAAAAAAAAAAAAAAGAGGAAAACAGCATACTTCTGAAATTTGAGCATGCTGAAAATCATCATATGCTGGAGGTCTCATGAAGCCAATAGTAAAACATCACTAGAGTTTCTAAAGTTGTAGGTGATAATTTTATAACCATACAAAGTATCACCACTCAACACAGAATACATTTCAAGGCCAGAAGGCACCACTATGATTATCTAGTCTTCTATGCTAACAATTCTGGATCTCTTTATGACTAAGATTAATAAATCAGAAGTTGGTCGTTAGCTAAGGACGAGGGATCATGATCTTACATTCAATATGGGCAAAGAGGACAGTCTCAGCCAGTAATATCTGTACTTGGAAGTTCAAAGGGGCTAATTTTCCAAAGCTGAGGAAAATGAGTGAAGTTGATTGGGAGGCAACATTTCGACTGTAAAATGTGAAATAAAATTGAGATATCTTTAAGAAGAGTTTATTAGATGGCCAAAATGCCAGAGTTAAGAAAGAGGACTTGGACAAGGCAAATATCCTATCCTTGTGAAGTGAAGTTACCAATTAGAAATAAAAGCAGCAACATATAACAAAATGAGAAAAGCAGGAAATAAATTCCAAAGCAATATAAATCAGAAGTTATAAAAATGTAGAAATTTATAAAGGTAATTAATGATAATGGCTGGCAGGACTAAGGCTAAACATTTTTGAAAGTATATTAGGAATAAAATTAAAATCCTAGCAATGGTATTGCCCCACTGCTAATTGGAGATTATAAAATTGTTAATGCAGAAAAGTTTAGTTATTTTTGTCTGTTCTGTATTTGGAAAGAAGCAAGATGACATAATTGTATAACATAAGGATGATGCAGTACTTTCCAGTCCTTTAATAACTATGGAGGATGTTAAAAAACATCTACCAAAAATCAATATTTTTAAATCAGCTGACTCATAATGACAGGTTTCAGAGTAACAGCCGTGTTAGTCTGTATTCGCAAAAAGAAAAGGAGTACTTGTGGCACCTTAGAGACTAACCAATGTATTTGAGCATGAGCTTTCGTGCTCAAATACTATGCATCCGATGAAGTGAGCTGTAGCTCACGAAAGCTCATGCTCAAATAAATTGGTTAGTCTCTAAGGTGTAGTCTCTAAGGTGCCACAAGTACTCCTTTTCTTTTTTCTGACTCATAATGTGTACCAAAGAGCCCTGAAAGGGTTGGCTGAGGAGATCTCTGACCCACTGATGTAAATATTTTTTAAAATGAAGAAGATGGCATAATAAGCATTCTTCCCAATATTCCAAAAAGGGCAAGCAGGACGACTCAGGTAAATATAACTGCTGATAAAATTTGTGGATGACAAAGATTAGCCAAGTGGTCCATACACATTAATCTGGATTGCTTGATAAACTGGGACTATTCAAACAAAATGTTTTTGAATATAGCCAAATATAAAGTTATACCTCTAGGAACAAGGAATGCAGGCTATACTTACAGAATGGGGGACTATACCTTGGAAAGCAGAGACTCTGAAAAGGAGTCAGGGATCATAGTCAACAAGCAACAGGAGTGCCCACTGTGACTCTGGGAGAGAAAGGGCTAATACAATCCTTGGATGTATAAAGAGGGGATTAGGAAATAGAGCTATGTGAAGGTTCCAAACAATCAGAAAAAGATTCCAAGCAATTCCAAAACAATCAGGTTCAAACCAAAAGTGTTCAAAATTTTTGGTGAATCAAGAAGTTGACAAAAATATTCATTTCAGGTCAAATGAAGTGTTTTATTCTGAGACCACTGAAATGTTTTGTTTTGATTTGAGACCCCCTCAGATATTCAGTTTTCTGACCAAGACCATTTGGTGATGCAGACACAAATTTACCAAAATGTTTAGGTGTCACCAAATATGCATTTTTTCTGAAGAAAAGATTGTAAAATAATAATAATAATAATAATAATAATAATAATAACGACAACTGTCCAACTCTAATAAAAAAGGCGATTTTACTTCTGTATACACAACATTGGTGAAACCAATAGTCCACACAGTTCTGGAGTCCATATTTGAAAAAATATGTTGATAAATTAGAGAAGACAGAAAAGAGCCACAAAAATGACCAAAGGGCTGGAGAAGATTACTTACAATTGAGACACTTAAAGAGCTCAGTCTCCATCTTCTTTTAATATGATTGAAAAGTGACTTGATTACAGTAAATAAGTACCTTCACAGGGAGAAAATATGAGGTACTGAAGTGCTTTTTAAAAATCTGTCAGAGAATGGCATAACAGGAACCAAAAAGCCAAAACAAATTAGAAGTCAGGCAGTTTTTGAAACAGTGGAACAAATTGCCAAGGGAAGCAGTTCCCCATCTCTTAATGCATTCAAATCAAGACTAGATGCCTTTCTGGAAGACATATGTTAGCCAAACACACATTAATGTGCTCAGGACAGGTGTAACTGGGTGAAATTTAATGGGCTCTGATATGCAAGAGATAAGACTAAATGGTATAATGGTCTCTGACTTTAAACTATATGAATCAGTATTTATTCCATGTATGTAGATCCTTTCATACTTGTGAAAGAAACACTGCATTAGCGATAAGTTTTACTCCTTGCAGAAACTACGTGTTTAAATTGATTTTTTAAAACAAATTCACTGACAGAGGATTATAGCCAGGATTTAAAGAATTTGTTGGTAAAATAAAATTCATTTCAGTGACTTGCTACTGAATCCTGCAGCAGGAGAATGAAAACTGCACAACTCTGTAAAAAAAAATAATAATAATAATAAAAAAAATCCCTGGAGACTAGGATCTTCAAAATAGTACAGAAGAAGGAGATGCTCAAATCCAAAGGTATTTGGGTGCCTAACTCCCTTAGGGTATTCATCAGTAAGCACTATTTATTACTGTACTGCTTATTATTTCTTTGTTAAGCACCAGTATTGAACATTAGCCAAAACATAGAGGTGTCTTTCCCAGGAAGCTTTAACACCACTCCTTTTTCAACTTCATTCTTTTCCTAAGCCCCAATCCAGCAAAGCACATAAGCACATGCTTAACTTTAAGCACATTCTTTAGTCCATCCCTATTCAGCAAATCACCTATGCCTATAATAAGTATGTCTTATAATAAGTATGCTTTGTTAAATAGTAATGAGATTGCTAGAGACTGTGTTCAGATTAATTGAGGCCCTAAGATATACCATATTATTTGTACCCCATTTTTCCATCTAAAATTGTACTGCCTGTCTCCAATAACAAAATTCAATGTTTGATCTCTATAGAAAAATACCACAATCACTGAAGGTACATCTACACTATGGAGACTGTGTCCGCATAGCTAGGCCGATTGTAGCTATACTGGAATAATAATAGTGTAGAGGCAACCTATGCTGACGGAAGAGGGTTTTGAATCAGTGTAGGAACACCACATCCTCAAGCAAACTAACATAGCTGCATCTACACTGGGGGTTAGGTCCACATAACTACAGCACTCATCGGTGCATTTTTTTTCACAACCCTGACAGATATAACTATGTGACCTAACTTTTAAGCATAGTTAAACTGAGTTCCACTGATTTCCCACCCTGAATATCATTAATCCTGTTGCAGGATCAAGGCCTGAGCCATCACGTACACAGTCATTCTGTGCAGTAGAAGACTATACAAAAGCGTTCAAACATGCAGCATGTATCTTACACAAAAGAGCTATTTTTCTGAACAAATTATATATATTAGGAGGGGAAAGAAGTGGTTAACTTACATCGAAGTGTATGCATTGGCTCTGTAGGTATAATGTTGCCCTAGAGAAAGTCATCATGGACAAGTTAAGTTAAATATCCCTGAAAATTTTATAGGTCTACAATGAAAATGCTGACAGTGCTTTAACTGCAGTAGGGCGAAGAGTATTGCAATAATAATGTCTGTGAGATGCAGAGCATCTTCCTAACGGAAACGCAGTAAAATATAATTTGAGATTCCATGTGGACTATTAAGATTTTAATTAGAGATGTGGGGAGAAAGGCTATTGCATTTCATGGAAGATTTTGCTATTTTGAAGTTATCCGTAAAAGGGAAAGGAGCCTGGTCTCTGATTCCAGGACAGTCCACTCGTCTGGGGCAGTCCAGCAAGTGCTGACAATCTGGGTGGGCAAGCTGGCAGGAAGCCAGGCAGATTTTGTTGGATCCCTGACTGCGTTCTGTGGGAACTTAAAGTCAAAATGTTTCATAAAGGTGGTTTGATTTTTGACTTTAACAAATTCTGACCCGCTTTAATCTTTATGCAGCACACATTATTTCTGTAGTGTTTTGACAGTCAGTTATAAAAGAAATGAATGAGTATTCCAACAAATTACTTTTCAGCATGCACAAATTATGTTTCTACATTTCTCTTCCTATATTCTTACTCCAAAGTAGAACCACCAGCTCTTTGATGCACCTCCTGCCCCTGTGCTGAGCAAAGCAAAGCAAAGGAGGGTATCTGCCCTATTGAAACCAATGGGACATCAGCATGTACATAAAGTAAAGTGATGCTTAAGTGCTTTCCTGAATATGGATGCTTTCCTGAACTGGGCCCAGTCTTGACACAGGGACAGACCTGCTGTCTTTATTAACACTGAACTCTAGTTTCCTCTGCAGGGTGCCCGCTGATTTCTTCTGGTTTCAATGAATCTGCAGAGAGGGTAAGCTACTACTCAAGTACTCATGGGTGTGACATTTGGGATCATACCATTTTGTAATGGAAAAGATTTTGTATCAGAATTATACTAGTTTATTTCATTAAGAGCCACTGATTGTATTATGAGTCTTGAGCCATATCTTACAACACACTGTGGTGTTTAAATGCTGCTTGTAATTATTAGAACTGGGAGCACTGGCCGTTGGGAGTCTGAAAGGACAGGAAACAGGAAGGGGCGGGGGAGTTGAGGAGGCGGAGTGAGAGCTACCGAGGGTGCAGCAGCAGCTTGGTAAAGAGGTTTCCACTTTTAAAATAAAGTCCTGTTGAAGTTTGTTAGTACCTTGCCTGGTTGCTACAACATTTTGGTGACAAGAAGGGATCTTCTGCCTCTGAACCCACCTGCAACCTTTCTGCAAAGCCAAGGTGAGCCTCCATTTGCTTTTACTGCCTGGATCCATATTTTGAGACTTATCTGCTTGCAATCACTGCTACAGAGATTTCTGAAGTAAGAAAGTGTGCTCTGCTAATCCACTGCCTTGGAGCAGAAGGGCAGCATATATTTTACACTTTTCCCCTTGCAGATGATAAATATGAGACTACACTCACTGCATTAAAGAACTTTTTTGTGCCAAAAGTGAATGTAGTAGCTAATCGCTACAGATTTCGCCAGCGTGAGCAGAAAACAGGGGAGTCTATAATGCAGTATATTGCTTCCCTGCGGAGTCTGACTGTAACTTGTGACTTTGGGAATATGGCAGATGAGATGATGAGAGACCAGCTCATTGAGAAAACAACCATGCTTCATGTAAGAGATCGCTTACTTCTAGAACCACAACTTACACTAGAAAAAGCAATAACCATTGCTACTCAGACTGAGTCAGCTACAGCCGAAGCCAAAATAATGACCATGGATACAGGAGGCACAGTCCAGGCTGTGACTCCTTTGCAGAAAGGTTCACTATCACTGCAGACAAATGATTACAAGAAGAAAACTAATGGAAAACCACCAAATCAGCAAATTCAAAATACAGTAAAAGCATGCTTTTGCTGTGGATCCCCACAACACCTTGCAAGCTACACAGGATATCCAGCAAAGTAGTTCAGTGCAATCACTGCAAAAAGATTGGGCATTTTGCTAAAGTATGTCACAGCAGCCAGTTCAATCAACAGGTGCATGCAGTTACAATACCAGATGTTACTGTGCTGAGCGTGGACAAAATCACTACTGCACATATTCCAGAACAAATCAAGTGCACTGTAAACGTTCCCGCCATACCCTCAGGCAAATCACACTCTATTCAGCTAATGTTGGACACTGGCTCAGCAGTATCTATACTACCTGATTCCACCTATTTGCATTACTTTAAGGATGTGCCTCTTACTGAACCCAAACTTCACTTGGTATGCTATTTGACAAACCATATTCCAGTACGTGGCTGCCTGCCAGCAATAGTTACTTTTGGTGATTACTGTGTAACTGCAGAGTTCTACATTGTCCACAAAGGCACTCCTATCCTTGGCAGAGATTTATTGGCTGCTTCAAATCTCAGCGTAGTTAATGGATGAATTGATCTTCCTTAGCAAAGCACTCTTGCAGTACACACACCAGTTTCAGCTGGGACCGAACATCAGATAGCACTGAACTCCATGTTGATTCTTCAGAATCAATGACATTTTTTGGAAGGCACTTGGGGCAGATGCGAGACTGTATGGAACACATTTAAAATGAAATAGTCCCTCGTGTAATAAATGTTGTGAGGTCTCTGCTATCTTCATGCAACATAACCTGATAGTATGCGGTCTGCAAATCAAGAGTAGAAAACATCTTTGCAGAGTTCTGCAAATACTTCTTCTATATGAGGAAGAGGATGGCTGTCAATCACAATAGCTTTATTTGCCTCCCTTAAATCCACACAAAGGCAAATGCCTCCACCCTTCTTCTGCGTCACTACTATAGGTGAAACCCATTCCGAGGAGTTAATCTCTTCAATAATGTTTATGGTGTAGATATATATGTATGTTATACTTCAAAAAGGAAAATACACTTTTTGAATAGAAAAGTCTTGTGTGCATATCTATAAAACATTCTTTGGAAGGGCACATTATATAAAGCAGGCAGTTAGGAGACAATATTAACTTAAGTCTTACAGTTGGGCACTGATACCAAGAGTTAAAACCCAAGATAAAATAGATTAATGTGCGTGGCCACCGAAGATTAACTTAACTGTCGTCAGACAGTGTTATCTGGCTAAACCTTGACATACAAAGTAATCAGTGTTGGTTTGTTGTTAATAATACTCTTATGAGATTCAACAAAAACAAAAAAAACCCCACAGACTTAGGGTTATAGTCCTGAGAAGCTGACCTAGCATTAATATAATAAGATCCATACATATTCCTCACCTTTGGCTGTGATTCTGTCTTAATTATCTCATAAGCTAAGCACCATCAGGATGGATTAGTATTTGGGTGACATTTAAGGAACACCCAGAGAAAGTGACAATCTTTTCCCTTCTCACTCTGTATTGAGCCCCTGCTGCAGAATAGTGCAAGGGGGAAGGGTGCTGTTTGAGATGACATCTTTGGATGAGAAAAGGGGTCCGGACTAGAGCTGGGGAAAGCTTTTTTGGAATATAGCAAAGTCATTGAAAAATTCATTTTCCAATGCACTGAAACTATTTTCAAATTCAGGTTGAATTAGGCAAATTTTTTCTGCAGAAAAAAATTCCATAAAAGTCAAAGGCTCCTTTTGGCCATTTTGAAACATTTTCTTTGACTTTTCATTTCAAAATATTGTTTCAACCATTTTGAAATGAATCTTCTTGATTTTTCTTTTCAAAATACTGTCCCATTTCAAAGTTTGGCTAAATTAAAAAAAAAAAAAAAAAAAAAAGACCTGAAACAAAAATGAAAAAAAAAAAAAGTCAATTTGGGTTGAACAAAACATTGTCATTTCAGTGAGAAAAATAAAATTCAGTTTCAGTTAGAACTAAGCTAGATTTTTTGGGGGGTGTGGAGGCATTCATTAGCCCTGGTCTACACTATGAGTTTAGGTCAAATTTAGCAGCGTTAGGTCAATTTAACCCTGCACCCGTCCAAGCCTCTTTTGTAGATTTAAAGGGCTCTTAAAATCAATTTCTGTACTCCTCCCCAGCGAGGGGTTTAGCGCTAAAATCGACCTCGCTGAGTCGAATTTGGGGTAGCGTGGACGCAATTTCAACGGTATTGGCCTCCGGGAGCTAACCCAGAGTGCTCCATTGTGACCGCTCTGAACAGCACTCAACTCAGATGCACTGGCCAGGTAGACAGGAAAAGCCCTGGGAACATTTGAATTTCATTTCCTGTTTGGCCGGCTTGGCAAGGCGACCATGCAGAGCTCATCAGCACAGGTGAGTCGAGGAATCAAAAAAGAGCTCCAGCATGGACAGAACGGGAGATACTGGATCAGATCGCTGTATGGGGAGAAGAATCCATGCAGGCAGATCTCCCTTCCAAAAGATGAAATGCCAATATATTTGCCAAAATCTCCAAGGGCATGATGGACAGAGGCTACAACAGGGACACACAGCAGTGCCGCATGAAAGTTAAGGAGCTGAGGCAAGCCTACAGAAAAACAAAGGATGCAAACAGTTGCTCTGGGTCAGAGCCTCATACATGCCGCTTCTTTGATGAGCTGCATGCAATTCGGGGGGGGGGGGGGGCTACCACTACCCCACCACAGTCCATGGACACCTGCAAGGGGGGAGTCTCATGCAACAGGGATGAGGAAGATGAGGAGGAGGAGGAGGTGGTGGTTGAGGATAGTGCGCAGCAGGCAAGTGGAGAATCCCTTCTCCCTGGCAGCCAGGAACTGTTCATTACCCTAGAGCTAATAGCCTCCCAACCCTCCCAAGGTGGGCTCCTGGACCATGAAGCCGGACAAGGCACCTCTGGTGAGTGTACCTTTGTAAATATAATACAGGGTTTAAAAGCAAGTGTGTTTAATGATTAATTTTCCCTGAAGACTTGGGATGCATTTGCGGCCAGTATAGCTACTGGAAAAGTCTGTTAATGTGTCTGGTGATGGAGTGGAAATCCTCCAGGGACATCTCCATAAAACTCTCCTGGAGGTACTCTAAAAGCCTTTGCCACGTGGTGGGGGGGGGAGGCCTGTCCATGCTGAACTGTTCGTGTTTGGCTGAGAGGGATCTTCCCTGATACTAGCCATGCAGTGCAGGGGGTGGTGAAGCACATGTGCTATGTAATGTGAATCGTTTGATTCAGTGTGAAATAGTCTTCCCTTTGTTCTCTAAAATGCATCTTTTCAAATACTACTCTCCCTTTTTAACTCCCGCAGCTGCAAATGTTTCTACGCTCCCCCATGATCTCCGTCCCAGAGGCTAGCGCAGATTAGAAGGCGAAAAAAAAAAAAAACACGCACTCGCAATGACATTGTATCAGAGCTCATGCAGTCCTCCCGCACTGAAAGAGCTCAGCAGAATGCGTGGAGGCAAACAATGGCAGAGTCCAGGAAAACGTTAAATGAACATGATGAGAGGAGGGAGGAGCACGCTGAGAGGAGGCAGGATACAATGCTGAGCCTAATGGGGGAGCAAACTGACATGCTCAGGTGTCTGGTGGAGCTGCAGGAAAGGCAGCAGGAGCACAGACCACCGCTGCAGCCCCTGTATAATTGCCTGCCCTCCTCCTCAAGTTCCATATCCTCCTCACCCAGACGCCCAAGAACATGGGGCGGGGGAGGCTAACGGACACACAGCCACTCCACCAAAAAAGTATTGCCCAAGCAAAAGAAGGCTGGCATTCAATAAGTTTTGAACTGTAGTTTGGCTTTGTCCTTCCCTCATCCACCACCCCACCTGGTGCTTCCCTCCTCACCCACCCTTCCTGGGCTAACTTTTGAGTTTTCCCCCTATTTGTATGATGAGTTAATAAAGAATGCATGATTTTGAAACAATAAATGACTTTATTGCCTCTGAAAGTGGTGATCGAAGCAGGGAGGTCAGTTGGCTTGCAGGGAAGTAGAGTCTACCAAGGGGGTGGGTTTTCATCAAGGAGAAACAAACAGAACTGTCACACCATAGCCTGGCCAGTCATGAAACTGGTTTTCAAAGCTTCTCTGTTGTGCAGGGTGCCCAGCTGTACTCTTCTAATCGCCCTGGTGTCTGGCTGCACGTAATCGACTGCCAGGTGATTTGCCACAAGTTTCCACCCCGCCATAAACATCTCCCCCTTACTCTCAGATATTGTGGAGTACACAGCAAGCAGCAATAACAATGGGAATATTGGTTTTGCTGAGGTCTAACCTAGTCATTAAACTCTGCCAGTGAGCACATTCTACTACCATTCTGCACTTACTCAGCCTATAGTTGTACTGTCCAGGGTCCTGTGTATGGCTTCATGAGCTATGGCATTTAGGGGTAGGCTGGGTCCCTAAGGGTAACTACAGGCATTTCAACATACACAATGGTAATTTTCTGGTCTGGGAAGTTCCTTCCTGCAGCTGTTCAAACAGACCAGAGTTCCTGAAGATGCAAGTGTCATGCACCTTTCCCAGCCATCCCACGTTGATGTCCGTGAAATGTGCCTTCTATCCACCAGTGCTTGCAGCACCATTGAAAAGCACCCCTTGCAGTTTACGTACTGGCTGCCAAGGTGGTCCGGTCCCAAGATAGGGATATGCGTTCTGTCTATCGCCCCACCACAGTTAGGGAACACCATTGCATCAAAGCCATCCACTATGACCTGCACATTTCCCAGAGTCACTACCCTTGATAGCAGCAGCTCAGTGATTTCATTGGCTACTTGGATCACAGCAGCCCCCAGAGTAGATTTACCCACTCCAAATTGATTTCCGACTGACCGGTAGCTGTCTGGCGTTGCAAGCTTCCAGAGGGCTATCGCCACTTGCTTCTCAACTGTGAGGGCTGCTCTCATCTTGGTATTCTTGCGCTTCAGGGCAGGGGAAAGCCAGTTACAAAGTTCCATGAAAGTGCCCTTAAGCATGCGAAAGTTTCACAGCCACTGGGAATCATCTCAGACCTGCAACACTATGCAGTCCCACCAGTCTGTGCTTGTTTCCCGGGCCCAGAATCTGTGTTCCATGGCAGGAACCTGCCCCATTATCACCATGATGTCCAAATTGCCAGGGCCTGTGCTTTGAGAGACGTCTGTGTCCACGTCATAATCACTATCATGATTGCGCTGTTGTCGCCTCCTCGCCTGCTTTTGCAGGTTCTGCACATACTGCAGGATAATGCGCGAGGTGTTTACGATGCTCACAACAGCAGCAGTGAGCTGAGCAGGCTCCATGCTTGCTGTGATGTGTCGTCTGCAGGAGAGCAGAGTTGCAGCAGAACCGGCGGATGACGACGACGGTTAGCAGTCTTACTGCACCATCTGCTGACAGCAGTATGGCGTCTGCATGGAAAAAAGGCGCGAAACGATTGTCTGCTGTTGCTTTCATGGAGGGAGGGGTGACTGATGACGTACTCAAAACCACCGGCGAAAATGTTTTTGCCCCATCAGGCATTGGGAGCTCAACCCAGAATTCCAATGGGCAGCGGAGACTGCGGGAACTGTGGGACAGCTACCCACAGTGCAACGCTCCAAAAGTCGATGCTAGCCGTGGTACCGTGGACGCACTCCACCGACTTAGTGGGGACACACACAATCGGCTGTATAAAATCACTTCCTAAAAATCAACTTCTGTAAATTCGACAATTTCATAGTGTAGACATACCCTTAGATTCTAGTCCTCTCCATTTGTGGTCACTAAAATTATCAACATCCCCTTATCTGACAAAGAGTATGTTAAGCCAAAAGGACTGCAACTACATTCTACCACCTGCACATGCATTCTTCACTTCCAGTTCCATATTACTATATATAGTTACAGCATAAAGTTAAATGGCAGCTCTAGATTATTTTGTTTAAACAGGTAAATGTCCTGTTATCAGAACTGACAGTTATGGTAACTTTCCATAAATGGTCATCTTTTCACAACCCCAGATGAAATAAGAGTATAAAATATTGGGTATTTTATTTTCAGTGCTGTTTTTCCATAACTCTGATTTCTGGATGGAATTTGTATTACCCCTCTAGTCTACAAATTACAGTAGAGTAAATGTTCTAGCAACAAAATTCAAGGGGAAATTTTATTTTTCTCCAATTTGAGGGTTTTTCTCTACATATTTTATTTTGCTGGGGTGCCTTCATCTTCCCTTTTCTAGTATGAAAAAAAAGAATTAAAAGTTGTGAAAAAAGTAAAAGGAAAAATGAAAATATTGCAAGATGATTCAATATCAGTTATTTTCAAAAACTTCAAAATGAAAACAATGGATTTATTTTAGTATTTCCACCAGTTCTGTTAAACAGTTTCCTGGTTTCACCTCTATTTCAATGGTTAATGAACTGATACCTAGTGCTGGTTTGTAGTGTTGTGGAAAATTAAGACAATATTTTTATACCATTTAATTATGTAGGACTAATTCAAGCATTAGACATAGCCCACAGTAAGATGTCACAGTTGCTCCCTGCTTGCATGGGGTGGGGAGGGGAGAGATGGAGACCCCCTTTGCAGAGTGTTCTCAGTCAGTTATTTTGGCTGGCAAAGTAAGGTAAGTAGAGACAGCAATCTCCTCTCACTCCCAGCCTCTGTTTTCTCAGTCACTAATTCTATAATTCAATGCAAAAAAGAAATCAAAGTTGTCTAGCAAGATCCAGGCTGTTTTTATAAAGTGTTACTTACAGTTCAGAACATGTTTAAAAAAAATCATTAATGGAAAATAATGAATTGTTTGCATTTCCTCCCCACACATACACTTTTTCTGATTTTCTCTGCTGTTTATTATTCATCGTTCCAAAGCCCACTAGTGCAACATGCTTGCAGATACTTGTGTCCATGAATAAGGCCTGGTGTACACTAAAAAGTTAGGTTGACTCAGCTATGTCACTCAGGGGTGCGTCAAACCCACAGCCCAAGTTACATAGTTCCACTGACCTAAGCCCCTGTGTAGACAGTGCTAGGCCGATGGAGGAATTCTTCTATTGACCTAGCTAACACCTCTCAGGGAGGTTGATTGGCACCATTGGCATAAGTCATGTCTACACTGAAGAGCCGCCTCGGCACAGCTGGGTTGGTGTAGCATTTCAAGGGCAGGCAACCCCTATGTTGATTTACACAAGGAGATCTATTTATTTCAAAGGTCCCTACGTCTGCAGGATTGGGCCCTAGAGGCTGAGTGCTATCCCCCTCCCCCCCTTTAGTTTTTGTTCTATTATTTTACCAGTGATAGGTACTAGATCTATGAAGCAGTAGAAAGGAGCTGATCCGGATACCTTTTTTGTAGATCAGGGCTACGCTGGCTTTTCTCTACGCTTATCAAAGCTCCCTAGTTTTTAGAACTTTCAGAAATAAATTAAAGAGAAAGTAAGCCACTGTTTTCTGGTAACTTTCCATAAATGGTCATCTTTTCACAACCCCAGATGAAATAAGAGTATAAAATATTGGGTATTTTATTTTCAGTGCTGTTTTTCCATAACTCTGATTTCTGGATGGAATTTGTATTACCCCTCTAGTCTACAAATTACAGTAGAGTAAATGTTCTAGCAACAAAGTATTGAAATTGGCCAGGTCTGTAGCCAATTTGATACTTCATTATCAAAGCAAATATTCTTGTTCAAATAGTTACTATTCAGGAAATTGGTGAACTAAATCCATATCAGCTTTTAATACCAAATCCTATTTATTTTTCATTAACACTTGCCTAACCTAAATATGATTTGTACTTTGATGAAACAAAACATACAGAAATGTGCCAAACATGTTGGAGTTAGTCATCAAAAGCTATGAAATGGTCAAAGACAGTTCATGGGAGGTTCTCTTTTAGGTAATTTAGCTGTGGTTTTAATGTGAATACTGAGATAAATCAAACTTCTAGTAGAAAGCATCATATTGCACAGGAAAAATTCCAGAATGTATAATAGAATGCACGGCAATTAAAATCTACTAAAAAAAAGTTATTTCCTTTTGATCTTTTCTCTACTTTTTTAAAAGCACAAATTTGTCTTGTCTCCACACATCTATGGTATTAATAGCAAAATGGACATTTTAGTATGCATTATGTTCTTTGCAGAGAATGGAAAGGTTGACATTATTAGTAATTCTGTAACACAGACTCCTTATAATCATGCTAGTTATAATTTATTCTTAATTTCAGTTGTTTGATTTTTTTCTAACAGTAAATGTAATACTAGAGCAGTGTGACCCCTGAAGAAGTTTTGAAATAAACCTGAAGTTCAATTAACTCCAGCCTGTGAGGGAATGCCTCACCCTCACAAGAGCTTCCTAGTTAACCCTTTTCCAGGGAGTTGAGTAACTCTGTACTTACCATTTCTGACATCACCACATGTTTTTCCTGCAGCTCATTGGTCAGGACACAAAACCTTCATTACACACCATTAGAGGTCCTCAGATTTGCATGGGTACAATCTGCAAGCTATGTATTTTAGACAGGGAAAAAGAAAAAAAAAAAGGGGGGGGGGGAGGAACAAAAAACCCAACCAATGCACACTATTACACAATTAGAAGTACATTGCCTCTTAAAGAGCAATTAGGCCCCAATCCTGCAACTTGTTTGATGAGGATAGACGGCTGTGCCCATGTGGGCCCCTGCTGGCTTCACTGAAGCTCTATATGGGCACCACCCTTCACCCCTGTTAAGACCGCAATTTCTGTATTCTGTTTAGTTTAAGACAGTGGTTTTCAGACTTTTTTCATTTGCAGACCCCTAAATTTCAAATGGACGAAGCGCAGACTCCGACATAGTCTGCGGCCCCTCAGCGGTCCATGGACCACAGGTTGAAAACCACACTCACACTCAATTCCTTTCAAAGAAATATATGTAAGTTTGTGGGCAGTTATGAGTTCCCATTCCCACTACTGAGCATACATACCTAATCAACTTAGTTTTGAATTGACAAGCAGGAGAGATGAACTCTCCCTTATAGGAGAAAGGAAGACCTCTACAGACCCATCTTACTGCATTGCATCTAAGTGGTTATTTTCCCGACACACACACACATGCCCTTTGCTATTTCCAACAGTGATTTATTTCATTCCTGTATATACTATGAACATCATTGGTGTTCTTGGTTATTAAGATTGGCTTTTAGGCTGCCACTAGTTTGAAAGACCCATTGACATTTACTTTAGAATACTCAAAATGTGTTGCAGTTACCTGATTCTGATGTTACTTAAATTCAGGAAACAATTGATTTTAGTACAGTTATCCCTAATTCTCATTGATACAAGTAAGATCACAGTCAAGCCATTTATCTTGCTAAAGAGGAAATAGCTACTCTAATAAAAAGACTTTAATCTTTTTATTGTGATGAAAAGCAGAAAGAAACCAATAGTGACGAGAATTCCACTTCCCAGCAGATGGACACTATTTGCATAACTCCATAAAATTAGAGTCTATTATAGACAACATTTATATGTGATTCTTAATCATTTACACTGGTGTAAATAGATTTATGCCAGTGTAAATAAGATGAGAATCTGACCCTGTGCATGTATGTAGCTGTGTCCCAATTTGGGACAGCCAAAGAGTTTTTTTTTTTTAAATCTCAAAATACTTTACAAGCCAATTTTCTGTCTAAGATTATTGAAGAACAGAAAGAAAGTTTTAAAAAGTTCAAGGCCAGATTCTCAGTTAGTATAAATTGATGTGGTTCCATTGAGTTCAATAGAGCTATGAGAATTTAGGTCAGCTGAAGATCTGGCTTTCTGTATTGCTCCACTTCTTTCCTCCAGCGCCATGATGGAAGCATTTCTGGGCTCATAAAAAGATAACACACTTTCACTTTACATAGTCAACGTTGTATTCAAGCTTTGTGACTCATTTACTGTTTTTCCTTTAGAAAGTCCTGCCAGGAGGACACTTTGGCAGATGGTTAAAAAAAGGATTATATACCAGAAGCCCATGGGTATTTTTTTATTTCCTAAATGGGATATTTATTATCTATGAACAGACTGCATCACTAATTTATGCTCTGTTGCTTTCTAGCATTTGTTACTAAAATCTCTTCATTATTCTTCCAGTCTCATTTTTTCATTTGGAGAGATTACTTAATAGTGTAATCTAGATTTTACTTTAATTCTAGATGTAGTTACTCTATATCTGATGACTTCTTAAGACAAAAGGGTTTTGCCACCCTTATGATGCCTGACCTATAGGGCTTATGTTGGTTGGTGATCAGTTCTTCAAACAATAACTCTACCACCAGCCCCCGCACACATCCCACCACAAGTATTAGAAACAAGTTTATCACTTCATAAACTCAGCTAAAGCAGATTTAAAACAAAACTTGTTTCCAAAGTGAATGAAGATTTATATTATGTAGCCTTACATAATGAATTTAAGTTACATCAAATGTGTGGATTTAAAACATCAATAAAGAGAACTCATTTGACTCACCAGGAATCTTGAGAATACATAATGTTCTTATTTTTAAAGCATTCTCAAATAGAAATAATGTTCTGTTTCCAAAACTAACTCCTAAAATTTACAGGAAACTATGTCCTGTATGTTCAAAGAACATAAGCTTTAGACTATAGTTACAAGTATTTAGTTTAGCTTCTTCCAGCTAAAATGTCTGCAGTGATGCAAATATTTAGAAATTTCTTAGTCCACAGTGTCAGTGATAAAATAAGAAACAAAATTATTCCACTGCAGATAACAGAACAATTGGTGCCAGTATTTTCAGCTACTGTGCCACAGAAGTGTAATTCTCTTATGCTACATCCTTAGATTGTAGTATTAACTGGCAACTGCAGTTCATTATTTTTCTTGACTATATCACTTCAGCAAATTTGACATGCCCATTAAATACACAGGATCTGATTCTGATCTCACTTCACTGATGTTAATGGAGTTAAACTCCAGTGAGATTTACTCCTGGTTTATGACAGTTTTAAATAAGTAGTAGGGCTACCCCTTCACAGCTTCTGGCACTTGTGGGAGAACAGAGACTGAATCTGAGATATGTCTCTAAAGAAACAAGTAGTTAAAGAGGCGTAAGAAGTGAGCAGAGCTGGGGCTCTGGATTGTCCCCCCCATATGCCAGCCAGCAGAGCTGGGTGGATACTCAGCAGGGAATATGTTGCACCCTATAAAATAAATGTAGCAAATTATGCCCAGAGCAAAAGAGAAGCCTTTTGGAGAATTAGTACCTCACAGAGGTAACTATGTGGCACAGTGCTTACAGGGGATGTGCCAAAGGGCATTAACTAGCCCTAAACCTTGACATGTCCTAAGATAATTTCTTCTGCATGATGAATTGATGGGGATAGTGCTCTCTTGCGCACATACTCCAAGATATTTTAAAATGAGAGCCTGAAATTAAAATGAAATTTTTTGGTACAAATTCTATTGCCTAAGCAGAGGTTATAATGAAAAGGGAAGGGAAGAGGGCAGGAGCATTTATACCGTCTAGTGGAAACTCTGTTAATAGTATTGTCTGCCAAATGGAAAACCCCTCTTTCAAAAGATGTTTACAGCCTTTTCCAAAGCTACTTAGTGGATTTTTTTTTTTAATCATGTCTACAGTTACATTGGTCTTGGTAAATGGAAAGTCTGATTTTTAAAAACTCCTGCTTTCATTTAGTGGAAAGTCATTTGTATAACCCAACTGCTTCTGTTGCTTGGAAAGTATTTTTGTTATTAGCTTAGTGTCTTTAGGTCTCACCATATCAGAGCTGGGACAAAAAACAAAAAACAAAAAAAAAAGCCAATTTTATGTAAAAGCTGAACGAAATGAAGTACAGGAATGTTTCTTTTTGTTCCTGGACTGTACTCAGGACATTTGGATTGTCATGTCATGAGACAAATTTTCACTCTCAGTTCAAAAATAAAGGTCAGACCCTGGCCCTCACTGCAGTTGCTTTGCACATCTCTAATAGTGCAAAACAGAGCAAAAGTTAGCCTCAGAGGTCAAATGAGAATTCTTTTAGTTCAAGAAGTTTCCTTCTGTGATCTAGAACTACCCTTATGTCAATAGTTCTCTTGTGCTCCCCCTCCCCCGCCTATCCCCTGGGGGATGTACATTAGGGGAAGGGGTTTTTGTGCTCAAGCCATAGGCCACAAATACCCCCCTTGAAGGCCATTTCAACTGTCTATAAATCAGAGTACTGCACAATCTACTCTAATTTACACTGAACTAGCCCCCCCCCACCTCAGTGAATGTGCTGAAAGAGGGACATTCAGATCATGTAAAACCACATTTACTTCATTCTGACTCCTCCTCTGCCACACATTGATAATCATTTTATTTATAAACTGTCCTCCACAAGACCTGTAGGAGCAGAGGATTATTGTGGCTGCTATACAACTAGAATTGTATAGCAGTGGTCCAGCTGCAGTGTATGTTTTTTTCCTCTGGCACAGGTATAGTTCTTCTAGCTAGCTTGGAGTCTGATGTGGCACTAGCCTGTCTTGTCAACTGGGGAGGCTAGCAACACTGAAGCATAAGATAGTGCTGTTGTGACCATCTCCTATATGGATGCCCAAACTTGCCCTCCCCAACTGCACAGATGCCAGTCAAATATTTACCAACCTCCCCCACCCCCAGCTCTCCAGCTGTGCTCAATTCTTCCTACATTGAAGTTCTATAATGCCATGGCCGAGTGTAGCTCCAAAGTATATAAAGAAAAAGACTTTGCTACAGCTGTAAATGGATATTCTCCCCAAAGCATTTGGCCAAATTCTACACTTAACTGGTGAGATGCTGATACCCACAAAGTCCCGAGTCCCTCCAATTCCTATTAGCTTCCTTGAAAACTGACACCACTCAGCCCCTACAGGAGCAAATATAAGCACAAGTCAAGCCCTCCTAAAACTTCCTGGGAGGTTTTATTAGGAACTCTAAGTGGTGTAAGACCGCCTTGTCATTGCTACAGTAATTGCAAATGTAAATACTTAGCAACTCAGAAAGAGTTCATTCAAGGTTGCCATAAGCTTAAGTGTCTTAACTCTGCCCCCTTGTCTGTGTAATCTCGGTCTACGTATACCTTATGACATCATATGATTTAATTGCATGATCTCACTTTATGCACAACATAAAATGCTACTGCCCCTGTAAAGAGTAGAAGTGCATTTTATATTATACTGTAATATTTGCCACACAGTATGTCACATCTCTCAGTATTGCAGGATTATGTAAAGAAAGATCCTATTGTAATTAGTAATGGACTGACCTCAAGTTGTTAGAGGTTTGGATGAGCATCCAAATGTTCTGATGTTTATCTAAACTCTCCGAACCCCCCTGATGGCCCCCTCCTGTGAACCTTCCTCCCTGACATCCTTTGTTGTGGGATGATTTTCCACTCCTTGTTTGGCAGCAGAATATTAGAGTAAGCCAGTTTAAGAATTAGATCCAGACAAAAATATTAGCTCTTTGTCTGAAGTGAAGCTGTCCCCTGTCCCCTCCCCGCTTCATTTTTATTCATGTTTGTAACTGGACCTGGCACTTTTTCACATTAGTTGGCCTCCTTTGAGCCTACAGTTATCCTCCCACTATTTGGAGAGGGAGATCACAACCTTCTCTGTGCCAGAGACCTTACACTAACACCATCACCATCCAGATCTGCCTTCTCCCAATTCTAAGTTCAGTTTCTCTCTTCAAAGCACTACTCAATCCCTGTCCAAGGAATAATTCTAAAAACTAGAGCTGGCTGAATAATTCACAATGAATATCTTCTCTTTTCTGTTGATTTACTGTGCAGGAACTGTGGGACTCTCAAGTTAGTCATTATTTGACATATTTTTCTGCAATTAAGAGTCAGGCTATAGCTCATTCATGTGGCATGTAATTGCAGGCATTAAAATATTTTAAATTCAAGCTACTTGATTGGACATTGGAATAGCTCACATGACCTCTTTCTATTTTATGAGTGTCACTCAAATCACTTTTCTGGTTTGAAAATTCATGGATATATATTTGCTCCCCTCAAAGATGATGCAGTATTTGCTTGATATTTGGTTGTTTGGGTCCAATCCAGTAAAAACATAGGCATAAGTGTTCAGTCGGGCTGCCCATGTAAACAGTTTCATTAAGTTCAATGGGGCTACCTCTGTGCTAATCAGAGCTGAACTTGTATAGTCATAAGTAAGATCATTTACTGGCAATTCCAGAGATTTTTTTTGTTAAAGATAGGAAATAAGTTTGGCTAGACAATGCTACAGATATAATTGTAATTAAATTTAATTACAATTATAAATTTGCCCATTTACCTTGCCCTGTTCTATAATATTAGCAGTAAGTTGTCCTTTCTCTGGTTCTTGTCAGCGAGAAAGGGGAAGCCTCTGAGAAAAAAAACCACTCAGTCTTCAGGACAAGTTGCAACTTGCTACAAATATGTAGCAAGTCCATTATCTTTTATGAGGTAAATTCACACCTGATGAAAGACCATTGGCACTCATGGAGTTACACCTGCTTTTCATAGAATATTAGGGTTGGAAGAGACCTCAGGAGGTCAGCTAGTCCAACCCCCTGCTCAAAACAGGACCAACACCAACTAAATCATCCCAGCCAGGGCTTTGTCAAGCCAAGCCTTTAAAACCTCTAAGGATGGAGGTTCCACCACCTCTCTAGGTAACCCATTCCAGTGCTTCATCACCCTCCTAGTGAAATAGCGTTTCCTAATATCCAACCTAGACGTCCCCCACTGCAACCCAAGACCATTGCTCCTTCTTGTCATCTTTCACCACTGAGAACAGCCGAGCTCCATCCTCTTTGGAACCCCCCCCCCACTTTAGGTAGTTGAAGGCTGCTATCAAATCCCCCCCCTCACTCTTCTCTTCTGCAGACTAAATAAACCCAGTTCCCTCAGCCTCTCCTTGTAAGTCATGTGCCCCAGCCCCCTGATCATTTTCGTTGCCCTCCACTGGACTCTCTCCAAGTTGTCCACATCCCTTCTGTAGTGGGGCGGGGGGGGAAACCAAAACTGGATGCAATACTCCAGGTGTGACCTCACCAGTGCTGAATAGAGGGGAATAATCACTTCCCTCAATCTTCTGGCAATGCTCCTACCAATACAGCCCAATATGCCATTGGCTTTCTTGGCAACAAAGGTACACAACTTCTTGTCCACTGTAATCCCCAGGTCCTTTTCTTCAGAACTGCTTCTTAGCCAGTCAGTCACCAGCCTGTAGCGATGCATGGGATTCTTCCATCCTAAGTGCAGGACTCTACACTTGTCCTTGTTGAACCTCAGATTTCTTTTGGCCCAATCCTCCAATTTGTCTAGATCACTCTCGACCCTATCCCTACCCTCCAGTTTATCTACCTCTTCCCCCCAGCTTTGTGTCAGCTGCGAACTTGCTGAGGGTGCAATTAATCCCATTATCCAGATCATTAATAAAGATGTGGAACAAAACTGGCCTCAGGGGCACTCCACTTGATACCAGCTGCCAACCAGACATGGAGCCATTGATCACTACCCGTTGAGCCCAACAATCTTGCCAGCTTTCTATCCACCTTATCGTCTGTTCATCCAATCCCTACTTCTTTAACTTGCTGGCAAGAATACTGTGGGAGACTGTATCAAAAGCTTTGCTAGAGTCAAGATATATCACATCCACTGCTTTCCCCATATCCACAGAGCCAGTTATCTCATCATAGAAGGCAATCAGGTTGGTCAGGCATGACTTGCCCTGGGTGAATCCATGTTGACTGTTCCTGATCACCTTCCTCTCCTCCAAGTGCTTCAAAATGGATTCCTTGAGGACATGCTCCATGATTTTGCCGGGGACTGAAATGAGGCTGACTGGTCTGTAGTTCCGCAGGTTCTCTTTCTTCCCTTTTTTAAATATGGGCACTATATTTGCCTTTTTCCAATCGTCTGGGATCTCCCCAGATTGCCACAATTTTTCAAAGATAATGGCCAATGGCTCTGCAATCACATCCGCCAACTCCCTCAGCACCCTTGGATGCATTTTATCTGGACCCATGGACTTGTGCATTTCCAGATTTTCTAAATAGTCCTTAACCTACTGAGGGCTGCTCACCTCTTCCCCATATTGTATTGCCCAGTGCAACCCATTCTTTTCTAAACCATTGTTCAGTTTATGTATCCTCCTCTGTGCCTGATCCACAGAAGATAAGAGTCTTCTTCTTCGACTCCCAAATAGGGGATATAAAGCTCTAGAAGCTAATGCTTTAAGCTCTGGTTTATCTTCTGTGGTCGGCAAAAGACAATTACACCTACACCAGTTTGAGTACCTGTAAGAAGAGACCAACTTCTCTTACAGTGCTGTTGGGGCCTCTAGATTCCAGGAGGCCAACTCAAACCTAGAGAAGTAGGGTTTAAACAAAACAAAACAAAACAAAAAAACCCCACACACCAAGCAAAGAGAAATAGCCAGAGCTACAAAAGACTTTTTTTTTTTTTTTTTTTTTAAAAAGAGAACAGCAGCTTTGGCTAAGCAACATTTCATCTGTCTCAAGCATGCTTATTTGGCCATTTTTTTTTTTAAAAGTATTCCCTTTCCACTCACAGTGGTCTCCTCAAGCATGTTTAGATAATATCTTTGAGATTGGCCTGTGTTGACATGTTAATAGGGCAATGCCTCCAAGATGCGTTCTCAAGATAACAGAAAACAATATCTTTAGATAAGAGATATCAAGTAGAAAGGATATAGATATAATAAGAGACATCAGATCTGTTTGGACCAGCCATTTCAGTGGTCTAATTCAAAACTAAAAATCATACATTCAGATACAGAAAGTAAAAAATTTCGAATCTGGTAGACTGGCCACCATTTAACATGTTAGAAAGAACATCACAGCCAAACCATAAATACAAACTACATAAATGTCTTAATACAGTAGATCAAAACCATATAAGGGTTAAAAACTGTCTAACTCCAAGTAGATAAAATATAAATGAAAGATTCTTAAAAAGCACCCAAATTAGGGCTTAGGAGAAAAATCTGGGAAGAGCAGTATTGATTTACAAGCCAATAAAGAATTCCAGGTAGAAATATTCCTACTAACAGTGAGGCAAGATCCAAAATTAGTGAAGAGACACCACCCGTTATCAGTCTTAAGAAGACCCTACCATCCAAAATTAACTCATTAAGAAAAGATGGGGCTATTACCCACTGCCCAAGTACAATTCATGCAGCTGCCTCTCTTCTTCCAAAGTTCAGTCTGCCAAGGGTTTTAACCCTGAAGATGGGCTCAAAATACACATTCAAATAAGCCCTGGAAGGAAGACATTGGCCCAGATTCATTCCTGTGCTAATGTAGGAGGCAAAGGAGGGCAGCACTTGGTAGATGGTAGGATAGCCCAGTGGACTACTGCAGGGGCCTTCTCCTGCCCGGCCTGAAATACCCTCTACATCAAGTACTCTTGTAGGGATGCGAGGAACACAGAGAGTAGCTTACACACAGAACCTATTGCACCGGGATATTCCTTAGAGAGTCCTTATGGATCCTTTATAACCATGCACTTGCTATGCTAGCACAATGGGACAAAGTGTAAAAGGAAGTTTCCACTGATTGTGAAGTAAATTGTGTAGATAAGGGCAGACTTCCATTCTGAGCTAGAGTAAAAAACTATCCCCATGCAGACAGCACAAGGCCTATGTACTACTTAAGCTTTCAAAATTTTGTCTTAAGTGGGATTTTATTTTGAGGGTGTAAATGGACCTAAGTACTGCATTTACCTTGTGCTGGCCCTCTGCACAGGGAGGAGTTTCTCCTCAATATACCTTCATTTATGCCAGTTTTTCCACAATAAAGCTACATAAATAGTTGTTAGACAACCTTTGCTGTGTATGCACTAAGATTTATAGAAGTAACTAGGGATATACAGTTACAAAAATAGGGACTAATGTTAAGGAAGAGATCCCTTTACCTCTTGAATATAGGTATAAATGCAAAAGTCAAATAGCAAGGCAGCATTGTCAGTCTGCATCTGACCCAGCAGGACATAATTCTTTTAAGTTCTCTAGTAAAGCTTTTTTATCTTGTCTTCCAAAAATACACTGGTTATGTTCATAGACCAGATAGATAAAGTACTCCCTTCAAATTCCAGACACAGTTTAGCAGGGTGCAGGAGAGCAAAACTGTGTCCCATTTGGAGTTAATCTTTGGTGATAAAGTAGGAAATCACTCAGTCATCCATCTGGACAAGAGAGCCAGTAATGTCTATTGTACCTTCATTAATTAACTGTAGCTAGACTAGGAGGAAATTCCCCCATACTTTTCTTACTGAGCACTCTGCTGAGCTAGTTGTCTGAAGAAATTTTAAGGACCATATCCCACGTTCATGGAAGTCCCTTTTTCGATGAAGACTTTCAAAAGTAAGCCATGAAAAAAGAATTAGAGGAAAAGTGCATCTTTAGAGACAGAGGAGTAAATAAGGGTCGGTCTCAGAGTGTTTTATGCGAGTGTGGAATTATCTAGCTCTTCTACTAAGCCATCTGTAGTCATTTGGTGCTATGCTAAAAGCATCACACCAAGTGTCTGACCCTATTTTTCAGTTTTAGATTCTTGTATAGATTTGGAATGTGAGCCCTCATCCCCTGCACGCATCTTGTGTAGCTGCAAAGGACAGATGTAAGAGAAAGATACAAGAAAGATGAGGAAACAAATCCTTGCTTCTAGTCATGAATTAATGCTCAAACACACTTTAAGCAAACCAACAGTGGTCAGAGAATCCACACCACAGTTGCAGAGAAATGGGCAGGATTTGCCCCCGACTCCATTTTATATCCATTATTGTCTACTTCACTACTTGTAAATTAGCTAGATAAAGTCACTCAATTTTTCATCAGTGTCAGATTAAGATCCCAGAGGCTAGTTTCTAGTAGGCCATTTTGAACTATTGAAGTGGTTGTTTAAGAGGGCTCTCTAGAACTCCCAGCAGGAGCATTAAAAAGAAAAAAAAAAAAAAAAAAAAAGGTTTCCAAGCTGAACTAGATTCCAGCTTCCACATTTAAAAAAGCCAAAAGGTTAGTCACTAAGAATTTTATATCACAATAGACAATAATAAAGGGTTAAGAACTAACAAAATGGGCCTGTGTTCTCTATTTGTGTATGTGTGGCAATGAAGTGAACTTTTTGAATCCTGACTGGTTTCAGTAAGGATATTTCCTCCTCTCAGAGGGACTAATGCCTCCTGACTGACCCCATAGAGGGAGTACACAACCTGTGCTATACTTTAGGCAGGGGTAGACCGCTTTCTGCTTTCGGTGAGCTCACTCTGCAGGCTAGTGCATAGTAGATGCAGAGCTCGGATACTTCTCTCACACCTCTTCTCCTAAGAAAAATTGTGACAAACCCCTATACATGCCATGCAAGCACAAAGAAGGCTCCTGGCATATTCACTGTCTTCCCCACCCATTCCCTCCTCCCCCAACATATGCGGATAAACTGGTCCGTAAAGGGGAAAAATGACTAATCAATGTCTCCTGCCATTCTCCTATACTGAAATAGAGCTTGTAACAAGGATTGTGAAGTACCCACTCAGTAGTCTTTTAGGACAAGTTTTCATTACAAACTGCATTCATGTACACTAGTGCAATTCCATTTTTTACTCTGGTATACCTGAGCACAGGATTTGTCCTAGAGTTTTGTTTATTAAAATTCATTTCACTCCTTTTACAATGCCTTTGATCACTAGATTGCCAATTTTGGTTGGACGTATTCCTGGAGGTTTTGTCACATGACAGTCTTTAATGATTAAATTCCTGGAGACTCCAAGACAATCCTGGAGAGCTGGCAATTTCCCCCCATCACATTCACCAGGTCAGAGCAGCAAGACAAAAAAAAAAAAAATAGAATAAATAAAATAAAAAAAAAGTTCATGGTTGGCAGCGATTTACTTCCAAAACCTTAGTGACAGCTCAGTATCCTGTGTTTTCTAGACTTGGACAGAAAATAGGAAAAAAAGAGGTTCAAACATTTCTCATTTTTCAATGACAGCTCTTTTCAACAGAAAGTTTCCAACAAGCTCAATATTTCACTCCAAACAGTGTAATTTAGATCCTTGAATCGATCTTTAGCTGTCCTTTTCTGGTGTTACAGTTATGAGCTTACATTTAGGAAAAGAGGCTCTAAGATTTTAAATGGGAAGATTGCAGCAACAAGCATCAAGTTAATCAATTTATATTCTTTTCTTAGCTTGTGGTAGAAGGAGTGAGAACTAGAGAAGAAGGAGCAACATGGGTAGCAGCAGATAATACAAAGCTCTCCTTGCATATGGTCTAGCAGACTGATCATACCAACTTTGCACAGCTCTAGTCACTTGTACCCACACATCTGAAAAAGAAGAATTTATCAAGCCTTCCTTGCTCCAAGTGTAGAGGCCTATCAATTTCCATCTCTTGGCTAGCCTCTTTGTAATAAATATAGGCCTGGTGTGTAATGAAAGCCAGCTGAGTAGTTCTCAAGGTATAGATGCCTTCTTTTCTTCTGATTCCAGCTAAGATTATTTTTACTCTTCATAATCTCTCACAGCTGCCAAGAATTCATCTTATCTTTGCATGAGGTGAAGTTTCCATTAACAGCTATTATGGTAGCAGGGGTCAGACATTCAGTGTCAGATGAACTGCTAAAGAGAAACAGTGCAAGAAAACAGTTTACCAGGGAGTAAGCCTCAGCTGAGTTGTATTTTGTTATTAATCCAAATTGCTTAATGCACAGATATACCTTGGCTGTGTTGCTGACAGCACAATTTCTGAGGTCCCAGAAAGAGGGGAAGATTGCAGGGCGGGGGAGGAAATCATGGGAATTTTAATTCATTTGGCTGATTGTAGAGGAATTTTAATAGTTTTGATGAAGCTCAGTTTTCAGTGCATCAGCCTGCCTCTTCAGGCTCCAGAACTCTAATGAAGAAAGCGCTAATGTAAACACTACTTGCAATTTCAACGCTCCTGTCATTTCAGATGAAGTTCCCTGGTCCTAGTCATAACATACTAATAAAAAAGCAACAGTGCACAGTTTTCATTTACTTTTCAGGAAGCCAGCAGTTACCCAGAAGAAAAACAAGCTGAAAATGTCCTCATCTCACTGCAAGCATATAGATAACAATGGCAGATACCAGTAGTTGTAGTACCTTTTTAATATTATGATGGCATAAATATCCACTGGAAATAGCTCTGTAATTTTGTCAAGAGGGGAAGATCTTGTGCATATAACAGTGTAAGATTAAAAATGGGAAAATAAATATTTACATTTTGATAGTACCTAGAGGCCTGGGACACATGTGCCTGGGACACATGCTGCTATTCACCTTATACACACAAAGCTAAGAGGCTACCATGCAAACAGGTTAACAAACAAACTGAGAAACGACACAAAATTAAAGAGCTGTTTTGTAAGAGAATGTTTCACTAGCCTTTTAAAAAGGCTACTAATATACTGTTGGCTACAAAACCAGTCATAAATAATTTCTAGTATAATCTATGTTTATAAATAATTTCAGATATTGAAAACTATCAAGGATTTGAATATTCAGAAAACTGGTTTATTTTTAGAGAAAGTTAATGTAGCAGTTCTGCATCCGATATACAGCAGCCTGTAAGATCTGACCATTGACTTCAATGTCTATTGGAGTGGGCATAGTGAATTTGTAAATAACTGTAACTTCCTTAGCAAAGTTAGTATTTGGTCCTCAAACAATCCACTCTGGAAAAAAAAAAAAGTTATGATAAACTAAGTTTTAACTGCATGAGTTCAAGGTCACTATATGTAGACCTACATCAATACATTTCTCACTGCTAGCAGAAAGCAACAATTCATATCATTTTTGCTGTTTTTCAAATTGTTAAAACCATTTACACTCCCATCACCACTTCTTTTTCTGTTCAAGGGTCAAATGTTTTTCTATGAAACCAGTGTATTTCCACCTGGGAAAAAATTAGTAAACAATCCACAAATTTTCAACCTTCAAAATGTTTTGTTGTAAAAAAATTGCACTACAAAAAATAATCACTAAATACATAGATCAAATTTTAACAATATATTACTAATTCACTTCACTACTTCAAATTAATGACTAGAAAGTGAATCAATGAATCTTAGCAAATAGTTTGCAAGCAAAGATAATTTTAAAAGAAATATAGATACCAGACCAAAAAAAAAAAAAACAAAAACCTTGCTATGTATCACAGAACTTTGGAGGTATCAAAATATGAACTTAGATCCAGATTAGAATTTTACAGCTAGAGCCTAGATAAAGAAACCTCAAGTATAACAACAACAGAAATCCATTTTGTTTATGTCAGGGATCTCAAACTCAGTTTACCTTAGGGCCAGTGCCAGTCCTCAAATCCTCCCAGCGAGCCAATAATGTCACTCATGCCACCCAGAACCTGCCGCCAAAAAACTCTGCCCCCCCACCTGCCTAAGGCTCTGGGAGGGAGTTTGGGTGCAGAAGGCGTGAGAAGTTGGGCTCTGGGAAGAAGTTTGGGTGGAGGAGGGGGTCTGGGGTGCAGGCTCTGGGCTGGGGCAGGAGGTGGAGGTGCAGAAGGAGGGGTGGAAGGGGGTGTGTGGGAAGGGTGTGCCAGCTCTGTGAGGGAGTTTGGGGTGGGAGGGGGTGTAGGCTCAGGGAAGGAGTTTGGGGCTGGGGGTGTGAGGAGGGAGTGCAGGATCAGGGAGGGGGGCAGCACTTACCTGGGGCTCTAAGGCAGGGTGGGCCGGGGAGCCTCCGCACACTGCTGCCCCCAGGCACAGCCCCCACAGCTTCCCATTGGCCACAGGGGCACTTGGGGGCGGAGCAGCACGTGGAGGCACAGCCCCACCCTGCCCTGGGGCCATAGGGAGGGGCTGGCAGACATGTGGAGCGAGCAAGCAGATGCCACTCAACTACGCTGTGCTACCATTTAAATCACCTGGGAAGTGCCCAGGGGTGGCAGGTGGAGCCAAGGGAGAGACCCGGCCCCACAACTGCTGGAGCCCTGAGGGCCACATTGGGGAGGTTTGCGGGCTGCAGATGGGTTTGAGACCCCTGGTTTAGGTCATTTACAATTAACAAACACAGTTAAGTTTTAATTATTTATAAAAGCCAATTATATACTCTCACCCCCTTGGTTGGGCCCCCAGAATTCAACCAGGCCTCTACTCTGTTTTGTCCATGTGTTCCACCACATCAGTCCAGTCATAAGAGACTCAGTGCTCTGGCTGAGCTCCAGACAGTTCACCCCTTCCGCAACGGTCAATAAACTGAAAAGGGGAATTAACACAAATAAATTATCCCTCAACTGTGGTGAGGCTCTCTTCCATCAGAGAAGAGCTTGTTGAGCTGTGTCCCCAGCTAAAGTCACAGGAAAATATAAAAGAATACTCCCCTCAAAAGGTGAGTCAGCACCAGGCCAGTCAGCCTGCCTGCCTGGCCTCTTCCTGCAGGAAGGAGCTACAAGGCAGCCACTAAACAAAGAGTTCCTAGCTTCAGCTTACCTTCCTTCCAAGAGCTAAGAACTACACATCTACCCTTCTCTATAACCTACCACCAAATAGCCTGGGTTTCACCCTTTTAAGATCCTCCCTGAAGGTCTGACATCTCTCACAGGTGTGGTCAGGCAAGGCGTACATTAGCTTATGAACCCAGCGTTGCCCAGTGTAGTGTTTGTATATCCCATCACATATACTAGTATATATTCAGTGGGATTCTTAGTAGTAAGAGATATCACTACAAAGTCCACAATGCAATCTTTGCTGAGAGATGGAAAGAGTGCAAACTATGAGGTGAGCAGATTATATATACAGGAGAACTTTATTTAAGTTACCAGACTTTGTACACAAATACCATAGAGGCACATCCAGCCCCATGCTTGGTGGCTGCAGAGGGTCTCCTGGTGCTGTATCCAATGCACTGCTCTGCAAAAGGCTGAATGTGAAGGGCTTATGCAAGCAATGCACATGTTATGTGCGGAATTGAGCCCTATTACATGTGGAGGTAAGAAAGAGAGTCTGGAGGAGGGTGGGAAAACAGGATCTACAGTTATGTAGCTCCTCCTAGCCTCTCCCCCAGGTAGTGGGTATGTAACAAGCATAAATGAGTATTTCACCAGTGGAGCTGAAGTAGCCCTGTAGTGACTCCGCAGCCCTCCACTAATTTGGATTGTGGTTCAAAGTAATTTTTGTCTTCACTATTTGGAAAATATGCCAGGAACCTTGGAAGTCTAATCCTTTTCAAAGCATGCTGATAATAGGAAGACAATATTCATGAGCGTTCCAGTTGAATTCATGGTATTGAGACATAAAAGTAGTAATGAAAGTGAGATACGTGCACCTAGGTAACACTGCACTTTGCACTGTGAGTGATGATGACAGGCATACAGAGCACTGAGAAAATTTACCCAAGATGTTTTATACATTATAATTGAGATAGAGGCAAATTGATAGTAGGGGGTCAACTTAACCTGACCCTAGCCCCTGAGGCCCTCTTGAATGGGATGCTTTTCTGAAAATAAGATCAGGTGAAGTTGGCTATATTAAAGGTCATAGTGAAACAAGATATTATTGTGAGGCAAACCACAGAAGTTCTTATTACCCTCCAACAATGGTAACAGAAAGATCCACTTATGGAAAACCATGCATTCAAAATGCCTGCATGATAACATAACATAACTTTGTAGGATTTCATTACAGTAATTTATTGTCTCCTAATATACTGGGCACTCACAAATGAACATGTGTTACTTCAGTGACTCACTCTGAGTCCAGAAGGGTGGATTCCAGGGTGTTCTTGCTACGGCTGCCTGGGGAGGGCTTCAAGGGCCCTTGCCAGCCAATCAGAGCCCATTTTTGTGTTGGACAATCTGATTTTTTGTTCTTTGGGTCCTGATGGGATCCAGCATTATGTGGCAACGTTTGACAATCCTTCATCCTCTTCTTATGAGGGGTTTCCAAGGAGGCTGGGTCTCCCTGTTTAAAAGTAGAGGGGGGATTAGAGAATGGTGATGAGAACAATAAAGGAAAAACACTTATTTGAAAAACAATATGAAAGAGTAGGATTGTTTAACTTAGAAAGGATATAAATGAGGGGGTATGTAACATGCATAAATGAGTATTTCACTGATGAAGCTGAAGTAGCACTTTAGTGGCTCTGCAGGCACTCCACTAGCTTGGGTGGTGAATACTAATACCAGCATGAAGATGGTAGATTAGGAGCTTGTGTTCTCCCTGTCTCAGAAAACAAGACCAAAGGGAAATTCAATTAAATTGAAACGGTCAGGGTTTCAAAACGAATAAAAGGAAATACATTTTTACCCAATGAGTAGACTGTGGAACACATTGCCACATGAAATTGTTGAAGCCAACAACTTAGTACGATTCAAAGAGCGATTGGAAATTTACATGGGTATCAAAAATATCCAGTGTTATAATTAATTATAACAAAATTTTTGGAAGGAATATTAAACTTCATGCTTCAGGGTTTATGGTCTCTAACTATTAGAGACCAATGAGGAACCTAATGTGAGGGATAGATTAGCCCAAATCTGCCTATGGTGGAGTTCTTAAATCTTTCTCTGTAGCATCTGGTACAGGACACTCTCAGAGATAGGATACTGGATTAGATGGGCCCTGGGTCCGATCAAGGATGAGAATTCCTGTGTTCCCTTCGTCCCCTTTCCTCCCAGCATGGTTCCCACACACCCTCACATGCACGGCAGGACTATGCATGTTTATTAAGTTCCTCTTTATTGTTGATTGCTAGAGGTGATCAGAAAATGGTTTACATTTCTCATGGGAAATTTTGAACTAAAAATAAATTATTTAATCTAAATTTTTCATCTACAATTTCCACTTTATTATAAATCAAAACCTGAAAATTTTCAGATAAAACTTTGATTCAGAAATACTACTGAGCTACTACATGGGAGTTGCAGTTCAGGTGCTTCATGCCCTCATTGTCCGGCTATACCAAAAGAAGGACAGGAGACATTTGATATGGATTTAATAAGGCTGCAACTTTATTATTAGATGTCTGGGACTACCCGGCAGATAAAAGTGTACAGTGCAGGTAACTCCATGTTTATTCCAAAATTACCCAGGGGGCTTCTGCCAGCTCCCCCTCTTTTTCCATCCAGGTCCCCCTAGCCAATCCATTTCTGGGACCTTAGCATCCCCCACCTCATAGAAAGGTTAAGGTGGGCTATACGAATGGGGGGATTGGCTCTCTGCCATACCAATCAGAGTAGTCCTCCTCCCCCGTTCCGTTCCTTTAATGAACACCTCCTTTTTAAGTCTATTTCCAATCCATTTATCTGGTCACTGTATATCTTTCCTATGGAGTACCTGCACTGGACATCCGCCCTACACTTCAATAATGAGTTGTGACATACTGCCCTTCATGCCATGCATGAACAGAGCCCTCCCTGAACCTGCTGTGGGGAAGGAAAAAACACCCCAGCTTCATCAAGGCCAACCTGGTAGTGTGGGAAAAATTCATTCCCAGCCCCCCTGAAAGGGGTGGCTAGTGCAATACCCACAGCAGGTCTTGACCAAACCTGGTATTTCACCACCTAAAGGGAAGGGAGGGAGGGTGGGTGCTGCCTCAGCCTGCTCCATGTAAAAGGAGGCTTCACTCACAGGGCTGCACCTTTTAAACCCTTCCGCTCGTCCAATTCCCAGGGGATGAGTCAGCATTGCCAGACTGGACCCTTGTCCCCTTTTGCAGCAGTTTTTCTCTCCCCTCACCCCACGCCCAGCCATTAAGCACTGTTTCCTTCATTCCAAATTCAGCCAAATCCCCCCCCGCCCCCGCAACCCCTCCACTGCTTAAAGGTGCGGTGTGGTCATTCTGCTCCTCTATGGGCCAAGTTACCTGACTAAACTACATCTCCCAAGAGAATCACTGTCTCTCTTCTTGGTGCCAAGCTTTATCATGGAAGATGTAGTGTGGCTTAAAACCTGTTCCATGGAGGAGAATGGGGGCAAGAGAGAACCGAATGACAATTCCCAGGAGGCACTATGGAGACATTTCCAATTTTTTAAAAAAAAAATTGGGGGTTTTCTGATGTAAAGTCAAACTTTCCATGGAAAGCAGATAGTTTTCACACACACAAAAAAACCCCAATTTTCCATCAAAAACAGCTTTCAACAAGCCTTAGTGATTATGACTATATTTAGTATTTTTTCTGTGTACGGAGGAGTTGATATTGCAGCTGAGTAAGTTCTATTTCTTGAAATCTGCAACTGCAACTATGAGCATCTGCAGAATATTTCTTACAGAGATGCATTTCAAGCCAATTGGCAATTAAACAAATCTTACTAGGTCTCGTCTCTCAATTTGATAACTGGAAATTTAGGGATTTTGATACGTCAGGACAGTGCAAACCAACAGTAGATACTGCCAGGGGTTGCCCCAATTTTACTCTAGTCTTCTCTATAAAGGTAGTGTGTTATGTATGCTCTTAGCCAGTGAGCCAGATCTTGGTAGGTGGTAAAGCCAACTCTGTTTAGGGGCTGCTGGAGGAGATTATCATTCAGACCACAGGGTGTACTCTAGTCAGGAGATTAGCTACAGCAGTCCCTACCTTTTTTCCCCCTCCATTTTTTCATATTATAGCTACATTCAATGAGGTTGCACGGTATGTGCCATTCTTTCCAATCTGGCAACAGTAATACTAAGCAGATGATAGTTCCAAAATGCACTGTGTGTATCATATTTTGTGACTAACCCTGTATCCCAAATAGGACATTTTGATCTTCCAGTTACTGCTAGGAACTTTTACAGGAAATGAGAATTTTACATGTTCTCATAAACCTAAAAAATGTCTGGTTCTGTTTCATTCTCTCAGCTAAAGAACACCAATAGTTACTTGTTAGTTTTCTCATGTACATTTATTGAGCTGATAAAGATTGAAAGATGTACTGAAAGAAACTCTTGGTTTATTTTACTTTGGCAGTAGTAAAAGAGTGGACCTCATTTTAAAAGTTTAAATAAAACCAGAAGAAAAATAATTGGCATGTCCCAGATATAACCTAGATAGATAGATAGATAGATAGATAGATAGATATACACACAAGTACTTTTCAGAGTTGCAGGCAGCCCTTGGTGCGGCTAGCCAAACCTCTTGTTTAAGTGCATCAGTATTTAAAGCTACACACATTTTCTTTCTTTCTTTCTTTCTTTCTTTCTTTCTTTCTTTCTTTCTTTCTTTCGTTTATGTCTGGGGCGGGGAGAGAGGAATGACAGGAAATTTTTCATAGGAAACAGGAGAATGCAGGTACAGTACATTGTTAATGGGAGTGTGTGTGTGCGGGGGGAACTTCCAGGGTACCACAGAGATACATTAAATCACACAAGCATCAAGATGATATGTCCAAACATGTCATATACCCCCTGCATAATTCATGGAATAAGTGCCTAAGATTATAAATGCCACAGGAAATAGTTAGTGGTGGCTATAGGCCTTGTTTTAGTTCAGCAATTACATTAAAATTTTCCTAAACTAACTAACACACTGTTTTTAGGAAGATTTAACCAAATGGAAGTTGGATCATGAAATTCAGGAAATCTGCTGAACCTTATGTCTTCTATTTTCCATTTGGTAAGTTCTAGCAAAGAAACAAAGTTATTTGCATAACAAAAACAAGCACTATTGTATCATTACTGTGGTCAATAGTCAGCAGGATACATTAAAAATACTTGATGTCTTTTCAATTGCTGCCTAAAACTTCTGTTAAAAAGAAATAAATAAAACACTGAACATTCTTTATCCAGTATGCTGAGTTGAAGATAAGGTCATTGCTTGCCAACAGGCTATGACTGACTTTAATTAAACATTTTTATACCACTCATATGCTGCTGGGGAACGTGTCATTAAAATACAGGAAACATTAATCTACAGATTAATGTCATCAAAAAGCCCCTTTTACACAACTTTTATTTCCAATTAAAAGTAGCTTACAAAATATTAACCCTTAGAATCCCGGCATTTTTCAGACCACTAGCCAAAATGCAGAGTGCTCCAGTATACTTCATATTTTTCTTCACTCCACTATGCCAATTTTGCCTCAGTGTAAATGGATCGGTTGGAGTTACATTTGTGTAAAACTAGTCCACTTATGTGGCTCAAGCCCTGGGCCTATAGGTCCACCAATTCCAAAGGGTTAAATTAGAGGTTTGGTAATGTTAATTTACAATGTTTTGTCTTCTTTAATGAAGCAGGTTTCCAATATTTTTCACAGAACTGGCTAGTGATTACAACATAATGTTCTAAGGTTCTGGGTTAGTGAGGAACATAATTCATAGTATAAATCCAATACATCTCTTTTATCAACCAATGTGGTCCATCTTGAAGTAATTGCTTTTGTCAGTGAAGGCATCTTTATTTTATCTCCATCTGCTTTTAAGACTGAGGATTATTTTGTGGGGAGCAAGAAGGGTAAAGAGGTAGAGATTGTTACTATCTTATCTATTTACCATAGGTGTGTATATTTTGCCTTTGGTTGGATGGTGCTATTCTGTCTTCCCATTGTTTAAGGTTCAAAGCCACTTAGCAAGGATTTTACATCCAGCAATATTAGACATAGATGATGCAGCTATTGGCATATAAGACCACTTTGATTTTTTGTCTCCACATGTATAAACAAGTGGAAATATGTTCAATAATGTTTCTGGATATGCTACTAAAGTAGGGGTGCCCCTAATGTGATTAGCACACTCTGTGTAAATAAATGGAGAAACACCCCCAGAGAATCACTATAAATAATTATCACTATATTCAGTAACTGCAGTACATCGTTTGACAGCATGTTATTCTTTTCTTTGTTTATTCTTATGTATTTTTAACTTCATAAAAAACTTCTGTCATCCAGGCCTCAACATCACACAAATAATTACTTAAAATGATAACACTGTTAACAGAATGAGCGATCATTAGCATTTGTTAGTAAATGTCCCAAAAACACTTCACCTGGCTTCAAGTTTAAAACTCAATCCAGCCTGGAGAGTTCGCAAAGGTCCATGAGTCCATTTGAACAAAAGCTGGGCCCATTTTCAAGTGGCTCTTGGCTGATATATAGTTCTAGGTAAAGAGCACAGTTTGATATTAATATAATTAAAGGGTCTGAGTACAAAATCTGCATTTATTAATATATGGGGCAGAAATTGCACTTGTGGTTATCCATTCAGTGCACACCGATGCATACTTGGTACAGGGTTATTGGATACATTCACAAACATTGACAGTGCAACGAAGGCAACGAAAATTGGGCCAAGTAGAGAATAGATAGCCGTGCATAGTAAAAATAGTACTGACATTCATGGGCAATATACTTTCCCCTTTTCTAGAGGGAGCAAAAAATATAATGTAGTCTAACAAGGGACAGAAAGAGAAAATAGCATCCTGTAAAACTCTTCAGAATTAAAAAACTATCCCATATCGTTATCATCACTTAACAGATTAAGTGAGTGTCTTTAGTCCTTAACCCTAGTTTTGACTGCAGCTCAGCCCCAAACATCTATCTTTCTAATCATATGGCAATGGACAGATCTTTAATGAAGTTTAAGGATCCTGTAGAAGTGATCTGTCCTGTGCCAGTTTGCAGGGCACTAATCCACCATGAGTTACAACTAGTTTGTCAGTCAGCTAAGGCTTAAACAAGTGAAGAATGAGAATATTTTATTGCTTCCTTTGGGGCTTTAATTAGTTTTCAGTCTGTAGTGCTGATCCTGTTCACTTTCAAGTTCCAGAGAGAGAAAGGGACAGAGTGAATAAATGGGGGAAATCAGAAAGACAGCTGGAGCTCAGAACAGCATCCACATCTCTTTTCTTGGGTTCAATACTGTTCAATACTTTCATTAATTACTTGGATAATGGAATGGAGAATATGCTTATAAAACATGCAGATGACACCAAGCTGGGAGGGGTTGTGAGCACTTTGGAGGACGGGATTAGAATTAAAAATGTTCTTGATAAATGGGAGAATTGATCTGAAATCAATTAGATAAAATTAATTGAAGACAAGTGCAAAGTACAATACTTTACTCAACTACAAAATGGGGAATAACTGGCTAGGTCAGGAATTGGCAACTTTTGGCCCGCGGCCCGCCAGGGTAAGTCCTCTGGCAGGCTGGGCTGGTTGGTTTACCTGCCGCGTCCTCAGGTTCAGCCGATCGCAGCTCCCACTGGCCGTGGTTTGCCATTCCGGGCCAATGGGGGCTTCCTGTAGCCCCCATTGGCCTGGAGCAGTGAACCGTGGCCAGTGGGAGCTGTGATCGGCCGAACCTGAGGACGCGGCAGGTAAACAAACTGGCCCAGCCCGCCAGGGGACTCACCCTGGCAGGCCATGTGCCAAAGGTTGCCGATCCCTGAGCTAGGCAATAGTACTGCAAAAAAGGAACTAGGGGTTATAGTAAATCACAAATTGAATATGAGTCAGCAATGTGATGCAGTTGCAAAAAAGGCAAATGTCATTCTGGGGTGTATTAACAGGAGTGTTGCAGGACTTCAATAAGATCAGACATAGGTGAGAGCTTTATTGCAGGAGTGAGTGGGTGAGATTCTGTGGCCTGCATTGTGCGGGAGGTCAGACTAGATGATCATAATGGTCCCTTCTGACCTTAATATCTATGTATCTATGTAAGACACAGGAGGTAATTGTCCTGCTCTACTCAGCACTGATGATGACTCACCTGGAGTACTGGGTCCAGTTCTAGGCACCACACTTTAAGAAAGATGGGGACACATTGAAGAAAGTCCAGAGGAGCGTAACAACAATTATGAAAGGTTTTGAATACCTGACCTTTGAGCAAAGGATAAAAAAAAAAGGGGGGGGGGGCGTAATTTGAGTCTTGAGAAAAGAAGACTGCAGGGGCAGGGGAAGAGGAAGAGACCTGATAAGAGTTTCTAAATATGTTAAGCACTGTTATAAAGAGGATGGTGATCCACTATTCTCCATGTCCACTAAAGGTAGGAGAAGTAACCAGTTTAATCTACAGCAAGGGAGATTTAAGACAGATATTAGGGAAAACTTTCTAACTATAAAGGATAGCTAAGCACCAGAATAGGCTTCCAGGGGAGACTGTGGAATTCCTGTTAATGGAGGCTTAAGAAGTTAGACAACCACCAGTCAGGGATATTCAAGGTATACTTGGTTCTGCCTCAGGTCATGATGTTGGACTAGATGACCTCTCAGGGTCCCTTCCAGCCCTATATTTCTATGATTTTATTATACTTTTGCCCATTTGGGGGTCTCTCCTGTAAGAGAAAACTTCATCCAGATGAAAATGTAACAAAATATTTGTTTTCTATGCATACAGAGCAAAACATATAGTTTCAACCTAAATTATTTTTAGTTTAAAAGAAAAGAAAGAACCAATGTAATTCTCCATGAGAGAGAAAGCGGAACATTTCTGTTATTCTGTAAAAGGCTTTATCCTGAATTCCTGAACAAACCTGTCTGCTAGCAAATCCAGGTAGGTTAACTTCTTCCATTTAAAAGTTCAGAATCATGACAACATACACCCAAAGAAAGCTAAACTTGTCAACTTCTACCACATAGGAGATGCCAGATGGATGTTTAGACTCAGCACCTTGTTCTCTGGCCACTCAGTGCTGGCAGCATATCAGAAAGAAAGTTTTTTTTTCTGTCATGGTGACACACCTTTCTTTGTAGCAGTACTGCTGTCTAATCAGGGAATAGATTTAAGATTTTCAATGTCATAATTGGCAGGATGGACTCAAAGGGTCTTTTCCAAATTAGCGGGATTTTTCTCTGAGGTGGGAAAGGCTTTTAGAGAAAGGTTGCTTTCGTGTGTATAATTTGGAAATGTGAAGCATATACTTGATTCAGGTTTGATTTGTCCTCCATCTTAGTATCTTACCAGGACTCACGTTCACACCTATAGGAGCCCCTTAATATGCATATTCAGAACATATAGAAGTAAAAAGAAACAAAATATTCATATGAACCCAACTATGTAAGCATAGAGAGCAAGTATGTATGCTGCATAGGACAAGTGATTTATCTTTTGCTCAAAGTGTAGTTTAATTCTGGAAGTGACTACAAAATGGCACTATAGCGTCTCACATGTTGCATTCTATGCTACCATATTCAACTTCTCAATTTAAAACAACACAAAACTTTTCTTTACCTCAACAGTCCTTCAAACTCAACCTGGAAACTGTCTTCTTTCTTGCTAATGCATCATCTCAATAAACCAGATTCAACTGACACATATAATAAGGGTAATTAAGGTACAGTTGAAGTTTAACTTGGATTATATCTCTGCTTCACCATAACTACACCTATAACAACTCTTAGCTGAGTCAAGTTTATTGATACTGATGCATGATTAGGAAAGAACAACCACTTCATCATCAGATCCCAGGGGCACTCTGCGAGGCTGGCAGAAAAAAATATCTTTTTACTTCTAAACATGAGCAAAGATTATATGAGCTGAAAAAGCCCAGAGCCCCCCATGTTTTTACAGCCACTTCTGAGAGTAGAACCAGACTTTAAATCATGACTGTACATACTAAGTAGTGATAGCAGCCTAATTTGTATTTATAATTTAAAGCATTACTGAAGAATCACTGAAAGAAGAAGAAATATAAACTCAGAATGTATACTTAACAATATTTGCTTAGCAGAAAGAGAAAAAACTGAATTGCTACTGTAGCTGGATATGAAATCTGAGCAGCTGGGGTAAAATTCTGAATTATTTATATGCTGTGTTATTAAAAGTAAACCAAATAAACACAAGGGAACACCAGTCATTCCATGTGTTTTTATGAAATCCCCCTCAGGTTATTTCTTTTATATTTTAATAGTTTGTCCAAGCAGATTGCAGGGCTGTTCAAGTGTCATGCTAATATTTTGGCATGTGCAATAAGAAGTGATGGAGTGTAACACTTTTTTGACACTGTTAGCAAGTGCTTATGAAAGTGCTTATACATATAATTGTCAAATTGTGTTAATTAGCACTGAAGGACCCTTCTGATTTGAAGTGTTCAAAAAATACACTAATCAGAGTGTCCACCAGGTGTTCTCTGTCTTAGGCACTTAAGAGGCACATGTTTAGAAGGCTGTAAAACACCATTTCAATTCAATGCACAGAGTTGCTATTGTTCCAATCCCATTAGTTCCCATATTTTCAAGTGTCTTCTTGACTAAGTTCAAAAATGTTAGCAGAATAATTGATCTGAATGTCACAGTATGTGATGATCACAACTCTAAAACAGATTAAGCAAATATAGAATATATTTTAATTAGAGCAGCTTTTACATAGTGTCTCAGGTGCAGAGCCCTATGGGAATTAGGCACCTAAATACCTTTAAGGATTTGAGCTCCAGTCGTTACCTCAATACCTTTTCTACAACTGTAGTCTCATAATTGCAATAAATAAATTTAAATGCAAACTACCCTGAGTCAGTTAAAGCTGACTCAGGGTATGACTATACTGCAATAAAAGAGTCACAGCCTAGCCTCGGCTTGCCTGGGTCAGCTGACTTCGGCTTGGGGGGGGGCAAGATGTGGGGTTATAAAATTCCAGTATACACTTTCAGGCTTGGGCTGGAGCTAGGCTCTGAGATCCCGTGATAGGGGAGCATCTCAGACTCTGGACTCCAGCCCAAGCCCAAAGGTCTACACTGTAATTTTATAGCCCCCTCAGCTGGAGCCCCTCAAGTCTAAGTCAGCTGACTCAGGCTCTGAGATGTAGTGTGGGTTTTTGATTGCAGTATTAGCCTTGGGGTCAGATTCTACCCTGTGTGAGCTTTCCCATGTAGGGAGCAAGGAACTCCATGGATTTTAACTCATGGACTTTTCTCCCAAATATGATGTCTCAGGCCATGCAAAAGCTCAGTGCTACTGTCTATCTACCTGACTCTTCTTATGCCAGCATAGTTTTATAAAGATAGATACTCTTTAGGGCTGCATTTCTCTCAAGATTATTCCATCAAGGATGAGCTAAGTACACTGAGCTAAGTAGACATTATTTTATGAGGGGGATCACAAAGATATTAGCCATACCCTGGGTTCCACACTGAAGTACCATATCCTCCTCCCCACCCCTTGCCCCTCAGATATTGAAAACTCATTTAATGGAAAAGGCTTCATTGCTTTGTATGAATGTGCTTCCTGAATAATAAATGTCCCGTGCCCTCCCAAAGGTAGTGTATAGTGATAGCTCTGAGCCAGTGTGTGCATATGTCCCCTGGAGTCAACAATGTCTTTTGGATTGAGCGTTGTCCTGTGAAACTGGAACTCCTCCTGTGCTCTCTTCCGACCTCTCTGATTTTATTTTTACATACCACTTTATAAACATTAGTTATGCCTCACAACAATCCTGGAAGACAGATAAATATTATATTCCCATTTCATAGATGAGGAAAATTAAGACTGAAAGTGGCTAAAGTCAAGTTTGTCAAAGGCACAAATGAGAGGTAAGCACACAACTCTCAATAACTTTAACTGTGACCACCTCTCTTCTAGGACTGGAGTATATGAGTAAATAAAACAAGTTGGACTAAGAATCTACTCAGACTCCGTATCACTGATTTCTGTTCTAGCATGAAGCTGACCTGCAAGGCCCTGACTGTGGCTGCTACTCAGCTAAGGGTGATACTTAGGGCTGGATAAAAATGTTTTTGATTGATACTGTTTTTTGACAGAAAATTGAAATTTCAACTACATTAAATTGTTTGCTAAAAGTATCTATTTTATATAGAAAATTTTGATTTTTTCAATGAAAAACTGAACCCCAAGCCTGAAGTGTTTTGATTTGGAACTACTATGGTGCCCCCAGAGAGGTGTAGTTCTGTTGCCTTGTGTCCCCATACTTCTCTATTGGCTGAACTCCTGGACAGATTACATAAATGATTTAAATTAAAGGCTGAATCTGGACTGAATCCTTGCTTTGTCTGAAAATAAATCAGACACTGACCAAAGTTTTCTTTGAAATATTGCTTAGTTTCCTGTATTAAAAAGGTGTATTTGTGTTGTTCGTGGGGAGAGGATTTTTACATTCTAAATGAAATCATCTATAATGCATCTTGTATGCTCCCCAATGAAACATATGACCTCTGATCTATTTCTGCCAACATCTTTATCATCCTTTATTATCAGAACTTAATACTCAGTAAAATGGCCTTGTATTTCACATCTTATGCCAAATATAAGTTATTTTCTTTCTTAGAATTTCAGGTGTTGTGGGGAAACATCCAAGAATATCTCAGCACTGCTGTTTTGGAACTTTTCCATGATCAGAGGAACATGGCTGAGGTTTCTTCAAAAGTTAAAGCATATGACTGTGCTGTAATGCAAGAGGAAGGGGACATGGGAAACAGAGAAAACAAACTTGTTAAGAAGGGCTAAAAATAGTAAATGACAGCACAGACACTTAGTCACTCCCAGTGGTTATGAACTGCTGTACTGTAGGGATGCCTTAGCCATCCCCTCTTCCTTCCATCCATACCTGTTGCACCAGTACTGGACTTGGGATAGCATAAGAAGTTCTACAGTAGTTATATGCTACCTGAGGAAGCGGGTGGGAGGAATTTTCATGAGGCCAGTTAAACTGGCTATAGTACTCTGTCTTTTGAGTGCTTGACTTTGCAACCCTAATGTTTTTGTAACATAGTTTTTTGCAAACCCATCAGAGCCTCTTGGAGGGGCACCTACAGGATCCAGAAGGATGGAGTGTGCTGCCCTTGCAGAACTCCCTCATCACAAACACACCTTCCCCTATGTGTAGAAATGCAGAGAAGAACCATTAATTATAAAATCATTAACAATCATAAACTGATCCACCTCTTTACAGACAAAGGTGGGGAGGCTTCTTGCAGTGGTTGCTCTAAAAAAAAAAGATCCTTCCTTAACTTCTTACATCCTGCTTCTGTGAGACAGGCTTCAGTGTAATAATCCTGGCTCCCTACTAATGCAAACCTTAGGGTACTGGTTTACACATCTGCCATTTCCCACTTGATCTCTCTCTTTTCTGTTCTTTCCCCCTCCTTCTTTGTCTTCTTTTTTACAATTACTTTTACATTTGATTTTGGTTTTATTATTTTTAGTATAGCACATCTACAACCACAACTTTCAAATACCGGCAAAGAAAATAGTCCTGAAGGTCACCTTTGCATAATAAAGAAGCTCCAGACTTTTTTTTTGATGAATGAGATTTTGAGTTAATAATATGGAGCAGCTGCTCTCAGCAGAATTCCAGCCATAAAAATCTGAAAACTCTTTCCCTTGCAACATACCTAAGCCAAGCCATCTAAATCTACATCTGCCTCAAATCACTGGCAGGTAAAATTTGCCTCTCCCAGCAGAGAAATCTACTCCCAATAGGTCATTTTTATGTCTTGGAGGCAAGGCAAACAAACATTTGGGTTCAGTTTGAGTTTGCAGTATTGCCAACCTCAAATGTTCAAAAATCATGAGTCAGACTCCCCCAAAATCATGAGATTATGTAAAAATAATAGATTTGGGGTTCTTTTCATTTGCCTTCTGCTTTGTGGGCCTTTAGGGACACATTTTGATTAGACACACATTTTGAAGCTTTCTCCATAGCCTAGAAACTTAATTTTTCTTGAAGAATGAAGGCTGCAATCATTGCATATCCACTTGACTCCAGGAGCTAGAGCTTTAAGAAAAATAATCATCATCATGGCAAAATCATAAGAGTTGGTAACACTGAGGTTTCTCCCAAAAGTTCATCTGAACTTTAGCATTTCTTGTTTAGTTCCCGTGTACCGTTTTTTACACTGTGTGCTGTTTGCTGGCAATGAACAAGAGTCTTAAAATGGATATTGGTTTGTACATGAGTATCTTTCAATTTGTGCAGTTGTAAATTAAGTGTATTGAGGTAAAATTATGTCAAAACCTCCTACATCTGGTGTCTGCACAGCAATTCAGGTAAGGCAACAATATTCAGGTAAGTTCCAGTATGCAAGCTAGAAAATCGTGAGATTTTTCAGGATGAGCACATTTAATGGTCGAGTGTTCCTCACCCATTCCCTGTCGTCATTATTACATCATCAACTTTCAATAGATATAATAATTATTATTTTTTCTAAAAAGTACAAATAGTGCTAGAGAAGTAAGATGACAAGTTATATTCCACTTTTACTTAAATAAATTCTACTTAATAATTTCCATGTAGTTTGCTTCTAGATAGAAGATGTCATTCAAAAATTGTACACTGGCAAAATTATTCTCTGGTGTCACATTTTCTCTATTCTGCACTCTAACATGTGCATGCACATGTGTGTGCATGTGTGCGCGCACACACACACTCCAATTCTATATGTTCTTGATTTGGAAAATATTTTCCAATCACGTCATAAGATTCAGAGCAGAAATATCAGCTAATCAGGCTACTGACAATATTCATTGGCATGTTTTTCTCCTTTTACCTTTTCATAAAATCATAGAAGATTAGGGTTGGAAGAGACCCCAGGAGGTCATCTAGTCCAACCCCCTGCTCAAAGCAAGACCAACACCAACTAAGTCATCCCAGCCAGGGCTTTCTCAAGCCGCGTCTTAAAAACCTCTAAGGATGAAGATTCCACCACCTCCCTAGGTAACCCATTCCAGTGCTTCACCACCCTCGTAGTGAAATAGTGTTTCCTAATATCCAACCTAGGCCTCCCTCACTACAACCTGAGACCATTGCTCCTTCTTCTGTCATTTTTCACCACTGAGAACAGCCGAGCTCCATCCTCTTTGGAACCCCCCCTTCAGGTAGTTGAAGGCTGCTATCAAATCCCCCCTCACTCTTCTCTTCTGCAGACTAAACAAGCCCAGTTCCCTCAGCCTCTCCTCGTAATTCATGTGCCCCAGCCCCCTGATTATTTTTGTTGCCCTCCGCTGGGCTCTCTCCAATTTTTCCACATCCCTTCTGTAGTGGGGGCCCAAAACTGGATGGAATACTTCAGATGTGGCCTCACCAGTGCCGAATAGAGGGGAATAATCACTTCCCTTGATCTGCTGGACTAGATGACCTCCTGAGGTCCCTTCCAACCCTGATATTCTATGATTCTATGCTGGCAATCCTCCTACTAATACAGCCCAATATGCCACTGGCCTTCTTGGCAACAAGGGCACACTGCTGACTCATATCCAGCTTCTCATCCACTGTAAGCCCCAGGTCCTTTTCTGGAGAACTCCTGCTTAGCCAGTTTTCACCCTTCCCAGTGAACCGTCCTTTATCCTGCCCCTTTAACCTCCCTGTACTTTACACCATTACCACTTGATCATTTGCTTCCCCTTATAACCCTCAGCCTCAACTTCACTTGAAGGCTGGTTCAAAGAAGACTCCATGGTGGTCTCCTCACCTATTTTTGTCTTCTGATTTAAATGTGCTTACTGCAGCTTGGATGTCTTTTAAAGTTTCCAAAATATTGAAAAATGCTTTGCTAAGAGACTCCTGAAAAGCTTCTTCCTTTTTCTCTCTGCTGTTCTCCCCTTCCCCAAGAGACAACTCCCTATGTTCCAAGAAGCCCTTACCACCATAAATCTTCTTCTCTCATCTTTAAAGCCATTACTTCTCAGAACAATATTATAGATGCACATCTTTTATGCTACTCTTGATATGAGGGTTTCTTGCAAGTCTCCATTCTGTAACACTCCACTCTTCAGAGTTTTTTTCCCCCTTGACAGAGGTGCCATACTGCTTTGTGGGCATATGGAAGGCAACGTAAAGGAGAGATTCAGAAATGATCATGCTCAGCAGATGCTGACAAAATAAAGGAGGAAGAGTAGCTGAGTCTTGCTGCAGCAGGAATAAAGTAGCATAAGAAGTCAGGATAGAAAGTGAAGCTGGGTGGGAGGGTTAGAGCAGCTGGTTTAGGATGTGGGGGATTTCTCTTTGTAGTCAGGGAAATGGCTAAGCAGGAAATACAAATAAACAAAATAAAATAAAATAGATGTGGAGAATCTAAAACTTTTGGAGCTTAGATAAAATTTTCAGCATAGTTTTGGTCTATTCACCTGTAGTCCTGAGGTTGCTTCTAACCTTTGGCCTTCTACATGGCAGCACAATATCCTACTATCAAGTCACTGAGATGGCCAATGTATTTCAACCATAGTAAAAATTATTATAATATGAGACACCATAAGACATCTAGTAGTAAAATATAGTACTAAACACAATTCTAAGACATCCAAAGCTGCTGATATCAAATAATTGGTGTTCCCCATCCATTTTTGGGGAGCAAGAAGGGGATAAATAGAGATGAAATATAGGAATTGAGGTCCTGATTCTGACTTCACCTACAACAATATAAATAAGAAGTAACTCAGCTGAAACCAACAGAAAGATTCCAGTGTTAAATTAATGCAGGAGGAGAATTGGACCTGAAGTATTCAAATATACCTAAACACTGCTTGTACAAATACAAAAGGCATGTGCAAAACTGTGATAAGAGTATGTGAAAGTAGGCACCTAAATGCACATGCAAAAAATGTGTTTGGACTTTGGGCCTCTATTTCTGAACATCAGAATCTGTGAATTATTCTGATCAGATGCTGTAGCCATCAAGCTCTTAACTTTAAAGATACGGCCTTGTGCTCTATCAAGAACTGACTACCCACAGTGAATGTACTGAAAACTCAATTTTCTACACATTTTAAAGTGTAATTTCAGTATAATTTCTGTTTTAAAAGCTGACCTCCTGCACTTTTATTTGATCTTCATGGTATTACAATTTTTGACATTGTGATTAGCAATTTTTTTTGGTTGTTTTTGCTCATACAGTTAAGATATTTCATATGATGATTACCCAGAATGATACTGATTATGACTATGTGCAAGAACCAACACCTGTACTACGAATCAGGCACTGTCAGGTGGATTACAGCTCATTGTATATTTACTGTATGCATTTAACAAGGTAAATAAATATCCATTTGCAAATGACAATTATGTGCACAAAAGTAGATGTGCAAATGCATATCGTTCTTGTCTCTCATTTAACAGATATCTGGCTGTGTGGTGGTTTTGTGATGTGGACAAATACTTACTGGGGACCAGGCTGAGGAACTCTCACATTCATGTTCCATCTTGAACAAATCCATATTTGAAATCACCTTTTCTTCAAGTGCAGCATTTTCCTATTAACCTATTTCTCCATCTGGTGTCATAGCTCCTAAACTTTCTCATAGTGTTGTAACTCATGCCTGTTGACACATAGTATGTTAAATATAAACCAAATGTTGCAGACATTTAAGAGATGATGTCTTACAGATATTACAGGAGAAATTGTAAAGTAAACATTGGCTGACAATTTTTTCTCCACCTAATAGAACAATAGACAAGTGGAATAACTTTATTCTCAGTGTGAATTTGAGAATGGTTGATATATTTTGTTTCTTAACCTTCAGATAAGCTTTACTTCATGTCCTTCAAATTGACTCTACTAATGTCCAAAATATTGATTTGCCTTCATACTCTGAAAAGTACATCTGCACAGATGGGCAGTTTCATGTGCTTTTGATTAACTTAAAAAAAATAAAAAAACCCACACACCTTCCTCACTCCATCCAGTTTATGCTGGTTTTGTTTTACAATATTATGGTTTATAAAATTCTGTCAAACTGTGTTACTGTTTGATCATTATAAGAACAATCAGAGTAAGTGTTGCCAGTTACATTTTCTCATCCCAGCCAAGCCATAGTGTATATATGCTACATGATATAAGGAAACACAGAGTCTGATTACTGTGCAAAGTACAGCATAGTGGGCAATACAATTCATCGTTAATGTCACCATGGATTTTAAGCAGGCTTGTGCACAACCTCATGGGGGATGCGGGCGGGGAATAAAAATCCACCCAAACCCCAAACCAAAAACAAACAAAGCCACTAGAAATCACACAACATATGTATATTCTTGTACTATAACCTCCTTTGCTAACCCAGAGAGATTGTTGCCATCCCATTTTCCTGCTACCTCCATCGCAGGCTGAGGAAAGGTTTTTTTAAACATCTTTTCTTGAACTGGAACAGTAAGCTTTTCCACTTATTTCCTAGAAGAGCTTAACTTCCTTAGATAGAAACACCAACCCTACCCCATCCCAAAAGTTTGAAAAGCTGAAATTAAATATAAAATGAGCCAAAGATGAAGGTATAAAATCTACCATGTTAGCACTTTTGTACAATAAAGCAGAGCTGAACACGGGGGAGAAGTTCAGGGACTCGAATAAAGCAAACTAACATCCATAAGATAAATTTGATTTCAATTGCCACTAGTTACTCTACCTAACAGAAAATGCCATGACCTATAAACTACCGCATCTCTTCCTGTTTTCAAAATGAACCTTACACCACTGTATGAATTTGGCTCAAATGGAGCTTGGAAAAGGTGGTCATTTCTCTTTTTTGTGTTTCTTAGCTGAATGTTTATGGTCTCTTTTCTTTGAAGGCAGGGTGTGCACCTTTGGCATTTAGAAAAGAACACTTTTGTTTTTGAGTTTTCAGAAAAAAAGAGGAAATGAGCTAATATTAATAAAGCATAATCTCAAATGTCTTCTAAATTGAATGATGTATCTGTAAGGAGCTTGATAAATCATAATCAAGTACATAACATGCATTTCGCTGATGGAAACTGAATCCACATAGATGGAGAACAAAAAACTACAGTGGCTGGCAGCTACCTCAAATTATGATCTTGTCAGATCTCACAAGCCAAACAGGGCTGCAACAAGTCTGAATTTAAATAGATGAACCTCCAAAGACAACCTATTGCTGGTGCTACCTAAGCATTTGTCTGATATACTTTTGAACGAATGCCTCACATTGTCTTTTATCAGCTATAACTACACAGCTACAACTACATTGCACGCATCAAGTGGATATGACATTTTCTTTCAGATTTTTGAAAAAATTCATATATAGTGGTATTGTATGGTCTTTAATTAATTGCACTCAGCAAGTGATTTCATTTCCGTTGTAGCCAAAATGATCATTGCATATTGTGTGTGCATGTGTATGTGTATCAGTTTATTGTTTGAAAGACACACCGTGGTTCTTTTTTGACCTGCTATCTCTACTCTTTTCTCACTTTGAGAAGAGTCACCAGAGACAACATGCTAAGTAAATAGATTTGGTTCTTTCCTTGTTCACATGATAGTCTGCGGTCTGGATAATTCTAGTGGTAAATATGAATATTACTATCTGAATTTGATATATAATGTGATGAAAAGTACAGTTTTGGACAAATTACCGTATCTTTTTAGCCTATTTGTAAATAGCGCAGAGTAACTACTATGCGAATAACTGGGTCTTTCAAAGCTTGCACTACTTTGTTTATAGTTAATAGAAGTTTATAAATATTTAAAACATTTTTATACTGATGACTTCATTCAATACAACTGTTTTTGTTGTTTATGCCATATAGCAATGAGATTATCCACTGACATAAGCCTATAAAACATGCACAAATCAAACAAAAAGAAAAAGATTACAAGAAAACATGAAAACCCATTAAAAATCTTGCAATAGGGTCTTAAGGCCAAGAAAAGCAGACAAGCTTTTCACACTGTTCTGAAAACTGCAGGTAATGGATTCCCTTGGTATGGGAGTTAAAAAGGAAAGCACGTTCCATATTCTTGTTGCAAAATGCAAAAGTCTCTTTCCAGCAGTTCTAATTAGATTAGTAAATTCTGTTCCCGAAGACCAGAGGAATCAAACAGTATGCAAGGTGAAAAAGGAGACATATGAACTGCAAATCTAGAGGAAAAGGGGAGAGGGAGAGTGTATTTTGAATGTTTTACACCAAAACATAGGCATTTAGAATGATTTATTATTAGTTTCATATGTTTTATCTTTATTCATTTATTTTATTCTTTCTTAGCTAATTCAAAGGGAATTTGGGTTTGAAGTTTAATAATTGTCACATGGGCTTACAATTTGTAGGCTCTATGAAATAAGCAAGCTTTTAGGAGTAATTTGAATGAGGAGGGGGTGGTATCTTTGAGAACTGATATTCTGATATCAGAGGGGGCAGATTGGGAAGGGAACAGTGATGGGAGACAGAAAGAAGAGACAAATGGGGCATTGAGAATTGCATCACTGAGGAATTAGCCATATACTTCTCATGGCCAGTGAATGAATATGTAGCTGCAGTAGATTTTCAACCAAAATGGCTCAAATTAATATTTTAGGGATTTCTTCTTTGCTTCTCTGAAACTGACCCCTAAATCCTACTTACCAAGTCCCTCAAATTTTATTTTAAATGATCTCAGAGTTTCCATGTGACTCCACTCCACTGCTATGCCTGTCTACAAGTAATAAGCACCAACACTTTCTACTTTTTACCTTTTACACCATTTGATTCCAATTCCCCCCTTTACTTTCTGTCTCCAACCTAAAAAGGTAGCCTGTAATTCATCACCATTCAGAAAAATGTGTGATCTCATGGATCCTGCATGTTGTAAAATATTGTTGTTGTTTTTTGTAGGAAGACAGATGTCTGTACACCATTAAACTAGTAAATCTTGTAATTTTTCAGACGGTTGCCAAGCAAGTCATGAGTGTTTCAAACCTTCCACAATCTGTTTGATATATCAAGAGGAAGCTATAGTAAACTATCCACCAGGTTAGCTAGCACAGATTATAGAAAACTAGCATCAAATGCATGACATTTATATACTATAACCTCACTTTAAGTTCCATGCTACGACAAGTACAGTAACATTAGAGAGGGCAAAGCTTGAGAACACTGATTGTGACCATATGTGGAAAGAAGGTAATTTATTTTTAGCATTGTATTTCTATATTTTAATGTAATTCCACCACCCAGCACACGTGCGTGTCCAAAACATTATCTAATATTTAAACAACTGCCATGAATAAAAGCCAGAAAAGGGAAGTATGCTTGTTTTACAGCATGTTAGGGGATAAAAGGTGTGTGATGGGGAGAGGTGGTGTGGGTGAGAATTGGCTATTTACACACCCTCTAGAATCAGTGGTCTAGATTCTACTCTCTACTGCACCAGTGTAAATCTAAAATTTACTCTGGTGGATGGAACAAAAAGCAATCAGTACTTCTATTACAATATTCCACAGACTGGCATCTTTAAGGGGAAAAAAGCAGTGGTCAGTGATATTACCATGAGCAATGGTCCAATCTCTGTTCCTCCTGTACTGAATAAACACATCAAAAACTACTATAAAATGAATGACAAACAAGACAAAAAGCAAAATTTCTAATGCTGCCTCAGCCTCCCTGCAGTACCCGCAAGTTCATGAGAGTACATTTATAGCTTGCATGCTCAGATATTACATTTTTAAATATAGGTGTGCAGGTATTGCAAAGTGCTCATGCAAGTGATGGCCTGTATGAAGTTTAATAAATGCAAAAGGAGGACATTCTTGAGAAACGGCCCTTAAAGTCCTACAGCTGGAATTATCACTCACATCTCTTCAAATTACATTTGAACAAATCTCTTAACTACAAAGAAAAGCGAACAACTTTAAACAAGGTGGTTAGGGACTATTTAGAAAAGCTGGACGTGCACAAGTCCATGGGGCCGGACGAGTTGCATCCGAGAGTGCTAAAGGAATTGGCGGCTGTGATTGCAGAGCCATTGGCCATTATCTTTGAAAACTCGGGGCGAACTGGGGAAGTCCCAGATGACTGGAAAAAGGCTAATGTAGTGCCAATCTTTAAAAAAGGGAAGAAGGAGGCTCCTGGGAACTACAGGCCAGTCAGCCTCACCTCAGTCCCCGGAAAAATCATGGAGCAGGTCCTCAAAGAATCAATCCTGAAGCACTTACATGAGAGGAAAGTGATCAGGAACAGTCAGCATGGATTCACCAAGGGTAGGTCATGCCTGACTAATCTAATCGCCTTCTATGATGAGATTACTGGTTCTGTGGATGAAGGGAAAGCAGTGGATGTATTGTTTCTTGACTTTAGCAAAGCTTTTGACACTGTCTCCCACAGTATTCTTGTCAGCAAGTTAAAGAAGTATGGGCTGGATGAATGCACTATAAGGTGGGTAGAAAGTTGGCTAGATTGTCGGGCTCAACGGGTAGTGATCAATGGCTCCATGTCTAGTTGGCAGCCGGTGTCAAGTGGAGTGCCCCAGGGGTCAGTCCTGGGGCCGGTTTTGTTCAACATCTTCATAAATGATCTGGAGGATGGTGTGGATTGCACTCTCAGCAAATTTGCGGATGATACTAAACTGGGAGGAGAGGTAGATATGCCGGAGGGCAAGGATAGGATACAGAGGGACCTAGACAAATTGGGGGATTGGGCCAAAAGAAATCTGATGAGGTTCAATAAGGATAAGTGCAGGGTCCTGCACTTAGGACGGAAGAACCCAATGCACAGCTACAGACTAGGGACTGAATGGCTAGGCAGCAGTTCTGCGGAAAAGGACCTAGGGTTGACAGTGGACGAGAAGCTGGATATGAGTCAGCAGTGTGCACTTGTTGCCAAGAAGGCCAATGGCATTTTGGGATGTATAAGTAGGGGCATAGCGAGCAGATCGAGGGACGTGATCGTTCCCCTCTATTCGACATTGGTGAGGCCTCATCTGGAGTACTGTGTCCAGTTTTGGGCCCCACACTACAAGAAGGATGTGGATAAATTGGAGAGAGTCCAGCGAAGAGCAACAAAAATGATTAGGGGTCTGGAACACATGACTTATGAGGAGAGGCTGAGGGAACTGGGAATGTTTAGTCTACAGAAGAGAAGAATGAGGGGGCATTTGATAGCTGCTTTCAACTACCTGAGAGGTGGTTCCAGAGAGGATGGTTCTAGACTATTCTCAGTGGTAGAAGAGGACAGGACAAGGAGTAATGGTCTCAAGTTGCAGTGGGGGAGGTTTAGGTTGGATATTAGGAAAAACTTTTTCACTAGGAGGGTGGTGAAACACTGGAATGCGTTACCTAGGGAGGTGGTAGAATCTCCTTCCTTAGAAGTTTTTAAGGTCAGGCTTGACAAAGCCCTGGCTGGGATGATTTAATTGGGGATTGGTCCTGCTTTGAGCAGGGGGTTGGACTAGATGACCTCCTGAGGTCCCTTCCAACCCTGATATTCTATGATTCTATGATTCTATGAATCAATTCACTATTGGGGGAGAAGAATCAGCACTCATATTTTGCTTAAGTGTTTGGAGTTATGAGTAGGAGACATAGCTGCTACATAGACTGATAAAACTCCTGACGCTGAATGTGCAAGTAAGACATAATCTCTGATGGAAAACTGACAAAAGCAAAGGCTTCCTTTAGTTTTGCATCACTAAAATGATTTCAGCAAAGAGACTAACTGCAGTAATGTACTAAGGACAGGTTGGAAGAAGAGATAATGGTCCTTTAACTATCTTTCAGAATTACAAACATTAAGCAGCAAGGGGGTAGTCAAGCATGGTCTACACACAACCTATAGAGAACTGGGCAATTAAGCTTCTGATACTGTCATATTATTAATTAGAGCTGGCCAAATTTAAAAAAAGAAAAAAGAGCCTTTAAAATATATATATATAATAGATGATGTTGCCAAAACATTCATTTTTCATAAATATGGTGCCTTTTATCCATACTTATTTCAGATAGCTTCTAAAAATTATCGAAAATGTTTTCAAATGATTATGGACACTTTTCATTTACATTGGAAAAGTTTTTAAAAGCCAAATAGGGCCCCCAAATACTTAAAAACATATAATGCTTAGCACACTCATTCATAAATACTATACATTTCTTGTGACTAAGACAAAGACAATATATTCAAAGAGGTAGTGCCTAATGAATGAACATCATAATTGAGAAGACTATATGCAATTCAATAAAGTTTAGACTTTAAATTTAATATTACTAATGAACAGAACGTTGGCAGTAAACTAGATTCTAAAGACTTCAACTCCTATGTAAAGCTAGAAATCTAATGCTACAAGGCATAATTTTATGTATAATTATATTTCTATTTCTATACAACCTTTCATCCCAGGAGTCCCAATATGCTTCACAACTATGAACCCAGTCCTGCAAAGTGCAGCCTAAACAAACACACTGCAAAAGGAGAGGAATTTTTGGCCAAAAATAGAATGGCAACTCCTAATCTTAGAAGAATGCTATGGAATATTTAATCTCTAGGAAAAGCAAAGGCAACCTTTGTTTTTAAGCTTTGTGTGGTACTCAGCCATCATAACTTGGAAGGATGAAGGGCAAAATTAGTGCTGCCAGGAATTGACCCTATGGTTCCATAGAAAGTAAGTATTCCAAGTCTGTTGCTTAGACCTCTAAACTATTCCCTCCAAGCTTAGATTTAAGAAGATCCTCATGTTTTCTGCCAATTTAGGTAAATCTGAACCAACTATATTGCTGGTAGCTGTATTATCTACTAAATAATTTCTCTTCGAGTAGGTTTAGTTTTAGTTAGGGATTGAGAGTGATTTGATGTGATAATTTAATTTGTTGACAAACAAACATTTGAGGAAAAAATGTATAATATAAACTTAGCAAACTGTAATGTGCATTTAACTTTGCTCTAATTTTAAATCTGGCTATTTCTTATACCACTGTCTGCCAGAATTAGGTAGTAAACTGATTTCATATTCAAAAGAATGTTTCCATTGAAAATACATGTTTAAAATTCTAATAAGATGTTGGATCTCATTCTCTTTGTGGAAACTATATTGCATTACATTAGTTACACTGCTAGAGAAATGGTGCATTTCATTTTCAGTATCTGTTTCAATTTAGCTAAAAGCATTACTCCCCTTTTATCGTGGGACAATAATGCTAAAATTAGTGTAATTCAGAGTGTCAGATTGCAGTTACTACATAGGTAGGTTTCCTATTAATTATTTATATATTTTGTCTTGTGCTTAATCAATTTCTTACCTGCCGTTATAGTGTGTTACAGACAGTTTGGAAGAGTAGATTGGAGTTCTATTGCTGTCCTGCGTCATTTTAAAATATAACTTATAGTGGTTATTTAGAGGACTATATTAAGTACATTAAAGCCATATGTGGAAATGCCTTATCAGCTCAGAGACCCATTATGATCAATATGTTTATTACTCATATTTAATAGAGTGAACTAAGCTGTAGATGATTACTGTTCCTGCCAGTTACCCGAAAATATGAGGTGCAGCACTTATTTTCAGACTGTTAGAATGTTTCAGTATTCTCAAGATATAGAAAGTATTTTCTTTGTTTTGTTATCTTCAAAGTTTGGAAAATGCTCTAGCAGCTGAAATCTTTTAGAAGATATTATGTCTAACCAGACTATAATTCAAAAATCTATAAAAGGTAAAACCCTGAATTTTAGTGCTTAAATGCTTTGCTAAATATGGATCCATGGAAAAAAAAAATGATGAGAACAGCGTGTGTCATTTGTCTTGGCAGGAGGACATATTATCTACCACAATTATGCATATTTCAAGAATAAAAATAAAAGTGGTCAGCACTCCAATAAGCACTGAAGCCTTGGCACTGTATAAAAACATTGGATTTTATAAGAGATTTGTATACAGTTGATCACAGAAATGATGGGAGATATTCCGCATAATATCATCCATTGTCTTAAACTCTAAACTGATAGGAACATTAGAAATTGAAGGAACAGGATGAGGCCATATCATCTCTGTAAGGCCAGAGAAACATAGAAGATAGAGATGAAATCCCTATTAGGTTTATCTAGTCCACTCCCTGCCACAGCAAGTCTGTTCTCAAGAGTTTATTTTCTAGGGGCCCAAATCACCAGTGGTTCTGAACACCTGCAACTCATCAATGGCTGTGCTCTGTATGTCTCATAATAAAATCCCAGTTCTTCATCCAGTCCTGTCTTAAGTGTCTCACACAATGGGGCTGCCACCACTTCCTAAGGAAAACCACACCAAAGCATAACTGATCTGAACACAGAGTGAATATCAGAAAAAAATGATCCTAATTGTTTCTTTTCTCAGTTGAGTTAACCCTAGCTAAACCGGGTCTGACCAAACTAAATAATAATCATTCTTGCTTGTTATTTATAGTCTGAAAATACTTATATGAAGTAACTATGTTTCCCTATTAATCAGCTAACTTATGCACAGTTATTTCAAACTTTCCTTAGAAGAATCTTGGTCACCAAAGCCATATATACTCTAAATCAACTATCACCTCTCTACACTCCTTTATCACTCTATATAGGTCCTTTTCAGGTTTTCTGTTTTTCAGGTTTCTCTTTAAGCCCTCATTGCCTTTAAGTTAGCAGGTTTATGTCACACACACTACTATAATCATCTCCCTAAACCCCAATACATGTATCTTCACAGCCATTTCTAAGGTCTCTGATTATACCATGTTAGCAAACAAATCTTAAAAAATCATGACTAAAATCATTCTTCAGATAAAACAGATCGATACTACTTGTATTGAAGTCGGTGGCAAAAGTCCCATGGCTTCAGTGGTGCAGGATCAGGCTACAATAAATAACTGAAATAGTTATTTTCAGATAAGAAAGAGATCACTCACACTTTGGGCTGGTCATTTTGTGTGTGTGTGTGTGTGTGTGTGTGTGTGTACATGCCAAAACATTTTTTGATGGAAAGTTGGTTTACTAAATGAATTTTTTGTGTGAAAAGTAACTGTTTTCAGCTGACAATTTCAATTTTTTGTCAAAAAATGGAATTCCTGAAAATAGAAATACTGTAATTTCAAAATGCCGGTGTGGTGATGTCTCATGGGAGTTTTAGTTTGGTTGCATCTTATCCCCATTCTCTTTATAAGCCAGGTTCCCCAGCTAGATTTCATCCCCATGATGCCCTGTGGCCAGAAGACTCCCATGACATACTGCTTCCCCTCAACAAGACAGTGTGGTGCCTCATGGGAGATGTAGTCTGATCAGGGGAACCCAACCTATAGAGGAGAATGGAAGAATAAAGCATATCAAAATTGATGGCATATCAAAACTGGGTTTCAGGCTAAATATTTTTGACAGAAAAGTCATTTTGATGGTGGGCGGATAAATAAATAAATAAATGGATGTTTTCTGACCAATTCTACTTACTTATATTTCAGATATACTAGACCCCTATCAGCCACTGAAAAACCAGTGAATGATGACTGTCGCTGCTGATGGGGACACTAAAGTTCAGCAGTGTTTCTAGGTGCTCGGATCTTCCACAAATAGGAACATAAATACAGTCCAAATTTTACTCTAAAAATTTCTGATAGGGTATTTGTTTTAACTGCCCCCTGATAGGGTGATTGGAAACTCCAAAGAGGCGCTATTCCATTTGTATTGTCTTCAGTTTCCAACAACAGCTGTTCTACCCCACCCATAGGTTTTCCCTAATCTTGTATCCTATTTAGTCCCAAATCTTCCCCTACACTTAAAGTTAGTTCCTCCCATCTGTTCTCCTTGATATATATTATCTTAAATTATTTATCCATAACAGATCTTTGCTTCGTTACTATGTTCCAGTTAAATCAATGATGCCAACATTCTTTGTGCTCATATGGTGCATGTCTAGTCTCCCTGTTTTCTTTGTCATGCATCTTGCATTTGTACACAGGCAAGATACTTAAAACACTTAAAACTTCCCCTGACCTCTCCATTACATTCTGGGTTTTTAATCCTATTTCATGAATGTTTTCTTTTAACATTCTTCCCTTTCCCCCTGCTCCCCCTTTAGACCTATGTTTCTGGTTTTACTGCTGAACATTATTTCCTCCAATCACATCAAATTCTCAGAGCTAAAACAAGCAGATAGGTGCACATTCTTTCTTCCTCTTTTCTGGCTTCTGTGAAGATCACTCTAAGATCCCTGCCCATTAGCTTAACTTTTGTCCACTAAAGCTCTATCTATTCCCTGAACCAATTCAGTGCATTGATGTCTCTTCTTTCCACACTGTATCCCATCCAATATATTCTCTTTCTAAACAAAGACTTCATTAATTTATTCCTGAAGGCTGAAACACTCATACATACACTTTCAGATTTTAATCTATCGCAAGCCTACGCAACCTAAGTTTGCTGGTGGCACCAGAAGTATTCCTGAAAACACTGCTTCTGTGGGCTGTTCTTAAACATATACTCCATTGTTCTTGCCGTATTCTTAACAATTTGTGATTTGGTGGAAGTCCAGTCCACTTTTACAGTGTTGCCACAATTTTTTTCCATAAAGAAATTTGTCACATCATGATTGTATCTATTCTCATTGGTCAAGCATGAGCCAGTGGAATCCCCAGATCCTGGCTGGAACCAGAGGAGAACTATACAACACTCTAGACAGCCTATCTTTAAAAATAAATCAATCAATAAATACACACATACACAACACACTTAGTTACACTTATATAAATAAGTTCAGTGAAGAAATGGGTGGTGCTCCAGATTCATGCCAGTGTAATTAATGTCAGTATCTAACCACCCAATATGCTTAGGCATTTAGGCATAAAACTTCCATTTAATTTAAAGTGCATGTTTTCAGATTGCAAACGTGGGCCTGATATATCTTCGGTTTCTGTGTACTAGCACTTTCTCTGTCTTCTGTGTAGTTTTCCTTTCTTCGTGACATATGGTCCCTGTTGTATGGCAAAGAGCTGGTTAAACCCCTGTTCTGGTTGGTCTATATACACTTGTTAGGTATCAGGAGAGTAGCCAACAGATCGCTGCATGTTGCTGTGTCGTTCATTAGCTGGTAACATAATCTGAACTACTCCAGGTGTCACATCCAAACAGAGACCACAAAATTGTAAATGTGGGGTTCTGAACATGGAGGTACACTTTATTCTTCTCTTTGTTCTTTTTACAAGTATTATGGCGAGCAGCCAAGCAGAAATCAGCATTTTACGGAGTGTCTCAGAACACAATAACAAATCTAAACAGCGGTCAACCTCATGCACTCTGATGTGGTTGTGTAATTTATATATTATGATAATCTGTTTTTAGTTTATCCTCCTAATTCAATAGTTCTTTCATTTAAATAATTGGCTGATTCCCCATCTATGTTGCGGTATATATACACCATTGTAAAACAAGGATATTATTAACTTGGAAAAAGTTATGGTGTAAATAAATATGCATATAAATTAATCTAAAAAAATAAACAAGAGAAATAATTGTGTATGAGTGAATGCACGTGAATGTCTTACAATATAGTTTGAGTATTTTTAGAAAAGAAAATCTCTGGGGGAGGAATTCACTTAAAACTGAAAGGAGCAAAAGCAATTATTTTTTTTAGTTTTTCTTGCAAAACAGAGTTTAACTTGTGGTGTACATAGTGTTTATTCGATTTCCTGGAAACTGCACCTTTAAATGGAAGAAGTTTGCGTATGCCTCTGCTGGGGTAGGGCTGTGCAGCAACTCAAGATGGACCCTCAGATGGAATGAGGAGCATGCTCTGCTTTCCCCTTTCATAGAAATGTTATGTCTGTTTTTTCCTTATTTTCTTCTTTGAGTCTAGAAAATGACAACTTTAAAACAATATAGAGCTTACCTTTACACTTCTTCTTCCTGTCGCCTTAGATTTAGGATAGTGCAATCTCCAATGCAAGCTGGGCTCAGCATATGCTCACTCTAGCCAAATTATGTCAGCCTCCTGTGCAGGGATGGAAGAGATGGCAAAGGCTACTTTTCACCCCCACTCTAGCGTCTGCACCCAAGCACAAGCAGCCACAGTTGTTAATAGCTGTAGCATGCTTTGGGGCCTGATTCTCCACTGCCTGTCACACTGTGCAATCATTTACACCTGTGCAAAGTGAGTGTAAAATGCCACCTTTCTAACTTAGTAGTATTTTGCAGCTACTTTTGTACAGGTAAGTGCATTGTAGCATCATAGATGTAAAACGCAACCCAGTCTCTCTCTCTGCCAGTGTAGGACATCCCCTTGCAATATATCATCTAGTGCTTTGTTTAGTCTAATGTCAAATATTAGAGCTAGGCAGAGAAAAGTATTTCTATTTCACGGAAAATTTAGATATTTCAAAATTTGGTTTTGTTCCAAATTGGAACAAAACCCAACATTTTTTAAATCTCTGCAAAAGGGAATACAGCCCAGGCTCTAGGACAGTCTGCCTGGTGGGCTGCCCTGGAGCTGTGGACCCTGGAAACCCTAGGGTCCTCAAATCCAAGGCAGTTCAGCAGGCAGACAGCCAAGGATCCAGGCAGGTGAACTGGCGGGAAACCAGACAGGGTCCTGACCAGTAAGAACCCTACCTAGGTTCCATAGAAACATTGTCAAAAATCTAACCAGCTCCATGAAATGTTTCAATTTTGATGAATCTGGCTTTTTCCATCAGATTTTTTCCAACCAGCTTCATTAGATATCTAATCAATGGGGTTTCTACCATTTCCATATCTTATTAGATCTCAGCAAGGTTTTCCTTATCTTCAACTTCAGTGCTCCCTTTGTAAATTCCATCCCATTACTCCTGCCAGAAGCTGGCAGTTCTACCCTAAATAAGTTTTTTCACTCTCTCTTTGCTTCTAACATCACTCAGATATTTGTCCCACGTAGTTGTTGCTTAGCCAAGCTATATATATTTTTCTTTTAGCCATTTCTCATAAACTCGTCTCTTCAGCTTCCTCAGCATTTTCAGGACTTTTCTCTGGCCTCATGGCCAGATTTAAAAACTGTTCCTAGTCTATATGGTTGTAATGCCAAACTTGAAAAAATGTTCTATATCTAGCTGATGCACACGAGTGCTTAAAAGAACAACTCAGAGGGGGGAATTGCCCCTTTATTTCAATGGGGTATTAACTAAACACAGAAGTAATGGCGTTGGGGACGGCCTGCAAAAATTGTTCCAACAGAGGACCATATATGTGGCAGGAAGAGAAGAGTGCAGACGGACCAAGCCTCTCACCCTAACAGAAACACATCAGATGCTGCACTAAACCAGGGTCACTCTTTCCTCTTTTTGCTCATGAAACAGCTACTTCCATTCCTGGGGACATAAGGGAGCTCCATGCTACTGTCCCTGACTCTATGGTAAGGGAATGGCTGTGGCACAGTGGCAGAGCCATGGGGATCCATGTTGTAGTGTGCCTAGGGCCCTGGCTTGTCTTAACCAGCCCTGCCTGGACTTCCTACGGTACTTCCATGTCTCCCTGCTAATCTATAAATGAACCTCTAAACCTCTTGTAGTTGGTTCATAACTAATTTTTGAACACTTAAACTCCCCCTCTCCCAACGATATTCACACTCCCAAATGTCATTGTTGGGCCTAGCACATTATAAAGCATATGCAGTGCAACGTCACAGTAATCTTCCTAAAGCGCTTTGTTTTAGTTATAGTCAGTAACCTAACAGATTGTTGCCATGGTATTATGTTAAACAAGCAAAAAAAAGTCACTACTACATCTTGCATTCTCTGTCTGGGTCTGTAACAAGGTATACTGGCCTCCTGTGAGCGCCCCTACGGTCCAGGTGTGTCTGCCCTCCTTCTCTAGCTGCGCTGCCTGCGGTGACCCCCTGCTGACAGTTAACTTTCTGAGCAGGTTTTCACTGACTCAGCCCTCTGGCCAAGTCACACACAGTCTGCAGGTGTACCACACAAACCCCTTCCAAGGTACAAGTTCAACAGGGCATATCTCAGAACTCTTAGCTAGGTCTCTTTATCTGTAGCCCTGTCCCTGGGATTGATTCTCAGCCTGTCCAGCATGGCCTATTCCAGTACCCTCGTTGGCAGTGTGTTCACCTGCAGCCCTCAGTGGGCTCAGGTTCTCAATCAGTCCATCTGGGCCTATCAGAGTACCATACTTCAAACTGTCTTTCAGCACTTTCTGGGCTCTCTTTCAAGTTGTCCCTGCTCTGGTATGGAGCAGTGCCCCCAGACTCTTTGCCTGTAGCCCCAGCTCTCCAGCTGAGTTACTCTTTAATTCAGTCTCCTTCCAGGGATTGTATCATAAATCCCACAAATGCTGACCCTTTATTGGGGTCTTCAGCCCCTTCCCTGGGCTGGTTTAATCTTCTCTTCTTCAGGGCCTTGGCGACTCTGCCTGTGGCTGGTGCGGTATGGGATGTTATCTGATTAAAATATGACCATATAGATCATTGTTGCAACCACTGTTATATATTTGCAACATATCTTGTACAAACTGTGGCATGTAAGATGTCTATGAAAAGGTGACGATTTGCTGGTTATGATTATGCTATCTGTATGCCTGTATCATTTTTATATTTGAAGTTATGAATATTGGCTCTATACCTGGATTTCAAATGTTTGTTCCTGGGGTAATACCCACAAGGTACTTAGCCAGCACATCTTGGAGGGATTATTCAAATTCACTGGCTCATCAAGAAACACTTAACTGACAACGGACCATGGGAGACACCCATCTACACTGACTGGACTGTCCTGCAAATGTGCTTTTTGAGGTATAGGTAGTGGCTTCTGCTGTGTCCTAACCTTCATGCATGGACATGTGACTTGCCCATGCGACTCCAAACAGTATCTTGTAACCCGTAATTTTCCACTAGCTGTGCTGAGGACTTTGTTTGAAACAATGGGTTTTCCTCCACAGGGTAGAAGACATACAAGGCCCTGGAAACCCCTCCATTTTGCCTCTATCCTGCTGCAGCCTCTTTTCTGCTCCAGCCTCTGGACTAATAAACTTATATTAAGGGAAGCATTCTAACCAAGGAACTGAGGGCCTTCCAATGATTTGGAAGCAGCCAGAGACTTGACTTAAGCCAGCAGTTTATTCCATCACTGCTACAAGCCTAAACCAAGAACTTTGCATTTATTGTATGTATTTGATTCTTTTAGCCAATTTTAACTCTCACCTTTCTTTCTTTCTTTTTATGAATAAACCTTTACATTTTAGATACTAAAGGATTGGCATCAGAGTGGTTTTTGGCTAATATCTAAGTTATATATTGACCTGAGTCTGTGGCTCATCCTTTGGGATCAGAAGAACCTTTTATTTGAAGAGATTGGTTTTAAAGAACTACTCATCTCTAAGTCTAGTGTTTTCAGTGTAATACAGGGACTGGAATGCCTAAGGAAACTGCCTTTTTGACTTCTTGTTAACTAGTGTTGTGAAACGGAAGTTTACTTTTATTGCTAGTTTGGTATATCCTATGGGGAATTAACCACAGGTCTTGTGGTGTATCTGCCCTATTTCTCAGCAGTTTGTCTTGAATTTGTTATCTTCGGTTGTGATCCTCTGAAGCACAGTTACAGGGGGACCTGGGCCCGCCCACTACTCCAGGTCCCAACCCAGGGACCCTGTAAGTAGCTGCAGTTGGCTGCTTCCCTTTAACTCTATGCTTCTGTTCCTTGGGCTACTTCCTTTGCTTTACCTTCATCCTTCAAGTCTTTCTTGCATTTCCAGAGCCAGCCAGGAGCACCTTCCTTGCGCCCTCGGTCCCTGCCAGTAACTGCTCTGTGCAGGTACTGGAACCATCCAGCAACTAACTATGTTCTGTCCAGTAGTTCCTTTTATATGAGCCTACTGGAGTCTGATTGGCTGTTTCCCACACAGCCACACTAGTCAGCATGGAGGACTCACCTCCACTGCTCCTGTTCTGGGGCAGAGGTTCAGGATAAGACCACGAAGCCTCCACCAGGGGGCCTCTAAACCTAATACATCCAATCACAAGACCTCAATGACCCCATCTTGTTTATTCAGCTTTCACTTTCTTATTTCCTGTGCTTTAAAAGCCCATATTAATTTCATATGCAGTATAGAAAGTGATGAGGCATAAATAGTACCTTCACTACCAAGCTCCACAGGAATGGAAATAATGCAGCTAGTTTACTAGTTGAATTTTCTAAGGCTTGAGAGAATAAATGAAATGACCTATAATTTATTTGACAACTTAAACTGAAGGGCAAAATTCTTCTGTCTGATCTACACTGTGGATCTTTAATCGCATATTCTGTACCCTGGAAGGCCAAATTATTCTGTCAGTTACAAACATGAAATAATTAAAGTTAATGGTGTTGCCCAAGTCTGACAGAACAGTTTATTCCAGCATATGCAATGTTGCAGTGTGTGTCATTGTGAAGGATTTTGTCCATAATCTTTGCTTGTCATTCAGCTTCCAAAAATCTGTGAATTAAAAGACTGAGATAATATGCACAAAAAGGCTGTTATTTATAGCCTGCCAGCCTTGGTTGGCATTGCTCTTTTTTAATTTATTTAGCAGAAAGATATAATGCAGAGAGATTAATGGACAGCAGTTATCCAAGAAAGGAAATATTATAATGTATAATATTTATCCAGTACTATGAAGTAACAGATGATTATGAAGTAGAAATTAGTTTCTGTATAGGTGTCTGTGTGTGCTTGTGTCTGAAAGGGATTGAACTTTTCACTCTGCACCTCTTAATTCAATAAGAAAGACAAAAGGCCAGAGGTCTTGAATAGAGCTACACTCATTAACACAACTTGAGGATGTAGCCCAAAGTCATTGTTATTTCTTGCTTTGATAAAAAAAAACACTTGTCACTAACAATCCTTCAGTTGTGACTAATTGTCACTAACAATCCACTGGTCTTCTTCGTACTGTGGTCAGCTTACCTGAAATGGGAGTAAGAAAGTAAATCTGCATTTTAAAGTTTTCTAGGCAATGGCTGTAATTTGGGGGTATTTTACCATCAGTCTTCTTTGATCTTTTATGGGAGAAAAATTCATGCAAAACCACAAAGCAGTTTGGTTTTTTGCTGGGGAGTTTGAATGACCCAGAATGGAAGGCAGGATGCATTTAGACCTCCTGGATCTGTTTTTTCTCAGTTATACAGTCAGTACTCAGCCAAAGTTCCTCCAAAAGCAGTTTTATTTCCCTTTGTTTATGATTGCCACTGGATCCTCATTTGCACTTTCTGAATGTTTTAACATCTTTATAAATTTCAGAGTAACAGCCGTGTTAGTCTGTATTCGTAAAAAGAAAAAAGAAAAGGAGTACTTGTGGCACCTTAGAGACTAACCAGTTTATTTGAGCATGAGCTTTCGTGAGCTACAGCTCACTTCATCGGATGCATAGCATATCGTGGAAACTGCTATGCATCCGATGAAGTGAGCTGTAGCTCACGAAAGCTCATGCTCAAATAAACTGGTTAGTCTCTAAGGTGCCACAAGTACTCCTTTTCTTTCATCTTTATAAATGTATCAGTTTGTTCCTGGGCCCTCTTTAAATCTTTATTTTTCAAGAACGTTGTCAGTCTTTAACTGCTTACCATCATTATTCTGGTTCACTTTACCTTCCAATTTCTTCTTATAGATTCATAGGCCTTTAAGACCATGATCATCTAGTATGACCTCCTGCACATTGCTGGCCACCTTCCCACTCCTATAGTGGACGCATAACCTCTGGCAGAGTTATGGAGGTCCTCAAATCATGATTTAAAGCAGTGGTGGGCAACCTGTGGCCTGCGGGCTGCACACGGTCTGTCAGAGCAATTCGCTGGCGGGTCGTGAGACAGTTTGTTTACACTGTCTGTCCTCAGGCACGGCTGCCTGCAGCTCCCAGTGGCTGTGGTTCTCCATTTCCGGCCACTTGAATAGTTCCCCCGCCGCAGGTTGCCCACCACGGATTTAAAGACTTCAAGTTACAGAGAATCCACCATTTACAGTAGATTAAACCTCTTCATAGCATAATTTTTGTACTTTCTTCTTTGCAGAAGCATATTCAAGATAATGCTGCTGTGATACTTTGAGAAAGCATGTCTTCCATTTCTGCTCTCAGGGCACTGCAGTTCTAGCAGGCTGTTAGCTCTCCTCTAATCATGTAGCTCCGCTCATCTTTCTCCTGTTCAGTATTTTATCCAGTAGCCACTCTTCGACCAGCACGGAGTTCTCTCACCTTGGCTGTGTGTCTCTTTGGATGGATTTTCTTTTTTCTGTCTTTTGACCGAATCCAAACCTAAGTGATAGCGCTGTTCAGTGACAGACATTTTTCTTGCCATGTTTATAACTTCCCTTTCCACCTGCTGGTCAGACTGAGTATCCACATGGATACTTACCTTCAGCAAGTATATTAAATCTTATCTCTTGAGACTTACTCTGCTCATCCTTGTTTGTTTACCGTGCACAGGCTATACATTGTTTTCTGTAGTCGGGGCTAGTCATTGAGCCACTTCTATAGCTTGTTCAATGTCCAAAATTTATCCAGTTTAGCCTTTGGCTCACTTCTGCTGTTCTGCACAATATCTGTGAAGCAAAGGGTGAAAAGTTGCTGCTGGGGTAGAGGGCGGAGGTCGAGTTGCTGTCTGCTCAGTTTGAACAGCCAGACACAGAGGCGATTGGAAAAACTCAATGCAGGGCTACACAGTTCAGGGAGACTTTAAAGAAGCACTTTTACAGTGAGGCGGAGTAATACGTTGTGGTGTACTGCGCTATATCCGGCACTGCTATTCTGGGGACTGTTGGGAACTGTGTGGTGCTTGATGTACATGTAGGACTATGACATTGTCAATGAACCTATTAATTTTGAGCCATTTCCTGTACATTTATGCTTATTACACTCCGTGTGTTTGTCTCTGATCCTATGAGTTGTGTCACACTGTAAAGTAACAAGTATGTTGGTGCTTTCAGAGCTGCTAGGCACTCTGCAGCTTACGTTGTGAACTAATAAGCATGAATTATGTTCCAAATAATAGAATTTTATTCAGAAACAAAATCAGTGAAAAGAAAAATCTGTGTAATTTAAAAGCAAAGCCATTCAAAACTTAATAAATTAATAGAACAGAACTTATCAAGAGGAAAGAACATTCATGTCCAGTTTAGATACATATACAGCTACCGTGGCTTTTACAGGTCAGTATGTGAAGCTGTGATTGTCCCTAATAAACCCTGGGGTGGAGTGGTAAGGATGCGGTCCCTGATGCCGCATGGCATGTTGGAGGGTGGAGGGGTAAAGAGGTGCTGCAATGATGTTCTCCATGGACTGAAAAGGGAGGCAACCCCAGATTTGTTGAATTTGCAGGGCCACAAGAGTCTGCAACATCTGTGTTTGCTACCGGAGAAATGCCATTATAACCTAGTGTATCTCCCTCGCCTTTTCCTCCTGTAAATCCTGGGCCTTTCTCCTGTCCACTCTTTCCTTCTCCAGGCTGTCTGCAATGTTCATCCTCCAGGCCCTGTGCTCGCAATCTGAGCTTGCAGGATCTCATTGAACATGTCATCCTGAGTCCTCCTCATTCTCCTCCTTATCTGGCTCAGGCATTCCACCAGCGTGGAGGGGGAACCCCGCCATGATAAAATATGCAAAGGTACCATTGTCGGTATAGTCACAATACAAAGAGAAACTCAAAATTCTGAACCCCCTTCCCTTGGTCCCCTAAAGCAGGGGTGGGCAAACTTTTTGGCCCGAGGGCCACATCTGGGTGGGGAAATTGTTTTCAGGGCCATGAATATAGGGCTGGGGCAGGGAGTTAGGGTGTGGGAGGAAGTGCGGAGCGTGGGAGCGGGTGCAGGAAGGGGCTCATGGTAAGGGGTTGGGGTGTCGGAGGGGTGCGGGGTGTGCCAGGAGGCTCAGGGCAGGGGGTTGGGGTGCAGGAGTATGGGGTGCAGCAGGGGGTTGGGGTGCAGGAGGAGTGTGGCAGGGACTCAAGGCAGGGGGTTAGGGTGCTCAGGGCAGGGGGTTGGGCTGCGGGGTGCAGGAGGAGTTTGGGGTGCGGATTCCAGCCCAGTGCCGCTTACCTCCCTGCCTGCCCTGGCCCCGCGCTGCTTCCGGAAGTGGCCAGCATGTCCGGCAGTGGCTCCTGGGGGTGGGGTGGGGCAGGTGGCTCCGCCGTATGCTGCCCTCACCTGTGGGTAACACCCCCAAAGCTCCCATTGGCCGCGGTTCCCTGTTTCCGGCCAATGGGAGCTGCAAGGGGCGGTGCCTGCAGGTGAGGGCAGCACACAGCACCCTCTGCCCCCACCCCACCAGGGGCTGCAAGGACATGGTGCCGGCCGCTTCCGGGAGCAACACGGGGCAGGCAGGGAGCCTCCCTTAGCCCCGCTGCACCATGGGGCTGGCAATCCCGTGCGCCGGATTGAAAGCCCTGATGGGCCGGATCCAGCCTGTGGGCCGTAGTTTGCTCTCCCCTGCCTTAAAGACTTAAATAAGACATATTTATTGACACTTCTGGTTCAGAGTCCTTGTGCACAGTGCCATTCACAGCACCAGCCATGGTGAGTATGACTCACCGGGTTGAAGGAGATGAGGAGGAAATTGCTCCGTTGCATGAAACTATGAGTACAGGGAAATGGCACTGAATGTCGACACCACTTTCCACAGGCGGTGGTGATTTTAGCTAATATCTCATTCCTGAGGGTAACAGAGGCAGAGAGAGCACAGCTACTGCTGGCATCCTGAAGCCACTTAGGCCCATATGCTGCTAACCTGTGTACTCTAATGGTACCTGCCGATGTCATCGCAGACTGGGGTGGGCAAGTGTCCTACTGCTGAGGAAGTATTAAGGCTGCCACCCCTAGCAACCTTCAGCGCAGGATGAAAGCTTCATTGAGATCTCTCAGGAGGATTTAAGAGACATCCTTTTACATAAACAAACTACTCCGCATGGCACCCCTTGCCTAATTCTACAGGGGAATGAAAAACAGATAGTAACACTACCTCTCTTTATTGTACCACTACCTCTTCTGGTATCAATAAGTTAATGCAAAGTCAACAGCTGTGTCCTATTAAGTTGGGGTCTCCATCATTGTTTTGGCAACTAAATTTACACACTTACCCATGGATCCTTCCCCTGAAATGGGCTCACCCAGGTGGAGTCTCAAACAGGTCCTGACTTGCAGCACAACTGCGCACCCCCATTGCCCCCCAGTCACATGTCCCCCATCCTCCTGCTTTTCCTCCTCCACTTCCTTCTCCACCTCACTATTCAGGTCAGGCTCAGGGGCCTGTGGCTCGTGTTCCTTGGAAGTATCCATGGTCATGTGCGAGTGGTGGCAGGGTCTCCACCAAGTATGGCATGCAGCTCTTTGTAAAAGCAGCAGGTCTTCAGCTTGGCACCAGATCAACTATTGGCTTCCCGTGCCTGCTGCAATTCCTTCGTTTCACATGGCGCTTCTGCTGCAGGACCTTCCCCTACATCTCCCATCCAATCTGCTTGTAGATGTCAACATTTCTATGGCTGGTAGGTAACTGTTCTTGCACAACCTCTTCTCTCCACAGGCCCAGGAGGTCCAATATCTCCGTCTGCTCCAAGCCAGAGCATGTCTGGAGCATGGTGGTCTGGGCAGTTGTGCACAACAATGGAGGGCTGTTAAGTATGCTTGCCAAGGTGAGCAATCAGGAAAAGGCAGTTCAAAACTTCATGGGGCTTTAAAGGGGAGGGGAGCCTTCTGGTGTCCATGACCCTGGGCAGTGGAGATCACAACTGAGACCACAGCGGTCAGTGTCAGGTATTGTGGGACAGCTGCTGGAGGACTACTAGGGTCAATGTAGGTAATGCAGTGTATTCACTCATGCTGCATCAACCTCAGTACATCAACCATGGCTCAATGCCACACAGGGAGACAGTGACACTGATGTAGGTGGGAGACAAATTTAAGTGTAGACACACAACTAGGTGAATGCAAATTGAATGCAATGTTGACCTTCATTTGTAGTGTAGACCAGGTCTAGGACTCTGGAACTTGCTTCCCTTCCTCCCATTGGTCCAAGATATTCTGAATTTGGTGTTCTTCCAGGCACACTGCAAAAGACATCTGTTTGATAAGGTGTTTGGAAAAAGCGGAGAGCCTGCTTTCCACAATGGTGAGCAGCAGAAAGGAGTTTCTATATTTTTCCTGCCTCAGTTCCTAGTGAATTGATTATTTTAATGCTGCTGAGATTTAATTGTATTGTAAGTGATGTTTAGGACACCTCCAGTCTTTTTAGTTCTTTCTTAAATAAAAAAATAAAAGATTAAGCCCAATCATTTAATCTGCTAACCCTCTTCTAATAGCTGTTTATAATTTGATATCACAAATGGCCAAACTGTCTTTTTTTCTGCTTTGGCCATTTTTAACACATACAATATTTTACATCAGGTAATCATAATACCTTAAATTTTATAAAAACTTAAGGACAGGTAACGTGTGACAGAACTGGTGTTACTGGATAAGTAAGCATGTCTGCTCAATCATAAGACCATGAAGATAGCTTCATATATTTTTTATAAATTATATAGAAATGCCTGGGTTGTTTTATACTAAATATAATTGTTACATGTTCCAAGGATTCATTACTCCAGGCTGTCGTGTATACAGTCCAGATTCATGTAGAAGAATAAATTTTTTTAAATGGAAATAGAAGTTGATGGATCAAAATGGAGATACCCAATTGATTATCAAAGATGTCATACCATGTGAGCAATTCCCAGTAAATTTGAGGTTTATTCCTGTTAATTTTCATGTATTTCATAATAGCAATTAGACACTACAAGTTGTACATTTCTAAGGAATCATATACTCCTCTGGTGGCTGAAGTCACTTAGTATTTGGTCCTTCTGCCTCACAATGAACTAGCTTCATACAACAGTTCTCTAGAAATTCAGCAGCGGTCCATGACTTATTATTACTTACATAGGAAGGGTCCGAGAGGGGGAAAGAGTGGGGTTTACACAGACTATGGCAGATTTATTTGTTCTAAGTACTTAGGACTTGATTCTGCAAACAAATGTGCATGTGATTTCACTTTTGTGAGTAGTCCCATAGACTTCAATGGGACTAATCATGTGAGCAAAATTATACTGTACACATTCCTAAGAGTTTGCAGGATCAGAGCCGTAGTGGTTTCAGAGGCCAGGAATGCTTATACCAAATAAAATAAGTGAAACAGAGGAAAGCATGTTTTGAACCATATTCAGCATTTCCCCTAATTATTTGAATAAAATTCCCTGTATAAATGAAAAATAAATTACCTTCTCTGAATGCCACAGGTCATTAGTGGAACTGGCAGCTGTTAATGTATCAGTTTTTCTTTTCCTTGTTTTGCCTGTGCATGGGTATATCAGATTTGGGTTTACTAGGTTGCCTGGTAGCCTCCTAGAGGAATTCTTTTTAGCTTCAGAGCAGCTTATTATTACAATAATTTATCTTATGTTTTTCAGTTGCTGCAAATAAGATCTTTGCATTGTTTTTTTCATATATTCCCATTAACTGTTGCTTGACTATTGAATCGTGCCTTGCACTTCCAAGAGCCTTATATGTCTGACTTTTTCCAGTTCTTCATAAATACATGATTAGAAAATCTGGTTTACAGTCAACAAAGTAAAATAATCAGGGCTGTATCAAGTTTCTAATTCAGCTTAAAATCAGAACTGCCAAAAATAGTGTTAGTCTTTTGATTTGTGTCAAGATAAATAGATGAAAACTCAGCAAAGAAATAGGGTTTGTATTTTTTTTTCTTCTTGCCTTCTTGGAGCTGCATTAATGCCTTCCAATTAGCATCAGTTATTACGAATAATTTCAGACATTCTATTTAATAATCAATCTCTTAAAACTCTTTGAGGGGTTGTTGTTGTTGTGGTTCGGGTTTTTTCCAACCGCACTGTCTGCAAAGCAATTTGATTCCCGTGTCCAAACCTTTAAGAGTTCTTGTGTGGATACTATGTTTCAATATTCCTTGACGAGCAGATGCTTTGCCTAAATTGAATTATAAATAAATAATTATTTGATACAGGAAGTGATTGTCTAGTAGCCGACTATATCTAATGTTATAGTTGTGTTTATTAGTTTTGTCTGATAAATAAAGGTTTTAATTGAACTTAATAGTTCTTTGCATAAATACAGAGACATTATCTAGTCTCATTAAACTAATATTCTTTCCCAAGGGAGACCCCATCAAAAACAAATGATATCAATTTAATTATTTTGCTTTTTTAAATGTTTTTCTTCGGTAAACATACCTTGTATTATGGTACCAAATTTAATGAAGCTTTACCTTTTTTTAAAAGTGAGAACTGAAAGATTTTTCATTACACAGTCATGTACTGCAATGTTTTAGCTTCCTTCTGTGCAATAAAGATTTTTCTACCAACAGTAATGTCATTGTAAATTAGAGGCAGTACTGAAGCATAGCTCTGGAGATTTGACATAGTGAGGTGTTTAGTTCTCAGAATTTCTTAAGTCATACACTGCTAATCTCAGACGATTTGTTTATTAAAACTGTCCTTTTAAGCAATAAAATATTCTCAGGAGTAACAATAAATAAGTAAGTAGATAAAAAGTTGGCTGGAAAAACTAAATTTCCAAAAAAATATTCTAGAGGACTAATTGTTGTGCACGGAACCCTACAGAACATTAATTATATTACTGGAAAATTACTCATGGATTATTACTTTCTGTATAAGAGAGTGCTGCTCACAAATATAATAGAGACAAAACCATTGCTCACTGAGTGCTGAAATGTTTGTAAGTACAGATTTTTAGGATCTGGACATTGACCTTATACTTCTTAGCCATTTAAAAGCCATCTGGGAAGCCATATGGTGGTTGTATAGAAAGCATTTTTTGATCTTGCAGGAAAGTACTGTATACAAATTCTATATGCACAGTATCTTGAAGATTAATGTATTTACATTCATATTGATTGCACACTCCATTGATAAGAAGACAAATGAGAGCACATGAAGACATGATAAACTCAGGGATAATAATACATACAGTTTTGAAAAGGATCACCCTGTGGGGTTAAGATTGAACTAGCAGCTATTGTTAAGGTTAACATTGCTTAATACTTTCCCTTTATGAGCCTGCTTTCAGTTTTCTATAAATTTTACCAAGCTGGACTGAAATTTTCCATGCCAGCTCTCTCCCTCAGAAATGTTTTAGAGCGTTTCAGTGAAAGTGGCTTAGTCATTTCTGAGAATTAGATCACTTTATCACACAACCAATTTTCTGGTTTTAAAAAGCCAGGACATTACATAAAAAAACTACATCAAACATTAAAGTTGCAAGGTCAAAAACTCAAAAGTTAGGAAATGCTAGAATTAAAGTTGCCCAGGCACTCTCAAATGGCCCATTTCTCTCCATAAAGGGTTTTTCGGTCTAACGGTTGCAGCAGTCTCTATTGAGCTGCCATAGAAGGGAAGGGAGGAAGAAAGGAAATGGAACTAGGACATGTTTATGGCAAGTCATTTTTTTAAAGTTACTTTTTGAATAATGAGGGACAGTTCATCTTCTGCCCACCTACACTCCACCTATGGGCCTTGCTTATTTTTAACATGTTTAGAAAGGTAACAACATACCTAATTACCTTCTTTTTGCATATATGACCAACTTGGCTTCTTTTACCGTACAGTCTCATAATCAATGACTTAGCAATTAATAAAAGATCACAGGATTTCAGGCTTATGAAAAAAAGAGCTGTTGTCACCACATTACTGAAAAATCATCAGTATAGATTTTGCTGTTAGCACATCTTCATATTTTTAATACAGCTTTTTAAAAAGGCCTTCTCAATGTAGCTGCTCTCCCATCTTACTGATTACCTGCTAGATGAGAAATTTCTGTTTTTCTTCAGGCCTGAACCAAGGCCAGAGTCTTCAGTCAACAGGTTTTGTTATAATTTACTTATTGTAATTCAGTGTCCCATTAAACTAAGTCATTATCTGGCTAGCTCTATTGGAAGCATTCAGTACTGTGATCGGTGAGTGTTGTTGGACCACTTTCAGCACCTTATGACACTTTCAGCTTGTGAATTAGACTCATCGACTTTAAGGCCAGAAAACCTTAAAGTCTAGGAGTCTATGATCATCTAGTCTGACCTCCTGCATATTGCAGGCCACAGAACCTTGCCCACCCTTCCCTGTAATAGACCCATAACCTCTGGTGAATTACTGAAGTCCTTAAATATTGATTGTAAATTTCAAGTTAGAGAATCCACCATTTGCTCTAGTTCAAACCAGCAAGTGACCCATGCCCCACACTACAGAGGTAGGCGAACCCTCCCCCCCATACACACCAGGGTGTCTGCCAATATGACCTGGTGGAAAATTCCTTCCTGACCCCAAATATAGTGATCAGTTAGATGTGGGCAAGACCTACCAGCCAGACACCTGGGAAATATTCTCTCCAGTAAGTTGGAGCCCTCCCCACCTAGTGTCTCACCTCTGGCCATTAGAGATAATTTGCTAATAGCAGTCATGGATTGATCATATACCATTGTAGGCAATCTCATCAGACCATCCCCTCCATAAACTTAACAAAATCAGTCAAACAAGTTATGTTTTTTACTCTCACTGCTCCCCTTGGAAGGCTGTTCCAGAACTTCCCTCCTTTGATGGTTAGAAACTTTCCTGTAATTTCAAGCCTAAATTTATTGATGGCCAGTTTATGTACATTTGTTCTTAACTTAAATGACTTGTCTCCCTCCCTGATGTTTATTTGATGAATTTTGATGTATTTATAGACAGTAATCATAACTCCCTTCATCCTTCATTTTGTTAGGCTAAACAAACCAAGCTCCATAAATCTCCTCTCATAAGGTGGGTTCTCCATTCCTGATATCATCCTAGTAGCCCTTCTCTGTACCTATTTCAGTTTGAATTAATCTTTCTTAAACATGGAAGACCAGAACTGAACATAGATCCCACATGTGGTCTCATCACGCATATAATGATAATAACACTTCCCAATCTCTATTAGAAATACTTCGCCTGTTGCATCCCATGATTGCATTAGCATTTTTCACAACTGCGTAACAGTCAGCCTGTGATCCATCCATACACCCAAGTCTTTCTCCTGCTCTGTCACTTCTAACTGATACATCCAAAGCTTATGGCAAACTTGATATAGGGACCCAATTTTGCAAATTCTTGAGTACATGCTTAAGTCCTACTGAAGTTAATGGGACTAAAGCATGTACTTAAGTTTTAGCATATGTTTAAGTGCTTTCCTGTATAAGGATAGGATTACTCACATGCTTAAAATTAATGAAGCGCTTAAGTGTTTTGGTGAATTGGAGCCATGTTTCTAAGAAATCTCTTTTAATTATTTTGTAATCATCTCTGGATTTATTAAAACTGGTCAACATTTTTTATTTAAAACATTTTTTGACAAAAATGTACATTCAATCAAAATGGAAATTTCCATGGGATGGGTTTGACAACTTTTGGGGGTTTAAAAGCAAACAAACTAAAAGCTGAAAACTGAAGATTTCAGCTAAAATCCTTTTGTTGTTTTTGGTTGCCAAAACAAATAATTTTTCCATTTTCAGCCACTTCTTACAGCTCCCCTTTCATATATGTTACAAGATCAGCTCCCTCAAGCCCACTTACACCCATTGATCAATATATAGACTCATAGAATATCAGGGTTGGAAGGGACCTCAGGAGGTCATCTAGTCCAATCCCCTGCTCAAAGCAGGACTAATCCCCAATTTTTGCCCCGATCCCTAAATGGCCTCCTTAAGGATTGAACTCACAATCCTGGGTTTAGCAGGCCAATGCTCAAACCACTGAGCTATCTCTCCCCTAATATAATTTGAGTCTGATCCAAAGATTATTAAAGTCAATGGAAAGCCTATCCTAATTCTTCTCTGTTCTGTAGGTATAAATATTGTGGCTATCTTGAAGTCTACATCTACAGTTAAAAGAAAAGCAGCTTTTATTTGTATTAGGAAGAGAAATAGTATGAAAAAATATAATGTAGCTGATGCATCCAAATGCTGTTTATTGGCGAGACAGTGAGAAAAGAAGCAGAGATTGACCAGAGATTCTTGGGCGTGTGCATACAAACAATGGGCTGAGGAGACAGTCCCCCCTCTCCTCTAGATTGCATTCAGATGTAAAAGAAAAAAGCATGGGGAGAGATTCATACTACTTAAAATAGTTTGTTTTCCATATATTTGTCTTCCCTCTGGTCTACATATGTTCTAAAAAACCAATCCAACATATCTCCATTGTCTGATTTAGATGTCAGAGGCAGAACAGCAGAGCTGACCTTCCATTGAACACCACTAATTAGTGGAAAAGTACAGCAGGGCAGCATGGGAGGAATAAAACTGGGATATTTTATTGCTATAACCAAAAACACAGAGATCAAGGATAATGCTTTACCAACCAAAAGAGCCAGAAACAGTTTCTAGAGTCCCCTAGAGGAAACATCAATACATTGGCTAGTCTACTTCATATTATCACTTCATGGTTTAAGTCCTTTTTTTTTTTTAAAGACATCTGTGGGCCCAAAATCTGTTAATGCATTTACAGTATGCTTTAGGGACACATTCAGAGAGTAACGATTCATACGACTACTTTGAATTATCTTGAAGAGTGCAAGCACAATTTAAGAGGCTATGAGCCCAAGTCATTAGTGAGGTTACACAACAATTTCCATACAATTGTCTCTTAAAAGTGTGGAGCACACACAAAAACAGGTAAGTCCTATGATTTTGCTTTTCACATAGATTTCTATATCACTGTCCCCATCTCTCTCTAACTGCAGCATGCCCAAAGACGGTGTGTACCTAAAAAAGGAGTTAAATCAGTTGAAACCAAACAAGTGATCTAAATGTAACCCACAGGGTATGTTACTTTCACATGTTCAAGCACCCCCCTTCCCTTTTCCCTTTCCCCCATTTTCAAAAAGGCAGGCAGACTGGCCAGAGAGGCAGACAACCGAAAGAACAGTAGGATGTGAAATTCTACTGAATCTGTATGTTCACACTGTAAGACCCAAAAGGCAGGGTCTGAGTCTGCTTCTGTGTTGCGTACTGAGCCAAGGGCATGCTCAGAACCTCAATATAAAACAATAATGAATAAATAGTACTGAAGTACTAATTGCAAATATATACATATGATTATAGTATTTACATTATAGCACTCAACATGGCACTTACAGTATGTGTAGAAATGATCAAATAGCATTTGCCAAATACAAAATTCTTAAATTAAACAGTAAACTCCATCCTTCTAATTTATAGGAACAAAGTTCACCTTCAGCTTTTGATGGATCACATGTGGTATTTAATTGGAAATGCCTTTTTAAAGTAACTTCTAATATTCTGTCATTTCTGTTAGGAACTGTGGTGCAGCTGAGGCTGTGGTTACACTGTTGGAGTGATATCACCCGGCTTTAAGCATTAAAACATTTGTAGGGTTGAAAACCCACCAGGATTGTTCTGGAGTCTCCTGGAATTCAAGATGATGTCATGTGATGAAAACTCCAGGAACATGTCCAACCAAAAGTGGCAACTCTTATTTCAAACCAGGCTGTGACTGGCTCTCGTGTATGTGGGCACAGTCTACGGAAGCTTCTCCACCGCCTTGCATGCCTTGTGCAAGGACTTGTCATGAGAGTAGTTTCTGCACTTGAGGGAGCAGAGGAACTGCTTCCTGTGCATGCCACTGAGGTGTGCGCCTCACCACAAAGTGACTCTGGAGAAAGCAGGGCTTTGACCCTATCCCATCCATATCAACTCAATAGGAGGCCCACTAGAATCCTAGAATATCAGGGTGGGAAGGGACCTCAGGAGGTCATCTAGTCCAACCCCCTGCTCAAAGCAAGACCAATCCCCAGTTTTTGCCCCAGATCCTTAAATGGCCCCCTCAAGGATTGAACTCACAACTCTGGGTGGAGGAGGCCAATGCTCAAACCACTGAGCTATCCCTCCCCATCCCTGCACCAAGGGGAATGCACGGCACTGTTCTTGAGGCACGTTCCGTCTGTAGTCTGAACTGCTCCTTACTCAGGCCACGTATACACTACCCGCCGGATCGGCGGTTAGTGAGTGATCTATCGGGGATCGATTTATAGCGTCTAGTGTAGACTCTGGAACTCCACCACAGTGAGAGGCAGAAGCGGAGTTGACGGGGGAGTGGCGGCCGTCGATCCCACGCTGTGAGGACGCGAAGTAAGTGATTCTAAGTTGATCTAAGATACGTCGACTTCAGCTACGCTATTCTCGTAGCTGAAGTTGCGTATCTTAGATCGATCCCCCCCTCCCCAGTGTAAACCAGGCCTCAGAGCTGTTCTTTAAAGGCACAGTCCAACCCTAAGGAATCATGTAGCATGAGCCCACAGGAGTGTTATGCCTGAAATATTTTCCTCGAACAAGTATTATTCTAAGAGGAAGAGATGGCTATCTTATCCAAGAGATTGGACTGGTGATTGGAGCCTTGTAAGATGGCTAGAGATACAATATTACATTCTGTAGCGATATTTAATTAAAGGACTATCATTACCACTGTGCTAAAATGTAAGTACAATCCTTATAAACACTCTCTTTCAACATTTCCCACTCCTAAACTGTCTTTTGATTACTCATGGAACTGTTGTCTGCCTAACATTCTTTTTCATTGCTTGCAGCAGTATCATATGAGTCTAAGCAGCTATAAGTTTTGAACATGAAAGATTTTTCCACTCACCCAAAAAGCTGTAGATTATTTACTTTCATATTATTTACTTTCACATTGATATTGTGATGTATTTGATACCTAATGAAATGTAGGGATTCAATTCTCTTAAGCTTTTCAATACTGGACATCTTTATAAATGTTCTTCCACTGAATAAAAGTTTTTTCAACAAAAACTTCTATTATTTATAATACAAGTAAATGAAAACCCCAAAGATAATCCCAAATCTTTCCTAGGTCACATGCACCAGATGCTAAATATCCTTAGACCCTCAGATGAACTGAGCAGTTGCTGAATATTTAACTTAATGGAAGTTGCAAATGCTCAGTACCTGGTAGAACTGGCTCTGAACATTAAAGAGAAAGCCAAAGAGTCTGTTTCTTTCTTATTTTATATCTCCTAGCATAATAAAGTTTTAAACCAGTAAACATACACAAGTATTTCCATTAAACTCAAAGAAACAGCCTGAGTGATTAGAGCTACTGCTATGCATAAGTTTTTGCAAAATGTGACCCTTAGAGTTTGGTGTGTTGGACATGTTTTTGTGGGGAGTTTTTTGTGTTATTTATTTATTTTTTAGGGAGCTTGTACAATTTTTTGTCAGCCCCCTCCCCAAGCTTTTCTATGAATTTCAGGCTCCTGCAAGGAAGTCTAAAATATTGCCAGCCTCTGGGATCTGTTTTTGTTACAGTGTAAGTCACTGTACTGATCATTTTCACACTAAACAAGAAGGATCATATTTTGATAATACTGCAACTACCCCATCAGTCATTTATTATTACTGTTTATTATTTGTATTGTGATGGTGCCTAGCATTCAAAGCCCAATTTTGCTAGAATCTAGGCACTTTGCAAACCTTGTGTCAAAGGTTCACCATTGGTGTGCTCCCTTATATCTGGGTGCTGTCTCCATCACCCTTGTCAGGCACAGCTTGGTCTCCTATTTCTTGCAACTGGGCCTTTTGGCCAGGTCACTTGGAGCCTCATCCTTTCCAGGGTAACAGGAAAGTCCAAACAAATACCTAAAATCCAATGACCCTATGCCAGTTCTTCTCTCTGACTCCTTCCCCTTTTACTCCCAAGACTTACATCTCATGGAGTGGTAGGTAGGATTGCCAACTTTTGTTGGATGAATTCCTGGAGATTTCATCATATGACATAATCTTAAATTAAAGATTAATGTTTAATTCCAGGAGACTCCAGGACAATCCTGGAGGCTTGGCAACCCTAGTGGTAGAGGAGCTAAGACCCATCCATGTCCCCAAGTTCCAACCCAGGGCCCTTGCCATAAGCAACTATGGTCTGTTTCTTACAATCCCTGGCTGGCTCCCTGGAGCTATTTTTGCCTGTTTGCATGTGCCTTTTGCACAACTGAATTTTTCAGTCCTTTCTCCCTGGACTTTCATCTCTCCATACCGTGCCTCTCAATTTTGTGCTGAGGCGTTTTCTCAGCATGGCTCCTACCACTCTGGCAAGCATCCTTCTCTCTGACTGAGCTTCAGCCTTTTATCTCAGCTGGAGAAGCAACAGTCACATCAATTAACCCCTTTCTGCTTGCCATAGTGTGAGGTCTGTAGACCATCACAAAAGTTGACAAAGATGGCCCCTGCCCTGAAGAGTTTGCAATCCCACTCTAAGACTATAGGCATATGGTGGATACAGCAAACAGAGAGAGAGAGAGCACAAGGAAACAATGCAACAATGCCGGTCAGAGCCCAGCAGCTGCCTAACAATTTTTAATTTGTTGTTGTCAGCCACACAGCAAAGAAGAGTTGCAAGCAAGGATCTGAAGTAGAATAATGAGGTGATTTTGTGAACATGTCTGAGTCCCATCCCATACATAAGGGATGACATGAAAGAAAATGAGAAGATGCTTGTTCAAAAGAATGTTAAATGTGTAATGAAGACTGGCAAAATTTGTAGAATGAAGGCAGGGGCTGACATTCTCTTCTCTTTTTGTTTAATGCCTGAGAATTCTCACTACATAGAGAAAAGAAGGAAAATAAACCAGGCAACACATGCAAGTGAAAATTAAATATTGAAATGACCCTGAAATTTTACTTTAAAAATTAATAAAAACTAGAAAATACAGAATTCAGAGCCCAATCTTGCTCCCATTCAAGTCAATGGGAGTTTTGCCAATGATTACAGTTGGAGACTGAATGGGACGTGAAACTAGAACATCATCCTTGAGGAATCCTGCTTTGTCTTCATTTTGCAGGGGTCACCCATCTGTGGATAGACACAATAGGGGCCTAGTCCTGTGACCTGCTAAGTGCCCACAGTTCTGACGGAATGCAAGAGTGAGTAAGCACTCTTAGCAAGTGCTTAGCAATCTTACCCCAAAAAAGTGTGTGGGGGGGTGAGGTGGGGGGCATGAATTCAGGGCAGAGTATGAGCCTGAAGGAGTCACTAACTTTTTCCTGTGCCTGTTAACTTTTTATTTTAAATAAGAATATCAAAATCCATTTTTAACATTTCTTTTAATTTCAGCATTGATAAAGGACTACAAGACAGCAATTACAGTATAACTTGTTGTACTGTTGTGTGACTGGATTAGGTTTTTACCATTTTTTTTTGTGTGTGTGATTTCCACCACAGGCTCACACAATCTTAATTTGGATGCATTTTGTAAAAGTCTGCAAAACTTGGCGGTAAACTGTAGTGCTCTGAGCCTTTTAACATTTCATTTTGTGAATTGCTGGTCAATTTCCTATTCTCCCCCATTTTATGTGTTTCAGCTCTTGCAGACCTGACCCTCAGACCTTATAGAGGCACATCCCATCAATGCATTGGGGAACAGAGCTAATGGAAAATGTAAAAAGAAAAGGCACCCTTTGTGGCACCTTAGAGACTAACAAATTTATTAGAGCATAAGCTTTCATGAGCTACAGCTCACTTCATTGGATGCATACAGTGGAAAATATAGTGGGGAGATTTTATATACACAGGGAACATGAAACAATGGGTGTTACCATACAGACTGTAACAAGAGTGATCAGGAAAGGTGAGCTATTACGAGCAGGAGAGCGGGGGGAGGGGGAGAACCTTTTATAGTGATAATCAAGGTGGGCCATTTCCAGCCGTTGACAAGAACAGTAGGAGGGGAAATAAACAAGGGGAAATAGTTTTACTTTGTGTAAAGACACATCCACTCCCAGTCTTTATTCAAGCCTAATTTAATGGTGTCCAGTTTGCAAATTAATTCCAATTCAGCAGTCTCTCGTTGGAGTCTGTTTTTGAAGGTTTTTTGTTGAAGAATTGCTACTTTTAGGTCTGTAATCGAGTGACCAAAGAGATTGAAGTGTTCTCCAACTGGTTTTTGAATGTTATAATTCTTGACGTCTGATTTGTGTCCATTTATTCTTTTACATAGAGACTGTCCAGTTTGGCTAATGTACATTGCTGGCACATGATGGCATATATCACATTGGTAGATGCACAGGTGAAAAAGCCTCTGATAGTGTGGCTGATGTGATTAGGCTCTATGATGGTGTCCCCTGAATAGATATGTGGACACAGTTGGCAACGGGCTTTGTTGCAAGGATAGGTTCCTGGGTTAGTGTTTTTGTTGTGTCATGTGTGGTTGCTGGTGAGTATTTGCTTCAGGTTGGGGGGCTGTCTGTAAGCAAGGACTGGCCTGTCTCCCAAGATCTGTGAGAGTGATGGGTCATCCTTCAGAATAGATCCTTGTAGATCCTTGATGATGCGCTGGATAGGTTTTAGTTGGGGGCTGAAGGTGATGGCTAGTGGCATTCTGTTATTTTCTTTGTTGGGCCTGTCCTGTAGTAGGTAACTTCTGGGTACTCTTCTGGCTCTGTCAATCTGTTTCTTCACTTCAGCAGGTGGGTACTGTAGTTGTAAGAATGCTTGATAGAGATCTTGTAGGTGTTTGTTTGAGGGGTTGGAGCAAATGCGGTTGTATCATAGAGCTTGGCTGTGGAAAATGGATCGTGTGGTGTGGTCTGGATGAAAGCTGGAGGCATGTAGGTAGGAATAGCAGTCAGTAGGTTTCCGGTATAGGGTGGTGTTTATGTGACCATCGCTTATTAGTACCGTAGTGTCCAGGAAGCGGATCTCTTGTGTGGACTGACCAGGCTGAGGTTTATGGTGGGATGGAAATTGTTGAAATCATGGTGGAATTCCTCAAGGACTTCTTTTCCATGGGTCCAGATGATGAAGATGTCATCAATGTAGCGCAAATAAAGTAGGGGCATTAGGGGACGAGAGCTGAGGAAACGTTGTTCTGAATCAGCCATAAAAATGTTGGCATACTGTGGGGCCATGCGGGTACCCATAGCAGTGCCGCTGATTTGAAGGTATACGTTGTCCCCAAATGTGAAATAGTTATGGGTGAGGACAAAGTCACAAAGTTCAGCCACCAGGTTTGCCATGACATTATTGGGAATACTGTTCCTGACGGCTGGTAGTCCATCTTTGTGTGGAATGTTGGTGTAGAGGGCTTCTACATCCATAGTGGCCAGGATGGTGTTTTCAGGAAGATCACTGATGGATTGTCATTTCCTCAGGAAGTCAGTGGTGTCTTGAAGATAGCTGGGAGTGCTGGTAGCGTAGGCCCTGAGGAGGAGTCTACATAGCCAGACAATCCTGCTGTCAGGGTGCCAATGCCGGAGATGATGGGGCGTCCAGGATTTCCAGGTTTATGGATCTTAGGTAGCAGATAGAATACCCTTGGTCGGAGTTCTAGGGGTGTGTCTGTGCGGATTTGTTCTTGTGCTTTTTCAGGGAGTTACTTGAGCAGATGGTGTAGTTTCTTTTGGTAACCCTCAGTGGGATCAGAGGGTAATGGCTTGTAGAAAGTGGTGTTGAAGAGCTGCCGAGCAGCCTCTTGTTCATATTCCGACCTATTCATGATGACGACAGTACCTTCTTTGTCAGCCTTTTTGATTATGATGTCACAGTTGTTTCTGAGGCTGTGGATGGCATTGTGTTCTGCATGGCTGAGGTTATGGGGCAAGTGATGCTGCTTTTCCACAATTTAAGCCCATGCACGTCGGCGGAAGCACTCTATGTAGAAGTCCAGTCTGTTGCTTCAACCTTCAGGAGGAGTCCATCCAGAATCCTTCTTTTTGTAGTGTTGGTAGGAAGGTCTCTGTGCGTTAGTATGTTGTTCAGAGGTGTGTTGGAAATATTCCTTGAGCTGGAGATGTCAAAAATAGGATTCTAGGTCACCACAGAACTGTATCATGTTCGTGGGGGTGGAGGGGCAGAAGGAGAGGCCCTGAGATAGGACAGATTCTTCTGCTGGGCTAAGAGTATAGCTGGATAGATTAACAATATTGCTGGGTGGGTTAAGGGAACCACTGTTGTGGCCCCTTGTGGCATGTAGTAGTTTAGATAGTTTAGTGTCCTTTTTCTTTTGTAGAGAAGCAAAGTGTGTGTTGTAAATGGCTTGCCTAGTTTTTGTAAAGTCCAGCCACGAGGAAGCTTGTGTGGCAGGTTAGTTTTTTATGAGAGTATCCAGTTTTGAGAGCTCATTCTTAATCTTTCCCTGTTTGCTGTAGAGGATGTTGATCAGATGGTTCCGCAGTTTCTTTGAGAGCGTGTGGCACAAGCTGTCAGCATAGACTGTGTGGTATGTAGATTGTAATGGATTTTTTACCTTCAGTCCTTTTGGTGTGATGTCCATCTGTTTGCATTTGGAAAGGAAGATGATGTCTGTCTGTATCTGTATGAGTTTTTTCATGAAGTTGATAGATTTCCACTCAATATGGCTAAATTCAGTGCCTTGCATAATGACAGGTTTCAGAGTAGCAGCCATGTTAGTCTGTATCCATAAAAAGAAAAGGAGTACTTGTGGCACCTTAGAGACTAACAAATTTATTAGAGTATAAGCTTTCGTGAGCTACAGCTCACTTCATCGGATGCATACAGTGGAAAATATAGTGGGGAGATTTTATATACACAGAGAACATGAATTGAAACATTGTTTCATGAAAACTTCAGTTTCATTAAAATTGGAACATTTTAAAAAGTGCCTGTTTTGACAAAAAACTCCCATAGGGATTTTTTTTTCATTTTGGAAAGTTTTCATTTTGAAAAAAAATTCAAAATTTTATTTCAAAATTTGGTTTAGAATTTTATTTTATGAGGTTTTCATTTTAATATTTTTTATTTTTACATTGTATCATGATATGTCAATAGTAGTAAAGTATAATATGCATAACTACTACTGGCATGTCATACTATGTCAGTAAAATAGTTGAAATATTCTATTATGTTATTGTTAAAATCATTAAGGGAAGCTACTGCTTAGTACTGATAGTGACTTCTTTGTGTGATGTGATATTTCTATCTAGAAATAATGGTAAAGATGTTTCAATCAGTACAGAGTAGCAACTGCCCTAATGATTTTAAAAATACACAACTTTATACACAGCTACAACTACTGGCATGTCAATTAAATAATGCAATAAAATAATATAAAAATGAAATTAAAACAAAACAACTTTAAATGAGTTTTCAAAATTCTAAAACAAAATTTTGAAATTCCAACACAAACATTTTCCTAATTGACTATACATATTTCTTTTTTGCATGGAATTTCAAAAATACTTGGCTTTGGTCCAAGTCAGAATGAAAAACTTTGAAATGTTAGAATTTCCCACAAAATGGAAATTTCAAGTTTTGGCCAGTTCTATTTCAGAGATTGGCCTGAACAGGGACTTAGTAGTGTCTAGATTTAATCTAACAGCTGTAACCTGATAATGGTAAAAAGTTGTCAGACTGCTAAAATGAAAAGTATTCAAAGAATGGATTGTGAGTGTTCAGCTCTTTGTTTTCACTGATCTTAACAGTTAGATGGGCCAAATCCTCATACACTGTCTTGAAAATGTATTCCTTGTTGTCTTTCACAAACAGGGGATAAAACTCCCCTGTTTTTGAACTCCCTACTCACAAAGATAAGCACTTAGTCATATAGGTTATCCTACTGACATCAGTGGAGTTATTCATACAAGTAACTGTTAATCACCGAGAGTAAGATGTTCACTGTCTCACCCAATATAATCCTGAAAACACTTGAGAGAGGCGGGTACAAAATATGACTATCCCATTTTACAGATGAGGAAACAAACACAGAGATTAAGACAATTTGACCCAAGCCACACAGTGACTTAGAGGCAGCCAGGCCGGATTAACCTTTTGTGGGCCCAGCGCCAAACATATTTGTGGGCCCCCATCAGGGCAATGGAGCATGGCGCAAGGGGCCGGCCAGGGGCATGGCATAGCAGGGGCAGCTCCACTCCACCCAACCCAGTGCGAGGGCACTATTTACAAACCGGCACACTGTGTCCCCCCCAGCTGGCCAAGACTGGCCAGGCTTCTGCATCAGTCCCAGGCGGTTCAGCTAGGGAGACAGGTGGGGCCCCATAGGTGGTGGGAAGCAGAGACTGCCTGGAGTTAGAGGTGCACTGGGGTCCAGCCGGGAGGCAGAGAGAAGCTGGCGGGTGGGGCCAAAGGGTGGAGAGGAGCCCTCGGCCAGACAGTTGGCTGGCCGAGAGGAGCAAGTGGTGAGCACGGGAGAGCCAGCGGCTGGCAGGGTCTCAGGGCACAGTGCAAGCAGAGCAGACTGGGGCCCCTTCTGAGCATGGGCCTGGATCCATGGTGCCACTGGCGCCATTGTAAACCAGGCACTGAGAGGCAGAGCTAGTAGTAGAAGTTCACAGTTTCTCTAGACCACACCACCATGCTCACCATTTCATTTGGGATTTTGGACTTGTGTGAATTTTAAAATAAAAAGTAAAAATATAGATTAAACAGAACTATTGGTCTGAATTCTGCAGATTTGGTCCCATGTAGATTATGATGTCAGGGAAAGAGTGAAAAATGTATTGTAACAAAAAATGTTCTCAAGAGTGCAAATTGGCACTTTATTAACAACACATTCTGGTGATGGTGACTAATAAGGATGGAAACAATATGTGAAGAGTCCATTGTCAATTGAATGTGTAGAATGTATTTGATTGTTATCTTGTGGCCCTCCTTGGATGCTTCCCTAAGGACTTGATTGAATACAGATGTTTGAGTTTTTAAAATTATGAAAACTTCTTATTATACATTGTGCCTACTAGTACTCCATTGAAGTTAATGGGTGTTTGCAAAGGATGTCAGTAGTAGTAGGATTTGGCTTATCTCCTCAATATTTTTGTTCATTCTAGCTCTTTTAGGGTGGGGTGGGGAGGCACTATGGTACTAGGGCCTCATCTAAAGTCTATTGAAGTCAGTGACTTCACTGGTGCTTAGACCAGCCCCCTAAAAACATAGAACTGGGAGAGTAATGAGAAATTTTTCCAAAATGTTTGAATTATATGCTGTATTTCCTGTGTCCACATTCTCTCCCCCTTGCATGAATGTTTGTAAAAAGTAAATGTAAGGAAATATTCAGGTGGCAGGAAGTATTTGTGAATATTCAAGATTTTTCTCAGTTGTGTTTGTACAGCCACATTAATTCTTTGTGGGTTTAAAGCACTGGTGTTCACATTAGCAAGAGTAACCTTTCGTATAGGTATGTGTCTTTTTTGCTATCATCCTCCACTGCTGCTAAGTGCCTGGTGTGTGCTCTTGAACAATAAAGAAAATCACAAATGGGGGGTGGCACTTGTTAAATTAAGTTAACATATTAAAGAGACAAAGTTGTTGTAAATATTTCTCAAATTCCTGGCTACAGCTTTGGCATAGAGATTATTCTTGAAAACTGGTTTTTTTTTTCACAATTTGGAACCCACCGACACAATTACTGAGTCAATTACTGTGGTGATGAGAAAAAAATTACAGAGAATATTTCTGATATTTTTCATGGATGTAAAATACTCCTGAATAATACAGTGGATTACATACTTCTTTCAGCTGTTGGCAAGAGCCCTAGTATAACGACTATTATTGGGTCCTAACCATGCCCCTGACATTGTAGGCATTGAAATACATTGTATTGATTTTAAATAATTATAAGATTGTGTTTGAGTAACATGGAAGAGTAGTCGTTTTACCAAACTTCACATTTAGAGGAAGGATTGCTTTTGGCAAGAGGTAGGCAAGAAAGGAAAAATGGTTTAAAATAATGCAGAATTCCCTGAAGCTACATTTTTTTCTGCTACCTCTCCCTAAAGTGCTCTCATCCCTAAAATAAGTCCCTAAAATAATTAAATTCCCCATCACAGCCTGGCAACTCCCAGCCCCTGGGTTTATAACAGTTACAGTCATCAAATTAAGGAACAGAAAGACTATCAGACAACTAAAAAACTCTATTCCAAATATCCAAAACTTGCAACAGTTTTAAAGGGCTAAGCACCCATCCATAAGCTGAAGTATATTTGCATAAAACAAATGCATATAACACCACCATTTGGGAAAAAAATAGCAAACTACTCAGACGTTCCATGAACAGAAACAATGTTGGTGACTCCATTATTCTTAGTGAATAATTAACCAGACTCAATTTGTGAAAAAGGTTGATGTTATTTTTATAATTATGATAATATTAACTCATACATAGAAATATTCATCTAGACGTTTCAAAGTGCTATACATGTAACATTGTCTTCATTGTACAGATGGAGAAACTAAGGCACAAATTTGTCTGTCTGAATGTCCTGACTCCACTGGGTGCTGTATCCATTGGAACACAAGAACATAATGTTCCACCTATTACTTTTCTAACTTGTGCATTAAACTTTGACTTGCTCCCTTAGGAACCTCTTTCAAATGCACAATTTCTCCCATTTTTGTCCTAAGGCATTGGTGTATTTGCAAACAAAATGTAGCCACTGAATAACTAGTACCTTCAATAAAGCTTCCTTACTCTTCTTAAACAGTACACTGATGGATACAATTACATGAAAGAGCAAAATTATGGAAATGGGGTTCATTTTACTTTCTATATCTAAAGTAAAAAAGAAAGATTCCCTTTTGACTAAGGGCCAGTTCCTCATCTGCTGTAAATTGGTGTAACTTCAATGGAGCTAGCTAGGTTTATACCAGCTGAGCAGCTGGCTCTAAATGTTCTGGAATATCATAAAGAACACTTACTGACAGGGTTGTGATACAGCCAAAACTACCATTAAATTACCTGTAAAATATTTGATACCAAATGCTAGGCCAGATCTTTTCAGTTATAACTCAGCCCTAGGTTAAATAAACTCCCTAATTGAATGGAATAAAATGTGTGGCAGTCAGATATTTTCAAATTCAATTCCAGCAGAAACCAATATATCCTTTTGGAAACAAATTTTCACTCTCTCTCTCTCTCTCTCTCTCACACACACACACACACACACACACACCTTGAAGGAAAAAACATGGAAGCTTTGTGAATTTCTGGGAATGCTAGACTTCATATATTTCAATCACAAGCCTACAGATCCCTACAGTAGTAATTTCTCTGACAAGTAATCAGTTGACTCCATGTAAAACTACTAGAGATGGGTTCAAGCTACAAATTTGGAGATGTCCGGTTCTAAGTTTTCCTGCAGGCCCATGGCCAGTATAATTTAAAAGTGCTCACTACCAAAAATGTGATTGCTTATATTCTTTTAGGTGATCTGAGAAAAAATTGCTCACTTTATCAGTGGTTCAGTGTATATGTTTTTATCGACATTGTTTACATTAACCTGGGTCATCACAAAAAGCCTGCTCCATCCATGCCACTATCACACAGTCAGACCATTTGAAAGAAACATCTGCATAGGTTTCAGTCATCCTGGGATATGGAATAATAGACAATAGATCTGGATATACTGTAAATTGTCCCATAATGACTCATGGATTAGCTGGGTCAGTTTCAAGCAGAAAATTCCTGAGAGGTAAGGTCAAAGCAGTCTTGAAAGCCCTTAATTGAAAGTTATGCAAAAGAAATGGAAAAGCAACATTCAGTTGACATCTGCTTTCGTGGCTAGTACTGGAGTAGTTTTAAGATCCTCATCCTTTTGAAATGTTAGATAAAAGTGTTAGCATAGTTGCGTAGGCCACTTGAATACAGAATGTGGTCAAAATATTCCTCCTTAAAGAGTGTTATGTTACTGTCAGTAACAGCATTGGCCACAAGCTAACCATCTCTCTATCTTTTCAAGAACACTTTAAAAAGAGTTTATGTATTTGGCTAGACATACATAGGAGCAGGGGACAGAAGCATTTGCATGCTGGCTGTTGAAAGCTAGCCATATGCTAGAATCCAAAGTAAAAGATGCTTCTCCCTACCAAGGTGAAGTATTCACATAGGAGATAGGTTTCAGAGTAGCAGCCGTGTTAGTCTGTATTCACAAAAAGAAAAGGAGTACTTGTGGCACCTTAGAGACTAACAGATTGATTTGAGCATAAGCTTTCGTGAGCTACAGCTCACTTCATCGGATGCATGAAGTGAGCTGTAGCTCACGAAAGCTTATGCTCAAATAAATGTGTTAGTCTCTAAGGTGCCACAAGTACTCCTTTTCTTTTTACATAGGAGATAGCTAGCCATAGGAACAAAACCAGGATTCCAAAGTCTAAAATAGATGCAGCCATAAATACAGATATAGGAATTTTGGAAACCTTCAGAAAGGATATTTTGGATCTGATCTTGCTGCCACTGAAGACACTGGGAATTTTGCGGTTGATATCTTTGGGAGCAGAATCAGACCCTTTAAGGCTTGAGAAAAGTGGATTTATTTTCCATAAAATACACGCATAAGGTACATTGTGTTTTCTTATCTTCCTTCCTCCCTAATATTAAATAGGGTTAGAGTGGGGTTAAATTTGGCCCAGAGAGAAAAAAAAAATCAGGAAATTTTAGCAATCACTCACTAGACTTCTCATACTGCAGTTGCTTGATGAGGCTGTGGCTACCTGCCTCTGCTGTTGAGCTAACACATTCTGATTGATTTGAAAAGAAGAAATTCTGACAGTTTACAGAGAATTGGTAGAAAAGACTGGTGATAGAGGATAAATCTCAGGGTATTGATGAAGAAATGTATATGTATTGCTTTATATTGAATGGTTTGAAGCAAGCAGATAAGAACAAAGTATGTTGATTATTTTATGGTGATTACAACTTGGGACCGATACTGCACAGGCCAACAGCTTTGAATCAGTGAATTCAATGATTCATGTTAATGGTGGCATCTGCACACATGGAGCTCCTTGAAGAAATGGGACTTAAACCTTTTCCCTATTCCTATGTGAGTGGCATGTGTAATTCTACAGTTTTAAATTGCAGCTCGGTTCACACCATAATGATGATGAAGATGAACCAAGCTATGGTTTATATTTCAAGTAGAGTGCACCACAGTAATCTAGTCTCTAGGTGACAATGGTTTAAATTATTGTGTTGAGGTCTGCATTAGAAAGAAAAAGTTGCAACCTCCTAGCCCGATGGAAATGATCAAACCCAGTGTTGGCTACCACTGAAAGATAACTGGGACTCCAACCAGAATTCTCAGTTGCGAACCTGAGAGTCAGTTGATGGAGACACCTTCACAGATGTAATTTTTGCCATATGGTAAAGTTGTTTTTCCTGTGCTACCTAACATCACTTCCACCTTATCTGGATTGATCTCTAAGCCATTCACTCTCTCCCATGCCCCAATCTCCGGCAGATATTAGAAAAGCACACGTACTTACTCTATCTGCATCAAAAGCAGTACAAACAAAAAGTTGGATTTCATCAGCATACTGATGACCACCTAGCCCAGGATTCCTCATTAATTCTTCTAACAGCCTGTTCTACACATTGGCCAGGACTGAGGGTTTGTTACAACGCTGCGGGTTGGAAACCCTGTAATTGATATAATTTTTATGAAATCAGATTGTAGCAACTAGAATACTTATACTTACCTAATGTATTGTAAAAAAAAAAAAAATTCTTAGCCCAAACTAAGTAAAAGTATGACAGGGCAGAACTTTTGTGACAAGATTTCCTCTAGAAGTGGACTGTACCCACTTCCAATAAGATTTTTGGCATGGCAGTGGGACCTCTTATTTTCAGCAGCACTCTAGTTCTTTAGAAACCTTTAATCATCATTGCTACTGGCAAGACATCTGTTGGAAATTTTCCCGCACTGAGAATGAGAAAGCTCATAACTTTTCAGAGTTTGTTAATATAAAGTGTGAAATAAGACCTGTACAGTATTATTTGGAACCTCAAAATGTTCTGATAATAAATGGAACCTGGCTAGAAAAGCTTTGGAAGCCCACAGAAGGCCTCTGTAAGGCTAAGGGAATCAGTTTTATAAAATAAAAGCCTACTCTGGAGCCTCTCTCTCGATCAGGCAAAGCTCTGAAGTATTTTAGCGTTCAGATCTGTTCACTTAAAGAAACAAACACTCTTCACTATTCCTCTGTTGATTCCCTTCTTTCCCTTTAATTTTTCACAGATGCTGGACTCTTTGCTCCACATATCCCCTGCTGCTTTCCACAGACCTTCTACTTTTGGGGCTCTTGTAGTGGGATCCAGCAAGCTCTCTACTGGACCGTAGATGCTGTTGTATTCAGTCTTGTCTGTTCTTCCCTGCAGTGCTCTCTGAATGTATGAAAGCACTGGAAATCCCAGAATGCGAGAAATGAAAGTGCAGTGGTCTAAGGCTTAACAGACAGGCTGCCACATTTGTGAGACTCCAATTAGTATGTCAAAGTTTGGAAGACAGATATGGCCCATTGAGAGCCAGAGGAGAGGAGCCAGGGTCCCATAAGAGCATAGTGTTGTGGGAGGAAAAGAGATTCAGGGCCTACTGAGCAGGTACCCTTTCAAAATTTGCATATTTTGAAAAACTGAAATGAATCTCTCCATTTCATCTTTTAATAATTTATTATTCATAAGATCTATTGTTGGCTAAAATGGTCAGTAGCCATAAGGCACACAAAAGTAACTATAGAATCCTTTGTGGTTTTAGAATGTGATACTGTTCCCACTCTCCGCCCCCTCCACCAATTACTGTTGGTGTTCCATAAACACAGAAAACAATGGGTTATCAAATTTTACCAAAGACACAAAACATACCTTTGCTCAGACTAATATGGATGCTGGAAAACTGAAACAGTAGGTCTGACTCAAAAGACAAATTCATCAAGGTGGTTGGTTAGTCATGATTTAACCTCAGTAACTAGAATCTTGTTCAGCACAGAAACCTTATTCTATGTATATGAAACAACTCAGCATTTGCCTATACCATTTCCTAAAAAGGGGGTTATTGTGTTCTTCTGCCCAGAAAAAGGAGTCATTTTTATGTGAGTAATTTTACAGCAGCGTGAATAATCTCACAGTTGATATTCCAGCTTTTGTAGCCAGGAAAATAAAATGGAACCATACTATTTCTTTATATAATGTATGGAATTAGAAATACATTGTGAGATGAGGGTGGTCATAAATTTGGATGGATTTTTCCATATATAGATTTAAAAAACTTTACAGCAGTATTCTTTTTCTTAATAGTTACTAAGATATTCAAAATTGGTGTTACATTAGATTTTTGTGTATGTGTGAACAATTGGATTGTTTATGCACACAGTTGATATCCAGGCTTACCTTTCTAATGAGTTGAATTTATAGAAGCAGAGAAGTTGATAGGTAAATCTGAGAGGAATTTGTTATAAGAGCATACTATATTCGTATCAAAATGTGCAGAGATATACATGTATAACTCTATATGACACAGTGAGAATACACCCTTATGTCTGAATACATACAAGGGCTCAATTCTGGAAGGTTTTAAGCATCTGTTTGTGCTAAGCACCCTGTTCTACCACTTACTCAATAATTCATCTTTCCTTTGCAAGAGGTGTTCATGGCTACACATGATCTGGGTGAAATCGTGGCTCCAATTAAGTCAATAAGAGTTTTGCCATTGACTTCAGTGGGGCCAGGATTTCTCCAAGGATCTGAACACCACCATTGTACCACTATTGTACCATTGTACCACTATTGTTCTTTATCCAGAATAACATTTTCAGTCATTCGGTAGTTTTATGAAGAGAAGTAGCACCATTGTAATCCATTTATGCTGGTGCTCCTACTTGTAGTACCTGAAAAGCTGCTGTTCATGCTATTGCATACTTACTCGTTATGGAATTTAAAGACACACTTTGCATTTTCATGCAAAGGATTGAGACTTCAATGACCAAAATATCTAACCATTCTATTGGTACCAAAAATAAATAAATGCAAACACCCATTGCTTTGGCATGGTAGTCAATACAAAGTATTGCCAAAATAAACTCTGAAACATGATTCTGTAATATCTTGAAATGTTGCACGAAGGATATCGTGAATTAAATGTAATAGTGGTGAAAGACATGTGTGGCACTCCTCACAATCAATGGGTGCTTTCATGAAAAAGAAGTAAACAAGAATACACTATCTGTCACTGAGCCAAAGCAACAGGTCTAATGTGCTGGAGAGACTGTATAAAAAACTGTTGATCTTTATATAGAAGGACTCTGTAAAGTTACAATGTCAGTGAAACCTTTTGTTCTCTGAGATGTAAATAACATCTGTATGCATTAATTTAAATCAAGAGATACCAAAACATATCACAAGCAACAAATGTGTCAAACTCTACATGGCTCAATCCTGGAATGTGCTGAGCACTCCTGATGCGAGGCTATTGGTTTAGTACTGGTTCTGAAAGGAGGAGTGGTTTCAACATCAACATCATTTCCTACAAGACTTAGGTATTTCATGGAGATCTACCAACCCTAGGCTAAATTATTATTCAGGATGGATCCTCCCCTTTATCCTCTTTTTGATGTATGTATCACATACTTCACACAGTATCATAGAATATCAGGGGTCATCTAGTCCAACCCCCTGCTCAAAGCAGGACCAATCCCCAATTTTTGCCCCAGTTCCCTAACTGGCCCCCTCAAGGATTGAACTCACAACCCTCGGTTTAGCAGGCTAATGCTCAAACCACTGAGCTATCCCTCCCCCAGAATCATTATTGAAAAATAGCACTTTGTTTAAGCTTCATTGCATAAGCTTGTATGCAGTTTACAGGAGACTCAGTCTGTTATGGTGAATAAATCATGTGACATGGGGAATCTGTGTGTGACTTATGAGAGAATACAGAATTTAAAAGGAAAACAGCAAATTCTAAGATAGTTTAAAAAAAAACACAGTTGTAGACAGATGATCATTTTTTATTAAATTCTATAGGACTTTTCCCCTAAAGGGAGTATGCAATCATTTGAAATTATTACCATAAAATGCAAAAAATCATAAAAGACTATGATCCTATTCTGTTTGGCTACTGCATTACACAGACTAAGGCAGGAAATTGATGAGTTAATGGTTTCCTAAACTCATTCTACTTCATTGACTAGTACTGTTAAGAGTAATAAACAAACATCACCCAGTAACTCGATAGAAAATAAAAGGAAAAAGTTCATGTACCAGTATCCATTCTCAAATGGAAGCCAGCATATAAATTGCTTTACCTGTAAAGCATAATTTAGTGAAGTTGGATTTTTTTTCCCTCAAGAGGGATCCTAAACCCTATCAGAAATTCACATACTTGATGGGGTAGTCTCAGTTCAGACACCTATTATTAGTTCTGATGAATGAGAATAGTTTCAAGCACTTAGCTTTCTGAGCTGGAAGATTTAATAAAATAAAACTGGTATACAGAATCCTATGTGTATAAGTTGCCATTTTTATGTCCCTGGTCTCTGATTTCAGTCTTAGTTCTTACATGCAAATTACAGATTTAAAACCATTTATACAGTGACATTCAGGAATGGAGAGAGAGCGAAAGAGACAAAACACAGACAACTACAAAGGCACTGAACAAAGCTATCATAAAAGCTGTCATCAGTTGGTGTCTACATTGACAAAAAAAGTAGGCTGTAATTCACTGATGCTAGCAATTGGGAAGCTGTAGTGGAGAGTGAGCTCAGACATTTTTAACAGTATGTGATCTAACCCGAACACCAGAGCCTTGTGTACACCTCTGTTTTCATCACCACTATTACTGGAGTAGCTGACCTGGAGGTGAATTACTGGTTTCATTTTTGCCAGTGTAGACGAGGCCAGAATTGAAGCAAATAAGAAAGGGCTATTGTCACACGTAGTGATATCACTGATACATGACAATGCAATTTTTCAGCACGGCTGGCATACGTGTAGCTCATGGAAGTGACATACCTTTTGAACACTTTGTAATGTAACATGTGGGTCTGCACCACAGCGATTTTACATCTTCAAAATGTGATGCTCCTTCATTCAAGCAGCCTTGAAAAGAGCCAACTTGGCTAAAACCCGGGATTACATATTGTGATTGGGTTCTCCTATGTTCAATCTCCATATTAAAGGTGAGGGTGGGTGCAATCTCCACCATCTGTGAAGTTAGCTGTACTCCCCTCATGTAATCCTTACTTGGGTAAAGTATGGAGTTTTCCAGCTCTGCATCTTGTAACTATAATACACATGTAGCAGACCAGGCCTTCTGTGGGCCCTTTGTGTTGAGTGAAAACAATTCAGTTAAAATTCTAGCTGTGTTCTGAAAATCAGACAAAATACTTGCTGCCAAGAAAAAAGAAACAGAGAACCTTTTTTTTCCTGGAAGTTACTGTGCATGCTTTCCTATGGGCCAAAGCTGGGTTCTCCTGAGACCTATATCTTCTGAAACAACAGCATCCCTATTCCAATGAAGCCTGAACAAACAATTTGGGAAATGTCTTCTTGTTGGTTTATTATGTGTTTGCACTTTATAAAAAGCAAGTGCCAGCCCATGAGGGTGTTTTGTCTATCCTTCAGCCCTTCCTCTTCTCCAGTTACAGAAGGATGGAGAGAAAAATTATAGCATATATGCCACCTCTCAAGTTTCACACAAGGACATTTAAACCTGCAAATTCTTATGTGCATGTTTCTCATCAGACTTGTGAGTAGTCTCATTGACCTAAACTGGCCTACTCATGTGTGTCAAGTTAAAATTGGCATGTATGTTTGCTTTATCTTAAATAGGGTAAGTTGAAAGGGTACCAGCTACATCTGACACCACACACGAAGCATTAGACAAAAAAGCTAGAATAGAAATTTAAATTTAAAACAATATTTCTTTATTACAAGTAACATCGAGATGGGGGAAGCTTTATTGCATCAAACTATGTCATTTAAGAAAATTATTACAGTTATTAAATAATGTCCTGTAATAATTCTTATATAAATTTGATGACAAACACCATTCCAGTTGCTCAAGAGCAGGTTTCACAAGTATTTCTGACACAGGGAGTCCTAAATGGCTGCACAACTGTATTCTTGTAGAGTGTGGCTGGACCAGGGAATGGTTTAAGAGGCACTCCCTCAAATTGCTAGGATCAATTCCAAAATGGACTTCACCAGGACAGCAACCTTGAACTGGTCTGCATTCAGTGGGGAGCCAGAACAAAGACAGCATAGTACCAGCTGATGTGTTCATTTCAACCAGTCTTGCTGAGCAGATGGGCTGCTGCATTTTGTGCCAACTAGAGATTTGCAGAGTGTACCTTCATTCCTACCTATAAACTATTGCAATAATCAAGACAGAAGAGCACAAAATGTGTGGAGAGCCATGACCAGGTCTTTGGCTACCTAAATGTGGTGCAATATTCAGTTCATTCACAAGATAGAAGTGGGCAGGCTTTGTGGCATGGTTATTTTGCGTAATAGGAATCCAAAGTTCCCCAAGTCTGAAAGCAGATGAGCTTGTAAGTGTGGGGGGATGGGGAAGGGCTGTTGCAGAGGAAACAAAGCAATTTCTTCTTCTCATTACCATCATCTCAGTGTTGCTTGGAGTTCAGCTATATCTGTCTCGCTTCATTCAGATGCTCATTTTGGCAAGGCTTTGAGGTGGTACAATTTACATTTATCATAAAGGGATTCAGAACTGGGTGTCATCTGCATACTGATGGTGTTTCTGCTCATGTTGTTTCACCAGCTCTCTCTACAACTTCATATAAAAATCAAATTATGTGGGAGAAAAGCAGCAGCATTGTGGGACTCTGTGGGCAAGGACTTTGACTATGTTTGGACGAGAGGAATAATGTGAACTTTCAGAGTTTTTACATTCATCCCTGAAGATGATGAAGGGGGACATCTGGATAGTGTTCAGTAGTATCAAAAGCCATAGCAAGGTCTATTCATATTGAGTGTTCCCCTTTGCCTATGAGAGGAAAAAGATCACCCACCAGAACAGAACCTGCTGTTTCTTACCTGAAACCTGACTCAGAGGAGTCCAGGGGAATGGCAATTGGCACATGGAGTTAGGAGACTGGTTTGCTAACTTCTTGTTTGGCTTGCTTAGAAAAGGGAGGATAGAAACATGATGATAGTTTGCTGAGGTCTTGATCACAATTTTTTTTCATACTGATCAGACTCTTGCATTTAATGCATATAGTAGATTCTCCTAATCAAGCATGATCTCTATTTTTTTCCTATATTTGTTATCCTTTAAAAGTTTGTTGTATTAATATTTTTAAGAAGATATAGTTAAAGCATAGCCATTGTTTGTGAGGGTTTTATTTTTCTTTCAGAGTGGAATATTAGATTTATCTTTTTCCTTCAGATTTTTTTGGACTGTAAAGACTCATCACATTCTCTTTGGAAATTGCCATGCGATCAGATTTCATAAATTCATTTCTTTGGGGTCCGTTTTCCCCCAGCTGCTGAAGAATTTTGAACACATTTGTTACAATTTGAGAAATTGCCACATTCAAACAACAGCAACAAAAGAGCACCAATTTTTTAATTATATGCATTTTATAAAATTCAGCTTGAAGCATTATTGGTAAACGAAGTATCAAATGCAATTTATGAGGCTTCTCTCTCATTCAAACTCCTTCTGTGAGCTGGACCATGACAAATTGCCAACTTGCCAGCATAAATAAAAAAATTGTTAAAATTAAGTTTCCCTTTGCTGCTGTTCTGAAAAGTTTTGATTGTTCTGGATGCTCCAGAGTCAGTGGTTATCCAAGAAGCACAAGTAAAAGGAAGGTCATGGCAGGAAGGAGCTGTGCATCACTGAGCATGAGGGAACCAGCCCAGGTATATAATACTAGCAAATGAACCGTCATGTTTTATATGATGAAAAGTAATGAGGGTGGGAGTATTAATAGGACTGAATTAACCAAAGGGTTCCTATAAAAGCCACGTCCTGTGAAACAATGCAGAAACATGACATGGTTTTAGGCAAAACTTTCAGACAGATGGAATCAGTGATTACGTCATTCCAGTGCCTAATCTTTTAACATGATGGTGGGGGAGGTGTTAATATATTTGTTTTATTTGTTGATTTCAGTAGGAGAGAATAATCTGAGCCAGAATCAGGCCAAGACATTTTAAGTACTGGAAAGTAGAACTGAGTAAAAAAAATTGCATAGAACTTTTTCTTTTTCAGTGAAAAATGCAGATTTAGCAACATCAAAACACTTCTCAAATTCATGTCAATTTTGCCAAATTTGTTGTGATTAAGAAATAAAATAAAACTGAGAGATAAAATTCTGAAGCAAATGTAAAATTTAATTTTGACATTTTCAAGACAAAATACTTCAGGAGGCCGAGAGAGAGGTTTCAGCTGCTGGTTTTGGTGCCTGGGGCTGAAGATCCCAAGCTAAGGGAGGAGCCTATCTCTGGCCTGTCAGCAGGTGCACCAGATCAGCCACTTAGTCATTTAAGCAACTCAGCTGTCCCAACCCACTCCTCAGTATTTCACTCTAGATAGCTTAGGTGACTCCCCATTCAGCCTGTGACTTCTGAGGATCCCTTTCTTAGGTGCCAAACTCTCCCCATGCATTGTATGGGAACCCAAGATGCATAGCTCTGGGCCAATGATACCTGTAGGTGAGAGGCTGCTTAGGGGTTAGGCATTGCAATGCTGAGAGAAGCACTGTCTAAGTACCTTTGAAGATCTGGGGCTAAATAACTATGGCTCAACTCTGCTGACTAGAAAGTAGGGTAGGAGAGTGTGTGCAGTCAAACCTCCACTCATTCCCCACCCTTTCTTGTCCCAGTCTCCTACTCTGGTATTGGAGTAAGCAGGCACCTAGTCTCCCCTGTTTTCCTGCATACTGGGGGTAGCCCATGTAAGGGTTCAAAGAGGGTCCTAACTCCCCTGAACAGGAAATACAATCAAAGTCACAATCTATCTCACACACAGGTTAAAGAAAAGTGCCTACAAATCATGAGAAAGCTCCTGTACACTGACCCTAAACTAGTCAGATTGAAGCAAGATTTTCTGTTCTTTTTTCCCTTTATGGAAGGGAGTTTATTTTCCAGACAGTGAATCTTAAGTTCTTTCCCCCTGGCCTTCATCTGAATTGTCTGCTGATATTTTTCCCCTACAGTGTTCAATCCACTTATCTTCCTGCTTACATATTTTTCTGACTAGATTTCCATTAAAAATTATTTCCATTTACTGAACCATGAAAGGTCTTTCCATAATTTGACCAGGTACAGTAATCTTTCTTGAAGCTGTGAAATGCTTCAATGGCAATTTTCCATGTAATGGAACAATACATTTTTATATTCAATAATAATGAAGTATAATTGACAGAGGAATACATTCCTATACCACATAGTTTTGAGAGGAATGACATTTTAAAAAGCAGTTCCTGTCTTCACATTAATTTTGAAAATATAAAAACTTCATAGTTGCAAAATTAGACAATTATACATAATATGGTGCAATCATAATAGTTTTCCAGCTCTGAACATTTTTACTTGTTATTCTCACTACTAATGGACTTTCAGAGCCTATGAAAAATGTCTGAGGGGTACTAACCCAATCAACAGTGCAAAATGTATGGATTTTACCTTATATCATGTGTGTTCTTTGCACAACCCTGTAAGATAGATTCACAAGAGTGACTTAGCCACCTGCCACTTTCAGCAAATAAGTCCAACGTTTAGGCACCACAGGCATTCACAAAACCACTGCTCTGCTGCCACATAATCCTATAGGTGCCTAAATTTCCACTGATCAAATCCCTGAGCTGCCACAGCCCTGATGCTGCCCAGCAATTCATGGCCTAACGCACATGTAGAATGGAATTAATAATGGATTTTTCTAAAGAAATTCTGGTTTGATTCAAATTAAAATACAATTTACATTTTTGGGGGTTAAATTTAAATTTTAAAAAATTGTTTTGAATTGACCAAAATGTTTCAAGTTGACTTTTTTTTTTTTTTTTTTTGGTAGGGTTGTGTTAGCTGTTGGTCCCAGGATATATGAGAGAGACAAGGTATGTAAGGTAATAAACTTCTCTTGTGTTGGTGGAAGGTACAAGCATTCGAGTTACTATTCTATGCTCTACTACAGAGCTCTACTTCAGGTCTGGGAAAAGAAAGTGTGTCTGAACTAAACACAGGTTGGGATGGACAACTAAGCATAAGGGTTAATGAGTTATAAGTGGTCACTTGAAAAGGAGTGGGCAATAAGGGTTGGATTGCTATGGAAAAGGAATTTGAAGTGGGCCATTAAGGATTAGCAGGCAGGTGTGTGTGACAGATTGTTGTAATGAGCCATGAAACCAGTGTCCCAGAGTCTAGCATAGTTATGAATTTAAGTTCCCAGGCTTGCCTTCTGAAGGTTTCCTTTGAGGACAAATGTTGAAAGATCAGATATGAAGTGATCACTTTGTGAAAAAAAAAAGTGTTCACTTGGGGTAATATGGTGTTTTTGTCTTTTATCGTTTTTTGGTGAGAGTTCATCTGAGAGCATACTGATTGTCTGGTTTCAACCACATAGTTGTTACTGGGGCATTTGTTACACTGGATAAGGTAATGTGATAGGCATGTGTACGCCCCATGAATCTTGACATTTATCATCATAGCAGCTGAGATATGTCTGCGTTCAAGGAACCATCTCCTGCATCTTATGTACACCTCAAACTAAAAAAAAAAAATCACCTTGCTCTCCCACACACTGAAAGAAAAATAAATCATCAGGAAACCTACCTGGAGAAACCTAAAACAGCTATCTAAAAAACCCCTGATGATAGCCATCCACCACAAAAACAAAAAGTGAATCAACTACAACTCCACAACCAATTGTACACCACCTCCAGGAAAAACCAAGACACTATGACCCACCACGTGGACACTACACAACAGCCCACATTATCAACCTATCAAGTTTACCCCAATCAGAACTGAAGTATCTGTACTCTCCAAGGGACTGAACTTCCCCATCACAGAACCTGATCCCATACTAACATATGGAGAAATAGAAAAATTCTTCCAACACCACCACCTCAAGGAATTCTTTCACAACAAAGATGACACTACCCACAACTATCATCCCCAACCAACAGAAAAAAAGAAAGAGTCATCTGACTGGACATTCTACAATGGATAAAACCACACACTGGATCATTACATTGATTGCCTAAGGGGAAAAAAAATTGACTGAAATTCTCAACAGACATGACATCCAACATAATCTTTCTACAGCCGAAAGAATAGTTATAGAGACAGTCCCTGAAATCCAACCAGTAGACAGCGATCAAGCCACCACACAAAGAGAGCACTACCATAGTCTTATACTCCAGAAAAACAATGAGATTTATCACTATGGGATTTTGCAAATTAAAGGTTAACTAAAAGGAGTTAGTTTTTGCGCTTCTTCTTAGCTGCTTTTTGAAAATAAACTCCCTGCATTCGTCGTATTAATTATTTAGTATGAATAAAAACTAGTTCTTACTATTGTTATATAAATACTATCATTTATAGGTCTCAGTATATTTTTCATATACCTGGTCACGGAGCTTCACATTACCTCTATGAGATATTACCATGAGTAATATCTATGAGTAATAGTAACTATGAGTTAATATTTCAGAACATAATATATTAAGATGCAGAGAGGTAAAAATGACTTGTTCAAGGTAGTACAGCTCACGGTAGTCATCTAGGAGTTTCTCCTTCCGAGTTCCATGCTCTAAGACTAGTTAATGATGCCTCTTCAAATAAGAGTCTATTAGGCCACTAAACCTTGTTCAGCCTTCTCCTCTAGTTCTTTATTAATCTCTAAGGCCCATTGAAATACATGGAAGTTAGGAGTCTAAATACTTTTGAGGATTTCAGCCCAAGACCCTTAAAAATACAATTTAAAAAGCTATTTTGTTGTTCATTCCATGGACTCTTCTTCTCAGTCTCTCTATCATGAACTCATGTCCCACACTTACTATATAATCCTGCCCCAAAATACAATCGCATTTGAAATGAAACTGTGATCTCTTCCAGAATGCTACCTTACTTAGCAACTCGCTTGGCTCCAGCCCTTAGAACGGTGTGAACTTTTGACATCATTGTGTATCTCTTTTTTTGGCCTGTCTTCACAGTGCATTTGATGGGCACTAATCTAACCTTATTAGTCTCATGCAGAAGAACAAGCATACTGGGAAAACAACAGATAGCGTGCAAGCTTTAGGATTCTTGTTCAGAGAACTCAACATCTTTGTCTAAAAGATTATTGTCTATCTAACCAAGACAAAAGGAGAGATTGGATCACCATAATGAACTTTAAATTTTTATTTCTCGACAAGGGTAAAACCAGGGTGAATTAAAGCTCTGAAATCTTTAAACACAAGAGCAAATGAAAGTTTTAAATTATGCATTTTTTCTGTCAGCTAAATAAGCATGACTTTATAAGAATGATTTAATCCAAAAAACAGATGCACTCTTCCCTTAAGACAGAAAACCAAGCCAACTGGCTTGCATAAGCATTTTCTGTGTGTGATTATTGGACGTGGCAGCTTGAGAGAACCAAGAAGCAGAATTTCTAGCCACGGAAGGAGATGCAAAGAACAGAGGTCCAAATCTTCAGAGGAAATAAAAGCAAGCAAGGGAGAGACTGGAGGGAAGATGTTCAGCAACGTTTAATCAGGGAGTTCAGCAATCAAGGCATGAACACACTGATGACATGTATAAGCGGCTGCCCTTTCTGAGATTTTGCTGTGAAGTGCAGTACTGAGGGCTGTTGTGTAGCATCTGGAGCCATGGTTACAATTTTTACCTACTAGTGATTCCATTGTGATTAATGCAGGTACCCCTGGCATGTGGGAGGATACTGATGAGGAGTTTCAATGGCAGACAATACAGTAACTCCCTTCATTAATAAGTCCATTTACTTTATCATAAGAGAGCTGGATATATCATGTTTCTTGATTGTTAGGATCTTATTTTTTCTAATTGTGAATAAACTCACAGACTTCTACTCTAGCAGCTCTTTCCTTAGTTTATTTTTGCTTGCGTCTTTTTCCTTTTCAAAGCAGATCAGGACAGAAATAAGACACCATTATGTTTTCCCTCTGGTGGTGGAACTGAGGGAATTTTGTTCTGTATGTCACTGTAACCAATTCTCCCTCCACCTGTTAAAAATTCAGTTGCAATATATCCTGGATACAATTTAAAAGCATTTTATTAAACTCCTTGCTAACATATTAATGTGTTTAAATATTATTTTTGATTTATTTTCTAGTTATTAAATGGCATTTGGTAGGAACAAAAAGTCTGTTTTAAAACTGGGAGTTCATTAAACAAGTCACATTTTTTATTGCACTACTTTTCAGATACAGCTAAGTAAAAGGCATGTGAAATGGACAATCACCTTCTTGCCAAAGATAAGCGTGCTTCCATAAAACAACAGTAAAAGACCAGATCTTACCACATTCCAGATAGAATATATAATGTCTTTTTAAAGCCTTCGTACAGTCAGAATCTTGGAAGAATACACTGAGATGGCAAAGCTCCCATTGACTTCACTGATGTAAGACCAGACACTTTGCGCCAAAGTCAGTTTGAAAATAGGTCTTCAGAGCTCTTGAAAAGTCATACCCAGAAAGAAAGAACAAATTAAATTCCATATACATCCTAAGATGAAAGTGATACCACCCACAGAAAACCCAAACTCAGATGCAATCGGTTTCACTGTTAGAAGAAAAGGGAATTGGGGCTTATTTGCCATCTCTCTCTTTTTTTACCCTTGCACATCTCTTCCAGCTGAACCATCATAGTGGAGAATGGATGTAAACACTGTGTTCTGCAGCAAATTACTAGCCCCCAGACTAAGGGAAAAGTGAAGAGAGGTCTCTGGCATAAAGCCTTCCAGGGCTATTTCCAGAGTGATTCAGTTTATATCCATAGATAAAGTTACAGAGGTAAAACCTGAAATTAAAAAAAAGTCAGCATCAATTTTAATGAGGCCACTATTTCCCTTTACAAGTTAGATCCTGAAGAAACAAACTCAAAAGTTATCTATAATCGGACTATTGGAGGCAGCTAAGTCTGAAAGTAGTTAGCAATTTTAGGAAGAGAGACTGTGAATAGCTAAAAGGTTCAGGAGTGCCATCCCTGACTGGAAGAATTATAGAAAATGCGTCCCCAAAAAGGGAAGTTTGCAGCTGATCACATGCAAAATAAAGGCAAGTAGAAACTACATCTCTGATTAGACCTGAAGCTAATCCTACCAATGGCTTCATCTGGAATACTGTGTACAGCTCCAGTCACCCATGTTCAAGAAATAAATTCAAACTGGAAAAGGTTCAGAGAAGAGCTACTAGAATGAATGGATGGCCTTTTTTATGAGAGGAGGGATGGATGGAAATGAGGTGGTTTTTAACCATCAGGGGAGTGAGGTTTTGGAATAGCTTCCCAATAGGAGTTACACAAGGAAAAAAATAATTTAAAGAGATAGCCGAGCAAATGTATGAATAGAATTGTATGACAGGGTTACTTGTGATGATGTGAGGCAGTGTTTTGCATCCCTGGACATTCCTTCTAGTTTATGTCTTCATTACCAGGGTAAGTCGACCTAAGAACATAATAATGTCCATACTGGATCAGACCAAAGGTCCATCCAGCCCAGTATCATGTCTACCAACAGTGGCCAATGCCAGGTGCCCCAGAGGAAGTGAACCTAACAGGTAATGATCTAATGATCTCTCTCCTGCCATCCATCTCCACCCTCTGACAAACAGGAGGCTAGGGACACCATTCCTTGCCCATCCTGGCTAATAGCCATTAATGGACTTAACCTCCATGAATTTATCCAGTTCTCTTTTAAACCCTATTATAGTTCTAGCCTTCACAACCTCCTCAGGCAAGGAGTACAACAGGTTTACTGTGAGCTGAGTGAAGAAGAACTTCCTTTTATTTGTTTTAAACCTGCGACCCATTAATTTGATTTGGTGGCCCCTAGTTCTTATATTATGGGAACAAGTATATAACTTGCATGCATCTGAAGAAGTGGGTATTCACCCATGAAAGCTTATGCTCCAATACGTCTGTTAGTCTATAAGGTGCCACAGGACTCTTTGCCGCTCTAACTTTTCCTTATTCACTTTCTCCACACCACTCATGATTTTGTATATCTCTATCATATCCCCCCTTAGTCTCCTCTTTTCCAAGCTGAAAAGTCCAAGCCTCTTTAATCTCTCCTCACATGGGACCCGTTCTAAACCCCTAATCATTTTAGTTGCCCTTTTCTGAACCTTTTCCAATGCCAGTATATCTTTGTTGAGATGAGGGGACCACATCTGTACGCAGTATTCAAGATGTGGGTGTACCATGGATTTATATAAGGGCAATAAGACATTCTCCATCTTATTCTCTATCCCTTTTTTAATGATTCCTAACATCTCATTTGCTTTTTTGACTGCCACTGCACACTGCGTGGATGTCTTTAAAGAACTATCCATGATAACTTCAAAATCTTTCTCCTGATTAGTTGTAGCTAAATTATCCCCCATCATATTGTATGTATAGTTGGGGTTATTTTTTCCAGTGTGCATTACTTTACATTTATCCACATTAAATTTCATTTGCAATTTTGTTGCCCAATCACTTAGTTTTGTGAGATCTTCTTGAAGTTCTTCACAGGCTGCTTTGGTCTTGACAATCTTGAGCAGTTTAGTAGCATCTGCAAACTTTGCCACCTCACTGTTTACCCCTTTCCCCAGATCATTTATGAATAGGTTGAATAGGATTGGTCCTAGGACTGACTGTTGGGGAACACCACTAGTTACCCCTCTCCATTCTGAAAATTTACCATTTATTCCTATCTTTTGTTCCCTGTCTTTTAACTAGTTCTCAGTCCATGAAAGGATCTTCCCTCTTATCCCATGACAACTTAATTTACGTAAGAGCCTTTGGTGAAGGACCTTGTCAAAGGCTTTCTGGAAATCTAAGTACGCTATGTCCACTGGATCCCCCTTGTCCACATGTTTGTTGACCCCCCCTCAAAGAACTCTAATAGATTAGTAAGACATGGTCTCCCTTTACAGAAACCATGTTGACTTTTGCGCAACAATTTATGTTCTTCTATGCATCTGACAATTGTATTCTTCACTATTGTTTCAACTAATTTGCCTGGTACTGAAGTTAGACTTACTGGTCTTTAATTGCCAGGATCACCTGTAGAGCCCTTCTTAAATATTGGTGTTACATTAGCTATCTTCCAGTCATTGGGTACAATAGCTGATTTAAAGGACAGGTTACAAACTATAGTTAATCGTTCCGCAATTTCACATTTGAGTTCCTTCAGAACTCTTGGGTGAATGGCATCTGGTCCCGGTGACTTCTTGCTGTTAAGTTTCTCAATTAATTCCAAAACCTCCTCTAGTGACACTTCAATCTGTGACAATTCTTCAGATTTTTCACCTACAAAAGATGGCTCCGGTTTGGGAATCTCCCTAACATCCTCAGCCATGAAGACTGAATCAAAGAATTCATTTAGTTTCTCCGCGATGACTTTATCATCTTTAAGTGCTCCTTTTGTATCTTGATCGTCCAGGGGCCCCACTTGTTGTTTAGCAGGCTTCCTGCTTCTGATGTACTTAAAAACATTTTGTTATTACCTTTTGAGTTTTTGGCTAGCTGTTCTTCAAATTCCTTTTTGGCTTTTATTATTATATTTTTCCATTTAATTTGGCAGCGTTTATGGTCCTTTCTATTTACCTCACTAGGATTTGACTTCCACTTTTTAAAAGATGTTTTTTTTATCTCTCATTGCTTCTTTTACATGGTTGTTAAGTCATGGTGGCTCTTTTTTAGTTCTTTTACTGTATTTTTTAATTTGGGGTATACATTTAAGTTGAGCCTCTATTATGGTGTCTTTGAAAAGTGTCCATGCAGCTTGCAGGGATTTCACTCTAGTCACTGTACCTTTAATTTCTGTTTAACTAACCTCCTCATTTTTGCATAGTTCCCCTTTCTGAAATTAAATGCCACAGTGTTGGGCTGTTGAGGTTTCTTCCCACCAGAGGAATGTTAAATGTTATTATATTATGGTCACTATTTCCAAGCGATCCTGTTATAGTTACTTCTTGGACCAGATCCTGCACTCCACTCAGGACTAGATCAAGAGTTCCCTCTCCCCTTGTGGGTACCAGCTGCCCCAAGAAGCAGTCATTTAAAGTATCGAGAAATTTTGTCTCTGCATTTTGTCCTGAGGTGACATGTACTCAGTGAATATGGGGATAATTGAAATCCCCCACTATTATTGAGTTTTTTATTTTGATATTTTATTTCTCTAATCTCCCTTAGCGTTTCATCGTCACTATCACTGTCCTGGTCAGGTGGTCGATAATAGATTCCTACTGTTATATTCTTATTAGAGCATGGAATTACTATCCATAGAGATTCTATGGAACATGTGGATTCATTTAAGATTTTTATTTCATTTGATTCTACATTTTCTTTCACATATAGTGCTATTCCCTCCCCCCCTCCCCCGCACAACCTGTTTTGTCCTTCTGATATATTTTGTATCCCGGAATGATTGTGTCCCAATGATTGTGTCCCATTGATTGACCTAAGTCGACTATGGGCAGGAATGGTGTCCCTAACCTCTGTTTGCCAGAAGCTGGGAATGAGCAACAGGGGATGGATCTCTTGATGATTACCTGTTCTGTTCATTCCCTCTGGGGCACCTGGCACTGGCCACTATCGGAAGACAGGATACTGGGCTAGATGGACCTTTGGTCTGACCCAGTAGGGACATTCTTATGTTCTTAAGTTACGATACTCCAGCTATATGAATAACGACGTAGCTTTGGTCAACTTACCCTAGTGTCTTCACTGCACTGTGTTGGTGGGAAATGCTCTCTGGGCGACTTACCTTACTCTTCTCGGAGAGGAGGAGTACTGGGGTCAACCGGATAGTGCTCTGCCATCAATTTAGCAGGTCATTGATTGCAGCACCATTGATCTTCCTGTAGGGGAGACCAGCCCTCCATATATCTCAATTATTTCTTGTCATTGCAGTGACCTTGGCCATTGGTGAACCTTCAGTCCTTTCTATTCTCTGCCTGTGGTACATAATACAGAAGAACCTCAGAGTTACGAGCACATTGGGAATGTTCGTAACTCTCAACAAAATATTATGGTTGATCTTTCAAAAGTTTACAACTGAAGATGAACTTAGTACAGCTTTGGAACTTTACCATGTAGAATAAAAATGCTGTTTTCTCTTTATTGTTTAGTAGTTTATATTTAACACAGCTGCTGCTGCCTGATTGTATACTTCTGGTTCCAAATGAGGTGTGAGATTAACTGGTCAGTTTGTAACTCTGGTGTTCATAACTCTGAGGTTCTACTGGACTCTAATCTCCTATGGGTTGTAATGCCTTGGTCTAATTTTGGTTGTTGGGTTTAGTGTAGGACTTCTGTGTGGTACTTCTGGCCTTAAACGCTATGATTCTATGGAACCCAGAAAAAGAGGAGCCCAGAGGCCCAGCTAAGCACCCAGCTCCATCTATTGCACAATCCTCTCTGGTAGCAAGAAAGATTTACAATACTGGAGACTAAAACACATCTATATAAACTACTTATATGGCCTCCGTTACCATAGTATCTGAGCTCCTCACAATCTTCAATGTATTTTTATTCACACCACCCCATGAAGAAGGAAAATGATGTTATCCCATTTTACACATGGGATCTGAGACTCAGAGAGACTAAGTGACTGGTCCAAGGCAGAGCAGGAAGTTGAACATAGGTCTCCCCAGTTCTGTGCTGGTGCCCTAACCAATAGCTCATCTATTTTCTCATATTTTCAAGTAGCTGAACAAAATTGCTTGGCTGGAGCTTTTGTTCATTTGGGAATTAAGATATTAACAATGACACTGCTGAAACCTGCCTCCGAACTTCCAGTATTGAACTATAGAAAGGGGATTACTTAATTTATATTGAACAAAGATCTTTATATTTATTGATATATTCTTTTCAGGCATATTAAATAGTTTACAAAAAAATTCTACTTCTGCAGAAATTTATGAAATGTTATATGGTTGGTTAACCTGGAGTGAAATGTAGTAAGCTGTCTTTATTTTTCACGCAGAATGATGGATTATGTTTTGCTGTTTACTGTTTCACTGATAATAATCAAATAGAAATTGCTTTACTTACTGAACATGAGTCAGAATAAAGTTTTAATGTAGTGACTTAATCTGAAAAAAAGCTTGTGTAAGATTCTCTTAATTTCAAATTCATTGATCTTAAGCACCAACAAAATTATGCCACATTGTTCAAGGGAACGGATGAAAGGGAGCACTCCACAGTACAGAGTGGTTTTGTAAAGATACAAACTTGACAGCACAATAAAGCTCATGAACAATAAAGCTCATATGCACAAATTCCATTGATTCAGAGATAGCTACAAGTATGCATCCAGGCTTCTCTTGCATTATGTCCATTTTGTTTTCTCCTCAGGGTTGTTGTAAATATTATTTTTCATTTTTTCACATTCTCATGCCACTGAATTTTGCTTTAATGTTTGCAGATGTCAGTGGAATCTTCATGAAATTGGAGTGATGGTGGTTGGTAAAGAAATAGGGACACTGAATTGGCTCCTGAAAATGTGAAGAAAATGCTGCCTCTGTTAATGTCAGAAGATGAAGACAGACAGCAAATACCAGGGAGGTGGAAGCTTTCCGTTGCCAGCTTGCCACCAACACTCGCTGTATGAGAATGGAGCCTGTAATCCACTGTACGTGCACATGCATATGGATGACTCTGTTCTATTGATGAACAGAAATGTTTGCCTGGCTGATCTGAAAAGACATCAGCTGTTTTTGGCTTCAAGGTCAGGATGTCTGCTTTTTAACCTCTCTTCTCTAGTGTACACCTGATGGATCTGGACCAAACTCCATGTTGATGGGATGGTACTGCTTTGAAAACACATTTTGCACTAGCTTTTGTCGAGATCTAAAGAGAGTCAAAAGGTGCAATCAATAGTATTAATAGCTTTGATAATGTTCTCTCCTTATCAGCATCTGCTCGGAGGAGGGAGAAAAAAAAAAAGAGAGAGAGAGAGAGAGAGAGAGAGAGAACTGCTAGAGAAAAAGATGGATCTTTAATCCGGTTCCCAGCCTAAGCAGCTGAGCTAAACGTTGAAGGAGGGAAAGAATCCTCCCCACCCAGGGACATAGAGTTGAGGTAGATGCACTCTGCAAGGGCTACTCTAGCCTCTTGTCTAATGAAGCATCTTATGCCGCTTACATATGGATAGGATGTGGGGGGCAAGTTCCTAGGTATTCCTTGTAAAATGTGGGTAATATTTACCCAAAACGAGCAAGTTGCTTTACATAATGCTATATAAAACTAAGTAACAGTCCAACAGAATTTGCCATATTAAAGTACCCTATAATTAATTAATATTGGGAAGTATAAGGGATACTGTATATATTATTATATTTCTCGAAGGCAAAGCTGGCAGTATTGATACATCAAAGGGTTTTTTGAGGCTACTACTTAACATTTATAAATCCCATTTTTCATGGAATATTACATAGTAGAATTATTCATTTTAGTTATTTAGAGCTAGATACACAAAAGAAGGTAGGTGTTGTGATGCTGAGCACAACTGATGATAAACCAGTGATCTTCTACCAGGTCCTGACAAATATGTATGTCTGCTTTATGATTATATTGTATCCTTTTGGATACACACTTACTTTGGTCCCTTGAGAAAACATCTGACAAAGAGATTCTCAGTGTAGAGACCATGAGAGTGAGGGAACCTTTTTACAACTTGGGACACCATGAAGGAAAAAATTAAAAACTCTAATATTGGAATTAGATCTGTACAAATAACTGATGTTTTGGTTTAGCAGCTGAACTGAATATTTTTTACATTTTTTGGGGTTGAAGAAAATGTATATTTCATTTGAGGGGTTTTTTTTTAAGAAAAAATAAAATTCAAAATGAAAAGCGTTATTTCAACTTGAAAACAACAAAATCTTTAGTTCAGAAAATGTTGAATGAAATTAGTATATATTTAAAAACTGTTAGTTTTCTCCATCTGAAACAAGTCAGTGAACTCATTATGATTTGTGTAATGTTTTGGTCAACCCAAATCTGCATTTTTTTTGGAGTAGGGAGGTGAAAAAATTCACTCAGCACTAAATTATTATATTCTTTGTTAGTTTTTAACTAAATCAAGAGAAATGAAAGAAACCTCATCCACCGAGATATTTAAAACTAGACTACCTAAAGCACGAGAAATATACTGCATGGAAAAATTCTGCACCCATAGTGGCAGAAGGATGATAGACTTGAAAGAACTTTCCATCCATAACATCTGCGTTTGCTTGACAATGCAACCAAAAGAACAGGAATTTCTAATGATAAGTCCAAGGAAACATACGTTCAAGGCATCCAAGAAATAGTTTTAGCAACATACAGTACACCCATTTCAGTCTATTGTTTCTGCATGTCTGCAAGTATAAACCAGGTTTTTGCAAAGCAGAGCATGATGAAAAAGACCAGGAGGCTGAACATACTGACTGTAATTTAGTGGGATATAAGAACAATTGGTTTTCCTCCAGATATTTCTCAGACCTCAAGCTCAGTAGTTCCAACTTCTAACTTTTACCTTGTTCAGTGATGTTAGCCATCAGGTTCTTTATCATATGTGAAAAGTGCTCTCATTCCAGAATGAAAACATGTGTTACATATGATTTTAGAACTGGACAAATTCCCATTGATATCAAATGAAAACTGAATTTTTAAATGTATCTTTTGACGTAAAACACAATGGAGAGGCTGATGGGAATACAAGGGTAACAGTAACATGAAGTTGCAGAAATTAGTGAGGTGGGGTTTTGTTTATGCATTTATCAGTAAATGAACAAGAAATATACATGAATTTCATCTCCATCATCATTAGGCAGTTTTCTGTGATTACCCAACAGCTCCCACTCAAAGCAATGTGGTCGAATAGTACTTCTGAAAATCTTCACCAATTATTTTAGTACCTAAATGTAGATTTAGGAGCACAGATTTTTGCACCATTTTTTTTAAATTGGCCTGTATGTTTATTCTATTCTTGTGAGCAACTGGACTATTTAAATGTATACAAATCTTGCTCTCAAAGTAAGCCTTTGATCAAAATCCAAACCAAAGCTTTTTTTCAAGTTTAAAAGCATTCTGTTGAATTTTCTAAACTGTTTTCTCCATTTAAAATTGGGATAAAAAAAATCTGACAGGACAAAACATATGGGAAGGCCGCTGGATGCAACATTTCTCCCCCCTGCTCCCTGATCCTTTTCTCCCTTCTTACTGTTCCCCCACCAGTGAAAGTCATCAGGAAATATCAGAAATCTCACATTAATCCTGTTCTCAGGAAGGTTACAGCCCAATTTTGCAGAGCAAAGAAGATCAGAAAGTTCAGTTAGACATCCAGACTCTTCAGCTGTAACAAGTTGAAATGCAAAAGAAAAAGTCCTGCCCCAATCCTCCTATGGCTGCCATATGTCTGCCATTTATTAGGAGAGAATTTACTGTTCATTAATTGTGACTGTACCACAATTGTAATATCATTACCTATTTTGCTTCAGGTGATACATTAACTAACTGCTGCAAGTACATGAGTCCTTATGACCGTGCAATTTTTGTTTCCATTTTGCATGCAGGGTCATAAGCAGACCTGGTTGGGAAATTTCTGTCAGAATAATTTTCCAACAGAAAATGTCCTTTTTGCAAAAATTTCCTCTGAGGAAAATTTCAATTTTTCAGACCCCCGCCCGCCCCCACACACATTTTTTTGTCAGGAAAATCAAAATGATGGCTTCCCTACTGCCCACCTGAAGGTTCTTGTTAACTTCTTTTTTTGCCTACAAGGAGAAAAATTATAAAGAGCCTTCAAAGCAAGCAACAAAATTCCATTTTGGTTCTCCCAAAATAGAATTTTTCTGGGAATCCTTTCTTGCAAAAATATTTGCATTTTTTTATTTTTTGTTCCGGTTCGACATTTTCAAGAGGCAAAGGTCTGTGTGGTGAATCAAGATCTGGAGTTGGACACACTATGGTGAGACTGCTACTGCCACTCCCTGCATGGAACACCTAAGCCCTATCTTACAGTGTGATTGCAGGTAATGGGGAACTTTCCCAGATACTCAGAAAACAGGAGAGAGAAAGAGGTAGATATTAGATGACTTGAATCAAAACCTGCCCACACCACTCTGCATTCCTGAACATCATCCCTGCCAGACCATGCAAAGAGGCAGGACTGTCATATTAACAACCCAAATCATGAACAAATAGTGCTTAAAAACACTTGAGTGGGCTCTTGGGAGCCAGTGTAACAACTATTAGAGAGCAGATCAAGCAAAACTACAAGTTAATTTGTTATAGGTCTCTAAGCGGAAATTAAATGCTAGTAGAAGACCTCACAATTGTGAAAAACAATCCCAAAGGCAGGTAGCTCTTCCCCAAAAGCCCAATTCTGGTCTCACTAAATCCATTTGACTTCAGTGGAGTTACTCATAATTTCTGCCATTGACAGTGAGATCAGTGTCAGTCCCAAATATAGATACCAGGACCATTATCCCTAAAGACAGAAGCTGGCAGATGCAAATTAAATTGGAAACCAAAAGAACCTATGTATTACAAGCAGTGTGAGGGTGGGGAACAAATAAACAAATTCTTTCCAGATTCTTATACCAAAGAATCCATTGTTTTCATTTCCAAGCTGTCAGAAAGGCATTTTGCTCTCCAAATGGAAGGATATTTTTTTCCAGTTACCAGAAGACAAATAATAAATGGTAGCAAACAATAGCTAATAAATCCCGTCTAGTACAAATATTTGGGAAAATAACCATTTGTGCTAAAGTTCATGACGAATTCATGATTTGTGAAGATTGCTGGGCCTGAGTTTTAAAACTGGTGGTAGGGGAAAGATGTAACATTTTTCACCAGTAATTAATTGTCAGTGAAAAGACTGGAATTTAGGGGGATAACTTTCAAAAGCCCAAATGACAGTTAAACTCCCATTGAAACTCGATGAAGGAGGGGCATCTAACTCTGAACTGTGCCTTTGAAAATCTCCCTTTAGATATCTAGGTACATGGTTGCAACTGAATCATCACAGTGGAGACTTAGGGACCATATGAGTAGCACATTTGGACTCTGAGTGGGAAGAAGTAAGTGCCATGTACTGTGATGTATACTATTGTGTGACTACTCTCAGCTGAGAGATTATCTGAGAACATAAACGGCAACAGAGGAAGGTGTTGTTTCTTTCTCCATAAGAAAACCAAGTACTAATATGGATCAGGGAAGTACACTGAGGTGCAAAAAATACCCATGGCGCCATAGAATTACAATGTGGGCTCTGTTTATGCAATGATGTCTGGGGAGATATCTGGTGGAGAAAAATTCAATTTATTTTTTAGAGCATCCTGTCCCTTTAAATCATACCATGCAATTTCACATAAAACTCTCTCTCTATATAAAAACAGAAATTAAATATAATGTAGCTCCTGTTACATGAATTATGGAACAGATGCTTTATATTTATTTTCACCCAGGTATAATGTTTTCCTCGTTCCTAATTAAATGTTTATTTGACTAATATTTAAGTTAACTTCAAGTTATGTGTTTTATTTGAATTTTGAAAGCATGCAGTGCCCACTGTTGTACTGGCATGCTGTAATAAATTCTTTAAAAAAAACATTTTCCCATCAAATGAGGCAGACAACAAAATTCTATACGCTGCATGTCAGCATCTTGTACTGAAGATACTGTATGTGTTCAGCAACCAGAATCTGCTGTCTCCTTATGCTAAGTGGAAAACTATACTGCAGAATTTAAACAAACTACTTAAAAATAAATTCTACAGGAGAATATTTGAATTTTATAGCTTTTTAAAAAGTGAGAGAAAGGTCTGCCAGCATCAGAATTGTTAAATAAAATATCCAAAGTCAAGTGAAAAGCTGTAAAAGAAAATGTAGATTGTAAAAGGGGTTCTTTGTCCCAAGTTATTTTGTCTTGAAACTTTAGAGATCAGTATGTTTTTATAGATATAAAATGGCTAAGGAAATGCTTCCAAGCACTTTTTAAAATGATTATACCGTACCAGATGGGATAACACTGAGAAACCTTTTTTAAAATGTCAATCTTAACATTAACATGTCAGGGAGAGAGACTGATTTGTAGGAATTTGAACAAATGTGAGCTTCTCCTCAGCAGGATGAAAGCTAAAAGCCAAGGGATTGAATGAGGGTCATTTCATAGAAGTATCTTCACAGTAATAATATTAAACCATTTTTCTAGAGCTAGGAGATTATCCAGGTGCACTTGTAGCATTTCAAGAGGCAAGTGGCAGTATGTATTTAGGTCACATTTTCACAGGAACTGGACTAGAAATTGAAAAGCGACTACCCAAAAATCCAAAATCATACAAAGATTTGCTTTGAGTTTAGTACTACAAATGTTCAAAGGCTTCAGGTGCTAGCAGGCAATTTCCTATTTTATTTATAATTGATTTTCCTATCCTCAAGTGTAATACAAACCACCAGAGCGATATTACTGCATAACACAGAGATAACAAGGATGTCTCTTCACATTTGGTGAGATCATATGTGACATGCCCATCATCAGATCATCTCAAGGGAGTGGAATTGACTTGTATGTTTCTATCCTACCAATGAATGGATATTTTTGGAAAGACTTCCTGTCAATTTAATGAACTTCAATAAACATATGTACGAATTTACACAGAGTAATGGGGATACATCACCAATGAATTAAGTCTGTCCCTTGGAATTTTAATGGAGAAAGCACTAGGGTTCCAGAATAACCTAATAGCTTATCACTTCAGCAGATATAAACATTCCCTTGCCAAAGTCAGTGTTCGGCATCTGTACAAGCTCTATGCTGGGTACCTGTCCCATGACGGCAACCACCAGAAAACAGGTTTCCAAGCTACAAATTTCAGATCCAAACTTCCCCCCAAAATGAGGATAGTCAGAGCCAGGGTTTTGGTTAAGCACCACACCAGAAACCAGCTTCAAATTTTGGATCTGAATCTCAAAGTTCCTACAGTTCAAGCAGTTTCCTGAGCTAGGTTTTTGTTTGACTCATTATCGAGATATAGACCAGCCATTAAGTTCAAATCTGAATCTGGGCCAAACATTCTCATAGCTTGGACTGTAAAACACATGTGCCAAACGATTCACAGTACTGAAATTACTCTCCCCCAGAGGTGAAGCATTCTGATGCCACTGAACTGCAGGATGCAGGTGGGTACAAACTGAGGCTCAGTAAGTCAGGAGGGCAAGAAGGGGCTAGAGCTAGGGAGCAGTATTTTTTCATAGCATGTTTTCCTGTCGCGCTCATGCAATTCTACTTGAATAATAATGCTGCTACAAGAAGCACTGCTCCCTCTCTGCACCTTCTTGGCCTTTCTAAGGTAGGACACAGGCACTTTTTATAGTTGCAGAGGGGGACAGTGGAAGGATACCTAGTGACAGCTTGAATTCAAGGGCTTCTAAATGATTCCAAACCACACCACTTGTCACCTCCATAAGGTCAGAATTCCTTCTGAGAGAGAGAGCATGGAGCAAACTCATTGCCAAGAAACTTGCAGAGTTTCCAGACTCTCCTCCAACTATCATTTCCACAAGAGGGGATGATCTGGCCCTCTATCCTGGCTAAGGGCCTGAAACCATCCAAAGCAGTGACTTTGAAAAGTCTGGAGACACTTGAAACTTTCTTAGATGTCACGGAAAATTTTGAAATCCATCATGTTTAATGACATTTCGGCTTGTATAACACATTGGCTGGATTTCTTTTTCCATTTTGTTTTGTGTTACTAAGAATATTTGTATGAAAACAGGATATTTATTTATTAAAAGTTCATAATTTCCTGCTGTTTCTCCCCCACTGTGAGTGATAATCCTTAAAATGCATTAGCAGCAGGAGCTCATGAATGCTTAAGAAAGATAGATCCTGTTTTCCTGTAAATGTCCTTTGTAATTGTCAGTGATAATAAAATAAGGAAAGGAAGGGGCAAAAATAGAGAGAGAAAAAAAAGGATGATGCATGACAGGCAGGATTGTTTCTATACTGAATGACTTTAAAAGTTTTCCATGTGATGTCAACTGCTCTTGAATATCTTTCATTCGCCTCTCATTCTCAGCTATTATGTTATAATAAACCCAATCTTCACCCCTATTGAACAGTCACAAATGCAGCACCTTCCTTGCAGCCAGGAGAGAGAGGGACAACCTCTGTCCCTACTCCTGCATTTGCACTCTATAAGATGATGTCCTATAAGAGCAATGCCAGAGACAGGCAAGGAAGGAAAGAGGGATTCTTGTCTGCCCACACCACTACACACACAGCTGGAAATCTAGGTATGGAGGCCTTCACCTAGAAAACCAAGGAGCAAAGAGAAAAAAAAAGAGGGGTTGTCAAAAAAACAAGACAAACAAGCAAAAAAAAAAAAAACCTGGCAAGTCTCAAATACAGACTTGGATTTAGCTCCATACTGTCTTCTCATCTTTCATTTTCCTTTGGAATATGGTTTGCATTTCTAAGATGTACTAGTCTGATTGTCATATGACTGAACACATTTACAGTTTTGAGGTTTTGCCTAAAATCAGAAAAGATCGGGGCGTTACAGAACATGATGATGTACTATACAGTGCAATAGAAATATCCCAAAACATTGACCTATACCCTAGCAAATGCCCAAGTGAGTTTTACTTAACCTTCTAATGAAAAGGATGATCCCTTAACAGCTCCATTCTTCCACTCGGTTATTTTCTTAGTCCTTTTTACTCCTGCAGTCAGGTGGCATTCAGTGGTCAGTCTGTGTTTAAGAAGCTTGCAAGAACTCTTCTTTATTGTGTGCCCATTTCAACCAGCCGTGCACAAGAAAACTTCACAATGCATATCCCCGATTCTCTGTCTGGGAAGCTCAGCCAATACAGGCACAGTCACATATACCATAAATTTCTAACTCTAGGGAAACTCTCATTAAAAACAGGACCCTGACTGTAATTAAAGCAGATGGAAATGAACTCAGAAAACCTGGTCACAGCACAACCAATAGTATCTCCTCATTTTCAGAGGTGCTGTGCGTCTGCAAGTCCCATTAAAATCAGTAGGCGCAAGAGTGGTTTGGAAATCAGTTAGCTTCTATGGCTATTAAAATGTAGGGTTATATCCTCAGATGGTTTAACATGGAGTTTTATATGGATCTGGCCACTAAGATTTAAGAGGAATACTAAAAATATCATTTTAATAAATATGCAGTTGAAATAAATGGTTTTACTACAGTATAACTCAAAATTGACCTGTCCTCTGCCTCACTCTCTCCTTCCTGACTATGTTCCTGTTCCGTTTAGAACCTCAAGGTTAACCCCACGCCCAAACAATTAGTTTTGACAAGAATAGGGATGAAGCCCACATCCACACCAAACTCCTCTTGAAATCAAGGGAAGTTTCACATGCAGAACACCTGCAGGGTCAGGCCCACAATTTAAAGCAGTGGTCACCGAATGTAGGCATTCCCTGCTAGGATCATGTGGAGGAAGGGGGGACACGAGGAGGGGCCTGGGCCAGCCCTGCTGGGGGGCAGGGAGTGAGTACCACCCAGCCCCGCTCTGCCCCCAGCTACAGCTGCACTCCAGCCCAGCTATGCCCTCATTCCCTCTCCACCTCTCGTCCCAGCTCCTCCCCCATCCCCAGCTCAGCCTTCAGCCCATGCTCCTCTGCTAAGCCAACTATGCAATAATAGAGGGGGAGCATGGACAGATTCCATTACTGGTAAGGGGGAGGGGGTGCAACAGGAAGTGTTTCAGCACCACTCCTTTAAAGTTTAGATGGTCAGTAGTATGGCGAGCTTGAAACAGAACAAGAGAGAAGGTAAGGCAGTCAGAAATCAGCCCAGATAAATCTTTCAAGTTCTCAGCAATTGCTTTTAAGTGATATATATTGACTGCTTTAGGAACAGCTATACTGGATCAGACTCGTGGTCCATCTAGTCCAGTAACCCTGTCTCTGACAGTGGCCAGCACAGAAGCTTCAAAAGATGATGCAAATAACCCGACACTAGGCATCTGTAGGATAATCAACCCCCTCTTCCCCCCGCTCCAATGTCTAAATTTTAGAGATTGGCTTGAACCCTGAAGGATGACACCTGCACTCATCACTGCATATAAAGGCACATAATTCCCCCAAAATTTATCAGTAAAAAACCTCTCTTTTTATTTAATGTAAATAAACTCTTGTTTAGAGATGGTGAAATTTACCCTCCCAGTACAAAGCCTGAGGTTCTAGGCTTAGTGCAGGAAACCAAGACCCAGTCCTGCAAAGAGTTACATGTGCACTTATCTTTAGGCAATGAGGGTAGTTCTACTGAAGTCAATGGGATTGCTCCCACTTGGAAAAGTTAAGCACACACTAAGTTGTTGTAGGACTGGGTCTATAGCAGGAATTTGAGCAGATGGAGGGGACAAAATCCATCAGCCCCACAGAGGGGAAGACTATGGAGCTTCAGTGCTATGCTCTTCCAGAGCATCGTCTAGAGCAGTAGTTGCTGCACCTCTATGCCCCGTATGTAGGGGTTTATATGGATCTAGTAGCCACTCCAAAGCTGATTCCTACACTTCCCTCCATGTCAGACTCTTCAGAGCTGGCAGACAGTGTCTGTGATGCTGGTGGCACAAAGCAGTCTCAATAACAGCTTTAAGTGTGATTGGCAAAGGACTCCCGCTCTGTACAGGAATCCATGCATGACGTAGACCTCCTGTAGTATCTCTTATGCCACTTGCCTTCTGTGGGTGGAGTAAGCATAGACTGGGAAAAGACCACAGCTAGGAGTCCCTATCTTTAGCTACCTTAGGCTTCCAGATCTCCTTACTGGGATCACAGGCAGGCAAAGCATAAGTTAGAGCAGTCACTGGGGTGCTCTAACTTTAGCTGGGATCTGATTGACTACCATCTATTCCCAGAATCAAAGAGGCATTAAGATGGCTTAAAACACAACTTGGATATAGCCCACTGTTGAGGCTTGAATCATTTGAATTTTACAACTATAAGAAATAAATTATACCAATTACGTTTTTGACCTATAAACCTCCATTAATTCATCCCCTCAAGCCAACAATTGCCAAGTGAGTAGGAATAATTATTTTTAAAATGATATAACATCAGAATATGGATGAAAGAAATCTCAACTCCATCCAAAATTATAAATTGAAAATTTTATACTGGCTAAAATGTTCAGACTCAGGCACTTGAAATTAGGCTCTTAAATCCATATTTATGCTGCTAAAGAAAAGTGACCTTATTTTCAGAAGTGCTGAGAATGCACAAATCCCATTGGAGATGGAGGTCTGAAAAAACTTGAATAATCCTTACTAAGCATAATCTAGGCTTTGCAACCCTTACTATTTTCCATTGCATGGACAGCAAATGCAAACGTTAGCATATGATATATCTGTTTGGGAATTTGGGACCTACATATCTTATGTTAACTAACATTTGGATATTTCATATTTTTCTTGGACTCATTTACACATTTATATTGGTGCCAGAATGAGGAGAAAATTAGAAAATATTTTTTGTAAAAAAAAAAACAAAACGATCCCTTTTAGTTGCAGTCTTACATGTTTTCTCATTACAGAACTCAGGATGTTGAAGCCCAGCAAAATGAGACCAGCCTTGTTCATGCAGATATATAACTGCATGCTGTATTTTTTTTTAGAAAGATGTACAGCCTTCCAGGAGCCAGAAAGCAGATTTGTTAGTACCATACCACGAGTGACAGTGGTTATAACTGTGTCATAGGCCAGGATTTAGGGACGCAGGTTTATACTGCTAAGCTCACCCCAAACTTCTTGATCTATGTTAAATTATTAGAAAATTTGGCCCTGATCCGGTATCAGTCTGCTAGTGCAGATTCCTTTGCTTGTGGAGCATACCACTGAGCTCAATGGAGTCTGTATCAGGTAATGGAATCTGCGCTAATCGATCCCACTACAAGCTCAGAGCCTTTGATTGCAAGCTCTTTAGGGCAAGGAGCTTGTCTTATTCTATGTTTTATAAAGTATTGTGAACAACTATATAGCTATATAAAATCATAAATAAAATAATAAAACCAACTCAGGGCTAGTAGATAGGTGCAGCCACTGTACAAACAGCAGCATTCTGGCAGGGAGGTTTATCAACATGCTGGTGGCAAAAATTTAGCAAAGGGCTCCCAGAAGCTGCCAAGAGCTCCCTACAGCACATCACTGGCAAATGAAGAAACATGCACTGGACCGTTTAAAAAGTTAATGTGTTCTCTGCTTATATGAGAGATGGGATCAAGCTGAAAGGTTCAGCTCGGAATCTGCTGTTTCCTGGTGTTGGGTTATGGGGTTGTGGCTGACACCCATCTCTAGGTGAAGCACACAAATCAGATTGTAAAGAATGGTCGCTAGACAGTTAAACACCATACTGGAGAAGAGAACAGTTCTATTTTTGTATTTCACTGCAGGTTTCTTTTCTGCATCTGGCAAAGAATGACAAATGGCAGACAGATGAATAAATCATATTAGTAGACATTTTAAAAGACTTTGCATCCCCTCCATAATATCTTCCCTCCAAATATAAGAAATTATTGTGGTTACCCTAACAGGGAAGTTATATGATTGCAAGTGGGAAGAGAGGTGGTCCAAGCAAGAAAGAAGTAATTGGGAAGCTGATCAATGATGCAATCTTTCTTGTAAGTGGTGATCATGGTATGGAAAAGTTTGATAACCCTTACTCTAGGCCACACTTCTACCTTTTCAAGCTCCCTGCAAGTGATGGAGCACGTTAGTTCTAGGGCTTTCTGGCCTAATTAGAAAGACACTTTTCTTCCATTTCAGAATTCTGACATAACGTGTCAAATCAAAGGTCAGATTCAGTCATTTTTTTTTTATTTTGGTGAACTACAATTTGTTTTTTTTTTAAATCCAAACATATGTTTAAAATCCCAACTCAGTAACACAGTATCTCTGAAGTTTTTAAAACTATGAATAAATGCATTTTAAAACACATTTTAAAAATCAGTTCCTCTTCCATTTTCCCTGCCAAGTTCTGAGTTCAAGAATTCATGAGCTGGAGTCACTAATCAGTTTCTGACCCTCTTACACCACTCAGGAGGTGCAAGTCAATGGAAACTGGCCAGCAGACAATTCTTCTGTTGCAAGGGAAGTTCCCTGCCAGCACAGATGTATTGGATACAGAGATGTGCTGCCCTTTCTACCTCCTGTTTGACATACAGTGTGTGGTGGGGGAAAGAGGATGCATGGAAGAAAGAGGCCGCCCTGGAATTACACCATGACAATCCTACACTGGTTTAGGGTCCATGAGGAAACACTATGCCAGTTGCAAACTCAATGCTTCCTGTCAGTTTTGTTTGGCACAAGAGAGACTCTAGTTTTGTGTTTCCCTTGACTTTAAGCTCAACTTCCTTAATGCCAATTTTATATTTAAGTCACATCCCGTGTAATTTCCCTTATAAATTGTTTGAGAAGAGCAAATGAAATCAAAGATTAATCAAATTGCAAGTACATACATTGCTTCATTCAGATTCACTACCTGACAAATATTGCAAAGCACTTAATTTGCACTTCTATAGCACTTTCCATCTAAAAATACCAAAACACCAACCCTGAATAAATTTCTCCTCTCACCACCCTTATCAGGCATACTTTTCAGGTTCTTGTACTCAAGAGATGTGCTATTCCTATTGGATAGATGGGGAAACTGAGGTACAGAACTGTGTCTTGCCCAAAGTCACACAGGAAATCAGTGATAAAACTGTAAATAGAACCCAGTTATTTGTCCTATTATTCTCAAGTAAGTACATACCAAAATAAAATGTTCTGTGTGTCATTAATTCTTAAAAATCTAGGTCTTTCTTCATACTGGCCTATGGACTCATTTAAAATACCATTTTAAACCAGTTCAGGATAATGTCATTTAAACTGGGCTGAGCTGGTCATATTTCTCAAGTATATTCTTTAGTGGATTATACTTGACCAACTATGCAGCTGACTGCAAAAGTGTCCTTCTAGTAATTTATTCAATGTATAATGGCATTATTCCTCATGTGTGCTATGGTATTTTATGCAGATCCCCTAGCAAGAAACATGCTTGAAGTTAGGTGCTGGTTAGTTTAATGTGCATATTGCTTTATTTATCCCTATTTCTCCCCTCCTCCCCCCAATTGCAGCACTCGGCCTTGAGTTATAGAGTTATCAACTTTTCATAAATGGATCAAATAACCTGAACTGCTATTTTCAAGTGGTTTTTTGGTGGTGGGGGAGAGAGGGGTTGTTTTCCACTTCATTCTGTTTCCTTTTCTTGTCTCCTGATGGTAAACCCTGCCAAATATTTCAAAAGCTCTTCTTGGCAAATAGTAAAATAATTGGGAGAGAGAATATCCCAATTAGAATGTTTTGGCAGGTTTCATTTTTGGATGCTGATGAGACAAGACTTTTTTTTAGTATCCTTGACCAAATCATTAGTAAAGACACTTCCCTGCCCATATATCTCCATTGCACTACAGCTAATGTTTGCTTGGAGAACAAGCAGGGAGATCAGTCCCAATTTTGATTTTTTTTTAAAGCGCAGATAGCATTAAAATAAATCTGTTTCTCTCATCCCATCTGTCACTCATTGACACCAAACTCAAATTCTTATTTTTCTCCCTATCCTTCTGTGTCAGAAAGCTGTTCGCTGCCCTTTGGAATATAAGAAGATGTTGCATATTATACAATTGAAGGTTGCACAACACATGGAGTAGCACAATTTGTATCATGTCATTAAAGGTTAGATTTGATCACTATATTTTTGGGTTAGCTTTGGCACCATAGAAATGCATGTAAGGCCCAAGAAAACATTTTTAATGGGCCGGCGGGTGGGGGGGGGGGCAGGAAAGAAAGAACATTGGGGCCTTGCACAGGTTTCAACACTGCAGAAGCCAGATGGCATTTTTATTGGATCCCATTCTAACTTTGTGTCAGCACTTCCTTTATAAGTCCTTATTTTGATTTGGATTATAAATTGCTCATAAAAATCCATCCTAGACTGAAAGTTGAGGCACAAAGTCTCAGCCTGAAAGGATTTTTTTTTAAAGTACCAAACTTGGCTATTTGGTCTTTTTAAACTCCTAAGATTACAAACAAAACATAACTGAGATAAAGTTTTTGCTTTATACAGGAGTGTCCCCATCAAGCATTAAAATTAGAATGTAAGGAAACCTGTGTCTATTTATTGGCACTTCTGCATCCTCAAAGTTCCCTACATGGCTCTTCCAAAGCCATTCTTACTACCAATGAAACCAACTGCAATAGATCCACAATACAAGGCACACATTTTTACAGTGCCCTTCTCCCAGTTGAGGAAAAGACGTATTGACTAATGAGTTTACTTCCTCTGTGTTATTTCCACTCAGTTAAACTTCATCATGAGCCTGAATAAAAGCCCTCTGAAGTCAATGGGAGTCAGGCTTCAGGTGAAGAGCAGAGAAAATGGTCCTTTTATGTTTTTATTTTTGTTATAGTTTTTCCTTATACTTTGTGTTCTCATATCTCAAAAAGTGAAGTGAAAAAATGTGTTATTCACCTAACATGGAAAAGAACATAGCTCAGGATTCAGATGCTTACTTGCTTGCCAGCATTCTCTCTTCCTAGTCTACGGCTTGGCCCACCTCTAGCTTTTTCCTTAATTGCTTTTACAAATGGACCTGTAGTTGAAGATGGAACAGACCTACATAACAAGGTTAGGATTAAATAACAGTTATTGTGGTTAACAGACTGAATTTTGCCTTTAGAAATACAATGCATGCTTTCTGAGGAGGGGGAAAGTGGAAAAAATGCCAGATTTTTAACACCATTTCAGCAGTTTTCTCCAGAATTGCCTCACTGCCAATTATATCACATCACACCAGCAGTCTAAGAAAGGAAGCTGGCCTTTCTCACTGCAAGTCACAAAGTTGCTTTGTAGTTTGATTAATCTATCCTCAGCCTGCTGCTTTTAGCAGACTCTGGTGTGTTTCGGGGAAATACACGTAATGCTGTGAGCCTCCCATTCCCAAGCCTGTACAAGGGTACCTGGCCAAACTGTGTTCAAATGACAACATGGCAATAAACAGATACTGCACACCACACCTCAAGGAAATGATAGAGAGCCTCTGTGATGCCTCAAAGAGAAAAAAGAGAGTAACAGTTCAAGGCAAAGGATATCTTGCAGCACAAAGTTTCATTATGGGTAATAAATTGGAAAGCTTATTCTGATGGGTGTTTTGTTTTATGGGTAAAGAGTGTATCTTAAGGAATACACTAGAGTATGTAATACTTGGCAGAGTTCCATTTTGTTTTTGGTGCATAATCAAGAACACAACACTCATTGATAATCACAAATAATTTGATAAATGTGTTCCTGGCACTCAGAGAGAGAGAGAGAGAGAGAGCACTGCAGAAACTGGACAATGCTCCAGTGACGCTTTGCAGAAGCCATGCGTGCTTGTGTTGTCAGCAGACCCTTAAACCCAAGCAATGCTTTGTCAGTTTAATAACAAATCTGGGTGTAGAAGTAGGCTAGCCATTAGCAAGGATGCCAACTTCTGCTTCACAGGTTAAATCAGCTTCTCTTCTTTGGGGACAGTGGGTGTGTGCAAAGCATAACACAAAATTTGTTATAGTTATAATAGATCTTGACTTGTTAGTGGTCTCTCCTACTTTCATCACCACATCCACATTAGTTCTTTATGTCAGCTTCAATATCCAGTTACATACATATGTATTTGCTGTAGCTCATGATGATCTGAGATTTGAAAAAGTCTCATGAATTTTACACATTGTATTCTGCATTCATGATTTTCTTAGTTCTCTAGTTGTAGTTATTTAGATAAAACCAATGTATTTTTCGTATTAACTTCAATACTAGCATTGTTCAACAGCTACTGGGTTAAGTATGTTCATGCAGAGGGGGGCTCAAGCTGCAAAATTGGTTTCTGGATTTCAAATACCCAAACGCTCCAGGTCGTTTGGATATGGGGTTTAGCTTATCCCATTTTACTAAGATTCTGCCTACTAGCAATATTTGGATGTGTCTGAACACCCACAAAATGTAGCGTGTTTGGATCTCAGGTTTCAAATTAGGTCCATCAAGCTACTTAAAGCAGAGATCAGGTTCAACTAGTGACAGAAGAACATTAAAAAGTAGGTAGTGCATAACATATAAGCCCCCCAGAATTCAAATAGGGGCAGAAGTATATGTTATATTTTACATTTACATTTCCAGTCTTGGCAAGAATCCTTAACATCAAAGATACATAAGAATTAAAAACCAATACAAAAGTTAACCAGATGGGATGAAGGTGGAAATTCAGCTGGACCTTTGAGTTTCCTTACTCAAATGGGTTTTGAGCAAGTCAGGCATCTAATGTTACTTTAAAATACATAGAATTCTTACAGTACTTTGATTTTTGAAGCTTCGTAATTTCATTCTTTCACCATGCTTACAAGTATCAATATATACTGGATACTGCTGGACTGGCAGTGCTTTTCATTGGATGTTTCTTTTCTGTTTTCTTCCATCCATTTGCCAACTGCTTTATTTACCCAGCCAAATAATGAAGTAAACCCTACAGTCAAATTGTTACATAGGAATTCCACACACTTTTTTGTTGATAGTACTTCGTTAACACAACTTGGAAGCATAAACAAAAAATGAAGTTAAATTCTCAGATTGAAAGAAGTGAGTAAAAAAAAAAAAGGTGCAGCTCCCCATAGTAAGGACAGAAGAGCATGTTTTTCCTTTGTTTTATTTCATGAATGTGTAAATGACAGAGGTCATTTATGGTGCTCACTTCATGCTCCAAGGAAAAGAATTCCATTCTGCTCAAAACATGCTGAACTCAGCATATTGAATCTAGCCAAAAATAAGACATTAAGGACCATGATTTTAAAAATGTGTGGAGGCAGACTAGAGAGACAATTGTGCTCACAAAATATACAATTGTGAGTACAAAATAGCTAATGGGACATAAAGAGGTCATTGTACTTGCAAACAAATTATCCATTAATATGCTCTTAAATTTGTATTGGACACACTCAGGACCAGATCCTCAGATGGTACAAATCAGCATCTGATTTCCATCCGCTGAGCACCTGAACCTCTCTGTGTCCAAGCATAGAAGTGCAACTTATTTTTAGAGAATTTGGTCCAAAATTCTTAAGGGTCTGAACAAATTGGTCAGGGAGAAATCACAACTATCCCTGTATCAGTTGCACTGGAGTATGTAAACTGAACCCATAAGATATCTGATATGCTAATACTTTAGATAATTGTATCATGACTTTGTCATCACAACATCCTGAAGTTGCGCCATGATATTTAGTGGTCAGAAGTTTGAGTTTGCTCAAGTTTGAGGCAACAGCAGAACCTGAAATTATACTGAAGACCATTTGGAATCAAATTTTCGAACTGAATTGTGTGACTGAGTGATCAATCACTCTTCCTTTTAAGAAATGCAGATAATGCATACTGATAGTGATGTCATTGCATCTTTAGCTAACTTAACAAGTAACTTTCTATGAAACTCAATTTTCTGTGCTGAGCTTTCATTTCTGCCTTTGATGAAAATGCTTGTGTGGATCAAATGTTGATTCACACCCCATCTGGACCAGAGTGATTTATTCCTATTTGATAAAGATCCAGTTTTAGTGATTCAGTTTGCAGGAGGACACTGCCTTGGATCTTTAAACAGAGCCAAATTAAGGTAACCGAGGACTTTAAATACATCACAGCACACCTCTCATTCCCCTGTATTTCCAACCCCAAGCTGTGACCCTATCCCTCCCTAACATATTTAAAAGGTGAGACGTGTTCTGCTTTATTCCCCCAGAAGTGAAAGAAGATGGAATGTACCTACTTATGTGGTTGCACTAGGTCTGCTGCAGTCTATTCTAAATAGATCCTTGTTCTGATAAGCCTTTTGTTGTTTTAAATATACATGTTTATGTATTTATGTTAGAGAAGGGACGGTCAAAGAAACACCTTTTGCAGTTGGAGAGGACACTCATGAAGTTTGTGATGGTCCTTAGTTCATGTGGGAGTAAATTCCAGTGTCTCAGACCTGCCCTTGAGAAAGTTATGGCTTCCATACTCATGGAGCTTTTTATCTTATTGTAGAGCATTCCATTGTGCTGGAGGAGAAGAGTTATCAACCCATGGTCTTAATCCCAGAGATTTAGATGGTCTTTTAGATTCCCTAGGCCCAGACCATGGAGCACCTCGAAGGACCAAAACCTTGAATTTGATTTGAAAATCCAGGAAAAGCCATTATAGAGAGGAGAACCTGTCTCATGTATTCATGGTAGCCTGTGTTGCTTAGGAGACCCAGTTTGAGTGTGCACCTTTAACCAAAAGATATTGCACCATAGGGGAGAGTTCTTCCAAATACTTTCCTCTGACCACCAGCATAATTTCCTTTCTCTGGTTCATATTCAGCCAGCTGCTCTTCATCCAATAGCTGAAGTTGTCCAAGCACTGGGCCATCTTGGTGTTAGTGGTATGGTCACATGTGGTGAACGATAGGTAGAGCAGTGTACCAATTACATATTGCTGGCACTTGAGTCCATATCAATTGACCAATTCACCTAATGTCTGCAACACTACTCATTGGGTGCTCCCTTCTAGGGAGGATTCAGACCATTTTAGTGCATTACCCTGGATCCCTGCCACCTCTCTCAGGTGAGACAGCAGTATCTCATGATCAACAGTGTTGAATGCTGCAGTTAAGTTCAGAAGGATGATAATCAGTGGATATAGTGCAGACATTGACAGGAGATCATCCAAAGCAGTTTTAGTTCCATGTCCTTGCCTAAATCCAGATTGTGCTGTGTTTAGGATATTAACTTCAGTTAGATGAGCTTAAAGTAGGCTTTTTGCTAGCCTCTCTATGAACTTGCTCAAGAATGGGAGGTTTGATACTGGCTAGCAGTTAGCTAGAACTGATGAATCCATGGTGGGTTTCTTCAGTTATGGTCAGACTATTGCATATTTGAAAAAGGAAGTGGAAATTACTTCTCTGAATGAGGCATTGGCTTTTTCTATCAGAAATGGCACTTGCTGTCCATGACTCTTTTACAAGCCAGAAAGGACATGGGTTGGACTCTCGGATCAAGATTTTCCTATGGTTTCAAGAACTTCTTGATATCTGACTGTACTGAACTCTGGGAATGCAAGTGGGCTTTTGGTTGGTGGGCATAAGCAGAACAAATCGTTTGAGAAGGCTGCCTGAATGTGTGAGATCTTTTCAGCGAAGTGGGATGATAGTTCACTGGAGCACTTGATGTTCAGTTCTGATGCAGGGTATAGACACTCAGGATTGATTAAGTGGTTTACCACCTGAGATACTGAAGCTGCCAGAGGCCTCTGTTGGGATGGTGTTGGGTGGGTCTTAGAGGTAGCACCCTTAACACCAGATTGAGATGCATGGGGCAATTCACCCCTCAGATATTTCTCTAGTGTCCGTTTTAATCTGGTTTCATTTTATGTGCTGGAATGCCTGGCTGTGACCTCATTTACTATTGGTGAAGACTAGCTATCCTAGGAAGCCCAAGAAACACTTGAGTTTATCTGACCCAAGACAGACCTACAAGACTTTGAACCAGATCAGAGATATCTTGGTACCCAAGTTGAAGGTAGAATCATCATACCGAAAAATCTTTGGTTAACGTTCTTTTAAGTAGCACATATGGAATACCCAAGTGATAGGAAGGGCTATTTTAAAAAAAAAAAATTGCTCATAAATTGTTGCCATAGAATTTGTACAAATACTCATCACTTCATGGCAATCCTATGTGTACATGCACATGCAAATAAAAATAGTAATTGTGCATGCAAATAGGTACCTGGATGTTCTATTACATATTTGTGAATGCTGTAGTTTTTTTCTGGTGCACCTTAAGCACTAATTTGTGAAAGTGTGGCCCAAAGTGTAATCTGATCCATGATGCACATCCATTTTTAAAACAAAAGTTTCAGTGAATACAGATGAAGAAACCTCTTTATTCTCTTGAAATTTGTGTGCCTGTTCTATTTATGGGAATAGCATATATTTCAAACTTCTTTCAGGGCTGTCTCTAATTTTGACTGGAAATTTATTCTTACCCTACCTCCAGTAGACATTGTCCCTCTCAATGGAGGTATGTGAACAATACATTCAATGGATTAACCTCTATTCTGTTCAGGAATTATCCATGAACAGATGGGGACATTTGTTGTTTTCTCTTTGCAGGTGATTGACAATTGCTTGCAAATTGTGCAGCTCATCACCAAAGTAACATTCTCTCCCTTGATTAGAATACTCAAATCTTGGATATAGACTCAAAATTTGCTTTGCATAAAAACAAAATAGTGCTCACACTAATATTCACAAAAAGCAAGTAAAAGCCCCGTGTTGGGAAATCACTTTAAATGTGTGTTTAATTCTATCCCTATGCAAGACAAGGTTTAAGCATGTGATTACATTTAATCATGCACTTGACACATACAGATTTCACTTGAAAGAAAGAATGTGCTTCAATGCTGTCCTGAATAGGAATGCTTTCCTGAATCAGAGTCCAATAAGAATATAGACATAGTCAAAATCTGTTTAGAATCCTCAAAGTGTTTTAAAGGAATCAGTAATTAAACTAAAACTTGTGATTTATGATGTCCTTTCAGATCTAAGTAATTTTGCTGTTTTCCTGTCCTCGTTCAGTCAAAAATTAGTTTTGATTGTAGGCTTTTCCCTAAACTCTTTCAATGCCTTTGTATGTTCAGTGTACTTAAAGTAGTGTCCATATGGCACCATATACAAATATGGCTTATCAGTGCCTTATTCAACATGCATTTAAATGAATGAAAAATTTAGTTATTGCAATGAGTTTAAGGCTGGACATCATTCTGAAGTCCTTACTAAGGAAATGATCCAACTCTCCATAGGAGGCAGGGATAGCTCAGTGGCTTGAGCACTGGCCTGCTAAACCTAGGGTTGTGAGTTCAATCCTTGACGGGGCCATTTAGGGATCAGGGCAAAAATTGGGGATTGGTCCTGCTTTGAGCAAGAGGTTGGACTAAATGACCTCCTGAGGTCCGGTCTCTTCCAACCCTATGATATCTGTGTTCTATGAAGCTAATGGAAAGAATTTCATTGGGAATTCAAATTGGACTCAAAATTCCCTGTGTGGATGTGCACATACTCAAACAGAGATCTAAATGAAAATAATGTTTGGCAACTTGTTACAGAAAGTCCAAAGCTGTGTGTGTGCATTTGGGCAAAATCCAAATTGTTTGCATGACAAAATGTCACTACATTTTTTTTCGTTTGCTTGTTTGTTGGCGCTTACTAGTAATTGTTGTTACTAGTAATTTGGTGAATATAAATCTAACTTCTCCAATTTTATTTCGATATCTATTTGCATTATAATGTCACTGTAGACAGTAACCCAAGAAGGGATTTCTATATAAAACTATGTTCAAACCTGTCATAACTTTGACAAAAATAATCTTCTCAGACTAGAACTTTCCGTGCTTAGTCTCCATTCAGAGCAGTTCTGTTTTTGCCAAGTATGAAGAAATTTGGTTCTGCCACTTTTCCATATCCAAAACACAAAAGATTTCATAATTTAGATACTCCTTGACACTCAAAACACAAGAGCTGTGGGCCAGATTCTTGGAAGAGCTGAGTACTTGCAGTTCCCATTGACTTATACTGGAGTTGTGAGCACACAATCTCTGAAATCAGCTCCTCTATTTTAAAAATCTGAATGATTCAGTTTAATGATTCTTGTTTATGATAACATGGATTTGGACACAACAGGACAAACTGTGCCTTGACTAGCATAGGAGCAGAGATCCTGCTGACAGATTATTCTGCTATAGAAACCTTACCTACAGATAGAGGGACATATTGTGGAGTTTGCTTTTCTGTTCTGCTGATCAGAAATGTTGCAGTGTTCCTAACTAACCTATATGGTCACCAGCTGAAGACTAGACATGCCACCAATTTTAGACTTTGCACCCTGGGGTATGGTGGCACATTAGCCAGGCCCACCTGCTTGCATTTTCTTCAGCATTGTGGAAAGATCCTTCCATCTGTGTAACGGGAAGTAGCTCCCTATGTTTTTTTCCCCTAATGCACACCAGCTCAGAGTAGGATTTAATTGTCCAAATGATGCTCTGATTAGCTCATTGAGTGTTCTTGGTGATATGGGCATGTTTAAATCCTCCCCACATGAAGCAAACATCAGCCTATTTACATACTAGGTATCCATCCACCTATATAGCAAATCAATCTCACCTAATCAGCATTTGTAAACCACTTTCACTATAGTATCCAGACTCTGAATATGGATTAACAAACAAGATGTTAGGGCCTATCCAGGAGGACACTCAATTTTCCATTCTGTTACTGAGATAATGATAGGCTTACCTCACTAAATGCAATTTTGGACTTTCTTCTGGTCTAGTTCTTGAGGAATGCTATGAACCAGTCAGGTGATTTGACAACACAACCAGAAGATAGCAAAAGTAGGACTCTCTTTAAAACAATTTAAACTGACATATAGTTTACACTGAAAACTCTACATACATATAAAAGTAATGTCAAATGCTAGAGGGTATAGAGTAAGTTTATACCTATACAATTTTTGACAGTAAAACTACTCTAAATGTTGACACAACAGAATATTAATGAGAAAAGGTAATAAAAAAAAGGAACCAGGAGGCAGTGCACTCTAGTGGATAGGGCAGTTGACTGGGAGTCAGGAGACCTAGTTTTCCATTCAGGCTCAGACACTCACCTGCTGTGTGACCTAGGCAAGTTACTTCACCTCTTAGTCCCACCTGATTCCTTCCCACCTTTTGTCTGTCTTTTCTACTTAGGTTATAGTCTCTTTGGATCAGGATGGTGTCTTACAGAGCATTGGCATAATGTCTAGCACAATGGGGCCCTACTCTTAGCTGGGGCCTCTAGGTGCTACTGTAATATAAGTAATAAGAGGATGGAGGGAAGAAGAGAATGACCGGGGTCCAGCCAGCTAGAAGGGAAGCAGAGGAAAGTTACCTGGGTGTGAGAAGAGTGAAGAAAGAACAGCCACCCAAGAGGGGAGGTGGCAATGGTTCTGTGGACATTTTAGATTAGTGAAAATAATAGAGCAGAGTGCTTTAGGGTTTTTTATTTGATTTTTTATTTAATTTTTGCTTGGGACCTTTTCATGTGTTATGGCCTGAGTCTAGGCACAGCTCAACACCTTTTATAACAATTAATTATTTTTATCTGCACTACCGCTGTTTCTAACATTGTAAATCTAACAAACTAAGATCAAAGAGAATGCATAAATCCTTCTGACAATGAATACATTATCGGCGTGATGGAGAATTGGGGGATAACAGCATTTCCCTTCAACTGGCTGGAAGCCAGAAAGCAGATGTGTTGTGTAAGTCCCAAAAGACCACAGGGGCTGGATCCCCAGCAAGCTTATCTGTTCATTTTTCTCAGATAGTCCCAGAGGCAGCTGAAAGGCTCCAAAATGTTATGGATATCTTTCACTGTTTGGGGAAACTGGCATATTGATGGCATTTCACAATGACACCCAGTCCTGTGTCTTGATTTCTCCAAGAGTGAATAATGACATTACCCAGCTACTCCAATAAATGAAGCGACTGAAATAAATAGAGCATTGAAGAACTGGCAAAAGTTATGACTGATCTTTAAAAGACACCTGTCCTCTACTTGTGACAGCCTTGGAGTTCTATTAGAGTCATCACCTGACGTGGAAAGCCAAACAACCATCACTAGCAATAAAATTAAAATGTATCCTTCTCCCATATTTAGTTATTTAGGAAACTACATTCCCTCTTCTCTGACAAAAGTCTACTCATGGTTATCTTTATCTCTTCAAGTCTGGACAACCTTCTACTAAATCCACTGGAAGCCTCCAGTTAGTTTGAGACATCAACCTCTCTGTTGATTTAAACATAAGGCCATATTTCTTCCAACTGATTCCTATTCAAGGGTGACTTCACAAATGGACTTTAGAACAGAATATTCTCACTGGGGTGCTGAGGGGGCTTGTTCTTCATGTCTGATGTTGCTATCCAATCCCATTAATTTCAGAGGGAGCAGAATCAGACCCTTTAATTACAAGGTTATAGCACTGGAAAGGCCTACACCAGAAAGAACAAGTTTGAGTGTAGATAATCTATCCGAGAAAGTTTGGGTTGATAAACTTTGCAGAACAAAAGAACAAGTCGTCAACTAACTTTTCTTAGCAGAATTTAGAAGAAATGCACCTACTGTACATTTTCGACCCTCATTACATTCTTGGAGCTTTGACTTCCCCCTTTACTCCCTAGTCACAGATAGGTATCTAAACATGGGGAAGGCAGACTGTTTTCACAGCTGCTATTACAGTGTTATACCTATGTACTGTAGGCCACACAGGGGGAGCAGTCATTCAACTATTAAAACAATAATAAGATGTAGTTTAAGTCAATGGTCGGTCTTTAATTGTGCTCCTTAATGTTCAGTTTTTATCCCTAGAACAAAGTTGCTGTGAAAGGAACTATAGGTAAATTTCTTGGGTTGCCAGAACAGAAAGAATTCAGTCTTATGAAACCACCAACGCTGTACAGCTATTTGTGATCAAATAACAGTATATGTGTGGTGAGTAGTCTGTTCTGCAAGTCAGAAAATATTAATGCTGTCATAAATCTAAATTCATGGCAATCCATAATGAAACCTTATAAACTTAGGAACAATTCCTTCTCTCAGACTATCATATTTACCAAACTTAAGCCAACGATGAAGGAGGTAGTGAGAAAATGTGAACCTGGGCTTTAACATGGATTTCTGAGATTTCTAGTGGGAAGCCTTCATGAAATAGGTATTGAATGTTAAAGATTTGTGTTTTGTTTTAGCAATGCTCCACTCAGGTGGAGCATATTGCTCAGTGGATTTTCAGTTAGATCTAAAGCCTTATATTGCTATATTATCAGTTCAATGTATCCTATTTAAGCAGAATTGGTATTCATCTTCCTGTATTTTATGTTTACATCACAAAAACCACAATCCTACTTAGTGCAAACTGGGACCCATGTTGATAATGTCAATGGAAAAGTCAAGAATTTTCAAATGAGGTATTTTTAAAGTTACTGGGCCAAATGTTCAGCTTGGGTAAACTGGTGTAGTTCCACTGAAGTAAATGGAGCATTGCCAGTTTTATTTATAAAACCCTATAGTTGGTCAGTTCTTTTGTTTTAGCACTTACATTTTTTAAGTCTGCCAAGTGAAAAAGAATATAAGCCAATAGCTTAAAATAACTCTGCCAGTTATTCCAGAAGAGATGGTTTATTAGAAAAAACAGGAAAAACTATGTCTTGAATTTAAAGACAACATATTTTTCCAACAATCAACCAAAAAGGGGATAAATTCATATTTGGAACTTTAAAACTTAACAGCTAGAAAACAAGCATAAAAAGATAAAACAAATACTGCTGTAGAGAAAAGCCTACAAAGCAACATTGACTTTTTATATATCTTGTACACAGTTCAGAAGAACTCCTATTTTCATCAAGTATTCAAATTTATTACTGCTTTCCAAATTTCCCCTACTGCAGTAACCATTCTAGTTGATAGCCAGCAACTCAATCTTGTTCTTTTCCCTCTCCTCTGCAAAAACGTGAAGGTCTAAATTATATCATGACACAGCTGAAGATGGGGAAAACATTAGAGATGACAACATTTGGACTAGACATGGGCCCAAACCACAAGTCCAGAATTCAACGCCCCTAGACTTTGGGAAAGATTTCTCCAGTCATAACCCTGTTCCCTCAAAACCAAGGGCCCCAACTCAGACCATTTACTCTCTAACCCATCCAGCAGCCCTTAACTGTGATTCCTTTGGATGCATTACCACTCCCACCCAGGCTTCAAAGATGATCTAAATGTTCAAAATAAATTAAAGGTAGTATTACCTCATTTGAGTCAAACCTGGTACAATGGTGGGGGTTGGGGCAATGGAGGTGGCATGAGAACTGAGGAGTGTTGGCTCAATAGCATTTTCTTCTTTTTCCAAGAAGTTTGTAGAAACTCCTTTAACAGACTCTCCAGGGTCACAGTTCGGGTTCTGCTAAAATTCTGTGGTGTGCTCCCACTCCAAAACACCATTAACTAACCCCCAACTAACTTTGGGTCGCCACTGTTTGCTGATTGGATGCATCCTGTAATCCTCTTCTCTTTCTCCCTCCCTTCCTTAAACATTTTGAATCTGGAGAGGTGGCTAAACTGAGTTTACTAAGCGTAAGCCCTAAGAATTTGGGCCCCAGTTCAGGAAAGCACTACACCACTTCAAATGTGCTTAAGTGCTTTCCTGAACTGGGACCTTATTGTGTGCTAGTACACATCTTTGGGATTTACAAAAAAGTTCTCTGGCTGCTGTGTCACTCTACTCTTCACCTGCATTAATGGCCTTCTCCCCCCCACCTCCTCATCATCCCCAAGAAAATGGCACATAAAATCTGCACATTCCGAGTTGTGAGCCATTAATTTCAATGGGAATTTTGACTTGTAAGTTGAATAAGATGAGAATTAAGGCCCAACTAGAATCCTAGGTCCAAACCACCCCCAAAACCAGGGAAATTTGGCTCTAGTTCTATATTGAGATATTAAATTGATCACTTAGATCCATCTCTAAATATGATTTGACTATGAAGGTGTAAACAGGTGTGAACACCTTTGCTTTATATTGAAACCAAACCTGAACTTTTTTTTAAAAAGTTTGATTAATATTTTGTTTCCTTTAGTGTCCTTAGACAACTTCACTTCTTGATTTTATAAAGGACAAATGAATACCAATATAGAGGTAATGACTCTCATAACTGGAAATTCCATACAAGCTGAGTATGTTTGATGTTAAGAAATTTGCTTGATTTTTAATAAAAATTAATGTTAAAAGGTATTTTTAAAAAGGAAAGAATCTACGGGATTTCAAGAAAGAAGGTAGTTAAACACTGAAGTAGGATTTTCAAAGCAGCCCACTTGAGTTTCTCATTGAACTTCAACTCAAACTCTTTTGAAAATTCCAACCCAGCTTCTGATATCTGTATTCATATTGAACATTAGTTTGTTCAACAACTCATCCCATTCTTATCAAGTACTCCTCAATCTAGCCTTTAAAGGCTTTTGGGTAAAAGTTCAGGATCACCTAAGTGGTTTAGAAACATACATTCCATTTTCAAAAGTAACCTCAGCATTTAGACACCTAACTCCTGTTGACTTTTAGGCTTCAACATCCCTAATTCACTTTTGAAAATAGAAAAATATTGAAAATAGGACTTCCAGCATATCAAAGTCCCTCTGGATCAGCAGCCCACTTGCTGTTCCACTCAGCTTTCCAGTCCAATGCCGCTCCAGTGATTCATTCCCAGTGGCTGGTAGAGGAACACAGGTCCTGCCACTACTCTGGGTTCCAGTCCAGGGACCCTATATCAGACAGCTATGGTCTGCTAGCTCCCAGGTCCTGTTGCTACTTCCCTGAACTCCTTCTGGACCTCCCCCGAGTTTACCAGCTCAAACCCCTTCCTCTCAGGTAATACCTGCAGACTGATCCTTCTCTCCTTGCCAGGCTTAGTCACCCCCAACACCTCTTTCCTCCACAGGAGCAACTGCAGATTACTTCCCCTACAACCCCCTTCTGGTCTTACCTTGCTGGCTTTATACAATCTCAGCCTACCCATGCCCAACTGGGCTTCATCATCAATTAGCATTTCAGTCCCTGGCTCTCCCCCAGGTGCTACTTATTAGGTTAATTGGTCTAACAACCTGCTCTGCCTGTTGTGGGGTGCACATTCCATCACACTGCTATAACATGAAGATTAAGTATTGTAAAAGGGTCTTTTCAGTAGTGTAGAAGAGAAAAGTAGAGAACAGCATCTCCCATGGCTCAAAGCAGTAAGGACTTTGAGTTTAAGATTTCAGATATGGATTCTGATGTCATATACCCTGAAGTCTGAGGTTGTTTGAGTCCATCCTGAAAATATGGATGCATATCTGGATTCACAGCACCTTAGGCTTTGTCTACATTGGAACTTTGCCTGCAAAACTTTTCAGGGGTGTTAAAAAATGCATACCCCAAATGACATAAATTTTACCAATGAAAAGCGCCAGTGTGAACAGCGCTTTGTCAGCAGGAGAGCTCTCTCCTGCCAACAAACAGCAGCTACACTACACACCTTCTAGCGGCACAGCCATGTCGCTAAAAGCTGCATAGTGTAGACATAGCCTAAATCACCAATGTATTTGAGGTGATGGGAACTAACATAGCTTTGGTTTCCTACAAATAATGTTTACGAAGGTGGTTCAGCGCAAGAGAGGTGAACTCTGTGTCTAAGGATTGAGAGAGAGCACACACAGACCACTACTGATGAGAAAAAAATAAACAGACCACCAATCACAGGATTCTCTGATCTCCCTTCCTCTATGATCATAACACTGAAGTCATTTTCTAGTAGGGAGTGCTGTTTAAGTGTCACAGTGCCAGCAATGGAATTCCCAAAAAACATATTTCCACTGCTCAACTCTACTGGAAGTCAATAGGAATTGCAAGCACTCAACACCTAGCAGGGAGCGCTCAGCACCCTGCAGTGTCGGGCCCTGTGCAAAATCCATGTGTTATAATAGAAGTAAAGTGAAGGAACAGTAAGTGAAAATAATCTCTCTGCAGTGGATGATCTAGCCAAAATAAGCACATTGTCAGAAAATATGCACCGTATGCAAGAAATTAATGGAAGGGAAGCAAAAGCATTCCTTTATCCCAACTGCTTCAGTGGAGAGTAATAGACTTTGCCAAAGACAGAGAATGCCAGTTCTCAGCCAATGGAGAAAGGGGAAAAAAAACACAATGAAACTGGAAAAGGACATATTTTTAGTGGGAAGGATATTGATTTATTTACTATGGAATTGTTGGAGAAGTACTATACACATGGAATCCATAATTCCATACGAACACAATATGGTTGGCAGTCTATTATGAAGACAACCGTAAAAATGCCTAGCTCTTATTAGCGCTTTTCAGCCATAGATTTCCAAAGTGCTTTATAAGAGGTCAGTCTCATTATCCCCATTTTACACATGGGGAAACTGAGGCACAGAAACTTGCCCAGGGTCAGCCAGTAGGCCAGCAGCAAAGCCAGGAATACAATCCAGCTCTGAGTCCCAGCTGTGGTTAAATATGAAACATACATGTTGGCTATATATTTGAATGCTTTAAGTTTAATGACATACATCTCTATTTTTTTTGTTTTACAGTTCCTTGTTTCACAATAGTAATAATAATAAATCAGGGCCCAAATTTGGCATGTGCCTGCATAGATTTTTTTTAATCCCACACCCATAATTTACACGTAAAGAAAACTTCATAAAGAATGAACCACATCTGCTTTTTAATACGGAAAAGGCACAAATGAATTCATTGTCTATTGAAACAGTTTTACAATATCACAGTATGTTCTGACTCAATCTGCAAGCTATTAAAATTAAATTTAAAAAAAACCTTAATTACAATCCAAATCTGCATTATTAAAGTAATAAAATGACCAAAAAAATAAATATTCTGTAAATCATGTTTTCTCTGCAGACGAACACAGTGTGGGAACAATACAATAAAACACGATTAAACTAATGTAATGTATAGGAAACCACTGCTGTGTCCCACAGTGCTTGAAACAACAAGAGCGATCTCTTGTCTTCCATAGCTGTAGGGCACAATTCTCCTATCCTCTAATTCATGCTCCAATTCCTCTTTATTGGACACACTCATATCATAAGCAGAATTCCCACCAATGTCAATGGAAGCTCCATATGTGGAACAGGTGAGAATATGTCATACTGTACAGACCAGTAGGACAACTGTTGCAGAAATGTTACAGTTTTGTTCAAAATTTCTGTAAACATCTGTTCTCCCGTGTTCTTGGTATTAAAAATCAAGTGTACGTCTTCTATTCAGACATGCATAGAAAATCCAATTTTTCAAAACCTAGTCTTTTTTTTTTCCAATAGACCAGAGAGTGTATGTCAACCCATTCCATCATTATCCCCCTACACACCCACACCCGCCTCCATGTGAAAGTGCAGCAGGATAACTTTCCCATGGAAGTTTTTGTAAGGATTCCCTAATTCAGTTTTGCGGCACTCATTTTTCAGATGATATGCTGGTATTGAAAGATCAGCCAGTGGATTCCTTTTTGTTCAAGCGAAGAATCCCCCAGTGCAATGCCCCTGGATTGAGCTTTATGGAACAGGAGCACTTTATCAGGTACACAGGCTGCTGCTAACTAAGGTCTGAGCCAGAGCCCATTGAAAGAATTTCAGTGACTTCAGTGGGCATGGGGAATCAGGCCCAAGTCCAACATGTGGCAGAACAGGAAGTTTTTAAAAAGTGACCTTTATATCTTGATCTCCCACCTGCAAATATTCAGCAGCAGGAGACAACAGCCTGCAAATCCTGCTGAATGTCTCCCCTTGAACCTCCTAAAGATAAAATGTAAGATAAGATGTATTGTCTGCTATACTTAGTCTGTGCTTTTATATATGTCTCTTAGGTTAAACATTTTATTTTAAAAAAGCAAATGGTTGTATAATATAAAATATTCACCTTCACACTAGAAACTTCTATCTGTGATAATTACAACAACTTCAGATGTTTTTATTACCACTGTTTTTATATTTCAAAATTTAAGCCACTAACATTTTCACTAATTTCTGACGTAATATTTTGCAACACTAATCATCCTGGTGCATTTGATCCTCTTCTAGTTAGCTCATAGGATCTTAGTAAAACTTAACTGTTCTCAAGTCTGACATATCTGTATAACCCAGTTTATTATTCCTTAGAGTAGGACTTCAGAAAGTGATTTAAAAGCTATAAAGCACACTTTTTTCTCAAGTATATTCTCTGATTCAGGTTCAAACCAGGATTTACCACTGTGAACCAGCTAATTCATAGTTATGACGTAGGCACCTTTAAAGTTTATTTCTTTCAGTACATTTAGAACCATAACTTTTCTTCACTAACATTTTTCAGCAGGAGAAAAAGGACCAAGTAATCACAAAACAAAATATTATTCTCTTTCTCATAGAGGCCCTTAATTGGGATCAAGTCCTTTTCAGTCAGTTACATTTGTCAAATCAGTTTATGAATAATACGGTGCTGTTTATGTATGATGGAAAACGTTGATGCTTTACACAGACTGTCATCAGAAAGACCTTCATTCAGTTTCATTATCCCTGGACATAGGAATGAGCAAACACCTGCAGAAGGAATGAAAGGACCAGATCACAGTATTGATTTCCTTGGGATTTGTTGGTGTAGATTTAGTGTAACTAAGAGCTCATTAACACTGTGAAATTCTGAGTTATTGATCATTAGATACGTATACATATACACTATGAAAACTGAAAAATACAAATAAAAAATTGTACAGTTTGACACAGCAAGATGTTCATGATCTGATTGTCTCCTGATGTTTCTCTTTACTATTTGCAAATGATGGCTTGAAACTTGATCTAGGTGATTAATAAATGAAGGAAACTTATCACATTCCTTTTTGCATTGCCCTTATGAACACAGTATACTTAGCAGTGCAAAGAAAGTCTTTTTTTAGAATGCCTTTTCAATTTCAATATAACTCAGTGCCAGTTGCCTACACTAATTATTCAACTTTTTTGCCTTCCACATATTGTAAATAGAATATTATATGAAGTGCAGGTAGTGACACCTAGAACCTGTTTTCAGTTGTTTACAACTCTGCCAAAATTAAGCCATATGGGCTGCAATTTTCCATGCCAATTATTATTAACTGTAATACAGTAGCACATAGGGGCTCCACCTGAGATCAGGATTTCATTGTGATAGGCTCTTACTATGTGTTTGCACAGTGCCTTTGTGGAAAGGGTGTCTTTCTGTTGTGTGTACACAAAGCCTATCACAATGGGGCCCTAGACCATGACTTGGGTTCCTAGACACTAGCATAGTGAAAAATCATGAAGAAGAAGAGACCCAAAGAGCTTACAATCTAAATAGAAACAAAAGGTGGGAGGCACAGAAGAGGAAGCGGCTTGCCCCAGATCACATAGTAAGTCAGTGGCAGAACTGGGAAGAGATTGCAGATCTCGTGTCCAGTCACCGGATAATGCTTCTCCAAGCCATATCCTGTCGTCTTGCTCAGTGTTTATTCTGCCAATGCTGTCAGTGAAGTCTTGAGTAATGAATAAGAACAGCAGGATTTTACCCAAAGGCAACAACATTATTGCTAGTGTAACTTGTAGTAAGTAGGGAAGCTAGAGGCAAAGAAGGGGGAGAGAAGGATGGGTAGTCTGATTTTTGTTTATTTTAAGAACACATTTTATTTTGATGTGTTAACACATGCTATATTTAGAGTTGCATGAAGCTAATTCATCCATGATATAAACCCCTGTGAACAAACTCTCGTATATTCATTGTAACACCCCTCCAACCCCCGCACACACACATTCCTTTATATTTTCATCAAGCTTGCAATTAAGAAATCAATTTCTCTTGTCTTGGTTGCAACTGCTGCACACAAAGGAAATGGTCATGTGACATCCTGCATTGTCAAGGAGATAACAACAATAGTCTTTACCATCTCTAATTTCTGTGGTTCTGAATTTTACCTTTAGCAATCTAATAGTTCAGATTGTCATTTCAGCAGGAGAAAGAAGGGGAGCCATCCCATATATCAGCGATGGTCAAACTGCGGCTCACGAGTCTGATGCAGCTCTTTTACAATTCAAGTGAGGCTCACGGAGCCCCCATGCCCATTCTCTATCTACAAGGCGAGGGCAGATGAGGGAAAGCTTGGAGCTTCTGCCCTGCAGCAGAGTGGTGGGGCTAGGGGCTTCTGCCAGAGACAACTGGTGCCTGTTCAGAGTTGGGGGGGGCCCAAATCTTTAAACTGTGCCCCCCAACACTTCAGGCATTTCCCCCCCACCCCCAGCACCTTCCTCTTACCCTCCGCCACTCCTCCCTGCAGCTCCCAGGTGTTAGTTCTGTGTGGAGAGGCAGCAGCATAAGCAGAGGCTCTCCCTGTAGCTCCCAGCTGTTTGCCGCTGCCTCTCCCCATGGCTGCAGCTTGCCAGCTCCAGGAGTTGCCATGCAGGGAGGGGGCCCGGCGGCACCATGGGACCGAGTGGGTCCAGCAAACACTGGCAAAAATCGGGGGTGGGGGGACAGCACATGGCCCCACATGAGGCCCCCCCATGTGCCACCTCTGGGCCTTCTACCCAATGGGGAGGGGAGTCTTGGGGCTTCAGCCATGCGGGGTGTGCCTGCCAGGGCTCAGGGCTTCAGCAGGAGTGGGACTGAAGCTCTGAGCCTGGGCAGGTTCCTCCTGTGACGCTGAAGCCCCGAGACCCCTCTTCCCACAGGGCTGAAGGCCCGAGCCCTGGCAGGTGCATCCTGGCTCTTCAACACCTGAAGATAGCCTAATGCAGCTTGGGAGGTCAGTAAGTTTGGCCACCCTTTCCATATATCATGCATTTATTCCTTTCTTTATTACTCTGGAGGCTATTTTGAGATCGGGTGGCGCACTTTGAAATGATTTATTTTTTTGTTTTGAGATTTGTGTGTCTGCCAAATAGCAGCCCAGCGTTAAAGTGAACTTTACTAATTGGCAGCAATTTACTCAATTAGTGAATGAACTAATGTGTGTTTGCACATGACCAGAGCCAAAATTCAAACCAGGTCCTTTGTGGTCTATAGGGTTTACCAAATGACCCAAAAGATATCCTCAATGTGGCAGCTCCAGTAGGATCTATATAATATTTGTCTTAACTCCTTTACAGAAACATTAGGGGATCTAATCTAAGTGATCTATAGTAATTTTGTTTTCCTGCTCCTTTAGTTGTATGTAACTTTAATTTCTCCATAGACTTAGAATAACCTCTTTCACTCAGCTTGGAAAGGTTTATTTCACAAAGAAAATTCTTGATTGATGGGTTTGGGGGCTTTTTTAAAAAAACAGTATTTTGTACAACAGAGCACTTTATATAATTTTCTTTTTAAAAACATTTATTTTAGCGAAGTGTAAACAGTGATATCCACCTGTGTACCTACAATTGCAGCCTAGTTTAGAAGGTCTAGCCAAATAGCATTGCTCATAAAGTTGATACTGCTAAGTCAACCATGGTAGGGGGTTTAACAGACAAATGTAGTAAACAGTTTGAAAAGCCCAAAACAACTCACTATAATTTCTTTTTTAAAGAAAAGCAAACACAAAAGAGTCTCATTTTTGCTGAGGCTCCACAGTTTACTTAATGTGCAGAGCAGGAAAACTGTTCTCTCTTTAATTGCATGCTCATAAAGTTTTAATTAGAAAACTTTGAAAAACATGACAATCATGCTGCTGAAATTTAGCCACAGTTTTGATTTACAAGTCTGCAAAGGATTACTTGGTAGCAATCAGGATGAATTGCAATGCTTAATAAGCCCAGAGCTCTCTCATATGGCATAAACACAAGCAAATGGTGCAATAATTATCCTTGATTGCATTAGTTAGAGGATTTTCACAGAGGCAAGCCAAAAAAAGAGTTGATCGTACCCAGCCATTTGACTATGTCATACAGTAGGTAATGCATACTTCAAGTCCTTATGCATTGTGATTCCTTTTTATTAAACACAGAGATTGTTTTCCCATCAATGAGAGCTGGAACAATCACTTTTAGGACAGAGAATCATCGAGTCTGAAGATACTTGAATTAGTCCTCATTTATGGGAGCTTTGGAAGCATAGAAATGTCTTGTATGACACACAAAATATCCAACCCATACCCATAAAGTGCTATTTTAGTTGACTGCCAAAGTTGATTGCATTTTTAGAGTCTGGAAATGTTGGAAAGTCTAGGGCCACAAAGAAGGGTATTTTCATAACCATTTTATTTACCACACGGTTTGTTTAATGAGAGTAAGCTTTTATTTTTCTATATAAATAAACTTCGCCCTTAACAGTCAAGGACAACTTGAGCCCTGTAAGCATTTCTGGAAGCTCAAAAAAAGCTTTGCAAAAATGTTAAAAACTGCAAACCACCTGACTGGAAACACTACTCCATGGATAGCACACAGTGGAGTTTAAACGGAGATGGCTAATCTTGCAACAGCAACAAAATAAAAACCTTCATTACACTCAGTGTCTGAATTCCAGATTAAAAGACACAGAAGTTCGGAAATACAGAGCATCTACCCTGCTTTGTGTCAGGCACACACTTAATATACATGTAGATGCTAGATTAACACACACACACACACACACACACACACAAAAAGAAACAAACAAACACACATTATAGGGAACAGTATCATTTTTTAGTGCTACAGGAGCAGTACTTCCCCAGACAACACAGGCATTCACTCCTGGCTAAGGATATCTGGATGTGTAGATTCCAGTGACAACTCACATGGATAAAGTGAAGCATGTGTGTGAATATTCCAGGTCTTAGTCAAAGGAATCTTAATCAGAGCTGAAATAATATGCCATATGTAGTTATATAATATGTATATTTTAAAAATTAAATATTGTATGACATTTTCTCTGCATAATATGTTTCAAGTTTAGTTTAGGAGCAATAAAGTAACTCAGGTCAAATGGGTTTTGAGGATATACATGACTCCTAAAAGTTATATATATTATTGCACTTAAGATAAATGCCGGAAAATAATATTGAACAAGCCTAATACCTTTATCCACCTTTGATATATTTGCCCACTCACACTAAACTTCTGGTTCAAGGTCAGATATCATAAACAAGATCACAGGACTACAACTTCTATTTGATTCATCCATTTTCTTTGTGGGACTTTGTCCATTTAGCCCTCTGATGAACTGCATAGGGAACTCAATAATACGCCCAGTTTTGGCCTTTGTTTTCGCTAATCTTAAATATTCTACTGAGGGGGGCGGGGGACATAATTATAAATATTTACTAGCATATTTTCAATGAGCCTTGGCTTTGAGTAAAAAAAACAAAAACAAAAAAACCCCACTAATTTCCCTCTTAATTCAAGTGAAGAATTTTATTTTTTGTCTTCTGGCTTTGATGTAAAACACAACTAGGATTGCTTTCTGGTATCAATGAAATTGAAGCTACCAATCAAACATAGATTTAAAAAAAAATCTGTTCATTGGACAGATGAATAGATTTTAACGCCAGAAGGAACCATTTTGATTAGATAATCTGACTTCCTGCATAACAGAGGCTATAGAACCTCACCAAGTGATTTTAATCAAACATTCAATCTTGATTCAGTAGATGCTGAAGTGTTTTCACCTTTTACCATATAGGAAAAATATCATTTAGTGATTTTTGCAAATACTGGAAAGGAAATAAGATGGTCATCACAAGGAAACTAACAAAAATGCCACAGAGCTTTGCATTCTTTCTTTCTGCAATTGCTTGATCAGAATAAGCTTCATCCTGCTTCCCCTACTTCAGTAAAGCCATAATAGGGATTTTCTTCTTTGAAGTTTCTACACATCTCATTTCAGTATCTTTCAAGTATATACAGCGGTGCCATTAGGGTTGCCAATCCGCCCGGTTTTGCTGGAATTCTACCAGAATCACGCTCTACGTTCCAGAAGTTACTGCAGCCGAACTGGGAAATTTTATGCACTGGCGGAACAGCGGGGCTAAGGCAGGCTCCCTTCCTGCCTTGGCTCCGCACCGCTCCCAGAAGCGGCCAGCACATCCCCCTGGCTCCTGGGCAGGGTGTCTCCGCGCATTGCCCCCACCCCAAGTGCCAACTCCGCAGCTCCCATTGAACAGAAACCGTGGCCAATGGCAGCTGTGGGGGCAATGCCTAGGAGCAGCAGCAGTAGAGCACAGAGATGCCCTGCCCCCCCCCACACACACCCAGGAGATGCTGCCAGAGGGATGTGCTGGTCACTTTCAGGAGCCGCCCGAGATAAGCACCACCTCCCACAGCCCAAACACCTGCCCCAGCCCAGAGCCTGCACCCAAACTCCCTCCCAGAGCCCATACCCCCTCCCAGAGCCTGCACCCCCTCCTGTACCCAAACTCTCTCTCAGAGCCCACACCCCCTGACACACCCCGGTGAGAGTGAGTTAGGGTGAGGAAGAGTGAGGGAGGATGGAGTGAGTAGGGGGCAGGGCTTGGAGAAGGCCTTGGGGAAGGGGCAAAGTATGGGGCAGGGCAAGGGTGTTTGGGTTTGTGTGATTAGGCAGGTGGCAACACTAGGTGCCATATTCATATCCCAGTCTTTTAAAAGAGCTTGTGAGGGGTTTAAACCAAGTGATTTTCATTGACATTCATGACATTCATGTATGGCTAAACCCCCCTCTCACTGCCTTGAAAATGTGATATACCGTCTTTGCAGATTCTGCCACTGCACTACCTTTCCTTTGGTGGTGCAGAATTAGCATTCTTGGAAATAGGTTAATTTACTCCTTTCCCCTTGTGCCAAGTCCAAGGAGCCAGACTTGCCATATGGGGGTTCTGCAAAGGGAAGTGTTCCACTACACACTGTCAATGCTGATACAGCCCTGAAGCTCCAGGTGCTCCTGAGGACCCCGTCTACAGAAGCCATTTGTTAGTGGATATGCATAATGGCAGATCCATAGTCTCTGGCCTGCTCTTTTCTCCCTGGCCCACCCCTGCTTGCCTTTCTCCCTACTCCAAAACACACTGCACAGGGAGCCAGATGTATCCCAAGAGCAGCTAGTGCAAAACCTCTGGTCTGAATCTAAATGCGACCCAAATTCCTGGTGAGCACCCACTGTGGTGCAGGTAGTGCCTTCGCCCTCCACAGAGGTGGCAGCAAGATTTGCTTCCATCATAATGGATTTTAAAAGCTGCAGCAAACAGGGGGACTTGCAGAGACCCCATTTCACGCAGATATTAAAAACTGTTTATTCACTCTTTGTGACTAGGATGTGTCCAGAACTCCAGCTACCACTGTTGTATTAAATTACTGTACAGATATGGATCAATACCCTCTAAGTCCTACAACTGTCCTGTGGTTGAGGTACATCTGGTCCAAAAGAAAGATGCATAAGCTTACTATGTCTGTATGTAATAAATCAAGTTGCCCTAATGCAATTTGGCAGTCATTACTAGAGAAGTATGGTGTATGAAATAAGTAATGGTGGGTTTTTTTAAACTGGGTTTGAGGCTGTCTCAGCACATATAATTCAGTGCAGGGGGCTTCTGTCCTATGGTGTCACCAGCTGTAAAGTATTAATTTAAGTCAATGACAAAACTCTTTCACTTCAAGGGATCAGGCACTAATTCTATATTTGATTATTTCATCATCTACTAGCTACACCACAAATAGTCCTACTACCACTGAGAACTAAGGGAAGTTTTCCTCTAGCTCAGTTGTTCACAAACTACGGTTTATAAAGCAAGGGTTATGGATTTAATCTCTTCTGATCAGTGTGATGTCTATATATGTGTAGCACAAGGATTAAGCAGACAGATTGTGTGTTTATTTTTCTATATTTCTGGAGAGAAGTTATTAGAATTATCAGAAATTGCTAAGTGTTCATCTATTATTTTGGCCTTGTTTTACCTTTTATTTAGTACCTAATGCTTATCTGGAGAGCAGCAAGTGTAGAACACAATTGCCTTCTTATTCTTTACATAGGGATGAGATACACTGCAGCCTGTGTTCCAAAATTGCCATTTGCATTCAACTGATGGTATAGATTGCCCTTTATAATCTGGGCCTGATCCTGAGTTGCCTTCCACCACTGTAATTGGTCTTGCATGAACATTCATCTCTCTCCTGACACTCCTGTTAGAGCTGGTCCCTCTTGGTTCACCACCCCCTTTTGTGGAACTTTTTGCCTGAGGCTGTCCATCTTTCTACTGCATCTTTGACCTCTTCTTCCCCTGTGTTTCATTTTCTTGCCTTTTTTAGCATTACTTCTCTTCCCCTGAGGGTTCGAGTAACTGCATCTTTTGGTCCAGAGAGGCTAGTACTACTTTAATATTTTACAATATCCTCCCGCATGTTCATGCTAGGTACCCTAGAAGGTACCACAAGCAGTAGCATCATCTTCATATATCCACACTAAATCTTTTGTCCAGTTTACTTTATTAGAGATTAGAATTGAAAATAGAAGTTCCAAGAATCTCTCCCCTTTAGCTAATAAAGGAGATATATTTAGTTATAATGCTCCTTTGTTAATGGTTCCATTGTCTTTTCATAAGATGAGAGGAAGGATCTAATGAACATACTGCATATCAGTTCCAGTTGCAGAGTGCATTTTTTCTATGACTTTTCATTTTATGTGCTGCAATATATTTATTTTAAATCACTTTATTTTTCTAGCGATAACTAGAAGTTCTGAAGTGCAGAGAAGCACAGGAAAGGAGCCCACTACATTCACCAGAGCTGAAAAGGAGAAGGGAATATAAAATCATTGCTTAGAGGAAAGGGGCTATTAGTATTGCAACATGAAAAGTGATATTTTACAGGTTGGAGTTCATAAGGGGGAAGAGTGGAAATGAGCTTCATGTCAACCCAGTAAAAGTACACAATATATTTAAGTACTTGGTAATAGTAAATTCCCCTACTGGTATTATTATTTTAATAAACTTAAAAGAAAATAGTTACCCCTTTTGACTGGAGCAGTCAGTCAGTACACTGGGACTTGAGGGTTTTTTCTGCTGGGGACGAAATTGATGAAGTGAAATATTACATTGTGCACAGTCTTCGTAAATAAAGAAGACTGGGTCAAAGTCTTGTTTCCCTAAACACAGTAGGAATTGTACACAAAGAAACTGTCGTGCTGTTTAATTCAAACCCTCTTTCCAGGAAGCACTCTAGTCAAAGCCCTCTCTCAGATTTGTACCAACAATTTTCTTCCAAGTTATCTTGAAATACTTAGGGATCAATGTCCTAACGGATAAGGTGTTAGTTGGTGTCTGCTACAGACAGACAGACAGACAGGACAATCAAGTCACTGTAAGGAACAGGATGACCCTCTTCTTCTGTACCTGTCGCTGTAGAAAAAACAAACAAACAAACAAAAAAAACCAGACCCACTTCAATGAGTGATATGCTGCCAGTACTAAAAACATCCTTGGACTTGCTAAACATTGTCATCTATAACATTGCAGCCAACACTGGGTGATTCTTTATCAGACCTTGTCCTAAAAGATAGAGGAACTGATCACAGACCTAAAAAAAAAAAAAAAATAGATAGTTTGGGTACAAGTGATCATGACTTGATCACATTTATAATATGCAAGCAGAATAAAGTTCAGCTCAGTAACACACACAGTGCTGTACTGGGGCCAGTTCAATAAAGCTGAAAATTAAATTCTTCTTCAGCTGATTTTGCTCATAATCAGAAAAAAGTGAATAATTGTGAATCATTAAAGAACCTTATTAGGTGTCCAAAAAAGACAGCTGGTTTAAAAAAAAAAAAAAAAAAAAAAGAGTTACCTGGTTTAGAGGGTCAGTGAATGCAGCTAATTAAAAAAAATAAATAAATAAAACAAATGGAAGAAAGGGGAAGTTTGATAGTAATAAATATAAATCAGAAGCTAGGAACTGCAGAACACTAAGGGATAAGGGAAGCAAAGGGACACAAGGAGAAATCTATGGCCAGCAGAGTTAAGCACAACAAGGATTTTTTCAAAAACATTAGCAACAAAAAGATTCCTGTCAATAAACTGGTGGCTGACACCTTAACAAATGGAAGAAGAAAACGAAGTAAGAAAGGATACAGCCGTGGGTAGGAGAATGTATACAAGGAGGAAGGGCAGTGTGGATACCAGTCTAATAGGTTATACTGGCTGTAGAATGACTGTGCCTAATAGGGTACAGAATGTGAGTGAGGCCAAGCAGCAAAAATTAAGATGTTTGTACACCAATGCGAGAAGCCTAGGTAACAAAATGGAGGAACTAGAGCTACTGGTCCAGGAAGTGAAACCAGATATTATAGAGTTAACAGAAACATGGTGGAATAGTAGTCATGACTGGACTACAGGTATTGAAGGGTATGTGCTGTTTAGGAAAGACCGAAATAAAGGTAAAGGTGGTGGAGCAGCACTGTATATCAATGAGGAGGCAGAATGTAAAGAAATAAGAAGCGATGGAATGGATAAGACAGAGTCCGTCTGGGCAAAAATTACATTGGGGAAGAAAACTATTAGAGCCTCCCCTGGGATAGTGCTTGGGGTGTGCTATAGACCGCCGGGATCTAATCTGGATATGGATAGAGCCCTCTTTAATATTTTTAATGAAGTAAATACTAATGGAAACTGTGTGATCATGGGAGACTTTAACTTCCCAGATATAGACTGGAGGACGAGTGCTAGTAATAATAGGGCTCAGATTTTCCTAGATGCGATAGCTGATGGATTCCTTCATCAAGTAGTTGCTGAACTGACTAGCAGGGGTGCCATTTTAGATTTGGTTTTGGTGAGAAGTGAGGACCTCATAGAAGAAATGGTTGTAGGGGATAATCTTGGTTCAAGTGATCATGAGCTAATTCAGTTCAAACTGAACGGAAGGATTAACAAAAATAAATCTGCAACTAGGGTTTTCGATTTCAAAAGGGCTGACTTTCAAAAATTAAAGGAAATTAGTTAGGGAAGTGGATTGGACTGAAGAACTTATGGATTTAAAGCTAGAGGAGGCCTGGGATTATTTTAAATCAAAGCTGCAGAAGCTATCGGAAGCCTGCATCCCAAGAAAGGGGAAAAAATTCATAGGCAGGAGTTGCAGACCAAGCATCTCAGAGAGGTGATTAAGAAAAAGCAGAAAGCATACAGGGAGTGGAAGATGGGAGGGATCAGCAAGGAAAGCTACCTTATTGAGGTCAGAACATGTAGGGATAAAGTGAAACAGGCTAAAAGTCAAGTAGAGTTGGACCTTGCAAAGGGAATTAAAACCAACAGTAAAAGGTTCTATAGCCATATAAACAAGAAGAAAAGAGAGAGAGAGAAGAAGTGGGACCGCTAAACACTGAGGATGGAGTGGAGGTCAAGGATAATTTAGGCATGGCCCAATATCTAAAATACTTTGCCTCAGTCTTTAATAAGGCTCATGAGGATTTTAGGGATAATGGTAGCATGACAAATGGGAATGAGGATATGGAGGTAGATATTACCATATCTGAGGTAGAAGCAAAACTCAAACAGCTTAATGGGACTAAATCAGGGGGCCCAGATAATCTTCATCCAAGAATATTAAAGGAATTGGCACCCGAAATTGCAAGCCCATTAGCAAGAATTTTTAATGAATCTGTAAACTCAGGGGTTGTACCATATGATTGGAGAATTGCTAACATAGTTCCTATTTTTAAGAAAGGGAAAAAGTGATCTGGGTAACTATAGGCCTGTTAGTTTGACATCTGTAGTGTGCAAGGTCTTGGAAAAAAATTTGAAGGAGAAAGTAGTTAAGGATATTGAAGTCAATGGTAAATAGGACAAAATACAACATGGTTTTACAAAAGATAGATCGTGCCAAACCAACCTGATCTCCTTCTTTGAGAAAGTAACAGATTTTTTTAGACAAAGGAAACGCAGTGGATCTAATTTACCTAGATTTCAGTAAGGCGTTTGATACCGTGCCACATGGGGAATTAGTCAAATTGGAAAAGATGGGGATCAATATGAAAATTGAAAGGTGGATAAGGAATTGGTTAAAGGGGAGGCTACAACGGGTCCTACTGAAAGGTGAACTGTCAGGCTGAAGGGAGGTTACCGGTGGAGTTCCTCAGCGATCAGTTTTGGGACCAATCTTTTTATTACTGACCTCGGCACAAAAAGTGGGAGTGTGCTAATAAAGTTTGTAGATTATACAAAGCTGGGAGATATTGCCAATTTACAGAAGGACCGGGATATCATCCAGATCCTCCTGTATAATCTTGTAAACTGGAGTAATAGTAATAGGATGAAATTTAATAGTGAGAAGTGTAAGGTCATGCATTTAGGGATTAACAAGAATTTTAGTTATAAGCTGGGGGATGCATCAATTAGAAGTAACGGAGGAGGAGAAGGACCTTGGAGTGCTGGTTGATCATAGGATGACTATGAGCTGCCTATGTGATAAGACTGTAAAAAAAGCTAATGTGGGTACTAAGGACACAACCCTAATAAACAGACATCTTTGTGCTCAGGGTTAGCAACTTATTATTCCAGACATGTGAGGTAATAATAGACCAATAAATTAATAATGTGGAAGAGGCAGAAGTGTTTATGTTCTGTTTTTAAGAAAAAAAATGATATAGCCTCGATGCATGATAACACTTTCTATTCCAATAGTATCTCTGTAGCCGCTTCTGTTTTACATCCTAAAGACAGACATTTTTAAAATCCAGCAGGTCCAGATAACTCACATCCAAGACTTAAAAAACAGCTGGCTGAGGAACATCCTGGAGCATTAATGTTGATTTTTAATAATTATTGGAACACTGGGGAAGTTCCAGAAAACTGGTAGAAAGATAATGCTGAGCCAAAATTTCTAATAATGGAAAAGGAGATAACCTGGGTAATTATAGGGCTGTCACCCTGACATCAATCCTGGGCAAGATAAAGGAGTGGTTTATGTGGACTCAAAGAAGGGTAATGTAATGAATGCAAATCATAGAATATCAGGGTTGGATGGGACCTCAGGAGGTCATCTAGTCCAACCCCCTGCTCAAAGCAGGATCAATCCCCAATTTTTGCCCCAGATCCCTAAATGGCCCCCTCAAGGATTGAATTCACAACCCTGGGGTTGGCATGCAATGCACAAACCACTGAGCTATCCCTCCCCCTTAGACTCTGTTAAGGTTCCTTCCCCACTCTGAACTCTAGGGTACAGATGTGGGGACCTGCATGAAAACCTCCTAAGCTTACTTTTGGCAGCTTAGGTTAGAACTTCCCCAAGGTACAAACTATTTTACCTTTTGCCCTTGGACTGCCACCGCCACCAAACATCTAACCGGTATTTATTATTGGGAAAGAGTTTGTTTGGAAACGTCTTCCCCCCCAAAAATCCTCCCCAAAACTTTTACACCCTCCTTCCTGGGGAAGGATTGATAAAAATCCTCACCAATTTGCATAGGTGACCACAGATCCAAACCCTTGGATCTTAAGAACAGTTTCTTAAAAGAAGAATTTTAATAGAAGTAAAAAGAATCACCTCTGTAAAATCAGGATGGTAAATACCTTACAGGGTAATTAGATTCAAAACAGAGAATCCCTCTAGGCAAAACCTTAAGTTACAAAAAGACACAAAGACAGGAATATCCATTCCATTCAGCACAGTTTATTTTCTCAGCCATTTAAACAAACAGAATCTAATGCACATCTAGCTAGATTACTTACTAAGTTCCAAGACTCCATTCCTGTTCTGTCCCCGGCAAAAGCATCACACAGACAGACCCAGACCCTTTGTTTCTCCCCCCCTCCAGCTTTGAAAGTATCTTGTCTCCTCATTGGTCATTGTGGTCAGGTGCCTGCGAGGTTATCCTAGCTTCTTAACCCTTTACAGGTGAAAGGGTTTTTCCTCTGGCCAGGAGGGATTTTAAAGGTGTTTACCCTTCCCTTTATATTTATGACAGACTCCAACATGGGTCTATGGAAAAACAGATGATGTCAATTTGACAGGATATCTTTCTTTGACGAGATTACGAGTTTGGTAGCTAGAAATGATGTTGACATAATATACTTAGATTTCTGTAAGGCATTTGACTTGGTACCAACTGACACTGAATAAAGCTAGAAAAAAAAAAAACATGATATACATGAAATGGACTAAAAGCTGGCAAATCTGAAAATCTCAGAACAAAAATTGTATTCAAGCAGATGTTTCCAGTGGGGTACCACAAGAAATGTTTCTTGGCCCTATGCTATTTAGTTTTTTTTTTAAATCCGTGACCCGGAAGAAAACAAAATCACTAGTAAAGTTTGTAGATTACTCTGAATCTGTGATGTCTTTATTTAGCACTACCAAATTTGAGTTGTCTGGATCACTTGGTAAACTCAGCAAAAGCAAACAATGTGCATTTTAATATGGCTAAATGTAAGTGTGTGCATACAGGAACAAAGACTGTAGGCCATACTTACAGGATGGGGGACTCTGTCCTGGGAAGCAGTGACTGTGAAAAAGATTGGGGCGGGCAGTCATGTGAATAGTCATCTGAACATGAGCTCCTACTGTGATGCTGTGGCCAGAGGAGCTAATGCGATCCTGGGATACATAGACAGTGGAATCTCTACTAAGAGAAGTAAAATAACATGTTTACTCCATTTGGCTCTGGAGCTTCTGGAATACTGTGTCCAATTATTGTGTCCACAATTCAAGAAGGATGTTGATATATTGAAGATTCAGAGAAGAGCCATGAGAATGATTAAAGGATTAGAAAACAAGTCTTACAGTGATAGACTCAAAGAGCTTACTCTATTTAACATAGGAAAAGGTCAAGGAGTGACTTGATTAGAGTCTAAAAGTACCTACATGGGGTACAAATATTTGATAATGGGCTCTTCAAACTATCAGAGAAAGGTCTAACTCAATCCAGTAGGTAGAAGTGGAAGCTATACAAATTCAGATTGTTAAAAAAATTTACACCTTTTTTCCAGTGAGGGTAACCAACCACTTGAACAGTTTACCAGGGCTCATTGTAGATGCTCCATCACTGATTATTTTAAAAATCAAGATTGGATGGTTTTCTGAAATACATGCTCTAGGAATTATTTTGTAGAAGTTCTATGGCCTGCATTATACAGGAGGTCAAACTAGAGGATCACAGTGGTCCCTTCTAGCCTTGGAATCTATGATCTCCTACACTTCTTCCTGTACTCATGCTTACAAACTGTAAAATGGGGTTAATAAGGTTACCCAATTTCACAAGGATAAAATTGTTTGTGAGGAACAGAGATACTACAGTGATGCACCACAGCAAATCCAATAAACCACCACTTCTCTCTATCACAGAAAGTTAGATAGATGTTCTTGAGATGGGCTGGTATTTGATTAGCCGATACGGGAGTTTTTCCATGTATTGGAAAAATGGCAACCCCCTTGATGAGTGCAGTTGCCTTTATAGATGACATTTGAAATGTAGTCTAAGGTAGCATTACCCCAGATTCCAGAAGGCTTTAATTTTAAGAATATGTTATGTTGGACTCAAAAGTGAACAGGAAGCCAAAAAAACAGTGGAGGACTGTGTTCTCACTGGCTGGCCCCACCCGTTAGGTGAGACAATCTGTTGCATTTCGCCCAAACTGAAGTTTGATTGTCCTTGAAAGGCAGCCTAAAAGTAGATCAGGTATCAGTGTAAACATCTTGCTGCTCACAATCCTTGGAGCCAGCTAAGTTCCATTTAGCTCAGGAGCCAGGCAACAGAGGGAAGGTAGCTGTGCATTCTTAGGAAAGGTAGCATTTGGTATATCATTCTGTAGGTTTCTATAATAGGCAGTGGGAACTTAATCACTACAAAATAGTCATGTAATAAATAAATAAGTTACACCTGGTGAATGGGAAGTACCAAAAATAAGGTGAAGATGACATCTGTGGAAATGTAGCAACATTATAAATTGGTCTCACTAAATATTTACTCTTTGACTAAGCTTTTGAATTTGCCCTTCCTGGCTAACTATTGTATTATATTATAGATGCATCTATGTCTGCATGCAGCTTTTATGAAACAGTCCACAACAATGCTGAACAAAGAAAGGAATATATTTTTCTTCTGTGACTGATTAATGTATTTCTTCAAAATTACTGACCTTCAGATCAAACAGTCTCCTTATCATAGTAATTGCTTTTAGTACTCTAAATTTACTGTAGCTACTCCATGTAGTTCCAGTAACTCCAAAGCACACTAATTATAGCTGCCTAAACCTATACATTTTCCCTCTCATAACAGTTTTGACTATCTATCACAGTGTAGAGATCAGATCAGAGCACATTATCTTTTCCTTCTGAATGTGGACTGATTCCCCTGCATCCTTTTGCGAACACGCTAGCAAGCACTCTCAGCCCCTCTCTCTCTCTCTCACTTGCAACAGATCCGCTGATTAAATGGACTGTCTTCTGTCCATTCATCTTCGTGCCTAGTCCACATTTTGCACAATTGCTACCTTCAGAGTCTCTTGCTAATTCAGTTTGATCCAACTCCCACTAGAGAGTCAGTGGAAGTCTTTACACTGATTTAATGGGTGCTAGGTTAGGTCCTCAGTCAGCTGGGTTGTCATATCAACTACCCCTTTCTAGATTGGAAATCTGTATCTGTCACCTAGACTTGGTCTAGGCTAGGAATTTAGGTTGATACAACTTCATCTCTCCAGAGCAACGTAGTTAAACCGACCTAGCCGTTGTGTAGGCAGCACTACATCAATGGGAGAGCTTTTCCCTCCCATCAACATCAGTATTACCTCTTGGGCCGAGACCTACACTGATTAGAGAAGCTCTCCCATCAGTGCGCGTAGCATCTTCACTAAGTGCTATAGATGTGCTGCTGCAGTGCTGCGAGTATAGACAAGCCCTTCAGTTTGTCTCCTTCGCTGGAGGGATCAGTAAAAAACAAAAAAAAACCCCTCTTATTAGCATCCTAAATGAAGCTTAACTTTGTGTCTGTTGCTCCTTCCTTGCCAACCTCTCTCATATTTCCACAATAAAAGCTCAGATGGTGAACAGAAAAAATACCAGAGGAGAAACATCACTCAACATCAGGGAGGTCAGCAGGTTAGGAAACAGATTAGCAGAAAAACAAAAGTATGGAAGCATTTGAGAATTTTTGTGCCATTAACCCTGAGGACTGTGACTCACACTATGTAAGAATAAAAATGATTGTGGTTTGGTTTTGTTTTTTTAAGTTGTATTGAGAAAAGCATGACTTATGGGGAAAATCAGAAATATGAATTTACCAAACGATTACTATACAATTATACTTCATGAGTCATCTTAGAAAAGAAGTGAGTTTCTGTATTTTAACATGTGGATTCCATGATAGATTTTGTGTCAGTTAATTTTTCCACATAGTGAATATAGCCTTAAAATATTCACTGCAGCCATAATCCTTGGTTTCTACTCTTACCAGAAGGTAATGAACATATTAATTCTGGAATTAACAATGAAGTACTTATACTGGGTATAGCAGAGGCAGAAGGAGGGGAGCGGGGGTGTCTCTTTCAGTGAGCCAGTTACCACTCCTTGATATATGTCCCCATCCCCAGCACAGGTAAGGACTGCCTAGAGGAGGTTTTAACTTGCCCCAAGTGCAGGGGTACCAGAATGGAAGTGCCACTTTTTACCACCATAAGGGTAAACGAGAGGGGGAGTCTTGGAGGGGAAGAAGTGGCATGGGAGCGGGACCTCAAGGGAAGGGACAGTATAGGGGCCCCTCCCACTTTTAGGGAGCTTATGCCACTCCTGAGCAAGTGTTCAGGTTTTTGAAGGATCAAATGCTAACTGGGGATAGCTCTCCCTATCCTTCCTTACTCCAAACTCACCCCACAGCACTGACAGCTGTGGGAAGTGGAGTGTAGGAAACTGTTCTGCTTGCCAGACCTGCAGGAGACTCCCCTGGTTTGGGGAGCCACTTGACCATATGGGGGTTCTATGGCACCTGATTATTTCCCCCAGCATGATTTGCCTATTTTAAAGAAGCTTTGGACCAATGGAGCTGCACAACACAGCCAGAGTGCTCTCAAGAGTAGGAGCCTACCAAGGTTGGAGCCTGGTTTAAGGGATTTCAATGGAATTGTACCCACTTACACTAGTTTTGAATTTGGCCCTCTGGATGCTGCATGAAAATAAGTCAGTTGTCTCCTTCACCATGCTAAGTAGTGTGCCTTGATGTTTCCATTTCCATGGAAAACAGAGGATTTTTAAATAGTAGGTCATTTGAAATAATTCTTTGCTTAATTACTCATATTTGCTGACTCAGTGACCATTTCCAGGGGGTGCTAGTAGGAGGCAGGCAATATTTGAAGTTCAATTCTGTCTTCAGATTTGTGCATGTAAACTCCCTTTGACTTCAGTCAGAATTGCAAACCATTATCTAAAACAAAATTAATCCCTTAGTGTCCAATTAAAGGTTCTTTTAACATGTGCAGAATTTCCTTTCTTCCCCATAAGTACTTGCTGTGCAGAAAAGGTTAAAACGAAGTCTTCTGTCAGTTGAACCTCTGAAAACCCAGAATAAATCCCCTGCCTTCAACACAGTTACTGTGACTATGCTCCAGTGTAAATAAGAACTCAATTTGACCCTTTGTGTTTTAGTACAGTTATCCTTGTTGTGATGAGAATAGCAGTATTGTGATCACCACTCTGAGCATTATTTTGAGTGATTTTATTGGTGGTCCAGTTTGTTGTCTATAACAAAGGGGCCATATCTGGTTAGTGTATACTTATTCAGTTCAGGGCTTCTGTTGCCAAGTGTACATTGCAAAATTCAGACACTTTACCGATGAGTTTAAAAAAAAGTCACTTTTTTTTTTTTTTTTTTTTTTTACAGTAGACACTGGATGTGCAGAATTAAATAGCATATACCTCCCTGAAGCGGTTTCTTTCTTATACCATCTGGTAACAAGAGTATCATTTACACCACATAAAACCATGACAGCTGGAAAGGAAAGGCCAATCTGATAAGATCACACACACACCACTAGGACAAGTTGGCTTTTAAATCGGCCTTTCTACTTTTCCAAATGTTGGAAATATTAGGGAATGTTTGTTGTTAACAAGAGTTTAATTGTGGATGACTAAAAAGTTTATCTTCAGTTCATGATGAAAATGTTTAAAACGAAAATAGAAAGGATGAGGAAACCCATGGAGACCTCTTTAGAAAGAGCCGATACAAAAGTAAAAAAGTCAGGGAAGTGAGTGATAGAAAGCAGTGCTATACTATATACTGTACATGAGGAAAAAGAAGGCGTGTTATGTTGATTTAAACCTTTATCAAAGGTTAGAGCTCAAGTGTTTGGGCCCTGATCCTCAATAACTATACATGGGCCCCAATCTTTAGGTATAGCCAAGCTCAGCATGGGACCAAAGTGGGTATGGGGGTGCAAAGGTGGTAGGCAGAAGGTACCATAGCCACAGGCACAGACTTCTGTTTTTACTAGTGGGTGCTTTCTGGTTTCACTGTGCGCCATGTACAGGCTCCTGCCACCTGCTGGTGGCTCATTGGTGCTGAGCACCCCCCATTTTTTCCCCCCATGAGTACTTGAGTCCCAGAACACACACACGGAGTTGGTGCCTATGACCATAGCACTCCAATTATAGGGCTATCACTAAAGCTGATTATATATTAAAAAAAGCAGATTTTTTTAAATTTTATTTTAAGTATTTCAAATTTGGTTTCCTTCCAAATTTGAATAAAAGGGTATTTAGAAATTTCTTGTGAAATGGAATTTCAATTTCAGAATTGAGTTTTTTTTAATATTCTATTAGCCATACCATAGCTGAATTTTTTATTTTAGATTTTACAATAATTAACAGCAGCTGCTACATAGCACCAATTGAAACAGTTTATCTTGTTTTCTAGATCACAGCGTCTCTGGAGTATATTGATCTAAACAAAGAAGGTAACTGTTTCAATCAGTGCTAAGAAGCAGCTGCTCTTTATTTTAAAAAAATCCATATATGCTACTACTACTGGTGTGGGGTGAAATAGAGGTATAAAAATTACAATTTTAACAAAATTTCAAGCTTTCTAAAATTAAGATTTTCTAAAATTATTTTTTTTTTGGTCAAGAAACATGTCCACACACACCAAACAGCTCTAGCTAGTCACAGGGTTTGTTCAATACCCAGTACAACTTTTAGAGCAGCTCTGAAGCTGCTCTAAATAAGGCCTGCCTGAAATAGCCTTCATGGGTTCTTAAGTAACAGTCAGACATTGCCAAAGCTCACCATCACACTTCTAGTCAGACCTCCTGGATTGTAAAAGATGTGGCATAGATTCAGTACAACCAAGTGAAGCTTCAGCCTGCTATTTAAGCCATCATTATATAGCCCCTTTACATTACCAAAGCAGAGGTGGTGTCCCATTATGGTCAGACTAGTTTTAATCCTTTGGTTATAGAACGGAAAATATTGAAGATAAGAAATTTTCAGAATAAGCAAATGACTTCCTACTTCTTTGTCAAAAATCAGTTTCCCCAAAAGCACAGACACCCTGTGTTGCCCCTCTGGAGCCTTCCCTATACTTCAGTTAGAGCATTGGTTCTATGCTAGCTGGGGACATCCCTCTTTCTCCTCCCCTGAAAAGTCGCAGATCCATTTTAACATCCACAATAACTGTCCTTGCAGCTCCCAGGTTCTAGTCTCCTTTGTACTGTCTCAATTTATTGGATCTTTCCTTTACAATAAGGTACGTAGAACTGTACACATGATAATCCAAATATGGCTTCACTTTCTCCTATAATGTTGCTGTAATTCCCTTTGACACATTTACACATTCCAAATTGGTTTGCTTTCTTACCACTATCAAGCCTGCCCCGAGAAATTTTAGAACTACAGTCATCTTCCACCCCACCAATTATACTCATGATCACTATTTGATAGACGATTTTGGACATCAGTACCTTGCACTGAATTGCTTAAGCCAGCTGTCTGTGCTTCAACTCCCTTTTTGTCCGTCTGAATTCTTACAGTTCCTTAAGGCCAGTCCTGAAAAAGATTTAAGCACATAAGTAATTTTACCTGCATGCATAGTCCCATTTACATCAATGGGACTACTCTAATGAGAGAAGTTTCTCACGCCCTGAAGTCTTCACATGATCAGGCCTGTATATTGTAAGCTATTTAGGGTAGCATCACATGTACCTCTAAGTTTGTGTAGTGCATAGTACAACTAAACCCCATGCCTGGTTCACTTTTCTATTTACTATCTGCCTTGTACAGTCACCTGATGCCCAGTATTTTACCAACAAATTTAAGTACTGTTATGGAAACAAGTACAGTCATGCATATTATGAGCCATTGAGTTATAAGCACTCAGGATGAAATTCTCCATAGAGAAAAAGCTGCATCCAGATAGTCATTACCTCTGTGCATTGTTATTAAACAAATAAGATTAGAATATACATTGACTTTGCATAACCTATTACTCCTCCAATGGGAAACTGACATAAGGCCCTGAAATCTGCTACCACTTGGTAAAGAAACAACAGACCTTACTTCAATTTCCTACAGGTTGATATCCACTATATGGCAAGAACCACTTTCCATAACAAACATGCTGAAAGTATGAACATAAATAGTAACAGAATCATTACCAAACCCACACATTTAAAGATCATGAATAAGACTTTAAACATTATGAAGATTTTAAAAATAAAACTCAGGATTCTTTTCATTTGCCTCCTCTTTTTTGAGCCTCAGTGTTATACATGGATCCCATTTTTCAGCTCTCCTCTGCAATCATAGGGCTAAAAACTTACTTTCCTATTTAAATGAAAGCAGAGATTCTCCTGACTCCAGGAGATGGCATTTTAAGAATAATGCAACACTATGACATATTGCCAAAATTAGCAACACTATGCTAGGTCATATTTAAGATGTTCCTCTCATGGGGTCCACTAACAACCTCTTCCTACCCACTATGGTGATTAGCTCCTTCTAGGTCTGGGGCCCCCTTCTGCTGCTTGCTGCACACCCTATTGCCACTCTCTCTCTCTCTCCAAGTCAGCAACCACAGATGTTCCTTGTTCCTGATTTGACCCTCAAGGCAGGTCACTGTGACACCCCAGAATAGGGACATATGCAGAGTCTTTTCTCACTTGCAGTCTCCCCATCCCCTTCCCCATGGTACCACTCCCTCAGTTGCTGGTAGGGGAACTCTTCTCCAGGTTTCAGCTCAGGAACCCTCTAATCAGCAAAAAAACTCCTGAACTTTACTACCTTTCTCTAAGCCCTTTCCTCACCATCTGGCACTTACCCCCCAGGATTGCCAGCCAGGAGCAGCAGTAACACCCTAAAAGTGGGGGCCCTAGAAGTGCCCACACCATGGCCCCATCCCCATTGCTCACCCTTACAGCCAGTAAAAAGTGAGAGGGCATAGCCCTCCCACTTTTAAAGGGGCAGCATAGCCCCACATTCCCCACTGTTCTATCCTGCTGTTGCCAGCCTTACAATTTCTTCCTCCTAGGGGACAATTATAAGCTACTTACCACTGTAGCCCTAAACACAACCTCCCTTCTCCAGAGAGCAACTGTAGACTGCTTCCCTGTTACCCTCTCTGCTATCAGCTTCCTGCCTTTATGAACCCAGACCAGCCAGTTCCTCCTCAACTGGGATCCTTCATTATTCAGGGGATTACTTAAGCCACCTGATTCCTCTCAGCTGTGACCTGTCTAGTTAATTGGCCCCCTTCTCAGCCTATATTAACACTTTAAGGGTAAGCGTGGGGTGAACCACAGCTGCCATCTCACCACCTTTTAGGGTGAATTATTCAGAGCTAGACAATTTGTCCAGAGTAAGGGGCTGCACATAGTTACACTGCCCCAGGAACAAACTAGAGAGTGAGTCATGATTTAGAGCATGTCCTTTTGCTCATAGAGGGGACTACTGGATTAGCAGCCTCTGCTTTGTACTACCAATATGAACTGGAGTGAAATATGTATTTATGTCACAGTCTACCCTTCAGTACTTAAGGCACTTAAGTGGGGAAGTTAGCCAGTAATTCACATATAGGATCACCTGTTCTCACGAGAGCAGGAGTTATTCTCCAATGTATTAGGTTCCCATAGCTCCCTTTTGTTGTTAGATACCCCTGAAGGTGTGTGGGGATGGGTGATTTTATTCAACATATATCAGGGCTGGGCACAGTGTCTTTTATGGATAGTGTTCATAGATTGATTGGTAACAACCACCCACACTCCTCCTACAGACAGATATCTCCTTTACAACACACAGGAGAATCATACTCCCCCAGAATATGGGAGCTACTTCTTCTGCCTACTTGTATAGCCAAAACAACCTTTTCATATCTACACATCTGGTACTCCAGGACTGGGCCACTAGAACTAATTCTGAATAATTTAAGTCAATGGGAGTTTTACCAGTGATGTCAGTAGAAGCAGTAGCAAGGTATTCAGTGAGCATTCAGCCCTCCTTATTGGAGTAAATTGTGTATGCTAAATGATCCTATTAAACACAAAAAGTTATTGACTCCTGATTACACATCTAAAATTAGAGTTTCCTCACAACCACCTCCAAAACATTTTATTCAAGATATCAGATTTTATTAACAATGAAAACGGATTTCGCTGAATGATCAAAGATGACAGTCATTGTGTGGCTTTCCACACAGCTGTAAAAATTATTTAAAAGCAGAAACACTTCTTCTGCTTGGAAAAAAAAAGTGAATTGCCGAGACCTGTTTTCATGTAGATTTTCAAATATGCCCCTTAAGAAAAAGGGGCAAGATTAGCTTTTTACAAGATGTGTTTTTCTATAGAGCTACTAGAGCAATTTTTTTAAAAATAAATAAAGCATGCAAACTTTCTGAAAGGGACTTCCTTCATAACTGCCTTTAGTTATCCCTGCTTTGAAAGAATCAGAGCAGAAGGAAGCTTTCATAAGCTTACTCTTTGGCATGCAGGGTATAGTGTACAGCTGAGTAATTAATTCATAATGATTTGTATTTAACCTCTCCTTTGTGCTCATGATAATATCCTTGAGCATATCAAGTGCATTTGCTATTTGAATTTAGTTGAGAAATATTTTAAAACACGTTTTTCTGGATCTTAATGTGAGTCTCAATAGTCACACTTTGAGCTGTATTATTATTTTATTAATCTTGCAGAAGCACCCTACCCTTGAGGTGAGATTGTGGATCATCTTGTGTGTCTTAATTGGGGAACAAGTTGGTGGAATGAGCCACTTCTCCAGTGAGGGCTAAGTATACCAAAGGTAGCTGAACAAGAGGGTGGGAGGAGGCGCACCCTCTATAGGGCTATGTCCCACGTGAAGGACTTAACTGTTCACTAGCACTGCCTTGTGGACAGGTGTGGCACAGCAGCACTCTTCCCATCAAGTATCTCCTGCTGATGGTTGCTCCAGGCCTGTAGTGGTCTGCATCTTTCTGTGACTTGGACAACCAGCTATGTCCCTTTAAAAAAAATCTCTCCCCTACCAAGATAGTCAAACAAAAACAAGGGCAATTAATGCAAATAAATTGAGTTCACAGGTAACAGAGGGAAATGGCTCCTTCTCAGGGTGCATCAACATCTGGCTCTCCCTTTCCCCAAGGCAACTGGGGAGTTCCGGCCTTCAGTCTGCCCTATCTTAAGAAGCTGAGTGTTGAAAGTCTGATCTGCTCTCCTCCCTGGTCTGCCATCACTTGAACTGGGGCTCTCCTTCTTAAGCTCCTACCTCCAACCACAACCGACATTTCTCACAACCACCCGAGCCCACATTAGCTCATTAACCCCATGTTGTCCATTGTGGAGTTTGGATACCCCATCTCACCCCAATACATACAAGTAGGCAGAAAAAAAAAAAACAGAGCTTCCCAGTATCCTAACCAGCACACACCAGGGAAACCAGGAGGCAGAATGGGACTGAGTGATTGCGATATTATTCGTAGCAGAGGTCTCATTTAAAACATTATTTTTCATCAAAAAATGAAGTTAATAGCAAGAAAATGTGTCTGTAATTAGAGATGAGCAAATAATTGATGTTTTTGATTCCGTGGCCAAAACAAAACAAAAAACACACACCAAAAAAATCACTCTGGTTTGTTTTGAACCACAAAATATTGTTTTCAGTTTTTCTTGTCAAAATGAAAAACTGGAAAAAGTTTGTCTGGGTCAAACGAAATGTATCAAATGTTGATTTGAAACAACAGCTTGAAATGAAACAGGGCTTCTCTACACTATGGGTTATATCGGCATAACTTATGCAGTGCAGCTGCACCACTGTAGTGGTTCTAGTGTATACTAGCCCTAGCTACAAAAGCAACAAAAATGAAGTGTTAAAATAGCTCATTTCTAATTTTTCCCCTCAGTTTTTGGCCAAATAAAATATATTTACTGAATTTGACCCAAATTCTAGTTTCAGTTGGCCCCAAACCTCCCTTTTTCAGTGAATTTACTATTTGATGGAAAAATTTCACTCTACTGTACCTATAATAGAGTAGTAATTTACAGCATATTTGATTACATTTGCCATCACATGGCAGTGAATTGACTGAGTTAAAAGTAGAGCTCACAATTCTAGATCATGTTATCTTTGATTCAAACTTATCCCATTCCATAATAAAGCTAGGAGGGAGGGGAAATAACATGAATAATCAGAACATGCCAGAGGCATGATATCCATACCAAGGTCACTATTATTACTCTGTTGAAAGTGGTTAGGATTCTGATAGTTTCTGGAGCTGCTAGGATACCACACTGTACATTTGGCAAAACCTTTGTTATCACCAGCAAACAATTAGCTACCCTAACAGGCCTTAGAGCACCTAAGCACGAGTTTTGCTTTACAGGTGCTAGAATTGTATTTATTATGCAATGAGTGTCTTTCGAAGGTAAAAATGACAAGAGGAATGAGACTTAGTTATTTAAAAAAAAAAAATGAAAAATCATACAAGTTGGTAATGCAACAATATGGACAGATGGCTGGCTGATCACAGATATTATATTGGGATTTTTTTTTCCATTGGCTGTACAGATTTCTATTGGGGAGAATGAAAACATAGGGCTGTAAGAATGCTGCTTTTCAATCCAGGTATCAAGGCTATAGTGCATATGACTAATGAATATACATTTAGAATAGACCCTATTGCTCTTAAAGGTGTTATTGTGTTTAAAAATAGTTTCACAAATAACATTACTTTTGATCAATGTTTTCCTGAAGAATATAATTACCTTGTTATTGCTTCTGCCTCGTCCTATTTCTACTGGCAGCACATCAGCATACTCCACCCTTCCATGGGTATCAAGCCAAACCATGTTGTGGCATTCTTGTGGACGTTTGGTAATTCAAAGCATTGTGTAGACCAGTCTGTGGTTCTTAACAAATGGATGGCTCACTGAAAAGCTTCTGAGGCAATTTTAGTGACCAGCATGCTTAAAACTGCGTGCCCACTTCTGGTATTGTACAATACACACGGTGCCTAATGTGTTAGGTTTGGCATATTCTATCATGATTCAGCAGCCACACTGTTTTCGGATTTTCTTCCTAAAACCAAAACTATCTGTTGATTAAGAGTCGATATTGGAGCCTCCAAAGTTGGGACTGTTGGGTTACTGATTTCATAGATTGCTTTGGGCATTGCAAAGTTTAGAGGTAAACTTTCCTGAGGTTTCTTTAGTTCCTTTTGCATTGGCAGCCATTTTACATATCTCAGCTAATCTGGATCCAGCATATCTAGGGGATGGTGGTATTTGTAAGCCAGCGATGTTGATTTGTAGGGAGACATGGAAAGATTGTATTTGTATGGCTTACTAGTGAAGCATTTAAAAAGTTATGAATAGTGTGACAAAGTTCCTCCCCTGCCTTGGTGGGACCTGTGCTTATTGGCGGATTTGCTTGCCTCAGAGATTCACGGCAGCCCTCAGTTTGGCCACTTTTGCTAGTGGCTCAAACCTGCCGTTCATTCAGCTAACCTCATCACTAGCCAGCATGGGAAAAAGGAAGGAAAACAATCCCTGCAGTCTCTGCTGATCCACCATGTGGGTCAGGGAACAGCCCAGAGACCTTCCCCTCTGGTGGAACCCACAGTCCAGGTCAACTCCTCCTGTGTCTGATCAGGAGTTGGGAGGTTTGGGGAGAACCCGGGCCCGCCCTCTACTCTGGGTTCCAGCCCAGGGCCCTGTGGAATGCAGCTGTCTAGAGTGCCTCCTGGAACAGCTGTGTGACAGCTACAACTCCCTGGGCTACTTCCCCATGGCCTCCTCCCAACACCTTCTTTATCCTCACCACAGGATCTTCCTCCTGGTGTCTGATAATTCTTGTACTCCTCAGTCCTCCAGCAGTACGCCTTCTCATTCTCAGCTCCTACTGCCTTTTGCTCCCAGCTCCTTACACGCATGCCACAAACTGAAGTGAGGTCCTTTTTAAACTCAGGTGCCCTGATTAGCCAGCCTGCCCTAACTGATTCTAGTGGCTTCTTAATTGGCTCCAGGTATCCTAATTAGCCTGCCTGCCTGAATTTGTTCCAGCAAGTTCCTTCTTGGTCTGGAACTGCCCCTGATACCTTACCCAGGGAAAATGGACCTGCTTAATCTGGGACTAATATATCTGCCTTCTAACACTCTCCTGTAGCCATCTGGCCTGACCTTGTCACAATAGTCTCCAGCATATTGTAACTGGACAGTACCATTCTTCGAGAGCTGGTATTAGATGAAAGGCCACCGTGTTTCAGTGGGTTGAGCTGAAGGCTGGAAGCCAGGAGCCCTTGAGTTTTTATACTAGCTTTGCTGCTGACTCACTGAGCCTCTATCCAGGCTCTTTAACCCCTCTCCTTCCTTTTAAATCTACTCCCATTGCCAGCTCTCATTAATGCAAGGCATTGTATGATGCTCAAAATCCTAATTTTTTGCTAATTGAACCATACCTCTTTCTCTCAAAAGTCAGGGAATATGGTTCTGTTATGTACTACATATTAGAACAACAGGCACCCAATCTCAATATCAGCTTGTTGGGTGTTTGCTTTCTCAGGATACATACAATGGCAAAGTGTCAAAATGTGTAATTCATCTCTGTTTAGATAGACTTCATTAAACTGGGTAATAAAAACTTTAGTGTCAGTCCAATCCACCACATTCTGGAGCAAACACTCTTGTAAGAAGAGGCTGTGGATGGTGCAAAGTCAGGAGCCAGTTACTACATGGAAGTGCAGTTATGGAGACCATCTGTACTGCTAAGTAAGCAGCTTAAGGATAAGAACTAGAAGTGGTCTCAACTCACAGAATTTGGATCCATAGCTTAGGTGAGTCAAAATCCTTGAGTTTAGTCAGCTCCCATTTCTAATAAGAACACTGGAACAATGATAACCATAGAGAAGAATGACAGAGAAAGATAAACAGAGGTATATTTTTAACCACTCTGATGCCTGCTCTGTTTCTGTGTACAACTGGTGTCCATATTTTTGTTGTGGTTTTTTTTGTTTTCAAATCTGAGTAGCTGCATCATTAACAATCTGATTTCTTCCTGTAATCAAATTGTGGGGGGCAAAAAAGCCTTTAATATGGCTGACATATTTCTGAAAATTTATCCTTTACTGTTGAAATGAAAAGGAGCACTTGTGGCACCTTAGAGACTAACAAATTTATTAGAGCATAAGCTTTTGTGGGCTAAGGTTGAAATAAGGGTCTGGAGATAGGCTATTTGCTTCCATATCAGAACTTTCTCTCACATGTGCACACTGCTACAACTTAAGTTATTGGTTTTGTAAGATTTAATATTGGAAGGGTTTTGGTTATTGCAGTTAGGTATAAGTAATTAAATCTGTTAAAGATCATGTGAATTTAGTGAGAGTTTTGCAAATTACTTTAACTTGGGTTGGCAATGAATCTTCATGTTTTATTCTTTAAAGACCATATGCTGTTCTAAATCCACATACACAACTCCTCTGTTAATAAATATCAAACAGTATATTGACCTGTATGTTTTTGTGGATTAAATCTGAGTGTTATGGGGGGGAGTGGGATCAAATGAAATTAAACGACAAAGCTTTCTTACAAACACATATATTCAGAGATGGACTGAGCTACCATATATAGTATAAACTACTTGTCAAAACCATCCGAATTCAGACGGACGGGGTGTTGACCCAAGGGGTCAGTTTGACCCATTATACAGATAGGAAACAGCTGTGAAATTTGTTGATTCCTTGCTACCTTCCACCTACTTGAAGGTGTTCAAAGCTGGGGTTTTGTTTCAACTCTAAATTCATTTATATCAATATTTTTTAAAAAAAGAACCTAAAAATCCACAAAGAGCAGTAGTTCCAGCTAGGTTTTTTCCTTTCCCCCTTATTGGTTCAGCTGTATTTTCCATTGCTAGTCTTAAGGTTTCACTGTTCCTATTTGAAGGTGGCTTTTGGACCCTCAGCATATATCCACTGTCTCTACCATCTGAGGGAGCTGGAGCTCCAAGGTCACCTACATGCTGCACTGCCATTTGGCTACTAGTTACAGTTTGACTGAAACCTGCTGTATAACTCGTCTCTTTTCCTTTCTGTATTGCATTGCTACAGCAATAAAATGGCTAGAGTACAAAAAAGGGAAAATAGGTCAATATTTTGAAAGTAATTTTGTGTGTAAAAGGATGGGATTTTGAAAATTTAGAAAGAAAGATGAGAACTCCATTTTAAAGTTCATTAGTCTTTCTTTTGGTAAACTACTTTCAGAGTTTCAGTCCAGACAATGCAGACATTGTTTTACCTTTAGCAGAAATATCTGGGCTGTACAATAACATAATATATGAAGTTTTCTGACTACACACATCATCTAGCCAGCTGAATATACAAGCAAACTCGTCCAAAAAGCACAGCTCATCCTGCCAGGCACTAAGAGACCTTATCTCCTGTTAACTGCAATGGGAGTTGAGAGCAGACAGTATGTTACAGGAGATGATCAACACTTCATAGGATTGGGCCTCTAAAGGTAGTGCTTGCTCAGATTTCCAACTCCTATTCTTATTACAGATGTGCCGTTCAAATGAAGGCTCCTATTGTATAGAGGAATTGTCATATTGTAACAGAACATTTCTGCATGGCCAAAGTAATGCTCCAGAGGGTGGTGGAATCCCCATCCAGAAAAACACCCAGTCATTGGTACAAATGAACATATTTTAATATTAGGGTTGAAAGAAAATATCTTTAAACAATTAGCCAAAAGTCATAGAAAAATTGAGTTTTCTGCTTCCATAAGTGTCCAAAATAATTAAATCTTCTACAATTCATACACCAGAGATATATGTATAGATATTAGTGAACAGCAAATCTGTATCATGTTCAAAGAGAAACATAATGTAATCTCGGTCAAATTACAAAAGGCCAAACAACGTTCAAGGTCTACATCCATAATAGTAAGAAGCCAGTGAGCTGACAAAATCATAAAAGGGGAGAAAAATGTATCCTCTGTTTCCCTAAATATCTTGTCTAGAACCTAGTCACATAACAGTGAGACTAAGTCCCTTATCTCAACAAGAGAGTGCATAGTATCCAATCAGTTTTTCAGCAGCTTGCTTTGCGTTTTTTGGTGCATGTGGTTTGTTAGCCCGATGGCAGAATGTTCAGATTTGGCCCAATGTTTAGATTCTGGTCAACACAGTCAGCAAAGATTAGGGATGATTAGTTTATTTACTGATGTAGAATTGAGGTGTCAAACATCTCTTGGATATTAAGGAAGACTTACAGATGAAAGGCAGTTTAAATAGCAATTGTTCAAGGAAACATGATTTGATAGCAGGCCAAGGATCCACTCTACAAATTCCCAGGTTGATATGTTTAAGTGAAAATAGGTAGCAAAGTACGGTATGTGAAGTAAGAAAAATGGCATGAGAGCAAATCAAAAAGATCCTTTCAACAAAGAAGACTAAATGTGTACAACTATTCCAGATGTTCTTTGAGATGAAACAAAACACAGTAATTGTTTCCAGATTGAGGATACAAGATGAAAATGCCTGGGGAAAAGAATTCCTAAGGCACTGAATATATGTGACACCTGTAGGCTCAAGGTTAGGCTGATTGCCTAAGGGAACAGAGAGCTTCCAAACTGTTGATCATTTATCAGATACCTGTAAAACATTAAAAGAAACCCACAAGTAGGAAAAATAATAAAGAACATTCATGAACCAAATGGAAATGGGCATATCCAATAATTAAACGTAAGGAAGAATTACTAAAATTAATACTTGGATTTACTTTTACCTCCAAGAAGATAACAGTATCCTGAGAAGCATTTAACTACACTATGACAGGTTTCAGAATAGCAGCCATGTTAGTCTGTATCCGCAAAAAGAACAAGAGTACTTGTGGCACCTTAGAGACTCACAAATTTATTTGAGCATAAGCTTTCATGAGCTACAGCTCACTTCATCGGAGGCATTCAGTGGAAAATACAGTGGGGAGATTTATATACACAGAGAACATGATACAATGGGTGTAAGGAGAGTGATCAGGTAAGGTGAGCTATTACCAGCAGGAGAGCGGGGGGGTGGGGGAACGGACCTTTTGTAGTGATAATCAAGGTGGGCCATTTCCAGCAGTTGACAAGAACAATTACAATTAATGATTACAGACCTAAAAGTGGCAATTCTTCAATAAAAAAACTTCAAAAACAGACTCCAACGAGAGACTGCTGAATAATGGAATTAATTTGCAAACTGGATACAATTAACTTAGGCTTGAATAAAGACTAAATAAATAAATAAAAAATATTTCTCCATGTTTATTCCCCCTCCACCCCAACTGTTCCTCATACGTTCTTCTCAACTGCTGGAAATGGCCCACCTTGATTATTTTGATGTCTTTGTTTTTAATTCTGAGTCCCACTTGTGACGTCTTGCTCAAGTCACCCAAAACTGTGTGCCAGTGTGTTACCACTATGCCTCAGTGTGAGTGAACTGTGCTGCTGCTAAACTATTTGTCAGCGCCCTGGCATGCCAGCTTGTCTGCCTTGCCAGCTGATTCTTCAGGACTATGCCAGTCCAAACTTTGCCTTACAGGTAACAGTGAACCTTATTTCCCCAAGTTCCCCAGAGAAGTCTCCCTGCAGTCTCCAGTCCCTCTCACTGGGCACTCACAGAAGTTATTAAGTTCACTGCCTCCAAAGAGACAGAGCAGACAATAGTCTATTAGGTTAGCTGAAGACTTACACTTCACTTCAATATAACAGCACTGAGAATTTTTTTTATTACAAAACTAATAAGTTTAACAAGGAACATAGGTTTGAGTGATTTCAAGTAAGAGTAAGAGACATTGAAAGGTTACCAACACACTTTCTAGTGACTAAAACCTAACTTCAGGAAGTAACAATCTTTGTCTAAGAAGGTTTTTCACCTACAGTCAGTTCCCAGTGGCTTCAGCCCTCTTGGTTGAAGGATCCAGCTTTCTCAGATTTCAAGAGCTCTGACCTGCCGGGTCCCTCAGGTGATGGATGCCAAAATAGTTTTCTGTTTCTGCTTATATTTTCCAAAGTCCATCTGTTTCAAAAACCAGGAAAGCTTCCTGGGGGTAACAGCCTCCACCCCCATCATGATCATTAAGTGTTTATTTCTTCCACTTAATAGCTTGAGGGCTTTGTCTACATTCTGTGTAAATGTACTGTGTAAATGTTCCATTGTTTCTGGCCTTGCCTTGCTCAGTTTATGTTGGAGACAAAGTCAATCAGGCAAAACAACACTCCTTGGTTTAGGACAGCTGGGCTTATGCACTGCATGCCAAACACCTTTTAAAAACATATTTCCAGCACACATTTATAATTTTTTATATACTGCCCATACATACATCATGCAGTATTAACGACCAGCGTGTTTGCATACAATACCTTACTTTTTAGATACAGATTATGACAACAGTGAGCTGGGGCAATGAGCGTGTCAGGCATGATGTGAGTTACAGTATAGTGTGCTCTTCGCCATCTGGCACTGAGGGGTTCTCTGGGTCACACCTTTCATAGGGTCAAAGTATACTAACTCCTTTAACAGTCTAGTACCCTCTGTGTATTTGTTCTTTTAGAAAGTTCTGACTAAAACAAGTGAATATTATTTTCCTTTGAAAAAGTCATTGTCCTGTTCTATAGATAGGAAACTAGCATCCTAACTAATGTCAAGGCTTCTGAACCATGGTGGAAGACTGGAATTCTGGCTGCACTCCAGGGGTGGAGAGCAGCAACTCCAACGTAGGAGGCATGTTAGAATGGTAAGGGGAAATGGTGCAGTTGCCTTCAATGGTATCATGCAGATTAACATCAGCTGAAGATCTGACTCAAGTCCAGGTGATGCACTGATGGAAATTCATCCTTTTTCTTCTTTCATCCAAAAGTACAGTCTTGCTTGCCAACAATGATTGGGATGGGTGGGGCAGAGGCAGGCAAAGGGACTTCAGCATTACTATTAAAACTTTGGTAGACCTTTGGTCAGCTCACTAAGAACTGCCAGGCCACTTGCAAGGGGTTCCAACATTGCACCTGTGGATGATTGAAATGGAGATAACGCCACAGTAAATTACTAAACAAAAATTTCTCTGCCTTTCACAATGCCTATTCAGTGATCATTGGATTCATTTTACTGATACTAATTGCTTTTCTTGCTACACCTTTCTCTTCTGGCCCCCTGGCCTGACAGTTACACCAACATAAAGTCCCTTAGTCTTCCTCACACTCAGTCTCTCCAAGCCAAATTTTGCCCTACATCATACCTGTTTAATCCAATTTATTTCCTCAGTGGACCAAATTTAGAGATAATAGGTGAAATCTTGGTTCCACTGAGGTCAATGGCAACATTCCCATTAACTTAAATGGGGCCAGCAATTTTTACATAGTGGGGTATAAAGTGCATGCAAGTAAGTGGATGTGAGTCAAATAAAGTAAGTGTAAGGAAATCCAAGGGATTCTAAAATTTGTGTAACATAAAAACTCATAGGTCAGGAAGAAGGGGCTAAAGGTAGATCCCTATTGTCATTACACATGCTAATGAGAGCTGGGAAAACTGTTGCAGTGAAATATAAAATGAGGAGTTTATGGTTTTCTGTTGAAATCATATAAAAACAGAATATTTCTTTAGCAGGAAATTAAAACAGTGCAAAATTAATTTCCTATTCCAAATCAGAACAATAAATTGCAGGGTGCCATTTTCAAGAGTACCTAACTGACTTAGCAGTTTAAGTCTCATTTTCCAAAAAGGTGCGTAGGCATAAGTTAATGAGTTTTAGGAACCAAAGCTCCCAAATAAGTTTTGAAAATAGGACTTTCGCTACTAAGTCACTTACAGCCTGATTTTCAAAGGTGTGCATGCACTTATAGATGTAGATAAGTGCTTTGCAAAATCCCACTAGGCAACTATACACCTAACTTCCATTGCAATGTCTTTAAAAATCTGCACCTTGCTGCACTTTCAATGATCTTACTCAAAATATCATTTTTCCAAAAACAGGTAATTTCTGAAAAGTTTCAAATTAAAAATATTAAAATGGAAAATTTCAATATTTTCAATCAAAAGTGTACTATTCAACATGTCAATCTGATTTTTTTTCCTAACACTCCTGATTAGAAAAGCCTAAATTTTTGTTGAAATTGACATTTTAAACACATTTTTCTGTGAGAAGTTTTTTCACTCAATTCATTTCAACCAGGTCTATTGCTGATAAAGTTTACAGGTGACATAAAACTTGGTGAAATGGTTAATAATTATAAAGTCAGGTTAATTCTTCAGAATAATCTAGGTCCTTTGTGTTTCATGTACAACATCCTGGGTAATAACGCGAGAGGGCTCCATATTCCTATATCTAAGCTCTTTATTAAGAGATGCTGCAACTATAGCTAGCATTCAAGTCATGTACACACAACCTGGCTTACTGGTGACTTCTTTAAATTCTTCCTATCTTCAACCTGTGCTCCTCCCTGCACATTCCATACAGGATGCTACAGTTTGGTAAGCTGGCCGCATCTGAGCAATGTGCAGTTTAATACTGTCAAATACATGGTCATACATATAGAAATAAAAATATAGGTCACACTTACAGGAGCAGGGACTCTACTTTGGAAAGCAAAAACTCTGATGAGAACTTGGGTCAATGTGGCTTACCAATTGAACATGAGCTTCTAGGGCAATGATCTGCTAATGCAACTGTTGGACATAAAAGTAGGCAAATATCCAGTAGGAATAGGGAGATGGTATTAGCTTTGTATACCATATTAGTCAGACCATTAATGGTTTATTGTGTCCAGTTAGGATGCCCACACTTTTAAAAAGATGTGGACAACTTGGAAAGCAGCTATAAGAATGACTCAAGGTTTGGCAAACTGCTTTACAGTGAAACTTAAGCAGCTCTATCTATTTAGCCTATCCAAGAGATAGCAGAGATGACTTGGTCATGGTATATAAGTACTTGTAAGGAGAGAAATTTTCTGAGAGTAAAGAGCTCTGTAATCTGACAGACAAAGGCATATTCTGATCCAATGCTGGAAGCTGAAGCTTCAAAAATTCAGGCTAGAAATAGGGCACAAAAGAGAGGGTAATTAAGTGTTGGAAGAATTTACCAAGGGATATGGTCTTGAAGTGTTTAAATTAAATTTGGATTGCTTTCTAAAAGATATTCTGTAACTCAATCACAAGACAAAGACATGACAAATTACTGTGTGACATTCTATGGTCTGTGTTATACCTGTCAGGTTAGATGATTGTAAAATAGTCCCTTCTGCCCTTAATCTATGAATCAAAGAAAACTATCAGACTTCATATGGTCTTACCTGTAACACCATTTCCTGAAAAAGCCACTTTCTATTGCTGATATTTAGTTGAATGTCAGCCAGGAACATCAAACTGTCATTGTGGGTAAGTTGTGATTCACTGGAAATTACGTGCTCAAAGGGGTGGCAGAAGACAGCCTAAAAGTAACAAAGCAGTGACATTTATGTAGTACTTGCTATTTTCAAACAGTATTTAATTAACCCCACCATGAAGTGGGTTATTTCCCCCCATTGTATAGATGGTGATGGAGGGGTGAAAGACATGGGCAAGTTAAATGACTCATCTACTGCCAGAAAGCATGTCAGAAGAAGATCCAAAATTAATCATGCATTTCCAACTACTAGACACATATTTAACACATTAATCCATTTGCTTCTCAAAATCCCTGTCCTTTCAATTGATCAGTGTATGGATGAAATACTTGCATCGCTATTTGATACCATAGTCTTCCTAAAGCTATCCATAATATTATTTAATAAAATACATAATTAACAATGGGTAATATGAAAATTTTATACTGTAACTAGTATTGCACAATATTAATGTATATATTTCTATCTATTATTGTCAAAATATTAATAATCTGCTCCTTTCTCTTTTCCTATCACTCTTTTACAAGCTACCTGTCTTCCTGGATTTACCTCTTAGGAGTGAGGGTGTTATCCCTATCCTTTCTCCCATGCATCTATTCAGAAAGGTTAAATTTCAAACTAAGGATGGTTTGCAGTCAGACTTTATATATTATTTTTCCTTCACATGGCTAACAGCTCAATCAAGTTCCTGAGGAAGTTAATGGAAAGACACCCACTGACTTCAATTGAAAGTGGAGTTTGCACCATTTCATCTGCATTTTCTTCTGCCAAATCACTGCATCTTGTGGCTGAGTAAAAAAAGGAAGCAAATATGTCTCATTTTAGAAAGATTTAGAGAGGAAACTCCTGGATTTTCCTGCAACGATTTTCACAATAAAAGTGAAAACTTGAATATAATTCATCACAACAACTAGTGACCCACTTTTGATCCATTCTTCACTGTATTTGAGATTTTTGACAAGTGATAACATTGGCCTCAATTTGATCTGACTTATACTACTTTTGCAATAGTGTAACTCCCTTGACTATGGCATAACTTCTGATTTATACCAGTTTCAGTGAGAGCAGAATCAGGCCCAGAAGCCTACTTATTTTTCCACAAAAGTAATAAGCATGAATCATTATTTATTCCATGCTCCATGATGTGTGAGCACCTAACTGAGAGGAGAATCAGGCTCTTCATTTTCGAAGATAAAATTTATTATCAAACATAAAATACAGCTAGTAGCTCAAATGCAGTTTAAATTAGAGCTACTGGGGAAAAAAATCTGTTACCAAGATATATTGTACTAGCCGGGGTTGCTTGAGAGTACAGTAAGTGGAAAATTATCTCCATGGCTGAGACAGAAGGAAAAGAGAGATCTTGGAGGAATGAGAAAAATGTGGATGGATATATGAAATTATTTATCTAGTTAATTATTACATATTTTAATTCACTTAGCCAGTGAAATTAATGACCCTGTTTTAAATAATTAAATGGATAATGTCATTAAACCAGTAGTTTAATTGAAACCTACAAACCCAAATGTCAAATGCTGACATTGATTCATGGTATAAATATGAGTTCAAAGCCCAGAGAGGGTTTCCAATAGCCCTGCTTCCAAACTGGTTGCTACATTGTTTCATGTTAAAGATACTAATGGATGTCATTCTTCTCCCCTTACTCTCTGCAGAAGTCATTATTAACACACCTCCTTCCATTCTTTTCTGGAGTCCCCAAGTGGGTCTGCATTTGCTTTCTGAAAAGTAATTCAGTAGTGCTGCACAGCTACAGAAGAGCAACAAGAAAAAAAGTCAACGGTAGCCCAAAGTGAAGAGGAAGCTTTGGAGATTGAAAAAGTTTTCCAAGACATATCAGTTTTGCTAGCTACATAGGCTTTAAGGTCAGATAGGACTATTATGATGATTTAGTCTGACCTCCTGTAGAATTTCATCCAATAATTTCTGCATCAAACCCAATAACGTTTAGTTAAACTAGGGCAGGGGTAAAATTTTCAAAAGGTTCCAAGTGACTTGAGATCCTAAGTCCCATTTTCTAAAGGCTCTTAGGTGCATAACTAAGAATCTGGCCCTAACAATGCAGATAAGCACATAGTCAGATTTTCAAAAGCAACTATGCACCAGCTCCCATTGATTTAATTGCTTTCAATGAGAGGCAGTATTGCCTGAAGGTTAGAGCACTGGACTGGGACTCGGAAGACCTGGCTTGTATTCCTGATTGTTCTACTAGCCTGAAGGCTAACTTGGGGCAAGTCACTTCACCTCTCTGCACTTCAGTTTTCCCATGTCTAATAAGGGAATAACGATTCTGACCTCCTTTGTAAAGCACTTTGAGATCTACTGATGATATGTGCTATGTAAGAACTTATTATTAAGAGGTCATTATTTGCCAACAGTTATCACAAAGTCATACCAGAGTTGCCACAATCTCCACTTATGCCTCATATAATGAACAATTGCTGTTCATCATGTACCACTGTGTAACTCTGACAAATGTTAACATTTTCATGGTGATTATTTATTTATTATTGCTTTATTGTTATTATTAGGGCATTCTTAAATATTGCGGATATCCTTGTTACTATCATGGCAAAACTGAAGCTACTCTACTTCTGTTCACTGAACTACTTCAGAAAAAAATATTTATTAGTGCCCTCCCACTCAACCAAAGCACAGGGTTTTCTGAAGGCATCTTAATGCATGTCTTGTGGACAGATAAAAATGTACACAACTTGTTTTAATTTTATCCCATGTATTATCATTTGAATCAAGATAAACGACTTATCACACGGGGCTAAGAAGTGCTACTTCAGTCAAAACAAATAATGACACTACATGTACTGAACTCCAACACACATTTGATCTTTGTTTATTCAAACATCACTCCTTCCTGGCTTGGTTTTCCTATGTACCACCTAACCACATATCCAGTCTTAACTTCTTCACCCCTCCATCATTTTGTCAAGGCTGACCCCTTATCTATCTCCTCAGCACTATGTGTTAAGTTCATACTCATCTCTAGCTCAGCTGTCTGTCATGAAATCACAGAAATGTAGGCTAGAAGGGACCTTACGAGGGTCATCTAGCTCAACCTTCCCCCACCCCTCACCCTGCATAGGCAGGACCATGTATACCTAGACCATCCCTGACAGGTATTTGTCCAATCTCTTCTTATACAATCCCCATCACTGAAGATTTTTTTAACCTCCCTTCCAAATTCTTAACTTCCAGTGCTTAACTATCCTTACAGTTAGAAAGTTTTTCCTAATATCAAACCTAAGTCTCCCTTGCCACAGTTCAAGCTAATTACTATTTGTTCTACCATCAGTGGAGAGCAATTGATCATCCTCCTCTTTATAACAGTCCTTTACATATCTGAAGACTTATCAGGTCCCCTCAGTCTTGTTTTCTCAAAATTAAACATGTCATCCTTTATGTTGCTCTCCTCTGCTCTCTCACCAATTTGTCCACATCTTTCTTGAAGTGTGGAGCCCAGCACTAGACACAATACTTCAGCTGAGGCCTCACTGGTGCCAATTAGAGTGGGACAATTACCACCAGTGTCCTACATACAATATTCCTGTGAATACATCTGAGAATATTAGCCTTTTCCACAACTGTATCACATTGTTGAATCATATTCAAATGTATTGTGCCTGTAAGTTTATATTTTAAAAATGCAGGGGAGGAGCTCCAAATTTAGTTATCTTGGGAAGCAGGATGGGGAAGTACTGCTCATGAGACATTGCTGAGAGACCTATCCTGGCAATGGTTTCAGAGCCACTTGCTCTCCAAGCTGTGGAGATATGTATCCAGGTATGTCTATGTAATGTCCTCAGAGGATTCTATCTAGATTTTTAAACAGGACTTGGAACTATTCCCAGATTTTACACTCATGCCAGTGCATGCTCGGACAGGTCTTTGAGTAGTTTGAGTCTTTAGTTACAACTTCCCCTGGAGAGCAGACATGGTAGCAGTGTTGAATGCCATTTCTCAATAACAAGTATGGATTTAAAGAGCTCCCAGCAAACTGGTACATAAAAGGTCTGGTGTGCAGATGTTCTGTTTATTCACCAATTTGGAGTGAGACTTGTACATTTTAAATTATGTCTCTAATGTTGATGTGAAGGATTCTGGACTGAGTTTCAGTGAGACACTGAAAACCTACCTTCACAGATGTTCCAAAAATGTCATTCAGTTAATAGTCCCAGCTTGAGGTCCTTCTTCTCCTGCCTCCCTCTGACTCTTCTGCAACACAACTAAATCAGAGACAAGACACAAATTCTCCATTCAGCGAGAACTTTCCAAAGTGAATTCAACTTGCCACATAGCACCCTACTCCTTCAAAAACTTAAACATATGAGCAGTCCTAGTAATTATGCATTTACGTTTTCCCACGACCCAGGCATACCTTTCAGCTATCTTACATGCCCCAATATAATGGATTTGAACCATAAAAAGTCTTTGGGCATTCACATAAAATACCTAAGTGTCCAACTATTCAATTTACATGCACAGTTATTTTTCTATGCAATTCAGTCCTGGAGCACCCAAAAACAAAAGTGACCATAACTGCAGGCTTCAAAACTTGTACATTAGAAAATTAGTTAGTTTTGAAAACTGGGCACTTTCGGTAATATAGCCCATAACATTAAAAATTTAGAAGTCCTCCCTGTAGACAGGCAGGAAGGTGAAGTGCTACAGCCAAGATGTCAAGAAAGAGAGTAATAAAGGGTGAGCCCTGGCCCAGTGGATGAGCACAAAACTAGAGACAGAAGACCTGTGTTCTCCTACCAGTTCTAACTGTCTTATTGTTGGAACGCAGGAAATGTCTCCAGCTCTGTGCCTTAGTTTCCCACCTGAAAAACATTTAGAATGGGATCTTAGTAATTGATTATTGCATGATGATATTGTTTATTGCTTTTATTTCCCCAAAACTCCATAGCATCTCTAGCTCGCAAGAGCAACCCCTATGACAACAAGAAAGAGGCAGAGTCCTCAGATAACAGTAATAAGCAAGGGGAGATTCTGCCAGAAAATGTTGATGAAAATATTTGTGTTACGACTATATTTCTAAATGTGCAGTCTGACTATACAGTAGTTCTCTTTTTAAAAGTGTGTGTCCTTTTTAAACTGTCATATGTTCATTAGTTTTTTCTGTATTATACAGTAGTCTTCACTGCTGGGGCTGCAGCACTGAAATGTAATAATATCATTGGCTGAAGACTCTGGAGGATTCTGTGGTCTGTCATTCTCTGCGTGGCTCTCCAGCTGAAAGCATTGCTCTTCATTATAGCATTTCTTTTCAGCAGTGAAATCATTCCCCCTCCTCGTTCAGTACACAACAGTCCCCAATTGGTCAAACAGCTGTAGATAAAATACCAGATAAGAAAAATGTAATAAACTGTTTCTCCCTGCCACAAATATACACTTTCAAAAAAGGCCACTTTGGCCACCAAAAACAACAGACAACAAATTCAACAGACAACAACAGACAATAAATTCTTTACCCATCCCATAGATTGAGATAGTTAAACTCTCTAGATCAGTATTTCTCAACCTTTTCGATACCAGTGGCTGGCTTGCTGCCTTCCTAAACTGTGTCAGGGACATCTCAGGGACCAGCACCAGTCCATGGACCAGTCGTTGAGAAATTTTGCTCTATCTGATGTTTGTTTATCCTCGTGTTTGTAATAAAAGCTACTCCTTCCCTAACTGATAGTCTGTTTAAACATTAAAAGCTAAACCAAAGACTCCCCCTTTCCTCACAGTTAAAAATCTTAGCTACTTATATGGCACCTATTATTGTACCATCTGAATGCTTCACAATCTTTAATGTACTTACCCTCATAACATGTCGAGAGGCAAGGAAAGTTATATTATCCCCAGTTTACAGATGGGGAGCAGAAAGACTAAGTGAATTGCCCATCATCATACAGAAAGTCTGTGACAGAATAAGGACTTGAACACGGATCTACAACCACCTTGGCTGCTCCACTAACTACTGAAGCTTGCCCACTAAGCTTTGCTTCCTCACCCCCCTCAGTTACTAAGACCTGCCTCATGCCAGTTAGGCATCCCCTGTCATTGGTACTGAGCCACATTATCTCACCTGGAGCTCCAAAAGAATTCTGCCATCTGCCACTACACTCTTTCAGAAAGTGCAACATATTCCACCTGGTATCCTCAGCCTGCTCTGCCAAACTAGCCCTAAACTAACAATTTTCATCTCCTGAACACTTTACACTGCAGTAAATTCAGAATAGCTCATCTGACTTCTGTGAAATTACTCTGGATTTTCATTTACATAACTAATATCACAATCTGGCCCCTTATTTCCTTTAACAATCCAATTTACACTATACTTATCTATCTTTCCTACTCTATATAATATGTTTAGTGATTTATCTTCCCAGAGTCAATGGAGTTTAGTCTACTGAGCCCAAGAGCAGAATTTTGACTTGTATTGCTTCTCTATCGGTCTTCTCACAGATCCTAAATACCACCTGTGAACTGAACTTCCAAGAATAGGGTTTCACAATCTCCAGATTCAATTGTAAAGATGGTCCACAATTCTTAGTCTGAGTCAGATTGATTGGAAACTCACTTCTCTAATTGAAAGAGTGAGATGATCCAGGCTGTAGGACATGGGATTTCTTTCTTGCCTCTCTAGGATGATAGAGGTCCCATCTCATGGAGAGACATATTCCAGAAAGTACTATCATCTCTCAGATGTTACATTCTTAGAGCAGAGTGGGAATATTTTATAGAGCTGGCTCATAAAATGAGTTAGGAATAATTTCTTTGGCTGCCACAGGTTACCTCTGCTGTGGTCCTCTGCTTCTTCTCAGTTCCTAGAGAAAAATAAAATCTTTGGGGTTGGGACAGGGAACTTTGTGATTGCTCCCACACATATATCACATGAATATACTGAAGATTTTTAAGCCTCCTAGCAACCACAATGGTAGCTACTGGTGCATCCCAACATTGCATTGACTGTAGCTTTGGGACCACAGGTTGGAAGTAGCAATTGCTCCAGGGGAAAAATGTTAACAGGGACTAGAGTGAGGCAGCCCTATTTAAATATACCAGCCTTTTCTATCCCCCCTTTCAGGAAAATTGGCTTAGATGTGAATACCCAGTTCTGGAGACACCCTGCCCCAACAGAACTTTCCTACTCCTGTATTATGAGAGTACTGATAATGGCAGACTTGTCCCCAGCTAGCATTATGGTCATGAATCCAATGGACTCCTGGAGCTGCCCAAACCTCCACTGTCCACATTTCTTTCTAAGATCCAAAAACTTTGGAAGTAGTACTTTCCTGGATACAAATTAATAAATCATTTGTTCTAGGGGTTTTTTTTGTTTGTTTGTTTTAATATTTGCACATGGTCTTTAAATAAGTGCAGTAAAATACTTGACATATTGGAATATCATAAGATTGGCAGATTACCTAACAACGCATAATAGGCATGCTGATTTCCCAGCACAATTTATACCATCTCAGATTTATTCACAATTATTATTTGCTATTCATTTAGATTTAGAATATTTATTTCACAGGAAATGGCTGATGGGATTTTTTCTTACTCTTCCGGAGTTGTTTTTCCCTTTCACTAAAACATTAAATTTGCTATTTTGAATTGAATAAAATAAAGATGAGTGAATACATAGGGGGTATGTCTGAGCTAATGCAGTGGCTGATAAGCCTTCACTTGTTCCTCCTTATGGCCCTGATCCCACAATAGCTTTTGATTGTGCTTATCTTTACTGGCTGTAAGTTTCACTGAAGTTGGGGGACAACTTACAGTATGTAAAGTTAAGCATGTGCATAAATCTTTGCACGATGGAGGCCTTTGTTTTCCATTTATCAAAACCTTCTCACACCCTCTGCTCTGCCAGCGATGCTGCCCTTGAACATCCACCTGCCAACTTCTCTCACAAACATCAGCTTCTCCCACAAACATCTACACGTTTTCTATCCTGCAGGCCCTTATGCATATAGCATCCTTCTTGAAGAAATCAATGAGGCCAACACATCCTCTCTTCCTTCAAATTGGAGGAGGGCTCAAATCCTGTGTCAAAACACCATTTATTGTGATACCTACAAGAAGTTAGCCAACTAATGACTACTATTGATTTATGCAGGGAATATTGCAAAAAACTTGTAAATAACCCAGAATCATGAAGTCATGCAAGTGGCTAATCTTTATAACTGATCTTACCTAAACCCTTGCCTTCCTTTCCGTCTATTGTATGTCACACTCACTTGTTGTAAGCTTTTCAAGGTAGAGACCACATCTTCCTGTGGGCTTGTACCGTGTTTTGCCCAAGCCTGTTTGATGACTCATAGTACAATATAAAAAACAACAACAATTATTATCTGGTACAGTTCAAGCATGGAGAAATCTGTGTTAAAAATCCTTTCCTAAGTAGCACCTTGCCCCAAGCAGCCATTCCATAACAGCACCAAGCATTTTACACTGTGACATTATCTGTTTTACCCATCCAAAGCAACCAGAGACCATTCACAACTGGTCCCAGAAGAAACAGCTGAACTACTTAAATAGTCATAAGGCATACATGGTATAGACTGCACCCAGACTGGTTTTTTCCATAGAAGACACTTCACTTTACAGAGATCTGCTCTAAGTTTTTATAATGAAACACCAGACAGCAGTTAAATATAATACACTTTACTTACGTATGTCACCTGTGCCTAGGATAACTGTCAGTCAGATCAGTGTTTCAGCTACAAATGGCCTTCCATCTTGTTAATAAAAAAAAGACACTTAATATGAAGTATTTGAAATTAAAATGATTTATAATAAATAAATGTTCTATAAACAAAAAGTTTTAACTAGTCAATATGATTTCATCTTGTATGAGATTCCAGTCAGTTATCCAAGCAAATTTTTAGACCACCTTTATTAAAAGGCCACCATCTTTAAAAAGACCAATTTTTGTCAGTCCGTTAAGTAGTTGCATGACAAAGATTTCACTGTAGTTAAATTCGGTGTGAAACAGAATAGTGCAGGTCCAGGGAGAATTCTACTTGGATCTCAAATTTAACTCCCAGACAAATCTAGAGTACATTGAGTCTATGCTAATAATAAATTATAACTTTCCATTGTTCCTCTGACTAATCTTGGATGCTTCATGCTGCTCTCAACCAAAGATGGTAAATAATGTCTCTTCTTTCATGCTGTTTCCAAATTTATTTTGGTTTTTCTTTTCATTTCAAATACTATGAGTACCAGTTACACAATAGAAAAATAAATCAGAATTTAAAGGCCACATCCTTTTAAATGTGATACTACATATCGTGGGAAAATCCTCCTCATCTCTTTACTCCCCTTTTCACACTTTTCACATAAGCCCTTTCAGCTTCAATTAATTTCCCATTAAGTATGAATCTGGCACATTGTTTCACAAAACAGTTTATAGTTTCTTCACTGCTAATGCCAAAGACAGTTTAGATAATAAAACAGTTTGGGGCTTTACAAGAGATTACCACCTCTTTCAAGTAGTATCTCTGATTCCAGAGCAGCTATGGTTCAAAAATCTCTGATGAGAATGACATCAGCTACTACTCAAAGCCGCACATATAGTACAGGGTATAAAGAGAAATGAAATCATCATCATTTCTGCCTTGCTGGACTTGGTGGTTTTCAGTCCCCTCATAAATAGTTATACTAAAGTTATATGATGTTACCTCCAGGGATGGCTAATTACTTACTTTTGAAATAGTTACCTTGAGCAAAACATCTGGTGATTACTAGATTTTTCTTCCCTTCATCCTTATAAATATAACACTATTGTAAGTTCTAGGACACTTGATGCAACTCAAAAATTCCTTGCATCAGCATTAATGACCATAAGGAAATGGGTTTAGCAGTGGCTACATTATAGACACATTACTGTGACAGCGTATACGAAGGACCTAAAAAGATCCTTCAGGGTGAAGGGTGTAACACAAATCTTTGAGAGGAGGCAGGATTTCAGTTGGTTATTTTAAGCAAACAGCAGAGGGGCCATGTGACAAAGGAGGAATATTTTTGTCTTGCATGTGAAAAATAAGCAGTCTGTATTCCAAAGGAGGCAAACATTCTACCCCATTTTCATTGGCTGCATTTCATTGGGCTGGGGTTCATTAGCTAGGACAACAGCAATGGTGATTTCTCTATCAAAAGCACGAATGAACAAAACAAATAGGAAGACCTGACATACTTGGAATTTTTCTGATAGAACATATTGTTTATATAGTACTTCAATTGTCAACTTAGAAGCCCTTAACTGGTGAGAGTGAGAGAATGGAAATTCAGTCTGGTTCCTTTAAAGAAAAGAGGAGGATCAGAAACTCAGTAATGGTTACAAAACCCATCTTAAGACAAAGAAGTCACAGTTCTGTAAATAGAATGAGGCACTCCTCTCATCTCTCCCACCTCCCTCCCCCCCCCCCCCCAAATTCCCTCAACTCTATTAATTCTGTGCATATCACTATGGCATGAGTGGCTTACAAATTCTAAATATAAGCACAAAGGATTATTGCATCTTTTCCCTCTATTCCCCCTCCCCCCAAACAAACCATCAAAACATTTATGGTTAGAACAGGCTAAAGTCACAGTTCTGTTATCTATACATGATTTTCTTCATGGAAGGATACAAGAAATTAGAGCTGTGTATAGATGTTCATATTTGGGCTTGGAGTTCCTATGGAGTCCTGTTAGGAGTTATAGATAGCCTCCCCAAAGACAAAAACCATAGAGGACAGTAGTGAGCACACTGACTTTTCTGCTGGAAGGATTTTGCCGTGGTGTTCAAGAAGTTTTGTTGGCACAGTGAGGTGTAAGTTACTGGCAACTTCATACTTAGGTATCTAAATGGGAGCGGTGCTCTTTTGAAAATCTCTCCTGGCAATTGTAAGAGCTATATTAGCAACACGCTACTAATACTGCCTCATAAAGTTGTTATCAACCTATCCATCTGTCTTTCATAGAAATTAGGGATGAAAGAGCCCCATTAGGTCATCTAGTTCATATCTTTGCCAACGCTAAATTGTTCCATGTTGCATTTCTAGAGGTTTGTTCAGTGCTGTTTAATGACTCAAGCATCAGAGCTCCCACCACTTTCCTCAGGAGATTCTTCTATGTTTTAAAAGATCACATTGTTAAGAAATGATGCCTGACATTCAGACTAAAATTTCCTTTGCTCATTCTTCCCTTCCTCCATATTATGCTTATACATGGCATGGGTCAAATTCTCCTCAGTTACATCATGCAGCCTTTCTAAAGCTAGAGGGGTTGCTGCTGGATGTAACCATGAGAAGAGTGTCTTCATATTTTATTCCTTTTAAAAAAAAAAAAGAATTTCCTGATCGAGGTAGCAGCTTTATTTTCATGATATGAAGAAAAAGAATAAAAAGGTATAAACTGGTGAGAACTTTCCTTCACAGGAAAGTCTGCCTTTCTATCTTAGCCAGAAATGTCACTTCAGAGGATCATAAAAAAAAATAAATAAAAAGGTCAGAGACCACTGGGATTTTATAAAGAAAGAGAAAAGAGAATGAGGAGGGTATAAATAGCAGATGATGTCATTTGCCAGTAAACAATTTACTGTATTTCTCTATTGTAATAAGGCTATTTCTTCCACAAGGCAATTGTGCTTTGGCTCTTTGATTTTATTAAAACCCAGCATAAACAATAACAGTAACACAAATTCATTGTTAGTATGTAGATTTTTTTGGCTCCCAGAGCAGCCTGCATGCAGGGAGTGTTCCATATTGACATGTTCTTAAGTTATGAATGGATGTTTCTGAGGACAGGGAATGCTGTTGCTGCTGAAAAGCTCCATGCAATGTGCCGCTTTGGGATTCATAAATACACCTTCACACATTGCCAGTTGCAAAACTGTATTTGTAATATTTTTCTTTACTAGCTCTTCATATAACCCTTTTTAAGACTAACCCAGCTCCTTCCAAACATGAATTTCCAGTGCAATTTCAAGTTAAATGTAAATCTTGATAGCTTTCATGATTGATGAAAATGTATAATGCAGGCCTATAAAAGGGTAGTGCCATATGTAATACTAGAAAGAGATGTGTATGATTCAGAGTATATATCTTTATATGTGAAATACAATCTGAATTGGAAAATATATTCCATATTAGAAACAGATGAAGCTTTTCTAACTTCCACTGATTGGCCCTTCAATTAATTTTCTCTTTAGCTCTGCCAGAATTACTTCTGACATTTTATTCACTGGCACAGTAATAACAGGTCATTTCCAGTAACCCATAGCTAACCTCTTCCAAAGAGGTTTAGGAAACACTATTTTTTTTCCCCTTTGGAAAAGTTTGATGTCAGTTTAAAGGTTGTCCAGAAAAAGGAGGGTTAAAATTCCACAGAATAAATCTCTTGAGCAATTACATAACCCAGAACAAAGGAAATCAAGTTTGGTTTCTAGGAATCACAAAATTACAGTAAGTTACACAAACAAGAAACCTCTCTAATTTTTTTAGACTGATCACTCAGTTAAATGTTTTATTGTCTTCTTTCATTCACCAGCTTCTGCTGGGAGGCAGCATTGAGTATCTGGACCTCACAAACATAAGGTTAAATCTGGTTAAGCCTAGAAGCATAAAACTGAGTCTTAAATTCTCCAGGATGTACCCTGACCTCTTGCCAAGTCTCAGGGTAACAGGCAGACCTGAGAGAATAATCACTGTAAGGGTAAACTCTTCTCAGCTCAGATCTCAAAAATAATTCTTATTCCTGCAGTCGGTTTTAATTTGTGTTATTAATGAATAACATTCTTCTCCAGAGAGATGCTAACAAATATTAAATCCTGCACCCCTTCTGCTCCAGGATTCCCTATACATTTAAACATGTCACTCCTGTGCATATGGGGATCCTGACATTTCTCTGTTCTGGAAAGGCATTCCATGCCTGCCCTTTCAGTAAGCAAATAAAGCAGAGAGATTCATTTGAGATTTCTCTCTCTCTCAGCACTGTCTCTAATGATTCCACATTAAAGACAAAGGACCAAATTCTGCTCTCAAATACACGGATGTAAATTCAAAGTAAGGACCACAGTCATTTAGTCTTAGATATGCCTGCTGTACCTGCATGTAATGGAGTTTAAGTTAGAGCAACTTACACACTGAAGAGCCCAGTGTAAACTATCATAGCGCTGGCCCCACTCTACGTTAACTTACATTAATTGAGACTCCATTACACTTCAGTACGGTAAGTAAATATATCTTGGTGTACCTGAGCAAGTATAATGGAGATTGAGTGTAAAGGGATGGGAGTGCAAGGAATTTGAGTTTCTCCTCCTTATGTATCACTTCTGAATTTGGTCCTAAGTCCATATTTGGTCCTAAGTGCATATTTTCACTAGTGTAAAGGAAACCAGACTGGCCCAAAGGGCTTACTTCTACTCTGACTTACTCTACATGCAAGCAACTTATACCATGCACTACATAATGTCACAGTGATTGCAGAGAACCAAAGCCAGCCCAGAATTTTGGCTAAAGTAATTTCCCAAGTAATTGTTGAGTCAAATGCATGCTGTTCTACTCCAAAAAAGTGACTCTTTATTAAAAGCTTTGTGGGGTTCCATAATTGCTTCATCTCATCGAGTTTGCTTAGTTTCCATTGTTTTTAGTGCCACTCCTGCAAACTCAACCTGGTATCTAAGATAGAAGGAAAAAAGTAAAAAACAGATTCTAAGGCAGTTTCATTGGTAATAAAGATGATGCAGATTAAATGATTCCCTCAATAACAATTAACATATAAATGTCATTAAAACAAGTCACCTACCTATTTAAACTGAGGTTCAGGGAGAGAGTTTGAATGGTAGCAAAATCTAGAGACCTAATTGTTAAGAGAATTTCTTATTATCCTTGCAAAGATAAATTGCTTTACAAGTAGACAGAATGAAAGGTAGGTAAACAGATTTTGTCTAAATAGGGTAAATTGTAGAACAAAAGGGCAGCAGAAAAAGAGAAAGGGTTGCATAAAGACCTCATATATCCCATAAAGATATATATATATATATATATATATATATATATATATATATATATATATATATATATATATATATATATATATATATCCATTGTTTTGGAAGAGAAGACTTGGAATCAGGTGTGTGCTGGGAGGAAGTCACACTGGAAATAATCCAGAACGTCCTGCTTCTACAAAAAGAGAATCAGAAAGTAATTTAGGTAGGAGACCTTATTTAAATGTTTCTACTTTGAAATATGACTGAAATAGCATTGTAGACTTCAGCCACTGCTGCTGTACAAGGAAGAAGAATGGATTACTGATTAAGACAAGGAATAGGATCCTTGGGCAATTCTGTTAGGCTCTCTTTGCCTCAATTCTCTACCTGTAAAATAAGGATAATAATACTTTCCTATTTAACAAGCATGTTGTGATGATCAGTCTAGAAACTCTTGAGGTTCTCATATACTAAGGTGTTCTCAGATACTAAGGTCAGAAGTACTTAACTATGTTTTGAATGTGGGGCTTTGCCAGTCGATCTATAGGCTCTTCACATCATTCCCATACCATTTGTTCTTATGAAATTAGAGACTCAAAAATAAATTGGTCTATTCAGATTGCACAGAAAAAAAAAACTCTGGTGGGCCTGAATTTATGAATTAGAAGAAAAAAGTAGTTATATTACTTCAGTAATCAATTAGGACCAGATTTTCAAAAGCTATTTTTGTAATTATGACTTGTGGGCACAATTTTGTATGCACAAAGGCTGGATCTTGGACTTCTAGGTACCTGAGATCCAAGTGATCCTACCTGAGAGTGCAAAATGTTCTGGGTGCAATTTCATATCCATAATTCTTTGTATTCAGAATTTTGGATGCAAAAACAGAGGCGTGGTTAAGTCCAACAGAATTTTGGCTTTCATGATTTGATTCTGATCTCAGATTGTCACCGTGACTCCATGGGTCACAACTGAGAATACCAAATTCAGGACAAAATGCTGAGAAAATAGGGCAGATACACCCCAAAATTGGTGGTTACTCTCCCATAAGATATACCAAACCAGCAACAAACGTAAACTTCTGTTTCACCACACTGGCTAACAAGGAGTCAGAAAAGCAGTCTCCTTAGGTATTCCAGTGCTTGTATCATCACCAAAAACACTAGACTTAATGAGGAGTGGTTATTTAAAACCAATTTAATCAAACACAAGGGTTCTTCTGATCCCAGAGGACCAGCCACATACCCAGCTCAATATATAACTCAGATCTCACCCAATAATCATGCCGTTGCCAATCCTTTAGTATCTAAAATCTAAAGGTATTTTTATAAAAAGAAAGAAAGGGGAGAGTAAAAATTGGTTAAAGGAATCAAATACATACAATAATTGCAAAGCTTGGATCAGGCTTGCAGCAGTGATGGAATAAACTAAAAACTGATGGCTTGTTAAGTCTCTGGTTGCTTCCAAATTTTTGGAAGGTCCTCAGTCCCTTGGTTAGAATGTTCCCATTAGTATAAGTTCATAGTCCAGAAATTTGAGCAGGAAAGGGGCAAAATGGAGATGTTTCCAGGGCTTTTTGTAGCTTCTGCCAAGTGAAGGGAAACCCATTGTTCTCACTGTGGAAAATTACAATTAACAAGATGGTGTTTGGAGTCACATGGGCAAATCACATGTCCATCCATGATTTTGCTTAGTCATAGTAGAGGCCATCACAAGAAAGTTCATTAAGTGTAGATAGGCATCTTTCATAGTCCATTGTGAATTAAGTGTTCCTTGATGAGCCATTTAACTTGAATAGTCCTGTCAAGGCTGAATCCCCACTCTGACACTTTGAGTACAGAAGGTGGGGGCCCACAAGGATTTTAAAAATTAATACTTGCCACTCCAGGCTTGTATTAAACTCCCAAGGTTACAGCTTTTCTCTGACCTTGGTTTGGTAAAAGCTGCCACCACCCAAATGCAAAAAAACTCCTTGGACCCAGGAAGGAGCACTTGGGAATTCCTGCCTGTGGGGTACCTCAAGCCCTTACACACACACACACACAGGGAAGAGCTGAGAAAGAAAACAAAGGAAATGAGCTGTTGCTACCAGCTCATCAAACAACATGCACAAACCCCTTAGGACACCAATAATCCAATCCTGTTCTGTATTACACTCTAAAACAAAGAAAATACGTCTGGAACCTAGGCTTTTGCTAGATTTTAAAAGAGCTATTTCAAAAATTAAGCACCCAAAATTGATTTCGTGAGGGTTAGCTTAAAGGTTACAAGCAAACAAAAGCATTTGGGGTTAGCACAAAGGCGTCAACAAGCCTTAAAAAATAAACAGAAATAAACCTAATCATGTCTTCCTAAACATTCCTAATTTACTTACATATTTGGGTTGTTAAAAGTAGTTCTAGATATGATTTGATGATTTTCATAGCTGGTTCAAACTTTACACAGCATTCCTGCTTATAGCATTGCTGCTCCGTGTCCCTGCAGCCCAGAGAGAACAACCAACCAACAGAGGGAACACTTCTTTCCCAGTTTTAAAAAAGTTCTAGCCTTCCCATTGGCTCTTTTGGTCAGGTGCCCAGTTTCTTTTCTTTGCCTAGGGGACTTCTAACCCTTTACAGGTAAAGCAAGCAGAGAACAGCTACCAAGAGGAATTTTACAGCTAACTGGCTGGCTGGATGTCCATCAAAGGGAGCTACCCCCCCACCCACGCACACTTCATTTATCACAAGTCCCTTCAAGATGTGCAGGCTAAATACCTCGTGGGCGTTACCACAGGAGTAAACATATTTGAAATACAGGTATAGAGCCAATAATCATAACTTCAAATACAAAAATGATACATGCATACACAAATAGCAATCACATTCAGCAAATCATAAACTTTCCATAAACACCTTACTTGACATACTTTGTACAAGATTTGTTGCAATTATATAACAGCGGTAGCAACAATGAGCTACATGGTCATATTTTAATCAGATAACGTCACACAGATATAGTCCTTTATAGTAGCCAAAATTAAAATTAGTTGCTTAGTACACAAGTAACTGGTATATCAGGTTGTGGATGACCTAATGACCTAAAGTCTGTGACAAATATGCAGTTTATGCATGCAGTTGAAACTTCATTATTTTGACATTAATACCCTGCAATCAAAGAATAAAGTTATGATATGGGATTTGAGCCATTTTGCATTTATAAATTCCCCAGTATCAAAAATAAAGCTGAAGAAAATGGTCTGGAGTCTATCAGCATATGATAAACTAAAAGGCAACTTCAAAGCTGTCAACACAACTACCTGGAAGTTGTCCAGAAGGTTAGATGGGGAAAATACTTTCACTCCTTTGTTTTGGAGTTCTGAGATTACCATCAAAATAGGAGGAGTTGGGGTGGTTCTGTGTTTTAATGCAAAATAAAGCCAAAGATTATTTTTTTTTAAATAAAGGTTGCCCTACATGTACAAACTAACCCTGTTTCCCTCTTCTCAGTGGGCCATGCTACATACTGAAGTGTGAGCAAGAGGAGAAACAAGCTTAAACAAACAATGACAGATGGAATGAACTAAAATAGATGTTATTCAGCATGATCTTATTAAAAATATTTTTGTGGGGTGAAGTTCTTCCCTGTTTCAAAAGGGAATTTTTTGAGATTGGCCAAATACGAAAGCAATGAGTTTCTCACATTGAAAAGCAGAGGGGTAAATTCATCAGTAATGTTTATGGTGACATAGGTAGTACATTGGGAGTAAATTACCGGTAGGTGGAATAGGGGTAAGTACCAAAGTAACCTAATTTGCACTAGTTTGGAATTCTGGATGTGCAAATGGACTTGCCCACTTCACTTTGGGCCAGATCCTTCCCCACAGAAAGGTCACGTTAAGATCACTGTGACACTCTGGATGCATAAAGATGTCCTAAAGTGCAGCTGCAGCGTTCCCTGGCATAAAGGCAGCATAGCCAGCTCTATGCCATGGGGAACAGAGCCACTATCAGAAACAATTTGTTCAGTTAACCCATATGCAACAAACATATTATGCAACATCTTAGCAGCAAAAACGATCCCCTGGATGACTTCTGGCTGCCTGGAACAACTGTCACAATTAAATGTTTGCTTTTTCTTTTCTGTGACATTGGTGCATAATTTTTTCAGATGCCCACTTCCACAGATAATGTGGAACTAGAGCTGGCTGAAAATTTTCCAGTGGTATGTTTTTCCGTCAAAAATCCTGATTCATCAAAGTACAAAAATTCCACAGGCGCATGTAAATAATGATGTTTAAAAAAAGTTTAAAAATTAAAACCTAATTTTAAAATACAATCAAAACAACACACTTGCTTTATCTAAAAAGTACATATTTCAATTTCTCTGAAATTAACTTTTATCATTTCGTTTTGCAGAAAATTTTGACTCAGATTTAAGTTGAACTGTCAGAATTTCCTGTGAAACGGAAATTCTGAGTTTTGAGCAGATCTGCACAGAACTCTGTGATATACGTCAATGACTTCTTCTGGGTGTAGCCAGCCAAAACTCCCCGGCAGAAGCAGCAACGTTAGTGTTGCTAATAGAGAAGCTGTCATTTCTAGGTCTCTAGTTCCAATCCAACCCACATTCACAACGGCTGCGTGTTTGTTTAAATCTGAAGGTCATTGCACAACCTATGTTGTTGGGTGGAGTGTCTCAATTCATTTCCTGTTGGGACAGATTTTACTATTATCTCAACAACCACCATCACAACAGGTATTAACAAATTTTCCCCATTCAGGGCCAGATCCAGAGCTTATTGAAATCATTAAGAGTTTTTGAACTCTCAATTCATTTCAAAGCTAAGGAAAATTTATTTTGCAAAACAGCTGTTGAGCTAATTTTGTCATTTCATCTGGACTTCTTCAATTATTATTTTATAAGACTGCAAAGGCCTTGTTTGCTAGCACTGAACTTTCACAGCCTGAACATGTCTCAAAAACATGAGCAAAAGATCTCAGCATTTCAGTTGGGCTACTCAAGTTATAGATTGATGTGCTGGCAAATGACCCCCACATACCCCATAGCTTCGGATGAGATACCCAGAATAAGTGATTTCTCAGATTAAATGATGTAAGAAGGAAAGGAAATAATTATGTCATATGTCTTTAGTTAAGATTTTTAATTTGAATACAATTTCATGTACCAAATCTGTAGAATAATGAATAGCATGAATCACTTACTGTACCTGTCTTTTTCTTGTGAGCTGCACTGCACTAGTGTTCAGTGTTTGTGATTTTATGATCCCATAGTACTATGTAGAAACTACAGTAGCTCTATGGAGCTAAAGACTATTGTATACTCTCCTCCACAATACACATCTCCACTGCAAAAGTGATAAAAAAAAAACATTCAGCAGAGTGCTTCTGGGTGGTAATGCCCTTGCATAGCCTGTTAAAAAAAATACATGCTGCATTTAGCCTGATGGCAGCTTCCCCAGCATCCCTAGAGTTCTACACTACCGGGAGGGGAAAGGCAGGCTTGCAGGCTCCAGGGAAATGGTGAAAGGCACTCAAACAGAATGGTCTAATGTCCTATCCTTATCCAGCCACAAGATGATAAGGTATTAGTATTATCCCGCCAAATGTTAACAGAAGTGGAGAGCAAAAAATTACAGGAGTAAAAAGTAATTTTACAAAAATAAAGCACTGTCAGTAGTTTAAGTTAAGATAGTCTCCAATTGTCTATACATTTGAATACTGAAAGCATATTTGTCTTTGGCATCTGGCAATGTCATTTAATATGTTCTTAAGGCCCTGCATGCAGTTAAGCATGCACTGTATATTATTTTATGATGTTTGTGTTGGAATCACACTTTCTAGGTACAAGTATTCATGTTTTTGCAGATTCTTGTGTAAAGCTGGGAGAATCTGTTTCCAATTTCACGACCGTTTATCGCTAATCCAAAATGACTGCAGCATTACCTACAGACAGGAAGCTGGATGGGGACTTGTGTGTTTTGGATACACCATGCTCTTCTCAGGAAGCTCTGTTAAACTAGTTGTATGCTTACATGAGGGGAAGACAGTAGTTACTAAAGGACATGACTATGCCTAATCTATATTTAGTTTAGAAAAATAAAAGGTAGAGTTGTGACAGGTTTTATAGCAACTCTCTGCTCATTTGTCATCTAATAATTTCTCTTAAGCATTTAATTCAAGTTTTTTCTTGTCTGTCTCAAAACTCAAACTATAGGAAACAGAACTGCATTCCTCCGTTCAGCCAACTATAATGAATTTTATCAATAGGTTTAGAGACGGAACTTGTAATATCTCTTGGAATAGCCACAATCCAATTCAAAATATTTCATCTAAGGTTTCTGTATAACACTGTCATCCTGCAGGAGACTATGGTATTCTGTAGTTGTATTATATCAGCAGAGACATATTGTAAGCATAGTACCTCAGGCAGTCACAAACAATATTGACCAGAGGACAAATTCAACTGTCACCCAGGACACCTAGAAGAAGCTTGAGAAATACTTATAACTTTTTATGAACTTGTAAACCTTTGGAGGTTCATTTTGGCCTCCAATTTATCTTGAAGCATTTTGAACTAGTAATTGAATTGATATTCTTGTGAGAAATAGTCGTCGTCTGCTACTTCTAGATGTTCCTGGATTATGATGGAAAAGGCCTCAGTGTTTCTGGATCTCAATGTCTGGTCCTCACCAAAACCAAGGAGTGAAGAGGTGCAAATTTTTCTCTCTTAAAAGTTAACCACTCTAATGAAACTCAGTTGAAAATAAACACTGTTTCACGTTTGCAGTCTGGTTTACATTTTGGACATTTTGAATCCCTTGATAGCTGATTGACAACACTGCAGATCACACACTGCTAAGATATTCAAAAGCTTATGCTCAAATAAACAGGTTAGTCTCTAAGGTGCACAGACCATAATGAAGGTGTTTCTTTCACATAAATAACTTTTGTCTTATTTATTTCATAGAGTTCTTCAGTTTATTTCATATTTCATTATTGGACATGTATTAGTCACAGTAGATATTGATTCTCTGTAGCTGATTTTTAAAAATTTTTAAGCCTTTAAATGGAAGGACATTTAAAATTCAAAGAAAATATTTCAAAAGTACTTCATGAATAGAAAGCCCACAGTTGTAAACCACAGAGCTGTACTCGTGTCCTGAGGGAACACAGCCCACAGCTCTGAATCACTCCAACAGCCTCCAGTACATGGTCACTAGGTCTCTCCCGTTCCAGGAGTAGTCTAGGACTCTGTCCCACAGACTCACAAGCCTCTAACTCTGAAATATGTTGGAAGCTTCATAATAATCAGGAGGAGGGGAGTTGAAGAGTGAGCTACCTTGACTACACAACCAGGTGGAGAAGTGAAGCCCCAACCTCATGTCGGTGACAAAAGCCTCATTCAAAGTGGTGTTGAGAAACACCCCCCACCTACCTTTGGAGTTAATTGTTTATTTTAAACTAAACTAAATGAAAAGACATTACTACTATCCCATCTCTAAAGCCCTTTAAGGGTGTTACTTTGAGGGTGGAAAAATCAAAAAGGGAAAGAATCATAGAATCATAGAATATCAGGGTTGGAAGGGACCTCAGGAGGTCATCTAGTCCAACCCCCTGCTCAAAGCAGGACCAATCCCCCATTAAATCATCCCAGCCAGGGCTTTGTCAAGCCTGACCTTAAAAACTTCTAAGGAAGGAGATTCTACCACCTCCCTAGGTAACACATTCCAGTGTTTCACCACCCTCTTGGTGAAAAAGTTTTTCCTAATATCCAACCTAAACCTCCCCCACTGCAACTTGAGATCATTACTCCTTGTCCTGTCCTCTTCTACCACTGAGAATAGTCTAGAAACATCCTCTCTGGAACCACCTCTCAGGTAGTTGAAAGTAGCTATCAAATCCCCCCTCATTCTTCTCTTCTGCAGAATAAACAATCCCAGTTCCCTCAGCCTCTCCTCATAAGTCATGTGTTTCAGACCCCTAATCATTTTTGTTGCCCTTCGCTGGACTCTCTCCAATTTATCCACATCCTTCTTGTAGTGTGGGGCCCAAAACTGGACACAGTACTCCATATGAGGCCTCACCAATGTCGAATAGAGGGGAACGATCACGTCCCTCGATCTGCTGGCTATGCCCCTACTTATACATCCCAAAATGCCATTGGCCTTCTTGGCAACAAGAGCACACTGCTGACTCATATCCAGCTTCTCGTCCACTGTCACCCCTAGGTCCTTTTCCGCAGAACTGCTGCCTAGCCATTCGGTCCCTAGTCTGTAGCGATGCATTGGGTTCTTCCATCCTAAGTGCAGGACCCTGCACTTATCCTTATTGAACCTCATCAGATTTCTTTTGGCCCAATCCTCCAATTTGTCTAAGTCCCTCTGTATCCTATCCCTGCCCTCCAGCATATCTACCACTCCTCCTAGTTTAGTATCATCCGCAAATTTGCTGAGAGTGCAAGCCACACCATCCTCCAGATCATTTATGAAGATATTGAACAAAACCGGCCCCAGGACCAACCCCTGGGGCACTCCACTTGACACCGGCTGCCAACTAGACATGGAGCCATTGATCGCTACCCGTTGAGCCCGACAATCTAGCCAGCTTTCTATCCACCTTATAGTGCATTCATCCAGCCCATACGTCTTTAACTTGCTGACAAGAATACTGTGGGAGACCGCGTCAAAAGCTTTGCTAAAGTCAAGAAACAATACATCCACTGCTTTCCCTTCATCCACAGAACCAGTAATCTCATCATAGAAGGCGATTAGATTAGTCAGGCATGACCTTCCCTTGGTGAATCCATGCTGACTGTTCCTGATCACTTTCCTCTCATGTAAGTGCTTCAGGATTGATTCTTTGAGGACCTGCTCCATGATTTTTCCGGGAACTAAGGTGAGGCTGACTGGCCTGTAGTTCCCAGGATCCTCCTCCTTCCCTTTTTTAAAGAGTGGCACTACATTAGCCTTTTTCCAGTCATCCGGGACTTCCCCCGTTCGCCACGAGTTTTCAAAGATAATGGCCAATGGCTCTGCAATCACAGCCGCCAATTCCTTTAGCACTCTCGGATGCAACTCGTCCGGCCCCATGGACTTGTGCATGTCCAGCTTTTCTAAATAGTCCCTAACCACCTCTTTCTCCACTGAGGGCTGGCCATCTGCTCCCCATGCTGTGATGCCCAGCGCAGCAGTCTGGGAGCTGACCTTGTTCGTGAAGACAGAGGCAAAAAAAGCATTGAGTACATTAGCTTTTTCCACATCCTCTGTCACTAGGTTGCCTCCCTCATTCAGTAAGGGGCCCACACTTTCCTTGGCTTTCTTCTTGTTGCCAACATACCTGAAGAAACCCTTCTTGTTACTCTTGACATCTCTTGCTAGCTGCAGCTCCAGGTGTGATTTGGCCCTCCTGATTTCATTCCTACATGCCTGAGCAATATTTTTATACTCTTCCCTGGTCATATGTCCAACCTTCCACTTCTTGTAAGTTTCTTTTTTATGTTTAAGATCCGTGAGGATTTCACCGTTAAGCCAAGCTGGTCGCCTGCCATATTTACTATTCTTTCGACTCATCGGGATGGTTTGTCCCTGTAACCTCAACAGGGATTCCTTGAAATACAGCCAGCTCTCCTGGACTCCTTTCCCCTTCATGTTAGTCCCCCAGGGGATCCTACCCATCCGTTCCCTGAGGGAGTCGAAGTCTGCTTTCCTGAAGTCCAGGGTCCGTATCCTGCTGCTTACCTTTCTTCCCTGCGTCAGGATCCTGAACTCAACCAACTCATGGTCACTGCCCCCCAGATTCCCATCCACTTTTGCTTCCCCCACTAATTCTTCCCAACATAAGAGCAACATAACCTTTCAAAATGCTTCAATCACAAAAATTTTTAACAACAAAACCACAAATATCCACCATATTCACTTGTTAAACCAAAAAGGTTAGTCTTGTGGTTAGGCTAGAGAACTAGAAGCCAGAATACCTAGGTTCTATTCCCCGCTCTGTCAAAAGTTTCCTACAAACTTCATGCAAATCATTTAATTTCTCTGTGCCTATGTAATGGGGATAATAGTTCTTCCATACTTCACAGAGGTGTTGTGAGACTTCATTAGCTTGTGTATAATGCTTTGAGATTTGCAGAGGGTAGATGGCCAGGAAGGGCAAATCATCATTCATTAATCCTCGATGCAGGGGTGGATTAGATGACCTCTTGAGGTCCTTTCTAGCCCTGCCTTTAGAAGATTATCTGAAGACACAGATAAATACAGTTTATTTCTTTAAAATGAAAATTGTGCCCAACTCTAAATGTTTCTATTCTGTTGATACTGTATATACTGTAAATTTATAACACCTTTCATCTGAAAACAACTAAGCATTTTACCTATACTAGTGAATTCATCTTTACAATATTCTCATGAGTTAAATAGTATTATTACCTCATTTCAGACATGGGGACACTGAGGCACAGAGTACTCCATGACTTACCCAAAGTCACACAGTGATTCAGTAGCAGAGTTGGGAAATCTGGGTTCTGTTCCCAACTTCCAATTCCCTGCTCTAACACAGCAATTTTCTGTGCCCTCTATATTTTTTCCTATTTTTATTAAGGTGAGTTTTGTGAATAAGAAACAATATTTTTAGAAAGCCAGACTTGGTGCTCAGCAGTTATTTATGAACAAAAATCCAAGGATCAAATTCCTCCATCAAAGCATGTGGATTGCTCCCTTTCAGGTCCATGGATCTTGAGTGTCTACCTCCATAGAGAGAATTTGGCCCTTATACCAGACATAAAACAGTTGTCAGTTCTGACCATTGTTGGCTTCATATCTAAGGAAAGAAGACTGATTTGTGTAGAATTCTAATTTAGTGTTACTCAGAGCAATTTGCTGTATGTAAAAAATAAAACAGGATCTGTTTGAGAGCAAAGAAGAAATAAAGCCAAATTCACCTGTAAATTCTGGCTGCTTTGCACTGATCTGGCAAAATAGCCATACAGCTACATTGCATCACCACAGCAACACAAGACCCATAGACAATGCTACTCTGCAAAGCATAGTGACAAAACATATGGCTAAGCATGGACCAAACTGAGTCAGAGCTTCCACAGCTGGGTAGGAAAAACCCATATGTTTTTTGTATGTGTCTCTCAAAAATATATTGAACATTTTTTTTAAAATACTTCGGACAATATATAAATACTTTTAAAATGTTCCACAACTGGTCAATTTTTAATGATACTCAGAAAATACCGTATTTTATTGTACCACATATTTGAAATATTATGAAAATTGGCCAATGTTGTACCATTTTAATATATAGTATCTTATACGGGGATATCCATAATTTAAATGTATGTGCAATAAATTTTAAGCAAACATAACAAATATACAGAAAACTTATTTGTATTCCATGTGGGAAGAAGTTATCCCCATTACAGACATTTTATTATTAACCGCAGGCAGTTATGTGAAGCAGATTTCATTGATTTTTCTCCTGCAAATCTAGAGGTATTTTTGCAGATCCTTAATACACAGTTAGCACAATAACTGAAACCTGTTACAGACATACTGTAACTGCAGCATAAAAACCTCTCTCTAGAGCTCTGTTGACTAGAGTGTATGTTTTAACAATAGCTCTAAGGAAGGTACAGAGCAAATAATCCCTAGTTTGCCCACATTCTTGATCTTCATAGATCCATGTCTTTATATCCTTGACTTAATAACACTGTGTCTTAAGGCTTCCAGTCATAATTTGGTTTCATTCTTGGAAACACCTAAATCAGCAGCAGAAAGATATAGTTCTGACAACTTAGTCGCTAACCTGGCTTATATCTGAAACTTCCCTTCCACTGTAAGCCTCATCTCATCGCCACTTTTAATTTATGTAACTGCAATTTTTAAAATGTCTGACAGAGCGCTGTCATTCACTGAGTAAAATTTGGAATAATTTAAGCACTTAAATAAACATGCAGTAGCAGCATTCTCTCGATCACTTATCTGCAAAAGAAAGCTCTCAGACTAGTACAAGATTGAATCCTACAGCAAAACCAAACAAATATTCAACACTGATTGCAAATTCCTTAGTCTCACTACATACCTCAAAGATGTCCAGAGCACAAAGCAGTTGGAGTCGGGTAAAAAAGGAACCTGTTTTCAAGTCACACAAATTTTGCTCCTACTTGTAACCCCAAAAAGTGTAACAAGGTCCTCGGGGAAAATTCATCTTCAAAAGTAGGAGTTTGCTTTTTTAAAGCCTCCTCTGCCAGTGTTATCCTTACCACTCTCTGCTAACCACCACCAATTTTTAATGCATCTTTTCTCCTGCTACTTCTATTGTAGATCCTTCCTCCTTTGACAGTCCATTAAATACTGGGAAGTTTAGTCAATGGCCTCATCTTACCACTTTTCTCAGTTTATAAATCTTATTCTCCATGGATCAAACTGCTTGAGAACCAATCAGAGTCTTTCAGACACACTCACTTTTAGCTCACGGCAAGTTAACTGCTCCCAGTGCTGCATAGTATCTTACAACTGCTTAAAGACACGTACAAACAAACAGCATTCTGCTTACCACATCAAAATCCACCTCTACTAGAGCTGCAGAAATGCACTTCATACTCTGTGGGAAACACCTCTGCAAGCTCACACACTCCCAGAAATTCATCTGTTCTGTTCATGAAGACTAGCCAAATGAAAATCATGCAAAAAAACTGCAGAATTTCATACTGCTCCATGTATGGAAAGTTAGGAACCAATGCAGCTGCTGAAGCCTTAAGGTATAGATGTGACAGGAATTAGCTGCCTAGTTATCAGTAGGTAACTCAAGTCACATTACAGTATTATGCAACTAATAGCCCCTACCGTTGTATTATCTATTTTTTCACCATCTTTCCAGCAATGGTGTATAGTGTAGGTCTGTGCTGCGCTGCTGCCCTTCACACCAGAGGTGGTTGTTATTTGAGTGACAGTGGTATAGAGAGGGAAAACATTTCAAAGACACTTGGAGCACAATTCATTTGACTTTCATAGAAGAAGCCAATGGTATTTCTGCTCCTTAATCATGTATGTGCTTTGGAAAATCCCACCCAGAATACAAAGTGATTGCATAAAGTTCATTTTGTGCTTTGGGACACTTGGATGAAATATCTACATTTGTCAGCAATTATACAAATGTTAGTCATCATTATCAGTCAGCATCAATCATTAGTGTGCATGCATTTTTTATAATAATTTACAAAAACTTCAGTTAATGCTCACCACCACTATTTAGATAGTGACAAAGATCACAGAGTCAAAGATAATATACTCAAGTATTTAAAAAATCATTTTTTACTTTTTTACTTTTTTTACTTTTTTACTTTAGGAGAAAATTATTCTGATCTGCTTTATTCACAATATACAGCTCTTGCTGAATATAAGTATCTTAAATAGCGCAAACAATCCAGTTTATGCTTAGCTACTCAAAGTTACTTTTCAGGAAACCTTTCTTAGGATGAATATGGTTGCCAACCCCTCCAGGATTGGCCTGGAGTCTCCCAGAATCAGCACTGATCTCCCGGTGACTACTGAAAGCAATCCGGGAGATTCTGATAGGATATTTTAAGAAAAATTATATTATGTCATGTAGGGGAAAACAAATTTCCCAGAATAGCTTCAGAGTTCAAAGAATGAAGTACTGTCCCCCTTTTTAGCTCAAAGTTACTGATTCCAACAAATGAATACATGTCAACTCCACTTTGTAACTTCATGCTTCTGTTCAAACAAACGTATTTTCCTATCATAATGTGGTTCTGAGCGCCTGTCTCAGAGCCTGTCTGTCTGAGGTCATAGTGCAATACAAAAGGAAGCCACATGACAGGGTGTCAAAAATGACATAAGGCACAAAACCTATTATTTCAAAAGGAGCTCTGCTCCTAAAAGATCATAGTTCAAACAGTGATGAATAAATCCTGATCAGCTGTAAAGGAGCAAGCGCCATGAAGCACCATTGAGTTAAGAGGGGGATTGGGTTCTCGAACGTCTTTTTTTAACCCCTTCTGATGGAAGATTTCCCTCAATTTCAGATGCGTTAGTTCATTTATATAGTTTTTGGAACTCTTTAAGAAAAGTAAAAGCGGCAATAATCAAAATGAAGTTGGGCTGTTTGGAAAGAGGAAATAAGATTATGCTTTCCCCTGAAAAATAGTTAATAAAAGGGGAAGACAAAATGATTGAAAAAAAGTGACGGGATTACCAACCTTTATGGTAATGCTAATTTCACAGCGTGTGCAGTACTGGGATAACTCTGTTCTCACTGAAGCCCAGGATAAAACTTCCATTGATTTCAAGGGAAGCAGAGTCAGGTCAACACTAAGCACTTCTAAAACACTTCTAAAAAGCCCACCTGTAATGTTTATTAGGAATCTCTTTTTGTTTGCTTTTCCACAAATATTTGTGCTCCTTCTTTCGGTGCACATTAGTGACTGGGAATGAGCTTTTATTGCTATGAATACATTATTGGTACACGAACAAACATTTGTGTACAAATAGTGAATTTACATATTCACACTGAAAGTTCTTGCTTGGCCACTGTAGGGAGGTGTTGCTGCACCCCTCTTACTTCTGCCCCTGCTGCCCTCACAAACCAGTCAGGGATGCCTCAGGTTGATGCAATCACCAGTGCACTTTATTTGTAGCTATTTCCCACCACCACCACCACCACCTTACTATCTATCTATATACAGGTTTGTTTCACTGCCAGGCTTAAAAGCAGCAAACCAGACCAGAGCCCGCCCGCTTGCTGGATTCTCCCTTTCTCTCTCCTCCGCCGAGCCCTTTTATAGCCCTGGCTAATTAGGCAGGCAGCTGTCGCTAGTTGCCAGGCAGGCACAGGCCTACTCAGCCAGCTCCAATCTACTCCCATTAATTGGGCTGGCATAGCAGGGGGCTAGTTAAGAACTCCTTATCCAGCACCCTGTCACAGCCTCCTTATATGTATAGTAATGTCTGGTACAAATTTGATGAAATTAAATTAAATTTTAAGCCTGCAGGACAGCCAGGCATGTCTGTCTTGTATCTTCTTCAGTCAGAAAGGAACCCAGCTATTTTTAAAATCTGGCATCCAGGTATGTAGCCAAGTAAAAAAGCTATTTCTTTCACAAGAGACAGGAAAAGATTTTATATGTCCCAAAATTTCCTAGGCCCTATTTATCTCTTCTATCTCTGCTATGTTGTTTACTCAAGCCCTAAAATAATTTTTACAACATGAATTTCTTCTTGAGGTATTGCTTTTTTTTTAATTAAAGATATCCAATCAGGAAATGTAAACCATACCATTTGACTTAGATAATCAATTGCACAGATGGATAATTTATTCTTCATACAAATACCAAAAGTGCAAACTACTACATCAAACAATTACAAATAATGAACATATTCATAAAGATCACAATCATTTCATGGGCAAAACGAAGGACCAAACTTGAATACATTATTCCAGTGTTCAGATCTGGATTTCACAGTTTCCCCTACATTTCAGAGTTATTCAGAACCAGGATTTTGATTTGGGCTTGTCCCTTTGTCCAACCCACCCCCTTGAGGCTGATCTCTATTCTAATAAAATTAGCAAGTTTTTCTGTCCAATTATTTAATTACCATCCCTGATATGATTAATTTATTTTAAACCATATGAACAAGAGGAATATTCACAGTGCTATTTACATCTTATCTTTTGTGATAAATAATAACTTTAAAAATCATTTAAACCAAAAGAATAAGTAATATTCCACTTTTTTCAGCAGTTCTATTTCTTTAATTGTTATAGTTGGTGGTCTTCAAGTCTGCCACTAGTCTGTCAGAAGTGTATATCACCACAGCTTCCTCTTCTGAAAGACACGCAAGAAGCAAGTGTAATGATTTGGCAGTTTAGTATCCATAGTTGACATCTAGGTGGAAAAACCTTTGGAGAGCCTTCAAAGACATTTAGACCCAAGCCTAAGAAGACTGAACTCTAGTTTGCTAGTTATTCCTAGATCAGAGATGTCCAATACCCAGCCCATGAGCCACTTCTGACCCAATGAATGCACATTATTTGGGGGAAAAGGGTTAGTCAGATTTTGCCGACTCCCTCACAAATATTAAGTTTCTACAGTTATGAAGAAAATCCTCCAAAACATGAAATGTAGACACCCAGAAGTGGCAGTCTTTTAGACACCCAGAAGTGGCAGCTATAAGGCTTTATGGAAAGTGGATCTTTCAAACCCAATGGATAGAGTGACAGCAGTGGTAGTAGCAGTGAAAACTAGTTTAAACCAAGGCATCCACTGTGCTCTGAGCAGGATTAGATCACAATGATAAAATCCCCAAGGTCTGTCTAAACTACAGCTTGCACCAAGACTACCATTCATTGAGAACTACGGGTCTGAAAAACCCTGACACAGACATGGCCCATGAAAGCTGCAAAGTGCCCTATTAAACATGAATATTCCACTGAGTTGAAAACTAATGACAACACTTTAGTGGCCAGATATTCACAATTTAAAGACACACTTGTCCACATAAATTAGGTAATCACACATGCAAATGGACAAATGAATAAGGGAAGAAATAGTGGTGATCCTAAATGTGCTCTTCAGCTTTTCCATACCCCTCCCACCCCACTGAATGAGTCTGAAAGCAATAGTCACTTTATTAACTAAGGCAGATTCTCAGCAGCTGTAAATTGGCATAACTCCGCTGATTTACGTCACCCGATGTATTTCTACAATGTGCAATTAGATCAGAATCACATTCTTTGAGCCAATTTCCCTTTGTAATCAGTGGATGAGACACTATGGATCAGGGTAATTTTGTAGCCCCTGCCAAGAGACCAAAATTTAATTCTGTCCTCTTCACAGAAGGAGTTTGGTCAACTAGGTGCAGGGCAGTGAATAGTGGCTGGCTCTTTGCTTTGCATGGGAAACAAATTCAGGTATATCAAATCTCAGGATGTCACATGTGATATGAAAATTCTCACTGTTAGAACTGAAAATGTATGGCCTGTGTTATGCAGAAGGTCAGACTAGATCATCATAATAGTATTTTATGGCCTTATAATCTATGAAACATAGGGAGATCCCAGAAGAGAGAGCTGCAACAGCCAAAGGTCAAAGCATAGGAGAGGTCCATGGGAACAATAGATGCCCAAGTGGTCTGATCATTATTAGGCAGGTTAGCAATGACTGAGGTGATATCACTGGACGAGTCAGAAAGAGCAGCACTGAAAACTAAAGAGATCATTTAAAACATTTCTAAGGAAGTGCTTTGTGACCCTATCTACTACAATAAACTTCTCATAAAAATGTAATGAAAGGATTCAATTTAATAAATCCTCTGCTGTATCATGTAAAAAAATATTAAATGAGAGAAGAAATGGTTATCTTTGGTTCCTCTAAATGGATACTTCCAGAAACTGACTGAAGAAAATAAAAAAATAAAATGAATTGTTATCTGCTCTCTTATGAAGAAATCAAACTGTCTAGACTAAAACATTTTCTACTATGCTACAATGAGCAGACTTCAAAAAGCCTGTGTAGGGAAACACACATAGAAAAAGAATGAACTGTGCTGGCAGAACAGTGTGGGAAAGTGTATTGTCTATCACAGCTTCACCTGGCCTGCAGTTTACTGGAGGGATCTCCAAGCCACACTTTTCAGCAGCATTCAACATATTGAAACCACCTATTTGCAGAGTAAGGAGGAGCTAGAAGGGAGACAACCACATAACATTCTACCATTAAAGAATCTCATCTGGACAGATTGTGCTTTCACATGCACTAGAACATTTTTCAGTAATAGAATTCTATAAACAAGGAGACTAAAAAATGGAAGGGCAAATTCTACACTGGTATGCAGCCCGTGCAATCCTATTTGGCCAGAATGTATGAGGCTTTAGAAGTCAGAATGAAAAGCGAATGAGGGGGGAAAATACATTTTCCATTCATACAAATACAAAACATTTGACTCACTACAGGGATGCTTCAGAATACAGCCATAAAAATAGAAGTACTCCATGAGAGTATAGACATACTGAGTGCTAAAAGGAGCTTGTTTGTTCCAGCAAGTTCACACGTGGAGGTCTGTATCATTGTCCCCTCTCCTCTCGGCATCCCAGCAGAAGAAAGTATTCTGTAGCAAGGCAGATTGAGCAAAAGAAGCATATGCTAAGTCACCAAGAAGCACTTAGAAGGGCTGTGCACAGCTGATGATCAGAAGAAATTGGAGCTAGTGGCCATGCTAGACCCATATGCTGTGAGGCAGGATGGGGCACCTGCTCCAAACCAGGAGACCATGCAGATGGTTCTCCAGATGATCGAACAGAGGTAGTGGCAATGGCGAGAGATCCGGAGCTATGGAGTGGAATAGGCTGCCTGTGGAGGTGAGATGGATGGAGCTGGTGGTCAGGCACTACAGTGAGCAGGCAGAACTGGAGCAACACAAGCTTGCTGACCAGAACAAACACTAACAGTTCAAACAGAAAAAGAGGGTCAAATCACACCCATGGGATCTAGAGCAGGGGAACAAGGCACAGCCATAAGGTAATGTGCATCAGAGCTCTCCTGGAATGAGGGAGACTCGGGGCAGGGGGATAACAGTGCTGACAAATTTGTGTTACCCTGTAAAGGTTAGGGAAAAGCCAGAAGCAACCAAGGGGGGAAATGTAGATGTCAAAGAGGGGGAAAGGGGCCCCTTAATCTATGGTTTTAGGAAAGTCATTTCAGATTTAAACAAACATAGTGAGGAGTTGTAGAATGAAGTAGCCAACAACCTATCAAAAAAAGAAAGGGCAGGTGTGAAACATAGGTCTCATCTTCATGTACAGTGGTGCAATTGCACTGGTGCTATAACTCTTCAGTGAAGAGCTTCTCCCATCTGCATAGTTAATCCACCTCCCCAAGAGATGGTAGCTATGTCAAAGCTCTCCCATCAACACAGCACTATCTACACCAGGGGGTTAGGACAGCATAACTATATTGCTCAGCAGCATGGATTTTTCATGCCCCTCAGCAACATAGCTATACTGCTATAGGTCTGTAGCATAGACCTGGCCTTACATTATAGTCAGTGGCCAAAACTCCAACATCAAACTCACAAGGGGGTGACAGTCAGGGTCAAGACACTCCAAGAAGGAACAGAAGGTTTAAAATGAGAAGTTGAACCAACTTATTGCATACTGTATTATTTTACTATAAAAGTGTATCAAGTAAAGTATTTGTAAAGCTTGTAATGTTCTGAAATTGATAGTTATTATGCAATATGTACACAGACGCCGGTTATGGATTTATGTATATAGGAAATTGTTCATGATCTGTGATGAAATTGCTGCACCCCAGAGCTGTGAGATGTAGCTGAAGTCAAGCAGAGAAGGGCACCTCCCAAGCCAATTGCTTATACAAAACCAACCTCAAGGACCCATCCATTATTCAGCCCAGTAAAGGCCAATGATGGACCATTGAGACATCCCAGCTAGAATTTCTCCTCTCTGAATAACCATGAGTCACCATCCAAAGAGGAGAAAGAGCCTTTTAAAAAGGAGGCTTGAAATAGATTGTCATCCAGAAACTGAGGGACAGCTTCTAGGCAGGAAGATGTTTGTGAAAACTGAATCCCCCTTATAGGTAGGGGGTATACTTGGAAACTATTCAAAGGCTATAGGTAACTTTTTATTGAAAGAGGAATTTTATCTCGTAAGAAAGTGTAAAGGCCGAGTTTGCATCTTTTTTTTCCTTCTGTGTAACGTGTATATATGCTTTCCCTTACTATTTCATATTGGAATGTGTGTTTTTTCTGTTACATTAACTGTGTTTATTTTTGCCCCAAACTGCAGGTGTCTGGTGTCAGTTCACTTTGGGATACACAGTTTGCACAACTGGGAGGTTGTATTCACCCTTGGAGGGGGTGGGTGGGGAAGGGAGATGAACCAGAGGGGAACAGTCAAGTGTCTGGTTCCTAAGAACTTGGGGATTTGGGGAGACTAGAGACTGGAAGTGGTGTTGGGGTCACCCTGCAAAGACCATCTAGGCTGGGGGAAGCCAGGGTGAGCCCTTGTGCTTGTGGGCATGCTACGGGTGTCAAGGAATTGAATCATAGCTGCACTGCATGCCATAAAGGCACCCAGGATTACAAGGCAGGCAGCCCCTTACTGGTCTCGGTGATCCCCAGAATGTCATAGGTAGAGCCATAGACAAGCAGCTCACTAAAATTCAGCAAGAGTAAGATAGAAGGGAGATCCAGAAAACTTGAATTGCCCTGTTTTCCATTCTTGTACTACTGTCAGTTTCCTTATGGTCCTATAAAAAATTATAAAATCTATAAAAAGGTAAGGAATACAGATTCCATGATCTTAACAAAACAAAAACTAGGTTTGTCCTGGGTTTGGGGTGCTAGTTATAGTTTAGGATTAACTTAATTCAATAAAGTTTTACCTTATTGAATTCGGGTTAATACCTTTGGGGTACCTTGTATTAAAAATGCAATTTTGTGTATGCTATTGTACCTATGTACCTCCTCTAGGAGACTTACTAATGCAATCTCCAAAGAGTTCTGTGTAAGCTCAAAAGCTTCTCTCTCTCAGCAACAGAAGTTTGCTCAATAATAGATTTAAAAGTTTTATTAAAGCTAATGTTTAAAAAAATGATATAATACATAGGTTGGGAAAAGAGTGTCTGTACATCTGGGTATAGTGCTTAGATTATCAACAAATATAAAGTCAGTTTTTAAAAGTCATATCATACATAGAGTACATAATCAGCAATAACCCACATTTAGGTGAATAGATTTAACAATACAGTTTAGATATTAGAATCCAAATACTCAGGTACATCACTCATCAAAAGTTGTACAGAGTTTTTGTTGTGGAAAGCAAAATATATCAATGAGTGGCTATTGTCCCTCAGTAATTAAGAATTAGGTTGGTTGTCCATTTAGAAAATACAATCCATGAGGAAAGTATTTGTTACTTTCCTGACTGCACTTCTCATCGGCACTCAAGATCATCCCTCCTGGTATTGCCAATGTCTGGTGATGTGTTCTATGTGGATGTCCCTCGATCACTGATGGCATCTGTCACCATGAGCTGCCGGATCAGCTGAGCATAGCATTGACTGATTCCACATTCTCTCAGCACTCGCTCATTACTGGGGTCTGATCCGCCTAAGGCTCTGACGATCAGCACATGTGTCTGGACCTGGTAACCCTTAGCTCTCAGGGTTTTGGCCAAAGGGGCATATTTCTCTACCTTTTGAGCTCGGGCATTGTGGAAGTCTGGGGTCCTGTTCTTGAACGGTGCTGTGATGTCCACCATCATGCTCTTCTTCCAGTCCTCGTTGGTGATGACGATGTCCAGTCGCAGCTGGCTGTCAGTTCCGGGGATGGCAGAGTTTACAGCAACCTTCCCCATGGGTGGCAGGATGGCTCTGGCCAGGTGATGTTGGATGGCATTGTGTCATAGCTGCCAAGCTCTTGAATGGGGCTTGCAGCTATAAAGGACATGGGGTAGCATCTCGTTGGTGTAACCGCACTTCCTGCATCGCTTGTTCTGATTCCCATAGTGGATGGTTCCGTTCAGTGGAAGGTTCCGTTCAGTGGAATACAGTTGATCCGGGCCCTGCAGATGAACCTCCAGTTGGCAAATCGAAAGAAGCTGCCCCCGGGGAGGAAGTGGTTGCTGAGGTCTCACTTGCATGTCACCTCAAATGCCTTGTCCTGGTCCGGCTTCTGTTTCAGGTTTTCCACGTACTGGCAGCGGATGGCATCCTTCAGGGTCCTCTCCAGCATAGTTCTAGCTCTTGGAGTGATGATAGTGTGATCTGTATTCTTCACCTGTGGCACCAGGACTCCTAGCTCCTGGCATTTCTAGCACCATGTCCAGTGGCAGCCAATATGCTTCTCCAGTTGTCCTATTGCATTGTGGGCACAAGCCAGAGCAAAGCAAAGTCCCCCCTGTCTCTTCCAAATTCACCTTCCACCAAGCCACTTAGGTAGGTGGTGACATCTTGGTTGGAAGGGGTCCTGGTGATTTGCTTCTAGACGGCATCCTGCAGAGCACTCACCATGATGTTTTTCATCGTGGCATGCGGGCACGTCAGAAGGCGGAAGGCATGAGTGAACATGGCAATGTCGCACAGATCACCCATTCAAGGGATATTGGTGCTGCCCTGCCCTGTGTGAGATGTACACCAGTTCATTGCTGGCCCTCTGGGGAAGAAACATTGTGTTCAGAGGTACCTTCGCCAAGACAGATCCCCTCAGGACGAATGAGATATGGGGAATTGGGAAGGTGTTCAAGGTGTTGATCTTCTGCCGTGGTGCCAGTAGGGAGGTGTCGATCCTGGCCACATCTATTACCACACCCAGCTTGTCTCGCTAATGTAATCACTGAAAACTCTTAGGAATCTGAAGGGACTCTTTGGAACAATACCTCTGAAGTGGATTTCCTAGGGAGTATCTGGGGAATGCAAGCATCCCATTTCAGATACTCCCTTTTAAGCCACATCCTAAAGGAGGAAGACTCCCTGTCCACTAATTACCTGCTCCTGGAAACTCCAGATCAAAGATCCCTGAACTGTATGAAGAGTGGGCTAAACATGTTAGAAGTATGTTTGTTCTGAGCTGAAGCTGTGATGAACTAGTAACCACAAGGAATCCCCTTGGGTGAGGATTTGAAGGACTGCTCCTGCCAGAATCCATGTTAGGTTATCTCTGGTAAGCCTATTAGCATTGTGTAGGTTCTTTTATTGTTTTTAATAGGCTTTCTCTGGAATGCTTAAGAATAAAGTAGGTTTTCATAGGAACCATGTGTGGTACCTTATAACTGTAGCTATTACACGTGTTACATCTCTACAGAGAAAGCAAGTAGATGCTGCTTGGGCAGCCTGTCTCTGCTGGGTTTAACATAGTGTGGGGAGGGACCTGTGCAGACTGGTAATACCCCCTGTCAGAAGGGAGAGGGATGCGTGTCTCCATTTAGGAGAGTCAAAAGCTGGGAAAGCTGGAAGCCTGAGATTGGGTGCGCTTGCTGGAACATTGAGGGGAAATATAGGAGCAGTTGCCCCAGACTGTGACAGAAAAAGCAGAAGAGCAAACACCAGGAAGGCAGCAGATAAAAACTGCCATTTAAATGAAAAAATCATGTTTATATTATGGATACAGTATGGGGCTATACTCATACAGGGCTTCATCCACAACCCCTTGACATTAGTAGACCCCCACTGAATTCACTGGGCTTTGAATCAAGCCACAAAAGAATATCTGCGTTTTGTCCTGATTAAGTTAATGGTAAAAGCCTCACATTTATTCCACTGCGAGCAGAACTGAAATCCCACTGAAGGGAATTTTATCAAATAATTTTATTCTTAACGGCCATTCTTACTTAGTGTTAATATTAATTTCTTTATTTTTACATAGAAAATTGGCACTTTCTAAACATTTGTTTTATTGTGACAAAAGTGCTGCATGACTGGCTGTAAATATATAAAACTAGATATAGCACTAGAACCTCCTAAAATTGTGCATGATATACAAACAGTTAAAGTGCTATTTAGTCACTATACACTGAAAACACACAAAGATGTACCCATTATCTGTTTTACAATCACAGCTGGTGGGATCAAAAGAAAAATGCTCTTGGCATATCATAAGTTCCTCAATACTACTTCATACTATTGTCACTTACTGGCAGATTCATTTTACATGTTTTTATTTAAATCTGATCATGGATTTGAAAGATAGGGTTATATTCTTCAAACAGATTCATACACAGTAGTTGAGGATATTTGTTTCTTTCCTTTATGAAGCTGTTTCACGGCGGCAAGCACTGGGAGCTAGGGGGAGAAGCAGGGACACGGCGTGCTCAGGGGAGGAGGCAGAGCAGAGGTGAGGTGGGGCAGGGGGGCAGGGTGGGGAGCTGCCGGTGGGTGCAGAGCACCCACCAATTTTTCCCTGTGATTGCTCCAGCCCCGAAGCACTCATGGAGTCAGTACCTATGCTGGGTACTATTCAATATTTTCATTAATGACTTGGATAATGGCGTGAAGACTATGCTTATAAAATCTGCAGATGACACCAAGCTGGGAGGGGTTGCAAGAACTTTGGAGGACAGAATTAGAATTTAAAATGAATTGATCAATTGGAGAATTGGTCTAAAAATCAACAAGATGGAATTAGTAAAGATAAGGGCACAGTTCCACACTTAGAAAGCAAAAATCAAATGCACTATTACAAAATGGGGAATAACTGGCTAAGCAGTAATACTGCTGAAAAGGAGCTTGGGATTACTGGGCATTACAAATTAAATATGAGCCAACAAAGTGATGCATTTGCAAAAAAGGCTAATATTCTCAAGCGTATTAACCAATTTCTCACATGTAAGACACAGGAGGAAACTGTCCTACTCTGCTTAGCACTGGTGAAACCTCAGCTGGTGTACTGTCCAATTCTGGGCACCACACTTTAAGAAACATGTGGAGAGAATTCAAAAACATAGTGGAGAGAATTCAGAAGACAGCAACCAAATGATAAAAGGTTTAGAAAACCTGACCTATGACGAAAGATTAAAAAAAAAAACTGAGCATGTGTAATCCTGAGAAAAGAAGACTGAGGGAGGGAATTGATAATCTTCAAATTCAGTTTCAAGATCAACCAGCGAGAATAGAAAATGCTAGTAATACAGATATCAGAGAGCTTCAAGAGGAGGGGAACTGTAAGAGGAGTTTTATTCCTTATTTATAAAGTGATGATGATCACAATATACTGACTACATTTGATAAAATAAGTTTATCTTATCAGTACTTGCGGATCTTCTCTGAACACCCAATGAAGTCTGAATGGTCCTGTCAGGGTATCACAAACTTCCTGCAGTGCTAGGCTCTGCCAATTGGGGCAATAGAGGTCAATGTGAATTGTACAGCTGGCTGTCTCCTTCCCGTGCATGTCAGGCCTATAATGTGCACTCCTTGTACCTCCTACACCATGTGTACTTCTGCAGGAGCCAGGGCCAGTTTGCCTTCAGTGATAAGGCATAGCGTACCTCATGCCATTTCCAAGGGCAGGGGAGTCTCTTTCTCATCCAGATGCAGTCTCCTTGTACATGACCATTTCTTCCCCCACTCCCTATTATCCTCAATGAATACCACTCTAGGTTCTGCTTAGATGAGTGATTGAGCTTTCAGGAAAAACTGAATGACTTGTACAAACTATCCCCTCAAAAACATTTAAAATGTGTGCAAAATATGCCACTTCAGAAAAAAAAGGGGGCGTTATGTAAAGATGTGAACCATGAAAAGGGACAACTTAGAAAAGAGGTAGCCATTTTAAAACTCCAAGTGAAACAAGATACAATAAAGATACTGCCTATTTTACTCACACCACTTTCTTGGTCTCGTTAATTAATGTAATGTAATTAAATTGTCCTTTTTTCATTCACACTTTTTGGCTTTCATTTCACTCCCACCTTCAGTGAAAAATAAATATTTTTTTCTCTGTATTATGCAAACTATTGCTGAATTCTGCAACACAGTTATATATCTGATCTCTTTCCAGTGGCTCACTATTTGCTAACAAATACTAACTTTTCTCAATTTCACACATATGCAGTATTTAGCTCAAAATGGATTTTTTTCTCCCATTGAGCATAAACTTTCACATTCAACAGCTTGTTTTCCTTGCTTTACCTTCAAATCCAGTTGCTGTTAGTTGTCTTTTTATTTGTTTTTCTTTTGACTAATGTACCACCTGCAAATTCCTATGACTTAATTCCAAACAGTATGGGCCAGATCCTGAGATAGCATAAATTGGTATGGCTCCATTGGCTTATCATTCATTGAACCTACCAATAAAAATCTCTCCTCAAATTCCACTTGAAAAGCCAAATGAACACCAAAAATTCTGAATTGTGGAGACCACACCCTCTATTCATTTCCCTGGAACCTCTCTCTCTTTCTGCAGCTTCCATTTTGACTGACATGGTGCAAAGAGGATTTTCTGACAGGCAAAAATATCCATGAAGAATAACATCAGGCAGGATGATATAGTCAGGTTGATGTGATAACATTACAGGTTGATGGGATAACTTTCTCCTTCGTGGAGCACAAGTTTTCCTTCTTCAAGGCAAAATGTTGCTGTCTGCTTCCTCTTTTATTATCGTTTCCACCTCTGGATTTACTACTTTTCAAAGTCACCTTCCCATTGCTTCCAGTAGATGGATAACAGAATAAGCATCTTGGTCTTGTAAAATCCCTTTGATTATTGATGAGGCAGTTATCAGGCCTGCTCCCACTTTATTGCATCAGAACTACTGTTCTTGGCATTAGAATCAAGAAGTTTGTTTTCTTGGTTGTGGACCTGAGAGACTGCCTCCTTGGTAGCAGATCAGTGTCATCTTCTCAAGTTGTGTTTCAGCCGGTTTCATTTGCTGAGGGTGCTTCATTCCGCAAGCTGAGAATTAGATTTAGTTTCTTCAATTGTGCTTTCTTTATGAAGTTTTCAATATCTTCCTACAGAAAAGCAAGGATTTCCTAGGCACCTTTTCAAGAAGCCATCTCCTGAAGTTGACCTTTTTTTTTTTTTTTTTACTAACTGTGCCCTTTCTTCAATTTACTTTTTCCTGGGAAGGTTGGGGTGGACAATTCTTGTATCAGCTGCAATCTTCAGCTTCCTTTGACCTCTTTCGTTCAAGCTTCAGACCTGGATATGGCACTGACGGTATTGAAAGAGGGAGTGGTAGTGTAGCACCTAAATCCTACCAAGCTCCAGCAAGGGAAGAGGCCATTATTAGAAGTTCAAAACATCAGCAAGGACCTAAAATGGCGAGTGAAGGAGGCAAGGCAGACAAATACAGAAGATTTAAGTAGTGCATAAATTGTAAGCTGGTTTCTGTTCTGGAGAGTAATGTGGTCTGGGCCATCTGTGGCACATCCAAAGTGAAATGGGGTGGGGTAACCAGCTCCCATCTCTAATTTCTATAGGACTAATTTTCAGGCAGTCTCTGAATTTGCATCTATAGTTTAGCATGTGCAAACCCACATATGCACATGCAATCAGGCAAAGTTAGATATCTAATGATCTGATTTGTGCAAGCAAATACCCAGCTATTAAAATCAAAGACATAATTTGGGAGTCTGTATTTGAAAATGTTGCCCTATGAACTGCAGTCTAAATGCAATCTTTATTTGGTGAGTTTGTTCACAGAAAGGATATGATAAATTGCTTGCTGGGTCAAATGCATCCTTGGTGAACCTCCTTTGAAAGCAGGGAAGAAATTGCCCCTACAACTTGTAATGTGAGACACAGTTCATGGGAATGTTTACTCTGTTTCTAGTCAGTTTGATATGTTTATTTAACAAAGGTATTTCTTTAGTATCACTATATATCTGTAGTATTCCTAGTTTGAAAATCATTGCTAGTTTGTTATGGAGCTCACTATGCAAGATTTATTTCTGCTGGTTTATTTTTTAATTCACTGAGCATTTTATTAAAGTAAGCCCTCAAGCTCTGCATAGTCTTGTGGCCAGTCATTTCTATGATATATTGTCAATGGAATGTTGTGGGCAATTCATTTTTTAATTAAATGTTTCCTTTTGTCCTGTAATTGGTGAGGCATTCGCCTGTTATTTCAGTGTCTTCAGTTGTACATTTTCCTCTATGTTTCCCATTTCTTGTTCTTGCACAGTGGCTTTTGTGAGCATAGGAGAGAACCATCATGAAATGCCAAGTTAAACGAGAGTGATAGGTTTGTTTATCTGGCCTTGTCTTGTTTTTCTTAAAGTCTGAGTCACACAGCTGTTGAACGGGCTCCTATTGGGTTATTATGGAAATATATCTCAGATATCAAGGTCATAGCTTTCACTTTGGGTTTTGTTTATCATATTTGGTGTAGATGCTGACTGGTGTAAATCTACATAGCCACTGGAAAAAAAAATTTATAAAGGAGCTATACTAATTTACACCAGCTGAAGATCTGGCCTCTTGAGTATACATTAAGCATTTATTTCTTTCAGTCTTCTCTTTCAGTTACCTATTCCCACATTCTATCCAATGTATCCATTTCATTGTCCTCTTCACATTCAGAACTACAGCAAGGATTATTATTTAGCCAGACTGTATTCAGAAGAGACCATGGTTTGTGTGGTCCAAAAATCTTCCTTCTTAGGACTACATTTGTACTAGTCTCTACAGGCTATCAACTTGTGGTTTTGTTTGCTGAAAAAGTAGCTTGGAATCTCAGAAATATTTTTGAAGGTTTTTGTTAGTTTTCATAAGTTTCTGCAAATGCTTACACTATTTCCTGCAAGTCTCTGCTAATGTTCACTGTGTGCTATGGGATATTCAGAACTGAAGGAGCAGACTGAAAAATCCTTCCATGTCTGCCCCTTTCTGTCCAGAATAGTTTATTCTAGCCAAAACCTTTACTCCTTTATTGTTTCATAAAACTCCTTGAACATACATTTTAGAAGGTAAAAACTGCTTAGTGGTTACATCACAGATGTGGGAGTCAGAAGATTCATTGACTTCAAGGCCAGAAGCAGAAGGGACCATTATGATCATCTACTTTCACCTCTTGCATTACACAGACCATAGAACCTCATCCTGTAATTTCTGCATCAACCCTTTAACTTCTGGTTTGGCTATAGCATATCTTTTGGAAAGATATCCAGTCTTGATTTAAAGACTTCAAGTGATGGAAAATTCACCACAGCTCGAGGTAGCTTCTATTAGGAGATGTGTCACTATCCTGCTGTATGACTTTTGCAAGTCATTAAGCCATCTGCCTTAAGTTCCCTACATGTAAAACGTGGATAAGTGTAGTTTATGGTCCCTCCTTAGAGCACAAATGTTATTAAAATCCATCTGATAACAAAATGTGCTTTAATTATTATCTGATTCTGGCACTTATTCATCCAGGGAAAAGCAGTTCTCCAACTGGGCTATCCAGAGCAGACCAAAACCAACAGTAACTTCCATATTTAGTGTTAATCGTAGCATGCAGAATAAAGGATAATACAAATACAGGGAGGAAAACTGCTTTCCCTCAACGGCAAATAATATCATAAACTGGTTATAATTTATAAAATCTCCAACTGTAGATATCACTAAAATACTGATACGGTAGTGTTGTGACATGTTAGTCATTAATGTTTGTACAAGTGCTTTGACAGCCTCAAATGGAAGGTGCTCCGCAACTGAAAAGTGTGAATATGATCATATTTGGCAAATGAGTGCATATATTTATTATTCACTGCAAAAAGAAAGGCTGCTTAAATTCCTTGAGAGCCAGTACTTCTTTCTTAAGCTTAAATACTTTTCTGTTAATTTAGCCTTTGAAACATCTATTCTTTCTGATTTCTTCAGAATCTTGTTTATTGAGGCCTCTCTTGTCTTAATTCAGTATACAGATGGTAAAAAACCATATCACTTATGGGATTGAAGCTGAACAAGACGTTTTCTTACCAGACTTTACTTCTACACAAACTTACATCACACCTTCCCCACAACAGCCAGCTGCCTTCACTCTCTAAGGACACACATGGCTTGGAGAGCCTGGTTTCTGCTTTCAGGATGCAGTATAACACTACTGTAATTCTCATCTTTTCTCTGACTTCTGTGTTTATATGCTTCTAGACTCAGAACTGCACAGAAATTCACATGACAGTAGACGGGACATAGGGCATCTGGGATTCTCTTCTATGGACTTCCTGTGAGTCCTTGGACAAGTCACATAACGTCTTTGTTCCTCAGCTCTCTCATATATTAGATAGCATAATAATATTTACCTGCATCACCAGCGTGTTGGAATTAACTACTATTTGTAAAACATTTCAAGACAAAGGGTTTCCTTGTGGTTAGGGCACTCGACTGGGACTTAGAAGTCCTGGTTTCAGTTCTTAGCGCTGCCTCAGACTTCCTGTGTGAAGTTGAGCAGGTCATTTACTGTCTGTGCCTCAGTCCCCCATCTGTAAAATGGAGCGAATGATATTTATTCCTGTTTTATAGATGTGGAAAACTGATGCCCAGAGAAGCTGACTGACTTGCCTAACGCTACACACAAGGAGCCTTTTTCAGAGCTTGGATCAGAAGTGAAGAGTTCTGAGCCCCCAACCCCATGCTTAGTTCACTGATCTTCATAATGCATCAAAGAAACCCTAAAACCTGCAAGCAATTTACAAGCTGAGTATATATTTGATATTAAATTCTACCTACAGCTCGAAGTTGGAGGCAAGGTGCAGCCACCCTGCCCCAGAGAGGCTCTTGAAGGAACTGTGCTTGTTTAGCTAAGGCACAATCCCTTCCATGCAGGGGAAAGGTGAAAACTATATAATCTTCCTTGCTCACCCAGATGCTTCAACTGTTACCCCTCCCTTCCAGTTTCCCCTTCAAGCAATCTGCATCCCCTGATCTGTTTCTGGCCTTGCATGGGAACCACAAAGAATATAAGAGGACTTCTTGGGCAGCAATCTGGCTCTACATGTGACGTTTGTATATATAAGGCTTTGTAAAATAGAGCACTGATCGCCTTCTTAGCACATGCGCAACATACCTCAGGTAGCACGTGACCAGGATTCAGCACCAAATTTGATCTGATAACACAGGCATTTTGTATTAGAGTTTGTCATATTTGACACACTTGTAGCTTTAAGACAGTAACTTCTTGCTGTGAGTATGGGAGTGCTTTCTGGATCAGCAACTTCAAGGCTGCAGTAGAATTCAGTCAAACTCTGGCAAGTACAGCCTCAGAAAAAACATTGCGCTATTGACTCCTCTCTTTAAGTTTCTACTTTAAGTAGTTCTGAATGTTAGTAGGTCTCTCTTGCAGTGTTGCTGCTGCTGCTGCTGCTGCCATAGAAACTCATGGATATTTATCTTTGGTTTTGACATATTTGTAGTTACAGGATCATTTGTTGCAGCTGCATTCTGAGAAGGGTCTGGGTTGAGGTACATTCTCAGTTAATAATATGTCAGGTTAGAAAAAAATCAATGTCATTTTCTAGATCTTCCCACAGCTGCTGATGGTCAAAGTCAGATGTGTGAATGCTGAAAGTCAGTTTGAAAGCTGTCTGTGCTGAAGCCTGACCAGTGCCTAAAGACTTATGTGCTTAAGCGCGAAAGGCCTGGAGTGCAGCTGCTGCCACCTCTTGTTGACCCAGCTGTCCTTGGGGATCCCAGCTGACTGACAATAATCTTGGGAGTCAGTTAGTAGCCTTTGAAGTCTGGGCTCAAGATCCCTAGACCTTGAGCCCAGACTTCAAAGGTTGTTGGCCAGCTTCCCTGATTATCTGAACATCTGATTATCCTGGGGTTTCTCATGATTTTTCGATAATCAGGGTTCTACGGAATTGTTTTCCTTAATTTTGAATAAGATTTGTGACATAACTCAAATGTAAGGTCAAATTCTGCTCCCAGTTACACCCATGTAACTCCACAATAATTTCCCTGAGGTCAATAGAGTTACTCTGGATTTTCATGGTATAACTGAGAGCAGATCTACCTAGTCCATCAATTTGCTTTCAAACGGCATGAAAACGTAGGATAGATTGATTAATTCCTATGTGAATAACTCCAAAAACATAAATTGTCCATGGTTCTATGTCAGCTTTTGCTCCACCCTTTTGCACTGGTTTGGGTTGTTGGATTGTGCCCGATGTAACTCAGAGAAGTACATATCCTTGGCTTCAGTTCATTTGCGCACTTAACTGAACCCAATTGGTTAAAAGGGCCAGTTCCTATAGTGTCATCACGTAATCAACTATAACTTTCTGGTGAGGCTGCATTTGTGAAATAGGAACATTTTCTCCAGAGGGCAGCTGCCATATAAGAAGGCTCTCACTTCAGGTGTTTGGTTGCACAAGGCCTCTCTTATTCCCTTCGTTATCACGGAGATTCAATCGCTCTTTCCCATTATACATGTTAATTAAAAAAAACAACCAACAAGTTGTGTAGTCACAGAAATAAAAAGAATCTTCACTGTGGCCAAGGGAATGAGGCCAGAGGCAATGTGCTTTCAAACATATGAAGGACTACAAAATATTATTTAATATTTATATTGCAATAGCACCCTAAGGCCCTAATCGGAAACAAGGCCCCATTGTGGCAGGTACTGTTCAAACACAGATGGAGAAACAATCCACACCCCAAAGCATTTGAAATCTAAGAAGAATAGTTGAAGGATGCAATAGTTTTCCTACATTTTAGAGGGTGAAAAAAAGTACTTTTACTGTAACAATATGCTCTTCAGGACAGAGGTTGTATCTTCATGTGTATTAATTCATTTCTTCTAGGATATAATTATTAAAGAAGAGAATGCAATTTCTCATTATAAAACATGCTTAGGTATCATCTACACATGGAGCTGGGGATGTGATTCCCAGCTCACATAGAGACTCATGCTGGCTCCAATCATGCTAGCATTCTACAGAGAGTAGCCACGGAAGCACTGGCAGCTGCGAGGGGTGGCACTGGCCAGCCTCCCTGAATACAAAGATGCTTAGGCCCTGTGGGTATCTATACAGGGCGGCTAGCCTGTGCCACTGCTCACCGCTGCCCATACGACAATGGCTACACTATTATTTGAGGGTGCTAGCACGATCAGAGCTAGCATGAGTAGGTCTATTTAAGCTAGAAATTACATCCCTAACTCAAAGTGTAGGCATAGCCCGAGTTTCAAAACTGCAGCAGGAGAGGCATTGGAGCTTTCCTCGAAGCTGCTACATCCCTTCCTGTGGGGACAGACTTAGAATCATAGAATATCAGGGTTGGAAGGGACCTCAGGAGGTCATCTAGTCCAACCCCCTGCTCAAAGCAGGACCAATCCCCCATTAAATCATCCCAGCCAGGGCTTTATCAAGCCTGACCTTAAAAACTTCTAAGGAAGGAGATTCTACCACCTCCCTAGGTAACACATTCCAGTGTTTCACCACCCTCCTAGTGAAAAAGTTTTTCCTAATATCCAACCTAAACCTCCCCCACTGTAACTTGAGACCATTACTCCTTGTTCTGTCATCTTCTACCACTGAGAATAGTCTAGAACCATCCTCTTTGGAACCACCTCTCAGGTAGTTGAAAGCAGCTATCAAATCCCCCTTCATTCTCTTCTTCTGCAGACTAAACAATCCCAGTTCCCTCAGCCTCTCCTCATAAGTCATGTGTTCCAGACCCCAATCGTTTTTGTTGCCCTTCACTGGACTCTCTCCAATTTTTCCACATCCTTCTTGTAGTGTGGGGCCCAAAACTGGACACAGTACTCCATATGAGGCCTCACCAATGTCGAATAGAGGGGAACGATCACATCCCTCGATCTGCTAGCTATGCCCCTACTTATACATCCCAAAATGCCATTGGCCTTCTTGGCAACAAGGGCACACTGTTGACTCATATCCAGCTTCTCGTCCACTGTCACCCCTAGGTCCTTTTCCGCAGAACTGCTGCCTAGCCATTCGGTCCCTAGTCTGTAGCGGTGCATTGGGTTCTTCCGTCCTAAGTGCAGGACCCTGCACTTATCCTTATTGAACCTCATCAGATTTCTTTTGGCCCAATCCCCCAATTTGTCTAGGTCCCTCTGTATCCTATCTCTGCCCTCCAGCGTATCTACCACTCCTCCGAGTTTAGTATCATCCGCAAATTTGCTGAGAGTGCAATCCACACCATCCTCCAGATCATTTATGAAGATATTGAACAAAACCGGCCCCAGGACCGATTCTTGGGGCACTCCACTTGATACCGGCTGCCAACTAGACATGGAGCCATTGATCACTACCCGTTGAGCCCGACAATCTAGCCAACTTTCTACCCACTATATAGTGCATTCAGCCAGCCCATACGTCTTTAACTTGCTGACAAGAATACTGTGGGAGACTGTGTCAAAAGCTTTGCTAAAGTCAAGAAACAATACATCCGCTGCTTTCCCTTCATCCACAGAACCAGTAATCTCATCATAGAAGGCGATTAGATTAGTCAGGCATGACCTTCCCTTGGTGAATCCATGCTGACTGTTCCTGATCACTTTCCTCTCGTCTAAGTGCTTCAGGATAGATTCCTTGAGGACCTGCTCCATGATTTTTCCAGGGACTGAGGTGAGGCTGACTGGCCTGTAGTTCCCAGGATCCTCCTCCTTCCATTTTTTAAAGATTGGCACTACATTAGCCTTTTTCCAGTCATCCGGGACTTCCCCCGTTCGCCACGAGTTTTCAAAGATAATGGCCAATGGCACTGCAATCACAGCCGCCAATTCCTTTAGCACTCTTGGATGCAACGCATCCAGCCCCACAGACTTGTGCACGTTCAGCTTTTCTAAATAGTCCCTAACCACCTCTTTCTCCAGAGGGCTGGCCACCTACTCCCCATGCTGTGTTGCCCAGCGCAGCACTCTGGGAGCTGACCTTGTTCGTGAAGACAGAGGCAAAAAAAGCATTGAGTACATTAGCTTTTTCCACATCCTCTGTCACTAGGTTGCCTCCCTCATTCAGTAAGGGGCCCACACTTTCCTTGGCTTTCTTCTTGTTGCCAACATACCTGAAGAAACCCTTCTTGTTACTCTTAACATCTCTTGCTAGCTGCAGCTCCAGGTGTGATTTGGCCCTCCTGATTTCATTCCTACATGCCCGAGCAATATTTTTATACTCTTCCCTGGTCATTTGTCCAATCTTCCACTTCTTGTAAGCTTCTTTTTTATGTTTAAGATCCGCGAGGATTTCACCGTTAAGCCAAGCTGGTCGCCTGCCATATTTACTATTCTTTCAATACATCGGGATGGTTTGTCCTTGTAACCTCAATAGGGATTCCTTGAAATACAGCCAGCTCTCCTGGACTCCTTTCCCCCTCATGTTATTCCCCCAGGGGATCCTACCCATCAGTTCCCTGAGGGAGTCGAAGTCTGCTTTCCTCAAGTCCAGGGTCCGTATTCTGCTGCTTACCTTTCTTCCCTGTGTCAGGATCCTGAACTTGACCAACTCATGGCCTCCCAGATTCCCATCCACTTTAGCTTCCCACTTCCCACTTCAAGACCCACAATCTCTTAAAAATCTGTGACTGGGTTCTACTTTTTTTTTTTTTTTATGAGCATAACAGTAAGAGAGGATGATGTTGCTCACAAATTTGATAGATTTGTTTTTCATTAAGCTCTGCTTAACTGAGGAAGGGTGATGTTTCAGGGTAAACCAGCAACAAGTCCCTTATTTAAACATATGAAATTCTAAGTAGAATTTAACAGATGACAGAGATGCCTCAATCATCCTCTGACTTTACTCCAAACATCAATAGGATTGTCTCACTTAATTCTCCATTGTAGGGTGAAATGCCTTATGCAAACACTAATTATTACTTATTATTACTGCACCATCAAGCCTGAGTAAATGGGCATGGAGGGCCTGTGGGCTACTGCAGTGGTTGACAGGAGCAGCCCCAGTATACCCTGTCTCAGGGCTACATTAGGCCCTTCAGTTTTTCTGTATGTCCCTACTCCTCCCACACCCTGAGCTGAGTTTGGCTAATGGGTCTGCATAGTCATATATCCACCGGATATAGCCCTTTCCCCTCCCAAACCCGTCCTTGCCTTACCACAAACCCTGTCTCTCCCCAGATTACAAGCAGTGGGAAACTAATTATAGAGTTCCTGCAGCGTAGAAACCACCATTCTTTAACTGTGTTCAGCACCTTCCATGCCTGCCAGGGATGGGCACTATTTGCCCCACAGGTAAAATCTCTCCAAGTACTGAGTTTTTGTTTGTTTGATTTGTTTTTAACAGATTCACAGTTTTTATAGTGCTAAATTCTATATCTGGACATTTTGGGTATTCTGGTAGATAGCTTCAGTAAGACTCTTCCCCTTTACAGCAATATATTCCATATATAGAAACACGCTAACCATGTTGATTGGGGATTCCTTCCATTTTGGCTATGCCTTAAGAAATCAGGATATTGCTCTGAACCTCCTGAATCTATAAAATTGGTGTAGAAGTCTTTCTTGTCACATTTTGGATTCTGCTTCTAATCATGGCTGGACCCCAGAAGTGTAGAGGCATAAAAATGAAACATATTGGTGTGAAAGGAACATTAAAAAATGTTCTAACCTCCCCGGATGATCTGTTCTGGATCCATTCAAGTTTTAGATTTAGGATTAGATGGGGCTTGTGTGTTGCACTCCCTCACTACCTTTAGAGAACAGGGCCCATTGCACTCAAATCCAGCACACATGAATGTTCTAAGGGGGCTGGACACAGAAAGCAGCTGGACACAACAGGCATTTCTGAGTCTGGCTACAGAAAAATGGAAGGATACCGACTCCCATTCCTCAGGGCCAGTCTTCACTACAAATTTCTGTTGTGGCTGCTCATGATCCTAGAGGACTGACTGAGGTAGCATGATGCTGATCACTATTTTGTGATCAGGGTAGATCAGGACAAGTTGTGTCCAGCATTAGGCCTGCTCATTGTGATTAAAGTCTGTTAGGACCAGGACCAGCTCTGTGTTAGTTAACTCAAATCTTCAGTATGATTCAGCAATGGTATTGAAGACAACCCCCAAAAGAACAAGTGGGAAAGTAGGACTGGCCAGCTACCCACCTTAAGAGAAAAAAGAAAGGAAGATGCAAGCTTCTTACATGGGCCTTATGAGAATACCCAGTGCTGGAGAAGCTATCACAATACTTGGCCTTTCTCAGAAGGTTTGTCCACAGATAAAAAGTGTGTGAGGGAGGCAAGGTGTAGGAGCAGTTTTGAGACCTTACCATCTGCCACTATGAGTGGAAAGAGCCGTTTATCTAGATTTTACCAAACACCACCACCACCAAAACTGTAAAGTTCAGTTTAGGTTCTGTTTTTTATGCCACCGTTAGTGAGGTTATATTTTCCTCAAATATTTCATCTATCTCCTGTGTTACTCTAACCTGTATGCCATTTCAATCACACTTTGTATTAAGGGTATATTTAATAAGCAGTTACAAAGGTTAATGATAATAGATGTTACAAGTATAGAGCAAATTGAGTAGTATGTATTACAAATAGCGATAAACATAAGTAGAAGGTGTGGTAGATGGCTATATGCCATGATTAATAAGCAACCTAGTGAACTATTACACTCTATAGCAATTGATTAAACCATTAAACCATTATTGATTTATTAAGCCTTTCTAAAAATTATACTTCAATATAAATTTGACTTACTTTTTTTACTGATTAATGGATCTATTCAGCACCAGTGGCTATAGCAGCTAGATGATTATTTACAAAATTGGGGATGTGAGGAAGGAAAAGATCCATTACACAAACTGACTGTGATGGAGAATATTAAAGAACAAGCACTTTGAGATACTCACAGGGAAGCTGCCATAAAAGCCCAAAGCATTTACTTATTATTTTCTTCTCATCGGCAGGGAATGAAAAAGGCAAAAGCTAAAACAGAAAAATAAAAAAGGAGACAAAAAGCTAATCCCAGTGAAAATGTCTGCAGCTCATTAGACCTGGGTGCTGGTGAACTGCCAAGGGGAGCAAATTCCTGAGATGGGAGGCCTTCAAATATGAAAACTCTACACTCTACCCTGGAGGCTTTACCTCAGGAGCAGACTGCTGATTTGAGTATGGGGTAAGAGGTTTTACCTTAGATAACACATCCCAGACACTACAATTTAAAGATAATCATCAACAGCTTGAGCTGAACCTGCATATGAACAGGAAACCAGTGCAGAGCCTAGAGCACAAGCATTATCTACTCACAGAAGAGGTAGATTGTTCTGCAATAGTTGCACCTTCCAAGTAGATTAACTTTAATCAGAGTGTAGCCTGGACATGACAGGCATGGATGACCAATCATAAATTCTGCATTATGAAGGCATGATCACAGTAGCTGAAGGTAAAAGACATCATCACTTACTGCTACTTCTTGAAATTCCAAGAGAAGGGACTGATTGAAAAGAAACTAATTTTTCACCACAAAGTTTTGCAGCAATGTGCTCACAGCATAAGAAAGCTTAGAACTCCTGAGGTTAGCATGCACTCGCTTATGCTAATGTCTTTTTGGCTATGTCATCATAAACACTTGAATTCATTTCTTGTCCAAGATCACTGGGAGTTTCCCAGGCTCCCGGAAAACTGTGCTTCTTTAAGGGTCATATCTTATGAGAAAGGCTGTGCTTCTTTTGGCCAAAGATCCTGAATGGAGTAGGTTTCGGCCACACTTCCTCTTCATTATTACTTATTAGAGTTCATAGGTTGGTTTGTTACTATGGGATAGGCTGACTGTGTGACATTCCCAAACCACAGTCCAGATGCACCTCAGATGTAATTTAAAAAAATTACTATGACTATACAGAGAAAGAAAAGGAGTACTTGCGGCACCTTAGAGACTAACCAATTGATTTGAGCATAAGCTTTCATGAACTACAGCTCACTTCATTGGATGCATTCAGTGGAAAATACAGTGAGGAGATTTATATACACACAGAACATGAAAAAAATGTTTGTTTATCATGCACACTGTAAGGAGAGTGATCACTTAAGATGAGCTATTACGAGCAGGAGAGTGGGGGTGGGGGGAAGAGAAAACCTTTTGTAGTGATAATCAAGGTGGGCCATTTCCAGCAGTTAACAAGAAGTCTGAGGAACAGTGTGTGGGGGGGAAATAAACAAGGGGAAATAGTTTTACTTTGTGTAATGACATGAATAGGTCAGAATATGAACAAGAGGCTGCTCGGCAGCTCTCCAACACCACTTTCTACAAGCCATTACCCTCTGATCCCACTGAGGGTTACCAAAAGAAACTACAGCATTTGCTCAAGAAACTCCCTGAAAAAGCACAAGAACAAATCCGCACAGACACACCCCTGGAACCCCGACCTGGGGTTTTCTATCTGCTACCTAAATTCCATAAACCTGGAAATCCTAGACGCCCCATCATCTCCGGCATTGGCACCCTGACAGCAGGATTATCTGGCTATGTAGACTCCCTCCTCAGGCCCTATGCTACCAGCACTCCCAGCTATCTTCGAGAAACCACTGACTTCCTGAGGAAACTACAATCCATCGGTGATCTTCCTGAAAACACCATCCTGGCCACTATGGATGTAGAAGCCCTCTACACCAACATTCCACACAAAGAAGGACTACAAGCCGTCAGGAACACTATCCCTGATAATGTCACGGCAAACCTGGTGGCTGAACTTTGTGACTTTGTCCTCACCCATAACTATTTTACATTTGGGGACAATGTATACCTTCAAATCAGCGGCACTGCTATGGGTACCCGCATGGCCCCACAGTATGCCAACATTTTTATGGCTGACTTAGAACAACGCTTCCTCATCTCTCGTCCCCTAATGCCCCTACTCTACTCGCACAACATTGATGACATCTTCATCATCTGGACCCATGGAAAAGAAGCCCTTGAGGAATTCCACCATGATTTCAACAATTTGCATCCCACCATCAACCTCAGCCTGGACCAGTCCACACTTCCTGGACACTGCAGTGCTAATAAGCGATGGTCACATAAACATCACCCTATACCGGAAACCTACTGACCACTATTCCTACCTACATGCCTCCAGCTTTCACCCAGACCATACCACACGATCCATTGTCTACAGCCAAGCTCTACGATACAACCGCATTTGCTCCAACCCCTCAGACAGAGACAAACACCTACAAGATCTCTATCAAGCATTCTTACAACTACAATACCCACCTGCTGAAGTGAAGAAACAGATTGACAGGGCCAGAAGAGTACCCAGAAGTCACCTACTACAGGACAGGCCCAACAAAGAAAATAACAGAACGCCACTAGCCGTCACCTTCAGCCCCCAACTAAAATCTCTCCAACGCATCATCAAGGATCTACAACCTATCCTGAAGGACGACCCATCGCTCTCACAAATCTTGGGAGACAGGCCAGTCCTTGGCCTACAGACAGCCCCCCAACCTGAAGCAAATACTCACCAGCAACCACACACCACACAACAGAACCACTAACCCAGGAACCTATCCTTGCAACAAAGCCCGTTGCCAATGGTGTCCACATATCTATTCAGGGGACACCATCATAGGGCCTAATCACGTCAGCCACACTATCAGAGGCTCGTTCACCTGCACATCTACCAATGTGATATATGCCATCATGTGCCAGCAATGCCCCTCTGCCATGTACATTGGGCAAACTGGACAGTCTCTACATAAAAGAATAAATGGACACAAATCAGATGTCAAGAATTATAACATTCATAAACCAGTCGGAGAACACTTCAATCTCTCTGGTCACTCGATTTCTGACCTAAAAGTGGCAATTCTTCAACAGAAAAACTTCAAAAACAGACTCCAACGAGAGACTGCTGAATTGGAATTAATTTGCACATTGGATACAATTAACTTAGGCTTGAATAGAGACTGGGAGTGGTTGAGTCATTACACAAAGTAAAACTATTTCCCCTTGTTTATTCCCTCCCCCCCCGTTCCTCAGACGTTCTTGTTAACTGCTGGAAATGGCCCACCTTGATTATCACTACCAAGGGTTTTCTTCCCCTCCACTACCCCCCCACTCTCCTGCTAGTAATAGCTCATCTTAAGTGATCACTCTCCTTACAGTGTGCATGATAAACACCCATTTTTTCATGTTCTGTGTGTATATAAATCTCCTCACTGTATTTTCCACTGAATGCATCCGATGAAGTGAGCTGTAGCTCACGAAAGCTTATGCTCAAATAAATTGGTTAGTCTCTAAGGTGCCACAAGTACTCCTTTTCTTTTTTGCGAATACAGACTAACACGGCTGCTACTCTGAAACCTATACAGAGAAAATCATATTAACTAAAAGAAACAGAATTCACAAATTATCTAGTCTTAAACTCAGTAAAAGCTAATCTAGATACAATTTGTGTGTTTAGAATTTAAATCAGTCACATGTCCTCCAAGCTGCTAAGGCAGGTTCTAGTTGTAACAGGTATGAATGAACTCCCAACTCTACCCATTCTTCCAACTGCTTTCCCCTTGCCAACAAGCATCACTGCTTTCTTATCTATGCTGAGTCAGACACCTCACACTCATCTAAATCCTTATCTTTGTTAGACACCACAGACAAAATTCAGCCCTAGTATAGGTGGGTACAATTCAATATAGTACTAGATCAGAATTTGACCCTGGGAGAATGAGACGGTAGCATCTGGGACTGATGAAAAGATTTAGAGCCGAGTGTCATCATCAAATTAATGATAATACAGTCTAAAGGCATGTCTACCCTGCCATGCAGTTCAGACTACAGGATGTGAATAATACTGGGCACCAAAGTGCTGCATTGCAACTCCCCCGTGTGGATGCTGAAAGTCTAAACTAAAAGGTTCCTACTTTCCATTAAATGTAATGCTATTTGAAGAGGACTATGTTAATATGAATGTTTTTTCTACTGGTCACTTACACTGCGTTTAAAACAAAATATAGCTCAAGCTACATCTTAAAGCATGAGTGGCAAACCAAAAATATTGTGAAAGAGCTGTAAAATCAAGGAGAAAATTAGTATCTGACTTAGGGCCTGATCCAAAGCCCATTAGAGTAAATGGAAAGATTCCCACTATTTTCAGTGAACTTTGCTTCAGACCCGTAGTCACCTAGGTATCTGGTTCAGAATACTTATGCTTCCATGAAGCACAGATTCAAATTCCAGCAAGGTCACCATAGTCCTTCATACTAGTGATCTAGATAAACTGAGAATTGTGCAGTTTACTATGGATATGCATCTTGTACATTATCCCTTGAAAATGATGTCTTGTCTGTGCAAGGAGTGTGGATTGTACATAATAGTAGATATGACACCTCCCTCTGCTTTGCACAAAATGCCAACCAACAGTAGGATGACAGGCAGTACCATACATTGAATAAAAGTGTTCCATAAATAAATGATTATTTTTGCAAGCAACTGACATGTATTGAGCTTTGAAATTGTTATGCCTTATGTGCACCATACCTTTAAACTTCTGAGAAAACTGCAGTTATCTTTTTAAGAACTCTGCTGTCTGTAAACACCTATTTTGAGAGATCAAACTGTTGCAGCCTATTCATAAGAGACAGCTGCACTGTCATCTCATACAGAAACTTAACTTTTATTCTTTCTTGATGTTGTCTTCCAATCTAAAGAAACTTATTTTAAATTAAGGAAGTATATGGGTGCTCTATCTGTATGGAAAACATAACACCAATCAACTGATTGCAGAGGAATTCGTGGGTAAGGAAATCTCTGTGCTTTGTCTATTACAATAAATCTAAACCGAGGTAAGTATATATGGCCAAAAATCAAATGATTATAGATGTGTTCTTCACAAAAAATTGAGAGACAGACAAAAACATAACTATGCTAACCACCGTATGTTCATGGAGGGATGCCTAGCGCACCCTGTCAGGGCTTCACCACAGTATTTCTCTCAGAGAGCTATGATACAAATTAAAATCCATCCACAGATTTCATGGTTCCTTTCTGTGCCCTGTAATTGCAGCCTTGGGATCACAAGACTCATGGCAGAGGCAGCAGCAAACACTTTAGTTAATCAGAGAACATGTAGACAACAGTGAAGTGTTCTTTGATTTATTCTGTCTAAAGTTTTTCAAATAAAACCACTTTAAGCTGGTAACCAGTCACTGCTGGATGATGTGCTTTCCAGTAAAAGTGTGTCCTCACTCTAGTCAAAACTATTAAAGAAAACCCTACAGTGGTTTCAATTTAAAGTCTATCATTTTAAACACAAGCACAGATCCATTTTTACAATTTAGAACTGTTGAGTTTTTCAAGACACACCAAGGACCTAAGCACCAGGAGGGGCTTCCCTATATGTTATTGCCATCTAGTGGATGTACTCTTCAGAGCTTGGCTGTAGCACCACACAACTAGAGAATCAAGATCTGGTATTTTTGTTTTATCTTATCAAGCTGATAAAGATATATTACTGTACAGAGCTCTTTCTAGCCTTGTAATTTGTTTAATAGGGCATGATTAGTCATAGAGCAGATATATCACGGTGATCATATATTTACTTGAAGTGACTGTAATATCTAATTCTGCAATCATCCAGAGCACAAGGGAAAAGTTTTCTGTGAGATATTTTTCTGTAGAAAGTTGAAAGTTATGTTTGTTATAAAATCAGACATATTAATCATAAGTAATGGTCGAACACTGCATTATTTACCTGACATAGTTGCACCAAATAAGTTTCAATGGGTTATCCAAACAGACATTTTTGTCACTTACTGTTTCTTCCAGTTGCACTGACAATGGTAAGCTTTCTGGAGTGAAGGCTAGAAAATGTTAGCATAAGAATCCTAATTTGAGAAATTTAGAAGGCAAGTAGTGTCGCAAAACAGCTGAATGAGTCAGGATTTGTGAAGGAGCAATTATATTAACAGCAGCAATATACATGAAAGATAGAGTTTGGGGAAAGGAGTCAAATAAGTGAAAGGGGCCGATAACATAATGGAGCAGGGTAAAAGAAATAACCACAGCCTAATACCAAAGCACTGATTTCTATCTTCATTTCTTTTATGCTCTGCGCTTCTGGGAGGTATTTCACAGTCCAGTATATAGCTGAAGGTAATTTACAAGCCTGTGGGTGAGGGCCAAAAATCAAGTAAACCTATGTAAGACAGTGTTCATACCAGAGAACCTCATAAAGGTATATCAGAAAAAGTTACTCCACACATTGCAGAGGAGGTTATAGAAGTCAAATACATATACATAACGGGTCTTTAAGCAATAATTATAATATGCCCCTGAATATCAACAGCTAGATGCAGACATCATTTCTTAAAATTCTGTCAATGGGATCTTTATTAGCCTGCAGGCCCCTACTAAGATCCACCCCAGTGTCAACAACTCAGTGCATCAATATTGGGGAGTAACCCACCTCACCATAGTCATCCATTCAGACATCTGGCTAAGCAATACTGAGTTAGCAAATGTCTCTAGGAGATACTTAACCTTCTGTCTCCACTTCGGGCCAAAACTAACTTTTCGACTTGCAGGGAGGCAGAAAAAGGCTGCCCTCCCCTTCAAGAGAATTTCACATGAAGTAAGTCTCTGACTATTAACTTTGTTCAGTTTAATACTGGTTGCTTCCTTTGCCTTTTATTGCGGTCTTCAGTATGGCAGTGATATATTGGTCTGCATGGCTTGGACACTTAGAGCATTCTGATCATCTTGCTCAGGAGAAGGCAAGTGGACTTTAGATAAATTAGTTGCATATTGAAAACCTAACAATACATCTTATACCTAATATTAATTTGATTCCCATCCTTGAAATAGATGTTTTCTACTCAGACTCAAAAACCTGCCCCACAAAACTAAGGGACTGGCAATAGAGTATTCATGGTTATCATAGTATACCTACTTTCTTCAGTTAATGCACTTTCAACGCAAGTCCACTTAACTCCTCGTAATGTTGTTTTGAGTATACATTAGAAAATGGGAAGTCATATACTGAAATATACACAAGTCCAAATCTTGCTCACCTTAAGTCATTGGAGTAGGGCCATGAAAGTAAAAGGGTTGTTTCATACTATCAGCCATTAAGTAGAAGTTTCTATTGATACCATTAGGATCTTTATTAACCTGCAGGACCCTTCTTCAAGATTCACCCCAGTAGCAAGGATTCAGATAATCAATACTGGGAAGTAACACCTCCCACTGTAGTTATCCATTTGAGATAACAGACTAAGCAAATCTGAGAGATACATTGCCCTCACTCTAGTTCCAGAAATATTAGGAGAGATTTCTATTTAAAAATTGATAGCATAATCTGTCCCACTTAGACTAATTGTTTGAGTAAGATAAGCAGGAATTGACCCAGAGGCTACAATTTTCCTTTTTTTAAATCTAATTTTTTATTATTTTCATTCTTAAATGTTAGTCAAAGTTTTCCTACATTGTTTAGATCCAAACATGTTAAATAGAAAGTAACACTTAATATTTAAATGCAGCAGCATAGAGTAGCTACATGCATTCAACCCACTGTAGCATTTTCCAATGAACTACCACTTCTTGTTTTGCCCAGGCCACCATTTCCCCCGCAAAGCCCATTAGGAGCCAGATAAAGATTTCAAAGATGGGGACTAATGAACTTTAAATGAAGACCTCCCAGCTGTCACTTGGCAGTTTGATTGCATAATGACAACTCTTGCATGACTTGTTCACATAAAAATTTCATGGAACTATATAACTCCTTTAAATTAACTTTAGATACAAAAGAGTCAAAGTATTTTAGTTTTAAGTTTTTTCCATTTTTTTTGCTTTGTTTTGTGCACTTATTTGCATGCATGATTTTATTAGGGTTTTCATGATGTTTCCTTAAGGTATAATGTTATACTGTATAATAATCAGTCTTACCTTTCTTCCCTCTGAAAAGTGAGAGTTCACTTTGAAAGCAGAGATTTATACTGCAGAGTCTTCATTTAAACCTTATGTAAAGAAATAAAATCTTTATGTCCACACATATTTGAGCTCCTACCTTCATACATTTATAGTGTGTTACATTTCCCAGCTTTCCCATATTTAATGTTTTACAGCCTGTTATCCAGATTCTGGTAGTAAAAAATTGGAAGGCAGGACTAAAACAGAAAGCAGGGCTACAGCTCTATGTTTTAATTAGAAGTGGACCAGGATAGAACTCGCCAACCTGTTTAGTTACACAAGGGTACCACTAACATTCCCACAGGAAAATGAGTAATCTGACCCATCACTTCCACCAAAATGTATGGTTTAGTGGGGTTTAAACCCGAAGAACTTACCCTAAAAAATGAATCCCTATGGATTGGCAAAGTATTGTTTCATTGGTATTCAGCAACATTGTCATAGCAAGAAGAGGAATAAAGAAATGGAGCCATAAGCAGGGCACATAAAAGGAAAGCCATGAAAACTAAAAAGAACTCCTGCATTTTATGTATACCACATTATTACCACCATAGTCCTGTTAAAGTCAAGTGACATGTGGCATGTTCGACAGGTGGCGGCAGAAACATATACACATCTAAACAGCTGCACAGGTCTGACAATTGGTGTTTCAGCTTGTATCTGAAGGGAGTTGGGAGGGGATTGTTCACAAAAAGCAGGAGTTGTCAAAGAACTTATTAGCAACATCATGCCACTCATGGTCACTTAACAGGATGTAGGTGGTATGACCCAGTGGTTGGAACAAGAGTTAGGTATAATGGCTGGAGCAGTGCCAGGCAGCAGAACCAGGGCTGCGGACAGGAAACAAAATCAGTGGTCACAGCCAGAAGTCAGAACAGAGCCAGAGTCATGGTTAGGAAACAAGCCAGCAGTCAGAGCCAGGAGGTTCAGACAAAGGTAGAGACTGGGGACAAAGTTGGAAAAGGAGTGCAGGGCCAGCCCACAACATTTTGTCACCTGAGGCAGGGAGCCCCATGCCCCCTTGCTTGGGCCAAAACTCTGAAAGGTCTCAATTGTGCCTTCTTCCTGTTCTACTCCTCTCATGGTTCGCCTCTGCTACCTACACCAATAAAGGAGAATTAACAACTTAAAATGCCTTGATCAAAATTTTTAAGTAACACTTAACTTTCAAATGCCTGAACAGCAAATGTAACTTTTCTTGTCTGCATAGTAAACACTGGCATTTTTATCTGTTTGAATAATCAAAGTGGTGCTTTCCATGCCTTCTTGGTTGCAAAGATTTGAACTGCTTCCTGCTGAAGGTCCACAGTCTGGGCCAGCTCATGCTCTACTGAGATGGTTGCAAGGCCGACCAGCCTCTCCTGTGTCACTGTGGAGCGTAGATTTGTTATTAACTTCAGCTTGGAGAAGCTGCATTCTCCACTGGCAACTGCTACAGGAAGTCTTAGAAGTATGTTCAGAGCAACAAAAGAATTTGGCAAGAGGGTGGTCATCTTATTTATGCACATATATTCCAGAACAGCCTTTGGAGTTGATCCTGCTGAAATGTATCTTGAAAGGGCTTTCAGGTCATCACCTAAATCACTCGCATCAATATCGCGCATGTCATCATGTGTCAACACTGCCTCTAGTGCCCTGCATTGCTGGTGTAGGTCTTCTTCAGGTATAGTGAGGAGTTTTGGAATATCATACAACATCCCAAATATACTACTGTGTTCCTTGAGCTGCATGAAACGTTCTTCAACTGACTGTATTGCACAATCTAGTACCTGGTTAAAGAATTCAACTTTGAATTGTTGTTTGGGGTCTTTTATGGGATTATCCCGTGCCTTGTAATCAAAATGTCTTCTTCTTCAGTGACTCTTGTATTCTTGAATGGGTGGGAAAATAGCTTCAGTGAGAAGTTCCTCTGCCAACTTCTGTGCACTCTTCAGAATGTTTTGAAATCCCTCATCTGACCGGTAAGACTGTAGGTATGACTTTGCTTTGTCCAGTTGTGCCATTGCTCCAGATATATTAAGGTCAACACCTTGGAATCTCTTGGAAGGGGTGGGCTGGAGTAAGAAATGGTACACAAAGCAAGTCTGCTACCACTGTGGGTGTGGAACAATTTGAGCAGGCACTGTGCTGCTTTTGGTACAAGGCTTAACTGATGATCGGCTGGTTCTTCTGTCCAATCAGGGAGGACAGTGGTGAGTGAGAGTTTATTGGACCCAGCAAACTTCATTGAGTTCCCACATGACCACATCCAGAGCCAGATGAGTTCCTCACACTCATAAGATTGGGTTGCTCTTTCAAAACTCATCGGGTATGTCTACACCGTGATAACAAAACCCATGGCATCAAGTCTCAGAGCCCAGGTCAGCTGACTTGGGCTTGTGGGGCAAAAACAAAAAAAAAAAATTGCAGTGTAGACATTTGGGCCCAGGCTGGAGCCTAGAGGCCATCCCCTGTTCTGGAGTCCTAGAGACTGGGCCCCAGCCTAGGCCCAAATATCTACACTGCAAATTTATAGCCCCACATCCCAGGCCCCGCAAATGTGAGTTAGCTGATCTTGGCTAGCCACGGCCATGCTGAGGTTCTTTTGTTTCAGTGTAGATGTACCCATAGAAGCTGTGAGCTACAGCCTAGCTCTCTCTGGTGTTCTGGCAAGTGTTTGAGTTCCCCCACTGCATTGTCATTCCTAGAGAGTCATGAAAACATGCAGGAAGGAGGAGACTTTGCCACAATATAGAACACGGGAGAAAAGATTAAAAATTACAATGACGAAGTAGCTTGTAATGTAGTGAAATGAAATCTTAGTACAATAAGAAATAAGAACTAACAGCTAGATCAATAAATATAATACATAGCATTTCTATAGAACATTCTGAGTATCTCAAATTTTCAAACATTAATTAGACCTCAAGGATGTTACAGCTGGGGAAACTGACATATGGAGATATATAAAGTAAATTCCCAAAGATCACACAGCATGTCAGTCCTAGAGTCAGGCATACAGTGTAGATCTCAGGGCTTCTAGTCTTTTTCTAACAACTGCACCATCATTGATGCTGTGTGGAGAATCAGTCAGAACACACAGCATCCAAAACACAGATCTATTTTAGTTCAACCTGCTTTCCCAAAACAACGAGAGGAAACAAAATAATGAATTTAAGTGTTGAAATAATTCACTGCCCAGCATGCAGTGAGCATAGACAGTGCTATTAGCACGTGGCTGCATTGTGTTTTGCAGTATAGTATATGTAGACACACAGTATTCAGTACACCGCCAAAAATACCAACACTACAAGAGCAGCTCAGAAGCCTCTGAAAGTTATTTAAAAAAAAAACAAAAAAAACCCTGTTTTATACATTTCAGTTCAGTTTCCCCTCTTCCTTCCCCAGCTGCTGTTTGCAAGTTGTGGAAAGATGGGGTAGGAGGTATTTCAATTGGCACTGTGAACACAGTGCTGCACAGGCATCTCATCAAGCCAGTATAAAGGGCTGCTAGAGTGAGACAGAGAAATTACAAGCAGGATCGTTCATCTGCAGAAGCTGAAAGACTTTCTATAGGGCCTGGATCCTGCAAGTTACTCCCCATGGGCAGGCACCTGTTCCCACACAGAGCCCCTTCACTTTAGTGGGGGCCTGCTGCATGGAATAACTTGCTGGGCTGGGGTATAGGTGTGCACATGTCAAATGGAAAACCGATATCAACAAGGAATTAAAGGATCTGAGTGATAAGTTGACTTACTGCTTTATTTTTTGTATTAGTTCTATCTCCTGCAAGTGTTTCATGTTCCCTGATTGGTGCCAGACAGAGCTACTATAACAGGGTTGTGGCGAAATACAGCTCTCCTCTTGTCTCATTTTTGCTGCCACCCAAGGCTAATTACTTCCCCAAAGAGTTAGAGTCAGTCTCCAAGTCTGTTCTTTTGACAAAGTAGGCCACTTGGTATTTAACCTTTGGAAGATGGAACTGATCAGTCCTACACATAGATGACAAGTAAGTGCACAGAAGTTAAACAATGTATTAAAGAAGTACAACGTACAATGAAAAGGTGCTTTACTTTGCAAGTAAAGCAGATTCTAAACTGATACTTTCTTTTCTATTGCTTAGTGGAGGATACAGTAAGACAGAAAAAAATGCTTTAAAATACAGCATACAATTTAACAGGGAACCATAGCCCAACACCTCCAAACCTGATTTTCCCTTTCTTACCACTGGCTCCTAACCAGAACACCCAGCCCCCAGTGGAAAGAGTAGCATCCAATTTCCAAGGAGTCGTTTGAAGTAGATAAGACAGATTCAGCTCTCAGTTACACCAGTATAAACCCTGTTTTTCTCTCTCGAACTTTTATGAAAGCTCTTCTGAGGCTCATTCAGCATGTTAATATCTTTCAGACCCACAAGTTGCAACTCTCACGCTTGACTTTAAAAAAAAGAGGGGGACAATGGAGGTGTAGAATCACATTTAGAATAAGTTCATGACAATTTAGCATCATATTTTTTGCACAAATTTCATCCTTGTGCTTCATTGCAAGCGTAAAAAAAAAGAGTTTTAAAGTTAATGCTTACAGCTTTGGAGGACGGCTGGCTTGCCAGAGAAAAGTCTCTATAGAGCAGCTTGAGACAGCTCGAGTGTGGATAGGAAGAGATTGACAGAATGAGTAGCAGTGGCCATAATTAAAAGGTTTCCTGTTCCTGCAGTGAAGCTCCAAATTCATTTCTGTTTAGAGCAGCACCGCAAAGATGCAGGAAACCATGGCATCTTATGGAGTTGCTGCCCGTGAAGTGTAGTGAAGGGATGAGTTCTGGCATTTTTCATTGCAAGCTGTTTGGCGCATAAATTGTGCTTTAGCATTCCTCTCTCCTGAGCAGAGCTGCAAAAGAACGGTTTGCCACTTGTCGGAGATTAGAACAGTGAGAACATCCTCTTTGAAATCTCTGCTACTCTGGGGAGTCTGATGGGAAAACTCTTTTAACAGCCCAGCGAGACCAAAGCTCAGTGGCCTGTCTGTCCAGATGATGCCTGACTGTTGCAGAGCGCTCTTAGGGATATGCAGAGAGCCAGCTGTTTGTCCTTGGGCAGTGATCTGTGAACCACAGCAAGAGTCTGATTTTTTGTGGAGTATTTTTCCCCAAAGTTCAGTTTGCAACAATGTTTCAGATCTAAGCTAAAATAACCCAAGAGGATATAAACTCACACTCTGTGTTGTGCTAACCCATCTAATGAAACCTCTCTCACACTCCACATGGTAGGCTGTTTGAGACACACTATTAAAAACAGTGGGGGATTGGGAACCAATGAAGTGCTAATTTAGTTTACAAACTTGGACATGTTGCCCTTATTCAGCAGTATTTTAACACTTAAGAAATGTACCCACAACTCATCCCCAAATTTGTACATCTTACTCACCTACATTAGTCTCCTTAGTTACAACAGTACATGCAGTTATGCCAGTGTTGGATTAAGGAAAAACATTTTACAGGCTATCGCTTCTAGTTACACAGAACTCAATCATATAACAAAAATCTACCAGAATATCTGGAGTGATTGCTTTTGTGTCAGTATATACACCACTGGCACCTCCTTGTGGCTGGGCATGGCATGGTGGCTCTCTCCCCACTGCATGTCCCCTACCAATGGGCACACCAACTCTGCAGCAGCCTGCCTGTTCCTGAGACTTAGCTCTGACCAGATCACTTTAAAGTCTCTCTCCTTCTGGGGAACTCCATGAACAAAAAGCAAGGGGAATCAACACAAGTAAACTAAATTCACAGGAAATAGTGGGGGATGATTCATTATCAGGGTGTGTCAGAATCTGGCCTTTCTTCCCTCAGGGAGTGGCCTTCAGACAGCAGTCATCTCGGAAGCTCCTTCCTTCAGTCAACACTTTCCTCAGCAGCTGAAGGTCTCTTCTCTTCTCTGGTCTGCCAACAAGTAAGCTGGTCTGTGTCCCTTTTAAACTCACCCTCCAGCCTAAGCATGCCTGGCAGGTGTGGTGGGATGGGACTGGCTGACCTCAGAGCAGTTCTTTAACCCCTTATTCTCCAGTATGAAGTTTGTGTATCCCATCAGAGTACACACACTCACCAACTGTGAGTCCTAGCTCTAAAAGCTAATACAGTTTATATTTTGTAATGTTTGAAATCACTTGTATGTATGATAAAGAGGCTATATAGTATTGAAACCAATAAATAGTAATGATATGTCATGGTCATCAGTAAAGCTGATCAGAATATTTGTGTCAAACCAAATTCGGACAAAAAATCAGAAAAATGTTCATATTCTACTCCTTAGTTGTAGCATTTAGCAACGAAGCATCAGGTGCTCAAATACCGTGGAGCTATACATTATATCAATACCTAGATAAATCTGACATCACATCAGCACACAAAGCTCTGTGTATACCCCCATTATATGCTACAAGAAGCCAATACCTAATCACCCATAATCTAATGATAAGGACCAACATCTGCCCTCAGTATATCAGAGTCACTCCGTGTTGCAGTTGCACTGATTTAACAGAGATCAGAATTTTGGCCCACTGACACAGGTCCCTCACAATGAATGGGTTATGTAGTCTTCAGTACAGGAAATCTAAGAATCATACACAGGCAAATAAAGAAGGTTGGGGTGAAATCATAACTCCATTGAAGTCAATGAATTTTTGCCATTGACTTCAATAGAGCCAGGATTTCACCTATGGCCTTTAAACCCTTATGCAAAAATCATTAGAATCTGATCTTGTTAAGACACTTATCAGGGATGTAAAGTAATTACTGTGAAAATCTATAGAATCATCACAACCAACAATTTTTCCATATGTTTTTAAAATCATCTTCTAGAATTCTAGAACAGGCTGACAATTCTTTATTCAATGTTATAGGATGGTTCAAAAATTATGCAGAAGTGTTATAATTTTCTACTAAATACTGTAGCACCATTCCATAAGGGAATGTAAAGGAATAATAAGCCCTTCTTTCTGCTAATGTCTTAGTTGAGGTTGGAGAGCATGGTATGTAGCCAAGTATCCATTATTTGCTTTGGATCATCAGTTTTTCAGCTGAGCCCATAAGATTTCTCCATATAGTTATAAGGCATGTTTGAATTTTTCAGTGGTAGATGGACAATTTCATTTGTCAAAACTTTCCTTCCAGATAAGAACAAAACTGCATGGATGGCAAACTTGTTATATGAACCTTCAAACTAAATAGCCCTACATCATATCAGTTCTTCAGCTGAAATAACCTGCTGGGCAGTGCATATGCAAAGTGCCCTATGAGAGAGAGAGAGAGAGTCACACAACAAGTATCGAGATGATCTAGCATAGAAACTTGCTTTGGCACATGCTATAGGTTCAGAAAAGAAAATAACCATCAGCACAAAAAACTGTTTTTTGTTGTTTTTTTTAAACAAACAGATATTGAAAACTTCCCCTAGCACCTTTTTTCTCATTAACCTTTGCAGGAGCTGATTTTTTAAATTAAATTCAATTTGCATGGTCAATACAGGAGCGTCAAGTAACTGTCTCATGTGTTGTCAAAAAATTTTGTACTAGCTCAGATAATGTCGTTGGACTGTAAGGTGGATAGAAAGCTGGCTAGATCATCGGGCTCAATGGGTAGTGATCAATGGCTCCATGTCTAATTGGCAGCCAGAATCAAGCGGAGTGCCCCAAGGGTCAGTCCTGGGGCTGGTTTTGTTCAATATCTTCATAAATGATCTGGAGGACGGCGTGGACTGCACCCTCAGCAAGTTTGCAGATGACACTAAACTGGGAGGAGTGGTAGATACACTGGAGGGTAGGGATAGGATACAGAGGGACCTAGACAAATTAGCGGATTGGGCCAAAAGAAATCTGATGATGTTCAACAAGGACAAGTGCAGAGTCCTGCACTTAGGATGGAAGAATCCCATGCACCGCTACAGACTAGGGACCGAATGGCTTGGCAGCAGTTCTGCAGAAAAGGACCTAGGGGTTACAGTGGACGAGAAGCTGGATATGAGTCAACAGTGTGCCCTTGTTGCCAAGAAGGCTAACGGCATTTTGGGCTGTGTAAGTAGGGGCATTGCCAGCAGATCAAGGGACTGCCAGCACATCGTTTCCCTCTATTCGACATTGGTGAGGCCTCATCTGGAGTACTGTGTCCAGTTTTGGGCCCCACACTACAAGAAGGATGTGGAAAAATTGGAAAGCATCCAGCAGAGGGCAACAAAAATGATTAGGGGACTGGAACACATGACTTATGAGGAGAGGCTGAGGGAACTGGGATTGTTTAGTCTGCAGAAGAGAAGAATGAGGGGGGATTTGATAGCTGCTTTCCACTACCTGAAAGGGGGTTCCAAAGAGGATGGATCTACACTGTTCTCAGTGGTAGCAGATGACAGAACAAGGAGTAATGGTCTCAAGTTGCAGTGCGGGTGGTTTATGTTGGATATTAGGAAAAACTTTTTCACTAGGAGGGTGGTGAAGCATTGGAATGCGATACCTAGGGAGGTGGTGGAATCTCCTTCCTTTGAGGTTTTTAAGGTGAAGCTTGACAAAGCCTTGGCTGGGATGATTTAGTTGGGGATTGGTCCTGCGCTGAGCAGGGGGTTGGACTAGATGACCTCCTGAGTTCCCTTCCAACCCTGATATTCTATGATTCTGACTTTGACCACATTTTACTCTTTCATTAACTTTTAACCCTCAGTGACCTACTTTGTCTGCTGAGCCCTAACCAAGAAACCACGTCTCCATGGTGGCACACCTTGCATTGGTATAACCTGTTCCTTTTTACTGCTTGTAATAATTAACAGAAATAGAGCCCTGAAGAAAAGTAGGATGATTGTTCTTCTCATTTGCACATCTATTCCCAAAATGCTGTTCCAAAATACAACTGTTCTATTAAAGTCATCTTAGCTCTGGGAACAAAAACATGGTTTAGGTCTGTTTGTGTGCATCAAGATCTTCTCTACAATGAGCTTTGCAGGAGGGAATTACCAATGGATTTTCCCCAATTTAAAGCCTACTATTCCTTTCTGAGTGCACATTCATACCTAAATACCACCAATCACCACTCTCTTTTTTAATGTCAAGTGGGAGAGCATTCCAAAGCCAAGGAGCTGATTTGCTTAGAATTAATCATATCAGCTGGACTGTCTGACCCCATCATGATAAGCCTGCTTGCGATGAACAGAGAATATCATGGGATGAATACCAGTAAGTGTGTATTAAATAAGATGCAAATATGAATAACTTTATGCACATGAGTCGTCCCATCCAGTTCAGTAGGACTACTCACATGAATAAAGTTACTCATGTTTGTTAGCTGAATTGTGTCCTTTGTCTGCCATATTCTTTCAGCAGCTGTCAGGCTTCATTTACATCAGTTTGTCTTTCCTTTGTGATCTTTATATTACTGTAATCAGAAGATTAAATTAAATTATGCAGGCAATTATTACTTATTTTCACATGTTTAACTTGTCAAAAATGTAGGGGGGAAGAAGAGACATTTTTCTTAATTTTACTTTCCTGTTTGATTAGTGGGAAAAGGTACATTAATTATGCTTTCTTTATATATTTTTAAAGTAACAGATAGCATATTTTAACTGTAAACCTAAGTAAACATAGTCTATTATTTTTAGAAAAAGGTGCCAGAGTCACATGAATGGAAATTGAAGTCATAACTACCCACTGAACAGATATGGCACCTGAAGTGTATTTGAAATCTTCCATATGTCTCCCACCCAATGTTTTTCAACTTTGATCTGAAGGAACCATTCCTAAGCGTAAGGGGAATTCAGTCTCCACACCCTTTTATTTCCTGGTCTTTTGGTTGAAACCGTACACACGTGTGATGTAGTAGCCTGAAACCAATGTATCTCCATTGATTTCTGTAGTTATTTCTGAATTACACTTGTGTAAGTGAGATCAGAATTGCTAGTAGGTTGACAGTATTCTAGAGGTCATCAAAAAGCTGACAAATGATCAAATAGTTTTGTCCACTGCTAACTTCAGCTGGATTTAAATGGTCGCCTAGAGATAAATGGCCCATGTCCAGCTCTTCTGAAACATTCAGTTTTTCAGTTAATATATTCAGAAAAGTACTCTATTTGTTTACATTAAAATTACACCAAAAATCTAACTTTAATGAAGAAATAAGCAACAGTTGGTATTTTGCCAGTTTTAAGAATTTGTAGTTTTGCAAGCATATGCCATAAGCAAAATTTTGAAAGATTACATTGACATTTGCAATATGATGGCAAGTCTGAGTTACTATTTAAAGTAAATTTGAAAGGATGAAAGCACCCCAGCCTCAAGGGAACTCCTAAAAACAGCTGTAGGGTCATATGCTAGATAGAGGTGTTTTCCTACAGTAGAGTAGAGTTCTTAGACACTATTTCAGTAGTGTTTCTCACAAAATCCAAGATTTATTCAAAATGGTAAATCATGTTTATATTTACAACTGATTTACTACACTGAATAGGCATTTATAGATAAAAGATGTCTGGCCCTGTAGGAATAGTGATTGAAGCAACATCCTCTGAGCCATGTGGGATCTCTCATCTCTTTAAGGGTATGTGCAAGTTTTGTATTTTTAGATGGAATCCAGATCTCCTGTAGAACTTATTCATCATGAACTTGACCTTGCAAGGTAGTGAGCAATGGGAGGAGAGGTTTAGAATTGCTGAGCACCATTGCTCAGCAACACACAGTGGAGGCTCAGAAGCTGTCTGAAGTGTAGTGGGGGTATACTTCTGACATATTGAGCCTGGTCTGGGCTAACTCACTTCTGCTCAGAAATAAGTGTTTGTCTGGATAGAATTCAGGAAGGGCTAGCAGCTCACCACTTCTGTGTGATTTCCATCGATTTAAATTAGGTGTTCAGCAGCCAAGATGCTCCATAAGATAATATGCATCACACCCTTAAGCACTTCTAGGCTATGTCTACACTTGCAGAGTTTTTACACTGTAAGTTTCACTGGTGATAGTGAACTGGTGAAAGTAAAGCACTGGTTTGCGTACTCACTTACTTCCACAGGCGTCAGAAAGTGTTTACATTAGCAGCACTTCCATCGCTTACATTAGCGCTCTAGGCAACTATCCCACAGTGCAGCTCTCTCCACTTTGACGATGGGTCTTGTGGGAAGGGCGTGCATGATCACTGGGCATCCTGGGTCCCTGCACAGCGTCCTCTCCCCAAACACTGATCAGCTCCAGTAGCGCAGCATTGCTCCAAGCAGGGGATCGTTTGCTCCGTGGAGCAGGCATTGTCACCTGGCCAGATGATAAGTGAGCATTTGCCAAGAAAACAGGAAGGGGAGTTTCAAAGTTCCCAGGGCTTTATAGGCGGAGGGGTGGACCTCTGTTTACCTGGCATTAGAGCAGCAGAGCTGCTGGCTAGAGTAAGTCACCTAGGCACTGTGGGATATCCTCCGGAGGCTAAAAGCTGTGTAAACAGGACGAACATGTCTTCACTTGCACATCATCACAAAAGCATCACTGGTAAGACCTGTATGCCTCTCGTGGAGGTGGTTTTCTTTTTGCAGTGAAACTTCTGAGTTTCACCTCAAAAAGTCATTGGTTTTTGTGGAAAAAAGGGACTTTTTCCGCTTTAAATGGCAAGTGTAGACATGCCCCTAGTTAGGATGTGGTGAAAGCCAGAATTCACTATTCTAAAGCATAAGGCAAAAACCAGCTGTAAGAAAGCATAGCCACAGCCTGAGAACAGTTGGTAGAGCAATCCAATTAATATCTTTTAAAACAGACATACATTGTCAGTCAATATTGTTCATTAACATTTTAAAGTGCAGTTTGTTTTGCTTTATCTTGGGGCTTATATACATGGAGACATCCAAGAAAATTAATCCAAATTAACTAAAGGTATGAATTTGATGTTGTTTAGTGAAACTCCATTACGCCCTTGTATAAACACTTGGAATGTACCACATCTAACTGTAGGAAGTGGAGCCCCGACTAGTATTTCTGAGCGAGAAAACCTTTTGCTAATGTGCCTTGGGCACAAAAGGCATGCTAACAAAGGAACCCCTGACTGAAGCTTTCAGCCATTTTAGCTGTGCTGCCATAAACTGCAGATCTACACTATTGCTGAACCATGGTATGTTACCTTTATTCCAGTGGCTTGGATTGGAAATAGGTAAGCACCAAATCCTGCATACCTGGCCGCTACTTAGCTAGGCATTTCTGTATTATATTTTTCAAGTTCTGAATTCAGGAGTCCCTGGTTCTTGTACAACAGTTGATAGCATCATTAACATATAAAATAGGGATTTTTTTGGTACTCCTTGCTAAGGTCTCCATTTACACACATTTGCTACAATTGCATGTACAAGCAGCTCCTGAAGTATTCATTTGTGTGTGCACTTACCTAGTTGCATCAGCAAATGAGGTGACATAATAAATCACAAATGGGGATGTACTTTTGTGCATGTTTCTTACAAAGGGACCTCTGATACTGAAGGAAACAGTGGAAATACCTCAGATACTGAAGGAAACATGGCCAAAAGAAAGTCTGATCTTGTGGTTAAAACAGTGGCCTAAGCTGCAGGCATTTTGCATTCAGTTCCTGGCTCTACCCCAGATTCTGTGTGATCTCGGGTAAAGTACATAATCCTCTGCACCTCTGTTCCCCCCAGTAAAATGATGATAATCATTCTGTTGTTAGTCTTGTCTATTTAGATTGCAGCCTCTTTGGAGCAGCATCTGTCTCTTACTCTGTGTTTGTACAGTGCCTAGCACAGCGAAGCCCCACTCTAGGTTGGAAACACTAGGTGCTATCATAGTACATATAATTTACACTAAGATATTTAAATCCTGTCTTTCAGTTGGGAAGATAAAAGTTATCCCTCGACATCACCAGATTCAAATGCTCTTTTTGGCTACTTCATTTTTGTTTCTCTATTTAAAAAGGAAAATAGGGAGTACCAAATACAAAAGGAGTAAGGTACTAGGCAAAGTGAGTTGGCAGAAGTGGGGCCTAAATGAATGGCTTTGTACACTATAAAAGTCGTAGGTAGGGTAGTTTAAAAGAAAAACTTAGAAAAAGATTTTTTGTGTTATCTTCTAAAAAGAAAAAAAGTTTAATAAGGAAATTGAAGTTCAAATAAAAAAAATACATTGTGTTCTTAACAGGAAATTTAAGTTTACTAGTCCTACACAAAGCTAGTGTTTTTTGTAAAACATGGGTTGCTAAATCAATTTATGCAATCCAGATATCAGAAGGTGGGATTCAAACCACAGCGCAAGATTTCCTTCATCTGCAATTATAAGGGGACAATAATGGGGTCATATAAACAGTGACTTCAGTCACAGTAGTGAAATAGACTGAAAAAAGAGTCATTAGTTAATCAGTCAGGGTTCCTAATAGACTGAGGCTATCTTAAAGGTTTTCTCCTATATTTAATGGAGGGTACAAAGTTACGTGTGTGTGTTCTGTTATACAGACCAGACAGTATTATAACAAAATATACACACAGTATTACATTATACACTAAATTCACTATTTATTTTCATAAAAACAGCCTGAAATATTCTTGGCAATGCCCGTGTAGAAGAGCCCCTCAAGTATATTTTTTAAAGATTAAAAAAGAGGGAAAAAAGTTTATAGCAAAAAGCATCTTTAGGGCTTGATCCTGCATTCCTTGTGCCCCTCAAACTCCCACAGATGTTATGAGAGCTTTGTGTGCATACGTAATGCAAGAGTGGCCCTTTATGAGCATTAAAGTAAAAATAAATCTGTGTGTCATTTTCCCTTCCTGTGGTACTTTATTGTGTCAGTAGTAGGTTCCCAAAGTACTTTCCCTTAGGAAGCAGGCTGACTGACGTAACTATAATGATCTATTCTAATTCCTTCTAGATTTTTACAGAAAGCCTTTTAACCATGAAGTGGAATATAAGGTCTCTCCAGGATTATATCATACATTTTTATATATAAAATTATATATATATATCATACATTTCAAACCCAAGTTTGAATAGAGACTGGGAGTGGCTAGGTCATTACAAATATTGAATCTATTTCCCCATGTTAAGTATCCTCACACCTTCTTCTCAACTGTCTAAATGGGCCATCTTGATTATCACTAGAAAAGTTTTTTTCTCCTGCTGATAATAGCTCATATTAATTAATTAGCCTCTGACAGTTTGTAGGGCAACTTCCACCTTCTCTGCATATATATATGTATATCTACATCTAGATCTTCTTACTATATGTTCTATTCTATGCATCCGATGAAGTGAGCTGTAGCTCACGAAAGCTTATGCGCAAATAAATTTGTTAGTCTCTAAGGTGCCACAAGTCCTCCTGTTCTTTTTTCTAATACTTTGCACTCCCACCTGCAGATCCCTTAGATTATTTTAGTACTTCTGCAGCACAGGCAAGCTAAGTGGGCAAATCCCTTATCAAATTAAGTCGGTCAGAACTATAGGACTGTGAGCATGCATATGCAACAGCCTCTTTCCTAAAGAAAATTAATGTAGTTCTGTTCATGTTTTCAAAAAACAACTGTTTGCAATGATACAGACTATGGAGTAGAGGTCTGCAGAATTTCACCTCACAACAAATGTGCTTTTTTGTCTAAGACCTTATACAGTCCTCCATGTTTTAACTTGAGTGAAGTTTTAAGGCCGAATAACCAGAAAACTGTAAACCTTGTGGGTCAAGGGAGCGGAGGAGAGGAAAGGATTATAAATGAAATGGCTTGCACAATCTAAACTATAGTGTCATGAACAGTGCTGCTATAATATTATTGCTGTAGGTTAATGTGATCCTTTATACAATCTTTTTTTCTCTCCACAGCAGCTTATTTTCAAGAAACAAAATGGTTTCATTTGAATTGCAAATCCTATCACATATATAGTTTTATTCTTTTGGATCAGGATGAGTGACAGTGCTATATTAGAGTTAACAAACCTTATCCAGTTTTAAATACATTTCTGGTATTGAAAGCTAACAGAGCTGAAAACTGAATGGGTAAAGGCTCTGCTCTTGTATTCATTCCTTTATGGGAGCCCTGAAAGGACCGTATGGAGGGGAACTGATAGAAATTTCTTGTCATTGCTAAATAGAACTCAATCCAAGGTAGAAAAATAAAAGGTTAGCTCTGCCGTCTTTTATGTCACATCATTAGTGGTGGCCAACGCTTTCAAAACTAGGGCCAGGGGCTGTACAGACTGTTTGATTCAGCTCGGCCCTGCACTTAATGGAGTGCAGGCCTCAAGAATCACTGAACCAAACCTCTGAAAGGTTCTGTGTTTCATGAGCACAGCTCCCATACAGTGTGCGGCACCAACAGAAGAATAAGCTGCAGGGAAATTAGCAACTATTATTAGGCAATACTTCCCTTCCCCCACTCAAGCACTTCCTAAACCAAGTTCAAACCTGGTATGGAAGATCACCCTCATATGAGCCACATGCACTGATTTGCTTTGTGTCTTAGGGTATGTCTACACTACGAAATTAGGTCAATTTTTAGAAATCGATTTTATACAGTCGATTGTGTCCCCACTAATCCCATTAAGTCGGTGGAGTGTGTCCTCGATACCGTGGCTAGCATCGACTTACGTAGCGGTGCACTGTGGATAGCTATCCCACAGTTCCCGCAGTCTCCGCTGCCCATTGGAATTCTGGGTTAAGTTCCCAATGCCTGATGGGGCAAAAACATTGTCGAGGGTGGTTTTGGGTACATGTCGTCAGTCGCCCCTCCTATCCTTCCTCCGTGAAAGCAATGGCAAAAAGGTTTCACGCCTTTTTTCCTGGGTTACCCGTGCAGATGCCATACCATGGCAAGAATGGAGCCTGCTCAGCTCACTGCTGCTATTGTGAGCATTTTAAACACCTCACACATTATCCTGGAGTATGTGCAGAACCTGGCTAAGAGACGGCAACACGAGGATGATTGCGAGGAGGACATGGACACAGACGTTCCTGAAAGCACGGGATGTGGCAACTGGGACATCATGGCAGCAGTGGGGCTGGTTGATAAGTGGAACGCCGATTCTTGGCCCGGCAAACAAGCACAGATTGTGGGACCGCATAGTGTTGTGGGTATGGGATGATTCCCAGTGGCTGTGAAACTTTCACATGTGTACGGCCACTTTCCTTGAACTTTGTGAGTTGCTTTCCCCCTCCCTGAAGCACAGGAATACCAAGATGAGAGCTGACCTGACAGTTGAGAAGAGAGTGGTGATAGCCCTGTGGAAGCTTGGAATGCCTGACTGCTACCGGTCAGTCGGGAATCAATTTGGAGTGGGCAAGTCTACTGTGGGGACTGCTGTGATCCAAGTAGCCAGTGCAATCACTCATTTTCTTCTATCAAGTGTAGTGACTCTGGGAAAAGTGCAGGTCATACTGGATGGCTTTGCTGCAATGGGGTTCCCTAACTGTGGTGGGGCGATAGAACAAATATCCCTGTCTTGGCAACAGACCACCTTGCCAACCAGTATGTAAACCGCAAGGGGTACTTCTCAATGGTGCTGCAAGCACTGGTGGATCACAAGGGACGTTTCACCGACATCAATGGGGGATGGCCGGGAAAGGTGCATGACGCTTGCATCTTTAGGAACTCTGGCTGTTCGAGCAGTTGCAAGAAGGGACTTACTTCCCAGACCAGAAAATTACCGTTGGGGATGTTGAAATGCCAATAGTTATCCTTGGGGACCCAGCCTACTGGCCAGGCTACGGTGTGACAGTTGTGTGTGTTTCTCCTTGCTGCAAACCTGCCCCCTTTGTTGATTTTAATTCCCTGTAAGCCAACCACCCTTCCCCCTTCGATCACAGCTGGTAAAGGAAATAAAGTAACTATTGTTTTGAAGCCATGCATTCTCTCTTTATTAATTAAAAAAGAGTGAGATAACTGACAAGGTAGCCTGGGTGGGGTGGGGTGCGGGAGGAGGGAAGGACAAGGACACATAGCTTATTGTAGCCACACTACAAATGAAAACTGTTTGAATTACAGCCTTCTGTTGCTTGGGCCATCCTCTGGAGTGGAGTGGCTGAGTGCCCAGAGCCTCCCCTGCTGCATTCTTGGGCATCTGGGTGAGGAGGATATGGAACTTGGGGAGGAGGGCAGGCGGTTATACAATGGATGCAGCAGGGGTCTGTGCTTTTGTTGGCTTTCCTGCAGCTCCAACAGGTGCTTCAGCATGTCCGTTTGCTCCCCCATTAGCCTCAGCTTTGCCTCCTGCCTCTGCTTTCGTGCTCACTTAATGCTTTCCTGGCTTTTGCCACTGAATGCCTCCATGCATTAAGCTGTGCCCTATCAGTGCGGGAGGACTGCATGAGCTCGGAAAACATGTCATTGCAAGTACGTTTTTTTCTCCTTCTAATCTGCGATAATTTCAGGGACGGAGAGGATATGGGGAGCATAGAAACATTTGCATGTGGGGGAAGATAAAAAGGGAGTAAAATTTAAGATGATACATTTCTGAGAACAAAAGGAAGACTTTCACAGTCAATCAAGCAATTCACAGCAGACAGCACATGATACAAGGTCGCATTTTGCCTTTTATATTGAGCTCCTGCCGGTATGGTGACACATCACAAACAGCTGGGCAACAGAATTCGGTTTCCAGGCAGCCATGGTAAGCCTTTTGGTACATGGGGTCGGCTTCTTATGCCTTCATAACATGTGGAAATGGTTTCAAACTGCAACGCTATCCTTTCCCATAGCAAGCAATGCCAGTTGGGTTTCACATTTAAAAGGAGGGCTTGCGGTTTTCGGGTGGATGTGCAGCACACACCTCCCCCAACCCCACTGTGTGGCTATTCTCTGGGATGATCCCTTCACCCCTCCCCCCGCCGCGTGGATATTCTCCGGGATGTTCCATTTTAGCCAAGCGCAAACAACCCAGGATGAACGTGGTCTTTTTACTGTTCCCCTATTTCAACCAGGTGACCATGAATGATATCACTCTCCTGAGGCTAACACAGAAAGATAAAGACTGAATGTTGCTTGAATGCAAAACAAAACAAAACAAAAAACAAACAAAAACAAACAAAAACACACCACACAAGGACCATTCGCTGCCATGCTTTGTGCTGCAATGATTCCAGACTACTTGCTACTGGCTTGGCGTGGTAAAGTGTCCTACCGTGGAGGACGAAATAAGACAGCCCTCCCCAGAAACCTTCTGTAAAGGTTTTCAGAGTACTTCCAGGAGAGCTTCATGGAGATGTCCCTGGAGGATTCCTGCTCCATCCACAGACACATTAACAGACTTTTCCAGTAGCTGTACTGGCCGCGAATGCATCCCAATTCTTCAGGGCAAATCAAACGTTAAACACTATTGCTTTTAAACCCTGTACTGTAGTTACAAATGTGCACTCACCAGAGCTGCCTTCTCTGGCTTCAGGGTTGGGGATCCTGCCTTGGGAGGGTATTGGCTCCAGGGTGATGAAAAGGTCCTGGCTGCCAGGGAGAACGGATTCACTGCTTGCCTACTGCCCATTCTCCTCCTCATCCACAAAATCCTCCTCCCTGTTGTGTGAGACTCCCCCTTTGCAGGTGTCAACGGACAGTGGGGGGGTAGTGGAAACCCCCCCCTCCCAATGCCATGCAGCTGATCATAGAAGCAGCATGTATGCGGCTCTGACCCAGAGTGACCATTTGCCTCCTTTGTCTTTCAGTAGGCTTGCCTCAGCTCCTTAACTTTCATGCGGCACTGCTGTGTGTCCCTGGTGTAGCCTCTCTCCACCATGCCCTGTGCGATTTTGGCATATATATTTATATTTCTTCTTTTTGATCGGAGTTTGGCCTGCACAGATTCTTCTCCCCATACAGCAATCAGATCCAGTGTCTCCCTTTCAATCCATGCTGGAGCTCGTTTGTGATTCTGGGGGGACTGCATGGTCAGCTGTGCTGCTGAGCTCACCACACTGACCAAACAGGAAATGAAATTCAAAATTTCCCAGGGCTTTTCCTGTGTACCTGGCTAGTGAATCAGAGTTGAAAGTGCTGTCCAGAGCGGTCACATTGGAGCACTCTGGGATAGCTCCCGGAGGCCAATACCATCAAATTGCATCTGCACTACTCCAAATTCGACCCAGCAAAGTCAATTTTAGTGCTACTCCCCTCACCAGGGAGGAGTACAGAAGTCAATTTTAAGAGCCCTTTAGGTTGACGGAACGGGGTTGGTTGTGTAGACGCGTTCATTTTAAAATTGACCTAACGTGGCTAAATTTGACCTAACCCCGTAGTGTAGACCAGGGCTTAGTCTCTATTTCCTCCCCATCTATGTTTTCAAAAACTTTATTTGTAGTTTGATCACAGGTCAAATTTGAAGTGTATGGCTAGGGCAGGGAGTGGCACTGTTATGTGCCAGTGAGAATACTGCTATCATTCATATGTCAGATGTTAAATCAGGACATGGCAGCTCAATGGCTGGATTAGTTAATTAACTGTTATATTTAAGAAAGATTTGAGAAGGAGCTAGAGTAGACAAGCAAGACAGAGTCAGTAAAGCTCTGGCTAAGGTAGTTGATAGCATTGTTTTCATCTGACTATTCTTGGGAGAAAATAAAGCTCTAGGGGAAACTCCAACATTGTTTGTGGTAAGGGAAAATAAAAATATACTCTAGAGAATACATGTTGTGGTTGAGGTGCACTGTAAAAGCTATTTGAGGGAAGTCTGCACTGTGTCTGCCCTGAACCAAATTTAGATTAAAGCTAGTATTATTCAGTCTCACATTCAATGCACTCCCTAAAGTTGAGAGATACAAGAAATATTGGTTTTAAACATCAGCTCTAAAATGTCAGTCTGCACATATTCTCTGGATTGGCAGGGGACTGGTAGCCTGAAATTCCTGAGTTTATGCCAGTTCTGGAATTGGTTCCCTCTGTCTCTTTACTAAATCACATAATTTCTCTGCCTCAGTTTCCTAATTTTAAAATGGAGCTAATACTCCCCAAAACCTGCAATTCAGGGGTGTTGTGAGGATCAGTTATTTAATGTTTGTACAGGCCTTTATAAGTAAAGTGCTAAGGACTGTTATTACTGGTGGAGAAAGTTCTTAGTACCTACACTGAGGGTCCCCAAACCTCCCTCAAGTATTATCAATAACTGTGCTGTGAGAGTACTGTTCTACAAAATGCAGTGGGGGCTACCTCTATTTTTTTTTTTTTTTTTTTTTTTTATAGTCCATCCGTTCTCATCAAATCACAGGGCATTCCAGTTCATGGACATGAACGGCATATAATTGTGCCTTTATAAAGATGTTTAACATGCCTTCAGAGTTAACCTTTTATTAAGCAATTGTGCTTGACTCAAAGTGCTCTAATAAAGAATGCCATGGATGCAGTCTTAGGGTTTGAGCAAGATAAAAGCCCATTTTATCGCCATGCTTGTATCAGTTTGAACTTTTGTAAGTCATTCTGGGGTTTGAGATTCAGTGTTTAACAACTGCCAGATTTGCAAATAAAAATGTAAGATGTCCCATAACTGAGAAAATCTCACATAAAAAAAGTCATACAGAGACAGTCACTAATTTAATTAAGGTAATCAACCTAGACATCAATGTAAAGAAGTGAATCTGGTCACTTTCACGTCCATGGGCCATTGACTTCAGTGAGATCAAGATTGGCCTGACAAACAATTGTCTTAACACACCACTCATAGTTCCCGTTTCTGAAAGGTTGGCCACCTTTAACTTCCTTGCACTTAACTCTTAATAGCTGTTAGCCCAGCCAGCAAACACTCAACCAACACTAGTCTCTGGCATTTTTAGTACTGTCATCCACTGTAAAATCATGTTCTAGGGATGGATTAGCCAAATATCAGATTTGGCAAAATAGCCCAAATCTCAGCCAGACAGTATTTAACAAGCCAAAAGTGGCAATGTGGGCCAATCTGCATTTAGTTTACCAACCACCATACAAATCACTGCCTTGGGAGGACATCTTCCCAAGAAGAGACTATGGGTATGTCTGCAATGCAATTAAAAAACAGCTGGCCCGAGCCAGCTGACTCAGGCTCACGGGGCTGTTTAATTGTAATGTAGACATTCAGGCTTAGGCTGGAGTCTGGGTTCTAGGACCCTGTGTGGAGGGAGGGTCCAAGAGGCTGGGCTCCAACCTAAGCATCTACATAGCAATTAAACAGCCTCTGAGCCCAAGAACAAGTCAGCTGGCACAGGCCAGACACAGCTATCTAATTGCAGTGTAAACATCCCAAGAAACAAGCAGCTGCCTAGTTTAATGTTCTCTGCTTCAACAAGGAGTTTCCAAGGCAAGGAATCTGTTTTAGTCCCTGCCGTCAGGGCTACTGTCCAGGAATCTGTTTTTCCCCTGACTATGGACATTTGGGAGGAAAAGTGATCCCAGCTGAAAGAAGAAAAGGAGTACTTGTGGCACCTTAGAGACTAACAAATTTATTTGAGCATAAGCTTTCGTAAGCTACAGCTCACTTCATCTGATGCATCCGATGAAGTGAGCTGTAGCTCACGAAAGCTTATGCTCAAATAAATTGGTTAGTCTCTAAGGTGCCACAAGTACTCCTTTTCTTTTTGCAAATACAGACTAACACGGCTGCTACTCTGAAACCAGCTGAAAGAAGTGACTTTCTTTACCCACACAGACTTAGACCCAGGTGGAAAGTCATTAATAATGTTGTTTTAGTAATAAAATACTGCAAGGACAATAGGTTTGCACACACCACTTTTTTTTTCTTTAAACACATTGTCTCAATTTTGTAGTTTGTGGGTTTCTGGAAGATGAATGACAGATGTAGCAAGCCATTTCAGCTGCCAAAACAAATGTTGGTCATTCTAGTCATTGTTCAATGGCTTTGACTAAGCAGATCTAGGATGTTAGTACAAGGTGAAATTCTGCCCTCATAATGTATTTATATTTTGCAAACATCTCAGTGAAGGAAGATCGTTCGGGCATGAACATTACTTAAAAAGCACTGATCCAGCTTTCTCTCCTTCAGTGAAATTTATAGAAGAAAAATGGAGAAGCCCCATTATGCTGCACAGTGCATCTCTGCTAATGTAGGATTGTTCCCTACAACAGATTGATTGTACATGCAGTCTGGTGTTAAGTCTAATGTAGCTTTGTATAGTGGGGATGCTGCCTATTGGAGATTACTCCTGAGCCTGCTAGGGCCAACTCCTAAAGTTATCTTAATCATATGCCACCCACATTTTCCTATTCTTCAACTCATCATTTTTCCCCCATAGCACCTTAAATAATGTCATCTCACTGTGGTGTTTAGAGTCTTCAGATAGCTGTAAACTGTTCTATACCTTTGTCATGATGTCATTTATAGATACTTAGTTCCTTTTAATCAACAACTTCAATCACCTAATTATGGGCCTAACTGTGACTTTTCCACAGACCCTGAGCAGGGGGGGGCAGATTAATAACCAGACTGTGATTCCATAAGTCACTACTTTTCCTTCCATGCAGGTGTACAGGCAGAAGTATGGAGTGGGACTTCTTCTGAGACACAATCTCTAATGGGGAAAGTCATCTATGAGCCTCACTAACTAAGTGATGGCTAATAGTGGTGTATAAAATAATGAAGGGACCAAGGAGGCAACTAATTTTTTATATATATATATATATATATATATACACACACACACACACACACACACACTGAAAGGCAACTAATTTATTCGTTTAACATTGTTAAAACAAAGTACTATTTATGTTACATAATATATAGTTAACCTCTGCAACAGTATTACTGAAACAAAGAGCTTGGTAGAAGTCCAAAACTTAGACATTTCTGTGACAGAAAAACCAAGCACAAACTGCTTGGCCCATCTCAGATTTGAACTTCACCTTTCTTGATCCTCTCTTTCTACGAAGCCAACAGAGCTATTCTTCCTATTCCTGCATGTAACCGCTCCCCACCATGGGTAAGGGACTCACTCTGGTCATGTAATTTTAACTGTGTAATTGGGACCAAGAGTTTTCCCTATGTCTGTATATTTGTTGTGCTAAACACCTACCACGCTCTTCCATGCTCTAAAAATAAGAATTATATGGAAACCTATTCCAGTGCTGGGTTCCACTGCTACTGAGCGCTAGAACAGCTAGCATTCCTTTTTAACACTAATCTTCATTAGGACCCACTGTTTTTAAAAGCCTTATTTTTCTTCATCCCAAAACTATGCCGAGTGTAAGTGGCTCTAGTGACCACTTTCTTTTTATAAAGCTGCTGCTGTTGCTGCTACTTCCTTTCAGTACCAAATGATCCATGTGAGAGGCAGGATCCAGTTCAGATTTTTAAAATAAAACTTCTCCCACTTTAATGTGGAATAATCCTCCATTATTTTTGTAGCTGACAGGGGAAGTTAAAACTTATTCCAAGTTTTCATTCTCTCTTATAATTAAGATTTTACCTGTCCCATTTGACCCGTTTTATATGCCAAATTAAGAATGGCTTCACTTGTATGGACATGTCCATATTATAACAGAGCAATGTAACCTAGCTTTATTTGATAAAGTGAAATAGTATTGCTTCCTCCATGGAAAAGCAGACTCTGAAATATAGAGAAGGGAAAATTTTAGTCCAGGGGAAGTGAAAAGAAATAAATCTTATGTGGGAAAAGAGAAGGTTTGTTTTTAAATTTAAAGTAGTGTAGCATGAATGGGCAAAACCACCCTTCTAAAAATGGAAAAACCTTCAAGAATTAGAGTGGCTGTTTATGAATATCTTCATCTAAGCATCTTAGAGAAGTCCCAGTGTGAAGCAGGATTTGGATCCAGAGAAAACAAGCAATAGAGAGAGCAAGTGATGCACATAGGTGGGGATGTAAAAATTCATCCCTGGGCTTGAAAAGAGGGGAAAGGAATTGGAAAAAAAAAATAAAAATGAGAGCTATAGCAAGTCATTCTCCAGAGACTCAAAATTAATGAACTCACATGACCCATAGCAAATCATTCATATTATGTCACATGAAATTCAGTATGCTTTTTTCTGTCCCAACTAGATTCTAGTTCTCTATACGATTCATACTATATATACACTGTTGTTTTCAGACACCCCAATTCAGAGGCTTAACCATCTTTATTCAACTGACTGTAGTGTAATCAGTCAGCACAACATGCTGGGTCATATCCTCAGCTGATGTAAACCAGCAAAGCTCCATCAACTTCAATGGGGCTACCTACACCAATATACACCATCTGAGGAACTGGTACACTGTGGTTAATTAACCTGAAAGATAGAGAGCCAAGGAGAACTTCAGGGACCCTGTAACCAGCAGCCTTGACACAGGGTACTCACCTACCTCAGGTGGTGCCTCCTCCTGGCTGTTTTGGTGATTAGCTTTCTTCCAGGTCCAAAGACATGCCTCACAGACTCCCAACCCATTGTCCTCTCTTACTCCAGGAGCTGAAGTTTCCTCTTAGTGACCTCGCTGGAGGGCTGAATCACTAGGTAGTTTCTCCCTCCAGGGTATAGAGTCTCACTGGACCCACTATCCAGGCATTGCCATTCCACTGGTAGGGGCACATAGGCCTAGCCATTTCTCCAGTTCCAGCCCAGATACCCTACAACACACAGCCAAGATCTGCTCTGTCTCCAACCTGGCTGCTCTATCCCTGGGCTGCTTCCTGCCCACCTCACATAGGCTTTCTTCTCCACCCTTCTGAGTATGTTCTTTCCTCAGTGCCAGGCTCCCAGGATACTACTCTTTCCCTGGTTTCCCTCCTTCCCACTCTAATGCACAGAGGATGACTACAGACTTTCTCACTTCAGCCATTTCTGTTGCCAGCTTCTTGGCTTTATACTAGCCCAGCCCACACCTGGCTCAGCTGAGCTTCATCCTTCAATCAGGGCTTCTCCAGCCTAAACTGCTCATGAATGGGCTCTCTCACTAACTGAGCCTTTCTCAGCTTCCTTAATCATGACAGGGCTGGTGTGGGATGAACACTCCATCACAAGCCTTAATCAAAAAATTCCCTTTATATTAATTGAAAAATTATTTTCTCTCACCTCTACCATGGGGACCAGTATGAGGACCATGTTCCCCCCACCCACACCGTGAACACATAGTCTGCTAGTCAAAGTACTCCCTGATAAGAGTAAAGTACAGGGATATTGAAGGAGGTTCTGCCTCACTCCTTCACAGTCTCCTGAGTTGACTTGCACAGACAGACTCAGTAGAACTGTGCAAAATTTTCTGGACAAAACTTTTTTGCTGCAAAATGCAGATTTGGTAACACTGGGATATCTGGGAAGAAAAAAAATGCCAAAAATCTGAAAAAATCTAAACATTTCATTTTGTAATTTTCCAAATGAAATGTTTCAATTTTTTTCAGTTTGAAACACTTTGTTTCAAAATGCCTTTGTCTTTATTTTAAAAATTCAAAAATGAAAAAAAAATCTAAATAAAAAGAAAACATTTCATTCATCCTGAAACTATTTTTATTCTTTTCAAAGTTCTCTTTGAACCAAAATATCTATTATTTGCCCAGCTATGCTTAGCAGTGCAGTAAACACTGGCTGCCACTAGGAAGAGGCAGGAAGGGGAGACTGCAACTGGCACTGCCTGGCCATTCATGTTTGTCTTTCCAGTCTATGTAGATGGGGCTTCAATCAAAAGCTATAAAAATGTACACTGGAATATGATGAAAAAGAAGATAAGAGAAAACTAGAGGGTAAAACAGGAGCATTATCTGTTTCTGTGCAGAGTGTCTTAATTGTTCCTTAAGCCAAGAAGTAAACTTCTGAATACCTATTTAACAAAATGTCCCATTATACTATCCCTATATTAATCATGAACATAGACTATTATAGTAACATTTTGATGTCAGTTGGTGCTGAATGATTGATAATGCTGTGTGATAAACCTTTGAAATGGATTGAAAAGAAGTACTCTGGGATTAGTCTTCTGTAAGTGTGTTTATAAACAGTAAAAAGAGAAAGTTACATACATGTTTCGAATAAAAGAGTAAGTTCCAATTTGTTTTCGTGGTTATTATTTTTTGTTATTAATGTAGTACTGATGGTGTGCATGGTCCTTTGCAGATAAACAACACTATCCTTAGAATCTTCTAGTCCAAGGACCTGGTCCTATAAGGCATTGAGTATCTTCTGTGATGTTGAGTGACCGCAACACCCAGTGACATCAAAGGGAACTGATTGAGGGTACTCAGCTATAGAGCTGGTTTTTTGGTTTGCTGACAATTCTGGAAAATTGAAAAAAACATTGCTTCAGGTTGAACCAAAACCAAAATTACTTTAAAATTTTTGGTGAATTGAAAAGTCAAAAAAGTTTAAAAAAAATTGGTTTTGGTCAAACTAAACATTTTGTTCAATCCAAAATGAAACATTTCATTTCAATTGTGAGCCCTTAAATAAGTTTTTAAATTATTTTTAACAAAACTGAAAGAAGTTTCTAAACAAAAAGTCATCTTAAATCAATCAACACATTTTGTTTAGACAATGTCAAAACGAACATTTCAAATTTTTAAGATTTTTTAAAGTTTTTTTTCAGCCAAAACAATTTAGTGAAAACAACAGAAATTCAAGAAGCATTTTTGTGTTCCTGAATTTACATTTTCACCACAAAGTTTCAGAAGAAAATTTTCAATCAGCTCCACTTAGCACCTCTCCAGGAGACCAGCGCCTGTAGGGAATGTTATATTTCATATCACAGTTATTATTTATTTATAATGTGGCAGTGCCTACAAGTTGTGGACCAAGACCCTATTGTGCTAAGTTGCGTACAGAGAACAACACCATTGCCCTGACCCAAAAAGCTTACAATCTACAGGACTTCACTTCTTTTCTTCCTGGAGCTGTACATTAAGGACTGGTAGAACATTTAGTGAAAGGCACAAATATGACTCTAAAAGGTCTTAAATTTAGCAGTTGTATGTAGCATTGTTGTAGCCGAGTTGGGCCCGGGATATTAGAGAGACAACAGAAATTGGTCTAATAAAAGATATTATTTTACCCACCTTGTCTCTGTTAAATTTAGCTGTCAAGTGAAACTCCTATTGAAGACTGCCCAGACCTCAGAACACCTATTGCAGTAGGGTATATGAATAAAACTTTCCTTTCAAAATTCATGCAACAGAGTGGTGAAGCTCACAAATATATTAGGGGGCCATTATGGATGGCCTCATGGATCAATTAAAATTTAATCTCATTTTTCACTACTTCCCTCTAATCCAACTATTGAAATCAGAGTGGGGGAGGGGTAAACTGCCTCTTGGCAGGGGACTGCAGAAGGAAAATCTATGTTTAGGACACTGGAAAAATTGTGAAAAAATTATATCATGTTTTAAACCACTAACCACAGGATATCATCATGTGCCAAAGGGATCATGCAAATTTTTAAATAACCAGGGCATGAAAAAATGCTTTCTTCTTGCCAAATACTATCTCACTTACTTAACATGCTGTACCTTGTGGAAAATAAAAGCTGGTTTTTAGTCATTAATCCACTCTATGCATTTCACAGAGCTATATATACATATATATTCACACACATACATATCCACACAAATACACATGCATGACACACCAAAATAATGGCAATCATTAAAAATATGCTTGTTTACATTAGCTTCATTTTTTCCAGTTTAATAAAATGAAGGTTTTATGTGTTTCCATGCATAGTACAGTCATGCTCTCCTCAGATTATGGAGAAATACTATAAACAAAGGACTCAAAAATCTCCTAAAAAAATATTTGTGAGGAATGACAAATAACCTCAGGAAGTTAGACTGACACCCTTGGAATGCAGAGATCAAGAGTCTATTTTTACTATTTTTATTATAAACAAAAGAGACCAATACAATTGCAGTGGCATCACTGAGGGAGGCAAAGGGAGGGGACAGAGAACAGTTGGAGGGCTGAAAAATTCACAGATTTGATAGCTTTCAGTATAACCCTCTTGTACTCTTCCCATCTCCATGGCAATGAAAATACCCCAGGCTTCTCAACCAGGAGTTACGCTTGTGTCTCAGAACATTATAAACTGTGAAGAGTGGTTAAAACTCCCCTACATGAAGTAAAATGAGTCTTTCTAAACATTTCCTTAAAAAAAAACAGAAATAAGATGAAATAATTAAATGATCTCATTTCCATAACAAAGCAAACCGATAGGGAACTGTTTCATCTTAAACATTAAGACCCTCAATCATAGCCAGCATATAATGATAAGACATTTACACCTCCACATGACAGCTCATTCAACTATTTCTTGTATACACCCCTATTGGGAGTTCACAGCATCCACTGAGATTATTTCACTTGATTTGATTCCTTTCCCATTCTCTATGGCTCATTTACCAAGTCTGTAAAAGGATATTAATGTCCCTGGGGAAGAGTATTTATACTAACAAAAACTAATGCCAGATAACACAAAGTGCAACCATAACCACCACAATAGGAGCTCCTTCACAGCACTCCACAAATGATCTCACCAAGACTATCTTGTAGGGCAAGGAGGTGAAGCAATTTCCATGCTTCCTTTCCCATATCTCTGAACCCGACAAAGGACAAATGCTGGATAAGGACCCCTAAATAAGGGACACAGACAAATAGTTGCAGAGGCACCTAAAAAAGTCAATAGGTTAATGGCTTCAGTATACATGACATAGTTTATAACCTCAAGTTTCTTGATATAGTACTTGTGTTGTATTTACTATATTAAAAGTAAAAACAACAATGTATGTAGAAAGAAATTACATTTGGGAGTAAACAGAGGTACATCCCTCGCTACGAGTTGACCTGTATGACCTATACTGAGCACAACCTGACAATATATGAACAATCATGAAGAAGTTGTTCTTGTTTTTCAGATATTGCTAAGACAATGAGGTCCACATTATCACATTGATGCCACTGGAGAGGCATAAAAGTTACTTTTGAATTTGAATTTAGTAAATGTGTCCTAAGCCCCCATACTGCTAAGCAAAAAAAGTCAGAACCAGAAGTGTCACATCTGTCTGTTTAACTGGTCTCCAACACTACAATATCTGAGCACCTCACATATATTAATTGGTAGATAAGATAGTTTTACCTGGCAAAATCTATTCAAGAACCAAAACATTTCATAGGTAAAATAACAAGCTAAGAGATAGTCAGTGAGGTAATCTTTTATTGGACCAACTTCTGTTGGTGAAAGAGACAAGCTCTCGAGCACTTCAAGAGCTCTGTGTAGCTCAAAAACTTGTCTCTTTCACCAACAGAAGTTGGTCCAATAAAAGATATTATCTCACCCACCTTGTCTCTCTAATATACTAGGACCAACATGACCACAACAACACTGTAAACAAGTTAAGAAATGAACAGTTCAGCCCTTGTAGAGGACTATCTTTAATTTAAGTATTTACAGTGGTCACACTTTAAAAGTTCATTCCACTTACTGTGTCATTCCCTATATTTACAATGGGGAATATGCTAGAATTGTAAATATCTCTAGCAAATGAAACATTTTTGAGTATGCCCACTGTACAGAAAGCCAAGTGCTTGAAAGAAGTGATAACTATAAAAACATCCACATTAGAAAAGGGTTAGCCATTTAAGCAGTCAATTTAAATTAGACACAATTAGAATTGTCTTAGTTCTTGCTCACTGGTTGAAAGCTGTCACGTCTGAGGTTACAAACCCTAGAGGGATGTAACAAATTAGCTCTAAACAGCTAACTTAATGTGAATTATTTCATTTCAATGGCCAACCTTTTTAAAGATTTTTTTTTCAAATATAAAAATATCTTTATAGCACTGATATTTTCCCTCCTGACTGGGCATTTTTATGTGTCAATGGTTTTGAATCAGCATTATTAGTTTTCTTCTTAAAAATAAGAAATTATTTATTATACTGTTGGAAAGAGGTTTTTTTAAAGTATAACCATTAAAGGATGTGAATTTATTATATTTGCAAATTAAGGCAGCACCTTGTAGCTATTACCATTCACATTTTGAGCCAATAGTCTTTGGAAATTTACAAATATTGTATTAATTGCAAGCGGTGTCACATTATTTTCCCTGAATATAATGTAGACATTGGGTGAAGCAAAAGTCAGAATAGGTTCGAAGAAGTTAAAAATAAGGGCAGGATATAATAAAATGTATTCAGTCTAGACAAATGCAAGTGAATATAGTGGTGGTAAATTAACCTAAAAGCATTGTTTCAGTGGGAAGGGAGCACACAAAAATCAGTAGTGTTTAAAACGAGCTATGGATAAGGGCAAGGGCTGACTTCTTCTATAAGTTTGTACAGCACCTAGCACAATGGGACCCCAAACCAGTTACCCTACTACCCTACTTTTACTTTGAACCACCATTTAAAAATTTCTATTTGCTGAATATTTTTGGCTCTTTCTGAGCTTTTTCTGGTTTCAAAGGGAAAGTGGGATATCATGGATAGTACATGGGATCAGAGATCTGTGTTCTATTTTCAGTTTTCAACTAATTCATGGTGGCCTTGAATGAGTCACATAGGGACAAATTTTTAAATACAAGCTCTAACTTTGGATTCCAGAATTTAGATATATGGATCCAGATATACAAAAAGAGTTGAGCACTCATTTAGACACCTAAATTTAGGTCAGATTTTCAGTCACTCTCAGTATCTGGAAGTTCTCACTAAAATCATTGTGCTGAGCTTTTTTGGAAACCTGGCCATATATTTAAGGTGCCTAAATGAGAGCTGAACACCTTTGAAAATCTGCCCTCTAGAGACTTATTTCTGAACAGGTGAGCACCCAGAGCTCCCATTGGCTGACAGTCCCTAGCACAGGGGTGGGCAAACATTTTGGCCCGAGGGCCACATCTGGGTATAGAAATTGTATGGCGGGTCATGATTGCTCACGAAATTGGGGTTGGGGTGCGGGAGGGGGTGAGGGCTCTGGCTGGGGGTGCAGACTCTGGGGTGGGGCTTGGGATGAGGGGTTTGGGGTGCGGGAGGGGGCTCTGGGCTGGGACCGAAGGATTTGGAGGGCGGGAGAGGGATCAGGGCTGGGGAAGGTGGTTGGGGCATGGGGTGGTGTGAGGGCTCCAGCTGGGGGTGCAGGCTGTGGCGTGGGGCTGGGGATGAGGGGTTTGGGGTGCAGGAGAGTGTTCCAGGCTGCTGTTGAGGGGTTTGGGGTGCAAGAGGAGGATAAGGGCTGGGACAGGGGGTTGGGGCACCGGGAGGGTGGCTCAGGGGGGCAGGCTCCAGGCAGCTCTTACCTCAAGCAGCTCCCAGAAGCAGCGGCATGTCCCCCCTCTGGCTCCTATGCAGAGGCACGGCCAGGCAGCTCTATTGCATGCTGCCGCATCCACAGGCACCATTTCTGCACTGGCCATGGTTCCCGGACAATGGGAGCTGCAGGGGTGGCACTTGGGGCAGGGCAGCATGCAAAGCAGTGCCCCTGGGTGACCCTATGCGTAGGAGCTAGACGGGGGGGACATGCCGCTGCTTCTGGGAGCCATGCAGAGCGGTCCCCGACCCTGCTCCCTGGAGCACCAGAGTGGGGCACCAGAGTGGGGAAAGCCCCAGACCACACTCCCCAGCACGAGCTCAAGGGACGGATTAAAATGGCTGGTGGGTTGGATGCGGCCTGTGGGCTGTAGTTTGCCCACCCCTGCCCTGAAATCAGACTCCCTTTGTTTCAAATGGGCATCTGAAAATGGAGACATCCAAAATTAGAGGTCACCAGGACCAGATAATATTCACCAAAGAGTTCTGAAGGAACTGTGAAATTGCAGAACTACTAACTGTGGTAGGTAACTTATAATTTACATCAGCTTCTGTATCAGATGACTGGAGGATAGCTAATGCAATGCCAATTTTTTTAAAAGGCTCCAGAGCTGATCCTCGCAATTAGCCTAACTTCAGTACAAGGCAAAGTGGTTGAAACTATAGTAAAGAACAGAATTATCAGACACATACATGAATATGATTTGTTGGGGGAAGAGGCAACATGGATTTTGTAAAGGGAAATCATGCCCTAGCAATCTACTAGAATTCTTTGCGGGGATCAACAAGCATGTGGACAAAGGTGATTCAGTGGATATAGTGTACTTAGATTTTCAGAAAGCCTTTGACAAGGTCCCTTACCAAGCAAAGTAAGCTGTCATGGGATAAGAGGGAAGGTTGTCTAATAGATCTGTTACCTGCACAAAATTCTCTGTCACTTGCACACTCCAGGGCACCCACCTCTACCTAGTTCCTAGGCCTCAGGGTGTAACCCTCTTAATTTAGGCACCCACCCTTACCCCGTTCCTAGGGCTCAGGCGTAACCTTACACTCTAGGGCACCCACCTTTACCCTCTTCCTTAGCCTCAGGTGTAACCCTCTTAATTTAGACACTCTAACTTTACCCTTCCATGGGCTCTGGGATCTACTTATCCAGGCTCCAGGTAAACACCATTCCCTCTGGACTCAGAGCAAAAACCCATTCCCTCTGGATTCAGGGCTTAATCCTTTGTGGGTTTACAGGGTCTTATACCAGTGAAAGAGCCTTACACAGTAATATTAATTAACCTCTATTTATTAAGAATCACCAAAACAGAATGCACACACTACACATACAATACTCACCACTCCCAATAAGACAGATGAACTTTTCTTGATGGCCAGTCAGGATGAAGTGATGAAGTGAGCTGTAGCTCACGAAAGCTCATGCTCAAATAAATTGGTTAGTCTCTAAGGTGCCACAAGTACTCCTTTTCTTTTTGCGAATACAGACTAACACGGCTGTTACTCTGAAACCAGTCAGGATCAGGTCATCTGGGGAATTCCAGTTTCTGCACGATGTCATTGGCAGAGTGTTGAGATCTGTCAGCTCTGTTCTTGGGGCTGCGTACTGGAGCTGGTTCCCAAAGAACTTCCTTTTGGACCCCAGTTTATATAGTTACACTTGAGTCCTGCTTAGCTATTTCTTAACCAATCATTTTACTAAAATTTTACTGACCAATCTTAACATATTGTAACAAAATTCTCTAACCAATCATTCCCCACCACCTTGATTAATTTACACCTAGCAAAGTTAATTATGTAACAGACAGAAACAATCAAAGAACCAAGCAGTGATCATACAGACAAACAATAGGGAAGTGGGGACAATAAAGAAATTAGGATCTCCCAACCACAACTATTAATAGGTGGTTTCTTGCCAGACAGAATGCTCTTAAACTAAGTTTTCTTTAACCATCTTAAGATCTGTTTATTTATCTGATGATAGTGGGTGATATTAGGACAGGATCTTCTTCTTAACAGCCTGATATTACTTTTTTTGATGTAATTTAGATGGAATGTGAGTATGTGACTTCATGCTTCTTAGCTAATGGCTGCTGCTCTCTTAATATGGCTGCAGCCAAAGCCTTATCCTTACAGAGCAGTAACTGGTTAAAAGATAGGAAATGAAGAGAGGAATAAATGGTCAGTTTTCAGAATGGAGGGAGGTAAATAGAGGTGTCCGCCAGGTATCTATATTGGGACCAGTACTGTTCAACATATTCATAAATGATAGGGAAAAAGAGGTAAACAGTAAAGTGGCAACATTTGCAGATAATACAAAACTACTCAAGAAAGTCAAGTTCAAAGCAGACTGAGAAGAGTTACAAAGGGATCTCACAAAACTGGGTGACTGGGCAACAAAATGGCAGAAGAAATTCAATGTTGATAAATGCAAAGTAATGCACATTGGAAAACATCATTCCAATTATACATATAAAATGATGGTGTCTAAATTAGCTGTTATCACTTTAGAAAGAGATCGTGGAGTCATTATGGATAGTTCTTTGAAAACATCCACTTAATGTGGAGCAATAGTCAAAAAAGCTAACAGAATGTTGGGAATCATTAGGAAAGCGATAGATAATAAGACAGAAAATGTATTTCCTCTATATAAATCCAAGGTACGCCCACATCTTGAATACTGCATGCAGATGTGGTCGCCCCTTCTCAAAAAGTTATATTGGAATTGGAAAAGGTACAGAAAAGGGCAACAAAATGATTAGGGGTATGGAACAACTTCCATATAAGGAGAGATTAATAAGATTGTGACGTTTCATCTTGGAAAAGAGCTCACTAAGGAAGAATATGATAGGGTTCTATAAAATCATGACTGGTATGGAGAAAGTAAACAAGGAATGTTATTTACTTCTCATAACACAAGAACTAGGGATCACCAAATGAAATTAATAATCAGCAGGCTTAAAACAAACCAAAAGAAGTATTTCTTCACACAACGCACAGTCAACTTGTTGAACTCTTTGCCAGAGAATGTTATGAAGGCCAAGACTATAACAGGGTTAAAAAAAAATAACTAGGTAAGTTAAGTTAAGATAGGATAGGTCCCTCAATGGGCAGGAATGGCCGTTATGTATTTTCAAAAATGCACATCTTAGCCTCTGTTAGCTGTAATGTGGGATTATAATACTCCAACCTCACGAGGGTGGTGTGGACCTTAATGTATTAAGTTTTTTAAAGGATCTAAAAGCCTTTGAAAGACATTATAAAGAACAAATTATTATCATTGTTAATTGTACGTTGTATAATCCTTATGAATAATGTTGTAAAAATACAAAATCATGAGTAGAGCTTCAGAATAGAGACGTCAAATTAATTCAGTTTTGTTAGTGGAAATATAACTTTATTCCTGGGGAAAAAATGGTGAAGAAAGGAGTCTTCCACTGTGCTCTTTAGGCTCTTATGTCTCTGACCATGAACACTTTTATACAAAACTACGAATATTTGCAAACCATCTATTTTTTAATTAAAATATCAACAAAAAAGCCAGTGGGCAATCCAGTGTTCACTTTATAGAGTGAGAACATCAACCTAAATTTCATATTATTTTAGAGCTTATTTTCTAAATACTTGGTTTTTTTCAGTCATGGCACTAGTATTTTCTTCAGTTAGTCATTGCACTTCACCACAATGACTGTGGCACAAAAGAGGGACTTTTCATGATGCATACAGCACGTAGCTGTCCTCACTTTAGCTTACCCCATCAGTGCAAATATTCTGAGAATTGAAATGGATGCTTCACAACCATTATGTTTTTCTCATACCCCACTTCTGCAATAACTAGTTTGTCAGTTCTGTACCAATGTAAATTGGATCTTCAAAGAAAAATCTAGTACACTTTTGAAATGTGTCATTTTTATCTACAGGTCTCTAATTAAAAACTCAAGGATTCACATTCTGGCTCATTGTTCCAATCTCTTATGCAGGGCAGAATGTGAAACCAAAAATATATATTTTTCCATAGAGAAGATAAAAAATGAGTCTAAAATGAGAACAGTAAAACATCTAATTTACAAATGAATCTCAGCAGTTATTTAGCACCTGAGTTCTGAGAATTTCAGCATATTTAGTAACAATTAATTTGCCTCTGAACCAAAATCTTCCTGTAAGTTATCTGAGTATTATATCCATTTTACCAATGGGTATCTGGATTAACAGACAGAGATTAAAAGATCTCCCCTCTGTACACATTTGCTTAACTAGGAGAGGAAACCAGAAGTCCTTTACTCTAACCACTAGAGAGCACTCCCACTACTACATAAGCAACACTGAAATCCAAACCAAACCATGTATAATAACCATGTTCTTTATTTTGTCACATGTGCACATAATACTAGGATAATATTTTACTGAGGAAACACCTATGTATAAATGCACTGTATTTAAGTAGTCCTTTGAGCTGTATTTTCTTCTAGTTGTTTTGTTTGTTTGTTTGTTTTTGTGTGTGTGCGTGGCTATCTATTTTTGTTTCAGAATTTTTAATTCACACACAAATGTTTCACTCAAATGGGATTGAGGAAAAGATAAAGTTTTATTAAACTGAATTCTGCTTGAGAAATCTTCCAGATGGATCATTATTCCTCAAGCTTGTACAAATTCTTCTCTTCAAGATTAATTTAAAATAATCTAACTGATTACTGATTTGAGAAAGATTAAAAAGAAAGTATGTCTGTGTAGAAAGTCAACATTTTAATTTAAGCTTTCATTTCAAATTGTGTATATGCAACTGATACCAGGCTGATAAATAGGAATGTTAGAGTGGGAGTGAATTAATGCAGAGGTAGCCTGAGGGTTATATTTGGTGTTTGCTAGATTATTTTAGGCACCATGACTGGGAAAAAAATGTTGCATGGTCATTGTCTGCTTTGAAACACCATATGAGCATTGTTTCTAGCATTTCCTATGAGTAGTAGAGTGCCAATGACTGAATAGCATGGTGCTCCTTTGAGGCAACAAAGGAAAATTACAATTCCAAATGAGTCCAAAAGGGAATTGTGTGCACTAATGAGGCTGGTTTGTTTTCCAGCAGCCATTCCTGTACATTCTAGGCAGAGGGTTACTAGATTCTTACTCTTATGTTTTCAAAAGTGCATGCTGGAATGTAGTTAGCTATGTTGCTTCCATTTGCATCACTGAGATTCAAGCAGCTATATCTGCAACACTGCTCTGAACATTTTCCCTTTCTTACCTGTAATGGGAGAATTGCAAAGGCAAAACCACAGCCTAACGCTTTGACAGTGTTGTGGGTTGTAGAATTTTTAAAATAATGATTTATTGACATTTCTTTGCTATTGAGTTTTTTCTTTAACAGAATTAACTAGGGCTATATTATGTTTTCCCCTCTGTAGCTATACTGTAGCGAAAGCATAGGGATAAGCATACCTTTCTCCACAGGTACACATATTCAGGAGCCCAGAAATTGGGAGAGATTTTCAAAGGCACAAATGACCATTGGGTGCCCAACTCCCATTGGAAGTCAATGTTAAGTGCTTAGCTCCTACTTGTTCCTTTGAAAATCTCCTGAATAATATGGATTTCAGTAGTGATCATTGTCAGGTGGGCAGCTAGTGATATGTTTCTGAGTTGGGGGAAGACAGGCCAAAGCCCCACACCCTTTTGCACTGGGATGAGTGCTAGGTCCAGTTTCTGAAGATAATTAAGCCTTTCAAAGGCATAATATCTCCAGGGACCACTGTCATCTATCTGCCAGTTTCTCACTACAAAGAAATTCAGGAGTAATTGCACCCTTTTCTTTCTGTAAATGCTCAGTTCATGATTGATAGTTGGGCTATTAACCTGCTTTAGGCTCTTAATCTTTTCCTCCTCTGTCTTCTTGAGGGTAGCACAGTTATTGTTGCTATAAAGATGAAATGATTCCATAGTGCTTATCCTACATCTCCATTTTCCTTCATTTTCCATATCTAGTCCATCTGCTCTTGAACCTTATAGTCTCACCTGATGTTGAGTCCTTTGGGGCTAATGACCCTATGCAGTTGGAATTATGTTGTGTCTCTAGATCCAAATTAGCCAGTCATGTATTTATAAATAACTACATCCACTGGCTGAAAACAAGTAAACAAAACAAACAACAACCAGAAAGAATTAATCAAGTTGCACCCTGTGAAAATCATTATTGAGAGGTAGAGCTGCTCAAAATTCTTCAAATCATTATTATTTTTTCCAATAAAAAAATGGCCTTTTTTCAAAAATGAAAATTTCTCAAAGAAAATAATTGGTTTGGAAAATTTCCAGGATGGATTATTTGTGTGTTTTTACAAAAACTGGGGAAAAAATCATTTTTAGTTTTTTTCCCCTTTTTCAGTGGTAATATAGAAAAATGAGGTAAAGGAAAAGAGGGAACAAAGAGGAGAAATGTAGGAACAAAGCAAAGCTCCAGCATTTTTGGTAAAAAGTTCTCTATTTTAGAACTTGGTACTTTTTGAAAACTTCAAAATGAAAATGGTTTTAGAAGTTCCAAAAAGTGTTGTGAAATTTATTTTTAGGTTTTCAACCATCTCTATTTCCAAGCTATATCCAACGCCATTTCATTTTAAGTTCTGTTTCTAACTGAATATTCCAGACTTAGAAGTGCAATAATCACACAGAGTCACCACAATTCTCAAAGCTCCATAAGCCACAGTTTCCTGTACCGTCTTTCAGTGAATTCAGCTGCCATGCGAAACCAAAACCCTTCACCCTTTTTTCTGGCACAGAAATCAACATGCTACTACTACATATATTAACCTATATGGTGTAAGTCTGATTACCTTGGATCTTTCAGTAACCATACTTAGGAGCAGTTGTTGCTTCTTCTTTTGAGCCCTCTGCCGTTCTGAGGGCATCCCTGTCTGCAGTCACCCATTCACTGCTAGGGTAACTTTTTGGATGTTCTAAGATTATACATTCTGTCCGCAGCTAACCTCTATTTTTTTCAGTTTGCCCACTTAGCAGTTAACTCATACTCAGCATGCTTTGGGTGTGCACACATCTTGCTCTCTTTATTCTGTTGCTGATTGAGAATTCAAAGTTACTGGCCTACATTCTTAAGTATTCAAGGCCCACTTCTGCAACATTTTGAATACAGAAAGGCAGAATACCCTAGAGGTTATAGCACTGGACTGGGAGCCAGGTTACTATTCCTGTTTCTGCCACTATCCTAGGGGTGACACTGAGCAAGTCATTTCATTTCTCTGTGCCTCTGTTTCCCCACACAGCAGGGACCATCTCTTACTAAGTATTTGTACAGTGTCTAACACAATGGGCCCCCCATCTCAGTTAGAAATTTGAGGCTGGAGTAATAGAAATAATAATAATAACTTTCTACAACAATGGATAGGGGACACGAAATCTCACAGAAATTAATGCTTTTTATAATAATTTATCATTTTCATAAATATGTCCTCCCTTGTTTTGTAAAAATGTAAGTTTGAAAAGACCTAACAAACTGGAATCCTAGAACAGTGGAAGTTTGGGAGGGAAAAGACCTATATTAAAGCATATAGTCTACCCCTGAAGGTACAGGATTCTTCTTTACAGAGTATTTTTAGTTAGAGTGAAAACTGCAACTGCAACTTTGCTAAAGGGAAATTTTGAAGGTTTGCGTTTTGTTTTTTTCAGGGGTGTTTTGAGTTTGGTTTTGTTTTTTTCGCAGCGCTTAAGTAGATTCACTTTTCAACACACATGACTGTATGTTCCAAGGAGGGTTATTAATATAAACACACTATATTGCAAATGTTAAGGACTAGCAGGTGAAGTACCTGCAGCTAGATGAAAAAAAGAAAACAATGAGCATGGAAGGTGGATTTTCAAATAGAGCATCCCAGACTCTTAGCCATAGTTCCATCCCTTTTCTCTGCACAAGTGGTGGAACAGGGAATACGGTTGCATTGGCATAAAGCCAGAAAACTCAAACAGAGCAGGATGGGGGAAAGGTTTTGTCCCACAAGAATTTCTGAGATTTTCAAAATTTTTCCCATCCAAAATTTGTACAAAATGTCAAAATCTCAAAAATGTTTGCAAACAGAAAATCCAAGAATAAATTTGGTTAGGATCAACTGAAATGTTTTGTTCTAACAATTTTAAGACCTTGTATTTCAAAATTTGACATTTTATATTTTTTTTAAACTATACATTAGCTTAAATTTCAAAATCTAGTCATTTCATACCGGCTTACTTTCACCTCTGGTTGAAACCTTAACTGCCCTTTCATTAGCTATTTAAAACAATATTGAATATATGTAGAAGTGCCTTTGAAGCATAATTTTTAACATTGAAAAAGATAACAAGGCCAACACTTTCCAACATGGCACCTCCATGAAAGTGACTGAATTTTCAGAGGTGCTGAGAACCTGCTCTGTCCCATTACCATCTGGATTCCCTATTTTTTGACATACAGCACAGAAAATGTCAGCCTGAGTCTTGATACTATGTTTAAAAATATAGAAATAGATTTGAAGAACAGTGAATGCCACAGACCCTGATTTTAGGGAATTTTCTGTAATGCGTAACAGGTACTAAGGTTCAAGCTGATTGGAGAGAAAGTATGCCACCTTACATATTGTACAATCATTCAGCTCAGTAAGACTCTGGTCAGGTTTTTGGAAAAATCCAGTTCACATTGGCCATGCACAGAGGCTTACCACAAGTACAGTATTACCATGATATTTCCATACCAGGCACTAAGTCCTGTAACTAGCATAGTCACTCTCATAATTGTACTTTGAAACTTAACCTTATATCCCCATTATTAACTACTTTTACTTCTCTAAGACAATGAAATCTGGATTTTGCATGACTTTCTGAATTTATTTGATGTATAAAAATCACACGTGGCCAGAGTATAATTTTGCAGCTAAAATAGCTTATATTGGTTATTCCAACTAGCATATGTGGAATACATCACAGTCTGGAGGCATATACATGCCATGATGCTTCTCCCCTCCCCCGGCCCTTTGAACAACATGAGCATCTGAGTTATTGAGATAGATGACTAAACCCGCCCCTATTTTATGAAGGATGGGTGTTACATTTAAGTCACTGGACTGGGACTCAACAGAGTCAGGTCAGGTCAATCCCTGACTGTAAACAACTGCTTGGTTCCCGTCCCACACACAACTCTAGAAATAATTAAGATTCTCACAGACTTTCATTAAAGTCAAGCAAATAATTCATTATGACAATAAAACAAATATGCAACATTTAATAAAAACAATAAATAGATTGTAATACCTCACTACTCTGAAAACCTGAATAGTACTTATTCCAATATATCCAACTATGCACATCTCCACAAGAGGTTTAAAATAAAATCTAAAATACCCACCAAAACTCATTCCAACCTTTGGAGCATAAATTCCTCTGAAGACAGATTAAATAAATCATGGTTATTATTTTTGTACTATTCCAATTTGAAAATAAAGTCATGATCCTGTATATTACAACCTCCTTTTCTTTTATTCTGAAATGTACTTGGATTGACTTAACAGAGAACTATAACATGTGGTCTACTGGATTAAATGGGGAGGAGGGGAAGGATAGATAACTACTGAAAATAATTTATTTCCCTTTGTATCGGCTGTACATTAGTTGAGTAACAAATAAACAAGGTCACTAGGGTTTTATTGCCAATTATACTTTAGGATTAAAGGACAAAGTGTGAAGAAGGGATTGTTGGGATAAATAGGGCATGAAAATCTGACCAAAAATTGAGATGGAGGGAGTGTTAGGAAGTTCCTGACATGAAATATAATTCCTCTGGTAGCAAACAATTTGGATAGTGGGATCAGTTCTATACTTCAAATGCAAGTTAGGTTTTGAAATCCAGGCTATTCTTGTAACCAGCACTAAACCAAAGTGTAGCATTTCTAAATGGTTGATATCAATCAAGAGGGATTTTGTCTTTGGTTAGGTGGAATAGATTTTTCTCTCAAAATGGGAAGAAGAGAAAGTAGCTGCTGATCAGTTGCTATATTGTATTTCTAGGCTTGAAGGTAAAAACACTCCATTGAAAAGGGAAGTATCATTGGCAACCACAGATATACTTGTACCCCATCAAGAATTTCCTTGAAAGGTGTTGATCTCTAGCGGAAATAGTGATATCTTTCAGGGAAGCAGAACAATTTAACCATGTGCTTGCTTTGAGATTTCTCCTTTACCTAGCAGCGTTGATCTTTCAAAACAGACTGGACATTTAAATAGATAATGAGAACATCCAGTTACATTAGATAGAATTTTGTTTTTTAAATGGGAAGGGCAATAAACCCACCAGCTGCAAGGCATAAACTAACCTCTGACTGAAGGGGATTAAGAAATATCTCTGGTATGGCAGGTTATTCCATTAAGGGATTTCCTGCAATTTTTTTCTGAAGCATCTGTCCAGTTGAAGACAGGACAACGGACTAGACCATCCACTTGCCTGACATAATATGTCAATTCCTATGTTCTGAGGTATTTAAAAAAATCATCTTAAGTAATTAGCATGGTAAATGGAAGAAAAACAATTTAAAGTTGTGGAGGGGAATGTTTTACTTTCTAAATAGAAATGAAACTCCAGGAAGTGCCTTTGTCAGTCCAAGTCTTTGACAGTAACATGTAACCTCTGTCCTTGACCCAGTAAGTCTAAACTGTGCTTTAATTGGTCTGTCTGCAGAGCTATGAAAAATTTCTCCTTGTGTACTGTAAAATAAAATATATATATTTCATACAGCTGGGAAACAAAATATCTGCTATTCAGGGCTGCTGGCAGCACAACAGAGCATTTGTCTTGTTAAACCCCGTGAAGCCATCCCTTTTTTTCCAGTCCTGCATTTAGGTGCACTGAAGAAGCCAAAAATATAAAAGTAAACAAGTGGGGAACATAATCACTGGAAAACTAGAAAGACATAAATCATTCTTAGCAGAAGTGTAACGTTGAATGGAAATATTCCTAACCTGTCAGGTTTGGATTTTTATTTTTTTTTTAAACCAGGCACTGACCAATCTAACTGAACTAAGATTCAGATACAAATCCCCCTTTTTTTCTTGGCTTGCAGATTTCTCTCAACATTTCTTGTCTGCATTCATCCACAAGGCTGGTAACAAGAGATCAAATGAACTTTCTAAATTGATCTGTAATTAAAACTTCACTACTACCCAAGGCCCTGTTCATATGACAATCTATCTATATTATCAAATATATACCCAAACATCAAGGGAACTACACAGAAAAAATATCCTAAATGAACATGCTTCATCCATCATTCACACCAGTTCCCCACTCAATGCAACAGTCAACTCATTTACTTATCAAAGTGGCACCAACTACCAATATATGGTCTTCTATTGGTAGATATTGGAATATGCTAGATATCTGGAGCACATTCATAGAAAGAAACTTAGGAAAATGTTTAAAGGTTACAAGAGGGCAACAGTAATGTATAGTATGCATGTGTTTGTACCGTACTGAACACAGGATTTTCATGGAGCCTATATACTCTAACCACTAAAATCTTTGTACTCTTTGCGACCACTTATTACCAAGTATAGTATTTACTACTGTGATAATCCCATTGAAGTTTGGGAGGTTTTAGCTGGTGCATCTGTGTAGGCATTGACTCACTGGCCAAATCCTCTCCTGCCCCTATCCTACTTCCCCCAGCAAACCAACTGCCACGGCTAAGGAGATTCAAGCATTGTTCTACATCCTAAGCATAGGGGTAGGGAGACCTCCCTTCACAGTCTTTTCACAGCCTTCTTCTCTGCAGCAGACCACATCAGTTCCACTCTTTTAAGCTACATTTTAGCAGCCCTCCACTATTCCTCTGTCCCCTCCCCTCACTCCTGGCTTTAAAAGTAGGAGTATTTTGTAGAACAAGAATCAAAGAATTTAAGATCATATGGAGAGAAATATTTTGAAAGTGCTATTTCGTTCGGACTCTCTCTTTCATCTGTACTACCTCTTACGATTAGAATGCCCTCCCTGAATTGATCCATAAGGCTAACTTTCTGTCCTCCTCTAAATTTCTAAGACCCTCTTCTTCTCAGACACCTACAAGAAATCAGACAACTACTAGTGGTTAGATTAAGGGGATATTGTGTATGCTTGATTTGCAGTATTTTTTAAAAAAATTGTATAGCTAACTCATGTATATTGGCATTGCTTATATTTTGACTCTTCCACACACCCCTTTATTTGCTGATGACCAGGAGGGAACGAAATGGAACTGAAAACACATGTGCCTTTCATCATTCTAAGCACTTTGCTTGTATATTTTATCTTGCCCCCCTGCCTTTGCTGTTTCTTGTTTTGTTAGTTGGTAAATTCCTCAGGGTAGGGACTCTCTCTCACTATGCATTTGTACTATGTCCAGCGTGCTAGGGTACAGATCCTGAATGGGGCCTTTGAGCATTATTGTAATAACAATAATAATATTTTGTGAAAACTAATATCAGCAACTCTCTGGGTCTCAGTTTCTCTATCTGTAAAATTGATATGAATAAATTTACCAATGGACTAGGTAACATTTGTAAACCACTTTGAATAAGTGCAAACACCTATGCACTTGAAAAAACATTTCTATGTGAGTAGTCAATGGGACTATTTCCAGGAATAAAGTTACATATGCAAGTTTTTGCAGAATCAGGGACCGATTTTTGAATCTTAAGTGAAATCAGCAGATAGCAAATTTCCATAAATGGGAAGAGAGAAATTTTCACCTGTGAAACATTTCTAACATTAATTAGAAGTAAAACTGCTTTTTTCCCCACTTGTAATTCAAAGTTGATTGACAGTAGAGAGCAGAAAAATAAAGAGTTCCGAGGACTACTGTTATCTGAGATGGTGTTGCTGGAACTATAGGTGCTGGGGGTGCTGCCTTACCCCCTAACTTGAAGTAGTAATAACAAACACCAAATACATGGTATCCATGGTTTCTATCATCAGCACCTGCACTATAAAAATTGTTCCAGTACCCCGATCTGAGAAATCTCCCAAAGCAAACAAGCCTGATTATCACATTTGACTTATTACACAGAACTGAAGTAGCAATGGAGGTGATAAAAATATGAGGCTTAACGGTCTCTGTCCCACACAGAACTCAGCACTAAGTGGGAATACCGTAGTGTTATGGTGAAAACGGGACAAGTGATAATATAAACCACCCCTGTCATTTTGGCTGGAACTCATTTATCACTGTCTAATATGCAGGTGTAAACCACTGATATTAATGCACCTTAGATGATCACTATGAAATGAAATCTTTTGTTCTAAGTTGTTCTACCTGTATTATATGAATTAGTTACATGATTCAGAAATAAATGATCTTGAAAACTAATTTAAAAAAAATAAAGTACAAACTCCTTTTGCTTTGGAGCATCAAATACAAAGCCAGATGCTATTGCCAGATGTCAATGAATTATTTTTCATAAGCCATGATTTACAGTTATGTACTCTCCATTTATCACCTCAGATGGGAACACTTAAAATGACAGCTTTGGTTAATAGCCAGTTTCAACATTAGCACTTGTTTTTGAAATTTGATGTACAGTGATGTGATAAAACTGCCTCTGGTGTTTTGTCACTTCTGCACCTCAGCATTTATGTCTGTGTGTAAGTTATCTTTTGTAGCACATACATACATGTATCTCTATATAAAACACACCTCTATATAAACACACATATGTATGTGTATATATAAAATTTATGTCTCAACCATGGGTGGTGGGTATAAGAGGCCAGGAGAGGCCAGGAGAGACTAAGCTTCCCCAAAAAGCCAGCCCACCATCTCTGGAGTGCGCCGCTGCTGAAAGGGCACCTGGGCTGTGGCCCTGTCCACCCTCTGCCCTGAAGCCCCAGTCCTGCTAGTCCTCTTCCCCGAGGTCACCACCTCTGCTCCGCCCCCATGGGGGTCTTGGGGTGTGTGTGAAGAGGTGCATGTGAGTGGCCAGCCAGGTGGGTGTGGAGGGGAGCTCTTGGGGGAGAGGGTGAAGAGGTATGAGTGGCAGGCAGGCAGGCACCTCAGGGGAAGAGGCATGAGAGGTGCACAGGGAAGGCCTTGGGAAAAGAGACATCAGAGGTGGGCTGGGGGGGACCTCTGGGGAGGGGGCCAAATTGGGCTGTGGAGTGTGGGCAGGACTTCAGAGGAGGATGCCAAGCAGGGGCGGAGCCAAATGGAGGAGTCACAAGCCACCCATGGTCTCAACAGATATCCTAATATAGTCCCTCATATTGCAAAAGACTGATCTTCAAACTGCTGAAGATATAGTAGGCCTGATCCAGCATTCTTGTACATCCTAAATGTTTTCAGTAAATGTTTTAGATGCAAAAGCAATGCAGGGTCAGGCTGAGCTATTATTACTGCATTGCCAGTGTAAGCCAATTATTTCAAATCCAAAACCCACATTTCTGAGTAGATTCTAAATATAACAAAACAAGTTCTCCCATCCCCAGCTGGGGTGCTGCAACAATTTGTATAGTGGGGGTGCTGAGAGCCATTGAGCCGAACTGTAAACCGTGTATATGATGGAAATCACTTCAAGCCAGGGAGTGCAGCAGCCCTTTTCCCCCCTCCCCCTGAGCACCCATATTTCCAGCACCTATGATCCCCAGTATATCTGTTTCCTTTCTTGGCAGATAAAAAATCTACAGGGAAGATCTTCAGCTGGTATAAATTGGCACACATCCATTGACTTCAATACTCATTAAAAACTAATAGTACTGGAGCCAGAAGAGTGGGTCCCTTACAGATCTAGGAGTGCATGTCATTCAGTCCTATTCCATTGCAAGGTTTTCTTTGAGCAGCAATCTATAATCATGTCAAATTATGTGACAAGTTTGGATAAAACCAAATTCATTTTCAAAGTGTTACATAAACCAAAATTTGATTCAACAGATAGCATAGGAAAGGCAAGTGCACTATTTCTACTATGACATTTCAGGTTTGGATTATTTTATCCAGACTGCAAAACATATTTTTTGGCTAGAGATCACAGAGCTCCAAATCCAGAGGTTAATTTTAGAATACAGTTGAAAGAAAGAAAGAAAGAAAGAAAGAAGTTAGTGTAGCCCTACCGCAAACACATGCTTACACCTAAGAATACTGTAACCTGTGTACGTGTAAAAATTTGGGACCACTGATTTTTGACAACTTCTCATTGCAAGGAGAAGAACTGCTTGAGATGCCACAGTGCCAAATGGGAATTGTGGTTCAGACACCTTATGTCTCCCTCCTCCGCTATGTGCAGGCTCCCTGACTGGACTACATCAATCCATGATGCATGGCTGTCTGCCCTCCGGTTGAACCACCAGGAAGTACCATAGAAGTCCCACGGCTTGTGGTGCATCATTGGTAAGGTAGTCCAGCTGGGGAGCCCAGCCCATATAGGAGAATGAGAGCATGAAGTAACAAAAGTACAAATCCCATGAGACGCTATGACAATAGGTCAACATCAAACTGAGCCACAATGAAATGTTTTGATTTGTGAACACTGAAATGTCAGAACTCTGCTCCAAGAAAAAATGTCAATATTTTGACTTCTGATTCCAGTTCAGGACAAAAACAAATGTTGAAATAGCAGAATATCCCATGGGATGAAAATTCTCATTTTCAGCCAACTCTCGTCAAAAATTAGTAGCCTGCTCTTTGGCAAATGCCAGATCCTTCTATATTAGTTTGAATGAAAGAGGATTTTGGTCACTCATTAGCATATCTACACACATTGAAAAGAGATTGTATTGTATTTTTGCTGGTACGCACTGAATTAAGTTCTGACACCATGTTGCCCAAAGGAAGAAGCCTTTTTACACGAAATGGAACTTTTGGCTTCAGTTGTTCCAGCCTGGAGAAAGGCTTACAGTGCTCTTATATCTGGCAAGCCTATTGGAGCAACACATCCAGGTTTAATTACCATTTTAACAAACACAGGCAGAGCATATGAGGTAACAGAAAATAACAGCCCCTCTTTTCATAAATGTCTCTTGGGTTAAACAGTCCTAGCATTTATTTCATTAGTCATATAAAACTGTTTTTCCCGTCACTAACTTCCATGTTTTTATTTGTACAACCATAACAACCCCAATGTCTAAATGAGCTTCCTTTCTCAGAGTGGCTGGGAAATGGTCTGCTAATCTCAGTCTACGAGCTCATTACCAAACAAAGTTCCAGCATCTTTTGGTAGTGTCCAGCCAGAATCTCAAGTTTCAGGCACCTTTCACTACTTCTTATTTATGCTATTCTTCAGTAAATCAGTCTTTAACAGCCTTTTTTTTTTTTGGGGGGGGGGGAGCAAGGGAGACTGGGAAGGCCTTTGGAGATATTAAATTACAAAGTCATGTGTAATTGGAATGGATTAAACTGCCACTTCCAGGCATCATAATTTTGAGGTGAAACTGTAAAATAACATTTATAGGCTAGTGATATACAGAACCTCACCAGTGAAACAACCTGATACTTGTGCAATTCTAGTGGCAACTGCTGTTTGCATTACAGATTATATGTGAAAGAAAGATACATTTTCTCTAACTCAAGTTAAAGAATAGCTAGATAAAGAGTAAGATCAGGTTAAAGTGACTAGATGACCTGCATAACAGCTTAATAAGAATAGTTATTTATATGGTCCTTAAAATGTTCAAAACACTGCACAGATGTTAACTATTAATCCTCACAACACTCCTGTAATATAGGTAAGTGTTATTTACTTTTGGGGAAATTGTAAGCATTGTAATTATAAGAAAAAGAAAAAAAACCTGGTGATTTTTGCAGCCAAGTAGGTTCAAGGATGTTAACTACCCACCAGTTTCTGCTCAGGATTCCACAATAATATTCAAAAAGAGAAAAGGGAAATCTCGCCTGTGGAAAGCTTTATAGGAATGGTTTAAACTCTAACTGGCAGATTCTCTGTAACCTGAAGACTTTAATCATGATTTGAGGACTTCCATAACTCAGCTAGAGGTTGTGGATCTATTACAGGAGTAGGTGGGTGAGGTTCTGTGGCATGCAATATGCAGACTAGATTATCATGATGATCCCTTCTGACCTTAGAGTCTATCAGTCTATGGATAGCCTTTCTATAACCTGTCAATTTGGAGAAGTTTGAATTGACCACTACATCTGATAGATTTGCAGAATCCAAATTCAGGATCCTTCAGCCTACTCATAAAAATGGGGTTCTTTCAGGGAGGAAAGCTTCAAGTTCTCCTCTCAGACTGGCAGCTTTGTTTTGGCAGGACATGTGCATATCTGCCAACAGAATTTTGCAACATTAATATATGAAGACTCAGTAACCCATGCATGCCACTGTAAAACTGGTACTATTAATAGCGAGGATGCCTTTATTGTATCAAGTGCCAGAAGATTTTAGAGGGGCAAAATAATTTTTAAAAGGTATCTAAGATTAACATGAATATCTTTCCCAACCTGATTAATAGGAACACAATACTTATTTCTGGGATTAACACTCTTATTATTTTTCTCTTTACAATTCACCTTTCATGGATATAAAACATAACTACTTATACATTTTTTCCATAAGCCATTCATGAATGACTTAAAAGTGCATGTTCTTAGAATTTGCAAAGACAATAATTATAGCAAATAGATTGGGGGGTAAAATACGTGTAAGCAATGAAGCTTATCTGAAATATAAATACAAACCTGAGAAAACATGCTTTTAGTTTTTTATATGCTTAGCTTGCATAGCACAAGGAAAACTGTGCACTCACCAGTCCTTAATAAACAATGAAAAAGATATTATTATTAATTATTATTATTATTGTTTCACTAATGATGGGCACCTGCTATCAACAGCTATTTAGGGGATTATGTTCTTTGATGAAAGGGAACTGTTTTAATGAATACTATCTATAGTTCCCTTTCATAAAAGAACTATAGATTATATTGATTAAACCTGTTTTGACAGTGAAGGACACTTAGAACCCTCAGCATTTAGCAGACTTATGAGTGATACACATAACTGACAGAATGAACAATTTCTATCTTTCATGAAAGGGCACCCATCAAATCCTGTTAGGAAAAATATCATTGAAACATTTCAGCAACGAAAGTGAACATAAAAGTGGAAATAGTGAAAGGCTTGAAATCTGTAATCCTCCTCCCCATATTATACTTCATTATAGATTTTTCCCCAAACTGCATGGATGGGAACCAATCCTTTATGCCTTTTTTACAGCCCTACAGAAAATCCAGTAGTCACTGTGACATTAGATCCCATATTCATCACAGAAATATTGTTATGATATGAATATGGCATAACTAAGATGTTTTATGCAAGAGGGGTTATGTGAGGTATTGTTGGAAAGGTTATGATCTACTGAATGTGTTTATCCAATTTGTATGCATATATCATTTTTGTATATGAAGCTAGGAATATTGACCATGTATCTGTATTTCAAATGTGCTACTTTGGGTGACACCCATTACTAGCCCTTTATGTACAACAATGAAAAAGTCAGACACGGCTGATGGCCCATCAGCAAGAACAATGGACTGTGAAAGAGCTTAGTCTTCCTGTGGACACTCCAAACAGCCTGGGAGTAATGGTTGCTACGACCCTGCAGAGACATGTGACTGAGTCACCTGGTACTGGACCCCACCTTGAAATTCCAGTGTTTTTCCACTGGAAGACAAAGGGTTCCCGCCAAACACAAGAGCCATATATGGCAGGGGAGTGACATCAACGTGGTTCTCCTCTGCCTCCCCACCCAAGGAGACACTGGGAGACACCTTGAAACAAGTACTGAACTGGGGGGAGAAGAGCTAAGCCCAGGCTGGAAGGGTGACTAGCCTGTGAGGAGTAATACCTGAAGTTTCAAGCTGCAAGCCAGTGCAGCTGGCTTTCAAGGATCTTTGCAATCTGCCTGAAACAACATTTAAGGTGAGACATTACTATTGGTAGCCAATTTCTTTAATGAATTAAGTTTAGTCTGCGTGTTTTGTTTTATTTGCTCAGTAATGTCCTTTGTTCTGTTTGCTATCCCTTATATTCACTTAAAATCTGTCTTTTATAGTTAATAAATTGGTTTTATTATTAAACCCAGTTTTTGCTATTTCTATCTGGGGAGGCAAGTAGTTGTGCATATCTCTCTTCACATTGAGGGAGAGGGTGAATACAGCACAAGACAATATACCTTTGGGTCTGCACTCCAGGGGAGGTGGGCACCTGAGTGCTGGGGCAAGTCCCTTAAGCCGAGCCTTCCCAGAGCTGATCTCGGTGTCTGTGTCTTGTCGCAGCTGGGTGTGGCCCTGCCTTTGTGTGTACTAGAGGAGGCTTAGGAGCCTGGCTCAGAAAGCATGGTTAAAGGGGGCCCAAGCTGGCAGAACAGGTGGGCTCAGTGGTATCTTGGTACATCAGGTGGCACCTTGAAGGGGGGCAACCCGTCAGAGTACTTTTTCATGCATTACACATAAAAACCCATTGTGCAGTTCCAGGTTAGCAACAAAAGATGCTAGTCCATTATTAACTGTTTCTCAGAAGGAAAAGTTGGGAATATTAACACACTGAGAGAGGGAATGAGATATCCTGACCCGAAATAAATTCTTTCCAAAGCTAGAGATAAACAAGCAGTGACAATAATGGGAGTGAACTGGCCTCTATGTAGATCACAGAGTGGATCCTGAATGATTAGGACAAGGATTCCAGTTTTTGTGGTCATGGATCAAATAAAACTGTAATGCATAAAGGAACTAGTCTGAGTTTCTAATTTTCCCAGGTCCTCGCTATAGGGCAAAGTGAAGGTAGTTTGGGTACCTTGCTTAAGAAGTCAAAGTTAAATCTGCATTACCTGTGTTCTTAATATTTGTTTGGATTTTTTAAATTTTAAACTTTAAAGTTCTTGAAGGATAGTATGCCCTACAGGTGTCACCAGCCTTAACTTCACCTTAACAATATTTTTGTGTGTGTGGTGTGGGGGCAGAGGGGATTATCACAGCACTGCTTTTTTTAAAATAGCCTGCTCGAGAGCAGTACTGTTCCTTCAGACTAGAGGAGGTCCACAAAACAGGATGCCTGATCCAACAGTCCTTTCATATGCTATATTATGCTGATTGTTGTAGATGGTAGCAATATTCCACATTTCATATAAAAAGTTAGTAACTTTTGAAATTAGAATTTAGTCAACTAAACTTTGATGCTTTGTGCACTAGACCTCAGCCAGAGGAGTTAAACAACAAATATTTTTTCCACTCTGATGCTTCCTGATTTTCACGTTGCTACACACACACACACAACAATAGAACTCTTTTTAACTCTGATGAACAGCTCTATATTTAGGGTGTCACGAATCACTCAGTCAACCATGAACCTCTTGTCCAATTCACTTCACATTTTATGGACAAATTGTACCTTGGTCTCAAAACTAACCTACCAAAACTGACACCAACTTTTAATAGATTTTAGAAGGGGGCCAAATTTGGGGTTAGACTGTAAAGTTTGTTGCATCCTTAACTATAGAATAATTTCTGTCAGATCACAATCTATCTAGGTATTTGTATGCCCCCCTTCTACTAAATTGTTGTAGTATGTATTTAAAAACAAAAATAACAATTGCTTTCTTCTCTTTCCTTCACAGCTTGTGAAAGAACTAGGTTGATTAGTTTCTGGATTTTTTATTTTAACATTTGTGTTTGATTGAGTGAGTTGTGTATCAAATTAATGTAAATTCATCAGCCATGAATGCGGAAATAGTGACACAGAGAATTATAATCCTGGCTTTCTCCATCCACTAACAGTAAAAGCTTGATCTCTGAAGTAAATGATGTGACCAAAAGGATCCACAGAGGATCCTGATTGACCTTTAACTTACTTCAGTCTGAAAATGGACTCCAGGAAGATGACCTTACTGAAGTGATTCTTGCTGAAATAGATATGTACCTAACCAAATTTTATGCTGTCTTTTTTTTTCCAAATAATGTTTAGATTATGTGTGCTGCTGAAAGACCTGACTCTGAATTTAAATGTGGAATATTTGAAGTGTCATGTGTGGTTTTCAGAATCTTGTACAGGGTAAATGGTAGAGCAGTAAGTTGATATGAAACTAGCAGTTTTGCTTTTCACGGGTTCCTTAAAAAGGAAAAAAATCCTTTCAGTCCCCAATGCAACAAAATACTTAAGTGTACATATAACTTTAAGCACATGAATAGTTCATTTCATTGAAACCAACTACTCACATGCTTTAAGTTCAGCATTTGTTCAACTGCTTTGTTGGTTTGGGGCTCTAATAAACATTTAAGGGTAGACACATGCACAACTAGGTCAATGCAAGGTGCTTATGTGAACCTAATTTTGTAGTGAAGACCAGGCCATAGGCACTTCAAGGACTTTACTGGTGGAACCCTTGGTACCTACAAGGTTAGGCAGTAGCTGAGTAGTGGTTTTGTGAAGGCCTTTGGTGCCTAAATGTTGGACTTCAGTACCTAAATGGCCCAAAGTCAACTAAGTCCCCTTGTAACTGTAGACTTCACAAACTTCATAATTCAGGCAAAAGATGTAGTTCTACTCTATTCCATCATCCTCCCCTAAAATATCTATGAAAAATCTCTTTCTTTCCTTGCCTTTCCAAAACAGATAATTTTTCAGGATGCTTGAATAACTGCCAAAGAAAACAGTGGGAAAATCTCAACCCTCATAGGAACTTGATAACAATTAGCACTGACTAAACACATTTTTTTGAAAGTCACCAAAAAGATAAACGCTGCTTTTTAATAGTCATTTGACTTCACAAATAAACCTGTGTCAAGTAGGACTGTACTAGACATCAGATGTTTTATGAAATATTTAAGCCACATCGTACATTTAATAAAAATGTAAAAATTATAGTACTTTTACAGTATGTCATGGTAGATCTATTTCTATGGAGTGCTGTAAATATCCAACAACTGGATATAAAGATATCATCAGAAGTTGAATTATTCAAAATGCTTGGAGTTTATTTCATAATATTTTTAGGCACAATGAAAAACTTTTTTTGGAATTGTTATAACTCCAGAAACTTCCCAAGTTTTAGCAGTAATTTGTGTCAATAACTTAGTCACATTTTCATTTTTGTGAAATGAAATAGGGTTTTGCTGTTGTTTTTTGGTTATTGTTGTGGGTTTTTTAATACAGACAACTTTTACTTAAAGACACTGAGCCATATTCATCCTTAGTTTAAGCCAAGTGTGAAGGGGGTGTAGCTACCAGACCCCACCTCTTCCACAAACAGACCACTCTAAGACCTTTTTGCTTGTAAACATCAGTGTGTAGTTTAGTTACAGTGTCTCAGTCCCTCCACCAATACACATCAGTGCATCTACACCTTTCCACTGTTTTCCAGCTTTCAGGCCTCTTCTCCCATCATGGTGGTGGGAGTGGAGGTGGAGGTGGCGGGGAGAGGAGGATGGGGGTTGAGGTGCCTCTGAGAACTCCCTTTGTTACGCTCTTCCCCCTTCCTCCTCAAGTACTTCCTTCCTATGCACTTTCCTGGTAAAGAGCTAATTGGCTTTTTAACTTCCTAACCTCAGTCTGACCTTGTAATCAGTCATACCCCTGATCAACTATGTTATCTCAAGGGGAACCTAATTGGTGCTAATAATGACCAGAGTGCTGGCTAAAGCTCCATCTCTCAGCACTCTGTCACAATGAGTGAAACCCAAAGAGCAAGATGAATTTGGTTTATAGCATGCCAAACTTTGCTGTGAGCTACACCAGTCAAAAAGCATTCATAGGACATACCCCCAGTTTGCATGAGTATAAGCGAGAGTAGAGTTTGGTGTGATCTCAGTTTTACTGGCTTTACATCTCTATTGGCTTTAATGGAGTTCTTTGGAGGACTATTTTTAGTTGAACTGAACTTTCTGTGGCTCTTTTGTCACTACCAATAAACATACCATCTGCATTTGCTATTTACTAGCTTACAGACAGCAAAGTCCCAGTAATGTTAAAAGACTGTTTCTTATTCATCTTTTTTGTGCCATCTCATAGCTTCTTATGGGGAATTTTTCAAAAGTGCCTAAGATCTAAAAGTACAAATCCCATTCAATTTCAAAATCCCTCTTCCCCTTCCCCCACCCCCTATTTCTAGCCTTTTGTAGGTACAGACAGTGGTGAGCTGGAGCCAGTTCGCACTGGTTCGCTAGAACCAGTTGTTAAATTTAGAAGCCCTTTTAGAACCGGTTGTTCCGTGAGGAACAACCGGTTCTAAAAGGGCTTCTAAATTTAACTGGCCAAAAGTGGCACCTTAGGCACCGACTCCACGGGTATTCCAGCCCTGGAGCACCCAAGGGGAAAATATGGTGGCACCCACCGGCAGCTCCCCACCCCACCCCCTGGCCCCAGCTCACCTCACCTCCACTCCGCCTCCACCTCCTCCCCTGAATGCGCCACCCCACTCTGCTTCTCCCCCCCACCCCAGGCTTCCCACGAATCAGCTGTTCGTGCAGGAAGCCGGGGCAGGCTGAGAAGCAAGCCGCGGCTTCCCGCTCAGGCCCAGGGAGGCAGAGCGGAGGTGAGCTCGGGCGGGCGGTGAACGTGAAGAGGGCCACCCGCGCCGCAGCAGGTAACCCAGGCGGGGGACGGACGCAGGGGAACCGCTCCCCGCCACAGCTCACTCCGCCACCCTCGGCCTGAGCAGGAAGCCACTGCCTGCTTCTCAGCCCTCCCCAGCTTCCCGCCGACGGCTGATTCATGGGAAGCCAGTGGGGGGGGCAGGCGCGGAGAAGCAGAGTGGGGCGGTGCGTTCAGGGGAGGAGGCGTAGGCAGAGCAGAGGTGAGCTGGGGCGGGGGGGGGGGGCGCGAGGAGGTCCCCCCGCACCGCAGTAGGCAACTGGGGGGTAGGGGAGGTGCAAGGGAACTGGTCCCCGCCCCAGCTCACCTCCACCACCCTCGGCCTGAGCGGGAAGCCGCGGCCTGCTTCTCTGCCCTCCCTGGCTTCCCACCGAACAGCTGATTCGTGGGAAGCCGGCGGGGGGCGGGGGCGCGGAGAAGCAGAGCGGGGTGGTGGGTTCAGAGGAGGAGGCGGAGTGGAGGTGAGCTGGGGCCAGGTGTGGGGTGGGGAGCTGCCGGTGGGTGCTCTGCACCCACCAATTTTTCCCCATGGGTGCTCCAGCCCCAGAGCACCCAGGGAGTCGGCGCCTAAGGCGCCACTTTTGATGTGATCAGTGGGGGGAGCGGCCGCTCCCCCTGCTCCCCCCCAGCTATGCTCCCCCGCCCCTAGGAGCCAGAGGAACCTGCCGGATGCTTCCTGGGAGCTGCCCCAGGTAAGCACCGCCGGGACTCCCCATCTCGCCCCCCGGCAGGTGCCTCTTGCTCTTAGGGGTGGGCACCCACTACGGTGGCCCACGAGACCCTCCTGCCCGGTTCTGGGGGCAGTCAGGGGACAGGGGAGGGGGCTGGATGGGGCAGGGGTCCTGGGGGGGGCGTCAAGGAATGCGGGGGGGTTGGATGGGGCAGGAGTCCCGGGGGGCGGAGGTGGGCAATGACCCCCTCGTGGGGTGAGGAGGGAACCCGTTGTTAAGATTTTGGCAGCTCATCACTGGGTACAGTCAGATATAATCAATTTTATTGGTATATTTTTAGCTGGACTTCAGACCAGTTCCCTTTTGTTGGGGTATCTGGTACCTGAAAAAATGTGCCTACATTTTTTGAGCTGGAAAATAATTGTCGTGCAAATGTTACCACTTTCCTGTACAACAACTTGATTTACATGGGACTCCAATTGTAAAATCTTTGTCTATGATTTTTTGCAGGTTCTGAAAGAAATAACATATATTGAAATATAGACCTTACATAAACTTTAAAAAATATGTTTTGTGTGGTTTCATCTTTGTGGTTTTTCAAGAAATTTTGCTCTATCAAGACAAAGAATCCAGAAGATAAGCTCTTTGACTTATAGCTCAGTTCCAAAATAGAAAGGTTACTGTAAATTGTTTTATTTGAAGAGGAATGACGACACAAGTCATAAGATGCTCCTACTTATTTTTAATTTTCTGAATAGATGAATGTTGATTGCCTGGTTATTGAAAAAGAACCATGGTGATCAACTACTTTTATGAGATTTTTCTGTCTAACTTTCCATAAACAAGTGACACTATCTCATCTCAAAACTTATTTGACTAAAGAAGATCATGCCAGTTGCCTCAAAAGTTCTCTCATGTAGCCAGATTTTTGATATTTTGGGAGACTTAAAGTCTCTGTGGTATATAAAACACTGAATTTTTTTTAATTGCTGATTTAAATGGTTCCCCCCCAAACTGACCCTAGTTAAGGATGACCTCATTCAAACCTGATTGGACCAAGCTGCATGTTCCAAGGTAGGCCTCACACCTGATTTGTCCAAAGACCTTGCACTGAAACATTCCAAGCTGAAATAAGTGAAGTTTTCTATTATTTTCTAATTTTAGGATGTGAAAGTGTGATTGTGTGCTTGAATGTGTGTATGAGCGCCCATAAAGCCCACATGGGAAAAGTACCAGGAAGAAAGTTCACTCGGTCTAAACAGCCCTAGATATTGTTCCATAAAACTATTTATTAGAATGAGTTCTGTAATCTATTCTTAAAAGTCCCAAAAGACTTGAAATTATCGCCTATAATTTCTGATAAGCAAAATGTATAAAATTCTTCTTATCAAGAACATTCAAAAATTCTGCTGTAAGTCTATATTAGAATATCTCTGTTGGGGGAGGGGGGAGGAGGGGAAGAAAAGGTTTATCCACAACTCAAGAATAGCATTTTTAAAGGGAAGCTTTATAACTAGCTCTGAGGTGGTGGGTTCAGTCCTGAGATAATAATTTGTTTTTAAAACAACAAGGAGTCTGGTGGCACCTTAAAGACTAACAGATTTATTTGGGCATAGGCTTTCATGGGCTAGAACCCACTACATCGGATGCTAGCCCACGAAAGCTTATGCCCAAATAAATCTGTTAGTCTTTAAGGTGCCACCAGACTCCTTGTTGTTTTTGTGGATACAGACTAACCTACCCCCTGATACTTGCTGACTTTGGTAACATTCTTTGGTTGGGATTTATAACCAAATGGACAGCTACCTTTTTAAGAACATAAGAACAGACTTACGAGGTCAGACCAATGGTTCATCTTGCCTAGTATCCTGTCTTCCAACAGTGAAACAGTTCCAGGTGCTTCAGAGGGAATGAACAGAACATGCAGTCGAGTGATCCATACCCTGTTGTCCACTCCCAGCTTCTAACAGTCAGAACCTAGGACATCCAGTTCATGGGGTTGCATCCCTGAGCATCTGCTAATAGCCATTTGATAGACCTATCATCCATGAATTTATCTAATTCTTTTTTGAACCCCATTATAGTTTTGGCCTTCACAACATTCCCTGGAAATGAGTTCCACAGATTAACTGCGTTTTGTGTGAAATACTTCCTTTTATTTATCTTAAACCTGCTGCCTATTAATTTCGTTGGGTGGCCCCTGGTTCCTGTACTATGTGAAGGAGTAAATAGAATCCTCTTTAGAATTTATAAGAATTGATTATTTTTAGTATTTATTTGATGATTTAACTCATTTTATTATTTAATTCTAATCTAGTGTTGAGACTAACATATTGATTTCACATCAATTTGATAGTTGTAATGCTTTATTCTTAATTTGGTATTATTAACAGGAGATTAGTTTTGTGATGTTTTCTTAATTTTATTTTTGTTTGATTAGTGAGTTAATAATATTTATAAAAGTGATACTGAGTTATATTTCTTTCAATAAACAATGTGAGTTCAGAAACTTTGATGACTTGGGTGGATATCAGCCAGTCAGTTTAAAGCCTGACCAGCTCCCTCAAAGTAGCCTTTGGTTTTCAGAAGGTGAAAAACATAGAGGAAAATTTTTGTGCCCACAAAATGCAGTCAAACTTTGCAGGTAAAAATGCAATCACAGAAAATGAAGCCCTTAGAATGCTTAAAAGCTATTAAAGCTATCTAAATAGGGCATGGCTTGAGGCACTTGGTAATCAAATGCATACTGTAAAGCCTTTAATCTCTAGCTCACAAGATCAAATCTAGCCCAAATTCATGACTGAAAGTAGTTACCATCTAACGTCAATTCAATGAACTATGTGGCCTCAGTCCAGTTCCCAGTAGAAAAATGTACACCAAAAAATTGTCCCCCCACGCCCCATTAGCTCCCTTTATGGCAGTCTCATCAGAGAAGCCAAACCAGTGATCTATCCTCACAAATCCCACATTGGGGTGGGGGAGCTCCAAGTTCAGATATGACAATGGGGCACCACAGGGAGTTTGCACTGTTTTTGCTCAATGGCCCTTTTTAATGGTTCAGCAGAGAAATTGAGTCTCCACAGTCAGACCAGCAATTTTCATAAACATTCAATTCACATAAGTGTTTTATATATCTGTGCCTTTATATCAATATACTTAGCTACATTGTGCAGGGCCAGCCATAAGATATTGAAACAGCACTTTGAATGATTCTGTACTTTCAGTACACTCCCCTGACCTTTTCCTGACTCTCCTGCATCCCTTTATAGACCCCACTTTCTATAAGACCCCTCCACATTGGGAGAGCACTGTACCTTTTTTAAAAAAAATAAGCTTCAATTGCTAGAGAAACATGAAGGAAGCTGAAGGAAGCAGGAATGGGCTATGCATGTTTCTTCATATGGTGCCCTGTAAAACCACAGGTAAACCCAGGCAACATGGGAAACTCCCAAGATGGCAGATCTATTTTCTTTATCCTCACATTTCTATAGCAAGTATAAATCTTATTTTGCCTCCATTTTAAAAATATACCAAATATAAATGCAGAAGCAAAACAAGTCAGAGACGCAATATGCTTGGGATTGGTTTTTTTTTTATAGCTCTATTGTCATTCCAGAAGTAATCTACATAACTAGTAGCCATAGTGTTATTTGCATTAACACGTATGACATAAAGTAAAGCACCTAGAGGTTTGCTTCCTAAATGAAGCGAGAACTTTTACACCATTTGTACCAGGAAAAGTAAATTACATTTTCCCTGCCTGCATAAACTTTGGTGCACCGACTTCCTCCCTGAAGAGCATCTAATAGCTATAGTTAAGTAAATCAGGTCAACATGTCGTCTTTTATTTTATTTAAGGTAAACTAACTTTCCTGTCCCACTGAAGTCTATATTTTTAGTACCTATTTAAGACCTAAATTAGAGGTTAACATTAGTGTTCAGCCGGCTTCCTGCACAGTCTGATTTTGCTCAGTGATAAACTTAATAGCCTTTAGTGACAGACAGCAGTTGAGGAGCTTCGGGTGGGGAGGTTCATATTCAGCAGCAGTCTAAAACATTTATAGCAGTTTAATAACAACATCAATAAGAGGCAGATCTATTGTAAGATGCCTGTGGTGGCAATTATTCTACTTTGTTTACTTTGGCTACTAATGCCATAGAGCAGAATCTATTATGCTTACTAAGCACCGCCTCTTCTTTTCCGGTCATTCATATCCCATGTCTGGAAAGGGAGAGGAATAATTTGCAACCCCCCCCCCCCCCCCCAAAAAAAAGTAAAACACACAGGACAGATACCATACTGTACCTGGCACAGACCATATTTCTTTAGGGCACAGACATTCATTCTGTTTTTGTGGCAGGATGCATTGGTATTAGGATATGATGATCTGCATGTAAAAAATAACCTCTGAAAAGACATTACCTCACAAGAAAAATTTGTGCACTATATTAATTTTTCAAGATTGGATTAAGCCTGTTTGGGTTAAATGTGGATATCAGCACTTTTGAAACCCAAATCTGATGCATATGGCACTCTTTATTGTCGTAGAGGTTCAATCAGTGGATACTTAAAATCTTTCTGCCGGCAGTAAAAATCACTGATGAGGTTTACATGTAATTTATCAAGGGGTGCCTGGTTCCAAAAGCCATTCCTTCTCATTCTCTGGGGAAGTGTGGCTGCTAAAGCAACTTTGCAGTTGTGCTACCTGCTAAAACGCCCTGGAAAAATCTTCTTTATATCAAGGCAATATTTAAATTAGAGAGGACATTTTGGTTACTTTTTGTGTGCTTAAGGTTCAAACAGCCTCACATTTATTCAGTTGATATCTGTCTCTGTGTTTCATGCTATTCTTTAAAAAAAAAAAACTTGTGGAAAAAACGAAGCTTTATTTTAACCAAAATTACTCAATAAGTGGCTGTCCTCACCCTTCTGTGTTTTCTCATTCCCAGCTCTTAACCCTGTGAAAAATAAGCACACCTCTCGTTGCACAGAGCCAAGTAAGGCCAAAGTTGGAGCTGTGTGAGGTACTGTATTGTTGGGATGAGTGAAGTTACTGAACACCAGTGGAACTGAAAATACTAGGCAGCTGGTTTGATCCATATCCAGGCATCCCATGGGCTCCTGCTTTGGGCCTTTAAGGGAAAATAAAGCCTTCGTTTGTAGAGAAAGACCAGCGCTCCTTGTCCTACCACTGTTTTTTTTACCAGGCAAGCCAACTCGTTCTGTCAGCATTATTTTTCCTTTCTGTGCCTAATGCAAGCACACCCCCAGTGTCCATACTTCTTCTCTAATGGTTGTTCTGTATATTGTACATGTGTGTGGCATTATTTTGACTTTCATTGTGCTCCTAGTTAGGGCCAGGTAAAACACTTGGGATGGAAAAATTAACTCACACAAACATGGCCAGTTTTAAACTGCTGGATCAAATTCTGCATTCATAAAATGTTCCTCCCAGTAGCCTGCAGCTAATGTATTATATAAAATGGGTCCTTAGGTGAGTGATCTTCCATCATTCAGGTTCCTGACCTTGATCATGAAAATCAGTAGCCTCCCACCATAGACTCTATGTACCTTGGTTAGCGAGAGCTAAGCCCTAGCTGCCCAAGAAATCCTTATCCAGACATCAGAGCCTGGTTGTCTGCTAGTAGCTACACGCTACTGAGACCATATATATTGAATCCTAAGGATCATGTGTCCAGCCCTACCTCTGTTCCCTGAGGTCTCGCTTAAGCTTGATTTTGCCGCTGTCATAAATATAAAGGGAAGGGTAACCACCTTTCTGTATACAGAGCTATAAAATCCCGCTTGGCCAGAGGCAAAACCCTTTCACCTGTAAAGGGTTAAGAAGCTAAGATAACCTTGCTGGCACCTGACCAAAATGACCAATGAGGAGACAAGTTACTTTCAAAGCTGGGGTGGGGGAAGGGTCTGTCTGTCTGTGTGATGCTTTTGCCGGGAACAGATCAGGAATGCTCTTCATAACTCCGTAAGTTAGTAAGTAATCTAGCTAGAAATGAGTTAGATTTCCTTTTGTTTAATGGCTGGTAAAACAGCTGTGCTGAATAGAATGTATATTCCTGTTTTTGTGTCTTTTTGTAACTTAAGGTTTTGCCTAGAGGGATTATCTATGTTTTGAATCTGATTACCCTGTAAGGTATTTACCATCCTGATTTTACAGAGGTGATTCTTTTACTTTTTCTTTAATTAAAATTCTTCTTTTAAGAACCTGATTGCTTTTTCATTGTTCTTAAGATCCAAGGGTTTGGGTCTGTGTTACCTATGCAAAATTGGTGAGGATTTTTATCAAGCCTTCCCCAGGAAAGGGGGTGTAGGGCTTGGGGGGATATTTTGGGGAGAACACGTCTCCAAGTGGGCTCTTTCCCTGTTCTTTGTTTAACATGCTTGGTGGTGGCAGCGTAGGGTTCAAGGACAAGGCAAAAAGTTTTTAACCTAAGCTGGTAAGAATAAGCTTAGGGGGTCTTTCATGCAGGTCCCCACATCTGTACCCTAGAGTTCAGAGTGGGGAAGGAACTGTGACAGCCTCTCTGGGTTTCCTTGCTGGTTTACTATACAACACATTATATAGTCACTAATGAAAATATACCAATCACCATATGCTCATACTGAGCAATTACCTTTCTCTGAGAAATAAAGGAGAGATTAAGATACCAAAGAACAGAAGTGTTAGCAGCTATTGAACCTAGAAGATAAGGATTTAAAGATTATACTACTGTGTGTCTGAAATGTGTGTAGCTTATTTTGCTCCTTATTACAAACGAAAATGGCCAGAATAGTTTTATTTAGTTTTGTTTAAAAGCAGCTTGCATTTTACATTAGAAATTTGCGTCTTGTGTACGCTGTTTATCCTGGAAGACTATAAATGACTGGAGAACTTTCATGTTTGTGAAGAGTTAAGTGTTATGAACTGGGAGATATCTATTATTTTTATGAATATTATGTGTGACTTGATTTCCCTGTTCAATTTTGTATTGCTGCCTGCTTGAACTCAAAGGGTTCAGTCAGAATGGACTTGAGGATTGGCCTAAGCAGGAAACAAAAGAAGGACTAAGGGGTCAATTAGCGTGAGGGGTACACACCTTCAAAGCAGCTAAGAGAATAAAGGGGCCATTATTGGGAGATCCTACTTCCAGGCCACAGCAAAATTAACTGGCTTTGTATTGCCAAGTCAGAAACCTTAAAGATCAAAAGACCTTGACCAGTTAAGAAGGTGTCTCTGTAAGGAAGGCAGGGGCTTCCGGGTGAACTGAGGGAGGTAGCCGTGGGTGTGCAAGTGAAAAAGTTGACAGACTGAAAAGACTAACTCAGAGTACATCTACACTGCAGCTGGGAGCATGCTTCGTAGTTTCTGTAGACAGACACGTGCTAGCTAGTAGGGCACAAAAAATAGCAGTATAGCTGGGGGTAGAATGGCTGGCAGCTCAGGCTGCCCGGCCTTCTGGCAGTTAGCCTGAGCTGCAGCCATGCTACCACCAGCTACACTGCTATTTTTAAGAAGCAACCCCGAGCAAAGCGAGCACATGTCTGCCTACCCAAGCTGGGACACAAACTCCCAGCTCCAGCATGGACGTATCCTTGGAGACTGAGGGAGCAGTGTAGGCTTTTTGTCTCAACTCAGAGTTGAAGAATAAACCAAATGCTCCTGAGCTAGAGAGGTTAAACTTAGGTGAGGATCTATAGATCTTGTCTATAGATCTTGCTGTTATTTAAAATCTACTTTTCTCCCTGATGTATACATTTTGGGCCAAATTCACCCAGCTTTGGTTTGAAGATGCTATTTTTGTATCACTGGAAATATATGCTAGCACAGGCTCCTAAAGGTACCAACTCCATTGCGCCTGCTAAATAACATGGTTGGCAAACAGGAGAGTGTAACCCGGCAACCCAGTCAGAGAGTGGTTGGATTGCAGACTCTAACCCTAAAAAGAAATGGGCCTGCCACTTGAAAGGGGTGCACTTGACAGACTGGAAGATGCTTTCAGCAAGAGCAGGCTATCCAGGGACTGTGACAGTAGCAAGTAAATGAAGCCTGATCAACTGAGAGGGGGGAAGGATTTTTAGTTAGACTGCTTACATTGTTTGGGCCAGATCCTGTTCTGTACCAGAGCACTGCTAGGCCCATCTGAGGAGTAACAGGGGTGGTAAGGTGATTTTAAGGTACCTTTGCAGCAGCTCAGTGATCTCAGGGACATTCTGTGCTGGCTACAGTCCCCAGGGCAAAGCAGAGCAGCCTTGTGACTATTCTACATTACTTCATATGCCTGCAGGAACTGTTCTGCCAGGCAGAGATTCCACATGGGCAGGGGCATTCCATCCACATTAACCCATGGCCACTACATCGGCACCTACTATAGCAGTCCCACACTAAGGGAATGCTTAAGGCAGGTTTAAGTTTGCTTCCAAGGTAGAAGTAGCACAAAGCAGACTAGCCCTTTGATTTTTGTTCTTTTTTATTTTAAATTCAAACATCTAACAAACAGGTGGTTGAAAAAAGAAGATTTGATATAGCTTTGCAAGCCAATGCCAAAATGCTACAGCCAACTGAGTGCAGTATGTCTGCATATAGACATGCTAGATAAAATGGCCCCCCCAGGACAGGATTGTCAGTGCTAGCTGCAGGCAAATTCAAAGTGATTGAGCATTGGCTGTGTGTTTGGGTTCATGTGTAGCTAGAACCATCTACTACTAATGGGCCAAGGAACCAGCATCAGCTGAGATAGTGTGGCAGAGGAGAACTGGATGTAGGAAAAGATAAGGAGGGGGCACATATTCTGTTTCTTCTGAAAACAAGTTGATGTTTTCTTTTTGAAGTCTCAGGCTCTTTGGGCCTAATTAAATTTGAACATGGAAATGAGGAGTAAGCAAAATTCTTGAACAAAAGGCTGTATTTTTCATCCCTACTGGGAACATAAGGAGTGCATGAAAGGCAGTGTCAGGTGTTAAAGCAAAACAGTGTATGTTTTAGCAGCAGTGAAAGAATTATGAGCAAAAGGATGCAAATATTTCAGGAATGTAATTGCTTTATGAAAAACATACTGTTCAAGTGCTTTTACTAATTCTGTTCAATGTTACTTTGTGATTCGTGCCTTGTAAATCTTGCAACAGAGAGAATATACACCTGCATTAGAGATGATTAATATTTGCTCCATAGCGTGTCCTAGAGTTCTTAATAAGTTATACAAATAAGTCATACAAAGAGTTATACAAATAAGGGTAAGATCATGGCTTGTCCTACACTGCCCAGGCAAAGGATTAAGATGTACCTTTACTGTCTTGTGTGGGCTACCTTTAAATGTTGTTCACAGCACAGGAGGAGGAGAGGAGTGTATGTCCCCCTCAATGCATGGGGCAGGAAGGAAGCATGAAAGGGAGGTGTGGGGGCACAGCCTGGGCTCCATCCCACAGTGAGCTGAGCATGGAGAGGGACACAATCTACTATTGGTCCATGCCAGAAACAGATCACTTCGTTCCTTGAGCAAGAGGGGAATCGGAGACCGAACTATGATTCTCTACATCACAATTTGATCCCGGGTGTGCTCCACTGGTAGTGCAGCTACACACACACACCCTTACGCAGGGCTGCCTTACACTGACAAGCTAGCTCTAAATTATTAAGGAACATCTGAGCCAAAAAATTAACTTTCAATTAGAAATCAACTTACTAGAGACTTACTGTATGTGTTTTGCAGGTTGCACATTCATTTTAAACAGATGAAAGACAAAGAGAGATGATTTGGCTAAAGCCTTTAGCATGCTTTTGGCAAGACCTAATGCAAAAACATTCAAGGCTTTTTGTAAGTGCCCTCCAGAACCTGCCTGGCATTAGTTCTACCTCTCTGTCATTCATCCCAAGCCCACCATCAGGGTATGAGTGCCCAGTGGAGACTTCATTAACTTTTTACCAAGAACAATAACAGAAAGGTGCCAACCTGGATTTTTCTGTGAATGCTTGAAATGGGTTCCAGCTATGTCACTCCAAACACAAACTGATAAATTATCCTCTCAGTTACACTGCTCCTGAGAGGAGAATTTAGACCAGGATGAATACTTTGTAGTCGCTGGAATGGAATGTGGAAAATGAGAAGGAAAGGTTGTGACAGCTTGAACCACTAATTAAAAAAAATTATAATCCTTGCTCTTATAGAAAGCTGAGACAAAGAAATGGGCTTGTGGGTAGACCTGATGACAGTGAGATGTGAAGTCCCTAGTTGCTCAGGACTCAGGTGTGAAGTCTCAGGAAGTCTGTTCTAATTCTATAAGATCTAAACCAATGTCACCTGCTGTGGGCTTATTTAAGACTTGAATGTCAGTCTTAACTGTCTTCAGTGACTATTTCACCTGCTGTTTCCATGTTTCTCAGAAATACACACTTTAGCTACATTTTAAATGTACAGAAGGAAAATAAATACTTTAGCTTCCCTTGACAATGTTTTGTTTCAAAAGTTACATTTCTTACAAGGTTTTACTACTGCCACCTCATCAGCTCCCCCCTACATGCACACAGAGTTGGGGGTTTTATCTAGCTCTACAAGTGCAAAAACAAGTCTGAAGTACATGTATCTGGTTTAAGACTGTCTGAAAATTGAATGTAAGTCCTTCTTTACTGAAAGGACATCTGAATTTGTAGTGCAAGGGGCACTTAGCCCTGACCAATGATATATTAAAGCATAGGTGATGGTCCAATAGTAGAAAAGTAGTGTAGCATTATTCACTTCAAGTAAAAAAAATTACTGGTCCTTTAATGACATGTGCATGTTTAATAGAAGGGGCCTAGTGTCAATGTATTACTATATTTCAAACTTTTTAAATAACGTATAATTGATCTGAAGAAAGTTATTCCAGCCTGAAACTTGGCATCTAAATTAATAAAAGTATATTTTTTCATTTATAAAAGTGCTCTAAGATATAAACTTGTGGCCTCTAAGCTCTGTACAAAACCAAAAAAAAAAAATTAAAAGCCAACAAGGCCTCAAAAACAAAATAGCAAAATGAGCACAAAGAAACTGAACAAAAAAATACAAAGAGATCCCCAGCCTCTCCAAAATGCAAACTAAAAAGGAAATATCTTCAGACATCAGGTTAGCTTGAATATTTTTGACTAGCAAAAATGTGAAAGCTGATTTTTACTGATCAATTTTTAAAAAGGCTGTATCTAAAATTACGGTATTTTTTCCCTTCTTCAGACACCAGTGTCACCCTCTGCTAAACAGATGCAGAATGTTGTGGCCTTGTAGGTCAGCTTCCCAGTAGAGAAAAAAAAATAGTGAATAGGAGTCTGGATGTAATTTGCTTTATTTACACATATCTACTACTCCTGGAGCAGAGGAATTGACAAACATCATACAGGCAAGCCCTTCTTCCAGAAATCTCAGCCCAGGCACCAGTCATGGTTCCCAGAAAGCTATACTGCTGGAGAAATGCCTCCAAATGTTGAGACTAAACAGAGAGCAAACTCTCTTCTATCTGCCACAACTTCTCTCAAAAGACCATTGCATAACAAAACTAACAATACAGCATTTCTTCAAAAACTAAAAACTTGCTTTCATATTAAGGAAAATAACTTGCAAGACTATGCGTAACAGCACCATCTAGTGACTTCTGCCATAACAGTATTATTGTGATAGTACTGATGGCAGATATCATGGTACTAAAGTGTGTATATATATGCAGACTAAGAACTTTCAGGAAAGTGAACTATTTCAGTCTCCAAGTGAGAGCTAGAAAGACCACTCCCTTCACCTACTTCTTGGATCTTCCCATCCTAACTGCCTCAAGAGGTCTTAACTTTCAGAGGTTACAAACACAATTAAAAGTCTACCAAATGAAGGGAGTAAGAGGAGAATTACTGGATCAAGGGACATCTTAGCAACCATACTAATAGACTTTAATGTAATACATATTTCTTGGAAAAAAAAGAAAGGAAATTCAGCTCATCGTTATTAGTTTGTCCTATGGAAAAGGGTGTTCAAACTAACTAGAAACTTGGACTTTCTTTAGGGACCCATATTCAGAAATAAACTACTTAGAAATGGGAAAAAGTTTGTCTATTTGTGACATAACAGATCCTGTGGGGGGGGGATGCAGAATACAGTTCTGAGGTGAAAAATTATCCCTTCCTAGAAAATATAGAGTAATCCTGATTATATGATAATATCCTGATGAATTTCATGCCATACCATTACTAATCAAAATAAGATTTTATCATCAGTCCTGCATGATTACCTTAGCTTATAAAATTCAAGATGTTTTCTGCTTTCATACATCACAGACAACAGCCAGATAATAGGAAACGTTCCAAATCCCCAATGATTGTTTTGCATGTGAACCATAAATAGGAAATATTAAGAAGAAAGACAACTAAAGTTTCTAAACTTAGAGAAATATGCAGGGTAACAAGGAAAAGTATGTTTTGACTACAACATCCATTAAACTGCACATAGGGGAGAAACCATAAAAAGATCAGGCATGAAAATTCAAGATGAGTTTTTTTCCAAAGCAAGTTTCACTTCACTGGACTTTGAGTAATGTATGGTTTCTAATCACCTTTATAGGAATAATCCTGGGCTTTATTCTTAATTAGGGAGTCTCTCTGTTGTCTATAATTGTGTACATGTGACTCTCATTAACATTAATAAGCATTAGGGAGACACATATAACCTTAATGTAACCAAATGCAACCCAAGTGACTTTGAAAGGGTTGTGTCCTCTTACACCAGGTCTGAATTTGGCCCATGGTTTCTGATGAAAGAGAATTCTGAGCATGCAAGAAATTTAAGTTTGTTCCTTGGTGGTGCATCAAGGCCAGAATTACCTCCTAATGGGGGAAAATCCAAAGAAAACTGCAATCACTCAAACATTCTCAAAATACAGTGCAATTATGATGATGATAATGGCTATTGCTCTAATTTCCGTAAAACTCAGTCCTATAATCACAGGGAGAAAACACTTATTGAAACCTAATGAAGTTTTATAGGAGTAAAGATTCAGCTGTATTAGTCATTTGTTATCTTAAATACCGTACAGTCAGACAAGTCATGAAGTTTTATAAACCAAATTTGATGATTAAAAAAAACAGTTATTCAGGATATTTCTGCTATTTGTATTTTCACCATTTTTCATGTTATTTTATGGTAATTATTTTAAATAAATGCAACTTGCAGAAAAATCCCAGTGTACTGAATATATGCAAGATAATTCAATATTTTAAAAATGATTTATTGCTGGAAATTTCTGAAACACTGAAAAGCTGCATTGATTTTTTTTAAAAAAAGAGGTTTCAGTAAAATACATCCCCAAGCCTAATTACTCACTTTGACAGAGCAAGCTCGAAATGACAGATATGTTCTTGTACATTACCAATGGGCCTGAGAAGTGAAATTCAGAATGGGATTTTGAACAATACTAATCTTGAGGGTATGTGAATCTGGGATTTTGGTTTGATCCATTATAGTGAAGAAGGCTAGATGTAAAATTTGGTTCCAGATCCAGGTTCAAATCCCAAACCTTCTCAGAGTTCACGAGTTTTGGGGCTTTTGTTCAGCCACACATCATTTAACTTCAATAGTCTACAATAAAAAGGCTATTTTGTGTTTAAAGTATCAATTCTTCCTGAGATCATGGGAGTTTTCCATTATTATTTTAAAATTATATTTTATTTTTTAAATAATATGCATCTATTGTTATACTTTGTGATTTTGTTTTTCCCCATTTTTATCTTCCCTTTATGGTTTTTCCCCATCCCCCAATTCTTTTCTGGTGGATTTTTTTTTTAAATGATTTCTCCAGACAGCCTAATCCACATGGATTTAATTTGCAGTATGGAGACAGTTTGCTGTATTTTCATAGATTTCAAGGCCAGAAGGGACCACTGTGATCATCTAGTCTGACCTCCTGCATAGCACAGGCCATAGAACTTCCACAAAATTGTTCCTAGAGCATATCTTTTAGAAAGACATCCAATTTTGATATAAAACTTGCCAGGGATGGAGAATCCATCATCTGTACCACCACTAAATTGTGCCAATGGTAATTTACCGTTATGGTTAAAAATTTATGCCTTATTTCCAGTATGAATGTATCTAGCTTTCAACTTCCAGCCATTGGATTGTGTTATACCTTTTATACCTGATACACTGAATAGCCCAAATATTCATTGCCTATGTAGGTACTTATAAACTACAATCAAGTCACACCTTAACTTTCTCTTTGTTAAACTAAATAAAGTGAGCACTCTCTCTCTCTCTATGTGTATGTCTAAACTGCAATTAGACACCCTGGCTGGCCTGTATCAGCTAACTCAGGTTCATGGGGCTCAGCCTAAGGGCTTGTTTAACTGTGCTGTAGACACTCAGGCTTGGGCTGCAGCCAAAGCTCTGGGACATTCCCACCACACAGGGTCTTAAGAGTTGGGGCTCCAGCCCAAGTCCAAATAGCTAAATCACAGTTAAACAGCCATTTTGCTCAAGCCCTGCGAGCCCAAGTCAGCTGACACACACCAGCTGCAGGTTTTCAAATTGCAGTGTAGACATACCCTATAAGGTATGTTCTCTAACCTTTTAATCATTCTCTGAATGCCCTCCAATATACCAACAACCTTCTTGATTGAATTGTGGACACAAGAACTGGATAAACTATTCTAGTAATGGGTGCACCAGTGCCAAATACAGAGATAAAATAACCTCTCTACTCCTACTGGAGATTCCCCGGGTTGTGTATCCCAGGCTCACATTAGTTTTTTTAGCCACAGCATCACACTGGGAGCTCTTGTTCAGCTGATTATTCACTACCACCTCCAAATCTTCTTTTTTTTTTCCTCCAGAGTCACTGTTTCCCAGCACAGAATCCCCCATTCTGTAAGTCTGGCCTACATTCTTTGTTCCTTGATGTATACATTTACATTTAGCAATATTAAAGCACATATTGTTTGCTTGCACCTAGTTTACCAAGCAATCCAGTTCGCTCTGTATCCGTGACTTAACCTCCTGATTATTTACCACCTTCTCCTAATTTGTGTCATCTGCAAACTTTATCAGTGATGATTTCATAATTTTCTTCCATATCATTGATAAAAATGTTAATAGCGTAGTGCCCAGAACAGATCTCTGCGGGACCCTACATTTTTCTAACTTCCATGTGAATTTTAACATTGTAATGGTTTCCATTTTTAGAAAGCCATTTTCTGAACTATTATTCAGATTTGAATCATCTGTAGATAAATATGCTTTTAGCTTGGCATCAGTTATTTTCTCTGTAGCACCAGACTTTGTTCTTGCCCTAATAGCTTCTCAGTCATAATTTTCCCCAGATTCTGATAATACTAAATTTAGATCACAACAGATTGTTTTTATTATATTCTCTAGCATCTTTTCACCACAGCTGCTACCTTATTTTAGCCCCTATGACTTAGTAGTAGGGCTGGCTTGAGGGGATTGTGTGGGGATTGTGTCTATGGGGATGATTAGATATCTTAGATATCTTTAAAAAAAAAAGTGAGTGTGATTGGATGATTATCAAAACTGAACTTGAACATTCAGAGTTTTCTCCATCTGAAAACCTTCCATTTGTGCATAAGGCAACATGAATAGCATCTGGATTTTGGTTTGTTTTTTAATGTTGTATATGTGTAATGTTTTTGCAATGCTGATGCTGGATTTTCTGCACAGTTTTATGTGCAATAGCAGTATTGAAGCCAGTGTCCTTCATACTTATACATATGCTTTTGGAGTGCTTATTCCCCTAACCCTCCCAGCCTTTTATGTTATTCTCTGGTAGTAAAATTGAGCAAGGATTACTTGAAGGGATCAATAAGAGATTATTTGTTTAAGTTTGAGAATCTCAAAAATCACAATAAGCAGCAAAATCCTAGAAAACAAAAAGTATTCAATGTTCTCAACTGTGAATCACAAATCCAAAACCCACAAATGGCTCTGTTCACTTTAAAAAAAAAAAGATTTAAAAAAAAATTAAACCATTTTATTGTTTCAGACTAATACTCTGATCCAAAGATCACTGAAGTCAACAATGACTTCAATGGGCTTTTGGATCAGGCCCTAAATATTTCAATACTCTTATTTTTTTTAAGCATTTCTTATGTTATTTTCTGTTATGCATTCAGACATTTGAAAACAATATTTCTTTCTTAACTGTTTTTTTCCTTTTCCTTTAGTTTCTTTATATCACACCAGCCAACCCACGCACTTTGCTTCCTTATCAGCAGAAACCTTGATGATTCCATCAGTGTTATTACTGCAATTCTTAGAATCAGGTTTATTTTATGGTTCCTACGATGATTGATTGTCTTTAGAGCACACTAGCAAAAATATTGTTAGGTTGTTTACATATAAACAGTCCCACTGATTTTTATAAAAATACATTTTGGTAACAAAGTGATCAATTTAAAAATGTTAAACAATTATAATGATCATTTTTAGACCAAAGGTACTTGATGGTGCCCCCTACCCCTTTAACTAAAAAGGTACCTCAAAATATGTCTTATGATTTTATATTGCATGGAGATTTTTCCATTACTCCCCATTCTCTTGGAGATCTTCCAACCCTCCAGTCTTCTCATTTCCTTTCATTCCTGGAGTAAAATATGTAAGGGAAAATAGTGGATAGCATATTACATTATTTGTATCGATACAACTTGAAGCTTTATTCTTGTGAATGATGGATAAGCCCTACCACACTGGATAAAGTCTATAAGATAGATGTTTCTTTAAAAATAATCAGCAATGAATGTCTCAGCATGCACCACTCACTGCTTGTCTGGCACCTCCTCCTGTTCACTCTCGGAATTAGCTCTCAAGTTCAATACCCCATTCCATGGTTTGTATGCCATCACACCATCTCTGCAGCTCCTCTCGCATCCCAGGAACCACAATGTCCTTTTCATGACTTGGCCCTCTGGCCAGGTCACTATCTGTGTTTCCCCCTTCTGGGGTATATCAAAGTCTTTCTTTCAGAGTCCTAGGCAGTCTTCCCATTCACTGTCTCAGGTGCCACTGGCTGCTGGAGAACCTAGGCCCACCCTCTACTCCAAGTGCCGGTCCATGTACCTTCAACTGAGAGTTCTGGGCTTTCTCCTTCCAGCCCTCATTGGTCCTTCCCTGGACTGCTTCCTACCACTCTGGTTGTACTCCTCTCTTAGTGTACCAGATCCAAACTCCATTCCCTCTTGCCAGGCAGTGATTGAAGCCTGTATGCCTCTGCAGCTTCCAAACACTACTACATCTTCCCAGGGAATGACTGCCCTTTCCTAGCAGCAGCCCTGCTCTGTTGCCAGTTTCTTGGCCTTATATGTCTCGCCTATTCCTGCCCAGCAGAACCTGCTTGCAATCAGTTCCTGCTCCCTGGCTCTCCCTCCAGGTGCAGCCTGTGTAGTTAAAAGGCCTACCTGGTCTACTACTGTTTCAGTCATTATAGTGCCAGTCTTTTTCAGTGAAATTGGTTCCTCATAAATGTTTTTCCTATCTTGGTATGACAATAATCAGACTAGTGCCTAGACCAGGGATCGGCAACCTTTGGCACATTGCTCATCAGGGAAATCCGCTGGTGGGCCAGGCTGGTTTGGCCAATTACAGCTCCCACTGGTCGCAGTTCGCTGCTCCAGGCCAATGAGGGCTGCGGGAAGCGGCGTGGGCCGAGGGATGTGCTGGCCGCCATTTTCCACAGCCCCCATTGTCCTGGAATGGCAAACCATGGCCAGTGGGAGCTGCAATCGCCCAAACCTGCAGACGCTGCAGGTAAACAAACCAGCCTGGCCCGCCAGCAGATTTCCCTAACAGGCCGTGTGCCAAATGTTGCCGATCCCTGGCCTAGACACTTCATTGAGAGACTAGTTTCCCAGGGTTTATATTGGATATACCTTTCGGACACATAGTTACTCTTTGGATCTGAAACTAATTGATATCATGATTGGTGTTCCATAACAATAGTTTCTTTGCTATATCCAACACTGTCAATGCTCAGTGATAACAGCAATCAATAATGTAGTCCATTCCAATAAGCTATCCTTTCCTGAAAACATTTGATATTTCTCTTCTCTTGGCTACGTACATGACAATCAGCATAATGACTGTAAGGGTCCCTCTGTTTCTGCATAGTAAGTAAATGTTTTATTCCAATAATTCTCAAACCATGGAAAGCTAAATGATACAGAACAAACTCAGTTGCTCGATAGACACTATAAATCTCTCTCCTTCTTTTCTTTTGCCAATATTCTCATCAGCGTGTTTTTGATCATACCTAACTCACGACACTTTTATGATTTTTCCTGAGCTGGTTTATTTCCACCATAATTAATCTTTCTTCCTCTTTGAGGTTCTAAGACTCCCACTATTCAGTAAAATTGATGGCATCCACACTTCTTGCAAACTGATATCGATCTCAAAGATTCTCATTTACTTTCCAGATGTTTTTCACCAAATTGCTACCTAATCAGGTGATGTTTTTATAGCCAACCAAACATTTTCTTTAAAGGGGAGTCATTTCCACAAGAAACATTGGCAGATACTTCACAATTTCTATTTTTGTATGTAGTCTGTAGTGTATTAGTCAAAATAATAAAACAATGACTCTCTTATAGTGTAGTTTTTCAGCCTTTGACCTTGAGGTGTCTACAGACGTAAAAGCTTAGAAGCATTATCCTAGAGTTTTATTCCTTGGCTTCTCTTAGGGTTACAAACTCTGGATCTGGGTTTCTATGATATTTCAGGGTGCTCAGGAAGTTGCAGGAGGGGCTTACCACCTAGCAGGTGCACAGATAATGCCTCCAATCTGCACATGGAGGGATCTTACTTGGAGGCCTCTCTTCGAAGTTCAGGGATCTGTGCAGAATGCAAGGATGATGACTGTGAAGGCAAGGGGATCCTGATGGGGATTTTCTTCCCCTGAGCTTCATCCCAAGGGTTTTACAACAGAAGAGGATGATCTGGACCAGGGTCACATCCTCAGGAATGACAAGTCATCTATAAGGAAGGATATAGCAGGCCTGTGGTGTGTTTGGAACAAAGCTATTTCACAAGGGGAGCAGATGCGTCCATTCTTGATTTATAAGTATAACTTTTTTTCTTCCTCAGACAAGTGGTAAGATTCATATTAACCACCATGGACATCATTATGTAAATTTTTAACAAATGAGTTAGCTGTGAGCAGGATGAACACTAGGGCCACAATACTTTTATATCACTCCAGGAAATTCTGCCTTTAAGAGATTTGGACATTTTATATATACAAGTTTTTCTTTGCTTATTGAAGCAGTCCACACACATATATGTATTTGCATGGGTACACCAATGCAATGATGATTGAGTTTTTGGTCATAAGCATCCTATACAGATAAACATCACTAACATATCAACGGTTAGCAATGTCTAATACTATTAGTATGGTTGTAGATATCAAAACTCTCCACTGACTCATTTAGCAACAAAAATTCTCTGGTTACTGGTAGCACAACATCCTGTACAGTACCATCCATCAGGTCAAGAATTCTGAATCTCTTGTCTAACCTACAGTCCATTGTTACGCCTTTGTTTTCCAATGTCTAAAGCATCCTGCAATCACAGATTAGAGGAAAGTTTGAAACTGAGCATTGTCAGGCATCAACAGTATAGCGTCACTCCCTCTGCATCAAGATGTCCTTCTGGAGACAAGGCTGAATCTGATATTCATAGCTAAACTATACCACAGTACAAGGAATTACCCTTCTATAAAACCCCATAACGTAAATGATTGAGGATTCAGATGCTGATGCTGGACCAATTTTTGCCTTCAAGTACAGTCATGCAACATCAGTTTTTGTTAAAACAAAGTGTGAGAATTGACTAGAGGCATCAGTTTCTCCTGCTCCACCCCACCAACACCAAGAGATCCTTACCAGCCATCTTGCACATCTGTAAGCCCCATAAAGTTCTTGATGCTCATCCTTTTTCTTCATATTTAAAAAACAAACTCTAAAGCGTGCTTTGTTGTTCTTAGCCTGAGTATTTTGGCCCTGTTGGAGCACTAAGATCAGTGGAACTCTGCTCACTGAAGTTAACAATGTTCTGTTGATATAAATCTGGCCCTCTAAGTGTTCAGCTTGATCGTAAAAGGTTTGATCCAAAGCCCATTGGGGTCAAGAGTCTTTCCAAGTCAGTGAGCTTTGGATCAGGCCCTAAGTGAAAATCCTGTTTCAAACCAAACAACTAACTTCTGAAATGTAACATACAAAATAGGGATATGGGTGGGGAAAAAGGCTATGTTCTAAGGATGCCTTGTTTACCTTCGAATCACTACTTATGGGTTAGTTTGAGATGGAGACTGGTCAGACAAACAATACAGTGAACAGAAAAAAGAAAAGGAGTACTTGTGGCACCTTAGAGACTAACCAGTTTATTTGAGCATGAGCTTTCGTGAGCTACAGTTCACTTCATCGGATGCATAGCATATCGTGGAAACTGCAGAAGACATTATATACACACAGAGACCATGAAACAAAACTTCCTCCCACCCCACTGTCCTGCTGCTAACAGCTTATCTAAAGTGATCATCAAGGAAGGCCATTTCCAGCACAAATCCAGGTTTTCTCACCCTTCCCCCCCCTCCCCTCCCCCCAGACACACATACAAACTCACTCTCCTGCTGGTATGTGTGTCTGGGGGGAGGGGAGGGGGGGGAAGGGTGAGAAAACCTGGATTTGTGCTGGAAATGGCCTTCCTTGATGATCACTTTAGATAAGCTGTTAGCAGCAGGACAGTGGGGTGGGAGGAAGTTTTGTTTCATGGTCTCTGTGTGTATATAATGTCTTCTGCAGTTTCCACGATATGCTATGCATCCGATGAAGTGAACTGTAGCTCACGAAAGCTCATGCTCAAATAAACTGGTTAGTCTCTAAGGTGCCACAAGTACTCCTTTTCTTTTTTCTTTTTACGAATACAGACTAACACGGCTGTTACTCTGAATACAGTGAACCTGCATTTGGTTCTGACTTATCCTCTGATAGTAAACTTGGATTGAAGGCAGCCAAGATGGTTGCTGCCTTTGTAATCTGTAAAGTGATTGGTTAAGAGTAACTGAGGGTTTTTTTCCCCCCTGTCATATTTGACATTCTGCAAACTATACTTTAACATTTTTTATTTAGTTGTGCTTCTGCCATCTTAAAACTGGCATACCATTTTATGAACAGGCATAATGCCATTCTAGCAGATTGCTTAACAAATTGAAGTCACATTAGACCCCATAATCTTTTTTCTTACTCAAGTGCTAAGTGTGACACTAAGAAGAAACCACAAAACATGTATTATCAAGAACTCTATTAGTGCGGGTCTGCAAAAATATTGGAATATAGCAGATGATGCTGACAAGCTTCAATCTATCAAAATCATAAGAAAACTGAATATTGAGATAAAGATCTGTTTAAAGCTTGAGGCACAAATCAATAGAAGAGAAAATCAGAAAGATAAACATGTTCAAATACTTGGACAGTTAGGTATTTTGAGGTAAGCTAACTTAGCTCTGAGTACTCTTTGAAACCATGAAAAATACAAGCACATCATGCAATGTCAGAAAGCATTTATTAAAAAATCTCAAGATTATAGCATACATTACGGATAATGTTACAAAACTACTATATAAAATAAAAGTTCACAAAGGGTAGATCATGAAAAAAGTTGCAAAACAATAGCTATTCTTATGGACATTTTCAGATGACTGACAGCACATATCTTGAATACCATTTCACTAACCATAATCATTAAGTCCGTGATTTATGCTATATGTACAGGGAACATCTCACAGATTATATAGGGCTTCAGGGAACTTGGAAGGGTGCTGAAGTGATCCAGGTGGGCCCAAGTGATCTTCTCAGAGATTCTTCCTGTCCCACAAGTGAAGACAGACAAAAGGCAGAAGACTTTGGAAGTGTACTGCTAGCAAGGTGTATGGGATAACATAAAGGGCTTTGGTTTTGTGAAACACTGGACACTTTCTATGGGGCAAAGGGTCTGCATAATTTGTGTAGCCTCCATTTCAGCAGAAGGGGAACTAATCTTCTCAGAGACAGACTGGCTAAAACAGTCAGGAAGGCATCAAACTAATAACAAAAAGGGAGGGTGAAAAGAGGGAACAAATGAGCTGCGTGATCATGGGGAACTTCAATCTGAATGACATATGCTAGAGGTCTCATGCTGCCAGTTCTAAAACATCCTCGGAATTTCAAAATGCTATAGAGGATAATTTCCCAACTCAAAAACTATTGCATCTGACATAGAGAATTTTATATTAGACCTCATCTTGACATTTAAAGAGGAATTGATCGCAGACCTAAAAATTAGTGGTGGCTTAGGTACAAGTGATTGTAACTTTATCACATTGGTTATGTGCTTTAAAAGGCCCAATTTCACAAAGCTGAAAACAATTATGACTCAGATTGGTTGGCAGAAAGAATTTAAACAGCAAAATGTGAAAGATTATTGGGAATTGTTTAAGAACATTTTACTGGATGACCAAATAGTCACAGTCCCACATTCAAGAAAGAAATTTGCACTGGTTAAAAAAACAATATGGCTTAGAGGGAAGTGAAGGCTGCTATAAAAAATAATATAGAACAAGTGGAAGAATGGAGACATTTATAGTAATGAATATAAATCAGAAGCTATGAATGATAGAAATTTTACAAGGAAAATAAAAGGTCTCATGAGGAAATCTATGGCAGTAGAATTAAGAAAAATAAGAATATTTTTACATATATTAAAACCAAAAAGAATGATAACAATGGTATTGATCCATTGGCAGCTAGAAATGGTGGATTTGTCCATAATAATGTAGAAAAGCCAGTAGTTCAATAAATATTTCTTTTCTGGAAAAGCCAGATGGTGTAGTCATATCATATGATGATGAAACGTTTTCCATTCTTATACTAACTTAGGAGGATGTTAAATAGCAGCTACTAAAATTAGACATTTTAAAATCAGCAGGTCCAGATAATTTGCATCCAAGAGTTTTAAAACAGCTGGCCAAAGAACTCACTAGACTGCTGGTGCTGATTTTCAATAAATCTTGGAATACTGGGGAAATTTCAGAGGACCGGAAGAACGCTAATGTTCTGATAACCTTTAAAAAGGGTAAACAGGATGACTCAGATAATTATAGGCTTGTCAGTCTGACATCAATCCTGGGCAAGATAGTGGAGCAGCTGATATGGGACATGATTAATAAAGAATTAGATCTTGTTCAACTAACCTGATATCTGTTTTTGATGAGATAACAAATGTGGCTGATAAAAGTAATAGTGCTGATGTAATATACTAAGATTTCTGTAGAACATTTGACTTGCTACCACACATTTTCATTAAAGTACTAGAGCAATATAAAATTAACATGACACCCATTAAATTGATTAAAAACTGGCTAACTGACAGGTCTCAAAATATAATTGTAAATGGGGACTCATCATGGTTTCTAGTTCTTCAAACTAGGCCACTTAACATTTTTATCAATGACCTGAAAGAAAACAAAATCGTCACTGGTAACGTTTACAGATGACGCAAAGATTTGGGGAATGATACAGAATGATCTGGACAGATTTATAAACTGAACACAACCAAACAAATATGTATTTTAATACAGCCAAATGCAACGCTATACTTCTAGGAACAAAGAATGAAGGCCATACTTTATCTTGGGAAGCAGTGATGCTGAAAAGCATTTGGGGATCATAGTATTCTGCTGAACCAGTGCAACACTGTGGCAAAAAGAGCTAATGTGATCCTTTTATGTATGAATAAGGGAATCTCAAGTAGGAGTAGGGAGGTTAAATTACCTTTGTATTTGGCACTGGTGTGACTGATACTGGAATTTCATGTTCACAGTTTAGACAGGATGTTGGTAAATTGGAAAAGGTTCAGAGAAGAGCCAGAAGAATGACAAAGGGTTGGAAAACATGTCCCTACTGATAAACTGACAAGACTGAACTCCTTGAGTCTAACTAAGAGAACATTAAGGCAGGACTTGATCACAGTTTATAAGTATCTACCTGGGGAACAAAAGTTTGATAATGGGATCTTCATTCTAGCAGCAAAGGTATAACAAGATCCAGTGGCTGGTAGTTGAGGTTACGCAAATTCAGACTGGAAATAAGGTGCAAATTCTTAACAGTAAAGGTAATTAACCAAGGGCTCTGGTGGATTCTCCAGCCCTGGAAATTTTAAAATCAAAATTAGATGATTTTTTTCTAAAAAAAGATATGTTCTAGATCAAACAAGAACTAAGTCAGGGAAGTTCTGTGGCCTGTGTTTTACAGGAGGGTCAGGCTAGGTGATCCCTGTGGTCACTTCTGACCTTATCATCTATGGCTGTAGTGAAATACATCCACTGTGCTGCATGTGCTATGGTCAAATATTCAAATATGGGTCAAATATTCTAAATGTCAGGCATGTCTCCCAATATTTAATCACCTAAATAACTGGCCTGTTTTTTTTAAGGTACTGAGCAGCTCCCATTAACTTTGGTGGAAGTATGGATGCCCAGCACCTCCGAAAATCAGGCCAGTTTTATTAGGGTGCCTAATTATGTATTTAGGTGCCTATCTTTCAGCAAACAGGTTTTCAAATTTTGTCCTGCATATCCAAACATATTAATAATGTAAAAGGACAATCCCAATGGAACATCAATAGCACAGCAGCTACCATGGAAGAACACAATGAAAGAGTTGGCACCCTGCACAAAATGTGCACATGAAGGCTCTGAACAATGAATTTGAAATGGGGGGTAGCATTTGAAGAAGAAATTTCAAGCCTTCTCTAATACATAAGCAGTAACATCAGCATCATTCTGAGGCTTCCAGGAAGGATCTTTTGTTGAGTAAAGTTTTAAATTGATGCAGAAATATACCATATAAAGGGGTGAGTTAAGCAAAAGAACAAGTTTAGAATGGTAGTGAGTGGTGTCTACGCAGAAACTAGAATCTAAAAGGGGAAGGAGAAACACTGAAAGAGGCAGAAGGAAGTAAGAGACAGAGAAAAGGGGAAGAGAGGAAGGAAAGAAGTAAGGGATATCTTGAAAGGGAGAAAAAGTAAAAAAGGGAATGGGCTCAAGAGAAATGAGAGAGAACCTGAAGCAAAAAATTAGGTTAAATTGTGGAGAAGAGGCCCAAATTAAAATGTAAGAATATGCAGGAATAGAGAGAAGAGAACTGAGAGGATATTGCCGTGATGAGAATGCTCAAAGAAACAGGAAAAAAAGTGGAGCTAGAGGGAAGAAAGCCTAGGGAAAAGGGGAAAAAGAATGGATTGGACTCTAGCAGAACAGAGGCAGATACAAATCATATTTCATCATATTTGAATGAAAGTCTGCACTAGCAACATACCAAGAGAGCTGGAAAAGTGTTAAAAAGTGAAATAAAAATGCCATGACCAAAGGTCACTTTGGGGATTCAACTTTAAGCCCCAAGCTGATACCGTGGATGTATTATTATTATTATTAATAATTATTATTTTGTATTATAGTAGTGCCTAGAGGACTAATCACATTAAGACCCTATTGTGATAGGCAAATAGGAGCTTCTTTAAGAATGTTTATAGTTTAAAACAGTGTTTCCCAAACTTGGGACGTCACCTGTTCAGGGAAAGCCCCTGGCGGGCCGGGCCGGTTTGTTTACCTGCCGCGTTCGCACGTTTGGCCGATCGCAGCTCCCTCTGGCCGCGGTTCGCCGCTCCAGGCCAATGGGAGCTGCGGGAAGTGGTGGCCGGTACGTCCCTCGGCCTGTGCCGCTCCTGGAGCCCCCATTGGCCTGCAGCGGTGAACCGCGGCCAGTGGGAGTCGCGATCGGCCAAACCTGCGGACGCGGCAGGTAAACAAACCAGCCCGGCCCGCCAGGGGCTTTCCCTGAACAAGCGGGGTCCGAAGTTTGGGAAACACTGCTTTAAAATATGAATCTATTTAGACTAAAAAGGTTTTATTGTATTAATATTGAATAACAACTATATATTTTTAAAATAATATTTTTTCCCTAAGTGCCTAAAACCTTCTAATGTTCTGACATCCCTATAATGAACACTGATAAAAGGTGAAAAGACAGCTGTTGTGAATGCTTGGAACTAGTATAAGCAGCAAGAAGAGAATTTCCTTTTTCTTTTTTAAATAAAGCTGGGAAGTACGAGGCCTTCTAAATAATAAAAGAACATTCACTTCCCACCTTTTTTCTTCTAACCCTGATGCTGCATGAGAATAATTCTGCTCCTCACAGGCACATTTCACCTGAATACATTGTGTTCAGCGGCCGCAGGAACATTGAGTGGCATGACGCCAATAAGACTTGTCTACAATTTTTGGATGGAAAACAGACCCATAATTCACCACTGGTACAGCAACACCAGTGACAGCTGTAGCAGAACCCTGCCCAAGGTTTAGATGACTTGGTGCAAAGCACCTGAGCCACACAACAGCTTTCCCCATTGCTGCCACTGGTGGCGAATTACAGGTCCATTTTTGCCAGCATATGTTCGCTTTAGATGGCACAGTAGTGAGAGGACTGTGGCAAATGGTGAATTCTTTGTATTATTTTTCTAAATATCATATGCCCTATAGCATATCTATGTTATTACCCTGCCCGAATGCCTAGTTAACGGAAAAGGAGGTTGTTAAAGAAACCAGGCAGGAAAAGTACAACCATGGCGTAGATAAGAAGTATCTCCTCAAAACGCAATAGCCAGGTTTATAGCTGTGAAGTGGGACTCCTCAGCCCCAACCCTGGTGACAAGGCTGTTTGAGTAGGCTGAGAATCTGAAGATGAAAAGACTCTAATTGGTTAAAGGATCTGCCCTACAAAGGAGGAGGAGGAAACTGTAAGCAGCTGCAGGCTGACACAGAGATTGGCTGGGAGTGAGACGTCTGCAGCAAGCAAGTGGTAACTTGGTGCCCTGAGAGAATGGAGAGGCATTGGGGGCTCAGTCAGGTCTACCCAAGGGCTCGAGGGGAATGCCAAATGTGGGTATGACAATATGCTTGTTGTTCTTTTCGTTATTTTAAATCCACTTCTCTAAGCTCTATATACCTTTTGGCAAAATAAACCATACTTTGTCTGGAAGGAGCTGCTTCTGTGTCACTGCATACTGTTGCTATCCACATGCTCCTGGAGGAAAATTCTTGCAGGTGCCAAGCACACTGAGCCTGCTAAGTAACATGGCTGACGACCAGCAGAGTGTAACCCAAAGAGCAGTGGAGGCACAGGCCAGCCATTTGGAAGGGGAGCACTTGGGGAACTGGGAAAAGGTCTCAACAGGGGCAGCCTACCCAGGGAGCATTGCAAGGGTAATAATTAGTAACCTTTTAGTAAATTAAGGTGGCCTCTGCTCTTTCCAGGTTCATTAGAAACTGCCATCAGTCAGTTGCTTTCACTTTTTGGTCCTATTTCCGTTATTTCATTCAGTTTTTTTTCAGATTAGTTTTCATACAGTAATGTTGTATGCAAACCACAACTTGCTTCCTTTTTATCTCAGTATATCAATCCTTATGTCCCCCATTTAAGTAAAATTTATTTGGTAATAGTCTGAATACAGCATCATTTTTTTCTGATTTCAGGCAGTGTATTTAAAATGGGGTAAAGTATAAAACAGCCTTGAATGCATTTTTATAGGGAAAAATTTAATTAAATAACACAACTTCCATCAAAGGATGGAAATACAATATTGTTAAGCTTTGGGCCTCACAAGGTATTTTCAATTAAGAATTACTTTGCATATGTTATTTAAATACGGCAAGGCCCTCAAGTTGGAAGAGAGTTCCACTGAGAATGCCCAATGGGAGAAGAAAACAAGTGAACACTAGCCAGCAAAAGATTGGCTTACTTAAAAACCATTAATAAGAGATCTTGTGAAAAGGGCATCTGTCTGCAGAGTGAGTAGATACAGAGCATTTTCATCAGATACTATTTTTTCACATAAGTAAATCACTAATGTAAACTGAGACTGGAAAAATACTGGTTAGCTAAAGCAGCTCCGGTCCAAAATTAATTAGTAAAAATAACTTAATTCTACCTCCCATAAACTTGTGTTTATGTTAAAGTTTTTACCTATTTTCTAAATGGTCCCGAAAAGGCAAGCAACCCCACAGTTTGTTACGTGAAGTGCCTGCTGAAACATGCAAGTAATAACATTGTGAAATTACATTATCTGACAAGTATCAAAAGCTTATTGAGGTAAGCCAATGAAATCTGCAGGGAAATGAAGACAGGATGACTTTTCACTAGTGAAATTCCATAGCAGTTTACTGAACACTGAAAGAAATGTCAGCAGTAAAACAAGTGTCAACAAACGTCATGCTTCGGTGGAGAAAACTGCAGCTACTAATAAGGTAACATCAGTTTATTACAAATAAACCATGAGAGAGTCTCAAAAGGAGTTTATTGTATCAATATGTGCAGTCAAAATAGCTAAGGCATCTTTGTTGCCGTCCAGAAATGATAAAACAGAAAAGGTTTTTACCACATGCTGTGTGAAATATGCCTGTCAGGTCCAACTGCCAATATACACACTTTGAAGGAAACCACCTGAATCTTCCATTATTTGACGGAACAAGCAGACAACAACAAGAATGTCTAAGTGTCAGAGCTTTTTGTAGAAGAAATTAATATTCATCAACACATCTTAATTCAGTCATCAACTCAGGCACTGGAATGAAGCATGTCATTCAGTCTAGAAGATCTCTAGTCCAAATCAAACAAACTAGGAGGGAATGTCTGGTTCCAGCAAGAGCTCTTGTTAAAAAGCTTAACTGATGTTTTCTCAATGGCAGAAAAACATTTTTATCACTTGATCAAGACCCAATTCTTGTACAAATTAATTCAGCTCAGGTAACACAATGAAAGCAATGTTTAGTAGTAAGAAGCAACTGAAGCACAAAGAGGGCTTGTACACATGCTGCAGCAGAGATGGATCAAAAACTGATGTGATGCTTAACACCTACAAGTTGAGCTAATGGCAGTCACATGTGACATAAATAAAACAAGGCCATTCAAAATGCACCATATCATTGCCCCTTTCACATTGTAGCATCAGTGATCCTGCTCTCAATTGCTTAATACCAGCCCAAATAAGCATTCATTTCACACCCAAAACTGCCAATGAATGGAACAGAAGTTTTAGGTCACAAGGATATTATATCAAGCCTGCAATGCTTTAAAAGTTGGATGAGGTTGGAAAAACATAACTAAAGTAATGGTAAGCATAATTACTTCTTAATATTTTTGAAGTATTCTTCCAAGTTGCCTCAAATGTTGCCCTCCCTAAACCTAATTTCCCAAGCCACCTTCACTCCCCTTCTAATTCTTCCTAGAAACCACATTTGGTGCCTTGTTTACAAAAAATGAGATGGGGAAAAAAAAAAACAAAAAAACAAAGCAAAATGTAACTTAGCCACCAAGACATGTACATGACTAAGATATGATATTATTGCAACTCTTATCCCGCCTCTCCTTGTCCTCTCCTTTTGTCTGTTGACATCTCTCACTTGTTATTTCATTCTGATTGAGGGCCCTGATCGTGGAATGAAAAGGTACAGCAGCATCAAGGCCTTAAACTATAAGACCTCGGGGGCAAGGACTGTGTCTTTATGTGCATGTGTGAAAGTGAGTGTGAGAGAGAGAGAACAGTTGGCACCCACTTGGGTCAATAATACATAATAAAACTGGTTGGAACATTTTAGATTACATAAATTTTTGATGAAATATACTGTTTTGTCGAAGTTGAAACGTTTTGCTGAGACGTATATATTTTGGTTAAGAGTAGACAGCTCAAGAGTAGACATACCCTAAGACAGAAATGCCCAAAATTCAGTCTCAATAACAGGCAGAGTCCAAACCTGCTCCCACAGAAACAGATGAAGATCAGACAGAGCCGAGACCACTAAAATCTTCCCTAGCATCGTCATCTTCCCTTTGCTGGTATCCAGTGGAAATAAGAACCAGAAAGACAGAAAATAAAAAAGGGTATTGAAAAAAACCAAACATTTTGGATTCTATGGACTGATGGTAAAAACAATTCACCTATGGACACAAATAGTGCTAATTAAATAGCAACATTTGGTGGTTATGTAGATATTAGTGGATAAATGGCTATGCCTTATATAGAGAACAGGACTGAGCCCAGAATGTTTTGTTTATTATATTTTCAATCCTCAGGTATTGAAGGCATTTTTTACAGTACACCTGAAATGAGGTGTACCCACTGCTGAAACCTCTTTATGGAAAGAAGCTTCCATTTTGTGACAGCATACCATATGACATCAGCACCAACATGAACATGTACCATCCTGTGCCACATTTCTCTTGGCATTCATTTGTATTTTCACACTTCCTCTTTTAGAAGTGATGACAAAAAGGCTGAATATGAATTATGATGCTATTCAGCAAAAACAGTAGGAACTTTGGGGGAAAAAAACTTGTGGCATGGAAAGTAATTCCCATGTATTTTTAAACATTCTCCCCAAGCTCACTGACTTTGGATAAACTTAATTACACTCACGGAGAAATTAAGAGAAAGAAGAAAGCTCTGTCTGAGATAAAGAATTGAGACAATCATTTAATATATTTATAATCTGAATGCTCAAAATATGTACACATTGATAAAAGAAGATATTAAAAATATTATGAACAATAATGTGTATAGTGCAATGTTGGCTGCTGAAATTAGCTAATGCTAATTGTCGCTCACTTAGAAGACATAGAATCTGCATTTAGGGATTTGGTTGATACATAAAGGTCATAATTCACCACCTAAATAGCTACTTTGATTGTTAGTTCCGGCAACTTATCTGAAAGAAGAGAAGCAGGAGGAATTCCACACAGCTAGAAGCTTCAAATTGACACCAGGTCCTCAATGTGCAAACTATGGAAGATACCTCTCAGGATTCAGCATGTCCAAGAGAACAGATGGATGTATGGGATACACATCTGGATAGGCCAACCTGTAAGAAAAAAAAATCAAGCTTCTCCATAAAGAGTTCTCCAGCCATCCAAGGAAGACTGGTCCTTGTTGGAGATTTAATACTCAGAAAAATCAAAACAACATGCTGCAAGGCACAGGTGGACAACAGGACAATATGCTGCCTTCACAGAACCAATACATGAGAAACCAGTCTACAATTGGGATAATCTTCTGAAGTCTATAAGGATTTATTGGTCATGGTTTGTTTCGGACACTAATGACACTGCTTCGCAGGATATCTCACAGGTAGTAAGAAACTCAGAAGTGTGCTGAAGAAGAAGAATGTCCAAGAAATCATCCTGTCCAACAAGCAAAGAAAGATAGAAGGCAGAAGATTCTGAAAGTGAATTGCTGGCTAGGTAAGTGGTGTAAGATGCAGGGCTTTGATTTTGGAGAACATTGGTCCACCTTCTATGGAGTGAGGGGGCTGAACGGTTTGGATGTCCTTCACCTCAGTAGAACATGGGCCAATCTCCTTGGGACAGGCTGGCTAGAGTAGTCAGGAGGGGATTAAACTAATAGCAAAAAGGGAGAGTAAAAAGAGGAAATGTTGGTGTTACTGAAACATGTTAGGATGATTCACACTATTGGAATGTTAAAATCAATGGTTATAACCTATTTAGGAAGGATCAAGTGGGCAAAAGAGGAGAGGAAATGGCACTCTCTCAAAAAATGGCATTACCTGTTTCCGAGTCACTGATAACTCAAAGAAAAATATCTTGAATGCTTATGAATCAATGTCCTAACAGATAAAACACAAGATGCAGTACTAGCTAATGTCTGCTACAGATCACCAAATCACACTAGAGAAAAGGATGACCACCTCTTTATGCATCTATGTGATCATAGGGGACTTCAATCTGAGTGACATATGCTGGAGGTCTCATGCTGCCAGTACTAAAATATCCTTGGAATTTCTAAACTGTATAGATGACTATTTTCTAACCCAAACAGTGTTGCTACCAACACAAGGGAATTCTATATTAGACCATGTCCTAATAGATAAAGAGGAACTGATCACAGAGCTAAAAGTTAATGGTAGGTTAGTTACAAGTGATCCTGACTGGATCACATATATAATGTGCAAGCAAAATAAAGTCCAGACAGGTGATATATACACCTGGTCCTTTAATAGGGCCAATTTCATGAAGTTAAACAATTCTGAGCCAAATCAGCTGGGAGGAACAATTTAAATAAAAAAATGTGAATGATAATTGGCAATCATTTAACAACATTTTACTGGATGCCCCAAAAGTCACAATTGAGGGGAAAACTGGTGCTAGTTAAAAATCCAACCTGGTTTGGAGGAGAAGTGAAGGCTTCCAAAAATGTCATAATAAAAATAATATACAACAAATGGAAGAAAGGGGAAGTTAATAGTAACGGATATAAATCAGAAGCTAGGAAATGTAGAAAATTGATAAGGGAAGCAAAGGGACACCAGGAGATATCTATGGTAAGCAGAGTTAAGGATAATGAGTGTTTTTTTTTAATTACATTAGGAACAAAAAGAATCCTGATAATGGTATTGGTCCACTATTAAACAGAAGTGATAGAATGATCAGTACTAATGAAGAAAAGGCAGAAGTGTTCCATAATATTTCTGTTCTGTATTGGGGAAAAGACAGATGATATAGCCTCATCAAATGGTGATAACAAGCTGCCCTTTTCACTAGTATCTCTTGAGGATGTTAAACAAAAGCTACTAAAGTTAGACATCAGGTTAAGATAGCCAGCTCTTTTAAAACTCTTAAATGCAAGTTAAGGAGCTCGCTGAACCATTAATATTGATTTTCAGTAACTTTTGGAACACTGGGAAAGTTCCTGAAGACTGGAAAAAAGTTAAAGTTGTGGCAATTTTTAAAAAAGGTAAACAGTATGACCCAGATAATTACAAGTCTGTCAACCTGACACCAATCCCAGGCAAGATAATGGAATGGATGATACGGGACTCAATTAATAACACAATCCAATGGCTGAAAGCTGAAGCTAGACAGATTCAGACAGAAAATAAGGTGTAAATGTTTAATGGTGAGAGTTATTAACTATTAAAAAATTATCAAAGGTTGTGGATTCTCGATAACTGGCCATTTTTAAACCAATATTAGATGCTTTTCCAATTATTCTGGGGAAGTTCTATGGCCCAGAATAGAACTGTGTTGTACAGGAGGTCAGACTATGTGATCACAATGGTCCCTTCTGGTGTTAGAATCTATGAATCTGTAGAAGAATTAGGGCCTAATCCTGTTCTCATTTAAATCAACTCCAACAGGATATTGGTAGGGACTTAAAAGAATATAGGTCTATAACTCTAATTTTCAATGAGTTATCAATAAAAAGGAAACAGGACAGGCAGAAATGTCGGTGACTGTTAGAATATAAATATCACAGTTCAGTGTACACCCACTTCTCCACCTGCATGAGAATCTCTGATCTCATAGGAAGCAAGGAGTGTTCTAAAACTTTCCAGTCCTGCTTTCCTCTATGGGACTAAGATATGGGAAATCTGCAGACTCTGAATTCAGTGAGTCCAGCAGAAGAGCTGCTAGATCCTTTTGCATTGGAGCATGCTATAGTCATTTTAGGAAAATATGCATTTTTTTCCATTTTCTCTCTCCAGCATGCTCTGATAATCTAATGAATTTTAAAGATGGTTGCCTATTTTTCCTCCCCAGTGCTCTGTATTTCTAGTTTTCAAGTACTGTCAGGTGTCCACTTTTTCTTTCAAACTATAATAATTTTAAGATAAAACATTATGCCCCAATCCTATAATCCCTCTATGCAAGTGGTCCCATATTACCTTATGGGGTATGTCTACACTGCAGCTGGGAGCAAGCCTCCCAGCCTTGGTGAACAGACTCACATTAGCAGGGTTTAAGCTATCATGCTTAAAATAGCAGTATGGAGGTTGCAGTTCAGGCTGGAGCTAGGGCTTTCAAGTCCAGCCAACCCCGTAGGCTTCAGAGCCCAAACTCCAATCCCAGATGCACTGTCTGTACTCCACAAAAAGGAAAGGAGTACTTGTTAAGGTGCCACAAGTACTCCTTTTCTTTTTGTGGATACAGACTAACACGGCTGCTACTCTGAAACCTGTCTATACTCCAGTCACTCCCAGATACAGTATAGATATGCCCATGAAGACCGACTTGCTTCAGGGGTCTGCCCACACAGAGGAGCTTGCAGAATTTAAGCCTTCGTATGCTAAGAGAAAGAGAGACATCAGCAGGGCCAATCTTCACAGTCTTTGAAATATATCTTTCAACTGCCAGTGGTTCCTAACAACATTTATCACTCATACATTTATCAGAATACTACTGCAGACTTTCAAATTCCAGTGTTGCTATGTAAAAGAAATTTTCAGTGTTTTTCTATTTTATTTCCAAGCATAAAAAAAAACCACGTTATAATTCCAAATTGACTGAGAACCCAAAACAAACAGAGTGGCAGTAAGACTTTTTTCCCTTAGCCAACAATATCTTTAACCAAACTTTCCATTTCCTTTGTTTACAAGTTCCCACTAATTCTCTTGTTGCCAGTTCATATAGATTTTGAGAGCACCCGTCATCTAGAAAATTACTCTTAAATGGGATAGAAAACGTTTTAATCTGCAACAAAATTGCCATTGATCACTGGTCTCCATGCTTTCTCCCATAACTGTTATGTATGCATGTAAATAAGTGAAAGTGACAAAATAAATGTGGAGAGATTTGGTTCAATTTCTTTTTCTATTCTGCACTAAAGTCTGAGTTTTGCTCTTCACAAATGTTTTCTGTAAGAAAAACTGAAATGCATATGTTGCAATTAAAATTATACAATAAAATTACAAATAATTCCTTTAAAAATAGATATAAATTAAGTGTTTGTGAAAAGGGCTAGAATGGCAGGAATGGAAAATGAAGATATGTGTTTAGCCTCTGAATAGCTAAACAGCCTCCAACATCACCTGTCAGCTGCCAGACTCCTGCATCCCTCTCAGTCAGGCTTCTTTTCAGGACACTCTACTGAGACAGCCTTTGTTGCTCTGAAGGATGTCCTTGTGACCACAGACAGGGGAATTAAAATCTATATTCATCTTGCTGGGCTACATACCTGATACCATCAACCACCAAATATTCCTGAGCCACCTCTAAGGAAGTTCAGGGATGAACAGAAATGCCCTGAAATGGCTCATGGTCTCCCTCTCAGAATGGCTGGGCAGGCACCCCTTCAAGGGGTGCACTAACTTACTTTTCCCTGGGAAAAAGAGGGCAAAAATGGGAGGAATTGGGCCTCAGAGAGATGTCTTGATGACACAATGCTCTCCATGTGCTTCTGAATCACCACTCTGATGCACGGTACTCCCCTGTTGCCATCCTATTCCAGAGCTGATCCTAAAGGTATACGCTAACCCTGAGTGGGGACAGGAGAAACACAGATATAAATAGTATTTGTGAACACCAGGCTTTTCCTTGAATTGAACAGATTCACCTGAAATGGAAACAGAATACAAAAAAGTTAAGGAAGCCATGAAACCACCACAAGCACTTCAAAGCAAAAGCTGGTTTGTTACCATACCTCCCCTCACCTATTCATGTGCTCAATAGTTCCCTTCAAATTATATCTAATTTAGCATCTTTTTTTTACCACCAAACCAATAAATAATGCTATATGTAACCAAAAGAAATGTAACCAAAAGAGTATCTGATCGCTGATTTTTACTGATGCTATGACAAAATATAAGAGGGCACATGATTAAAGCATAGAATTTTACAAGGAAAGTAGATCAGGAACTTCTATTTTCCCTGCATCAGAACACCAGAGCCAGGGGGCATTAAATTAAATTAAAATATGGGAAATTCAAAACTAACAAAAAGAAATACCTTTACATAATGTATAATTAGACTGAGGAACTCATTGCCACAGGAAATCATGGTAGCCAAGATTAACAAGGTTCAAAAAAGACTGGATGTTTAGAAGATATAAAATGTATTCATAGTTATAATTAATTATAATAAAAATTTGCAGAAGGGATATTAAACATCATGCTTCAGTATTTACACCAATCTCTAATTACTGGAGAGCAAGATGAGACCTAAAATTGGGGGCAGATTATCCCACACCTGCCAACCCTGGGGTTTTTCCACTTTCCTCTAAAGTAGCTGGTACTGCCCACTGTCAGAGACAGGATACAGGACCAAAATGACCTCGGTATGATCCATTGTGGTAATGTCTATGTTTCCATCTTCCATGTTCCTTTCGATAGGCCCTAAACACTGCTTTGGGGTATTTCCAATATAGCTCTTTCTGTCCCTACAGATAAGAATAAAATTGTAGCAGTTTCTAAATAAGAGCTAAAATGTGAAGCAAATGCCTTTGCCAAAAATATAATAGCTACCTCTGAACAGCGCCTTTAATTTAATCTCTGACTTCTTTTTAATAAAAACAATATTCCTCTCCCCCACTCCCCATTAAAAGCCATTTTGGCTTAGATCTGCAGCAAACACAAAGCAAAAGGCCCAAGCTAGGGTTGTTACTGAAAAAAACTGCCATTTCATGAACACAGAGGCTACACTGTCACCACACTATGGCATTCATCACATTAAATTTCATTAATCTGTGAGGTAATAAAACCCTATATGCTGCCTATTCCGCAAGAATTAAGAGTATTCATGCCAAACCATAAAGTTTTTTCTTACTTAATGTTTTTCAAAAGTAGTAATCCAGCAGCATGATTATCTCTTTGCTATAAGCATCAAAACTAAAATGACTTATGGCTCTAATTACAACCAGTTTTTAAAAATTTTTCACTAAAGGCACAGATGCTTTATAATGGGATTAGCCAGAGATGCTTTGTAGTGGGATTAACCAGTATAATCTTTTCATTCACCAAAGACAGGATCTCAGTGTTGCTTTAATTCCTTTCACCTACACAACAATTTGCACCATAATATTTTGTTGGTAACACAATCTGTTCATTCCCATTCTATAAATGGTGATTTTTTCCTGTGGAATTAGAACAACGGAAAGGGGGAGAAGGGGAAAAATTATGTTTATACACTGTTTTGGGATAGGTATTTGGGGACCTAAAAATCTTGCCAACTTCCAGAACTTTAGATTTTATTAGCACTGCTTGTTGTTCCTTAAAAGGTTTTAGGGCTTCATGTCAACTGAGCTAAATAAAAAGACCTCAGACTCTCCAATTAGTGTTCAGAAAAAACCAACTACTGGAGCATTGAGACATTTTACCTGCAGAGAAATATCTGGTTTCCATAACTGAATAACCACATCTTGCTTTTGTTTATTGTGTTTTAGAGGTTTATGATAAACAAAGTTGCTTGATTTCAGGAGAGTTTCACCAGGCATAAATTTGGCCCTCTAAGGAAATAATTTAGGCCCCGCAATTTACACCATGTAGACAGATTGCTGTAGTGACTTCATTGAGTTGCCTTGTGAGTGTAGCCATCCATTCACTCATTGCAAATTACAGGACTAAAGCTTTAGAACTTAGATTTTAATTATTTCACTTCTGCTTATGTCACGTTGTAACATCAGAATATGTAATTATAATGGAAATGATGGCTGTGGGGCATTGTATTTGGTTACATTGCTGCTTTTAAGGACAAAACTCTCAGTCATCTTGATGGGAGCAGGAGCAGGCACTAAGTACTGTGGGCAAGAACATCCAAAAATGTGTCCATTCCAGGTGTCACTTGTAAGCAATGTGGCTTACAGCGTATTTCAACATAGTTATGTCCTGGAATCTCTCCTTTCATATTTTATGGTATTGTTTCCTTTTTTGTTCTTTTGTGCCCCTCTTTTCATGTGGATGTACTCTTTCTCTAGGACAGAAAAGGGTTTTTTTTGAGGGGGGGGGTTGGACTAATTTAGCAAATTATTCACATTTCTGTGAAAGAAATAAGCTCTGTATCAATAGCCAAGTGAAGTAGCCCTTTCCTGGCAGCAGTTAACACCTTATTTTTTCTGCCAGAAACCTCTTTATGGTGATTTGGAATACAGTCATCTCATTTGCAGTGAGATAGTTCTTTCTTTGTTAGAATGAGAAGATACTGTTTTAGTCTAGAAGAAACTTACACCAAGCACTAAAAATGTTAAGTGAAAAAAAAAATCTAACTACTATATTTTAATGTCTTTACTAATGAATGGAATATATGCCTAACCCACCCACCCCCAAAAAATCACAAATTTTCCAGCCCAATGATGTAAGGATCCCCCAAATCAGTGCAGTATCCACTCACATGTTAAGCATTTAGATTCATTGATTGTGAATCTCCTCAAAAACATGAATATTGGATAAATCAGCCAGTTTCAAAATATCAGAGAGCAATATTGGGTGGGGAGAAGAGTCCAGAAAGAATAAAAGGAGGAGTGCAGGAAAATAGAGTCCTGGAGTAGGGAAAGAGATGTGGAACGGGAAGAGGAGAAAGGACTATAGGAAACTTGCAGTGGGAAAATGGAAGGGTGTGGGACCAGATGAGTGAGTTGGCTAACCTTGAAGGTTTCAAAACTCCTTGGGAGCCAGTTCCCAAGGGCTGAAGGAATGAGCTAGGCAGTCTTGAATTATTATCATCACCCCTGAGACATGGAGTAGTAGACCTTAAAGATGCCCATCCCTTGCTAAACCTGAGAAAGACAAAGTGATGGCATAGAGAAATAAGTGGAAGGGAAAAAAAATCCAGAGGGTAAATGGTCAGAGAGACAAAGACATGGAAGAAAACTACAACAGTGGTGGGGAAAGAGAAAGTGTGTGTATCGTGGCCAGAAGGGAGTTGATAGGAAAATTTAAAAAAATAGTACAGTCCAAAAGGAGGAAGAGAGATAATATGCAATAATATAAAGACCAAATGGAAAGAAATGAAGGGCAGAGAGGCAGAGAAGTGAGGAGAGACAGAGAGATATAAGAGAAACCAAGGGAGGTATGAAAGATTACATAAGTTTAAAAATTATGTACCGTTTACTAGAAAAGCCAAACACTAGTCTGTGGTTCAAAAAAAAATGTCAGCTGCAAAAGTTCATCTGCTAGAGCTCAGCCTTGTCCTTGTATATTTTAGCAGTTTTAATTAAAATGTTACATAATCCTAATTCTAAGTAATTTAACTATATTTTCTGTTCCAATTTCAGGCACTTAGAGAATGTGGAATCCATCTACTTCTGACTCATACTTCTGAAACAATCAGAAAGCTCAATGTAGAGTGTACTGTCAAAAGGCCAAAGCCATAAATCTCATGAGTCCTTTAAGCAGTCTGAACAAAGCACCGGAAGTTACACTGTAGGGAACTGGCAGGAAGATGGACTGGATGACCTAATAAGTGTTTTCCATTAATTTCTATGAGGCTATTAATATAGACTAGTACTTGACCTTTCTAGTAAACTGTATCTACTGCTACATGGGTAGACTGAAGAGCATTCAATTGCTTTCTAGTTACCTTCAAATTTTCACAGAAGTAATAGGAGGATATAGTATTGGGCAGTTTGCCCCAGTCCCTTGTTGAGGATTGAAGGTGTAAAGAACTTTCTCCCACCCCTTCTATACTTCTCAGAAGGTCCGGGGACAAACTCACTCCTTGCATTCAAGGCAGCACAAGAACTGATCCCTCAGCAGTTCACTTTGTCCCAAAGAGGGCACGAAGGGACTATGGTGAGGCCATGCCTCCCCTCCCACATCACAATATCTTGTTGAACTGACTGCCCATAGAAAGTGAAGCATATTGCACTATCCATATTGATCCTCCTGTTCCTTTCATATGCAGGTGCAGAGCTCAATGTCCAGGTTCCATAACCAGAGTATGCCTCTGTATCAAGGGAGGCTAGGTATTGTAAACCACCCTCCAGATGTCCAGGTAAGCACTCTTCCACCATATGAGTTATTGCCTGCAACACTGATCATAGCACGGAGAGGAAACTAAACCAAACAGGTGCATAGTTGCAGGAACTCTGGACAAGCCAGAGAATAACCTGTTGATCCTGAGTGAGGATCCACAATCAAGTGGACAAAGAGGCAAATTCACTGAACTTAGTGAGTGTTAGACTCTTTCTAATGATGCCTCCATTCTATAAGAACATAGTTTTCAGCTGCTTGGAGGCACCAATTGTCTACACATGGTAAAGTGACAGTAGCCTTCTTGTCCAGGAGTGCATGAGCTGCCATAGCAAAGGGCTATCATGAGATCAGCTGTGGTGTCACACCCCATTCCACAGGAGTGGAATTTTTCCCCTGAATACAAAGAGACCTTCGAGTTGGTGCTGCATATTGTGTCCTGTCTGAAAATGAGATGTCAGCTGGAGATATAATAAATTGGTTTAATCTGTCACAACTCTCCAGTCAGATTTAACAATAATGGCATCTCATCAAAGGCCTAGCAGAGCTGTGTGTGCTTGCACATACAAACTGGAGGTGGGTGTATAATTCAAGCAGCTGCTAACAACATGAGTGTCCAAATTCAGCTCTGTCTTAACAAGCTGAGGATGGTGGCTGCGCCCCTAGACTGCGGAGCATTATTCATCTGGAGCAAATACCAGAGCTAATACAAATGTACACAGGATCAAAGGGTCTGCTCCCCAGGAGGTTCCTGATAGGACTGAGGTGTGTGTATACTCCCTAAACCCACCTGGGAGTTCCAGAAGTGACTCATCGCTTCAATATATTTGGATACTCTGTACATTTGTTTAAAATGTACCCTCCTTACTAAAAGCAAAGGATGTTGCAGACCTTCTTTGCACAAACTTTGTCAACAGTGGCAGTTGACAACTGAAAGAGAAACATTGTTCACCTCAGGATTGACAATCAATGTATCTTTTTCAAAAGAACACAATCATTCAATTGGTCTGAAATCAACAAGATTAAATTTAGTAAAGACAAGTGCCAAGTACTACACTTAGGAAGGAAAAATTGACTACAAAATGGGGAACAACAGGTAGGTGGTAGTATTGCTGAAAAGGATCAGGGTATCATAATGAATCAAAAAATAAATAAGAGTTAACAATGTGATGCAATTGTGAAAAAGGCTAATATTCTTTGGGGTGTATAAATAGAAGTATTGTAAGTAAGACAGAGACAATTACTCCACTCTATTCAGCACTGGTGAGGCCTCAGCTGAAATACTGTGTCCAGTTCTGGGTGTCACACTTTAGGAAAGATGGGGACAAAGTGGAGAGAGTCTAGACGAGTGCAAAAAATACGATAAAGGGTTTAGGAAGTTTGACCTATGTGGAAAAGTTGAAAAAACTGGGCATGATTAGTCTTGAGAAAAGAAGACTTTGGGGGGACCCAAGAACAGTCTTCAAATATGTTAAAGGCTGTTACAGAGAGGACAGTGATCAATTGTTCTCCATGTCCACTGAAAGTAGGACAAGAAGTAATGGACTTAATCTGCAGCAAGAGAGATTTAGGTTAGATATTAGGAAAAACTTTCTAACTATAAGAGTAGTTAGTTTTGGCAGAGCCTTCCAAGGAAGGCTGTGGAATCCCCCCCTCATTGGAGGTTTTTAAGGACAGGTTGGACAAACACCTATCAGGGATCATCTAGGTTTACTACTTCAGTGCACCAGGCTGGACTTCATGACCTCTCAAGGCCCCTTCCAGCCCTCCATTTCTATTATTCTAAGATTTTCCCTTTCCTCAACCTCCACATGCAAAATAGATAAGTAGAAGTGGATGAATAATTCAAAAAGCAAATTCATGTCAAGAGTATTTGCCACATTCTAGAAATAGTTCGTAAACTTTTTTCTTCCCCCACCAGAATGTTTGTGGGAAGCAAAAGGTTTCTGAATATTTGTGCACATCTGTTCACAGGAAAATTCTCATCAAAAGTGCTAGGGTGGCTATCTTGAATTCTCATCCTGTGAGTCAGCACAGAAATCATAGCATGTGTCCTACAGGGGATGTCATTCACAAACCACAAATATCAATTAATTAATAGCTAAACAGTTGAAGATACAGGGGCAAACTCTCCACTCACTTATTTCTGTTCATTTAAATGGAGAGAATTTGGACCATGGCAAATAATTCACCAGTAACCCACAGGCAGAAATATGTTCACATAAAGTGTTTGTTGAACCAATTTGAACAACAAACAAACAAATTAAAATCAAAATTTATTTACAGATAATTTCCAAACAGGAAAAAACCTAATATTTCAAGTGCATTATTGTCTATGTAGAGTTCATCTAGCACCATTATTATCAACATATCTGTTCAATTTAGAATTGTCTCCCTCCATTAAGATGAACTTTCCTTAATAGCCTCTATCATGGAATTGTTTTGCCCTCACACCCCATGACTCAACTCCCCCACATCCTGAAAGGAAAACAGCTTCCTCACTCCAAACCCTTTTTACTGATCCAGCAAAACTATCGTATGTAAGTCCAGAGTTTTTTGTTGTTGTTTGATTTGGAGACCTAGAGAAGTTTATAGAATAAACCACCTTCAGTTTGAGCCTCTTGAGATACAGTTTTGATTCCTTGTAACCACAGAGAGTTACAAAATATCTTACATGAGCAGTTCTTGGTGGATCAGCTATCGGGCCAAGTGAGCAAAGAGGAGATTGAATTAAATGTTAGAACTCAAAATATGAAATTTCCTCAGCTGCCCACGATTATTTCCTCACTGCTTCCAAGTGAAGGCAGAAAGATAATTCCCCTGCAGACTGCTCTATGAGGGCTGGGTATGCAGCTGGCAGAAATTCAAGGCTACATTTAAAGTCAGGGGAGTGAGGGTGCTGAGGTTAAAGGGCTGTTTGACGTTGCAGAGAGGCTTTTTCACCCAGAAAGACTGTTTTCTGAGGGGAGAAGGGGAAAGGCTTTACAGAGCACTCTTTCCAAGCAATAGAGTCTTAAAATATGTAAAATCTGAAGCATGCATAGAAAGAAAATAAATCTTCTAAAACCCTACTGACATTGTGGTGGTCTCTCCTTCTGTTGTGTAAGACAAAATCTGCGTTGGTACTACTAACATAAGCTCTTCTTGGCTAGGAATAAAAAGGATGTCTTGGAACAATGGATGTGATTAATCAGTAGGCATTTGTGTGTGTCCAACACTCATTTACTGAGGATCTGCAAGTGGTTCGACATTAATTATTTGTTTAGATTAATCTACGTGGTATAAAAGAGTGTCCATCACAATCTTTGGTCAAGCCGTGACAAACTCTTAAAATATATTCAAATACGAAGTGTGAGACTAAAAATACAAAATGAAACAAGAATGCTACTGCCCAATGCATTGCCCTGGTAGGAATTTTCATTCTATGTACAAAGGTCAGTGAACGTCTCTCCTGTATAATGTTGACCCCAATTGTACAGAACAGTAGACTACAGTAAATCTATGAACTATTCATAACCCAGCCTAGTTTTTCATTTATTAGACCTGAATTTACTGATCTTAACTTAAAATGCATGTAGATTACTTAAAATGTAGTTCAGTGTATATCTTTTGTAACTGTTGCCTTATTTCCCCATGAGATTTCTGGAGGGAGTGTTAAACTTAATGTAATGCACTACCTGTGCTATTGCAAGATGCATAATATAAGAATTACGTGATCCTTTATATTACAGGAGAATCTTTAAATGGTCTCAATAGAGCTGGGAGAACTCCCAGAAAACCCTTTGAGTGAATAAGGTTGTCTTTAATGAAAAGTTTTTAAAATCTTGCCAAATTACTCATAAGCCTATTCATACTTGTTTAAAACCAACTGAGAATTTAAAAGTGAAAGAAAAAATAATTTTGGGAGTAACTGTTCACAATAACTTTTAAACATTAGATGAGGAAGGGTCTAGTGACCTGAGGATAGTCTAGTGACCTGAATGCAGGTGGGGGAATTGGATACCAATGAGTTCTAATCCCAGCTCTGATACTTACTGTCTTTGAGCCTGCACAACTCACTTAACCTTTCTGCCTCTGATTTCCTGTCTGTAAAATACATCATTATACTAACTTACCTACTTGACATGAGTGTAATGAGGATGAATTAATGTCTGGAAAGGATTTTGAAGATGAAAAGAACTATGTACAAAGCTCTAACTATCATTTGAGAACTCTAAAGTAGCCCAGAAGAAGCCAGAAGGACTTGTTACCACAGATTGAAGGGGTGGAATAGTAACACAGTATGGAAGGATATGTGGGAATTTCAAAAAAGAAAAGCAGCAGGGAGTAAAGGAGGGAGATCCCAAAAAGACTCAATCTCTTATTTACAGAGATCCTGGACATAAGCTTGTGTTCCCATTAGTGCTGGAGGAATAAGAAATTCTGCCAATATATGTGTAATGTGAACAATATTTTAAAATACAAGTTTTCCTTCCTATGAGAAGCATTTTCCAAACCCTTTATTGAGTTTCTTGCATTTGTTCTCTACTGTTCTCTGTCCTGCTTTTCCTAGTTTTCCTCTGTTTGATACTCTTTCTTCCCTCAGGCTGTGCCCATTCCTCTGGTGTTTCTCTTTCAGGGCAAAGCTTCAGATCCAACTGAAGTCCATTGGAATTTTGCTACTGAGTTCAGCCAAAGCAGAATTAAATCCTGTTTCCATTGTATTATCCCCCCTTAAAACCATTAGTTAGTTACAATTATTTTTTCCCATTCAACTCTGGGGTGGAGTTTCCCCTGAGACATGTACACTGGACTTCTCTGTGCAAAACACTTAGTGGGAATATAATAAATAATTCTGCAGTTTCCATGTTGTCTGATGCAATGAGGTTCTTCCTTCGGGAGAATTTTCCTTGAGATTAGGATTCCTTGGATGGCAGACTTACTTTCTACCTCTACCTTCCTCCCCCACAAAAAATTAGAACATGCAAGAGGGAACTGCATGTCACCCAAAGATGAAGGGCAAGAGACAAGCTACAAATCCTTCACTCTTAAACACATCAATAGTAAGCGGGGAGTCAGGTTTCACCAGCAACCAGAGATCCCAGGGAGATGATAGGTGTTGCCAACTCTCAACATTTTATTTCACATCTCTGGTACTTAATGGTTTCTTAATGCTGCAACTCCTGGAATCATGTCATTACTTAAGAAGTTCAGCTTTCATTCTTAAAGTGAATTTCTAGATCATACAGTTGCAGAGAAAAGCCTGAAAAAAAAATTAAGTGCTCAAAAATCATTAAAAAGAACACCAAATTTATTATTATTATTTTAAATCTCAGGGTTTTGGAGGCCTGACTCATGATTTTAAATACTTGGGGATAGAAATATTACACACATCTCTCCAATGAGAGATGGTTAGGCAAATGCTACTTTATTTTTCTTCGCACTCCTTCCCAACAAGGCGAAGCGTAGAGCAACAAGCTGTGGGTCATCCTCCTCTTCGCCCTGGATCCTCTGGATCCTCACACTAATTTAGTTCAGCACAAAACAGATTCACCTGTGCCTATTATCTTAGAAGCTGGGGATTGAGGAGTTTCCCAGACAACTCTGAGCTTGTTAGTTCTCACAAGTGAATGAGACTATACCCAGTGCATTAAAAGTGAGCATTTATGAAATGATGATGAAATAAAAGACCATAGGCTGACACCCAGGAAATTTGGCATCTCAATGCTCTCAAATACAGAGCTGGTCAGGGAGTTTTTGACAAAACATTTTTTTGTCAAAAAAGCCAATTCTTCAGAACTGAAACTGTTTGCTAAACAAGTTCTGTTTCAGTGAACCTTTTAGCTCAAAAAATGATGAAAAATAATTACAAAATGAAAAAAAAACAGTTTTCTGATTCAAAAGATTTTTCATTAGACTAAAAAAAATAAAAAGAAAAACAGTTGAAATGCAAACAAATCATTTTGAAATTATTGAAACAGAACATTTTGATTGACCTGAATTTTTTTCCCAAATTTACAGTTCATGAAAATATTTGAGATTTTGAGTTTTTCCTCTTAATTTTAGACAGAAAAAAATTGTGAACTCTCAAAAATACCTTTACCTACTCTCATTCATATTCAGATAGCATACTCATCTACCTATTAACAAATACACTGAAGTGCTTCAGAACAGTGGAGGAAAAGAGGATGGGGACTGATTTCATGAAAACTATTATGTGCCCATTTATGTTTCACCATCACAAACCAGAACAGTCATGGGCACAGAGAAATGAAAAATCAGTGAGAGCTCTAGGAAATCGTGCCCTGGAAATAGCTGTGGTTTGCAGCGATTGACTGTGGTGTTGGGTGCTGTGTTTTTTTTAATTTGTTTTTTGGCTTTTTTGTTTTGTTGTTGTTTTAATTGGCACATTTTACAAAAATAGAAATTAAAAGCAGTTGAGTGTCGTGGGCATATACTGGGCTTTCTAAGGTGGAAAGAATAAATAAGCTGCATTTTGCAAGAAACTGTTTTTAAGAAGTTTGAAAGGGGCTCCCTGACTTTATATATTCTCCCAATGTAGGTACTTCTAGGCCATGCTAAAGTTACTTTTTAACCTTCTCTTTGTTAAAATAGATAGATTGATCTTCTTTAGTCTCTCACTGTACATCAGGTATTGCAGACTTCAAATCATTATTGTCACTCTTTTCTGAACCCTTTCCCATTTGTCAACATCCTTTTTAAAGTTGAAAGTAACAGACATGATCAAGTGACAGTCACATGATGATAGTCACCTGTAATTATGATGGAGGCATAACTAACCAGGAGGAAAAACCCTGAAGATGAGTAAAAATAATACCGAACAAATATTTTACCACAGAAATTGCCAACATCTAACTATTCGACTATAAAATATCCTAGATGCCAACTACAGCCGCTCCCAATTTATGGACAGCAATATTAATGTAATATATCTAAAATAGCCAAATGTATCACATATTAAATACCAGCAACATGATTGTTTCCTTTACCTTATTCCATCTGGCATCTGGATAGCTTGCTTGGTAATTTGCTGGCTGACTACCAGCATTCTGACTGGCAGAACAAGCTGCCTCACTCCAGATTGACCGATGGCCAACTGGTAGAAATTGCAGCCAACTTTTCATCTCCCTCTTTTCTGAATTCCCTTAGCTTTTTAGGAAACAGCAACACAATAAAGCAATAAGACTCCAATTCCCCACATTGGCAATATTCTGCCCTCTCTGCTCCCCAAAATGTGGGGTTATAGGGTGCCTTCCAGGGAATTATAATAAATAAATAAATAAATATCAGCCGCTACCCTTATAAGTCACTGGCATCCTTTCCTTTTTATTCCCCTGGTTAAATTTCTTTATTCTCTTCTACATTGCTCTTATTCCAACTCCATCTTCAGTTTCCACCCTCTCCGCATTTTTGTCTTTTCTCCCTTTAAATTTAGTCTCTCTTTTTCTGTGTGACCAAAATATAATATTGTTTTACATACCAAAGGGGCTTGAGCTCTTCTTCAGTTTTCCACTGTAGTACTCTCTCTTCAAATTTGATCCCTACCCATCCCCAGTTCGGTTCCCTCTTGTTTGTTCAGCCTGTTCATTCTGCTATATTGCTATCCCTTCTTTTCATCTTCCTCTTTCTCCCGCCCTTTGTTTTTCTGTCCTTTTGACACTTCCTTCCCATATTCCCTGTTGTTCTTTTTCCCTTTCACCTCACTGATTGCTGGCAACCTGGGAGCACTTCACACAACTGGCCTGCTTCTTTCCATCAATCCCTCTTACTATCATCACTCCCTGATCTCCCTAGAACACAACACCAGAGTGGGCAGCCACACTCTGAGCAGAACAGCTCTCTCTTATGTTAAACAGAGTGAAGTGGGTTCCTCTGATCAGTATTGAGCTCTCAGCCTGGGCCTGTGTTCCTGGAAGAGCAGGTGGCAATGATGATCAAAGGACAGAGGAAAAGAAACAGCTGGAAATGTGCAGTTTTTTCTGTACAACCAGTAAGTATGGGAAGATGAGGAGAAGCTTGGGATCTCTTCTTAATCAAGAGATAATGAAGGTCAGGAATTGGTCTTGCCTGTGAGGTAATTTTTCTTTCATGAGAGTGTTAGTGGCGTGTGTGTGTGTGGGGGGGGGGGTGTACACACCACCACCTGCTGCCACCGCCACCACCTGCATTCCTGACTTGTCCAAGTTTCACATTAAATTCACGGGGAGATTTGGATCAGGCAGGAATGGGTCCTCCATTTCCACGTAAGGCGAGTGGAGCCCTAGAGTAGCCCCTACCAGTGTTGATGGGATTATCCCTAGGAGTTTCACATATTAATCAAGAGCAGGGTATAAGTGTGGATTGTAAAGACGTCCTTTAGAATATGGGGCATATGTTTATATGAAGAATCCCATTCTTTTACTATTTCTACCCTATACCTCCCCACAGTGCTTTCGACTAATTTTAAAGAAGGCAAACGCTCCAAACGTTAGTATAAAATTCCTCCCAGCTTAAAGAGCTTCTCTAAAAGAGCTGCTGGACAATCAAATAGAGCCAAATATTTCAAGCTGCTAATAATACTTTTACATTTTTACTGCTGTCTCTTGTACTGGCCCATCTTGGGAAACATGCATGTGCTCCACAGCAAATACATTTATACCTTTAACAAGAAAATACAATACACATACTTGGACAAATTGTGGTTTCTCATATATAAAACTACTTGAAGTCAATGGAGCAATGGGTATAAAGATTGTATTTGGTCCTCTACATAAAAAAAAAAGAGAAGGTTGGTCATGTAGTTAAGGCACAAGACTGGAATCAGTAAACCTGAGCTCTATTCTCAGACTTCCTAATTGTGTTGGGCAAGTTATTTAAGGTACAGACATGGGTATCTAAATTTAGGCACCTAAATCGATAGTGTGGGCCTGATTCAAAGCCCTTTGAAGCCTACAGCAAATGATTTTCACAGGCAATAAGCACCCCTATCTCCCACTGAAATCAGTTCAGAACCTCTAGCTGGCACTCACATTTGAAATTTTTGGCTTCAAATGTAAAGCACAACTAGTAGTATAAGGAGAAATCCTCCAAAACCTCAGAAACTTTGCTGTAGTTCTAACGACCAAAGATTAAGAAAAGCAAAATCTTTTACATTTAAAAAGCTTTAAATTTATTGTTTTCATATCACGTGCCAAACATCTATCATGAAGTCATGGAAGTATAAAATAATGGTTTGCAGTTGCACCTTCCCAGATGATGAGGCAAGGATATGGCAAAGAGAGCAAGCAAGTTTTACTGAAAACATAGACCCTACCTAATTGGCCAAGGATGAGCAAACACTCCCCAATGGAATCTTGCAAACAAAAACTCTGAGCTTTTTAAATACAGCATGACAACATAATCACTGTTTCCATCACAATCTTTCCTATCAGAAAACTTGATTACTGAATGATAATAGATTGCAGTGTTCCACCTAACAAGAGAGCCAAAATTGCTTGGATCTTCTGTATCCAAAATTTACTGCAGGCTAAGCAGAGCTGAAGGCCAGTTGTCCAGGAATTTTTTTATTGTTAAAACACACTGAAACTATTGTTTAATACTCCTGCTTTCAGAATGGCTGGCTAAGGGGATAGAAATCCCCAGTCATGTTTATCTGTTCCTGGATCCTTCTTATGAGCCCCTGTAAATGCAGACCAGCATTATCACATTTTAAACACCTAGGCAACCTATCAGAGCTCCAGGAAAGTAACACACATGCTGTAAAGTCAATTGTGAAAAAAATGTTCCTAATAGAAAAGACATGAGTGCTTTTTTTTATTCCAACTATTCCTTTTTAAGGAAGAGTCTTGTGGAAAAACCATTTTGGAATATCAATTAGAAATAAAATCAAGTTACTGACTGACATTTGGGTTCTACACAGCTGGAGAGAGAAATGCTTTCACCTGTGCACAGTCAAAAACAAACGAGCATATGTTTTACAGTTAGTTTTACGTTTAGAGAGAGAGTACAAGGAGAGATGGGTTTGGAAAGAGTGTAAATTCAGGGACCAAAAGCCAAAACTGGGAAGAACTAGGGAAAGGAAATTACAATAGTCTGGGGAAATTGTCCCTTCTCTCCTCGTGAAAAAGGGACAATTTTCCATGACACTTACATCACATCTGAGCAGAGTAACAGCTGGATCCTACAAAATGTTAAGTCATCTGGCCCCATTCCAGTAAAGCACTTAAGCACGTACTTAACTTTAATCGGGTGCGTAGGCCTATTAGACTAATCACATGGTTAAATACTTTGCTGGTTTAGAGTAAGAGTTCTCAGACTATTATAGCCTAAAAGCCTGTGTAATCTCCAACAGGCAGGAGTAGATACTGCTGTAATTAGAGCAGGGCAAAACATTTCATTGAAAACATGGCAGCTTTCCAAAATCAAAAACAACTTTCATGAAAAGGTTTGGCCTGTTCACCAAAACCAAAAATTCAAAGATAAAACTACAAATTTGTTTCCCCCCCATTTCTCGTCCTCTTTCCCTTTTTGCTATTAAATTCAGCAGAACAAAGAAAAGCTTTTGGAGGACAGGGAGAGTCCCACTTTTGTTTTCCTTTTTTCACTCTAATTTTTCAAAACTTCATCTATTTTTAATAAGTTACACAAAGGAAGAAGGTGGGAAAGGGGGAACCCACAAACCTGGACATTACTCATTTTACTGCATGCAATGGTAAAAGAGGAGAAAGGGGGAAAACTCCTCAAAATTAAAAATTTCAAAAGTTTGAAATTAAAAAATGTGGAAAATCATTGCATTTCAAGCTCTGCAAAATGGGAACAACTTCAATTATTTTTGTGAATTTTTTTATCATTTTTTGACCAGCGCTAGTTGTAATCACGATTGTAGCAAACTTTAATTAAAATGTACTATGAAATAATAAATATTAATAGCAAATAGCAACAGCACAAGAAGGATCTAGGCCCATGACTGCAACTCTGAGTGCAGCAAAAGAAACCGTCACAGGACCTGCAGCTTCTCTGGCAATTACTAAACAGAGCCAGGAGAAACAGTTAATCCTTGTGGATTCAGATTCTCAGTCAACAGACATTTTTCCTTCCCATCATTCCACCAGCAGCTGATAAGCTACCCTATCTCCTACCAGCCTGGGGGTATGTAGTTGCAACATAAGAGGGACAGAAACTGCACCCTAAAAAGTCAATATGCTGATACTTCAGTATTTACATATGTAGGCAATGGGTGCATCATTGGTCATCTTCTGAAAAGATTACAGATGAATTCCATTTTATGTACACTAATTATTCATAAGATACCCTATGACTGTGTCTTTTCTAAATGGAGCTATAGACCAATAACTTAATTGTCCACCTGGGTGGAAGTAGAAGATGAGAAAAGAAATCTGCCAACCCCTTCTCACTCCAAACTAGCTGGTTTCTGCTTCTAAATGTTCAGCCGTCTACGAATTTCTTTCCTCTATATATTCTCTGTGGTTTGCATTAGCAGATGTTTAAATAGTATGACATATTATTCACTTCAGTCCACAGCTCTGAGAGTTTTGCATAGCATTCCCCCTTGCTAGCTCTGTCACAAATAAATCATTGCTATAATCCATAAAATAAGTGGACCTATGGAGCATGTACATAGTGTTTTAAATTAATCTTTTAGGGGGAAATGTCACAGTAACCACCCTGCTTATAAAGTCACACACTATTCTAAATGGAAATGTGTAGTGCAAGACAGCGTGTGACATTACAATCCAGATGTGGAATTTAACTAGCACAGCAGCTATTTCTATAAGTGCAACATCGACCTCTTTACAAATTCCAAAGTCATGTCCAGGACACTGATTGCTTCTGACATTTGATATGGAAATCACAGAAGCCATTCACAGTTAGGGGTCCTTTGCCCCCATAGTTCTGTCATTGTCTATGCCGCCTTGAAATATTTAGGAAGTTTATGACTATGCTTTCAAATTTTTCGGGTTCAGTGGTAAAAATGTGTACTGAATCTTGGATTCTGTCTTTGAAAAAACTCATTTTTTAAAGTGACGTACGGATATGGAGCACAATGAACAGTCACGTTTTAATGAAAAAAACATGAAACAGCAGGACATTATTTTAATGCAAACAATCATGATTGGCCTAAGATGTAGTTATATATAATTTTTAGTATGATGTTGGATAATTTAGCTTCATGTGAATTCAATCTTCTGGGGTATTTGAATCACTTTTGATCTACATTTGGTTTGATGACATATTGAGGCAAAAAACTCTTAAATGCTTCTCTATAGGAAAAAACTTTTTTACATGCTCTTCCAGCAGTCACTTCTCTTTTAATCTATTTATTTTCCTAGGAGATTCATTTTTGTGATGCATGTGAAATGGTGTTATTTGGGGATAAAAGCTACATGAAAGCATTCAAAATGTACCTGGGTAAAAACCCACAGGGCTAGAACCCAGGACCATAATCATTCTGGGCTACTGATGTGTCCAGACTAGACTCTTCTAGAAAGACCCTATTAGGCTGGGCCCAGCAGGAAGCACCATCCAGTAGGACATACCATCCAGCAGGCTCTGAGTGGCAGTTCCTCATAGCCCACTGATTGGCTGGCACCAGTACTTAAGCCAGGAAGCCATGACAAGGAGTTGTGTGAGCAACAGTACATACTCCCCACCTTTCTTGCTTCAGACCCTGTGTGAGAGATACTTCAGCTTCTGACCCCCGCGTGCCTCCTGGTTTATCCTCTGGCCTCTCTTGGACCTCCCACTAACCTGACCCTGCCTGCCTACTGACACCTGACTCCTCGCTTGCCCTCTGGCCTCTCTTGGACTCTGACCCTCTGGTACCTGAATTAGCCCAACTGCTGCTCCGACCAGTAGGTCTGACACCGCCACACACACACCTGGTCGCGACAATCAGGTTATCAGCATATTTTGTGCAAATATTTTCAGATTGGATGACCATTCTCTGCCAAAGAGTGCTTTGAGTAGGCAGACCACACTTTTGCCATATGTCGGAATGAGTTTGAGATCTGCAGAAATGCCTATCTTTTATTTATGTTGAATACTTCACAGTGTTCTAACAGAAACCCCTGGGGTTTCATCTGTTGTGCTATCCTGACACCATGTAAATATTAATATTTATTCATTAAGTTATAATGTTGCCAACTCTCACAATTTTATCACACGTTTCACAACATTTGGTGCTTCCTTAAAGCCCCAGCTCTGGGAGTCAACTGATTATGTGAGAATCAAAACTTTCATTTACTTTTTTTCCCAACCCTGATGATTGCAGAGAAAAAAACTGAAAATATGACTTGAGTATACCCTATAAGCTCAACCATAAAACAGAAAAATAAACCCAAAAATCATTTTTAATCTTATTTTTAAGCCCTCCTCATGATTTCTGAATGTTTAGAGCGACAATATTGAGTTATAACAAAATGAAAATTACATTTTGGCCTCACTTGTATTCTACTTCTTTTTAAATCAATGGTAATTTCAATTGGTATATTCAGGAATGGTATATCAAAAAAGTACCAAACAAAGAATCTAAAGCCTCTCTACTCTCTGGTTTTAGGAGTTTCTGATTTAATGCATTCCAGCAATGAAGCCTGATTGGTTCATGTGTAACTTATTTGATTTATTCCATAATTCATTTATCTAAAAATTCTTCACACATACACACACCCTTTCTGAACAGACAATTCCATGTTTATGAAAATGTTTAAACAGTTTGGTTTTGTTCCAATACAGAATGTAAACAATTTTGAAACCTCAAAAGTTGCTGTGAAACAGAATTGTGGTCCTTTGGTCAGCTCTAAATCATTGCTTCCAAGATCTTCGTTCAGCATAGTATTTGTCCTGATATTTTATATTCACCTTACTTACTAAAAAACCTTTTTCAGATCAGATGTGTGCTATCTGAAGGAGTTTTATTTTGGCCATCTGCCAAAAATGTTTGTGTCAGGGTTTCATAGTATATCCTGAGCTAGAGAAGCTCAGTGATTCGGAACTGGATTTCTTCAAGGGTTCAAATAAATATAGTGTTTGTGTCTTTCTACCTCCTACAGATCTATGTGGCAAGCCCACATGCTCTATTTTGCTGATGCAAATGAATTGATGTTGTGAAAATTTAGTTTTATGTAGTGTTTTTAATTACAGTAATCATTCATGCAGTGAATCATTTTGATTGTAAAAACAAAACCAAATGCTAATGGCACAATAAAAAAATGAATCCATAAACTTACCATTTAGCTGTTCCAGAGCAGAAATATTCAATTGTAGTGCAATGAGATACATTATCACAGTTCTGTTCCTAGTACCTACTCAAATGCCATATTACAAAGTTTACCCTTTTCTTTCACCTCAAAGTGTGCGTGTGCATTTGTGTGAGAGAGACATACATAGATTCTCCTTGTGCTTGGAATGTCTCCTTGTGATGGGTGTGATATTCTCAGGAATTCTACCTCAGTTTCCCACAATGATCTTCAGCCTACCCTGGCTGTCAACCACTATAAAAAGTAACAAGTCACTTAATCCAAAGCCAATAAACATACCTAACAAAAGAATCCCCATCCCAGGCAGGCTCATCCTTCAGCCCCTTTCCTCACAGTTGGGATTCCAGCTACAATGGTTTGCCCTCCTGCTTAGCGAGTGGCTCCATGGCTCTTTTCTAATCAGCCATCTGTCTCAGGTCTATTTTCCTCTCAAGGACTCAAGCCACAGTCCTCCTGAATCTAGGTTCCAAGCCAGGCTCCTTTCCCCATGCAGAAGCAGCATGTCTGCTCTCCTTCACCAACAGCCCTCAAACTGCTTAGCTTTCTTCCTCTTAAGTCCAATGGCGTGTACAGGTGTAATGGGGTGGGACTAATTGCACAGAGCTCACTAGCAGGCTGCCCTATTACAGTGTGCTCTTATATAAGTGGATACTAACAAATTTCAGCTCAAAACAGAGACTGAGAATGCAAATTGTGGCCAAAGTGCCTTGTTGGAATTTTGCCCTTTCCTTTCTTTCTGGTCACAACTGCTGCATTTTAAATCTCTTCTTTACCCTTTTCTCCCTGGCTAGGAAAGAGAGTAAGCAGCCTTCTCTAAAAAATATGCTAATAAGCAAACTTTCTAATTACTGCCGTATTACCTTCTCATTCGCTCACTAAGGGAAAAAGTCTTAACACAGGGCACATTCTGAGTAACTGGGGAATACGCTGGGTGATTCTGCAGGGGTTGGAAGAAAACATAATCCCTCCCGCTCCCATCTCTGAATTGACAGGACCATAGCCTGAAGTCAACAGTAGCTACTGCTCCCCTCTGTGCAGTCCCCTGCTGTCCCCTCTGTGCAGAATTTTGACCAGAGAACATGCTTAGCTATGTGCCTGCTAGTATCACCCCTGCTTCTACTTGACCCTTGCTTACCCTGGTCCTCTGACCTTCTGACATGGCTTACTATGCAGAAATGTACTCTGTTGCATGCAGAGGACCACAGAGCCTATATGTGAGCTGCTAGCCACATCCCACTACACAAGCTCTGTTGTGCTCAGGGCCCTTCATGCTTGAGGAAGTGTATGTGTTTGTGTATATACATTCTGAAGGGGGAAAACTGGCCAGATTTGCTAAGTACAGATCCAGAAGCAACTGACACTCCCATAAAAGCCTGCCCCTCTTTTATATCCAAACATATCATGCTTGCAAATGTCACATTTCATCACAATGTGTGTCTATCAGGGGAAGGTGCAACCCACATTTTTGTTTTTGTCTATGAATATTTTTGATGCTAGTGTCACGATACCCTAAATTATTGTTTGTTTGGCAATATTTTTCTTGGTTTGTTTTTTAAAGATTATTTAGTCATTGCTCTCTCAGTGTAAGGATAATTTTCCTGGCAGCCCCTGACACTGTACAGTGCTGCTGCCTTGTTTAGGATGGGTAACTCATTCCTCAGCCACAAATGAAAATGATTGCCAAGATTATCATGACACCATCAGTTCTCTATCAGAAAAAACAAATAAGCCCACTTACTTTCCTCCAGTATGACAGATGGACAGCTTCTATGATTGTGTGTGTGAAGCAGTCAAACCCCGAGACTTCATAAAGCTGCACAGGAGACAGGGCATGTATCTATTTTCTTTACACATATATAGTGCAGGGGATCAAGAACACATTGCCTCCTGAAATCTCAGTATCTAGGATCAACAGACAAATGTCATTTCCAAATCCCAGACAATGTTCTAATAAACAGTTATACTTTTCCAACTGCACTTTTAAACCCAATCTCCTCCCTGTAATGGTCTGGAAAAGACTAATGTATAGCACAAAGAAACATCAAGCTCCTCTGAAGTTTCTGCTGTGGAGAGCTCCGCATGGTTGGCATACTTTCTGTGCTGCTTGCACAGCAGCAAGCATCTCCTTTTGTTGATGATGCAGATTGTTTCCAAATTGCTAAGCATGACTTTTTCCTCAGCCACTTGCTCCTGAAACTTGAAAGAAAAATAGTTCAGATTTAATCAGAAAAATGCTTCACAGATTTCATAGGGACGTAGAGGGGGAAAAAGCTGTTTCACAGTTTTATTGGGGCCACGAGTGAGGGGCTAAACGAAACCTTCAGGCACTCTGTCACAAGTTATTTTCACTTCTTACAATTTGCACAACCAAGTGAGTGGCAACATGTCTATCTTCTCTTCTTGTTTTTCACCAAATGAAACTAGCATGACTTTAAAAAAAAAACATGTTTTTAGCTAATAGCACCCATCCCGCTATTATTTTCAGATTAATTCTATGTGCAACGGAACCAGTTTTCTCATTAAATACAAAAATAAATTATTATCCAAATGAGATTTACCAGTTGTTGTGGATTATGTTTGGTATGCTCACTGCATGGAAGAAGGCAGCGACACATGGTAGTGGTTTTAACTAGGCCATGTCTTTATTAGTCAAAATACATCCAAGGTTCCCATTGGGGGATAGCCCAGTGCAGTCACTCGCACCCCATTGATCCTTTGCCAATTCTTGGGGTACTCCCACTGCAGGGGAAGCCAACTATCACACAAGGTGGTTTTTTGGGCACCTCCACCTGTCTACTAACATCCCTCCCCCTTTTGGGGGTTGAGGCAAGGGGGGACCTTGGCCCCCAGGCCAGCACTGCCATAGAGCGCATTGGTGGGATTGCCCAACAAGTTCCTACACTGGGAATCTGCCTCAAGGAGGCACCAGCATCAGCTTGGCTGCCTCCAACCCACCCCACATGGGCCACCTCAGAGTTTAGATGATCATCCAGGAACAAACTGGCACCTATGTCAGAGAAGTGAACCCCATCCTCTTGATCAAACTCAGCTGCACTCTGAATTATGCAGTCATATCAGATAACCAAGCCATCTCAGAACTCCAGACATTTCAATACTTTCCAGCTGGCCTTCCTCCAGGCTCTATCCACTTTTTGTGGGTGGACTGCAGTTCACCAAACCCTGCAGGCCAGCATCTTCAATCATAATATCCACATGCTGGGAGGCTTGTTTCCCAGTAGTCCAATATCCCACTTAGCCTTCCAAATCCATTTGAGCCTAGAGCATGTGCTCAGGGGGTTCTCGCTTTGGTGTATAACAATGGCGTCCAGCATGTCCTTACAGAATGCCAGCCCACAGAAAAGAGGCATTTACTTTCTGCAATGCCAAGACAAAAAATCACATCCAGCACTAGGCCCAACTGCAAACCTCTCACTGAATCACACACTCTCTTGTAAACCCAGTGCACAGTGCTGTGCCCACAAATTCATGTGCTCCAACACATTCTATATAATAGATATGGGGAAGGAACTCAGATAGTTAAAAACTGTGGCACTTACAGCCCTTCCAACTACCACCCTGACTAGCCAATTAGCTGTAGTGAGACCAGTTTGGGGTTCTGGTGCTAATGCTTGGAATCTGCTGACCTGCAGTGGAGAGAGCTTCAGCTATGCCAGTGTACAGCCCAGGCATATGCTTGGCAGTGAAAAGAACATTGCATGCACATTTCTGTTTGGAAGCATTAATTGTTTAACATTTCTAGACACAGGCATAGCCTTAGTCAGATTAAGGATTCCCTGCAGGTGAGTCACTCCTTCCCCTCTCATAAGAAGAGATAGGGAAGAAATTCCAAAGTTGAGCCATTTCCTCCATTCAGGAATCTGGTAATGAGTGTTCGGTTCACCCAGCAACTGACTAGTGCACTCACACTGCAGCAAGTCTGTGGGTCCAGGAAACACCCATCTTCCTGGAAGAGTTCTGCGCTGGCACTGAGTGATGTGCTCCTGCAGGATTAGTATATAAGGACAGAGATGGACACACTGAAAGCCTTTTAAGGAAGAGTCTTGGCTGGGGTGGGGGATTAAGCTCCAACCTACACCAGTGCCTTGCATTGAGGCCCCAGTTAGAACATAGGGTTCAGGGGAACTACCACCAAAGTTTCCCATTTACACAAGACCAGACTGCAACTGTGCAAAGCTGAAAGTTGCATCACGCTTTGAATACATGGCTCAGTCTCATGAGCACTGAGGGACAGAGATATGTCAAGGACTGCTATGTTTATCCACATCCCCAGCATGGCAGAGATTCTAGTGCAGAGGTGGTGCCTTACTCAACAAGCAGAGTAGCTTAACTTTATAAGTGAGAGTTCAGTGGAGGGGAAGGTGTGGGAATGTCTCTGTTGAGACATTACACCAGCCAAAATAAGCTAACAACCAGTTCAGTTCTGCACAGCATCACATACAAGCCTATTCCCTGCAGCCCATACTAGTGTTTGCTCAATGTACAGTTCACAGGGCTGTTTTGGCTTTTCAAGCACCTTCCCCAAGATGATCTATTGTCTTGGCTTCCCTTGAGAGGGGTGGGGCTCAGTAAGGTGTGGGAGTAGTCATTTGTCTTCCAATCACAGATAATAGTCCTCCCACAGCTTCTACATGAGAATTTCAAAGGTTGAGTTCTCATGGACAAAGACTTCTGCACCTCAGAGGGGGAGCAGAGACAGAGAGGAGACAGGCCCACTATTTTTTTGCGGGGTGGGAGGGACAGGGAAGCAGCTGTCATAACCTCTACCGTGCAAGTGTTGTAGGGACCATGGGATTTATATGCACTGGCAGACGAAATCCTGAGAGCTCAGTTGAAAGTTATGAACATAGTATGTTTAGGAGTGGAAATTTCCCATCTTCAGGACAGAACAACCATAGAATCATAGAATATTAGGGTTGGAAGGGACCTCAGGAGGTCATCTAGTCCAACCCCCGCTCAAAGCAGGACCAATCCCCAACTAAATCATCCCAGCCAGGGCTTTGTCAAGCCTGACCTTAAAAATATTTAAGAAAGGAGATTCCACCACCTCTCTAGGTAACGCATTCCTGTGCTTCACCACCCTCCTGGTGAAAAAGTTTTTCCTAATATCCAGCCTAAACCTCCCCCACTGCAACTTGAGACCATTACTCCTTGTTCTGTCATCAGCTACCACTGAGAACAGTCTAGATCCATCCTCTTTGGAACCCCCTTTCAGGTAGTTGAAAGCAGCTATCAAATCCCCCCTCATTCTTCTCTTCCGCAGACTAAACAATCCCAGTTCCCTCAGCCTCTCCTCATAAGTCATGTGTTCCAGTCCCCTAATCATTTTTGTTGCCCTCCGCTGGACTCTTTCCAATTTTTCCACATCCTTCTTGTAGAGTGGGGCCCAAAACTGGACACAGTACTCCAGATGAGGCCTCACCAATGTCAAATAGAGGGGAACGATCACGTCCCTCAATCTGCTGGCAATGCCACTACATATACATCCCAAAATGCCATTGGCCTTCTTGGCAACAAGGGCACACTGTTGACTCATATCCAGCTTCTCGTCCACTGTAACCCCTAGGTCCTTTTCTGCAGAACTGCTGCCGAGCCATTCGGTCCCTGGTCTGTAGAGGTGCACGGGATTCTTCTGTCCTAAGTGCAGGACTCTGCACTTGTCTTTGTTGAATGTCATCAGATTTCTTTTGGCCCAGTCCTCTAATTTGTCTAGGTCCCTCTGTATCCTATCCCTACCCTCCAGCGTATCTACCTCTCCTACCAGTTTAGTGTCATCTGCAAACTTGCTGAGGGTGCAATCCACACCATCCTCCAGATCATTTATGAATATTGAACAAAACCGACCCGAGGACCGACCCTTGGGGCACTCCATTTGATAGCGGCTGCCAACTAGACATGGAGCCATTGATCACTATCCAATGAGCCCGACAATCTAGCCAACTTTCTATCCACCTTATAGTCAATTCATCCAGCCCATACTTCTTTTACTTGCTGGCAAGAATACTGTGGGAGACCGGGACAAAAGCTTCGCTAAAGTCAAGGAACAACATGTCCACTGCTTTCCCCTCATCCACAGAGCCAGTTATCTCATCATAGAAGGCAATTAGATTAGTCAGGCATGACTTGCCCTTGGTGAATCCATGCTGACTGTTCCTGATCACTTTCCTCTCGTCTAAGTGCTTCAGAATTGATTCCTTGAGGACCTGCTCCATGATTTTTCCAGGGACTGAGGTGAGGTTGACTGGCCTGTAGTTCCCAGGATCCTCCTCCGTCCCTTTTTTTTAAAGATGGGCACTACATTAGCCTTTTTCCAGTCGTCCGCGACTTCCCCCAATCGCCATGAGTTTTCAAAGATAATGGCCAATGGCTCTGCAATCACAGCCGCCAGCTCCTTTAGCACTCTCAGATGCAGCGCATCCGGCCCCATGGACTTGTGCTCTCCAGCTTTTCTAAATAATCCCGAACCACTTCTTTCTCCACAGAGGGCTGGTCACCTCCTCCCCATGCTGTGCTGCCCAGTGCAGTAGTCTGGGAGTTGACCTTGTTCGTGAAGACAGAGGCAAAAAAAGCATTGAGTACATTAGCTTTTTCCACATCCTCTGTCACTAGGTTGCCTCCCTCATTCAGTAAGGGGCCCACACTTTCCCTGACTTTCTTCTTGTTGCTAAAGTACCTGAAGAAACCCTTCTTGTTACTCTTAACATCTCTTGCTAGCTGCAACTCCAGGTGTGATTTGGCCTTCCTAATTTCACTCCTGCATGCCCAAGCAATATTTTTATACTCTTCCCTGGTCATTTGTCCAATCTTCCACTTCTTGTAAGCTTCTTTTTTGTGTTTAAGATCAGCAAAAATTTCAGTGTTAAGCCAAGCTGGTCACCTGCCACATTTACTATTCTTTCTACACATCAGGACGATTTGTCCCTGTAACCTCCATAAGGATTCTTTAAAATACAGACAGCTCTCCTGGACTCCTTTCCCCCTCATGATATTCTCCAAGGGGATCCTGCCCATCAGTTCCCTGAGGGAGTCAAAGTCTGCTTTCCTGAAGTCCAGGGTCCATATTCTGCTGCTTTCCTTTCTTCCCTGTGTCAGGATCCTGAACTCGACCATCTCCTGGTCACTGCCTCCCAGGTTCCCATCCACTTTTGCTTCCCCTGCTAATTCTTCCCGGTTTGTGAGCTGCAGGTCAAGAAGAGCTCTGCCCCTAGTTGGTTCCTCCAGCATTTGCACCAGGAAATTGTCCCCTACACTTTCCAAAAACTTCCTGGATTGTCTGTGCACAGCTGTTTTGCTCTCCCAGCAGATATCAGGGTGATTGAAATCTCCCATAAGAACCAGGGCCTGTGATCTAGTAACTTCTGTTCGTTGCCGGAAGAAAGTCTCGTCCACCTCATCCCCCTGGTCCGGTGGTCTATAGCAGACTCCCACCACGACATCACCCTTGTTGCTCACACTTCTAAACTTAATCCAGAGTCTCTCAGGTTTTTCTGCAGTTTCATACTTGAGCTCTGAACAGTCATACTGCTCCCTTACATACAGTGCAACTCCCCCACCTTTTCTGCCCTGCCTGTCCTTCCTGAACAGTTTATCCATCCATGACAGTACTCCAGTCATGTGAGTTATCCCACCAAGTCTCTGTTATTCCAATCACATCATAGAAAATTTGTACCACCAGGAATATAAAAAAACCACCGAACAAAGTTTTCCTTGGCTTAATACAAAGAAAATTATGCACAATATGCACTAACTGCAGTACATAAGTCTCTAGTACAAAGATAAGATAAGTAACCAAATAGACTGATGCTACTGCCAGAACCAGCTAAGAGAAAACAGTGCTTACCCATCTCAATTTTTTTTTGAAAGAAACTCCCACTCCTGCTTACCTGTATATATTCTATCATGTCAGGTTAACTGACTTGGTTTTTGGAATGTCTTTCCACAGTGTGGACACGAACATGTAAACCCACTTCTGTCAATGTTTCGGTTGTAAGATCTAGTATTGGATACCCTTATGATGCAGTCTCTGCAGTCTCAAGTTCTAAATACATTAAGGGAGTTTGCACTAACAATGCAACTACGTAAGTGTGCAAACCTCTCACTAAAGTGCATCAGTCTGAAGCAGGGTTTTAACCAATTTAATTGCTGTAAGAAAGGGCCTTGAGTCTGTATTTGAAGTGTAAATGGACACTTCTCAATAGGTATCTGCTTTTATCAGTCTTGCTGACCACATTTAGAGGGACAAAGTCATCAACAACTCAATACTGGACATACAACCCATTGCCAGTGATTGAAGGTTTCCATTTTCACTTCCAAAAGAGCCAGTTTCTATGCCGTACATTGGTTTGTAGCTAAGAACTGAGAGCCAGCAAGGCAGGGTACCTGCATTTGGTGCTCTGCTCAAATAAAGAGGACTCTGTACCAAGAGCAAGAGCCAAGTCAGGGAGCATCACATTTAGTCCCAGACCAGGGTGATCAATCAGTCACACTACCACCTTACTGGATCAGTGATGGGCACAGAGTAAGAACTGACTAGACTAGCACAATAAGGCAAAGTGATCAGAAAAAATCTGCCCCGCTGCAGTGGGGGCAGACTGGGCTCACTCCTGGGGGAGTGTTTGGCTGTGGTGAAGCCAGCCATGCACATATCCAACAGCTGCTGCTGCTGCTGCCAGTTCAGGTCTTTCAGGCCTATGGGCATGGCCCACAGCTCAGGGCAGTCAGAACTCCCTAGCAGGTCTCTGCCCAGGCCATGGGGCTCAGCCCTGTCCTCCCTAGGAATTCCTAATACCCACCACCACAGTGCCCCAGGGCTCATAAGGGAGAGGAGGTAACTCTTAACTTGGCCCTTGAGCCAAGGGAACCATGAAAGTGAATTGCGGCAAAATAAAGCCATCCAGGCATGGTCCCGCTGTCTTGTTCAGCTGCCAATCCACCTGCACAGCAGCAGCTGGAAACTAGCAAACAGGAAGTCGCCCAGGACTCCTATCACGGCTCTAAATCTGATGCCAAATGATGTAAAACCTCCAGCCCACCTCCAAAGTCCTGTGGGGGCTGGAAATCTTGCAGGACACTGTCCATCCCGTCCTTTTTTGTCATCCCGCCTTGCTTGGCTTAGGGCCCTCTTCTACAAGGAGATTTTTATCTTTCATTTTGCTAATAAGAGATCATGCTCCCACTTACACAGATTATGGAACCAGAGTTTCAACATCAAGCCAAAATACCAATCATTGTCTATGGTATTTCAGTGAAAATAGATGGTATTCTTACAAGGTTGACAACAACAGTAATTAATTCCACTGAATCATCAGCCACATTCCATTTTTCCCTCTCTCATTCAAGCACAGGTCAAGACCAGCATGATCATAGAGGTTTTTTTCATATTTAAGTTGCAGTATGTAACTATCAATCTCCAGCTCCCAAAACTATCCAAGAGAAAGGGCTTTTTTTCCTTCTTAAAGATGCGTCTTCACGCATCATCTAACTACCAGCTTCCTAGAGAATAGCAATGTTTTCTTCCCATTCTTTATTGTCTTTGGTCCTGGGCTACCTCCCCAAAAATATTCTCCCCTGGTGCATCTGCAACAATGCTTTGTATGGAGCTAGGACCCTGTTTCCCATTCCACTGAGTGCCATGAGGAAAAGACTAGGTAGGATAGTTTCCTGTTCCCGCTGGCTAGCAGCTAATGGAACTGTAGAAATTTGATACATTTTGTTTTCTACTGAGCTTTGTTTTTATAAAGAATGAGAGTAAAGGGACATATTGGTCACTGGATCTCAAAGGGTGTTCATTGGATGTACTGTTTTAGTTTTTTTCTTCCTTTATTAAATTTGTTCATTCTTGAACAATGACATTTCCTAAGGCTGTGCTGCTTAGACTGTTTCTAAGTTTATGCTAACTAAATACAGAAGTCACATGAAAACATTGAATAGTCTCAACTGCAGAAGAGATGATGGTGACCTATGTTGGGAGAACAGGCCACTCATGGTCACCTACCAGGCCTTCATTATCCCCAACATATGCAATTGCTCACTCTGTTAAAGAGGGTTCTCTCTCTCTGCCTACTCATTGGTAATATCACTTTAAGCAGCTCATCAGCTTTTTAAAGTTTTATAATAATGTATTGATTTCAGTGGGAGTTTTCCCTGAGTTGCAGGATTGGGCCTTTGCAACTGTCACATATATCTTGTACACAGTTGGTTGCAGGGCTGCTACTAGAGAGCTCCTGTGCCCGATATGGACTGGCCACAGAGCTTCCGTCTCAGAGATATAGGTTCAAGATACTTTCACTAAAAGATCCTTTAATTATTCTGACAGGTATGGCAGAGGTTAGCTTAAATAAGGTATGTTATACACTGTGCCATCTCATGGCTGAATAGTAAGTTCTACATTCCTAGCAGTTGCAAAAATGTACGCTATCACACTCATTTGAAGTTCAGTATGGATAAGTCTGTTAAGTGTCTCTGGTTTTCTAATGACATGACCTGAACATGTAACAACTTGGACATCTGTCTGGCCATTAATTGCAACAACTTCTTCTGGTCAGTTTGGAATCCTTGAGTCGTCGTTTTCTTGTTCTGCATCCACCATTTGTAGAGTTTGCTCTGTTGATTGCTCTTTCTGTGGAAAGAAACTGTAGAAGTCAATGGTTTCTGTTCAGCATTCCACTGTCAGCCTCAATCACATATGAAATGGGCACTGAATTTTTTTTGTTTACAACAGCAGGAATTGTCCTTTTTCTCCATCCAATATCATATGAATGCAGTCGACAGCTTCTAGACTGGCAATTTTCTAACTGAGTGTCAACTGTTGTAAAAGTGTAAGCTCGGTTTGCCTTTTTATCCAATTTGGCTACTCTCTTCTTGTCTGCCCACTTTGGAGAAAGATTTTTTCCCAAAGTTGGAACAGTAGTTCTGAGTTGCCTCCCCATGCTATTGGTATGGATCTGTAGTTCAGAAGAGCAAGGAATTGATCTTCCTGCTGCAGGATTTTTTTGGCTGTCTGTAGAGCACTCTCAGCCTCTCCATTCAGGTAATGTGCATGTCTAGTAATACAATCAAAATCATATTTCATTTGTAATTACTCAAATTCTACTGTGGTGCATTGTGGTCCTTTGTCTGTGGCTAGTTGTTATGGAATACCAAAGTGAGCAAAAGTGCACTTAAGTTTCTTGATAACACTATGACATGTTATGTCTTTCAAGTGTATTATTTCTATATACCTGGGAAAATAGCCCACTATGACCAGGTAATGATGTCCTCTGAATTCACATAAAGCTGCAACTAGTCTCTTCCACAGTCTGTCTGGTAGAGCCGTTTGTACGCTGTATGGTTCACCATTGTCTTGAGTTTATTTGTACTGTTTCTCCTTTCAAAAGTCCAATATCATCAAATACTCCATAGAGTTCTTCCACCTTTCTAACCAGTCCCACCGTGGCTGCCATGCTGAGGCTGAGAAGGCTGTTGGTCTTTGATCCTTTGATAACAAACTCTCTGAATGCATAACTTTTGTCTTTGTAAGTTGTTTTTGTGGTGAACTGGCCCAAACAGTTCAGAATACCTCCATTGCTACTCAGAGCTGTGTCAGATGACTTCAACTCTGGGCTGGGTTAAAGGTGATTTTAAGTCCCTTCTGAGATGACTGTAATATCTGCTCCTGAGTCAATTTTAAAATGAATAGTTTTTCCATGAATATTCAGTTTCATTCCACAGGCAGGCTCTTTGCCATCACACATGATAGATCCCAGAAACAATGGCTCTTGATTGTCTGTAATATTAGTCAACTCCCCGACTGCCTTGGCATGGCAAACAGCTGCAAAATGTCCATATTTTGTGCATTTATTACACCTTGTGCGATCGACTAGATATGCATCTCTTCTTGGGCTGTGAATTTTTCCACATCTTGTGCATTTAGGCTGAAAGGCTTTGGTGTTTGCCTGGAATTTGTCCCTCTTAGCTTTAGGGGTCTTATGATAGTTACTTGTACCACTCATGCTGCATCTGTTAACAGCTTCTAAGCTAGTTTCTTGATTTTCAGATTTGGCAAGTTTCTATAAGTTTTGCTGTTTCACCAGCTCAGACTGGTTTGCTATTTCAATAACTCTGCACAGGATTAAGTCTGTTTTTAAGACTGCTGTAAAATATTTTTGTCTGTTAACCTAATAACCAGCCTGTCTCTGATATTTTCATATTTTCCAGCCCTAGAAATAAGTTTTTGCCAATGTATGAAGAGCTTTTACAAGACATTCAACATTTTCCCCTGACCCTTGAATTCTCTGGTGAAAACATACTTTTTCATAAGCCACATTTCTCTGAGGTATAACGTATGCATCAAAGATAGCTAGAACTCTTTCATAATCATCTTTGTGACTGTCTTCAGTAAAGTCAAAGGATTTAAAGATATGCTCTGCCTTCTTCCTCATAGCATAAATTAAAGAGCATATCTGTATATCTCCAGTTTCCATGTGGAGTTCTGTAGCAATTTCACATCTTGCAAAATACTGTTTCCAGTCTGCCCATTGTGAAGGTTTGTCAAAGCTGAAGTTCTCTGGGCATTAAAAAGTGGCATGTTGATGAGATTCTGCAACTTTGTTTCTTCCCCCTCCCTCCCCCCCCCCGTCCATTTTGTTGTTTTGTTCCTTCTGTTTGCAGCCTTTGTTGTTGTTTTCCTTCTGTTTCAGTTCTCCTCTTGCAATCATTTACTTCTGACACCATGTCATCTATACCTTCTACACAATAGGTTGCAGGGTTGCTACTAGCAGCTCAGGTTTCTGTACCTGAGTTGAACTGACAACAGAGCTTCCTTCTCAGAGAGATACACCAGAAGTGTATGCTACAAGACTCTTTAATGTTCTACTAGGTATGGCTGAGGTTAGCTTAAATAAGGTACATTACACACAGCACCCCCTAGCGGCTGAAAAGTATAATACAATCTAGTATTCCAATACAGCAACATTATCTTTTCTGTGCTTGTGTTGTCTTGTCCACTTCACGATTTTCACTCATTCTTCACAAGGAGGCACCTGACCTTCACAGAAAAAGGTAACTTTATGCAAGACAGATGAGCCCTTGCAAATTAGAGTTGTTTTGCATCATAATGTTATTCCCATAGGGACTGCATTCTGGAAGCAGCACTTACAAAAGATAATATTGCAACATGAATAGGTGACAAAAATCTCTATCCCATTTCTATGCTTTTGGACATCTCCTTCATATGTAGGGGAATAAAACCCTTCATCGGAGTGCTCAACATCTCTACCGGCTATACAGAAAAAAATAAAGCAAATCAATGTATTAAGATCTGTGGGGTATTTTTGTCTTGTTTTGTTTTTGTTTTTTGACATTTTATTTTCTGTAATCTTAAGATACATATCCTATAAATGCTTTACTTTAAGAATGATGAGTTGTGAAACAGTGGAAAATTAAAAATAAAAGCAAGCAGTCTCATTATTTTAAGGGTCTATTATTCAATTTAGTGTTATGGTTCCATACTAGATTGCTTAACATTCAATAACCAATGGAATTCCTCCTACACATCATACCTCTGAAATGTTCTACTTGGACTGTATAGCTTTCAAAAGTATAAAAAAAAACCCCTCAAAACAATGGATTTGAGGAAGGAGCTCCTCATCTATTGTCCAAGACTTGAGACCAATAACTCTGATTCTAATAATTAGAACATAAATGTTGGATTTCTTTCTCTTTCATAGTTATCAATGGCATTTTCAAATTTTCTGAGACATTAAATTTATTTGGAAATGTATATAATTGCCTCTGTTCTTCATAAGCTTAAAATCTATTCAGTTTTGCCTCTCCTCCCATCCCTCCACTTGAGGTTTTTGCTCCACAAATAATGTAAATGACTTTCAAGGTTCTCAAGGACTACAAAGACAAAGCCATAATATTGCAGACTCTTATTGCTGTCCCTTTGAAGAATATTCACCGTATCACCAGTTACTGATGCACCACCCCTGTGGTTTTTGTACTACTATCATTATCACCAAATTTGTTTGATGGCACCACATTTTAAAAGACTGCAAACAATATCAATCTGCTTTTCTAATTATATAGCCTTCATAAAATGTACACACAAAAAACGATATTAAAAAACCTTAAGGTTGCAAAGTTAAGCACTCAAAACTCAGGAATGCCAGAATTGAGTTTGCCTGTGCAACTTTAATTAGCCCCCCTTATGAATATGCATTAAGATATGTCTTTAACGACACAATCACTTACTATTTTTTCCACAAGATCCCTGTCTCATTCCGGGCTCAATTAATGAGCAGCTATTCAATATTTTGATTTCTCCTCTTTGTTCAATGTGTGGCCCCAGACGTTACTTACTGTTCACTATTCAAACCCTGTTCTGAAGTCAGAATTATTAGTTTCCTTGTGAGCTTTTCTGTGGGGTTTATCACTATAATATAAGTGCTTCACAGACATTAATTTATTTATCTTGAGCTCACTGCTGCGAGGTGAGATGATATTACCAACATTTTACATCTGGGGAACTGAGGCACAGAGAGAATAACATCCAAAGTATTGTGACACTTTAGGAGTCCACCCAGACCAGTAAGGAGTTGTGTAACCACCTGCCCTGTAATTCTGGGTGCTTCTATGCTGTGCTGCTTTGGTTCAGAACCCTGACACCAGCAGCCTGCTCACAGGGATAGAAATGGTTACCAACAAACAAAAGAAAAAATATGCTTCTAAGACTAAAACCTAACTTAACAAACTAGAGTCTTTTGTTCAAAGTAGTTTTCTCACGACAGTCATTCTTCCAGTATGGCTGATCAGTCCTGAGCCCGGATCCAACACAGAGCCCAAAGCTCTTGGTTTCATTGTCTCTTGAGGTGAAGGATGCCAAAATGGCTTGCTCTTTCTGTTTATATTCTCAATAATTATCTTTGTTTTCAAAGAGACGAAACCCTCTTGGGGGCTTATCTTGCTGTGTCCAGAAGGGAGCTGCTGCCATGTTAATTTTTGCAGTCTCCTCCCCCCAGTGTGATAGTTAAGTGGCTATCACCCCCACTTGCTAGTTTGATGGCTTTGTTTACCTTTTATGCACATATACGTCCATTGTCTCTCCTTGCTCAGTTTACATAGGAGGCACATACAATCAGGAGGAACCACATTCCTTTGTCTAGGGCAGGGTGCCTTAAGTCCTACCTCCCAAACACACTGTGAGAACATTTTTCCAGCACATATGTATAATTCCTTATGTTAACCATACAGACATCATACAAGAATACGAATGATCAGTGGATTTCTAGTTTTCCAATAATATATTACAAGCCACCTTTGAAATAGATATCATGACAATAGTGTGTAGGGTGTTCTGAGCTGGTCAGGCCAGCTAAGACTCCGTGTAACATACCAAGAAGCCCCTTCACCTCTGGCACTGGGGTTATATTAGGGTCACAAGTATCCACTAATTGTAAGTGCCCAGTTTGAAATGCCATGGGCCTGTTTTTTCAGAAAACTTAGTATTTTACAGCACATTATCTCTTCAAAGCACGGCTCCATTAACTTCAGTTACAGCTCTGAGGGCTCAGCCCAGGGTCTCAAGAGCTCTGCACTACAGCTAACAGGGTAACTGATAACAGTAGTAAACTGCCAGCCTCTGTGTGGACCAACCACTGGAGGGGGATGAGAGACACATTTTGCCAGTGGGATTCACAGATGTTTGCATAGCAAAGGAATGTCAAAACTCAAGAATCTTTGGTTCGATTCCAGATTCTGGAGGCCACATTCTGCTATAATGGGTATAGATCCTTTAGTCCCTGCATGACCCCTTCTGCCCATGTCCTCTTCATGCAGTCTCTGTGCCAGTCCTGTCTCTCCCTCCACCTCATCATCCAAGTCCCAGTCTCCTGGTCTAATCAGTCCCTGCCTTCCCCACACCTAGTTCCCTGTCCCTTTGGCCAGCCAACCCAGTATGATTCCACCAGCTCCTCAGTCTCTCCCAAACATACACGTACACACAGGCTCCCAATACCACCCACTGTCCCACACTCTTTGCCCAGCCAGTAACAAGCTCTCCTGCCCCACCCCCACCACCTGCAAGGCCTCATTTGATCTATCTTCCCTTCCTCCAACTGGTGACCAGCTCTGCCTATAATAACCTAGCGCATGCCAGTGACTAATGAAGCCTATGCTTTGTAGCCCTGGAACACTGTGTCAGATGTTTACCTGTGAAGTTACATGATAAACTTCATTATCTCAGTTTTATGAAACTCCATGCTAACCGAAATAGGGGCATATCCCTGAAATCTATAAATTACACTGAAAAAATGTCCTCTGAGCACCTGCCCTCTGAAAAATCAGGTCTATGTAAGGTGTCTCAAGCTAGCCACCCAAAGTCACTTTTGAAAATTTAAGCTAATACTACTACCCATTTCTGATTCCTTTCACAGTCCCTCATTGTGCCACCAATCATCACTTCATCACAGCAGTCATTTAATTCTAGAATCATCATCATCTTGGGGAAAATATATATTTAAAAGTAAATAGAAAAAAAAATCATCCCTACTGATGACTCTTTCTGATCCTCAGTCTGTGGTTCTATTTGCAATTCTAACTTCTGACTTTTGTGCTTTGGATTATAAAGTAATCTTATTAATGAGTTGGGAACCCACATATAAGGACCATCATACAACTGCATATAAGAGAGGAAGAGTTAAATGCACCACAGTAATCAACAGAGCACAGCACAGCAACTAGTCAAATGTCCTCATCTTTTCAATCAAAATCTCTAGTTGAATGCTTCTTCTTTGATATTCTATTCTTTCCTAATCCTTCTTTTTCAATAGCTACATCTGATTTCACCTTGACTTTCACGCAATTTATCCTGACCTTCAACAGCACCAAACTTGCATCATGGCACATTAATATAATTGTTCTGTAGTCTGCCAGAACTCTTCCTCACACTTTTTTTTTATAAAGGTACTTTAATTCATATATGCCAATATTCAGGAACATACCCTGTTTCAAATACAGGCAAAATTTGCAAAGAATGATGATTGATTTTACCGAGCAATCAGCTTGCATTTTTATTAGCTCACAGTTATAATGTTAGTGAAATCAGGTGTATTTCACATTCTGATGTTTTTATTTTACCTGGTAAAGTTTTAGCATTGGCTATAAAGTTAGAGATTTGTATAGGCTGTAAGGATAACTGACACCTGCCCTATTTTCACAAAGCCTTCAAAAATTCCTCAGACTCAAATGCATAGCTGCAATTGTATTAGTGTACTTGTAACCTTAGTTAATTTTATTTAATAAAAAGTTTGGAGCTTTGGTATCCCTTTTTGGTAGGTTTGTAATTGGGTACAATCTGAATGAAATTTTCAAGTTATTTTCACATTATCTTCAGGTTTAAAGCACAATTTTACTACTGTAAAATATAGAACACGTTTTCTGGAAGTGACCTTGAGAGGCCATCTACTTTATCTGTCCCACTGAGGTAGAATTAAATATACCTAGATACTCCTGCAACCCCCCACCCAAGAGGAGTTTGTCCAACTTGTTCTTAAATACCTCCAGTAGGGGGGATTCCACAACCTCCCTCACAAACCTATCCCAAAACTTAACTACCCTTAGATCTGGAAAGTTTTTCCTAATATCTAACCTAAAATCTCCCTTGCTGCACATTAAGCCCATTACTTCTTGTCCTATCCTTGGTAGACACTGAGAACAATTGATCACTGCACTCTTTATAAGACATATGTCCACCCCATTTTTTTCCTCAAGATTAAACATGCCTAATTTTTTTTCAACCTTCAGGTTTTCTAAACATATTTATCATATTTGTTGCTCTCTCTCCAATATATCCACATCTTTCTTAAAGTGAAGTGCCCAGAAGGGGACATAATACTCCTGCTGAGGCCTCACCAGTGCCAAGTAGCGTGGAACAATTATCTCCCAAGTCTTATGGATGACATTCCTGTTAATACACCTCAAAATGATATTTGCCTTTCTTTTCATCTGCATCACATTGTTGCCTCATATTCAATCTGTGAACCACTACAACCCCCAGATCCTTTTCAGCAGCACTACTGCTTTGGCATTTATTCCCCATTTTGTAGTTGTGTATTTGATTTTAACTTTCTAAGTGTAGTATTTTGCATTTGTCTTTTTTGGTTCAATCTCCAAACTGAAAAAAATTCACTCTGCTCTAGATGGCAGTGAGGGCAGATCCTAACGGATTGTTACAGTGAGCTCTTGGAGAGATGAACCACTGAATAAATGGACTGCCACACTGCATACCCATTTCAGTTTCTGCATTGATTTAAGGTGTCAAGCATTCCTGGCTTCTCTCTCTCTCTCTCTCTCTCTCTCTCTCCACACACACACACACACACACACACACACACAATTTAAATAATATTGTTCATTGTTCTTTTAACTTTGTTTACACAGAATTACAACAATGTACATTTATCTTTTATTTCATGTTACCCTAGCGGACCACTGCATAAAGATAAAAGAAATAGAAAGACAAGTATATACGTTAAATTTGCCTATATCATGCTATGTTTCATGCTATGTTTAAAAAAAAAATACACAATGGATCAGGGAGTTTACTGTGTCCTGAACAGCTGCAATCATAAAAAAGTAGTGGCACTATATTCATTACTAAAAATCTCTTAAGAATCTCTTATTAAGGACAGATTTTTCACCTGTAGGAGACATCCATGATATACACATTTGGCTATGCATGGCTTTTTTCCATCAGAACTTTGAACTATATTGTTATACCCTGTATACAGAGTTACTGAATGAATACAGGTTTCAGAGTAGCAGCCGTGTTAGTCTGTATCCACAAAAAGAAAAGGAGTACTTGTGGCACCTTAGAGATGAACAAATTTATTTAAGCATAAGCTTTCGTGAACTACAGCTCACTTCATCGGATGCATACGGTAGATACCAGTGAGGGAAATGAAATGCACTAAACTATCTCCTCTGGAGACATGAGGTTAAATGTAGCATGGACAAAATGTGTAATGAGTCAGGACTTTCAAAATGTGTGTCACCCTCAGTTACAGTGTCCATACTATGGAATGGGCAGTTAAGTCCTCTTTGAGGAAACCTGGCACTTCAGACAATGCAGGGTAGCATTTGAACCCACATTGAATGGGTAATAATTTATCTGTCCAAGCCATACTTCAGCTCCTGATAAGTATCTATAAAACTGAGACCAATGTAATATGCCAAGAAACAGTGGAACAGCCGAAAACAAGACATTAAGAAGGATTAAGAAAGGGAACAACCTCTTTGGCATGTCTAACCTAAATAACATCTTCCAGACATTAGCATGAAATTAAAAGGGAGTTAACCTAAACAGAGAGGGGTTGAATCACCTCCAATTTATAGATATTCTTGTGAAATGTGACATGACCTACAAAGTCAAAGAAGCACTTAAGTGTAAAAGCTAGAAAGTGGAGCTAAAAGTGTAGTGAGTAAAACAAAAGCTGTACTCAGACACATGCTAAAAGATATATTGGCATAATGCAAGGAAGAGGGCGGGGAGGGAAGAGAGAATGCAATCAGCCCAAATAGCTGCACAGTTGAGATAAAAAATAAGTCATATGTAAAAAAGAGAAAACAGAGCCATGGTAGCCAGGATTACTTTCAGAAGAATGAAAGACTATGGAAAATAATCACCTATAGTGACTGAAGCTGAAGTTCTTTGAACAATTTGCTATATAAGGATATGTCTACACTGCGAAGTTGTCAACACAACTTTTGTCTCTCACGGGTACTTTAAAAAGCTCCCCCACGAAAGGCAAAAGTTTTGCCAACTTGTGTGAATGCGGCTTTGTTGACAGGAGCGCTCTCCTGCTGACAAAGCTAACGCCACTCGCGGAGCTGGAAGTATTTTGTCGGCAAAAGTGCCAACAAAGAGCATTTACACACGCTGACTTTTAATGAGAAGGCTGTGTCGAAACGCCTTGTCGCTAAAAGTTGCGTGGTATAGACAAGCCCTAATTCTAAAGAAGGCAAAAGCCCTGACTAAATGACAAAATTGTCAAAAACTGTCAAAAATTTCCTATCTTGGTTTACAGCAGTTAAGCTCCATCAGTGTAAGCAATGGTGGGAGACCTAGGCTTCTGCTACTGTCACTATGTTCAGCGTCATGTCAGTCGGACCAGCTCTGAGTAGGGGTACGATGGTGTGGTGTTTACAATGGCGGCAGCTGAAGGAACCCTGGCTACTTTAGAACTTCCAATATTGTTAGCAACAGTGGGAAATTTCTGAAAGATTTCCCTAGTTTAGACAGGACCTTGTAGTTCAGATACATAGCTCCTAACAAAGGAAATGGAAGCCATATCTACACTAGGATCACTTTACCAGTATCCTCTACTGGCAAAGTGTTCATCATGTGGACACAGCTTATACTGAAAAAAATGTGCTTTTCTCAGTAGATGTTATACGATCCCCCTGGAGCAAAACAGTTTTGCTGGTATAAGCTGCATCTACACTAGGGGTTTTTGCCAGCACAGCTATCTCAGTCAGAGGTTTGAAGATATGTGATCCCTGACTGACATAGCTATGCCAGCAGAAGTCTGTAGTGTAGACATAGCTCAAACAGAAAGGAAAAGGATGATGGTAGGAATTAATTTCACATCTTGGTGATACACACACTCAACCCTAATAGTAATGTACGTAAGTGTGCCTTAAAATGTAATTCTACTCTGAAAAGTGTGTCTGTAATAAAGGGATTGTGGAGTTCTGCATTTGTTGTCTCAAAGATTTCCATATCAACTATGTTCTGTGATACATTTTCTGACTAAAAATCAAGCAAGTTCTTTCCTTCTCATGAGTCAGCAATAGTAATAAAAGTTCTGCAGGACAAATTACGCCTTGGTCACATCTGTGTAATTCCATCGCCACATGGTTTTGCACATATGGTGCTTACTGGTCACATATATTAGAATTTAAACAATTCTGTAAACAATGCACAAGGGGGAATAGAATACAGGTCACTCTCCCACAGCTATTTTGCCTCTGCTGTTCTCACAGGGATAAAAGGAAGTAAAACCCTATTTTAGGCCCAAAGCAAACAGATATGACTGAGTATACACAGGGAGCAAATCTATTGTGAAAGAAAGTGCCATTTTCTGAACAGAACTGCAAAACTGGGGGGTTGGACTATATGGAGATAAGAAAAAAAAATAAGATAAGGGTCCTAGGTCAAATTATAAACAGTTTTACACCCGCACATAACCTCTTTATTGGTGTTGCATAGTATTGTAAATCAGGAGATAATCTGATGAAGAATTTGGCCTCTTTTAGACATAATAAGCAGTATTGCACTGAGCTTTTATTATCATCAATCATGTATATTTAGAAGCATCTAAAGGCCTGAATTAGGATTGGGACCCCTTTGCACTGGGCAAAGTACAAACACAGAGGAGATGTTGGTTCCTGCCCCAGAAAACTAATAATCTAAATGACACAAGGAACAGATGAAAGCAAGGATGACTGTATAACATGCAAGTAAATGAACATGGCAATGGGTCTTGTAGGTTTAAAATTGGGGATATGGGTAGGGTGAGGGGAATAGCAGGAATGGGGAGAATTAAGAGTAAAGGATTGGAGAAATATGGTACAGTCAGCGGGACAATCACAGCTCATTATCAGCCTAGCCATGGTCAGCTGACTTTATAAACAAAGTACACTTATTCTTTCACTGAACTTCTGAATGGAACATATAGGGGACAGACCGGTCAGAAAAAGTAATCACAAAGGAAGCTTTAGCTTGTAAAATCTCAAAATAGGGTAAAAAAAAAAAGTTTTGATTAAGGCTGAGACCAAGGTAATTCAGTTCCAACATTAAAACAATCATGGATGACCTGTGCCAGAAACAATTAAGAATCAATGGTGTTAAGGTCTATTTAAAGTTTTTACCTTAGAAACTCACACAAAACCTTTGGAAAACCTTTTTTTTTTCTAATTAATCCAAGACACGAATTTCTAGACTATTAGTATCTTAACTGCAGTTCTCCTCTCTTGAAACCACCCGCTGGGATGATCAAAAAGGAAATAAAATTGTATGGAAAGAACTGATGTTGGACATAATCTATTTACTCAGTATCATACAAATGTCAATGTGATTCATTCTCTTAGGGAGCCTCCAGGGTTGATCCTCTTCCCACTAAAGTCAAAGGCAAAACTCCCATTCACTTCAGTGGGAACAGATGCAAGTTCTCAGTGAGGTCTAACTCCATTTCCTTTTCTTTTACCATTTCAAAAAAGAAAAATATATACATCCATGCATCTCCATATGTTTTCAGATTGACATGGAATGGTGTATTCCATCATTATAGCACTTCTACGTGTATGAGTTTTGCATGCCCTTCATTGTGTCTGGAATAGAGTTAGTGCCTTTGACCTATGTTAAATGTGCTGGAATAGAGGTGCAGGAATTTTGTAAAGAGAACTGATCATGCAAAACATTTGGCACTCTCAACTCTGTCTAGAGCTAGGGTTTTAAATCCCTCCAAAGCAGCACTGAAGTATCACATCATTTTAGAATTAGAGATTGGCCTAAGCCACAAAGTTTGAATCTGGATCAGAACTTCTTCCAAGGTTCAAAAGGCATTCGGGGGAGAGGAGAAATAAATATTAATGCCAGGGAACATAATTTTGATTAAGGCAACAATTGTTTCTTTGTTTTGTCTGTAAACTTGACAATCTTACTTTTGAGCAACTTTCCTCTTTGGATCAGAGGCATTTCATGATATAAAAATTTATTTAATTGATTTTGTTTCTTCTAGATGCCTCAGTAGCAGATCCACTGCATGTAGTAGTGTGAGTTTTGTAAGGGCAATGATGGGGCTAAAGGATCAGTGAATACTGCTGAGAGGTAGTGTTGATGGGAAACATGTCTTGAGCTGCTGGGTCGGAATGACTAGGACTAGCAATGAGGCAGAGAGGAAATGTGAAGCTGAGTAAGTAAAAGGCATAGACAAGGTTGCCTGGCTGTACATGTTACAATGCCCGGCTTGTAACCTGACTGAGCATCCAGACACAGCCTTATTTTGTTTGCATTCTTGCACAATATCTTATAACAACCAGGCAGCTGGAATTCCTTATAGTTAGCAACATGCAACTCCATTTTAACCTTTTGGTTAGATGACCACAATTTTAATGTCATGGTTTAGTTGAATGAAATATTGTTAGGAATCCCTCCTTCTTTGTAGTGTACTGTCATCTGACTGTGTTGTCCTTGTGAATTTCAAAGCTTCCTTCTGCACATTCTTGAATCATTATTTGTGGGCTGCACTTCCAGATGGAACTATTCACCTTCTGTGGAATCAAAGTCCGATTCTGATCTCTCACTATACCTCTGTAATTCCATTGATTTATCTGGAGTTACTGGACTACTTCTCCGGATTTACACTGGTATAAGTGAAATCAGATTCAGCATCATAGTTTTCTAAAACTAAACATTTTTAAAAGTTGAATGAAAAGATTAGTTAAAAAATCTTACTTCACTTTGATACCACACAGAATTATCTCCAGGCACAAATACTTTAAGGGAGTTGGAGCTTTATTTTCCTTTACTGTACCTGTATCAATGTCTCCAAGTGAAGTACACAAATATATTGGTTCTTATTTTTATTATATTACCACCACAACTGCTCCACTCATGATTTATTTCCTGGAAACCTGGAGATGTTCTAAACATATTAAACCCATCGCTGGCAATAGAATTAGTTTTGCTACCTGAGATAATTCCAAAACAGACAAAGATAGAGTATTCAAAAAGGAGAACTAGACCAACATTTTCAAACCTGGGTGCTCACAAGTAGACTCTGAAATAAGTTACCTAAGTTTCAGAGGTGGCATGTACCTCCCAGAACCTCTGAAAAGCAGGAGATTTATTATATAGGTGCCCAAATCCAGTTTTGCACACCCAAGAGCCTTTGGCCTTGATATCGATATGACTAACAATCATAACATGCATGTATATTACAGATAAGTAGGAAAAAGCACCTTTCCCAGCTTTGAAAGGCATTTGTACATCTCATTCATAATTTTACATGAAAAGTGGTGGAACCACATCTCTCATTTGAACAACTGATATATGCACTAGAACTGGCACCTCAAGCTTTTGTGATGGGGCTTTAAGTTCCCCTCCCTATTTTAATATTGAATCTTTCTATAGGCTCTTACTGTAGCAGTCTAGCTCCCACTCCTCCTTCCCACTGAGGTGGGTAGGCACTAACCTAAAGCTTAGCCTGTTTGGGAACTGCAGCAGCCTAAGGTCAACTGTGAGCTTGTCAGGGTGAGGCAGCATACGTTGGCTGACAATTAATAAGAGTGTCCATAGAGGGGTTTGCACCTGTTAAACCAAAATCAGTTTAAAAATCAAGTTAAACCAATACAACTTTCTAATGTAGAAAAAACCCTGAATATATCAATAGTGCAAGACCATGTTCATCCTGTCTCATTTGAAGGTGGTGGCAGGGGGGAATGAATACAGTGTCCTGGGGGTCTCCTCCTGTACAATTTTATTTTTCAAATCCTTGTCAACACCTAGTCAATACCATGGGTCATTCCAAAGGCCAAAAAATTTACTCATCTTCATTAGTTGTACAAGACCCAGGGATAAGTCACCTTTGGCAAGAAAGGTAGAGCAGATTCTGGAGAGAAGGTGACTCCATTCAAGGAACGAAAATTGTCATAATATTCTAGAAAGTTTGAAGGCAGAACTTTAACAGAGGGCTGCAAAAAGGTTGGGACCCATCGCCCTAGAAGACATTCTGAAATCAAAACTCAGGTCAGGTCTACACTATAAGCTTACATTGGTATAACTATGCCACTCAAGAGTGTGAAAAATCCACGTCCCTGAACACCACAGTTATACCAGCCTAACCCCCAGTGGAGCCAGTGCTATGTTGATGGGAGGGCTTCTCCCACTGGCATATCTACCGCCTCTCACAGAAGTGGATTAACTAAACTGAGAGGAGAAGCTCTCCCATCAGCATAGCAGCATCTTCACTGAAGTGATACAGCAGTGCAGCTGCACCGCTGCGGCATTTTAAGTGTAGACCTGTCCTCAGTCATGTGCAAAGCACATATTTACATGCTTTCTGGGTTTATTACTCTGACTTTGGCTGATCTAAATTGCTGGAAGGTTGATAAAGGTTCTGGAAACGGCAAAAGTAAATCTATTTTTTATTAGAAGTTTTGGCATGAGGATAGGTGCGTGCTTCACATTAAAAGAGAAAAAAACAGAGTGCTGAAAAACATCCAGTCACAGGACAGAGTTCCAGCACATCTGCAGGAGCAGTGAGCTCTGTGATTTCTGAGCGCCTTGTGGTTAACCTCATGGTACGGAATGAATTATCTCCCAATGCCGTCCTTCATTAAACTACCCATTCTATAAAATGTGTCAACGAAATCAACACATGGGCAGCTACTAATCAGCAAAATGATAGTCCATCCCCAAGTTGTTTTCTTTTTGGCCAGAACAAAACAGAACGGTTCATCCCATATAATTTTCAATTGTTTATATTGTGTCCTGCCTAGAGGTATCAACAACTATCATATTTTAATTTAAACAGCCTGTATATACGTATATTAATGTTGGATGTCATGCAACATGCCTTATAAGTGCAAACAGCTTTCAGTTCCCCACAACTGCAATTGCACATATAAATCGGACACATTACTACAAACAAGTAAAGATGTATTCTTGTAAGTGTCCTAATTTTGAAGGGTAAGTATAAACTTATTGCACATTTTGCAAAGCAAAACAAAACAAAACAAAACTTAATCAAACCATCCAGGCACATTACTCAAAGTATTTCTGTGAGAAGGCCTTAATATGTAAGTGACTGGAAGGCTCAAAGAATTGATAAGGGGATATAAAGGCTTTTTACCTCTTTTTCTTTGCAAGTGCAAGTTGGATCAAAATATTAGTGACCTAAAGTAACTGCGATCATGTGACAATCATGTACAAAAAGTCAGAGTCACCTCCTTAAATGCTGCAGGAATTTTATTTTAATCACATATAAAAAACTACATTAAAAAGAACACATTATGTTATGTTGGGCAAGTCACTTAAAAACAAACTTTTCACAGGTAGCCACAAACTTCTTTCTCATTTTCTGGGTGCCCAGCTTGACACACATGGGGTCTGATTTGCTGGAGTGCTGAGCACTAACAACTGCAACCAAAATCAACAAGAGCTATTCTCTGATCAAATAAAGTGCTATAAAATGCCAAGCTCTCAAAATTCAGGCCAAAAGCATCTGAGATTGGGCACCCAAAATTAATGTCACCATGCCTAAGTTCCCCATCTGTAAACCACCTCTCTTTATAGGGATGCCAAGATAAATTTTTTTAATGTCCGTGAAACACTCAGATACTATAGTTATGAACTCCATAGAACAGCCCATGAGGGGAGACCAGTTCTTTACCCCTCTGCATTTAAATCAGGCTGTTTCTGCCTCTTCCTGGGTGCCAATAGCAGGAGCACTGAGAGAACAGAAGAGACAGCTACCTGCTCTCAGTTCTTGTGCCCAACACTAACACTGCTCATGATTGCTGGGAGGAGCAGTCTTGCTCAGGCCTTGCAGCCCTGGGACTCAGCATGGTTAGTCACTGTGTGGGGATTGTGCATGCTCAGCACAGATGGAATTGTAGTTTGGCAGCTAAACCGTCTCCACTGATTATGTGCAAACTGAGACTCTCAGAGGCTTATAACTTGACCAAATTTGGACAGATTTTCACAAAAGACAAATCCTTGATACCAGCATGCCCCCCTACCAAATTTTAAGGTCCTGCTGCAAAGTATGGTGGTACTTAGAGCTTCACAATGAAATGGTTGTAGAAATTTTTTAATCTGAGCAAAACAATGTATTGTTTTTATTTCCTAACCTTGTTCAGAAATACAGCTGATTCATTTTTGCTGAAATTTTCCAAATCTAGTCAACCTGAGGAAGACACTGGGCATGGAAAATGTCAGCCCAATCAGTTTAAGTCTGGCAAAATTATAAGCAACTGAAACCATGGCTCTTAATGGGAAGTGTCAGGCAACCTTAGCTATAACTGTGCCTCTGATAATAAAGAAAAAGAGCTTTATCCCTAAAGCTATTTTCTCTGTTTCGCTGTTGAAGTCTTGCCAAGATGCCTCCCCAGATTCGTTGTGCCTGGTTTCCTACTACACTTTTAAAGAGACAAACAATTGGCCTAATTTTTTTAAATGACTAATAGTTTTGGGTACCTCAATTTTTAGGTACCCAACAAGCAACATCTTAGCGGCCCCTGGGTTTTCAAAGGACATGTGCTCAGGGTTTTATCAAAAGTCAGACCCTTTCAAGGTCTCTCAGGTTGAACACCCAAAAATCACTAGTCACTTTTGAAGTGAAATTTAGGCTTAGGCTTCCATATATATCTTCACAATAATCATCTATCATTACTCCTCCATGTGTCCCTCCCACCCTGTCCCCTCTCCTCTCACTCTCTCTGCAGCATACAAGCACATTCTAGTTCCCAATCATTGATCCAATATGCCTCGACAACTGCTGTCCTTTCTTTCTTTTCCATTTCATCTTTAATCTTCAAGAGACTGCTTCTTGAACAAGACTTGCTAATGCTAACTCTCATTATTTAAATATCCTCTCTACTCATTATATGGGGGGGAAATACTGAGTAAGAAATGGTTTATTTTTAAAATGAAGCAGTAGTACCATCAAGACATGCACATAATGAACCTAAGTAACCATATAATCTCATTATTATGGTACGCCTAAACCCCCCTTTCTCTGTTCCTTCCCTCCCCTGCATATACATACACACTGTTGCTTTCACTCATTGAGTCATGTCTAAAGTTAGCTTTTAACACCTCAGAGCTAAGACCATTTATTTTATTTGTTCTGTAAAATGCTTAGCACAAGCTCTGTATAAATAAAGAATATGTGCAATCGTCTAATAGCTGTTCAGTTGCCTGTGTGAAATGACTTTTAGTCCAATTCCTAGTGGGCAGGTAACCAACTCACCACAATTAACACTCTTGTTGGCGGTCTCATCAGAAAGGTCAACAAGCCTCACTTACCTGAGAGGTCATCTCTAAAGATGAGACGGTAAGGACTGAGGTACAGGGATTAGCCTGGTGCAGGGTGAGGAAAATTATACTACTTGCTACTTCTCATGATATGTGTGTTCTGTGAATATACAAGTATATGCCAGGGCTGTCACAAGCGCTGGATTTCACATTAAAGAAAACCACTTGTCTTATTTTGTCCATTCTAACATACGTTAAAATCATCCACCCACTTAAGACATTTGTAAGTAAACAAACATACTACTGTTTGCAGTTATTTAATAACAGGAAAAGAAAATTGGCTCTCACAGGCCTAATTGACTCAATAAACTGAGCAACTCAGTGAAGAAACAAGCCTAGATACTAAGAAAGCAAAACCAAAAAACACATATCAAAGTGTCTTGTAATGGTGAAGTATCATCCTCATGCTTTTCCTGAGCCACTCAGAACATTTCTAATATGGCATTTCTGGTGCTACTAATAATATTAAATAATAAAATGTGTTTCTTCATTATAGACAGTGAAAGATCCATGAAGAATGTTCTGGATTCCAAGCTCTTACATCAGAGAAAGTAATTTGATCAGAAGTTTTTTGTCCCAAATATAAATTCATATTAAGGTGGAGGTAAATCTCAACTGGTTCATGTTTGATTCTGGGGTATTTCAGGACACCACTATTGGCACCAATATACATGCTTGCTCTTGGACTTCAAAATGCCCAGTACTAAGCAACAGTTTGAGGCAGTGCAGGCTTCAGGACCATTAGTGAATACTGAGTGTCCCTGGTGTACTTGTACAGCCGACGCTGAAACCCGTGGTGCTGCACCTACACTGCTATTTTCAGTCATGTTAACGTGGGTCTGTCTACCGAAACTGCAATCACACTTCAGATTGCAACACAGACATACCATAAGAAACATGCAGTTATAAACATAGATAGAATTAACCTGGATCTTTTCATCCAAAACTCTTTATATTTCAAGTTGAGGAGGAGGGTTAGATTCCCCTCCCCAGACTGAACCAATACTTATTGTTTTGATTCTGGTTCAGATCTGAGCAAAAAGAACAGTTCTACTTTCCACTTCTGCCCCACATGCTGAAAAATGTCAAGAACTGATTTTGTGATATTTGCACCATTTTGTGCAGAAACCTTGAAAGAATAGATTGTGAAAGTCGAGCAGTGTTAATCCCAAAGCTAAACTCTAGTCCTGATTTAGACTCAGACATGAACTCTACCCTAAAACTTAATCCAGACTGGAACGCCGCCTCTTCGGCCCATCTCCAGTTATAAGTGCTTTTGTTCCTTGAGTCTGCTGGGCCCACATCCAGTTATAATTACTTTTTTTTTCCTTTCTGTCCATTTAATGGGATTTTTGGCACCTCAAATTTGTACTGAGCTGAAAATAGCAAATGGGTTTTGTTGTAACTTTTGTGGTGTGGGCAGACATTTGGCCAGTGTTTATTGTGTATCATCTCACTGCCTTTGGCATTTGTATTATTTCTATAAAACAGGTCAAATTCTTGTTTCTTTTTCAGTTCCACTGTGTTTTGACTAGGAGATACCAAACCCTTGCTGTGTCTTTTGTGAGTTTGTCAGAAGGGACTAGATAATGGGTACAGATCCAGATAACAAGTGCTATCATGTTCTCATGTTACCTCAGAAAAGCAGAGGCTGATGCGATGCTTAAACAGAGAATGTGTTTCTAGTAATAAATAGGATAAGTTACAATAAACACACACAGACAATATCCGCAGTAACCTCTAAAGATGGAGAGGCAATCTGAACCATCCACAATCTCCCAATCCATAGTAGATTCTCTATCTATTTCTATTGGTATTAACTGGCCACATTCATGTCTCACAACACGACAAAGCAATATTCAGTTTGTGAAATCTCATAACAAGTAGTAAATTAAGCTATGTTTCAACAATGTACCCATCGTCAATCCCCTGAAGAAAACACAGCAGTTTGTCGCTTTTGTCTGTCTTAAAGCATGTATTTTTTTCAAACAATAAATAGCTTCATTTGAGCCAACCACTGAAATTTTCATCATATTTATTGAGGGACAGAAAAGTCATCAAGAGTAGAGGTGTGATGGTATAGCATAATGAAAATTAAATACAGATATTAGTTACTACAAGAAACTTGTTTCCCTAGGCAGGAGCTCATTCTCAAAACAGCGGCACCAAGGGGTACTCCAGAAAAGCATAGAAGGTCTATCAAAATTTTCATTTGAATTCCCTTCATAATTTCCAGTAGACACATTGGACTAAGAGCTGGATTCAGTCAAAAAGTATGTTTGTCTTCTGTAATGTGGAAGCAAAGTTTTCAGGGATCCCTCATGCTGGCACAGACTTCCATGGCATGGAGCACAGCTAAAGTTTGGAGAGAGTCCAGATTGAAAAAAGATCTATTTTTATTTCTCTTCACTCTGTTTTAATGTAAACTGTACTAAGATGATTTAATCAACACTAGAAATGAATGGTATTCAAATACCTTGTATCCCTTGATACCCACTCACATCCACACCATCTAAAAACGTGCAAAAGTGCTAAATTCCTCCCAAAAAAGTGTGACTCATCATGCTTTTATGTCATTCCCTAAACTACCAGCTCCAAAAGGGGGATACTTCTGGAGAAAATCTCAGAAAACAAGCCAAAATACTTTTTTGTTTCTGTTTGCAACATTATTTGTCCAAGTAACCATCGTCAAATCCCTCCTTAATTCTCATATCTTCCACCAAGCCTGCCAATATGGACCTCTCCTCTAGCACAGTGTGTTCTCACTCTTCCATCTGTTCCTTTATCTTTGCACGACGTCTTTCAAAATCAGATTATCAACTCCTCATGGCAGGGATCTCATTTTCCTATGTGTTTATAAAGTGTCATTTTGAGGGACATGGAGCTGCTACGTAATACCCTGAGAATACTGAGATATAATCATTTTATCAACACCGTATGTGATCTGGTCAATGAGGTGAAGCTTTTGTATATTGGGTTAAGACTTTTCTGTATGAATATATTGATCTAGCTTAATAAGGGGCTGTGGAAGGAAGAGCAGGAAAACACCATAATAACTATAGATAAACAATTTCCAAGCAAACATAAGGGGGCAGTTATAGGACAAATGGCTTAATTCCAAGCCTCATGTTGCAGTGACACAGCTGTTCTGCCACTGCTGGGAACTAATAGATCAAATGGCTATGAACAGTTAAAACATTTTTCTCAGGAGAGGCAGGGGGTGGGGCCGGAGAGAGAATTTATTGTCAGGGGGATAGTGACAGAGAGAGAGAGGCTCTGCAGACAGAGTCTAGGGAAAGGCAGGCATGAATATAGACTGGATTATTGTTTTAAAGATCTGTTTTATCTGAAATGATTTGGTTCTAAATAAATAATACTTTGTTTTAAGAAGGGTAGTACTGTCATTGCTCTGAGAGGGAAGAGAACTGCAGATACTGAAGATAAGTGAGGCCTGCTGAAGTAATCCTGGTTGATCATTCTGTTTTCCAGTCCAGGGCCTGGTCTGGGAGTGGGAGTATCACGTGATTCCACCCCAAGAGAGAGTGGATGGTTTGAGGCCTGAGGGAGATGCACTCAAGAAACCAGGAGGAGTACGGAGATGCAGTTAGCCCAGTCACTGACATCTATGTATACACAGATGACATGATCACTGTCCGGAATCACATATCGATTATGACTGGTAAAAGACACTGTGGGTTTTGGAGAAGGTCAGAGGTCCTGTAAGTCAGGTGTGCAAAACCAAAGGCATGAAAATGTATGAAAATGGTTGATAGTCTGGCCAAGTTGCCCTTCAAGAATGCCCTAGCATTCAATAAGGAGAGACTGAGCAGCATCAGAGAGTAGCCAGATCTCTTTGGGGGCACATGGCAGAGCACATACTCATTTCTCATCCCCTCATATCAGCAGGGGGTATGGCTCCTTCACATCCTCAGAGGGTCCAGTGCTATCAACAGTTCCAGGTTGTGAATGTTTGGCAGGGTTGGAAGGTTGACTGTAGGTGTTCGACGTGAGGTGTGAGGTGTAACTAATTAAAACTCAGTTGGGGCAGACAAGAGACTAGAAACATAACAGAAAATGAAGAATATTTAAAAGGACACAACTTGAAAATTACATTTCTGGCTGAAAACTTTGTACCTATTATTGTAATTTGTAACAGACGTATATTAAGGTACTGTCTCTTTAAAATTAGTCATTCATAATCACCAGAGGGTCTCCCAGTGTCAGAGATCTCTCACATGATGCAAAGTCTGTAGGAGTCATCTTGTTACATATCTAATAAAGAGAGTTGAGGTTTAAACTTTATATCCCTGGTCTCACTGTGGACTCCTGAAGTACAAAGGTTGCTGTACACTCATAAAAAAGACACTCTCAGCTGCCTGACTGTGCTGGAAAGCACAGTATCAAAAGTGACCATGTTCTGCATGAAGCAAGAAAGTGGCTGTTTTTATGAGGAGAACAGAGCATCAGTAAATGATGCAAATGGCTATACATAGACAAGAAACTGCAATCCACAGACCAACAGGAACCAATAGAAGGTACAGAATACAGAGACACAGTGAGTTCACGAAAGTGACGCCAAAAGTAAAGCAGTTACATAGAAAATAGTATTAAAAAAATCTGAACATGGAGGATTGCAAGCCACCCCACCTTTATCTTTACCTGGTAATATTGCTGAGAATTGGAGAAGATGGGTGCCATTCTGTCTGGATTGACTCATAACCATGAGTGCCAGCCTCTGGACAGACTGTCAAAAGCTAAGCAGACTCTCCAAACTGGTGATATTTCACCAACCCAGTAACAAATGTCAACTCCTGAATCACCGTCTTACCGTTGAATCACGGATAGTATCCTTGGGCACTCCAATCTATCTTGCCATCCAGGCATGCTCGACTTAGTGATAAATGGTTACTTATGCCAAAAAAAAAAACCCAGCAAAATATTAACATTGCTGCCAGTCTCAAAAGACCAGTCAGTTACCCTGGATCAGTCTGTACCTTAGATCTCACACCAAAGACAACTCTGGTAGCCAATCCTATAGTAACCTAATTAAGGATTTATTAACTAGGAAAAGAAATGAGAGAGTTATTTACAGGTTAAGGCAGGCAACCTATATACAAAAAATGAGTTCAGTCTATGGTTCCAAAAGGTGACAGAGATGTGGTTATCTATCAACACTGAATGTCTTCTAGGGCTAACACAGGTTGACTCTGGAGATCTCTACTTTTTTGTTTCCTAGCTCCAGCCCTTGTTTTACCCACTTCACTTTTTGAAAAAGATACCAGGACCCATACAGATAAAACAGTCTGTTGTTGTGCTTATAACATACAGCACTTCCAGAAGAGACTCTGAAGAAGTCAACCTAACAACAGCAACAGCCAAAGCTAATGTCAGTCTTTAGTTCTTCATCACCAAAGCATCTACAAGTTAGGCAGAGAAATTTCCACACAGCTGAACTTAATGTGCAGGATAGGTATGGTGCACATTACAGAACCCAGAACTAAAGAAGACTTGATTGTACAATACCCAGAAGTTTTCAGGGGACTACGAGAGTTCAGTGGGAAGCATTCACCCATCAGTCACACCTGTTCTATACAGTTGCAGAAATATACCCTTTGCAGTGACAGACTGAGACAAATAGAAAAGGAAAGGCTCATAGCTAATGTGAACACACCCACTCCATGGTCATAACTGACAAGAAAAATGGCAAGATTAGAATTTGTTTGGATCCAGAAACCTTAATAAAGCTGTGCTGAGAGCATTACTCCATCCCCACACCAGCAAACATTCAGTAAAAGCATATTCACTATCCTAAATGGATGTCACCCTAGATAAGATCTGAACTGTACAGTTTCAATATACCTTGGTGCAGATACAACTTTCTCTGTCTACCTTTCGAATAAAGTCAGTTAGTGAAGTGTTTCAACAAATGAATAATGAAATATTTGAAGATATTTCAGATATCAAATTAATAGTAAACATGATAATAGTAGCATCAGCTCAGGCAGACATGATCAGATACTGAAGAAAGTGATGGCAAGGACTAAAGCAGAGAATATCAAGTTCAACCCACATCAAATACAATTCAAAGTAAAAGACATGAAATATATTGGGCACGTTCTCTCCTAAGAAGGAATCAGACCAGATGACAGTAAGGTTGAAGACATAGCTAACATGAAACCTCTGCAGGACAAGAAGATATTACTGAGGATCCTAGAGATGATTATATTTCTTGCACAGTACATCCCAGGTGAAGCATCGTTGACTGCTCCACTGAGATGATTGCTAAATGAGACCGTAACCTGGCAATAGTCATTGGAATATGACAAGGCACTTCAACAACTAGAGACAGTGCTCTGTAACATAGCAGTACTCAGATTCTACGGTCCCAACAAGCAAGCCACTATTCAAGCAGATGCATCCAAAGATGGTTTAGGAGCTTGTCTACTACAAGGCAGAGACCCTATTTTATAAGCATCATAAACTCTGAGAGAAGCGGAACAAAATTATGCCCAAATTGAAAAGAACTACTCATTGTTGTGTTTCCCAAAAAGAGGTTTCATTCTCTCTATATATGGAGTACAGGTAGAGATAGTCTGATCATAAACCACGGGAGATGATATCCTCCAACTTCTTGGAAAAGCACGCGCAAGGCTACAATACATGTTGGCTGAAATATTATCTTAATGTCACACATACCCCTGGTAAAGCCATGTTAATTGCAGGCACTTTATCAAGACGTGTAGTGGGACTTACCACAGACCTAGATGATGAAATCACTGATAAAAATGGTCATCATGTAGTTGAGGCCACCTCTATATTAAGCACAGATTTGTTAAGCAAACTGGAGGATGCACAGAAAGATCCTGTAATAAAAGCCTTATATGATATTGTATGTGAGGGCTGGCCACACAGAAGACAAAAAGTGAATACCAGATGGCAGCCATACTGGGCTGTGAGAGACACTATTTCATTACGACAAGGTTTGTAAGTGTCTGGTGACAAGATAATTATTCCTAACAATAGAAGGCAGGAAATGCTTAACCACTTGCAGGAATCACACCAAGTCATTCAGAAAACCAAAGCAAGAGATAGGCAGATAGTGCACTGGCCAGGTATGACCCAACACATAGTACAAATTACAGAAGGATGCAGGGTATGCCAGGAATATAGGCCAAGTAACCAAACAGAATAATTATGGTCTCAAAAGATTCCTAATCTACCAAGACACAAGATAGCTACAGACATTTGTTATTTCAGCATACACTCATAACTACTTCTAGTGGACTGTTTTTCCAAATTTCTAGAAATTCTGTATCTGCTAGACAAGTCAGCACATCCTGTTATTGCTAAACTGAAAGCTGTATTTGCAAGGCATACCATCTCTAAAGAGTTAGTGAGTGACCATGTTTCCTTTGCAAGCAGAGAAATGGATAAATTCATGAGATCTTAGGGAGTGAAACTCTGTGGATCTAATGGAACGGCTAAGAGGACCATTTAGACAATAAAAAGTCAACATTTCAGAAACTGGCTGCATCAGGAAGAGACCCTACTTACCTCTTTTGGAGCTGAGAAACACAAACTGATAGATACTATCTGGTATAGTTGCTTATGAGGAGGATGTTGAGAACTACTCTACCATCTTCACATGCACTGCTACAACACAAAATACCTCAGAAGGCTCACCCCAGATTAAAGTAGCTATAGGAAAAACAGAAGAAATATGATTGGACAACTAAGCCACTATCTGTGTTACATCATCAAGAGTTAGTATGCATGGAAACAATACAAGATTGGCAGCTGGCAAGGGTGGAAAATACAGGTTTGGAGCCACGGTCATATTGCATTGAGACACCTAGAGGACAAAGGTACAGACATAACAGAAGGCACCAAAGATCTTACTGTACAATGCCAACAACAGATACAAATCAGACATCTAAGTCACAGGAATCACACGTGCAGCAAGAGAAACCTGTACCAGAAAACCAACAATCAAAATTAACACCAACATCTTCTGAGACACAGGTTGCATCAGCACCATCAGAAGGTAAATTCACAGGAAGTGGGATGTCAGGAGCACATTCCAGCACAATACCAAGACTTGTATGATTATTTTTTTTAACAGAAATTACTTGTAGGAGTAGACTGAGCCAATGGTAAAGATTGAGTTCCCATGGAATAAATGTTAACAACTTCTGACCCACACAGATTAAAATTAAACAGCAAGTAGTTAGCAGTTCTGTAATACTCTACTCAGGACTCAGGCCTAGTGCAGAGGACATTGTTTGAGATGTTTCAGAGTAGCAGCTGTGTTAGTCTGTATCCGCAAAAAGAACAGGAGTACTTGTGGCACCTTAGAGATGTATCTGATGAAGTGGGCTGTAGCCCACGAAAGCTTATGTTCAAATAAATTTGTTAGTCTCTAAGGTGCCACAAGTACTCCTGTTCTTATCGTTTGAGAAGTTATTTATGAGGAGGGATTTTAAAAATGAAGAAAGGGAGATGTAGTATAGGTGAGGTATTGTCTCTTTAAAATTAGTCATGCATAAGGCTACGATTTGGGTCACGGAGGATACAGAAGTCACGGAATCCGTAGAGGCTGGGAGCTGCAGGGTACCCCCACTTCCCATGGTGGCCGGGAGCTGTGGGGTATTCCTGCCACCTGGAGTGGTGGGGGTCCCCCACAGCTCCCCAGCTGCTGTGAGTGCAGGGGTCCCCTGCAGCTCCCCAGTCCCCGTGGGTGGCGGGAGATCCCCGGCAGCTCCTCAGCTGCCGTTGCCAGTAGAGGAATCCCCCGGAACTCCCCAGCCCCCCCAGGTGTGGGGACCCCCGGAACTCCTCAGTCCCCGCGGGTGGAGGGGGATTCTCCAGAACTCCCCAGATGCCATGGGCAGCAGTGGGGATTCCCTGCAGGTCCTCAGTTGCCACAGGTGGCAGGGGGGATCCCCCAGAGCTCCCCAGTCCCCACAAATGTGGAGGACCCCCACAGCTCCTTAGCCACTGCAAGCTGCAGGGGAACCCTCGCAGCTTCTCTGCCTGGGGGGGAAATCCCCCAGAGCTTACCAGTCCCTGGGCAGCAGAGGATCCACTGCAGCTCCCCAACCACCACAGGTAGGGGCCACGGGGTAGGGGCCACAGCTCCCAGCCACAGTGGGGCAGGGTGATCAACCCTCCTCCCTTCCTGTTATGTCATGGACATTTTTAGAAGAAGTCAGGGACAGGTCACAGCTTCTGAGAATTTTTGTTAATTGACTGTGACCTGTGCGTGACTTTTACTAAAAATGTCCATGACAAAATCATAGCCTTAGTCATACATAATCACCAGGCAGCCTCCCAGTGTGAGGGGTTTCTCACATGTTGCCAGCATACTCAGGGTCTGCATACTCAGTCTATAGGAGAAATCTTGTCATATGTCTAATAAAAAGAGTTGTGGTTTAAACTTTATATCCCTAGTCTCAATCTGGATTCTGAAGCTGCAGCATACTCACAAAGCCGATGCTCTCGGTTGCCTCACCTTGCCGGACAGCACAACACAAACCACTTGGACTACTGTAGCTGAAAGAAGTTAGCAAAAACTGTGGCTATTTTTCCATTTGTTTACTTTGGACATTTAACAGCCCTTTACTTAATAGTCAGTTTCACTATTTTTCTGTATAGCCAGGTAGCAAGGGAGAAAATAACTAACTAAAAAGACCTTATAAATATAAACAGGGGAGCAGAAAAAAACTATACAACTTTTAAAAAGATTTTAAGTTAGGCTATACTGACTAAAGCAATTTTTTGATTATCAAAAAAGTTCAAGTTGATAGGATCTTTAATTTTTTTTCTACAGTTCTGGTATAGAGAGTTTAAGATTGGCCAAGAGATTTTTCTTTTCTTACCAACCAGGCAGTTGAAATGAGCCTTGCAAAAGGACTCACAAATCTGTAGAGAAGTTAGGTTTGGCGGTACATGAGATTTAATTTTCAGGTCATCTAACAGGGACTCTTGGATATTGTGAATAAAATGCTATAGCTTATTCACTGAGCTGAAAGTTTTTCTACTAACTGGGTTAAAGCTAAATGTATTTTATATTCTTCTGAAGAAGTGGAAGAAACAGGCTCTGAAGAAAGAATCCAAGAAAGATTTGATGGCTTAGCTGGTTGAAGCAGCAGATAAAAACATGCTACATCTGGGGCCTGGTGGCAATTGGTTCCAGAGTCAGATTTCATCAACTCTTAGTACAGATAGTCACACAGGAGAACTGGGAACCACTTTATGCTAGTACATCATGCAAGGGGATTTAATCAACCAACAGCCTTCACTGGCATAAAGCTTTTTGGGGAGTGAATCTTGTGGGCCTGAGGACAACCTCAGTACTACTTCTTAGGGTGAGAATACTTTGGTTATACCTACACCGCCTGCACAGTAATCTCACGTCTGTGGGACCCATGCCTGCAGATCTGTTCTTTCCAAGATCATACTTGAGTACCCACACTGTATTGCTGTTGAGTCTCATACCCATGCCAATGCATTCACACTGCCCTACACAAACCCAAGTCAGATCTTGTTTCTGGAACATACCCCAGGATTCTTAGAGCCCTTAGTAGCTGTGCCACTACAGGGCTTGATTCATAGTGTATCACGAGAGAACTTGTCTGTTCATCTCACTGGACTTGACTAGAAGTTTGAGCCTATGAACACATCCAGACAAGCCATTTTGGGGGTCACACTTCCAGCAGCCAGAGTAATCAACATGGATCCTGACCCCGTAGAAGAACTTCTCCAGCTCATACTTTCACTCATGTTTTGGGAATCAGGCAGAGCATCTATGAGAACCTCGTGGATATTTTGGCAGCAGTATTTATCCTACCAAAGACCCCTCTTGGAGGGTGACACTGACATGGCAGCTGACACGCAGCTCATGCCGGTTGCCATAACCACACGCTCCCCACATGTAGACTGGCGCTTCTGCAGCAGGGCCACAAGCACAGACTGGTGGGATCACATTGTCATGCAGACTTGGGATGACCAGCAGTGTCTCCAGAACTTTTGTATGGAGAACCAGACATTCCTGGAGGTTTGTGACCCTCTAGCATCAGGATGCATACTTAAGGAGTGGGGAGGCTTATCAGTCCAGAAGTGGGTTGCTACAGACAGCTGGAAGCATGGCTACAGGTCCATGGCTAACCAGTTTGAAGTTGGTAAGTCAATGCATGTGCTGGGGGAATTGAGTCAGTTTGTGAGGAAATCAGGATTGTGTTTCACCCAAAGGTGGTGGGCATAATAAAAGTTCCTGAAATAATTGCTGGCTTTGAGAAAATGGGCTTTCCAAACTGTGCTGGGACCATCAATGGGACTTGTGCAAGAAACATGAATACATAAACTACCCAGGGTACTACCCCATCAATACGCAGGCCCTGGTTGACCAGAGAGGCAGATTCATGGACACCAATGTGGACTGCACTGGCAAAGGGGGCTTAAGCCTGGCAAGGTGCATGATGCCAGGCTTTTCTGACGATCAGGACTTTTCCTTCATGGACAAGTTGGGACATTATTTCCACCAAATGATATTGTTATAAATGGAGTCACTGTCTTTCTAGGGGATCTTGCCTACCCCCTTTTGCCATGGTTTAAGAAACTGTACCCTGATTTCAGAAGACCTGGCAAAAGAAACTTCAATTGCCATGCTCAATAGCTGTAAAATAATGGTGGAATATGTATCCCCAAGGCTGTCCCAAACAGGTCCTTTGAATACAGACCCAGAATGTCCTGTAGCTACTCCAGAAGCATAGCCTCTTCGCGGACCAACATCACCACCAGAGTCACTTCATCTGCTTCATCCATGCAGGCGTCCCTGTGGTAGTGCCTGTGACTGGTGTCTTACAAGGGTGTTAACCGTGCTCAGCCGATCGTCATGCAGCATTGTGTACTCAGTTCCCAGCACATGGTTCAATTCTTCATAAAAGAGGCAGGAATATGAGGGAGTTCTCAGAGTGCTGTTAGCATCCTTATCAAGGTTCCTTCCCCACTCTGAACTCTAGGGTACAGATTGGGGACCTGCATGAAAACCTCCTAAGCTTACTTTTACCAGCTTAGGTTAAAACTTCCCCAAGGTACAAATTAATTTTACCCTTTGCCCTTGGAATTTCCACTGCCACCACCAAACTTTAACTGGGTTTACTGGGAAACGTAGTTTGGACACGTCTTTCCCCCCAAAATCCTCCCAACCCTTGCACCCCACTTCCTGGGGAAGGTTTGGTAAAAATCCTCACCAATTTGCATAACTGACCACAGACCCAAACCCTTGGATCTTAGAACAATGAAAAGCATTCAGTTTTCTTACAAGAAGACTTTTAATAGAAGTAAAAGAATCACCTCTGTAAAATCAGGATGGGAGATACCTTTCAGGGTAATTAGATTCAAAACATAGAGAATCCCTCTAGGCAAAACTTTAAGTTACAAAAAAGACACACAGACAGGAATAGTCATTCTATTCAGCACAGCTATTTTCTCAGCCATTTAAAGAAATCATAATCTAACACATACCTAGCTAGATTACTTACTAAAAGTTCTAAGACTCCATTCCTGTTCTGTCCCCGGCAAAAACAGCATACAGACAGACCCAGACCCTTTGTTTTTTCTCCCTCCTCCCAGCTTTTGAAAGTATCTTGTCTCCTCATTGGTCATTTTGGTCAGGTGCCAGCGAGGTTACCTTTAGCTTCTTAACCCTTTATAGGTGAGAGGATTTTTCCTCTGGCCAGGAGGGATTTTAAAGGGGTTTACCCTTCCCTTTATATTTATGACAATCCTTGATTTCTCAGTAGTCAGTCTTGAGCCACTTAATTCACTGTATGCATTGATTGCTGGTCTGGTCAAGCCCCAATGCCACCAGCCACTCTGATATAGCTTTGTAGACGTGATCATTTTTGAGCTCTTGCTGGTATTGAATGTCTTGCTTGCCTTGCATTAGAGATTAACCAGAATCTGGCTGTGTTCCTCTGGCCAGCTACAAATATGCTTGATGTGGGATTTCTTGTTAGTGCTGGCCATAGTAAACACATGAGAGGGTAACTATGTTTCCCTGGGTGCAGTCTGTGTGGAAATGAAGGGTTAAATGTTAAGCAGCTGCATTTGAACCAGGAGGTTGCTTCCAGTTCCTGAGAATTGGGTGGGAAGTTTTGGGATGGAAGGCCTGGGAAACACAGGCTCAGGGGATTGTGGGATGGCATTGGCAGACTTTCCAGCCATGAGTCTGGTAACCTGGGCTTGAGCTGAGTCCATACTGAAAAATGCCAGGGCTTAGACAAGCTCAGACCCATAACTCTGTTTGGGTCCATGGGCCCAAGGGCTTTCGGGCACAACTGAGAGAGATTTGTTTATGGACAGTGGAGGATTTGAGTCTGAGCCCAGGGTTTATTATGCAGTGTATACATACTTTATATAGCTATCCCCCTCTCTCTTTCCCTAATTGCTCCACACTTTGAAATGAATTAACTTTATTCTTCAACAGCCAAAGGGTCACCAGAGTAAGGTAAATGCTTTCCTATCCCCTATGGTTGACATCTTGTATCCACAAGAAAGGTGTTTGGTTTATCGCCACTGCACTGCATAGAGACCTGCATGCTGTAAGCCAGGATCAGTTCCTAGATATGTGAAATGAATCTCCCTGTTTATCACACTGAGGTTGCATTGGTGTAACAGAGGAGAATGTGGCCCTCTGTAAAGAGACTTCCCATTTCAAAAAATAACTTTAACTCAGTTCTTGGCTAGGTTCCAATTATCAGTATAGTTTCACTGAAAGAGCTCTGTCAAAATGCACACATACTGAGGCTTTTATTCTGAGTAGTCTATTAATAAGAGTAGTGTTATATGATACAAGTATTATGGTCTTTTGAGATGCATCTATTACTATTTGAATAAGTTATATGTCAGCACAGAGTTGCCATATTAGCTGGCAGGAAATGAACAGAATTTGAAAAATGGCATTTAGATATTCATGATACTTACTAAGTGCTGAACAGTATAGGGGAAAGGAAGAGAGGTGTACTTCATAAGCTGCTTTTAGCTAATTTCGTTTCCACTCCCTTTTACTTTTCTACATGGACATGCTGAGCCCAAATTATTCACTTATCAGTAACAAAAAGGCAGTAAAAAAGCTCTTTGTGAGGCATTTCAAACTGGAATGTTCAGTAGGGAACTGAACAACAACAGATTTTGCTTTTACTACAAATACCTGAGACTTTTGGAACTAGCCAATGGATAACTTGTCTCATCTAGAGAGTCTTGGAGTTCTTCAAAAAGAATTCATAATGAACCCAAAATGAGTTTTTGGACAATCTTATAATACTAGATGCTCTAAGGGCATAGAAATATGCCAAGAGGCTTGGGCTGAGGTTCGCAGTGCTTTTATTAGTCTCTGGCTCTGTGCTAAAATAAAATTAATCGCAGAACGGTCTCACAATTTTTTTCTCAGTTGTTTCAGTCACACTGTGGATATGGTAATATGCGTGTGTGTGTTTGTTTTATTGAAAACAGTCAGGCACATACTGGTCCCCATCTTCTTCAGCATTCAGAAAGCAGTGTTGCTTAGACATAATTTCTAAAAATAAGGTGAAGTGCATAAACAGGACAAGTTCTTTACCAAGTAATTTATTCTTTACAGTTTATTCTACTATTCTTTTTCATGTATGGACCTGGGAAAATGTACATGTCAATGTCCTAGCCATGGCCTATCCTAATAGTATTCTCTAACGGCTTGTCTTCACTACTTGGGAGATTGACACTGCTGCAATTGATACAGCGGATGTCGATTTAGCGGGTCCAGTGAAGACCTGCTAAAATCGACGGCAGAGCACTCTTCGGTCGACTCCATTACTCCAGGCCCCTGAGAAGAATAAGGTAAATTGACCAAAGAGCATCTCCCGTTGATGCAGTACAGTGAAGACACTGGAGTAAGTCAACCTAAGATATGCCAACTCCAGCTAGTTATTCACATAGCTGGAGTAGCATAACTTAGGTCAACTTACCCCAGTAATGAAGACAAGACCTTAGTTATTAAATCCAGGTACAAATGATTTCTGATATGTGTAGCCAAGTTGGGTCATAGGGCAAAAGGTTTAACTCTTAATACATTAATACTATTAATATAGTTCTTCTATTCCAGTTTCAAGGGGATTTCTAACTCTCTTTTCCAAATTTTAAGTCTCAAAAATCCCCCAAGAAGAAATGTTCTCCTACACTGTATTGAATGACCCCCACTTGTACTTCCATCTCACTAGGAATTTCCATACTGGATCAGACCAGTGGTCCAAATAGTCCTATATTCTGTCTCTGACAGTGGTCAGTACTGCTTCTTTAGAGAAAAGTGCAAGAAACCCTTCAATAGGCAGTTAAGGGAGAATTTGACCCCATGGAAAATTTGCTTTTAATCCTCAAAGGTCAAATGTTGTCTTATGCCCTGGAGCAAACACTCTTCTCCCTCTCTCTTTCAGTAAGCTTCATAAGCTGGCTATAGGCCTGTCTTTACAAAAAGCCTGGGAGAAATACCTCTGCCATGACTCAATTGAAGAAGCTAGCACCTAGACCTTTATTTCTGTCAGAGGGCAAAACTCCTGTCCACTTCAATGGCAGTTTCACCTCTGGACTTCAGGATTGGGCCTGACTAGCACAAGTGAAAAAACTTTAAACACAATGATCAGCAACAAGTTTCCTATCCCATACATGCTGTAATGAAGTCTGCACTTAATGACATAGTATTGTCTAGGCTGCCACTGTGTGTAATAGAGCAGAAACAACAATATACATGAGAAATTCACACAGAGAACTGAGAGTAAAACCAGACCAAACATTTGTGTGAATAGCTACTGATACAGCAATTAGCTTTCCTATGGAACTTGGCATACAGTACCAATAGCTAACATCTGGTGATAAATTCACAGAGAATAAGTATAGTCTACCCAAAATTATTTCATAGACTATGGCATCAATACCGAGTAATACTTCATATAAAGTAATCCACAGTGCAATATCCTATTTTCACAGTTCAATGAACTATAAACTTTAATGTAACCAAATAATATTAGGAATCCATTATGTAGCAGAAACATAAATGGTGTGGATCCTATTCCCTTTGAAAACAATGTGAATTCTGCCATTGACTTCATGGCAGGCCTTTCATCTATAACCCCTAATCTACATATCATGCATTGCTTTGCTTAGTGTTTGTTTATGAGTTGCTTTCCTCTCAGTAATAGTTTGCCAACCAATTCAGCTCTGACAAAAACAACCGCTGTTATGTTCCAGTAGTGTGCTCTGGATTCCTTATTTACTGCTACAATTTTGTTCAGGAAGATGAGGAAATTAGGAGTAGTTCATATTTACTGAAATCTAAGTCAAACCTGAATCTCCCCTAACTACATTACATAAATACAAATGAAGATTCTTCCCATTTCCTTGTCAGCATTTATAGTATACCCATTACAGTGGTGTCGCAGTACTTGCTCTGCATCTAGCTAGAGATGGGTGCAAAATTAAACTCTCCCCCACAAAATTTGGGAAATTTTGGATCCAGATCCACTGTGGCTTGGTCCAATCTCTGCTTTTAACTATATAAGAAAACGTAACAAGAAGAAATAAAGTACAAAAAAGTGGGAACTAAGAAGTGATTGCAATGAGAAAAAGTGAGAAATACAGGAGACTTATCCATTTGGAAGTAAAGACATTTCTCACTTGGAGGTATTCACCTTGCTCTATAATTGAGGTCAGGTGTAGTAATGCAGATCTGCTGTTCATGTATAAAGATCTCTGCGGGCTCACTGTCAGTCACTTACCTGAGAACCGCAGCTGAAATTTTCACCTGACCTCTTCAGAGGACTTGAAGACTTTTTCCTCTCTCTCATGAACAATTTCTCTAGCAATACTGGAAGGTGTACTCATTTTATCACACTCCCTCTAAGTTAAACAGACTGTTCGATTTTGGTGAATTCAGTGGGATTCTTAGATCAGGACATGAATTCACAACAAGAGATAATCAAACTGATTCATATGAAGACAGGCAACCCTTTGTCAAAAACTCAAACTGAACTTGTATCAAAGCTCCACAGAAAGAATTAAGAACTTTTTATCTGACAACATGGTACCGGTCATTAGGGATATTACTGCCCTAGTCTATTATAACAATATCTAAATACTACAGTGAGGAACACAATACACAAGTTATGCTAAAAATAAAGACAAGAAATTTAATGTTACACAACAATATTTGTTTCCTTTTCACAGCCACTACACTACCATTTCTTTTCAGCTTTCCACTAGTAATAAGTAGTAACTGGAAGTTCAAATTGCTTTAAAAAAATTCATACAAGTGAAAGTTTCAATAAAAATAAATGAACATTTTAAAGAATTTTTGGAAGGCCCATACTAGCATCAGCTCAATCTCTGAAGTGACATCTGTCAATTTGTTCTTTATTATTTGGCTTATTTCAGCTACATGGGTTGGTGGGTGAACGAGTGGGAATTTTTTTCTTTCCATCTTTGGTTTTCACTTAAAAAATTCTCATGAGTATGTGAGCAAAGAGTCCCTTTATTCCTGTGTTTGGTTGGTTGATCTGGTCTTCTACAGGCCCCTTACTGATTTTCTGATTCATTTGTTCAAAAAAACAATATATTCATCCTGTGGGGTATCCAACAGCCTTTCCAAGTCATTTGTCTCAGCTTTCTGTGGCCTCTGCTGCTCTTTGCTTCCCTCTTTCTTGCTGAAATACCAAACAGCCCAGTGAGAGTCTCACAGGGCCCATCACTTGCTGCTCTAGTATTCATGAAAACACAAAGATGGGAATATAGTTCTTGAAAAAAAATTTTGCTTGTTTGTTTTTTAATTCGCATTGTTCATTACAGTGTGAGGAGTTACAAATGGGACCTGCCTACTTCAGTGACTGCCTTTCTCTTACAGACCATACTGTTCTATCTGCAATCAGAGGAGGCACACAAACTGGAGTCTTCACTGCTTAAAAAATAAGGGTCTGCAGTAAAACCTTCTTCATATGATGCATTCACCTTCAACCTACTCCTACCCTCAATCCGGAAGAGTCTGGGACCATGGTCAAGGTCTTTTTTTTACCCAAGCTTTTCATAGATATTAAGGTCAGACCATTATGATCATCTAGTCCGACCTCCTGCACAACGCAGGCCACAGAATCTCACCCACCCACTCCTGCGAAAAACCTCTCACCTATGTCTGAGCTACTGAAGTCCTCAAATCGTGGTTTAAAGACTTCAAGGAGCAGAGAATCCTTCAGCAAGTGACCCATGCCTCATGCTACAGAGGAAGGCGAAAAACCTCCAGGGCCTCTTCCAATCTGCCCTGGAGGAAAATTCCTTCCCGACCCCAAATTTGGCAATCAGCTAAACCCTGAGCATATGGGCAAGATTCACCAGCCAGATACCCAGGAAAGAATTTTCTATAGTAACTCAGGTCCCACCGCATCTAACATCCCAGGGAGGAGTTTGATGAGGGATGATATTTAGTTTTACTTGGGAGAGGAAGGTTTTTGGTTTGGGGGTCAGTGAAGGGTTAACTACTGATGTGAGACTGTTTTCTCCAAATATCTATAGAAAGGTATCTAGAGTAATATGTAGATGCTTTGTTGTATATTGTGTGGTTTCTGTCATAAGCCTAAATAAATACATATAAAAATGAGGGCAAATGTGACTTGATGGAATTAAAGATGCAATGGGACATTTTGCAAAAATAAAGATGTTAACCTCATTGTCCTCCTGGCCTTATGTGAGTGAAGTACATTCTATCTAGCTAAATTCCCCCTGCAGTTTCAATTGGATACATGTTCAACTTTGTGCTCTAAATTGCTATGCAGTATTGCTGCGCAGCTACTGCAATTCACTCCACAGGCAGCTGCACTTCATTGGTGAGTGAAGTCATTCCTGTATGTAGTGTGATTTGTAAAATCCTTTGTAATAAATAAAAGGGTCAAAAAGATAATCAAAGATAAAAATATGTATTTTTCCGGCAGGCTATTGTATTGTTACCTCTCACTGTTATTGTGTGTATGTATACTATATAAAGTTCTATGTGCATTGTCAATGGAGTATTCTGCATGTGGTTTCCATTCTGTTGCCTTCAGTGTTTTGGAATCAACTGAAGCTGAAACATCCTGGAAGAAAAGTTCACTTTTTGCTCTCCCTGGTTTCAATTATTTTTAAATCTGACGCACAAACACTGCTTTTAAAGATATGTGACTGAAGAGCCAAATAAGGATCTTTTGATTTTTTGAAATACATGTGGTTGAAATCTGAGACCCGCTTGCTGCCAAGCCACACTATTTGGAATAGAGTATTGGCACAAGAAACTAAGCCATTGTTCAGAGTATAATTTCAAAAGGGACTATCCTACAAAAAGGAAAACGTAAATTCTCATACTTTAGCTCATGGTTATAGGACAATCCCTTAATCCTTTGTTAAACACTTAAAGTTGAAATACAGACTCTAGTGCTGTTTAGTCAAGATCTCAGAGGTAATCTCATGATATAAACTACACTAGACTCTACTTAGATTTTTCTCTCTTAAAAGAAAGGATCAAAATTATATGAAATCACAACAATGTGATGGAAGTGACCATCATATAAATGCTTCTAGACCTGTGCTACATATGTTAACAGTGCCTTATTATGGCAAAGCTCCTGAAAGGGCTGAATGCAATAGCTTCAACTAAAACAGTACTAGGCTCACGGTGAAATGAAAACACCTTGCAGGAAAATACAGTGTCATTAGGGAAGGATGAATATCTTCATAGTACCACCATCAAGTGCCAACACATGAGGTTTATTGTGGGTGAAAAGTAAGATTTAAACTACTTGTGTTAATGGTTGCACAAAAATGAATTCAGTCGCAACAACTATTCCTGGGACCGACCGTTCATGAACAAAAATGAGACCAAAAGTGTGAAGTAAAAAAACATGGGGGGAATTAGCTATTTATAATGCGTGGGCACAAGATTAGAAGAAAAGCAACTGCACACCATGGACATTCATATGAAAGAAAAGGGTAACCAAAATTGAAAGATTAAACTAATAGAAAAGAGAAAGCTACAGCCTTGAAGATGGACAGCTTGCAGTGGTTTATTTCTAATCCTAAATAAAATGAAATGTGAAGGGCAGCTGTGAGAACATGAGACAAAAACCAAACCATCTTGAAGTCAATTAATTGGCAATACAGTCCCAGACAGTTTGTAATTGTGCAGTTATTCTAATGCCAGATCTAAGGTACCAGTTGATAAAAAGCATATTTGCTATTTCCTGGCAAATTTAGTTTAAAAAAAAGTTATTGATTCTAGTAAAGAATTTATCACCAACTTGCATCTATCCTGATTAAAATTAGAGGTGGACCAAGCCACAAAATTTGGATTTAAGTTAATATACAAATTTCAGCTCCCCTAGACTTGGAGTGTTGATTCAGCCAAATTTGGATCCTGGATGAGTTCTTGATTTCAATCCCCCTCTTCCCCTTGTTGCTGTCCTTAGCCTCATTCCTGGTTAAATTTTGGTGTTGCTTGGAGTCTGAGTCCTGGTTTGGACTCATCTTGGACTTTGATGTTTAGTAACCATCTTGTTCTGTTCTTCTCAAGTTATTGATTTCTGACAGTTGTTAATGGCCAATGCAACAAATTGGTGGTCTTGGTCCTCAACACAAAACCAAACACATTTAGCATTAATTGGAGGCCTTGGTGGGAGTCCTAGCAAAGCATCCAAGAAGTGAATCAGGACAAAATGATCCTTTCACCTCACAGATCAAAAGCTACTTCAGTCTTGCCAAATTATCCAAACTGAGGTTGCTGTCCCCGAGCTCTCAGTCTTACCGCACACCTTCAGCCTGTGTTCCGTCCCTACGGCAGCAGTAACAATACAGTCTCTTGCATTTTCCTTGATTAATGGGATCTTAGCAAAAATAATTCCATATATTGTATAGTAATTTCCAGTCTGCTGAGCAGCTAGACATAAGCTATTTGAAGTGTTTTCTCAAATAAATTAGGAAAACCGGCAGTTCAGCTGACAAGGAAAAGATAATTCCCTGAAGAAAAATATTCTCTACGGAAAAGGTTAGGTGCCAAATTCTGCCCTTGGATACATGTGCATGACTTTCACTGAAATCAGCAGTTTCTGCCTATGTACATTTGAGGGCAGAATTTGGCCTGAACTGTGAAGTGCCGAATCCTGCAAGCACATTCATGTGATTATTCTCAACGAAGTCGATGTGTATTGTGTTAAAGATTCTGTGGACCAGTCTTCAAAAGTGTGCATGCACTTTTGCATGCACCCAACCTAGGCACACAAATTCCCTGGTGTGCATATGCAAGTCACAGTTTGGCACTTGCACACCTTTGTATACTCCAAACTCTTGACTTGTACAAACAAAGGGGCATTTGTGGATGTGTACTTTTGAAGAAAGTATATTTATTGCACATAAGGATCAAACTATCACAAGTTAGTTTAAGATAACTGTCAGAGGGTAGGTCCTCCCCATCAGGGGGATTCAGGTAATGGGGAAATTAAAGTATAGCTTGGGTGGCCTAAGTGGCCTAGTTTCCCAAGTCACCACAGCAGCCCTGGCTCTTTTGGCAGCATGGCCTAATAGTTGGAGTCTGAGCAGCACCTTTTGGTATCGGGCAGTGTGGCCCGAGTCACTAGGGCTACCCTTCTAGGTAGGATAATGTGGCCTGGTGGCCAGAGCCAATGGGACTATGCTTCATGGCAGGGCAGTGTGGCCTAGTGGTTTGAGTCAATAGAACCCTTGTGGCAGGGCAGTGCAGCTCAATGGCCGGAGTCAGTAGGACTGCCCCTTGTGGCAGACCACTGCAGTGCGGCCTAGTGGCCAGAGCGGGTGGATGACAGCCAGGGCAGGGGGACCTGGGCCCTCCCTACACCACCAGTCCAGGGCCATGTCTGCAGCGGAGGTATCTGCCACCAACTCAGCAGGGATCCTTCTGAAACACGCTGAGTCTAACACAGTTCTACGACTGGATCAATGTTTAGGTCCCCTGAGCTACCTCCTACCCATCCTTCCACAGCTTGTAGTCTCAAGGGTTTTGCGGTCTCTTCTCCGTCTGCGGTGTCAGTTGGTTGGGGTTCGGTTAGCACCACAGCCCAGCTGGCCTCTGTGCCCGAGAGCGCTGGCTGTCTCTTTGCCGGAGCTGGCAACACACCTCTGCTCCCTTCAGCCGTAAGGGGCTGGAACTAGGGGTTCTGGGGGTGCTGCTGCATGCCCTGGCTTGAAGTGTTTTCCATTATATACAAGGTTTACAGTTTGGTTCAATGGCCCTCAGCACCTCCACTATAAAGGCCAGCACCACTGCACCGAGCTGCTCTCTTTTATATCTTGGTTTGAGCCGCAGCATGCCCAGCTGAGATGAGGGGACATGGCCCACTGAGTGTGTTTAACCCCTGCTGAACCAGTGCAGGGTAGGTACAGCCCATAGACAGATATGAGTCTTTTGTTTGGGGAACCTATGCCCAGGAGCGCCAGACACTCCCTAGAAGTGGGAGGGGGCACCAGTGCCCGGTCTGTGGCCCTGCCCCACGGAGGCCCTGCCCTAAGGCCCCACCCCCACTCCGCCTCTTCCCCTGAGGTCCCACTCACCATGAGGCCCTGCGTACCAGTCATTCCTCTCTGCCATCTCCCCCCATCTCTCATACTTAAAGCAGGAAAAAAGTGGGAGGGCCACTTTTAAAGGTGATGGACCCATGGTTCGCCCCTCCTCCCCCGCCACGCTCCATTCAAGCACCCAAAAGCTGAGTTGCTCTGGCATCAGCACAGCTGGAGAAGTTGTCCCACAGCTGAGCCACTCAGTGAGAGGCAGAACCTGTAGCATCTGCCACCACAGGAGAAAGAGTCCTCTCTGCCTCTCACTGGCTGACCCAGCTGTGGGACTCTTCCTCCTGCTGTGCTGATACTGGAGCAACTCAGCTTTATATCTTCAGGGGCACTGGAACAGGGTGGGCTAGGGCCCCATCACTTTTTCCCCGTCTTAAGGGTGAGCAATGGGAGGGAGCGGGTGGAGAGGAGCGAGCGGGTGGAGAGGAGCGAGCGATGGGTGGGGCCTCAGGCGGAAAGACGTGGAGGTGGGGGAGCCGGTGCACGCCCCTTCCCACTTTATAGGGAGCTTCTGGTTCTCCTGCTCCCAGGGCACAGAGACGGCAGTGGCGGGCCAAAGGGAGGTGACTCACATTCAACATTTGCCTCCTCCATGGCCAGCCTTTTTTATTTTTGGGAAGCTTAGCCCCAAGCATCTTATATGCACCACCCTGTCACAGTAAGCCAAAGAAAATCTGTAAAAAGGCAGAAAGTCTCTCAAACTTCAATTTAGCATGCTGAACACACATTCATAAATGCTGATGCTTGCCAGTGAACTATGGAGTATACTAACTTTACTAAGCTTCGTCTGATAACTGGTTTAAGCAAAGGCTCTTAAGAACTAAACTGTGTGGTCAGTGCTTATGTTTTCTATCAGTGGCTTTTCCAAAATTGCTTTGTTTTATAAATAATTAATTCTTCCTGTTTTTCTGCTCATTTTTCATTCATATAAGCTATGCTCCAAAACAGCAGCAAGAGCAAATTTTTAATGTCAAAATTACCACCACTAAGTAAGGGACCTATCATGCATACAGCGACAGTGTCATGTAGTGTCACTGTGTTCTGACACAGTATGCATAAAGCCCACCCCAGACAATCATTAGCAAAACCTTTCAAATGTTCATGCTGAAGAGAAACAGAACTGAACTGATGGTGATGCCTGTCATCTAGCTTCAAGCCGTCATTATATCAATACACTGAAGTAATCTCAACCAGAATATTTTCTTTTGATGCAGTAGGAACATTAGTGCTTGGCACATACATTTGATAAATATCACTCATTAAGGATTCTCTAAATACAAATATTTGCAACACAAATTATACAAAAAAAAATCTGAAAACTGCTAAGTTTTTCAGTCTCTGAAGTATTAACATTTTTGTTAATATTCTCTAAGTAAACAATGTGACAAGAGTCATCTAATATAAAATGCCCATAACATGTACAAAGAATAAATTGGTTTATAAGAAATTCTTCAAACACACTTTTTTTATAACTACCTTCCTTTGGCAAACTCTTTTTTTCCCCTATAAAAATTAATTGTGAAAATTTGTTTGTTTAAACTAGGAGTGTTTCTTCATGCATGCATAGAATATCGAGTAGCTAAATGAAATGCAGCTGAAAACACTAAACTGAGGACACCAAAATGAGTCACCAGGCAGCTGTACATAGTAAAGGATTTGAACTAACACAAAAACCTACTGCAGAAAATGGGTGATGATTGTATCTGCCACGTTCAAGAGGTATGAGACAAAAATCTGAGGCAAGCAGACTCTGGTAACTGTACTCTCTTATTTAGTGTGAGGAAGACTAGTTCCCTTTCTGTACATTAGACATCAACACCACTGCCTTCAATTTCTATCTTAGTGAAGCTTACTAAAATGTGTAATGTGTGACATTCCTGTAGAATTAATATGCAAATATTGAAGCTAAGAAAAATACAATATGCACCTTTCAGTGCTTTACCAACTAGAAAGTCAATGTTACCCAGGATGAAAAGTGATTCGTTTTACAGGTGCATACTTTCTCTACATGAGGTTTTTGTTTGTTAATTCAGTGTTACGATCGGAAACGTGCAGTTTGGTCAATCTGGGTTTCATGGAACAATTTCTGTTGTCTACTCTAACTAGGAAAAGAAGTAATCACTAAGGCTAAGATTTTGTCATGGATATTTTTAATAAAAGTCACGGACAGCTCACGGGCAAATAATGAAGAATTCACGGAAACCAGTGACCTGTCCCTGACTTTTACTAAAAATATCCATGACAAAATGGGGAGCCTGGGCAGATGTAGGTGGGCTGGGAACTCCAAAGGCTTCCACCACCCCTGGGGGCTCAGAGCTCCAGGGTCTCCCAGCCGGCACTGGCTGAAATCACGGAGGTCTTTGGAAGTCACAGATCCCATGACTTCCATGACCTCCATGATTAAATCGCAGCCTTAGTAATCACACATCAACAGAAACAAGTGGACCTCTGTGCATAATTTCACAACCCCATCTTCACATAGTTTTACATCTTATAGGAAGGGTTCTGCAGGTTGATTGTAAATATCCCATTTTAAATGTATTGTTAATGAAAGAGATAAGATTGTTTGAAGGAGTTGTTAATTAAAATTTCCTTTTTATGATGGATGAGCCCTGTAAACTCTGCAAAGAAGAGCAGCTCTCACCAAAAATCCAAGGAGAAGCCTGGAAAATCTTGCTCAGTTTCAGGTTCAGTCCTACCGGTGCTAACAAACGTGATTTATTATTACAATCCTGGTGTTCATTGGCTGAACAAAGTAGTGTTTTGACATCCTGGATGCAGAAAAGCAGAGAGAAAAATCCAGCTGGCACAAAATCAGCTATTCAAAATACAGTAATGTGTGAGCAAGAAGTGCTCTTAAGAGAATGAAACAAAAGTACAGAGCTTCATGAGCGTTTCTGGCCATAATTAAACCATCACCAATGAATCCATGTAACTGTGTATTGCAGCTTTAACTGAGACCCCATGTGTTCAATTGTTCTGGTTATTGCTATCACTTTAATAAATATATTCACAAAGTAATGTTTTCCATCTCTCCATTCAAATGTTTTCCATGTGCTAAGAATGTTCACGTCTGACTCTGAACTCATATCTTGTAATATAAGGAGAATTTAATATGAGTAAGACCATACTGTAGATTGCACAGCCAAGGGCAACCTGTCAGGTTTGCTGACAGGATTTGTGGATTCTTACAGAAATAAATATGCATTCCTACCTTGAAAGGCAGGCAGCTAGATCAACCGATATGCTAAATAGTTATACCTCCCCTGGTACTGGTTTATACACTGATCTGACTGGGAGATTCTGATTCATGCTGAGTATAGATTTCTGTACTTAAATTATTACTAATAGAAGTGGATTGAATAGGTTCAGATTAATTCAGGTTTAGCTATGTAGGAATATACAATGTCATTCTGCATTGATAGCACCTTTCATTCAAGGATTTCAAAGTACTTTACAAACATTAGTGAGTTTAGCTTCATGCGCTTGTGACGAAGGAAGTATTACAACTCCCATACGATTGTCTAGGAAACTAAGACACAGCTGTTAAGTAACACACCCAGGGTTGCACAAGTCAGCAGCAGAGCGGAGCAGAATCCAGATTTCCTGACCCTCTGTCCTTTCACTACAAAACAAGAGAGATATTTAGGTCCCACACAAGATGGAGTTTGGCTGTTTATATAGCCTGCAGCTGGCATTGTAAATGCTTGCTGGCTAATAAGAACTCATATAACTTTACCAAGGGAAACATTTGAGGAGGGTGAGGGTTTCTTTATAGAGACACTTACTTCTCTTTAAAACCTGATATACTACTTTGACATCAACAATACTATCCAGGACAGACACTGACTTGGAGTAGTAACTGGAAGAATAATAACTTAATAAAGATTATTCAGTGGCATTGGTAAAACAGGATTTTACAGAGCCAAATTTATCCTTGAAGGAACTCCACTGAAGCGTGAAAATGAAGAAAAGTCAGCAATATGGAGCCAGCAAAGTTACGCTATTGAATAATGTAACTCAGTCACTTTTGCTCTACCTCTCTGGAGTCCCTTCACTGGCCCTACATCAACTTTCATGTCAAATTCAGACCTTAACCTTCAAGGTTTTACTCACCTGTTCTCCTGGCTACCTCATGTTGGATTCCCACCACACTCTGGTTCAGTCACTGGGTCGTGCTAGTTCCACTTCTTTGTTTCCTTCTCTCACAACCACTTCCCCCTGCTATTCCCTACAACTAGAATGTCCTCCTTGTTTGCTGAACACTACATGGGTGCTTGTTCAAACCTTATCCAAATGTGAGGTTCACAACTCCTTCCATCCTCACTCTGTCTTCAGCATTAGTCCTGCGAGTTGGCTCCTCCCCTCACTTCCATTGTCCATAGAAGTCTTTGGAAGAGAAGGCTCCATCCCAGCAAGATGAGTTCAAAAGTGTTTCACTCACACACACAGTGGCAGAATGGAGAGGTAGGGCTAGTTGAAAATTTTCCATCAAAACCTTTTCCTGATCGAAAACTCAGGTTTTGACTCAACAAAAATTTTCACAGAAAGTGTCTGCTTTTCTCAAAGTTTTTGATTTCTCATTGGAAAAAATCAAAAATTCAACACTTTGTGGGGAAGGCTGGAAAATGGGTTTTTCTTTCAGTTTAAAGCAGAAATTTTCTCGAGGAGAAAAAACATTTCTGACCAACTGTAGTGAAAGAGTTTGTGACCCTCCCTGCCAGCAGGAGGAGGGAGCAGTGTTGGGCCTGTTACTGCCCATTTTGAGTTTGCCGTACAATGACCTACAACTTTAGAAACAGTCCAGAATAGATAGCTTACCTGGGAACTGTTATGTTCACAGCAAAAAAAAAAAAAAAACAGAAGTTTTTTTAAAAGCAAAACAACAACAACAACAACAACAACCTTTCAACACAACACTATTTTTTTTGTTAGAATCCAGAACCCTAAAACACAAGAACCAAAAAAATTGAGAAAGACAACACAGGCTGCTCTTTAAGGCAGAAAGGCACAACTCTATTCATCTTACTGTATACTGACTCTCTGCAGACTGACTGCTGAAGTCTGAGATTGCATGGTGCCTTACAGACCCCACCCTAGCCTGCAAGCAAGTAACCTTAAAATTACAAGCTATCACTTTAAGAATAACAGTTGCCAATGCACCACAGGAACAACTATTACCACGGAAACTTCTGACTGCCACAAAAGCAGGTAAGGAGAGAAGAGTGGAACATTAGTTAACAAAATAGACTTCAGACATGGAAAAAATAAAGTGTGCATTGGGTAGTTCAAAACATGGGTGAAAGTTCAGACCATTTTTTATTTTGGATTAATTTGCTCATTCAATCCCTGTATGTTTCAGCAGAGGTTGAGCTAGCAATGGGGAGGCAGAAAACATGCCCTCCAAAACCCTGTCCATAATCTGAAGTTGATTTTCAGTTTTCATTTAAAAAAATCTAGAAGAGAAGGTTACTTACCTTGTGCTGTAACTGAGGGTCTTAGAGATGCTTGTCCGTGTGGGTGCTCCACTTTCGGTGAACCTGCACCCCTGCACTTGTAATCAGAGATTTTTAGTAGCAGTGCCTGGTAGGGTCACATGTGCTCTGTCCCCGTCTCGTGCCACCTCATAGCACTGTGCAACCAACACCCTCAGTTCTTTGACTACCTCAGATTTGCTAGTGGCCCAAGTAAGGCATCTCAACACCAGATTGAGATCCCATGATGAAGTAGGGGTTCATATTTCTGGCTAAAATTTACAAAGAAACCGCTTGAGAAAATGCTTAGTGGTCAGGTGAGTGAAGATCGAGAACTCATCCACTTTACGGTGGAACACAGTGATTGCTGTGAGGTATACTCTGATTAGGGTGACCAGACCTCCCGATAAAATCAGGACTGTCCTGATATTTAGTTGTTTGTCCTGACTGATGTACAGTTGGGATGCCATTTGTCCCGATATTTTACTTCGGCAGCACTCCGGCTTTTTTTTTTTTTTTTTTGCTTGGGGCGGCAAAAAACTTAGAGCCGGCCCTGGTAGAGGGGTGAGCCTGTGGCTGCCCCCTCTCCCCCCACCATGTGTCCCGATATTTTGTTCTTGTCATCTGGTCACCCTAACTCTGATTGAGCTCATGGAGAAGCCCAATTTCTTAAGTTCCAACATATAGTCCAGTACCAGTGGTAAAGGAGAGGAAGTCGCCATGATTTGTCTATTTTGGCACCATGTATTGAATCTCTTCCATTTGTGTAGGTATATGTCACATAGTTGGTTTTAGACTGTTTAAAAGAATGTCCCTTACCTCCTCTGAAAAGGTCATTTTGCTGTCTGAGAGCCATGGAGTAGCCATGTCCTGAGGTGGAGTCCTACCAGGTTTGGGTGGTGGACCTGGCCCACCTCCTGAGACAGGAAATGAGGTAGAGGTGGAAGAGTGTGTGGTGGGCACACAGCCCTCTTTAGGAGATAAGGAAACCACGTTTGTCTGGGCCATGTGGGGCTATCAAGATGACTCAAGTTGTCTGTCCTGATCTTGTGTATGACCCTGGATAGGAGAGGGCGTACAGTAGGGGTGCATCCCATTTGAGGAGAAAGGGATTGCCTAGAGAGCAGGGTTCCGATCCCACTCTGGAGCAGAAGTGTGGGCACTTGGCATTTGTCACAGAAAGGTCTCCAGTTAGTAACTCCCATTGTTTGAATATGTTCCATAGTACTCTGGTGTTTGTTTCCCCACACATGATCCTGGGAAAAATTTCTGCTCAGGCCATCTGCAGAGGTGTTTTGGCATCATGGTAGGTAGGAGGATGAGATGTCGATGTTGTGGCTGATGCATCAATTCAATAGTAGTGTGGCTTCTGTGCCTAGGGAATGTCACCATGCCTACCAGTTTATATAAAACATACTGTCAACATTGTGAGAATCTTTATGGCCTTGTCTTCGATCATGGGTAGGAAATGTGAGCATGCATTGCAAATTGCCTGTAGCTCCAACAGGTTTATGTGTAGTGTGGATTCCGATGGGGGCCAGTGGGCCTTGTGTGATTGGGCAGGTGTGCCCCTCAAATTTAGCAGAGAAGTGTCCGTTGCAAGTATCCTCGATGGAAGGTTCTGTGCAAAGGGGACTCCTGGGCAAAATATTGTTTGGCTGCATCCACCAATGTCGAGTTTTTTTCTTTGGTTGACATTGTGGGACATTTGTTTATGCTGTGTCTGTGTGGAACATACATCGTCCATAGCCAGCCTTCCAGACATCGTATGTGCAGTCTGGCATTGACAACAAATATTGTTGCAGTCTAACAGTTGTCATGGTCTAACAGTTGGAGGCAGGTCCTGGCCGATGTCTGGGGACCGGCTTGTGTCATTAGATTTACTAAAATGGTAAATTGGCGTCAGGGCAATGAGGCTGTAGCCTCTAGAGAGTCGAGGTAGGCCCTGATTAACTCCACTCTCTGCATAGGTGTGAATGTTGATTTCTGTTTGTTTGTAAGCCTAGACGTGTGAAGAGAGGTACTATCTTTTGAGTAGCTTCTAGTGCCTCCTCTCTAGTCTATGCTTTCAGTAAAATCAATCGTCCAAATACGGGAATATTATGACCCCTCGTCTGCGGAGGTGGACAGCCTCCACTGTGAGAACTTTTGAAAATACCAATGTGGCAGTGGATATTCTGAAAGGGAGTACTTTGTACTGGAAATGGTCTGCTCCCAGAACAAACCCAAGGAACCTCCTGTGTGTGCAATGTATTGTTATGTGAAAATATGCATCCTGGAGGTTGAGGGCCAAGAACTAGTACCCTCTTTTCAGTGTTTGAATTATGGTTGCTAGTGTGACCATTCTGAATCGTTGGGTCTTCACAAATTTGTTGAGTCTTCTTAAGTTGAGAAGGGGCCCCCATCTTCCAGCTTTTTTCTTGCTTAGAAAATAATGGGAATAGAAACCCTTCCCTCTGTGTTGTGTTGGTACTAATTCTACTTATCCTAGGGATATGAGATGGTTTACCTCCTGTCGCAGTAGATGTTCGTGAGGGGGGTCCCTGAAGCAGGATGGGGGAGGGAGGGAGGAGGATAAAGGTAAATTGGATGGAATAGCCAGTCTCAATGATCTCTAATACCCATTTATCTGACATGATGGTCTACCAAGCTGGTGGAGGAGGTCAGACAGACAGTCTCTGAATGGATGGGTGGTTGTAGATGTTTCCAGCACTTGAAGATGTGGGAGGTATCTTGAGCCCTTGACCAAACCCTCAAAACTCTTCTTTGGAAGCATATTGCTGGGACATCAAAGGTTGGGAAGGGCGTGGTCATCGTCTTGCGGGTCTCTCCTTCTGTCTTTGAGGGTCATATTGTCTCTGGGGTTGTGTATAAGATGCAAAACTAAATCTTTGCACCAAGTAATACTTGCCTTTTTCTTCTGTGCTGGAGTGTATATATCCAAGGATTTCAGAGTTGCTCTGCAGTCCTTCAATGTGTGAAGGGACTCATCTGTTTTGGCTGTGAACAGCTTGGGGCATTCAAATGGGAGATCCTAGACTGTTGATTATACCTCCTTGGGAAAACCAGAGCGAGGTAAAGTCAGGAGGCTCATCTCACGACTAAAGCTGTGGTGATGGAATGTACTGCCATGTCTGCTAAGCCTAGTGAGGCTTGCAATGCTGTTTGAGAAAGAAGGTGGACCTCCAAGATAGTGGTTTTGAATTGTTCTTTTTTGTCTTTGGGAAGAAAATCAATAAATTTAGAGAATTTTGAATAATTAGTGTAATTATATTTGGCCATCAATGCCTAATAGCTGGCGATCATAAATTGTAGGGTCACTGAGGAGTAGGCCTTACATCCAAAAAGGTGTAATGTCTTCTACTTCCTGTAGTATGGAGAGGTTCTGGAGTGATGTTGTCTGCCCCTTTCCTTCATGGCCTCTATCACCAGGGAGTTTTGTGTCGGTTGTGAAAACAGAAATTCCATTCCCTTGGAAGGAATGTAATATTTTTATCTGCCCTTTTACAGGTGGGTTGTTGCCAGGGTCTTCCAAATGGTTTTGGCTGGGTCCATGAGAGCCTCATTTATTGGTAGGGCAATCTTGTAAGAGGCTGAAATCTACAGGATGTCCAACAACTTATGCTGGGAGTCCGCCACTTTTTAGTGGTATCTCCAGAGTCTGTGATCCTCTTAAATAGTTTGTGGAACTGTTTAAAATCTTCCTCAGTGGTGGGGGCATGATAGATTCATCTGGAGAAGAGGATGAAATGATGGCAGCTGGTGCAGCTTCCTGGTCTGAAGTCTTGTCTAATTCCTCACCTACCTTTTCCAGAGGTTGAGGGTCTGGGTACAGAGGATGAGGGAGAATGACTGGGTGGACTGGGAAGCTTATGGTATCGTTGGGGGTACGCTGCCCAGTAAAGTGATGGAAATGGCATGAGTGGTGACATCTATGGGTGTCTATACCAGCCCTGAGTTTCAGGTCCTGGGTGATATTCATGGTTTTCTGGTGGACCTGGTCTGGCAGCTGCGTGGATAGGCAAGTAGTGATGGGAAGAGTATGTTTCCACTTCATCCTCGTGGTCCTTGGTGCTAGACAAGGGATGAGCTGATTTGTATGGTGTGGTGAGTTGGTTCGGTACCAAGCATGCTGGAGTGAGGTTGGTACCGAGGAGTGGTGATTCCAGCACGTAGGAGATCAGAACATCCTTGTGGCAGAGGAATTGCTACAGTACCGAGAGCATCGGTACCAAAGAAGGTGTTGTAAGCAGTATCGATGTCTTTGCTGCGGTTGTCGGTGCCGAGGATCAGGTGCTATGCGCAGTGGAGGCAGAAGGTGGCGCCTTAGCCCGGAGCAGTGCCAAGCTGCTTGGCGACACGTTTTATCAGCTTCAGCAGTACCAAGGCAGAGGCTGCTAAGTCTGAGAATGCTGCTTTTTGGTGGATTCCCAAGGAGGGGAGGATGGAACCCACTTCTTTGCCGCCTTCTTGGCAGAATGCTCTTTCCCATGAGTGGGTAGAAGGGAACCAATGTCAGAGGCTGCCATGGGACACCGGGCAGGCAGCATGATTCAGGCTCAGATGCCAAGTGCACAGACTTCTCCATCATGAAAACCATTAGCTGCAGGTCTCTCACATTCCTGATGCAGGCTTACAAGTTGTGGCAGTGTGAGCACTTTTAGGGAATGTGCGTCTCGCCAAGGCAGTGGACACACTCCGTAAGAAACCAGGATAGACAGTCTGCACGTGAAGCAGCATTTAAAATCTGGGGAGTCAGGCATGCCCCTCACAGAAGCATTTTCAAATGTGAGGGAGGGTAACTATGCTACCCTAAGGGTATCCAACAACTTAAACTTAAATTCCCTAATATAAGAAAAAAAGGTTTTCTAGGGTAAGTAACAATTCAACTAACTATCAACTAAGTATTAACTAACCAACTAGTATCTTAAGTAAGAATTAAAGAAAGCCAAAGTACAGAGGCGCTGGTAAGTGCTCCATCTGAAGCCGAGAGTGGCACAGAAGGAACTGCGAGGGGATCAGTTGCACAATGCTATGTAACTTCCAGAGGCAGTGTGAGATGGAGACAATGCATGCCTGACCCATCCAGGCACTGCTACTAAAAATCTCCAATTACAAGTGCAGGGGTGCAGATTCCCCTAAAGTGGAACACCCACAGAGACACTCTTTGAAGAAGAATTTATGGTTCCAAAGAAAACTTTCAGAATTCCTGACACTGAGCATATTCCAGAGTTTGCAAATAGATGGCCTTGGAGCAACAGCGCAAAGAGGATTGGCCACGGGCCCCAGTAAGGCAGGGTGTTAAGTCTGTCATTTTAAAAGGCAATGATTGCTAACTATTTTATTTCTGAATATGCAGCTTCAGAAGGTTTAAATATGTGACCTGGATTATGAACATTAGTTAAGGTCTTGTTTATCACCTAACCTCTCAATCAAGACTACATGATGTTCCTTTCCACCCCAGAATAAGGTGGAATAGGAGGGAGCACAGACGGTCCCCCTCCTATCCCTGGCTTGGGTGTGCAGTGTTCCCCCACAACTCCCCGTCTTCATTGGCTAGTCCACAGAGTGCTCTCCCTCCTCTTGTAATCTACTTTAACAACTGTTCCTGTTCATCCAAAATACAATCACATAACATCCCACTGCCAATTACAGAAATTGCTTACAAGGAAAGTAACATTGGGAAAACAATTGATGTATTTTTAGCTGCCTTTAATGCAATTTAGCAGCTGCAAACAAAGAAGGAGAGCCAACAACATGTGATCAGCCAAGCTTTCCGCAGAGCACAGTTTCTGTGCTACCGTATCAGATCTAGCAAATATGCTCAACCATTGTGCTTGGATGAAGAGGCAGAGTTGTCAAAGTGGGGTAAAACTCAAAGGAAACAGAAGAGAATGGAAGTAATAAGAGCCATGAGGGTACGTTTATAGGTGACAGAGATAGAGGAGACTCAGAGAGCTGAAAAGAAGAGTGGAAGAGACAGAGAAAACGAAGACTGGGGAAATACAAGGGGAGAAAGGGAAGTGGTGGAAACAGAACCTCAGCAATTGCAGGGCTGAGTAGTTGGTTGGAGGTGGAAATATTTTCCATCCCCTGCCCTACAAGCTGGACCAGAATGGGAAATGGCCTATTCACCACTCCCAAAAATTCCTTTATAGGGAGGTAGCAATTTACCAGACTTTCCCCTATGAAACAGATAATGATAACAGCAACTGTGTGCTGCTATACTATGGTAAGCAATAAAGTCTATAAATTGTATCAGCTTTGGCAGCCTGTAATTGATATTCACATAAACACAAACACAAACATTAACTTTACCAGAATTATATGCAAGTTATTTGGAGATTTGTCAAAGGGGTTACTTGGGCATTAACTAGGGAAAGGGAAATGCCAACTTATTGACGCTCAGCATTTCTTTGGGAGACATCCCAGCCATAGTAGCATGAGAGCATAACAGCCTTGGAAATTGAAGGGAGTCTGTTTCAGTGCCCCTCTAACAATATTCTAGACAATTAAGGCTAAATTCACTGTGGTATAAATAAGAAAAATTCTGTTGAGGCCAATGGAGCAGCACCCATTTATATCAGCAAGTAATATGGCAGTTAAGCTGAGAGGACTTAAATAATTCCACCCCAGAGTACAAACATGACACTGCACATAAAGCAAAAAAGATTTTTTTTACAAAAAATATTTAAAGAAAATAAAGTGAGAGATTGTTTTTTTAAGTTATTAGTAGAGATGGTCACGAATTTTTCAACCAAATTGTTTTTCAGCAGAAAATTGGAACATAAGAATGGACATAATGAGTCAGACCAATGGTCCATCTAGCCCAGTATTCTGTCTTCCAATAGCGACCAATGTCAGGTACTTCAGAGAGAATGAACAGAGCAGATAATCAAGTGATCCACCCCCTGTTGTCCGTTCCCAGCTTCTGACAGTCAGAGGCTAGGGAGACCCAGAGCACAGAGTTGTATCCCTGATGATCTTGACTAATAGCCATTGATGGACCTATCTTCTATGAACTTATCTAATTCTCTTTTGAACCCCATTATAGTTTTGGCCTTCAGAACATCCTCTGGCAACAAGTTACACAGGTGGACTGTGCACTGTGTGAGGTACGTCCTTGTATTTGTTTTAAACCTGCTGCCTATTAATTTCATTGGGTAAACCCTGGTTCTTGTGTTAGATGGAGTAAATAGTGCTTCCTCATTCACTTTCTCCACACCATTCATGATTTTATAGACCTCTCTCTTATCCCCCTTAGTCATCTCTTTTCCAAGCGGAAAAGTCCCAGTCTTTTTTAATCTCTCCTCATATGGAAGCTATTCCATACCCCTAATCATTTTTGTTGCCCTTCTCTGCATTTTTTCCAGTTCTAATATATCTTTGTTGAGATGGGGCAACCAGAACGGCACACCAATTTGAAGTGTGGGCATACCATGCATTTATATAGTGATATTATAATCTCTGCTGTCTTATTATCTATCCCTTTCCTAATGGTTCATAATATTTGCTTTTTTGACTTCTGCTGCACATGAACAGATGTCAGAGAATTAGCCACAATGACTTCAATATCTTCTTCTTGAGTGGTAACAGCTAATTTAAATCTCAACATTTTGTATGTATAGTTGGAATTATGCTTTCCAATGTCCATTACTTTGCATTTATCAACATTGAACTTCATCCGTCATTTTGTTGTTTAGTCACCCAGTTTCGTGAGATCCCTTTGTAACACTGTCTGCTTTGGACTTAACTATCTTGAGTAATTTTGCATCATCTGCAAATTTTGCCACCTCACTGTTACCCCTTTTTCAGATCATTTATTGAACAGCACTGGTCCCAGTACAGATCCCTGGGGGACACCACTATTTTACCTCTCTCCATTCTGCAAGTGACCATTTATTCCTATCCTTGTTTCCGGTCTTTTAACCAGTTATTTTTAACCAGTTTTAACCAGTTGATTCACGAGAGAACGTTCCCACTTTTCCCCCATGACTGCTTACTTTACTTAACAGCCTTTGGTAAGGGACCTTGCCAAAGACTTTCTAAAAGTCCAAGTACACAATACCCACTGGATCACCCTTGTCCAGATGTTAGTTGGCCCCCTCAAAGAATTCTAATAGATTGGTGAGGCATGATTTTCCTTTACAAAAGCCATCTTGACTCTTCCCCAAAAAATCGAGTTCATCTATGTGTCTGATAATTCTGTTCTTCTCTATAGTTTCAACCAGTTTGCCTGGTACTGAAGTTAAGCTTACTGGTCTGTAATTGCCAGGATCACTTCTGGATCATTTTCAAAAAATTGGTGTCACATTAGCTATCCTCCAGTCATCAGGTACAGAAGCTGATTTAAGTGATAGGTTACATCCCAGTTAGTAGTTCTCCAATTTCATATTTGAGTTCCTTAAGAACTCTTGGGTGAATACCATCTGGTCTGATGACTTATGAACGTTTATCAATTTGTTCCAAAATCTCCTCTATTGACATCTGAATCTGGTACAGTTCTTGAGCAATTTTTTTTAAGTGACAAATCTGAATTATGGCAATCTTGTCTCCTCTGCAGTGAAGACTGATGCAAAGAATAAATTTAACTTCTCTGCAATGACTTTATTTTCCTTGTTTGCTCCTTTGGTACCGCAAGCATCCAGTGGCCCCACTGATTATTTGGCAGACTTCCTGCTTCTGATGTACTTTAAATTTTTGCTGTTATTTTTTTAGTCTTTGATTAGTTGCTCTTCAAATGATTTTTTGGGCCTGCCTAATTGTACTTTTACACTTGACTTGCCAGAGTTAATGCGCCTCTCTTTTTTCCTCAGGAGGATTTAACTTCCAGTTTTTAAAGGATACCTTTTTACCTCTAACCACTTCTTTTACTTTTTTGTTTAGCCATGGTGGCACTTTTTTGGTCCTCTTACTATAATTTTTAATTTGTGTTATATATTTAATTGGAACCTCTATTATGGTGTTTTTAAAAGTTTCCAGGCAGTTGACTTTTGTGACTGTAGCTTTTAATTTACATTTAACTAGTTTCAAGGTTCCTTCCCCCACTCTGAACTCTAGGGTACAGATGTGGGGACCTGCATGAAAACCTCCTAAGCTTACTTTTACCAGCTTAGGTTAAAACTTCCCCAAGGTACAAACTATTTTACCCTTTGCCCCTGGACTTCCACTGCCCCACCAATCTTTATCTGGGTTCCTGAGAAAACGTAGTTTGGACACGTCTTTCCCCCTAAAATCCTCCCAACCCTTGCACCCCTCTTCCTGGGGAAGTTTGGTAAAAATCCTCACCAATTTGCATAGGTGACCACAGACCCAAACCCTTGGCTCTTTGAACAATGAAAAGCATTCAGTTTTCTTACAAGAAGACTTTTAATAGAAGTAAAAAGGAATCACCTCTGTAAAATCAGGATGGGAGATACCTTACAGGGTAATTAGATTCAAAACAGAGAGAATCCCTCTAGGCAAAACCTTAAGTTACAAAAAAGACACACAGACAGGAATAGTCATTCTATTCAGCACAGCTATTTTCTCAGCCATTTAAAGAAATCATAATCTAACACATACCTAGCTAGATTACTTACTAAGTTCTAAGACTCCATTCCTGTTCTGTCCCCGGCAAAAGCATCACACAGACAGATACGGACCCTTTGTTCTTCTCCCTCCTCCCAGCTTTTGAAAGTATCTTGTCTCTCATTGGTCATTTTGGTCAGGTGCCAGCGAGGTTACCTTTAGCTTCTTAACCCTTTACAGGTGAGAGGATTTTTTCCTCTGGCCAGGAGGGATTTTAAAGAGGTTTACCCTTCCCTTTATATTTATGACAACTAGCTTCTTCTTTTTTTGCGTAGTTCTCCTTTCTGAAGTTAAATGCTACTGTGGTGGGCTTCTTTGGTATCCCCACACACACACATATGATATAATTAAATTACATTAGGGTTGCTATTACCAAGCTGTTTAGCTATATTCACCTCTTGGAGCAGATCCTGTGCTCCACTTAGGACTAAACCAAGAATTGCCTCTCTTCTTGTGGGTTCCAGGACAAGCTGCTCCAAGAAGCATTCATTAATTGTGGCTAGATTGGGATTCGTCAAAACTGAAACATTTTGTGGGAAAGGGTCAGTTTTGACAAAACTTTCAAGGGAAAGGTTTCTCATGTCGATGATGGAATTTCTGGTGAGACACCCATCTAAAATCAGGCAGAGCAGAAGCCTCAACTCAAGACTCCCATATCCCAGCCTATTTGGGGGTGGGGATTTCAATCTCCCCTATTGGCCCTGTTCCACTTTGTATAAATAATTAAATATCCATTAAGAGCAGGGATTTGAACCTGAGTTCACACACACTACAGCCAATGTGAGTATCCCCATCACTTTTGAGACTTTGGCTATTCTGGGGGAGGTGGGTATCTCTCCCTTGTGCTTTAGCTTTGCCCATTTTATTCCAGCTAACAAAATCTCCCAACCAATTGAGAATGTAACTCAGTGATGGAGTAGCTCAAGTGTGTTATAAATGAGGTGTCAAGTACATCCTCTTCCTCCCTATTCTCATAATCAGAATATATGGCTCACATTGGGCTACCTAGTAAATAGAAAAATCAGACACCTATGAGACAGGTACTGCACATGCAGCTGTACGTGTGGCCCAACATGCCATGCACATGCTAGTTTCTTAGTTCAAATCAGTTTTTAGTACCTCTGGGAACCAGAAGTAGTTACTTCCACTCCAGCTCTTCTCTACTGTTCTTACTGACACATGCCTCACAGTCAAGGAGCTGCGGGGCTGCCTTTTTTTCTAAATTGGCTTACTCACTCCTAATTATTTTAAAATACTTTGCACTTTCTGTTACATGACATTTTACTGAATTATGAGCATTTCAAAATAGATGTTTGGTATGAAAACATCTGATATTAAAAACATTTTCGCCCCCCCAATAGTAGACTGTGCTCTTCTGGGAAGCAACTTTATATGAATCATCTGGTTGCAGAATGTTGCTTTAGGGCTGGAGCACTGGAAGCATTTAACATATTTTTGGTCTCTGCACTGTAGAAACTACCATCAAGAGAATTCCAGGACTTTCAGAACTTGCTGGATGTCAGCAAAAGCTATCAGGGATATGTAACAAGACTATATTAAAAATTTTGAAAGACTATATTTTAAAAATGGTCAAGTCATTTCTTATCATGAAAACTTTGATAAAAAAATAATCTTTTGTAATGAATATTAATTGTTTTTAGCTTTTTAAAAAAATATTGGTATTTATCAGCTAGATCTTGGTATTTTCTTTTATTGTCTTACCAATATAACAAATTGCCCTTTTCTTACTAGCTGTATTGGTGGTGGGTTTTTTTTCCTAGTATGAGTTTTAACTCTTATCAGTTATTCTGTATTATTTGCTTTCTAGAATTAATACAGGTTTTGTGTATTTTTTGTTGTAAATATATTTCTTTCATTTTTAGAGGTCATAATCATATGCCTCAAATTTCATCAATATCAACAACCAAAATAATTATGCTAACTGGATGTGGAACTCATGTTGACATTTGAAAAATGTGAAGATGAACAAAAGAGTAGTTTTCAGAGTAGCAGCCGTGTTAGTCTGTATTCGCAAAAAGAAAAGGAGTACTTGTGGCACCTTAGAGACTAACAAAAGAGTAGTTGTTTCTTTTCCAGAAAATGCCACATAACTTTAATACTTCTGAAATTTCCAATTAACTGAAGTACTAATAAACACATTCCTAGGTCACAACGCCACAGTAATAAACTTTACAGTACAAAGTCAAAAGGTCAGCATTCAAATCTATTTTCTTGTATTACCTTTTGTAAATTAATCCCCATTTTTACTGTGGTTCAAAGATAATGCTTGAGTCCATTTCTGTGAACTGATCTCCAAAAATCCAGTTTGAGATTCATGCACCACACCTACATTTGTTATATGCAGAATGTGTCAGATTATTCCAATAAAATTAGCAAACTGAAGAGTTTCACTAACTTCCTGACACACACTAATGTTTAAGGTTTATGACCTCATAAAAGAGGTAAGATTACGGCCTTATATAAAACTTCAGATTACTGACAAAACCAGGGTGGGGGGGAATCATGTTTTCAATGGATTTGCAAATAAACTTATAGCATTTTCCTCAATTTTGTTTTCTATTGCCACATGCAGGCAAAAACTGATTTTTTCTACCCATAACACCTTTTTCCTGCCCAGTAGAACACTATGCAAGACCTGGCCTTGTGAATAAAAAAATCAAAATATTCTCTTCAACTTCTCCCTCCATATCCCCTTGTATCCTTCCCCACCCCCATTTGGTAGGTCAAGGCTTATACCCTTGTGTGATACCTTTCCAGCTATTAGTCTACTCAGTATTGAGCTGCATTCTAACGTACTGCAACTTTGTTACTTTAGAAATGTATATTGTCCCTTCTTTTCTCATCATAGAAGTACATAGGGGTCTTTCATCTACAGAAACAGTCAATTATAAAAATAACAAAACATAATACTTTGCTCCCTAAGTTCTCTGTTCTGCAAACACGTACACACATACTTAACTATGCAAATGAGTACTGGGGCTATTCATTTGTTATTGCTACTCACTAGGGAATTTTTCCCATGACTTGAATGAGAGCAGTTTCATGCCCAAGGGCCCCAATCCAGCAAAGCCAACCATGAAGCCTATTCATATACTTAACTTTTAGTAGATACTTAAGGGCTTTTCTGGATCTGGGCCTGGTATTCCACATTTCCTTATTCAAAAACTTGATCAAAGAAAACCACACCATTGCCCTGAATTTTGCCAAATTCATGCTATGGTAGAGTGCTAAAGACAGAGTTCCAGAGACACTCCTAAAAAGAAAAGGAGTACCTGTGGCACCTTAGAGACTAACAAATTTATTTGAGCATAAGCTTTCATGAGCTACAGCTCACTTCTCCTGGTAGTTTTAAAAAGTTCATTCACATGGACTTACAGCAACCATGACTCAAGAGATAACAATTCTCATGATGAGATATAGATTGGAGGAGTTATGACTTTATGGAAGTTATGGGCAAAGAATGGAAAAATAATTTGCAAATATTCACTTGAATCGGAAAGTGAATTTCACCTCAGTATTTGCAACTTTCGTGTTTACTTTTCCTGAATATTAGACTTTTCTAACACGAGTATTCACAAAAAGCAAACTTTAAGCTTGAATTTTGCAACTGTTCAAATTGTATATATGATTGTAAAATTCACAATTAGCTCTATGTTGGTAAGCTGCATAAGTCATCCAGGCAAGGAACAAAATCAAAATAATATGATTTATAATACATAAGCAATAAACAGAAAAACATCTTGCAAAAATTTCCTAATGTTGCTACCATCAGCTCAATGTCAATGGTGTTAACAATGTTGTCAGTCCTAGTGTAAATGTGTCACTGACATTTAAAGCATTTTGTCATTTAGACCTGTTCTAAACAGTTAGATAATACAGTACTGAATACAACAGTAGCAGCAGCTGGTGAGCTGTCTACCCCGGGGCACCCAATAACATTGGTGAACCAGAACTGTCAGTAACAATGGTGAGGAATTTATGCAAAAAAGCATTCCTAGCATATACAAGGCTGGAGTGACTTGTGAGCACGCACAATTCATGGTCAATCTCCCAACCTAAAACTATTCTCTGAAGAAATTCCAGAAATAAATTTCAAATGATGAATAAATTTGAGAATTCCACAATCTGTTCAAAAGCTACAGACAGAAAATACAATACAATTAGTTAGATTATTCATTATGAATTACTCGCCTCACTCTATTTTATATACTGTGACCAACACTTAGAATAACATGAGGAAGAAAACAGATGGCCAGAGCATGGAACACTGATGTGTTCTGAATGGCTCAACTCACTCATGATTATATTCCACATTAGTTGAAATTCTGCATCCTTTTTAAGGTCAGAAGTACATGGCACTACACTAGTCTTGAAATTATGAAGGCATGGATCACTGAGGCACACTCTGTGTAACTGTTGAAGCCTCCCCAACAATTGAGATGGAAGGTGTTGCATACCAAGTCAAACATAAATACACTCAACTCCTACCCATTGTTCTCAAAGATTCCACTCTAACAGCACGATGAAAGTGAGATCTGGATCCATACCGATCTGTATCTCAGCAATACTGTACGGAAAACTTTCTATTTCTCAAAAACTTCCACAAACTACTGGTGCTGTTTGAAGCTTCAGTTAGGTTTCTTTTAAAAGAACAAATGCTTAGAGTTTCAGAGTAGCGCCGTGTTAGTCTGTATTCGCAAAAAGAAAAGGAGTACTTGTGGCACCTTAGAGACTAACAAATTTATTTGAGCATAAGCTTTCATGAGCTACAGCTCACTTCATCGGATGCAATGCTTAGAGTGTGTCTTTCTAAACTAATATCTGCAAATCACTTCAACCACTTCGCAGGAGAAGTTTTTTATTTTGGCTTCTGTTCTACACTTTCCATTGTTTTTTCCACTAAGAATGGAAATATTGGTGCAAACTTCCTTCGTATTCCCAGTGATGACATTTCTTTAAAGTGATTTTTGTTTTTGCAAACTTTGTATTTTTATTTCAATATTTTCCATACAAAATTACTGAAGCAAAAATTGGAGGTTTCACATATTTTAGATAAGAATTGTTAGCCATGGATTCTGTGCTGTTAATATTATCTGATGCTACGGAGTATTCTTATCTGTGATGGTAACAGGGAAACCCCCATAACTAAGTCTGTAAAATCTTCCTCTGATTTCAATAATGATCACTTAATAACATTACAGGGATGAAAAGAGTCTAATATAATAAGTTATTGATTTTAAATCCTTGCCTCCTCACCTGCAAACTAACACGCAAATTCCTAAGGCTACAAATCATATTATCGAACTAGAAATGCACTTTTTTGATTACGGCCTAAGCCCATCATTATCAAATACATATATCTCATGTCAACATTAAAGGGAGTTACACATATTCACTGATGTCAGAAACATCCCAAAGTGATAGAGTGTATGGTTTGGCTAATGGCTACTGCTTCATTAACTGCTGTCACTGGGCCAAGTGGGTAAAGAGCAGGAGGAGGAGCATGGGATAGCTTTTTAGCATTGCTCACTATAGACTAATATAATTAAAAATGCAATAAAATATTTGATGTATAGGAACTTAAAAATACATATTGTATGGCAACATCTTCAAAGGAGAGCACCCAACATAAGTACAGAAACTTTTCCTACTTGAAAGTGCACAAATAGAGCACCAGCCACCATTTGTGCAAGCAAAATGAGTGATTGTGTGCATGAACGGAAACGATCTGAGGCAAAACATATTTTGTTCATGCACTTGTTTGTTCAAATGTCTGATCCTGGCTATTACTGCAAGAAAATGTTCACTTCTGCTATGTGGTTATCTCCGCCGTACACCATGCAACGGAACATTCTTACATCACAAAGATGTGCACAACTACGTCCAAATGCTAAAATACTTCAAAGGAGTGAAACAAATTTGAAAAATTGTGTGAGGGTGGGGTTTCGAGACACCTAAAAGTTTCTGAAAACACAAACCCACACACCACCTTGCTTTACCCTGAGGAAATTATCCAAGTGAAATTAAAGTGTGTTTTTCTAACTAACTAGAAGTGTATGGCATGAAAAATTAAAGAAAACCATGATATATCATCATGTTACTGATTTTCCTGCTGTTCTAGTCTCCTACAAATCAATAAAATCAAGATTTGTTGTGCTTTAAAAATCTGTTAACTAGCTATTAGTAAAATATATCACATGAAATCTATATGTAAATTAATAAAAAATTCAGTGCCACTCAATCCATCCACCCCTCCCCATTATATATATATATATATATATATATATATATATTCTGGCAATGAAGATGTTATTGCTGTCACAGACTTGCCACCTGCTACCCCACCCCCAAGTGGTTTAGTATTTGTTATTTTCCAAATGATCTTTTAATGTACTGTGATACATCATGAGATGTCAGGCAACCAACAATTCCATTTCACTCAGTAGAGCTGTAGTGTGACATCTTCTGACATATTGTAGAGTATCATTATAAATATAACAACAACTCAGGATCTCATGTCATCACTTAAGAATTCTGTCTCAAGCCAAACACTTAGAGAGAAGCAACAGCTTAAGTCTCTGGGGTTGAAGAGATGGTCTGGAGATCTGGGAAGGTAAAGTGATGGAAAAGGTGGTAGAGAACAGGAGTTCAAATCCCCCACTCTCAAAGTTGAGGTTAAGCAGAAGAGGGAATATAGGGGATGGGAAGAAAGACTCCTCTTGATAAAGATTAATTCAAATATAATAGAAGAGCTTCCTCAAGGTCTAAAAGAAGTATTTTAAGATCTGAAAAGGAAAAGTAAAATTCTAAGGTCTCACTGCATGTGAGAAACTTCACTCTGATGTGCAAGATATGCACCTGACTAAATGTTTTCTGAATCAGAGTCGAAGCGGTTAAAAAGCAACAGCGGAGACCTAACGGCATAGAGGAGTTTTCATTTGACTGAGATGAGCTGGTATCAAAAATGGGTTTTTTAGAAAATTGTCATGTGGAAAGAAAAGTGAAAATGAAGGAGGGTATTGAGGTCAAGTGCATCATAGTAAAGGTACTCTTTAGAGACCGGTTTCAGAGTAGCAGCCGTGTTAGTCTGTATTCGCAAAAAGAAAAGGAGTACTTGTGGCACCTTAGAGACGAACAAATTTATTTGAGCATAAGCTTTCGTGAGCTACAGCTCACTTCATCGGATGCATTCAGTGGAAAATACAGTGGGGAGATTTATATACATAGAGAACATGAAACCATGGCTGTTACCATACACACTGTAACCGGAGTAATCACTTAAGGTGAGCTATTACCAGCACGAGAGCGGGGGATGGGGGGGGGAACCTTTTGTAGTGATAATCAAGGTGGGCCATTTCCAGCAGTTGACAAGAACATCTGAGGAACAGTGGGGCGTGGGGGAGAGGAATAAACATGGGGAAATAGTTTTGCTTTGTGTAATGACCCATCCACTCCCAGTCTCTATTCAAGCCTAAATTAATTGTATCCTTTTTGCAAATTAATTCCAATTCAGCAGTCTCTCGTTGGAGTCTGTTTTTGAAGATTTTTTGTTGAAGTATTGCCACTTTTAGGTCTGTAACTAACTGACTTTATATTTCTCAGTTGGGAGGTAAACTGTTTTAAACTTTAACAATATTTATGAAAGCTTAACTGTATAATAAGTATGTAGTTTGCAGAAACATATCCAGCTATTAAACCTCCGTAAGTATACTTTAGTAATCACTTAGTATTAGATGTATACAATTAATTCTATAATTAAATCTTTATGAATAAATCTATTTGCATTACTTTTATGCTATTTAAATACCAAATAGTATAAACATATTTGTATCTAGTACATAGCTGTTAAACATAAAGTAATGTGCTTTTAATAAGCACACATATTTAATTAACAAACAGTCCTATCAAATCTAAATCAAATTCTTACTCATTAGACTATTTTAAGTGCAACCACAATTTTCTTCTAATGTTCAGACAACTATTTAGTAAACCAGTGAAAATTCCATAACCATGAACTATCCAAGGAGATACACACAATGAAATTCAAGACATACTCAGCCTCTATTTGTAAGATTTGTATCAAAAATGCAAAACAAAAAAACAAACAAAAAATCCCACACCCACAAACTTGTCCCCTGCTACTTTTAGTATTTGTTTATTTCATTCAAACATCCAGATTGTATATGGGTTTCTCATTTATACATTGTACACGCCGCTCCTAAAATCAAATTCCTGGACACCAGATCACGAAAGCATGACATTTTTCTTTTCCTTCAGCATATTTCTCTAATGTATTCATCTATTTGGGTTCACTTTAAATAAAGTCATGAGAAGGTTTACAGCTAAGACCCACATCAACACACTGGAAGTAGGCTTTGCCCCAGTGTTTGCATGCAAAAAAATTCTAGCCATCAGCTGTTCTTGGGTTCTGAATCTGTTAATGTGCTCAGCACTGGGAAATGTCTGCTGGAAGGAAAATGCCAAGAGAAAGACTTCTCTGATTAAATCCCTATTGTGAATAACGTTGTCTCATTGGTTAAGGATGAATTATCAGATTTGAGGATGACATCAGGTGGGAATGACAAAAACTGGAAAAATCCCATTTAATATGTATTTTATTTTCTTCAGATGCAGCCAAGAAAAACTAGCTTTGTATGCGTGTAGAACAGCTTTGATCAGACGTTTGATTCCCAGGTGCTCTTAGGTAATGAGAGTACTGAACCACCTCCTTTTCTTCCATCTGACTAGATAAATCTTCGTTTCATAAAACATCAAATGCGCGTAACTGTAAAGTGTAAATGCAGATCGAGTACCTACAAAATGTACCATGCACAGTCTGATTAATAACTCAGGCTATTATATACAGATGTATAGAAAAGAGGCAGACACTTACAGTACATACTCTATTTGTAAACTATACAGAAAAAGCATCATATTAAGTAGAACATAAAAGAACAGGCTACCACAGCAAGGAAATTCAGATTTAAGACTAACACTCTTAATTCCATTACTTATCAGTATTGTAGTGCAGCTGATTTTGAAGATAGCACTGTGCTATGACCCCTGAAGTACCAGCACAAAATGGTAGGGATGGAGTGGTAGCCTTAATTCTATATCTCCTTACACTCTTCAGTGCAAATTAATCCCTGACATTACTATAATTGTCCATTTTTGTTTGGGGGGTGGGAGGGAAAGAGTTTGTTGAGTGGTTTTTTTGGGGGGTGGCGGAGGTTACCTTTTTAAATAGCAGTATGAAAATACCCCAAAATAGAATGACTTTTGTTGTTGTTTTACACTGATCTCAAATTGAATTGAAGTAGGTGGTTAAGTTCTTTATTGACTAAAGATGGGTCTTAACAAGGTATAAGACCTTTGCTGTATCAAGGCCTAAATGAGCAAATGAAGGAACAGGTAAGAAAATACAGAAACAAAATGCCCAGGATGACCAGAGAACATAATGTTCTAATTTATAATTTATAATGTTGCTCCTTAAAAACATAAAATAAGTATTTTTCAATGAGGCGGATAGTGATTGGTAAGGGTGACAGGAGAACTGTCTTTATGAATATTTCAATGAAGAATGCAACCTTATAGCAAGAGGAGGGAGACTGTTGCATCTATAGCAGCACAAAAGAAGAAACAAAGACAAGAATGGAAGCAGCCAAGAGAATAATGAAGCAAAGGGAGCAAGGGAAGGCTGGAAAAGCAGAGCCATAAGTAGGAGACAAGATATACATGGACCTGAAGTGTCTAAAAGAAGCCTGAGCCTGTTGCAGAAGGCATGGGGAAGGAAACTAGATGGTAACGGCATGGTCCAAGTGGCATGTGAGAAAGATTATATTAATGGTAACATTTTTGATAGTGTGAAAGAGAGTAAGGCATGAATCTGGGAAGCTGGAGATGAAAAAAGTGGCTGCAATGCAGGAGTTGGTAGCTGACCAAACCATAGAGAAGGTCTTTAGCCAAAGAAATGGAAAGGAAAGAATGAATTTTAGAAATTCTGTAGAGAAACACGTTACAGGTTTTATATGGCAAAGATCTGGTCTTGGATATCTGGAATTTCAGGCATTTTTGCTATAAAGTTGTTTTCTCTCTCAACTAACGGCTGTCTCACAGAGGCTAGTTACTTTTATATACACTCTTGTGCTTCCTTCATACCCGTAACCAACACCTGAACAGGCAAACCCATTCTGTGGTTAGAGGATCTCCAGTTCGTGAAATACCATTCACATACCTTCCATAAGGACTCTTTAATTTTTAACATAATATTTCTTCTAGATTTTACAAATATCATCCTGTATGTGGTCTGAGAACCTATGTGCCAGGTGTCAGCACAATTTAATTATAGCAAGTTATGTCTCAAAAAATTACTCCTGAGGGCATTCTGCACCAAAAAATTTAAAAATTCTGAGCACAATATTTTAAAATTCTGCTAAATTCTCCAAATTTTATTTGTCAAATAAATGTGGAGGCTCCAGCCTGTCATTGGGAAGCACAGGCAATTGGCTGCACAGAGGTGGGAAATCACTGTGCCGCTCCCCCTCATTACATGGACTCAGCGGTGAGGCTACACGCAACCCTGACACAGCGCAAGGACCAGGCCTGCCCCAGAAACACCCCACTGCCCTGCCCCTCCATGCCAGGTGCACCAGGTGTGGGCAGGCAGGCTCAGCAAGGCAGGATACAAGTGTGAAGGGGCCTAGTGTGGGGGGATCCAGGTGTGGGTTGAGAGTGCTCTGTGTGGGGCAATCTGGGTGCAGGCAGCTCAGTGCAGGATCTGAGTGCAGGGGGGATCTGGATGCACAGGGGCTTGTTGCGGGGTTCTGAGTGCAACAGTAATGGAACTCTGCAGCAGGGACCAGGTGAAGATGGTTGGGGCACAGTGGCAGGCTGGAGTGGGGAGGGGGATCAGTGGAGGGTCCAGATGCTTGCATAGTGGGGCTCAATCGGGTGCGGATCCATGTGCAGCTGGTTGGGGCTCAGTAGGATGGGAATCCGGGTGCTGGTTTCTCGTCAGGGTGGTCCTGGTTCAGGGGGAATTAGGGCTCATAAAGAGGGTTCTGGGAGCAGGGGGGCATGAAGCTCAGGGGCAGGGTCTGGGTATGAGGGGGTCTGGCTACATGGGGGTTGAGCAGATGAGGGAGCAGCTCCCTGTACAGTTATACCTCCCCCTGCAGCTGAGCAGAGATGGGTGCAGGAAGCATGGAGGGATGGAGTTTGCAGAGTTCCCTACAGCTGGGGGAGAAATCTAGGGGTGGGTCTGACAGGGCCCTGGATGCCTTGGGGGAAGGGGAAGTCCTGTCCTCCCCAGCCCAGCTGGGACTAGCAGCTGAGCCTGGTGCAGGGTAGGAGCCACCAACCATGTCTTCCCCTGTCCCACCTCCTGCTCCACAGTGATTTACCTCTCTGCCAGCTGGGCACCCAAAACATACTGCTTGGGAAGGTTGCACAACCACTCTTGTGACTTCCCTTTGCTTCCCTGTCAGAAAGTGGGGAAGCAAAGAAATCTGCGGGGGACATAAATTCTGTGCATACGCAGTGGCTCAGAATTCCCCAGAAGTAGAAAATAGATACATGATCCAAGAACCACCAGTCACTGCAAGAATTGTTAATCTAGAAAACAGTTTGTAATAAATAGCAGAGCTGGTTGGAAAATGGGGGGGGGGGACAAAGGGTTTCCATTTTTTCCACTGAAAATTGTTTCAGTAGTAACATCTAACTCTTCATAAAATACAAGTACTCGCTATAATCAGTAATCTCTAGCTCCATAAAAATATTTTAATATTGTGTTAGGTCAGGTATCAACCTAATATTCTTTTTCATATCACTGAGCATAAATTGGGGCTCATGGACACATTGAAGGTATAACCTAGCATTGTACATTTAATTAGACTATACGCATGGGTCATATACTGCCTCAATTGGTAAAACTTTCACAAACTCCAAATGAGAGCTGTGTCAATATTCAGCAGTTTAGTTGACAAGGACTCATATAAACATGTGCGTTTCTATCCAAGTATATTTGCAACAAATAAGCTTCAAAAAGAAAAACCAAGAACACAACATATTTCAGTCAAAGCTGCTGATTATCACCTGGGTTTGTATCAAACCCTCAGAAATCCATGCATACTGTTGAGAAACCATAAACTGCCCCACATTTTTCTCAATACTGAGCTATCACCCACTAGAAAGTTTCACAAATCTTGCCACCAGGCAGGACCCAGCCATATATTTGTATTAAAAAAATACCAACAATGAATCATAAAGGGATCTTCGCAGCTGCACTCAAGACTTCTTTTTGGAGATTTGCTGTAAGTATCTTGGTTGATGGGAAATACTATTGGCTCCACAGCATCATAAACTGTTGTATTATAGGCTCTTTCTAAAATTAATTAGCATGTGTTCTGCAGTAAGGTTAGTTACATTTCACTTGTGTTCATCACCCATTGACTGCCTACAATTGTACATAATTATTTTAGAGAAGACCCCAATGCAAATGAAATTTAATTAACTGTGCTGTGATTTTCTACAGCCTACAAGAAAAAAACCGAACACTTTGTTAGAACAAGTTATGAGTTTCCAGTAAAAAATGTCCCCAAACATAAAAACAGCTTTTTTCCTATTAAATGCCACAAAGACCAGCAGCAGTTTCTCAAATTGCCTTGGTCAAAAATTAAGGATACTGTGGCCTAATGTTTCTTTATTAGATGATTGCCATGTGTAAATATCTTGAGCATGTTATCATAGTCAAATATACAGCCATATAAGGGTTACAGTGAGTTTTCCTAACATCCTTCCACAACTTGTGACTATGGAAAAAAAATGAAAGAGGAGATGTGCAGAGGAACAAAAATATAAAAGCTATAACACTAATTTAAGTGTGGCTGTATATTGCTGTTCACTTACACGGAATAGTAAGGCTGTGAAAAGGGAAAGGTTTTTTAATAAAGGTCATGTATTAATTCTGTTCTTAGTTTTCAATAAATTGATTAGCTTTAGGGGAAAAAAAGAAGGGTGGGTGGGATGTAACATCCCTATGTTATGTTGTTATGGGTGTTAACCTAGCTTTCACAGATTCTTTAGTTCAACTGTGGCTTGCATGCATCTGGTCTTTTTCAAAATGTATTCATAGCATGCGGGGGGGGGGGGCGGAGAATCTTCTAAAGTCACGACACAAAGATTATTCAATATATATTCACTCCAAGGCAAAATAAAATGTTTAAACTGTTTACACATTTTAATAGGCTTGTTTAAAAGCAAAACTAGATAAGCCAATAGAAACTATGTTTGAGAACAATCCTGCACTGGAAGATTGATGGATTAGATGTCCTAATAGGTCTTTTCCATTTATAATTTCTATTTTAAAAAATTTAGTTTTCTGTTCTAATATTGTTCCAACTTGGCATCCAATATTCATTAGAGAGATTACTATAGCTTAGGATATATGGAGCCTTCTAGTGGTTCACAACCAGATCTGGTAGATAGTCACACCGAGTGGATACCATTTAATAGCTATTCATTGGCATATGTAAATGGAGTGAGTAGACCCAGAAAAGTTTCTAGCCAACAGATAGCCTCATCACAAAAGCCACAAACACAACTGACACTAGAGTTTAATGTAAAAGACCTTATTCACAGTAACAGGAGCCCTGATTTATACACTAAACAAAATCCAAACAAAGAAGGACAAGCAGCTGATCATCAGGAAACAGCAGAACTGATTCATATGTTAACGTCTTATGTCCTTATTTTATTAAGTTCACCATCTAGGTCTACACTGAGCGCACTTAAGAATGGGTTTAAGTACTTTTCTTAATAGCAACACTTTCCTGAATCAGGTCCCTAGATAATACACTCATAGGAGCTCTGTCAGCACAGGGGAAAGACCAGGTCAGATATCCTTTTGGCAGTTTCAGTAGGGAGACTGAATGGCCATAAAGAGAGTGAACCCTGTCGTCACTACAGATGATTCTTCCAAGTCAATTGTTATTTGCAGGGTGGTTCAAGGAAGTTGCCACTGCATTACCTGTACCATTGGTAAGTGAAGAACTTTGTTAGTTTTGCCACTCTGGTAGTCTTCCCAAGCACTGAATTCCGTTTAAAGGATTTGTATCTTAGCATATAAACTCACTACAAGAAAAACTTGTAATGTAACTTATTTCAATAGCGTTAAAGGACACTAAAATAAATAGACTAAATTCCTCAACTTTCTCACACTTTGCTAAACTATATTTTTCTACGTAAGACATGTCTTTTATAAAGAATTCCTAAAAGTATTTGGATTCTTAGATATTTTTTTAAAAATTGACTGTTGAAAACAGAACAAGCCAAAAGCAGTATATGTAGCCTGTAAGGTATTTTTCTTCTGTGATGTATGTAGCACATCTCTGAGCATTATACAATAATAATAGAAAATCTCATATGTTCACATTAATCCATTTACTGTACTTTTCACATTGCAAAAAAAAGTTTTGATCAAAAAACAGTCCCCTCAGAGTCACACATCTAAATCCACTAATTTTTAAATTTGGTTTTGTTTTGAATTGGAAGAAAATCTCTCTCAAACGGAAATCTCACAAAAAGAGAAACACCAACACATGGTGTCTCTGAAAAAAGAATGCTCCCTGGTATTAGCAAATGACATTTCTGTCATTTTCACCAGACTTGGGTAGCATAAGGAACCAGCTAGCCCAGGATTCTGGAAGCAAACATGGTGGGGCTGCCATTGATCTCTACATTCTAGAAGCCCATCCCAGGATCTCCAAGCTCCTGGTTCCATGGCAGGGAACCTACAAGCCTTAGCATGGCAAGGCTGCCCTGGAATCTGGAAGCTAGGGGATCCCTGGACCCAAAGCAATCTGCATGGTGGGCTCTTCTGGAGCTAAGGACCCTATAAACCTGTGCTCCCCAGTACCCTACTGGTCAAGCTGGCAGGGAGCCAGAAAGGTTTCTGATGGACTCTGCCTATGATTCAACAAAAGTTCATGGAACTTTAACTGTTTCTGCAAAACATTTGGGGTTTGATGAACTGGCATTTTCCAAGGAAAAACTCTTTCAGTGGGAAATTTCCAAGCAGCTCTAATGATTATGTCATCATACTGATGCACGTGAACAGGAAATAAGAAGATGCATCAAACTACCCACTCACTCCACACAGGAATTAGTCTATGAAAGCAAACTGTAAAATTGAAAACTAACAAATCCCACATAAAAAATAAATTTCACTTTCTGAGGAGTTGCTAGTAACACAATTAGTGAAAGACAATGATTTTTGCCAAATTCACTTGTGGCAGCTCCATTAAAGTCATAGCAGCTTCCCCCATTTATGCCACAAGGGAAGGATTTTGGTTTTTAAGGTGACTGTGTTCCCTTAAGATGGGGCGGGGAGAGCCCAATACTCTTTAGATCCAAAATACAAATTTATGGAATCACAAAAAAGTTGTAATCCATGACCCTTAATTCATAGCTTGATAATTATTGCAGCTGTTCAAAACTCAACTGAGTGGCCATATCTAAAGAGGTCCCTCACCATTTTCTCTCTCCAGATTTTTTTTTCCTTTTTCTGGAAAGAAGGTGATAGGGGAGCTGAATGAAAGAAAACCTGGGGGGGAAATAAAAATGAAAGCTTGAAGTAATCAACTGTTTAAAAAGGAAAAGAAAAAGAAAGAAAAAAGGAGAAATAAAAAAGCTAAGATGTTTCCCAACAAGATAATTGGAGCAGTGCAGATTTCCAGGAACTCCCTAACCCATACTTGATACATTCAACCAGAATAATGAAATTCTTTTTTTGGCCATCTCAGCATGGTATTGGCAAACAGTACCAACTCACAGATCCACTGATTCACCTACAGGAACCAGTTCTTTCAGAATACACTTAAATTGTATGATGTGTAATGGTATTGAATAACCTCCTGGCCAGCAGAAGAAATTGGGAGCCAGATAAGAGAGCTATATTATTACTATTTAATGTATTCCCTCACAAACTGCTATAGACCTTTGGATTTCTTGCAGTTACTTGTAATTTTTCAAAGGAAACTTCATCTTTTGTGAAGATGTCCAGCTGCACATCTTCAAGATGCTTTCCCACACTTGGTCAGTTCCTGTCTTTCAGTGACAAACCAATTACCATAGACCAGTGTATTTATTATATGAGATGTTTAGTGCAAGTTATTTTGTCTGTCACTGTTCCCTCTCAAGTTTATTGTTTAACAAATTCAGACTTCCCTTATCCTTTGCATTAAAGCTGTAGACAACGTGCCTAGGGCTAGTGGCATCAAGAAAGATCTTTTCCTGGGCTGCTAGGACATGGAAGGCATCTTTGGACTGCTAGCATAATTTCCTGTCTCTAATTAACATCCAGAAATTTACAATTCAGCTAATATTATTTTGAGGGCACTGTGGTAGGAAACAGTGAGATGTGTGCATTGCTCCTGGATACAAGAAACAATAACAAAAATAAGTTTAAATCATCCAAGTGAAGCCTTACTTTTAACAAAAACAGAGCCTGGAGCCACTGACCTCTCCCTGTGTGTTGGGGTTTTTGTTTGTTTTTTAATGCTATCAGCTGCTTAACACTTGCCAACTTTCTCTCTCGTTATTGAAAAAAATATACAGGCTGGGCAACAATCACTTTTGTTCTGGTGTCTCTTAAAGAGCACTCCAATCAGAAAAATACTTGGCTGGATCAGTTTTCCCCCTGCACAAAGCTGGCATTTCAACATTCTCAGCTACACAAACACTTCTCTCAATTGGGCAGTGGGGATGGGAAGTGTCCACGTACTCCAGGTTTTCCACAGTATTGTCTCCACTCAGTTTCAGCAGAGTGTCTTTCCTCTTGCTTTTATTTAATCCCTCTTGTCAAATTTCTCCTTGCCCAATGTCCAACCTCCCTGCATTCCCTGCAAAATCCAAGAAACATTCAGCAACACATTGCCTAGTGTTATTTTCCTGTGGTCCTTTTACATATGCACCAAGTGAAAGCTAGATTACCTAGCTATGTACTTATGAAGCACCCATCACTTCAGTATCTGAATGCCTCACCTATACTGTATGCATTTATTCTTGAACAAAATTCCACTCAGTTTCAAAGATAATTGGGTGCCTTACTCCCTTATGCTCCTATGAAAATCCTAGTTCAAGGTCAAGCATGCAGCAGAGCTAAGAACTGAACCAAGATCTCAGGTCCCAGTTGCCCCTAGGGATGCCAATCCAGACACCCATCTTTACAAGCTTGCTTGGAAAAAGCTACTTACACTTCCATGAGTACCATCCAAAGAAGGAAAGAACCTTCAGTGACATGGAAGGCAGCAGTTAGAGCACCCATGTACAATCTACAACAATTTTAATTCTTGATCTTTTTCCACAAAAGGTTTTCTATCATAGGGAGCAAAGTAATATAATCTTCTCCGACCTAGTTATTTCTTAAATCTGCAAAGCTCAGAAAGCACTCTCTCTCTTAAGGAGAAACTTTAGATTAGGGCTCTGAAGAGGGTACTTAAATTAGATTAAATAAAATTGTTATTGTATATTAAATAAATACCAATTTATTACTCAAAAACTTTTATTGAAAACTGGCAACCATGTCCTAGACATGACATTTATTGCCTAAGTATTTCTCCTTAATAAATAGGTTTCAGCAGAAAACACTAAATCAAGGAATACTAGTTTTAAAATTATTTTAGAAACTAAATGAAATATGTATTTGGGAATCATAATTTAAAGGGTTTTTATTTAGTACTTCACTCTGCAGGGGCTAATTTATTCCATTTCCCACCAGCGACGTTGAGCCTTGACTTACACTGTCCCTTTATGATAATTTTTTGTTTATTATTTGGGCCCTGATCTTCCAAAGACACATGCTTAAGTTTAATCACACAAGTAGTCCCATTCACTTTAACAGGACTGCTTATATGGAGTAAAACTACCCACATGTATAAGTTTTTGCAGATCAGGGCTGTAGTGATTTTTTAAATACCCATAGTCATAATTTCTAAGCATTCATAGACTATTAAAAAATATGGGGACATAATTCTTAACTGATGTAAGTGGCTGTATCTCCACTGATTTCAATCGAGCTGCACCAATTTATACCAGCTGAGGATCTGGCCCACAATGCTTTGTGCAAAGCTACTTGCAATATGTAGCATAAATACTACCGCCACTTCTGTAAGCTTAAATATAAAACTTAACAAAAAAATCAGAAAACAAGACAAGCAGAGTTAACCAAATACTAAGTCAAACGAAGCAATTTTACAACTTTCCCTGAATATGAGCAAGGGAAACAAGCTTTTGCACAACTTCAGGGGGAACAGGCAGAAGTCACAGACCACTAGAGAGCACTGCCCTCCAGAGCCTGCAGTAGAACATAAAATTTCTGAGTCTCACAATTCTTCTGCTGGCCAACTGTGAATCTCATCCCCCTCCAGAGCTGGGTCACAGAGGATGACAATCTACTATAGCTATGAGTTATTCCATTAGCTCAAGTGACCAAGGTTTGTGCAGTGGACCTAAAGGTTCCAACCTTGCGAACAAACCACATATTACAAACCTATATGATGTTGCATCAACATCTTCATTAACCCATGTGATACAAGTCACTTAAAACAAACTTTTCACAGGTGCTCACTATTGATGGGTTCCCTCATTTTCTGGGTGTCTGATTTGCAAAAGTGCTGAACAATCACAGCTGCTCCTGAAGTCAATGGATCTGTGCTTTGGACAATAAAGTGCTTTGAAAAATCAGATCTTAGGCACCTCAGATTGGGCACCCAAAATCAGTGGACACTTTTGACCCTGATCTGCCTCAGCTTCCCATCTGTAAGATGAGGATAATATCCCCTCATCTCACAGGGGTGAAGGGGGGGGGGAGCGGGCATTATGATAAATTAACTAAAGTTTGTGAAGCACTCATATGTCGATGAGCAGTATAGAAGAGTCCATGAGGACATTAATAATCTATCATCTTCAGAGTAGGATTTGAATAGCATGCAGTGAATAAGGCCTAGGCCCACACTGATATTCTGTACCTTGGGGGAGTGCCCTGTAACCCCCATATTCCTCATCTGCATATACTTGTGATATTGCATATAAAGCATGCCATGTGAGGTATAAAAGTCACTGTTCTATCTAAACTACTTCTAGTGCATATGAAGTTATGAGAATTGTGTTGTGTGGCTGTCACTAAAACATGCAGTACGTTGGGGAATCAGCCAGATATTAGCTCCCCAGAGGCAACAGCAAGGAAAGTAACCAATGCCTGGGTGGGGTGTCAAACAACCCATCAACAGACATTGTCCAGCAAGGGAGCTACAATTCAATGACTCACCTGCATGAGGCCACACCAGGGGAATTTCTCAACCTTGCCTGGGGACTCAGCAATGCCCACCAGACATGCCTGGACTTGTGTATTCCCCAAGCACATAGGGCTGAGGGTATAAAACAGAACAGAGCAGGCCCATGCTTGGCCTTTCTCCTACCCCCACCTACACTGCCAGCAACTAAGACACTCAGAAGAAAACTGAAGACTCCCACAGAGGAGACTGGTCCAGATTTAAGGGACAAATCTGTATATTAAGGCCTACAATATCCAGTGGGGTGAGATAAACTGCTTAATCTAGTTGTTGCCCAGTCTAATAGGGTTGAGAGTTTAGAGTGCATGGTTATATTTTATTTTATTTTGGTAACTAACTCTGACTTTTTGCCTAACACTTATAGTCACTTAAAATCTATCTTTTGTAGTCAATAAATTTGTTTTACTGTTTATCTTTACCAGCAAGTTTGCCTGAAGTGTGTGGCAGATCTGCTCAGGTTTGCAAAGGCTGGTATATGACAACTTTCCATTGATGTAGTGGTGAACCAATTAATAAATTTGCATTGCTCATCTTGAGCAGTGTAAGATGGTATATTCCTGAGGTACAATACTGGAAACTGGGGGGATTTGGCTCTGGTGCCTCTCTCTGTGTGATTCATGAGTGGCTCTGGGAGCATTCATGCAATATAGCTGGGTGTGGTACTCCACATGCTGTTGTGCTGAGTGAGCACCTGGAGGGGTTTGCTGCTGGTCACTAGCAAGGCACTGTGAGAGACAGCCCAGGCTGGAGAGAGTTCAGGGAGGCACAGTGGTCCCACACTCCTAGGCTGCACCCTGGGGATCCCATCACACACACACTGAACAAAGGATAAAATAAAATATTAAATAGTTGCTCGTTAATTGAGCACCAACAGTCCTGAGGCAGGGATCCTGTGGAAAAAAAATAGTAAGTGACCATACAATTAAAGACTATATCCTAGTGCATTCTCACAGAGGCGGCAAATTAAGATTCCATGGGCAAACTAAATTCTGGCATTTCCTAATTTACGAGTGCTTGACTCTGCAGCCTTTATGTTCTTTTAACATATTTTTTTCTGTTTATAAATAAGATGTAATTTGAGGAGTTTAACATAAAACTTTAAAAACATACATGTCTCTTTCTTTGGGCCCAATCCCATACTCTTTACACCCCCTTTAGTGATGTTCCACCATCATCTTCAAGTAGATTACAGCAAATAAGGGTTAGAGAGGTCTCCACTGAACACCGGGCTATTTTTTTCCTACCAAAACTAAACACCATGCCCCATCCCTCATTTCTCTGTTTGGAACCAAACAGAGGTTAACACAGCCATAACATGTCTCTGCAGACCCCTGTTCCCCAGTGGGGAGTGGGACAAAGGAACTGGGACACACAGAGTAAGATGTGGGGCTGTCTGGGACAAAGTACCTCATGTACATATTCTCCCTTCTCTCCACAACCAAGCAACTCCACAAAGCCTATCTGCAAAGCAGGGAGTATGTTGCAGAGATATTTTTCAAACATAGAAGGTTGATCTGACCAATCCTTAAAAATATCAACCTGGTGTCCAGTTTCCTTACGCAGCACTTCTGGAGTTTTTGCATCACAGAAGGCTATATATGTTGTATAAAGCCTTGGGCTATTTACAAGTACAGTATTTGGATATAACCAAAAAGCTGTTGAGTTAGACATATAGCTACTGCTACACACTCCACCGAGATCAATGGAATTACTCTGGATTTACATTTGTGTGACTAGTCCACTCCATGAAATACAATGAAACCCGCACTAGCTGTCCAGTAGGCAGCCTTTTAAAGAATCTTCCTGAAAGTTCCAGTACAATTTTTACTTTAAATAATGTTAAAGACCTTCTCAACTACGAAACCAACTTCCAACTGTGCCTTGAGACACAATACTTTTAAAGAGTTTTTTAAAAATGAATAATGGCGTATATTAGGCTGTTGCTTATGTTAAAGGAAATCAATCAGTTCTTATACAACTTCATTAATGTGATCTTATATGAAAGATAAATTATATGCTGGTATTTTTCTCCAGGATAGTTTATTATTAAGGATAAAAGTTTGTAAACTAGAGCTTTCACCATAGTAACAGATTGTGGTCCTTTTGCATATTTATACTGAAAGGTCAAGACTGAATCCTGTTTGGGACAGGAGTCATACTAAGGAGAACTATGTTTCCAGAGTACCTACGTTTTTGGCACGCTATTCATATCTTGGGAAGCAGTCACCAGTTAAGAGTGCATTAATCCCCACACCTCCACCCAATTAATGAAAAAATATCTTGTGCCGCAAAATAAAAACAAATACGTCAGTGAAGGTATAAACATGGCAAGAGCAGGAAATGAATCATGGGAATGAACAGACACACCAATATACTTGCTTTAGAGATGCATAAAGAATCCAAGCAACAAGACAAGAGGAATGTTTAAAATGTAGGTTTGAAATTGGCTACATGATGCTTTGGGGAGATACAGAAAGCATGGAGACAGCGCCATGTCCATTGATTAAATGTAACTGCACAATGCTGTTGATTCAAAGTTCTTTTGCTATAGCTCAACAACTGCCCAGAGGTCAGCCCAGGAATGATGGTACCTCACAAATTCAAATACTTTTAACTTCATCAATTTCAATCTTGAAGACCGGAAATGAAAGTATATGGAGTGAGTGATGTGGATGCATTTCATGTTTAAATGTTGCAGTAGGTTTCTCAAAATATTTAAACAAGTAGCGAAATAAATCTCCAAAGCAGAAAGCTAAGAAACATTCACATATACATTTTACTCACCCCAACCACTATGGTAGGTTAGTTATTCCCTTCCTTATGCAGTGGAACAAAATTCAGGAACGAACATCACTGAAAAATATCTGTATGGCTGCTAAATTTATTTATTTTTGGACTGTTCTCTGAGACAATATTTTTAAAGAGAAAAAAAACTAATGGCTATTGCTTTTGTTAAATGAAGTTGTTCTATTCATAGACAACTTCAGTGACATGATGTCAATTTACCTTTCATATACATGCTGTTATTTTCCATGTTTCGCATACACTTTTAAAGTTATAACAAATGGCTCTTTTCTCTTTGGTAGGAAAGTAGGATGAGAGATTATAAAAAGGAAAGTGTGAGCTGTAGAGAGAGGGGGGAAAAAAACAAGAAAATGAGGGAAATCAAGCCAACAAATCAGATAACAGCAAAAGAAGAATACAGAAAATGAAAAATATCATAGTGTATTCACCCAAGCACTTCAGTGCAACAGAATTACATGTAGAAGAGTTAACCATATAGTTCCAGGCATGGGTTCATTGTGGGTATGTTCCAATTTCTGATATAGAAATCTCTTCCTACTGTGTGTAAGCGAGGGAATAGTCCCGCTCTTGTGGGGAACTTTCCTGGCTTCTGCACTACCCTGGTGAAGTGGGCTAGCGAAACGATCTGAGTCTTCGCTCCCACTTCCTCTACCCAGTGGCCTCCCTGCCCTTGAGGACTCCCCTTCCACTCTCCTGTCTGGCAGAGTCCTCGTAACCCCAACAAGGCTGGGCCCAGGATTCCTGGGGGGCTCGACCCCCAACCCTGCTGTGGTAACCTAGGACAGGGGCTAGGGTGTCCCCACTCCGGGGTACTCTCTCTGCACTGGGCACTTCTCTGACCCACTGACCATTACATACAAATTTAAGCAAATGCAAGTTATTTAATCAACAATTAATTTTAAAAAGAATAAGGGAAAATGGGAGAGGTTAAAAGAAACACATCAACCCGCCCCTGTGGCAGGGAACATCACAAACAGTGTCTCTGGAATGTCAGGGCAGTTCACAGTCTGTTCCTTGTAAGTCCCAGGCCTTCTTCTCAGGCCTTGGCTGTGCTGCAGGGATGCTGTGGGTTGGACACTTGCTCTGGTGGTGGCCACACACTCTCAGGCTCTAAGTGGTAGGACCCTTCTTCCCAGTGTCGCCCCCACCCTGTCGGGGTTATGATCCAAGCCTGGCCTGCAGAGCCCCTTGGCTGAGGCGTCTCCCTGTGCTGGGCCTCCTGCCCAGGGTCCCCCTCGCTCTCCCTAGCTGCTTACCACACCCAGCTGCACCACTCTGTGTCTGCACTGCTGCTGCTCTGCCTCCAGCTCCCTGGGCTGCTTCTTTGGCCCCTCTGGCTCTGGTTGCTACAGCTCTGCTCCCAGGACAGGTCTGCTCTGCAGGCTGCTTCTGTGACTCTGCTCCCAGCACTGACCTGCTTCCTGGGCTGCTTTTCTGGCCCCTCTGGCTCTGGTTACTGCAGCTCTCCTCCCGGGGCAAGTCTGCTCTCTCTGGGCTGTGCCTCTGGCTTTGGGGCTGCAGCTCTGCTCCCAGAACAGGGTCTGCTCTCTCTGGGCTGCTTTTCTGGTCCCTCTGGATCTGGCACAGCTCTGCTCCCCAGCTTAGCTTGGGCCCCTGCTTTCTCCTTAGCTCGGCCCCACTCTATCTGAGCCAGGCAAATCCAGCTCACACGGAGGACAGGACCTCCCCGGCCTCCTGACTCCCTGATTAGCCTGCTCGCCCTGTCATTCAGGCTGACCTAGAGCATTGGCCTCTCCCCATTGTTCCTGGGGGCTGTCAGTCTCAGGGTCCTGATTCCCCATCTACCCTTCCCCCTTTTTAGTACTGGGAGCTAGCAACTAAAACACCCCCACTGAATGTTAGTAAGGGGGCAACAGTCCCCTTACATGTGTAAGCCCTGATTGGAAAGAATGACTGAGGCACAGAGGCGGTCTGTAAAAGGTCAAATCTAAAAAAAGCAGGAGAGCAGCACTGATTATGCAGGTACCACAAAGGGGAGTATAACTCTAATGATGGTCAGCACAAGCAGCCTGACATCTGCTGCATATGATCATCCATTGCCTCTGTGTTACCCTGGACAATGTGCTTGTGGAATATCAACCACACATTTTCTTTTTTTCCCCTTGCATGGTCTTTATTTTACTTCATTAATGTGTTATGATTAAGTTGGGTATCCATTATTTACAAACGGCAAGTGTGTACATAGCACTGCACAGGTATAGAGGAAGACACAGGTACCACCCTAAGTAGCTTGCAAACTACTTCAGACATAAAGAAGATTGATCAGCCACATATGATATATACTAAGTTAATAGGATATCTATATTGGTCAGTTTTGAAAGGACTCACAGGAGGAGTTCTAAGAAGGGATATTTTTCACTTTAATTGGCACAAAAGAAGAAAAATTCAGTTTGAAGCATAAGCGTTAACAGGGATGAAAGCCCGAAGATGAGTTTTGAAGGATGATATGAATTGAGTTGGTCCACAGGACGGTATAGGAGTAGTGCAGATAGCAAGAGGAAGGTAGGAATAAATGAAAGCCCCAATGGAATTATGCACTGCCTCAAAAGCAAGGATGAGAGCCTTGTCATTGGTACAAGAGAGAAGAAGTCAGCAGAAGGGTTCAGAAAAGGGAGTGCCATGAATTAAGAACTGGAGTGGAGGTAAGGTGGGATGCAGAGATGCCAGAGAAGAAGATTGTGTTAACTGAGATGTGAGATTGGCAGAACATGACCAAAAGGGTTTTAGCTGTGGTGGTGGAAAAGGTTAGGCAGATTTTAGAGTTTTTGCAGAGGACAAACTGGCAGGATTTGGTGACAACCTCGATATAAGGATAAATTGCAGGTCTGTGTGACCGAGTGGACAGAGGTGTCTCTAATGGTGGAGGAGGATGGCAGAAGACAGGCAATCGCCCATATCCTAGAGTGTGCGGTGGCAGTTTTGTGCAGCAACAACTATTTAAAGCAGCCCTAATACTAGTGTAACTGGCCAAAAAAGGACACTCCCGAACCAATCCCTCTGTACAACTGGTGTAGGAGGTTTGATGGGGAAGAGGGGTCATTTCCAAGGTGTCCCTGTGCCCCACTAAACTCAGATAACTGTATACACCTCTTGGGACCATTGGCAGCTTGTCATCTAGAGCCACCTTTGCGCGTGCACACACGTGCACACACATGCCTCCTGAATTACTGTGTGGTCCTTGGCTGCAGACAAGGTTGTCAGCCAATAAATTCAGCCTTTCCCTGTTGAGTTTGAGATGGCAGTGCTTCATCAGGACAAGATGCAATCTACAGCCAGAGACAGGAGATTGCATGGGAAGGGCCATGTTGTGAGTGGAGAGGTAGAGCCATTCTTGCTTTTTCAGTGCTGTTCGCAGGATATGCCAGAATGGAACAAAAAGTGGTCTGTCTAGCCCCATAACCAACAACCTAACACTTCAGCAGATGGTTTACAACCCCATTAGTGGTGAATGGAGAAGTTCAACAAGTTTGTAAACTTCAAACAAGGTTCAGCTTCCAATAAGACTCAAATCTTGGGCCAACAAGTTGGGTCAGTTATTTTAACTAATTTTGTTCACTCATCCCTATTCCTCAGCTGTTTTCCCTTGCTTCACTCACTAGTAAAGGCAATTTGAATTGCGCAATCATGAAGCCTTCCCAGTTTGACAAATATTGCAGTTTCCTCTGTGTATCTTGTCTGTTTTCACCATCCCTCTAAGCTCTCCATTTATACCAACTTTCAAAGGCTCAATTTATCGACACTCTTGACAGAATAGTCCCAGCAGCCAAGCACAGGGGATGCATAATAGACCACGTGGGTTCAAAGGAACAGGTTACTGGAGCTCAATCTATTTATCTTAAAGAGAAGGTTAAGGGGTGAATTGATCACAGACTGCAAGTACCTAGATGAGGAACTAATATTTGATAATGGGTTCTTCAGTCTAACAAAGGTATAACAAGATCCAATGGCTGGCATTTGAAGCTAAACGAATTCAGACTGGAAATAAGGCAGAAGTTTTTAACAGTGAGGGCAGTTAACCATTGGAACAATTTATCAAGGATCATGGTGGATTCTCCATCACTGATGGACATTAAATCAAGATTGATTTTTAAGAGCTATGCTCTAGATCAAAAGAAATAATTTTGGGGGTTGCTCAAATAAGCTGGTTAATCTCTAAGGTGCCACAAGTACTCCTTTTCTTTTTTCTTTTTACGAATACAGACTAACACGGCTGTTACTCTGAAACCTCTCACCTCTGTTACGCAGGAAGTCAGACTAGATGATCACCGTGATTACTTCTGGCCATAGGCACCGACTTCTTCTCTATCCGGGAGGTACTCAACCCCCCCTCCTCCCTAGGCCTGCCCCCACCCCCGCCCCTCCCCCCAAGTCCCCACCCCCGTTTCACCCCCACCCCATCTCTTTCCCGTCTCTTTCTGCCCCTTCCCCCAAGCGTTTCTCCTTCCCCACTCCTTCCCTGTCCATCCCAGCACCTCCTGCACACCACAGAACAGCTGATTGCTGCAGCCAGGAGGGAGTGGGAGAAGTTGACCAGTGGGGCCGTGGGTGGGCAAGAGGCACTGGGAGAGGGTGGGTGAACTTGACTGTCGGTGGTGCTAAGCACCCGCTACATTTTTTCCCGTGGGTGTTCCAGCCGTGGAGCACCCACAGAGTCAGTGTCTATGCTTCTGGCCTTGGAATCTATGGAGGACAATGGGCACCAACATCTACAAATTTCCTGAAGCAATCCCATTAGAACATCACAAAGGAGGAGAGTCAACATACCCCCAGAACCTCCAAAAATCACTTTTTATAAAGTTACACACTTAGAACTCGATCCTCCTTCCATCCAAGTCATTGGGAAAACTCTCATTAACATGAATGGGATAGGATCAAGTCCTTAGACTTTCCAAAGTCAAACAAGTTATGCGAAAGAGGCAGTTCCTGAACAACTAAGATGGGATGAAATGCCTTCAAATTAATATTTAACATTTTTTTAAACTCCTAGATATCCAGGTCTAGATGGGGAACTTGAGGCTAAAAATTATATATATATATATATATATATATATATATATATATATATATATATACACACACGCGCACACACACACACACACACACATACACACACACAGAGCTAGAAATACTACTCATTTTCACTATGACCTCTGTTTTTCATAGTGAATTTTTATTTTATCATCACTACTTGATGGATTTTCCAGTTGTTCCATGACAACACTGGAGCCTTGCAAAATAAACCCAAGTTTGTCAGTAACTGACATGGCATAAACACCTGAGCACTCCCTTGCTGGCTAACATTTTTTTTAAAGTCTGCTTTACACATTACAAGGCAAAGTCACATTTCCCCTCACATGTTTGTTTGTTTTAAATGGTTTGGCATTCAATAAGGGTTGCCATTATTTATGGGGAAAAAAACCTTTCCCCCTCCAGGAGAGAGATCTTTTGAGGCAGCAAGGCAGAGTAAGAAAGTATTTCCTAATATTTAACTTAACTAAAACAACATTTAAATACAGGGATAAGTTACCAAGAGAAATTGTGGAATTGCCATCCTTGGAGGTTTTTAAAAACACAGTTGTTAGATACCTGTGGCAGGGATGGTCCAGGTATATTTGGTCCTGCCATAACACAGAGGGATGGACCAAAGAAAGGATGGACTCCTGAGGTCCTTTCCAGCCCTACATTTCTGTGATTGTCTGATTATGTTCAGTGACCCTAAGGTGGAACATGTTGCTCCCCACTTTATTTAACCATTCATTGTGTGCGGACATAGCTCCAAAAGGGTATCAGTGATAGGGAAAGCACTAACTGACTAGAACTGCTAGATACTTAAGCATCCCAAAGTTAAAATGGCTCAGTGCACATCCTGGGGCTACAAAGTTAGAACAGGCTCTCTCCAGAGATTCCTTCCCCAGGCAGTATCTCTCATGGTATTCTGGAACAACTAAAGATGGTCCCTGCAAGAACCAAGTAGTACAGAGTCATGAAAACAGAAAGCAGTGAATGAAAATAATCACAGAAATGTAGGACTGAATGAAGGAACTCGATAGGTCATACTATTTTGAACTGCCAAAAAATCAGCTATGACATTATAATGATTGGGGAGGTTCTCATGAGATCTATATCCATTTGTCTTCTGCTGCAGGGGACACACTTTGATTCTTCTTTCCTTGTATATTCTAATTTCATCCTTCATTTGCATTAGCCCCTTTTAATTAAGACAGCTACTCACATAAGTGAGTCAGGATAAGGTCAAAAAATTGTACCAGCATCAAAAGCAACAACTTCTGTAAGTGTTGCTGTGCTTCACTGCAGGTAACTGAGCCTGCCTCTTACCACTCTCACTCTTGCAACCAAGCCTGCAGCTGGTCTCCCACATGCAAACCTAATAACATGAATACAAAAATATACCTAGAAAACATTTGCACACAATGTCAACTTTTTTCACAGCTAAACTTCAGGAGTTTTTCTAATGTGTTCCATTCCAATAGCTACTTGTTCTTTTTTTGCCTGTGATGGTAACAGGCAAAACATAACTGCACATACCACTCAATTTTAAAATTTAAAGTGGCATGAATGGTTTTTAGATCAGAAACCCCATAACAATCCTTACTAAGCCAAATACTGACCTGATTTAAACCCCATGCAACCCCCCAGTGAAATCAAAAGGCATTTAGTCCCTTTATAATTACTGCAAGACATACCTGGCTGTTTGAGAATGGTAAGTGGCCTCTTTCTCTGAGATCCAAAACATACTGTGCCATAACTATAAAAACGCTGCCTGGCACATCACCAGAATATACTAACATTTTCTATTTCTCTCCTATTAACCAAAATGCTTCCTTCAGAGATATTTGTTCCCATCCATTGAACACCATTGACACTCAGTTTTCTACTCTGCTGTTCTGCAACTTTAATTTGATCTGAAAAGAGGAGGTGAAATATTTGCTACTAAAAGATTTCACCTAAAATAAAATCATATGTTTCCCCACGTTGCTCATATTCATGTATGGTGCATTAAAATTCAGTCCCGTAAGTCTTCATTATTCGGGCATTTAATCATATGGAAAATGTGGTAATTTAATTAAAACAAGCAACATAGGTTAGCCATCCCTAGGGATACAAACCAAGGGAAAAATGATCTAATCCATCAGGTTTCCATTTTGAAAATGTATTAATAGTAGACCACAAGACCTCAGAAAAAAAATGCTATTCATTTGCAAAGCAGTAATCCGACGCTGAAACAATTTCAATGTAGGAAGCCAAAATGTACACTGCTTTTACTCAGTGTCTGCAGCTAGTGCTTGTCAGAACATAACGTGACCTAGCAAAGATCTTATAAACATAGTTCAATAAAGGTTGCATTCTTTTACTAGAGACACACGCATAGTACTGTGTTTTATCAGTGCAGAGAGGCATTGATTTTGAAGGTGGTACTTTTCAATGAAATCCTGTTTGTGGATGGGAAACACTACTAGAGAATTTTCAGTCATCATTGTTTTGGAGTTTACTAAGTTTATTCTTTCTTATGTCTGCCCTCCCCTGACATTTAAAATGATTTATTGGTACTGTGATTTTTTTATTTTTTAAACGGGGAAGAGGGGAAAGATTCTCATGTGCTCAAGTGGTTTTGCATTTCTCCAAGGTCTCTACTAAATCAGCATTCGGCTTTTACACCTTCTCAGAATGGCAGCATTTACTGTTTGATTGCAAAGTCCTTTTTCCTGTTCACAAAACCCCAAAGCCACAGTCCTAGTTTCAAAACTAGAAACACATCCTCTATTATTAGAAATCACATAAGCCATCTTTGCAAGAAAATGTGCATTACATATCAGTGTCCTATAATGCTTAGGACATGCACATGGGAGGAGGGGAGTGTCAGTTATCCACAGAGGAGGTCTGCCCCAAAAGGAGAAGCTTTTATTTGCACAAGGACATATTTGAAATTTTTTCAGCAATGAAAGTAGATAGTTTGACATTTTTAGTACCTACAGAATTCAGCATAATGTCAAAACAATTCTGTAGATATTTTGCATAACCATGTGGTCCAGCATAATTCTAATGTTCTTAATAGTGGTCTTAATCCTGCAAGGTCAACGTACCCAAATAAAATTCACACTGAAAATAGTAGAAATTGTAACACAAGAAATGCAGGGCTGTGCCCAATGCAAGTTGCATTTTTCCAAATATGATCTGTAGATAGGAAAATATAGGCCAGATCCTCAGCTGGTATATCTCAGCATAGTTTCATTTCTTTTCCCATTGTCTATATGTGGTGGTGTAAAATATTTCAACATACCATATACAAAAATATTATGTACATTTGCTGTAACCATTACATAATTAATAGTTCTTATCCTTCTGATTTTTTAGCTTAAATTGAAATAGTCAAAGTCTTCAAAGTGGAAGTTAATTCCTAGTGAGGAAAATAGAAAGGAGCATAAGCTCTGGCAAGTGAAGTATAAAAATATAATTAGGAAGGCCAAAAAAAGAATTTGAAGAACAGCTAGCCAAAGACTCAAAAAGTAATAGCAAACAAATTTTTATGTACCACACAAGCAGGAAGCCTGCTAAAAACCAGTGGGGCCACTGGACGATCAAGATGCTAAAGGAGCACTCAAGGACAATAAGGCCATTGCAGAGATACTAAATGAACTCTTTGCATTGGTCTTCACAGTGGAGGATGTGAGGGAGATTCCCAAACCTGAGCCATTCTGTTTCAGTGACAAATCTGAGAAACGGTCCTAGACTGAGGTGTCATTAGAGGAGATTTTGGAACAATTTGATAAACTAAACAGCAATAAGTCACCAGGACCCAGACGGTATTCACCCAAGAGTTCTGAAGGAACTCAAATGTGAAACTGCAGAACTAATAATTGTGGCTTGTAATCTATCATTTAAATCAGCTTCTGTATCAAATGACTGGAAGTTAACTAATGTGACTCCAATTTTTTAAAAGGACTACAGCGGTGATCCTGGCAATTAAAGGCCGGTAAGCCTGACTTCAGTACCTAGCAAACTGGTTGAAACTATAGTAAAAAGCAAAACACATAGATGAACATAATTTGTTGGGGAAGAGTCAACATGGTTTTTGGAAAGGGAAATCATGCCTAACCAATCTACTAGAATTCTTTGAGGGGGGTCAAACAAACATGTGGACAAGGGGGATCCAGTGCATATATTGTACTTAGATTTTCAGACAGCCTTTGACAAGGTCCCTCACCAAAGGCTCTTTAGCAATGTAAGCTGTCATGGGATACTAGGGAATGTCCTCTCATTGATTGGTAACTGGTTAAAAGATAGGAAACAAAGGGTACGAATGGAGAGAAGTAAATAGTGGTGTCCCACAGGAGTCTGTACTGGGATCAGTCCTATTCAACATATTCATAAATGATCTGGGGAAAGGTAAACAATGAGGTTGCATAATTTGCAGTGATACAAAACTACTATTCCAAGCAGACTGCGAAGAGGTACAAAAGGATCTCACAAAATTTGGTGACTGGGCAACAAAATGGCAGATGAAATTCAATGTTGATAAATGCAAAGTAACACACATTGGAAAACATAATCCCAACTATATATATATATATATATATATATATATATACAGTCTGCTTGGAATTTATATATATATATAAAATGATGGGGTCTAAATTAGCCATTACCACTCAAGAAAGAGATCTTGGAGTCATTGTGGATTGTTCTCTGAAAACATCCACTCAATGTGCAGCAGCAGTCAAAAAAGCGACCAGAATATTGGGAATCATTAAGAAAGGGATTGATAAGACGACAGAAAATGTCATATTGCCTCTATATAAATCCACAGTATGCCCACGTCTCGAATACTGCTTGCAGATGTGGTCAGCCCATCTCAAAAAAAGACATATTGTATTTGTAAAAAGTTCAGAAAAGGGCAACAAAAATTATTAGCGATGTGGAATGGCTTCCAGCGGAAGAGAGATTAATAAGACTGGGGCTTTTCAGCTTGGAAAAGAGACGACTAAAGGGGGATATGATTGAGGTCTACAAAATCATGACTGGTGTGGAGAAAGTAAACAAGGAAGTGTTATTTGCTCCTTCGCATAACACAAGAACTACGGGTCACCAAATGAAATTAATAGGCAGCAGGTTTAAAACAAACAAAAGGAAGTATTTTTTTCCACACAGTGCTCAGTTGACCTGTGGAACTCCTTGCCAGAGGATGTTGTGAAGGCCAAAGGGTTCAAAAAAGAACTAGATACATTCATGGAGGATAGGTCCATCAATGGCTATTAGCCAGGATGGGCAAGGATGGTGTCCCTAGCCTCTGTTTGCCAGAAGCTGGGAACGGCAGACAGGGCATGGATCACTATTCTGTTCATTCCCTCTGGGGCACCTGGCATTGGCCACTGTGGGAAGACAGGATACTGGGCTAGATGGACCTTTGGTCTGACCCAGTATGGCCATTCTTATGTTCTAAGTCTTAAATATTTTGTGTCTCAACAGTTTTGCATCTTCATCTCCAACTAGAACGTTAACACTTCCCAGCCTCCGGCAGCAATTTTTAAACCAGTGGTTCCTGCAGCACATTTTAAATAGGTTATAGAATATAAATACAAAAAGTTCTCCTAACTCTATTCTACGTTTCAAGGAAAACACTATCCAAAATTCATAATACATCCTATGTAATTCTAAACTACACAAACTGGAGTGTACTTTAAGCATCAATAATGGCTTCACCAGTTAAAATATATACATGCATGTTTATTTTATATATTAGAAAAGAGATGGAATCTGCCCCTGCATTCCAGCATGTGTAATCAAGATTGACACCTGCAGTTCCAAGAATGTAACCAGATTCCTCGGGGAGCCCACAGAAGGGCTCAAAATGCCAGTGTGGGATTTCCCTGCTAGTACAGTCATGGGTGAAAAGAGTTACAGCTGCTAATGAATCTGCACTCCTGTCAGACAGTTGGGGTTAAAGGAGTCCCTCAGCCTTTCTTTAGCTGGAATAAAGAGAAGAGGAAGGGAATTTTCTAAAGCCATTTTTCACTTCTTGCTTCCCTTTTAACAATCTGGCAATGTCTTCCAGACATGTTGCACACTCTCAATAACTACTACGGCTAGAGGTGCTTTTCTTGCTTTATTTCTTTTATTCTGTACCTAGGAAAGACAGCCTAAAAACACAAACAAAATAGCATGCACATTATATTCTGGCTAGGTATTTATATCACGATTGTAGTCATCTGAGTGCTTCACACATGATTTTAAAATCTAGTAAGTGTTCTCTGCCTCCTGTTTTGACAAAGGTAGACTTATTCTTTATCATAGACTCAGACTTTAAGCCAGAAGGGACCACCATGATCATCTAGTCTGACCTCCTGCACATTACAAGCCACAGAACCTCACCCACCCACTCCTGTAATAGACCCCTAACATCTGGCTGAGTTACTGAAGTCCTCAAACGTTGATTTAAAGATTTCAAGTTACAGAGAATCCACCATTTACACTAGTTTAACCCTACAAATGACCCCATCCCCCATGCTGTAGAAGAAGGTGAAAAAACCAAGGGTCTCTGCCAATCTGATCCGGGGGGAAATTCCTTCCCAACTCCAAATATGGCAGTTAGTTGGACCCTAAGCACTTTGGCAAATGCATCAGCCAGACACCTGGGAAAGAATTCTCTGTAGTAACTCAGAGCCCTCCCCATCTAGCATCCCATCACCAGCTGTTGGGGATATTTGATACAAGCAGTCGCAGATCAGCTATATGCCATTGTAGGCAGTTTCATTGTACCATCCCCTACATAAACTTATCAAGCTCAGTCTTGAAGCAGTTAGGTTTTTTGCCCCCACTGCTGCCCTTGGAAGGCTACTCCAGAACTTCACTCCTCTGATGGTTAGAAACCTTTGTCTAATTTCAAACTCATTGATGGTCAGTTTATATCCATTTGTGTCGATATTGGGGCTTAATTTAAAAATACCTTCCCTGGTATTTATCCTTCTGGTGTATTTATGGAGAGCAATCATATCTCCCCTGAGCCTTAGTTTGGTTAGGCTAAACAAGCCATGCTCTTTTAGTCTCCTCTCAGAAGATAGCATGATCAGACGAATGGAAAATCTAATAGCCCTTCTCTGCACCTGTTCCATCATTATTTACTGATGTGTGGGAAAGCTAAGTCAAAGCAATGTGTTTTACATTTAGCCCTGAGATTTGTGGTCACTCTGCGCTCTTGCAGGAATGAGTTCCATAGAAGTAGAACTTTCTTTTCAATTGGCCTATCTCCTGCTTTCACAAGTTTCCCTCATGTGATTCCAAGGGTCTTGGACAACACAAGCTAATGAGCAGTACTGTGATCCTAGAGAACTTACCCTACATAATCTTTTGAGAATGCCAGAGGGGTTGGAACACCCAATCTGTTCTAGGCCAGGTATCTTTTGCCTCACTTCTGTTCCTCACATAAAGTCAGTAGTTGATTCTCTTTTCTTTTTGAAAACAGCAACATGTGGCATTGCACATCCATGTATTACACTTGAGCTCTTGGCATGTGAATATTGTTATCCAGATAAATAATGGATAGTATGTGTGATGGGTTGGACCCCTTGGGATGCCACCTGATGTGCTGAAATACCACTGAGTCTACCTGTTCTGCCAGCCTGGGCCCCCTTTAACCTGTATTCCTGAGCCAGGCTATTAAAGCCTCCTCCAACACAGACACAGGCAGGGCCACACCCAGCTGCCGGTCACCTCTGGAAAGACTCAGTTTAAGGCACTCACCCTAGCCTGCAGGTGGCCACATCCCTTGGAGTGCAGACCCAAAGATATATTATGAAATCTGCCTCCTCCCTCAATGTGGAGGAAGGCATGCACAACTTCTACCCCCACCCCAGTTAGAAATTACAGAAATTGGGTTATATTATAAACAAAACAAATTTTATTAACTACAAAAGGCAGATTTTAAGTGGTAAAAGGGGTAACAAACAGAACAAAGCAGATTACCTTAGTAAATAAACAAAAGCCACACACTGAGCTTACACACTAGATAGGTAGGATACAAATTAACAAATTCTCATCCTGAGTAATAAACAGGCTCGCTGATTCTTAAGTCACAAGTTACCTTGGCTTTCCCAGGTTTTCATCTAAAGGTCTTAGCCTGGGACCATCACTTCTCACAGTTCAGTCTTTGTTCCTCTGATGTTTTCAGGTGTGTTATTGTAGGGACAGTAAGGACCACTCATGTTGTCATTGTCCAGCTTTTATATCTCCCCCTGGCCCCAACTGGCTGGAAAGCTTCTTTTGCTGTGACCTGGGTCAAACAATTCCCATTTTGTAGAACAGGGGAGGGCAAACTACGGCCCGCGGGCCGAATCTGGCCCAGCAGGGCTTTCAATCCGGCCTGCGGGATTGCTCCCTGCCTCCCCTGGCCCCGCGCCGCTCCTGGAAGCTGCCAGCACCATGTCCCTGCAGCCCCTGGGGGGTAGGGATACAGAAGGCTCCGCACGCTGCCCTCGCCTTCAGGCACTGCCCCCCACAGTTTCCACTGGCCGGGAATGGGAAACCGTGGCCAATGGGAGCTTCGGGGGTGGCACCCACAGGCGAGGACAGCGCGTGGCGGAGCCGCCTACCCCACTCCACCCCCAGGAGCCATTGCCGGACATGCTGGCCACTTCCGGGAGTGGCGTAGAGCCAGGGCAGGCAGGGAGCGTGCCTTAGCCCCGCTGCACACCACTGTGACCCCGGAGCTGCTCGAGATAAGCGGTGCCGGGCCAGAGCCCACACCCCAAACCCCACATGCACGCCAAACCCCCTGCCCTGAGCCCCCAACCCCCTGTCGTACCCTGCACCTCTCCTGCACCCCACACTCCCTTTTGCACCCCAGTTCCCTGCCCCAGCCCTACATTCAATTTCCCCATCCAGATGTGGCCCTCGGGCCAAAAAGTTTGCCCACCCCTGGTATAGAGCTATCTGAGCCATGTCAAACAGTTCCCATTGTGTCGAGCGCTCTGAGAGTTTTCTACTGCCCACAGTTCCTGGGGTAATCTTTATGCTTGTGTGCATTTCTTCAACAAGCCACTAACATTGTTTAGCCTCATCCAACATAGCACATTTGAAATACAGAGACATGGTCAATATTCCCAGCATCAGATACAAAAATGATACATGCATACAAATTGGATAAATACATTCAATAAATTATAACCTTTCCAAGGATCTCTTACAAGACCCATCTTGCATAAAGTATATCTTAGTTATACCATATTCCTATCATAACCCTATTTCCATAAAGAGTATGGGGTGTAATGTCTCAGTATTGTGATCATATTTTAAACAAACTCACTTCACAAGAAAGTTGTTTGGGGGTTGAATTTGGGGGAGGAGATCACCTAACTTTGAGCTTTCATTCTGAATAGGTTCCCAGTTCTATGTCACCTATGTTTCAGTGGATTGTATGCATATAATCAGAGAGGGAAACAATCACTATATTCCAAAAACAAACAAAGACTCTTTAAATATTCAGTGAGTGCGCTAAACAGAAACAGCACAGACTGAATATCAATCACTGATTAAATCTAGTCCTCTCCTAACTAACGGCATTGCAGGAAAAAACCTGGAAAGGTTATATGGAAGGATACAGGCTTCTTAGGTGAGTAGATATTTCTAATTCAGATTCAATTTACATTTTTGTCTCTCTATACTAAGAAGAAAATGTATACATTTATTGACAAAAAGATAATATTGTTTCAGCTTCATAAGTTATGAAAAACATGCTACTAAAACAGAAAAAACATTGAATAGTAGGAAGTAGTAAGACAGCAGCTGTGTTTAATGTGTTATAAACAATTCATCAAAATTTCATTTTAGCATCGTAAATGTAGCATTTAAGGCCAGATTCTGATACCCCTATTCATTCTCACTAGTACCTTAATAAATAGTCCAGTAGACTTCAGTGAGACTATTTGTGAACTAAGGTGCAACTTGACATAAGTAAACAAATCAGAATCTGGCTCTTGATTTAAAGCCCCAATCCAGCAATCCAATGATTTCAGTGGGGTCCTCCAAGGTTGTAAAGGGCTGCCTGTGCAGATCCAATTGCAGGACACAGGCCTCACAGAATTTCTGTTGGCTGTTCAAAAAAAAAAATTTCTTGCTAAACTTCTGTTACCTGATTATAACAGAATCCACTCTCTTTCAAGCCTCACACTACATCATATCCTGTTTTGTCTGGTGATGGAGGTTCAAGGAGAGGAATTTTTTCACCCTCACATGCTAGCAGAAGCCGAGCTGCAGGCACTAGTGCCTTCTTACTCCAACCGGCAACAAAGGATAAAACAGAGACTACAAATAAATAACAGTAGATGGGGTAATGCATGGGCCAATAGTGATTACAAGGTCATAAAAGCACAGAGGTTCTGAAGATCCAATAAGCCATGCAACACTTAGCAATGCAGAATGTTTGTCAAGGGAATATACCCAGAGTGCAATAAAAGCATGTTGTTCTAGTGAAAAACTTCATTACATAAAAAAAATGAAATCAAATCAAATACCAAGAGTTCTTGACACAAAAGTCCCTAAATATCTATGTTCACCATGAGAGTCCTGTTCCTTTACTCCATATAACTTTCGAGTTTCCAAAGTCCTGATCTCTGTCTGTTCTAGAGCCGGGAAGCCAGATCCCCAAATGATGTAAATTGGCATAGTTCCACTGACTGCATCAGTTCACACCAGCTAAGGATTTGGGACTCAGTCTTTTTACTTTCAGTCCTCACTGCATTCCTCCAGCACCTTTACTAAGTACTTCTTAATATCAACATAGATTTGAAAGGTGTGTGTACAGTGTAAGACTGCATTCTGCACAGCAAATGCAGCAAAGACTGTGTTTACACAGTTCACTCATTTAAACTATTATTATGGTTGTGCCCTGTTGAACCTACTACATATCTATCATAACTTTATTCAGATTTGATGATAAAATTAGGTCTCAAATACTTCCATGTTGTATTTTAAGTCATTTAATAGAGCAAAGCAATCTGTGGCCTCCTCTTTCCCGCTTCTTACTTGTGGCACCGCTAGATTAACAGACTAACTCTTTCAAATAGAGGAATTTTGGGGAGGGGATATTATTTGGGATTTCTGTTCTCTTTAAACCAAAACAAAAAACAAAAAAACAAAAGCTTTGTTTTCAAAGAAACATTTTAAAATGTTACTGATTTTAAAATATCAACGAGGTGCTGTCTTGTTATAATTTACTTGTTAAAAGTTCTCTAAGAGACCAAAAATGAGAATCTTCATGCCCGAGTTTATTAGACAGAAATGAAATGGAGAAAGTGGAGCAAACTTGGAAGAAATGGCCTAGATTTTCAAATCTTGGTACATAAAGTTAGGTTTTAGTGTCCATGTTTAGGCACCTAATTTTCAGAAATGCTGGACATGCACTAACTTCCACTGACATCAAGGAGACTGCTGGATTTAGATCCAAATTATGTAGTCTGCTGTATACCTGTACCTTTAGCTTCCATCATCAGCTAGCTATTCCTCAAAAAAATCCATTTCTTTTTACTGCAATAGGAAAGATATTAACCCTGCATGGCTTTCTGAAAAAGAATCTCTCTGCAAACATGATTCTTGAAAATCTACACATTATGGTTCAGATAGGGAAATGAAATATAAATAAATTACATTCAGGTAGTATAAGGGGAGATTTTCAAAGGCACAGAGAGCAATTAGGACTCCAACCCGAATTGAAAGTCATTGGGAATTGGGTGCCTAACTGCTATTTGTGCCTTTGAAAAATCTGTCACCTCTAGCAGTTTCCCCCTAACAAACACTGTAGTTCAGTTTGCAAAATAATCTCCATTGTAACTTCTTTTTTACAGTCATTCATATTTTTCTGAAAGTTTATTCTTTTGGACTGAGATTTTCCATTCTTTGGTTTCTGTCCGAAAGTAAATACTTTGGGAAGTTTGAGCAAAGTCAGCTGTTTGTGAGCTGTAGGAAAGGGAAATAAAATACACTTTTCCTCATTTTAAAAAATGTTCTAACACCACAGTTTGGGACATGGTTCGGGGGGGGGGGGGGGGCGGGGAGAGGGGCTGAAGCCTGAAATATGACACGGAGTTAATCCCCACTGAGGTCTAGTTCGTTTTCTTAGCTTGAGAAGACGTCAAAAAGATTTTTTTTTAAATTAAGCAATTCAAAGATCCTTCTCTGATTATAGACATCTTTCTATTAGTACAATGCTTGTACAATGAGCCCATCCTTCACTCCCCAACTGATCTTGCTATGTGACTTTGAGAGCTACTCCAATATAACTCAGGAATAAAAGAATAATAATGCTCGATAGCTTCCGAAAAGAATTTAGCAAAGCTTTATGAAGCTACCCTCTTGGTGACAACATAATGACCATTCTCCCTGACCTGGTTGGGAAGCCCAGAAGCTGCTTTTGTCCCTGAGGAGAGGGCAGGGCCAGTGCGGAAGCTGCTTCATTGAGACTGCCTCCAAGACAATTTGCATGAGGACTGTTAAAAGGCCCTAGCTACACTAGGGAGATTTTTTAACCCTTTTCCACCATTACTAACAAGCATTAGCAAACTGAGGAGCCTGGTATAAGGCTACCAATACAGTTTGCAACCTTAGATCATCCAACTCCTGCTAAGAATGAGTCTGATTGACATGGCACTGAAAAGATTGGATTACAGTACCGCCCAGTCTGGGCTGTACAACTGTACTGGCTGCAGTGGAATTACATGGGGGTCAGTAGAAAGCGTGGCTGTCTGTATCCAGAAGGTTAAGCATGAACTGGATACGTTTCCAGTATAATACTTAGAATGTGTTCCTGAAAGTAAAGGAATCTACATTTCATTTGTCAAAACAAGAGTTGGAGAGGAGTGAATACCTGTCAACCACGCACAGACTCTGAGTACATGATCCCTAATCATCTTGACTTAAAGACTCTCCCCCATTACATAAAATGGTCATTAAAGGGGGGAAAGGATCAGAACTCCAGAATGAATATTTGTAATTTTATATTTAGTTCTCTTCCCAAAATATTGATGGGAAGACTGTCTCTTCCTCTCCTCTGTATAGTAAAGTGTTGGTGTGTTTTTAAAATCATTTATCTCTTCTTTAAAGGGCTAAGGAGATCCTTTGGCTTGATTGATTACATAGGGCTCTTGAATAGTTTCAGTACCTTAATGAGGCAAATTACAATGGTCTTTCCACCCCTCATCATATTTAATCACTGTATTTATTAGCTGTAGCATTAACTTTGTACATGGACAGCCTCTTTCAAGTTTTACCAGTTAGATCATAAGAACTGTTAAATACTGTGTTAAAACAGTGAAGTAAATAACTCAAGGTTGTACAGAAGATCAGTTTCCGATGAAAATATTTTGCTATTAACAGAGTTCCTCTCTCCAGTGTGTCCAAATATCAGCCAACACTTGACTTCCAGCCATACCATCATTTCTTCTAGACTGTTTACTGATAAACCAGTTATTTATGGAGTAAGTCATTGATATCCTCCATATTTTATGAGGAATTTAATGGCAAATATGAAAATTTACGTTTGGCTGAGATCCAAAAGGTTATTTTCTTCTGCTGCTAAATTGCAAGCAGAAATACAGACACGATTTGATGGAATTAATCATACATATATGAGCAAAAGAAACTAAGAAATGATCCAGACCAGTTTCAGATTCAAAATGCTTTCCCTCCACCCCAGGTCATAGTATCATTGTACTAATACCCCTGGTTATCCAGATACCAGTTTTGAAAGAGGCCCAATATTTTCAGAAAGCAGATCTTATTTGGAAAGCATATACCTATAAGTTAAACTTCAGCTGGTGATTTGTCACTGCTTTCTAGCTGCCATTCACTAATGAAAGCAACAAGTCAAATGGGTAAAAATGAAAAATCAATCTTTGCCAATAAGCACATTTTATAAAAGCAAACACATGCACATTACAGTCAAGTCAGTCATCTTAGCTTCTTCAGAAAAAAATGTTAATCTAGTTAATTTCTATGAGATCAAAAGTATTGTATCTCTGGAAAAATTAACTTGTTTTATGTGCTGGCTCTCACTGAAGTGACTTAAGTCTATTCCACAAGCACATGTTGTTAAACAGTCTAACTGGTTCCGCTTTGTTGGCTTTATATAAATTTTTGTTCAAGTGGAAATTGTTGATGTTCTGGTACTGGACCTATAGGAAGACACCTCAGTAACTTCAGGCCCTATACATACCTGTACAACACCCCTAATACGTTATGGATGCTACCAGAGTAAATAGTGGCAGCACCTTTACAGCACCTTTCACCTGAGGATTTCAAAGTACTTTACTTAGTTCATTATGTCTCACAACAACCCTGTAAAAAGTATCTACAATATGTAGATTCTCGTACCATGACCAGCACCATGGTACTGAGTGCCCTTGTCCCATATTCTAGTATCATCTCCAGATAGGTAAACCAAGGCAGAGGGAGGCTGAGGGAAAGATTTTTAAAAGGCACAAATGGAATTTAGGTGCCCAACTCCTAAAGATTTTAATTGTGAGTTGGGCACCTACCAGACCTGTGTGTCTGAAAAGCTTCCATTTGAAGACCCATACTTTTGATAAAGTGGCCTTTAACTTTGGGTGGCCAAAGTTAGGTGGTTATTATAGGTGATCAGAACACCCACAATTCTGTATGAAGTTGGAGGGGTGAGGCCAAAGGTGTTCAGCACCTCTGAAAATGAGACTCAGTATCTAGAGCTGGGAACAGACAAACCGAAGCATGCAAAAGTAGAGACCGCTTTTGAAAATTTGACTTTAAGTAACTCACCCAAGGCCGCGCAGCAAGACGAGACAGAACTGAGGACACAACCCTGTAACAGGGAGTTCAGAGGGCAGCCTAGTGGTTAGTGCACCTGACTTCCAGCCCCTAGCCTCTCTGTCAGGCTGGTAGAAGTGCCTGTTCCTGACCTTAAGCCAGGAATCTTTGGCTTTCCACCCACATCTGGGTTTAGACCCTTAAGTGGGGGTGGGAGGGGAACGTGGGCCCTCTGTCTGCTCTGGGTCCCAGCCAGGGCCCTGTAGGAAGTACACTGGCAGGGTCCTCCCTGCAGTTAGTTTAAGTTGCTTCCTTGGGCTCCTTCCTAATTATAGCTCCCTTCAGTTTGGAACATGACCCCTATAGCTCAAACAGTCACTCACCTTACAACCAAAAGAGTCCAAACGAGCAGGGCCCATGAGTTCTCAAAGGGGATGGTGGTAGAAGGCACTGCCTATGAGCCTTACCCACTCTGTGGTCACCTCTCAGGCTCACTCTTCTGACTGGCTTCCTAGAGAAGCATTTCCCTCTCCTTCTACCTGTCCAACACCCTTTGCTTGGACTTCTGAGATCCTTTTAACCCACTCCTCCAGCTGAACAGCTGGAGTATACATGGCAGGGTGGGGGAGGGCCTCACCTGGGCCTAGATTGCCTCTTAACCCCTTCAGGCCCAATGGAGAGCTCAATCCTGTGAGGTTCCAAATGCCCTCAATTTATATTAAAGTCCCTAGAAGTTCAGGGAACTCAGCACCTTCTAGACCCAAGCCCCAAGAGCAAGTAAGTAATTTATTTAATGAAAACGATGACAGAAAGTATAGTGAAAATAGTGACATTAACATTATTTTGGAGCACAGGTTAGAATGATTTCATGTTACCTGCCATATGAAGTTCTGTTTGTCCTAATTATGTTTATATTTTAATTATTTGATATAGGTAGAAGGAATAATCCAGTGTGTGTGTGTGTGTATATACATATATATATATATGTTTACATACAGTCACTATTTACAGCTTGCTCATATCCTACTTGTGTAAGAACAATTTTCCAATTATCTCCTAAAGGCTACCTTCCACCTACTCATTGTAATCTTTCATTATAGAGTTATGGATTGTAAGTGCCAGACTTCTACAAAATAGATTTGTGAGTCTCTACAGTTTATTGGATAAAGCCACAAGTGCCTTCATTTTTCAGTGCAAAAAAAAAAAAAAAGAGAGAGAGAGAGATGACTATTGCTTGCTTTTAATTTAACACTTCTGTTTCAGATGTACAAGATCATGCTTTTGTTTCAGAAGCATAAAAATGTTTGTATTGATGCTTTTCTCCAATACAGGGATGCACCTGGAATAGGTCTGATTTCCTTAATGACTTCTTGGGTTTTGCATAATGCAATGGTGATATACAGAAGAATAAAAAGGTTATTAAATGTGGACGAAAGTACTACTTAACCTCTGGGCTTTTCTGATATTGCAGGTATTGTTCCCCGTCACCTCTCTCCCCCCGCTACTAGATATTTCTTATTTTCTAATGCCATTTATAATTTTATACAGTTTTACACTCACTTTCAAAATATTTCGATGTGATTACTTGAGAACTGATAGAAAGGTCTAGTTGTGTGTACAGTAATTCAAGTAGGGCTAGAGGTATGAAGTATGCATTTTCTGTAATGATATAGTGAGGGTTTTACATACCCATATTCACATGTTCTTAAGTTGATCTTTCTTCAATAATCTTACATGTCACACACACATATGGAAGCCAGCAAAAAAAAAAAAAATTGAAAATAAGGCTCTATGTTGCCCCTTTTCTACTCTAGCACTTAATCAAAATTTGGATAGAAACAAGTGATAGTCCTCGGTTTCTTTGGTGCATTTTTGTTTATTTACAAAGAACGTACAAAATCCTGTGTCTCTGATCACAGAGGGAATCAATTAGCTGGAAGCAGCTTTTTTGCTCATAGCACCAATAGCACTTTTTCCAGCCTGAACTGCTAACCCAAGAAACCTCTCCCCAGCTTTCAGCTGCTCCTTTGCCCTGTCTCTCTCACCAGTTTCAACCTGTTCTCAGTTTGTGTGTTCCCACCATCCATCCCCACTTACACCCGGTCACAATACCTAGTCAAACTCTCCTCCCAACTCGTGCTAGTTTCTGGCAGATGCTTGTTTTGTTCAGGCCTTGTTTTAGGTGTGGCCCTTTGACAGTTTCTTAAAGCTGACTTAAATGGGGGACACATTTGCCCCTCCATTTAAAGAGATTTTAATTCAGCCCGTAACCAGGTTTCACCCATCTCATAATCATATCATTCAATTTTGTTCCAGAAAACAGGTTTTATTCCATTATGCCTGTCCAAGAGAAACTCTGCATGACTAAAAAAAGTGACCATCTCCTAAAATTTCCCACAGACAATGCCCGTCATGTGAATGAGGACTAATCATTGTGTTTGTATCTCTAGTGATTGCCCCTATTAGGAATATAAGGGTTGCCAATGAAAGACTGTCCTTAGTGTGCTGAGCCACATCATTAGCTTACCACTTATTTTTTGATATTTGGCATTTAATTTGTATTTCTATAAAACATTGTGAATAGAATCATTTCAGTTACTGAGTCAGTGCTCTAGAGGCTAACCCTCTCGTGCACTGAAATTCCCACAATCACCTTTTAATGAAATACTTTCCATATTTAGAGCTATTCACATTTATAGAAACTGGTACAAGAGAAAAGTTTATTTTGAAAACTTGAGTCTCCATGAGTTCAGAATTAAAATGATTTAGAAAGCCAGCTTGGTGGATTAGAGGGAAGTCTGATGCACTTGGACCAAAAGAATCCTTAGTCGAAAACTCCTAGAAAACTCCCCTCCCTTTCATCTACCCAAAATGAGTTGCAGAGCAGTCACTTTTATATTCTGAAGAGGAAAGTAGAGGTCCTTCAGTGCTGACAGAATGGTTGTCTAAGGGGATAAGTAAGTAATTCATCTTGAATTGGTTTTACATTTCATGGAGTATTAGAAAGGGTATGGACCTATTATGTGTGGCTTCTTAATCTCAGTCCCTGTTTATATGCTTTTTTGTTCTATATTGGACATTCCATGTCTGGCACGTAAACTATGCTCATTTTGTATTCCCACTGAAAGACAAATCAATGCAAATTTCCACTCATGGCAGACATATACATTATTTATGTCTCTCTTGGATATGACTTCCATGACAGCTGCACCTACTTGTTCCATGATACATTTAGCTAAATTTGAGTTTTGACCATACACTATACTGCATTCCTGATTTGGCATAATTTTAAACTGGTTTATATTGCATGTCAAGTAGCTGTGGTACCCCTTTTCCTAATAATGATAAAACAAAAGGCACATTTTTAAAAATGTGTTCTCATTTCCATGGGAGAATGTAGAATCAGGACCCAGATCCTTGGGTATTTAGAAGTAAATGACTGCCCCCCTTAATTGGGTGGACCATACCCATACATAGAATTAAGTAGTGCATAGTTGCTATAGATAGTAGATTTCTATCAAAAATTTCCAGAAAATTTTCCAAAAGATTTATCTGCATTAAGAAAGAATTCCTTCATTCACAGTCATAACTTTGCCAATCCAACAGAAATTGATGAGATCAGAATGGCTACAAATAGACCCTTTAAAGAGCGTTTTAAAAAAAAAACAGTCTGAAATGTCCAGTTGTTTCAATAGTGCAGAGGAACAATTTTAAAAGCACAACAGAATAAGAAAAGTCACAACGGGAACTATGGAGCTGTGTTTGCACTGCTCTTTTGTCCCTATCCTCCATTTCTATCATAATTTAAGCTCGTGGCAGCAACAGTAATATAAACAAGTCACTGATGGTTTAATTACCATGTCATCTAACCTAGTTCAAACAGGGCTAGAAAACATGGTGGTTAAAATCAGAGCTGGCCAAAACTTGGCATTTCCATTCTGTAGGAAATTCCAAAGTCAAAGAAGTTTTTGTTCTGATTTGGAAGGAAGCATAGACATTTCAAAATTTCCCACAGAAAGGAAATTCTGTAATATTTTTGTTTCAGAAACAAAACAGAGCAGCCAGCTGCTCCAGACTCTGGATGGGGAGCCTGGAGAATAAATCTACGCAGACCGTGGCAGCGAGTGTCAGAACCCGGGTCAACTGACTCAGGCTTATGGGGCTTGTGCTATGACACTCAAAGTAACTGTATAGGTATTTGGACTGGAGTTCAGGCTCTGAAACCTATCTCCCTCTCAGCCCCCCAGGCTTCAGAGCCTGAGCCCTGGTTGCCTTGGGACCCCTCACTTGAGCCCTGGAGTCCCTGGCCCTCAAGCAAAAATGACAGGACTTCCCTAGAGCTACAAATCCTACAAGGCCTAGGATAGCCATCAGCCCATCAGATAAGCTGGCAAGAACCAGGCAGGGTTCCAGCAGAATCCTGCCGGTGTTTCGGATGAACTCAAACCAAAACATTCTGGTTACGACAAATTTGTATTTTCCTATGGAAAAATGTTTCATCAAAATGTTCCCAAACCAGCTCAGTTAAATATCATCGATAGCAAGGGCCTTATCTACACTCCTTCTCCCTGCATATCTAACATCAATTCATCTTGATTTATGGTAGCAAAGATGGGAAATTTTAGGGGAAAACCATAATGTATAACAAGACTTAGAGATTCTTTGAGCAAACTGCTTTTCATTACACCAGTGTAAATCTGAAGTCTGTGGAATTACTGCTTTCCATTGCTGTGGATTTACATCAGTATAAATGAATACAGAATTTAACTCTTCTCGCCTAAATAGTAAGAATGTATAGACATTTCTTATAGGCTGCCAGCTAAACCAGCTTATCTGATGGTAAAATGTTCTATGTAATGATATAGTGCACGAAGGACAGTATGATCCCAATCCTAGGTCTAAAATGTGTGAGAAGAAAGCAAAGCACAACATTAGGTGAAAACATTTATAAGGCAGTTGAAAACACAAATTAAAAGTTGTGTATCTATGATATAGTGTATGAAAAATTGCATACGGATAACGTCTGCTATTTTGAGCTTAACATAGATGATGGATATAAAAGGCATACATGGAAATTAAAGAAAAACTGATTTAAAACAGATGTCAGGAAGCCCTTTTTCATGTAAAGAATCATAAATATATGAAATGACCAAGCAACAAACCATTCAGATGAAAACACTGGGGCTATTCAAAAACAATTGCATTGAATCATGGGACGGAACTGGATATGAAATTACTATGCCTTCTTTTGACATATCCCAACATCCTGCGTGTGCATTTTTCAATATATAGTGTAAACACACACATACAAAATTCTGGAGTCTCATATGCACTCCATTGAAATAGCTGTTCCTTAAAAATAACCTGAAAAAAGTCAGACGTGCTGATGACACAGTAACAAGAAATGAACACATACCACAAACACAACACAGAGCAGGAAAGCCAAGCCCTTCGTTCTTTCTATTTCCACATTTGGCACTCAAAATCAAATTTATTTTGAATGTTCATACTGTTCACAGTCATGCTCTTTTGGTCTTAAGAAGACTAATTGCTTTGCACTCAAGACCAGAAAGCTTTTGGTTGCAAAATACAAACCCTTTTCTGGTTAAAATACTTGGGTTTTCTTGGGCTTCTTTTCCTCTGAAATCATTAGAAATTACTCTAGTACCATCTGAAATAGTTATACTTTGTAATTGTTTGTATTTACTGTATCTTTAAAAAAAATCAACTCTTTAAAAATTGAACCTGCTTCAAATTGGGAAAATTCAAAATTGAAAAAATACCATATATTATATTCACCCACATTCAAACAAAGTCACACATATACATCCATACAGATTCACATAAACACCCCCACAAATGTGGAGATTATATCCATGTGATTAATTACAGGCACATATGAAAAATTGCAGAACCATGTGATAAGTTAATATACCATACACCTTTGACCAACTTACCGGTTTTGCCCACAAATAGAGCTATCAGGGCTACTTTTAATATTCCAGCTTCCTGAGCAGTGTCAAATTGCAGCCATTTGATCCTCCAATCAACCTCACAGATTCCTCTTCCCTCAAGTTTAGAATTTCCTCCCAGATTACACCCTGGAAGGGTCCAGGAAGGAAAAAAAAATCAGACATGGTCCAGTATTTTTGTATTGTCAATGTTCTGAAAGTTTATATTTATTATTTATATGTCAATGGTTCTAGATCAAGCCCTCACTGTGCTAGGCACTGTATGAACACTGAGTAAGAGACAATCTCTGCCCCAAAAAGCTTACACACTAAATAGAGAAGACAGACACAGCGTGAAGAGAAAGGATGTAACATTTAAACAAAGAGAACAGATTGATGGTGTGCAAGTGTCATGAAAGTTCCACCATTCTGGGTGTTTTCAGGGGTGAAAGTAAAATTTCTCTCTTATTGGTACAGAGGGGCAGTTCTCCCTTCTCCCCCCCGAAGGGGCTGGGCCTCGAGCAGAAGGGGCGGGCTGGGGGGGCGCACAGCATTCCCCAGCCAGCCCGCCCACCCCGCCCGGGGCTCCAGTGGCGATTTAAAGGGCCTGGGTCTCCAGCCGCTGCGGCTACCGCCACAGCAGCCAGAGCCCTGGGCCCTTTTAAATCGCCAGCACTGGGGTAGCTGCTCCTTTTGCCCGCCCCCCCATCAGTGGCCGGGGGGGGGGAAGGGACAGGGACGTTACAGCACTGCCGCGGCAGCGCTTTAAGCAGGGTCCTTTTGCCGCGGCAGCGCTTTAATGTCACTGCCCCTTTTGTGCCCCCTCCCCCGCCCCCCGCGGCTTTCACGCACTTTAAAGTCAGTGGTACGGGCCAGTACAGGCGGCTACTTTTTCCTGGTATGCCGTACCGGCCTGAACCGCCTTACTTTCACCCCTGGGTGTTTTCTATACATATATAAAACAAAACATGCTAAAAATTTTGTACGAATTTTTCTTAACATATTTGGCACATGGAGAATCCACAATGGTCTAGTGTGCTAAAACATTTCAGCTGGAACTCTTGTGATGACATCTTAGTGTTACTTGTGGTTTTGTCACTTGTGAACCATACAGTCATCTTCATACCTTCATACACCATTGTGAATACAACAGTCTTGCAAAATTGTCAAAAAATATTTACCTGTCCATGATAAAAATCTATTAATCAACCCTTACATACAACACAAACACTTCACAACTATTTTGCACACATGCCATCATTCAGCTCAATTTTCAACACTCCACTCTGTCTCACACCCACACCCACACACAATTTACTCCTATTCAACCCTCCTACTCCGGGCTTGTCTACACTACTGCTTAGTTGATGTAACTTACGTTGTCCGGGGTGTGAAAAAAACATCCCCCCGAGCGACATAACTTACATCAACCGAGGCGCTGTCCACATTGGCACTATGTCGGTGGGAGACGCTCTCCCACTGACATAGCTTCCACCTCTTGTGGAGGCAGTGTAATTATGTCAACGGGAGAGCATTCTTCCTTCAGCATAGTGTGTCTTCACCAGTGGTGCAGCTTCATCCATGTAGCACTGTAGTGTAGATTTGCTCTCAGTCACAATTCCATTTGCTTACCCATCCATTCACCCTGACTTAGGGTAACATTTGCCTAAGTGACTTAGGCTTCTAAAGCCCATTTTCAAAAGTGACAAGCGCTTAGGAGTTTAAGTCCATTGTTTTCAAATATGTCCAAGCTGGTGTCCAAATTCATCAGTTCTATTTTCCCACTTCTTTAATTCTTTTCTATCTCACTCTCCTAAATTCATGATTTTTTCTTTTCTCAACAACTCTCCAGAATATGTGGAGGAAAGATTCACTGGGGGGGAATCACCCTGAAGATGATGAGCTTAGCTGCACTGAAAATTTGGGAGAGGTAAGGTTTGCTGGTAGGAAGTTTAATCTTGGGAGATACTGTAGTTGTGAGAAATTCCCCTCAGGAGAATCTCACCATGTCTTGGAGGATTATCAACAATGTCTTCCTACCATGGTAATGGGAATTTATTGAACATATAAATAACGAGCAGAAGGCAAGGCTGCAATTTGTGATGAAGAGGTAAATATGATTGATAGAGAAAACCGCTAAGGTCCTAAAACTTCCTGACAGCTCAGCTCTTTATTACAAGCTAACTTAAAACCAAGCCATAATTCAGATCTCCAAACTCTCTTGAATGCTAACCTTTCAATTACTAGAATGTAATCACTATTGCCTGCTGCAGTGTGAAGGAATAAAACACTCTAAATGTCACTTTCTTGATTATAAACTACATTTTCAGTACAATACAATTTAAAGGGTTCTAAAAGCCTTAGGCACTATCCTCACAATTGCAAATCGTTCTGGTTATCACCAGCTGGAAGGGCCACGTCAAAATCCCAAGAGTGTCATCTTCCTGGAAAGGGCAAAAGAAAAAATAATGGATGGGAGGTGTGAAAAAGTCCTACATGTTTAAGGGAAAAGAATACAAAAACTAGAAACCTGTTTAATTCTTCTGTAGCCATCTTGAGATGTAAATGAGGAATAACGAAGAAAATAGTATGAATATAGATTAATCTGAATTGGGAACACTCCTCCCCCAAACCTCCTGGAATTTAGGGAACACTCAATTCCACATCTGCATCCCAACTTCAGAGTCCAAGTCTGTCTTTGTTATTACCATGAATTACTTTAGAGCATCCAGAAGTACAGTCCTTCAAAAAAGACATAGGAGAACTTTCCCCTTCCCAAGAGATCTTACAATCTAAATAAATGATATGAAAAGTTATGGTACAGAAAACAAGAGATGTGTAAGGACAAGGATGAAGCAACAAAACATTCAGTATAACAATGGGAGAGTTTTCCTTTCTGTACATTGCATACATACATCCTCACTCCCTACCTGATTCTGAAAATGAAAATTGACAATGAAATGTTGAATAAAAGAGTTATATTAAGTGTTTCAATCTCTAATTGTTTTTCTGTGTAATTGGTCCATAAGGAAAATCAAAGCTGGATCTCAACTTGAGAAATTTTAGGTGTGGCTGTACTCTGAAGAGTAACTGTGTACAAGTATTCTGCTTACCTAATCTTCCTCTGACCTAGTAGGTGCAGGCATTTAGAATATTGCCTAAATCACCCCCTATTCCCTTTCATTAGACCACCTCATCCTGTGGGGGAGGGAGGATGAAACAGGCACCACAGGCTGCTATGTTTCCCCCTCTCATAGATGAACAGGAAGAGGTGGAGAGAGTGGAGCCTTGATTCCACATATGTGCATACACCCCAAAGCATCTATCAGTGTAGTTACACTAGTGCACTGTGGAGCATATGCTGTCATAAGTATAACTCTCTTGCAGTGTACTCCTCCTGAGAGCAATAGGAGACCAAGAGGGATATTGTGACTGCTGGAATCACAGTCTCCGTCTCAGGCTGCTCAACAACATACTGCCCGCTAATCTGGGCTAGACTGCAAATGGATGATTTAGTCACAAGGAGAAGTTTTGGAAGTATCAGTAGATTAATGTGGCCACCCTTATAAAAGATCACCATAAATTATGTTAAATAGTAGAGTATTGAGGTAAAACTTATCGTCACTACTGTCATTTGGCTAGAGTTTTCAGTCCATGCTTATGTTAAATAGGATTAAGTGTATAATTCAAACAAAGATCTGAGCAAGTTTTATTCAAATATGCTGAACCATCCTTGAACATGGCAAGTTTGAAACAGAAGGTATCACTGCAGTGCAATCACCGTTGTATTATGGCATCAGCCCAGAGTTCCTCTGTCTCAGGAGTGCAAGACAGGTCATGGGCAAGTTCACTAAACTAAAAGCAGAACCCACACATTGTTCACCCAATTCCAACATCAAGCAGGAATTAAATGCATGTGCTACCAGCCGTAAGTAGATACTACAGGTTTGCAGATTCAAACTCTTTACATTAGCAGGAACAGAGGAAATAACTGTATATGCTCTGAGCTGAAACCTTATCTTTCAATAGTTAGCGCAAGCAGAAAATCTGAACACAAAGACAGTTTGCTCTATTTCCATAACTGGGAGACAAAATTTCAAATAATAAAAAAAGGAAACTGGATATTTGTGGCTCCAGTGCCAGAACAAAGAAAAAAACATTAACTTTCTGCTCAATTGCCATGGAGGAAGTCCCCAAAAGGATAAAAGAGCACTTTAACAAAGTGAGATGCTTAACTGATCAGACCTACTCTGTCACTTTCATCTTTTGCAGCACATAGAGAAGAATGACTTCCGTGCCAATCCTTGGCATGGTGACCATGGACTGAAAGAAAAGGAGTCAGGAAGGCTGAAGACAAAAGTGGAAGCAGTTAAAGGCAGCAGCCAACTCTACAGAAACAAAGCAGCTGGCAGGAGACAATGACAGGGAAGAGACTTGCGCCTGTCTGGTGTGTAAAATGGCAACAGCATAATAGGAAACCTCAAAGACACAAACAAGGATAGCTGTATGCAAAGTGGAAGAAAACCCTCCAATTACTGCTTTAGACAGCCCTATTAATCCTGAGAAGTACTCCTGACAGAACATCTATTCCATTTTCACTCTATGTGTTCTGTCTAATGGGAACTGTATTATGTTTGACACTGAGGGTAATTACCTCATGAAATTTTTGCATACAAGAGAAGTAAAGGCTTTAATTTTCTGCAGGTATCTTGGACACATTCCTTACAAATTCTTTGACCTAAAATGAGGTGTACATTCCTGTTTTGCAGGGCTGCTCTCAGAGTGGGATGGTTTACATTTGAGGGCCAAGTAAAAGACATTTCTCATACAGTAAATGGAGCAGCACATAATATAGTCTCCCATCATCACACAAGCATGGGTCATTGATTGCTCCAGCAAAACGAAATTAATACCCCACCCTCACCCTCCGCTACTTACTAGAATGTGGTACATTTTAAAATATTCATCCTTTTGCATTAGAAGAACTGAAGGCTAATACTGACCTGGTAACATTTGATTCCTCTTGCAGTTGAAACAAAAACATTAGCTCTTGTATATCAGGGTTGTCATATAATGTTTTCGGGCACCTTCTGATTAAAAAATAGAAAAGGATAACATAGGTTTTGGTTGGGGAGGGGGGTTGTCCCCTGATAAAAAGTTCAGTTGAACAAAAATGTTATGTTTTATTAAAAGACAGTACTATCTACTCAAAGGTAAGGTAAATTGCTTGAAACAGTTCATGAAATACAGTATCCAGATCGTGCTGGATTTGCATCTATTTGCAGACAGATAACAAAACAAGCCTCATCCAAAAGAGCTTTAACATGCAAGCTGTTAAATGACTCATGATAGCAAAACCCTGACATTTGAAAACAAGTTACTTCTTGCCTTTTGCCTGAGATGAATTAGGGAAAGAATCAACAACAACATTTCTAGGATTTTTTTTTAAGAAATCAGTAAAATATCTGAAGTTCTGCATAGTAGATGAAATACCAGTATTTTTTTGCCCAAAACACTAATATTTCACATTTACTAATAACTTACTTATATTTTACATTTGGACAGTATCTTTAATTTGATACGGTTCTAAACAGCTTCACACACACACCATTGTGTGTGCATTCACATTGACTCACTTCAGTGGTTTAATGTAAGAGCTAGGTCTCCACATCACCCTACTGCCACCACCACCACTATCACTCCTGTTGTGGTGGGTGGCAATTTATGAGTATACTACACAGTAAGAAGAGATATTTTTGCCAAGGACATGGAGGTAAACACCTACTCCTACAAAAAAAGTCACAAGCTTTTCACAGCGTCCACGCAAAACTGATAAACGTTTGGTTCATAAGGAATATAAGCCAAAGCACCACAAAATAGTAAATTATAGGCTACTCATGGTTGTAGTTAAGAAACACGAAGAGCTGTGTCAATAATACCAGGACTTGAACATCAAATATCAAGCTTCTACATCCACAGCATACTAGACCTTGATGCTAAGCTATCTCTTCTAGATGCAGACTCCGCCTCATTTTTTGGTAAATGATTCAGCATCATTACTCCTTTAGATGGGTAGCAGGCACTCGGTACTTGGCATCACATCTCTTTAGAACCATTCAGAATATGATAGACAAAGAACTCAGGGGACAATCTGAGACTGCCTGAAAACTATGAGTCTGTTGAACAAACCCAAACAAAGGTGGCCAAAGTCTAGTATAATTCAGTTGAAATCAATGGAGTTTCACAGTGGATCCATGGTGGAGTTTCACAATGGCCCTATGAGTTCAGTTCAGATGTTGTACCATATGTATGTTCACCAGATATCTCAGAAGCTAATGTGCATCATCATGCTGTAGATTCACAGAAACTGAGGTGCTGGTGAGCTCAGCTGCGCTGCAGGAGATGCAGGTTTGAATCTCTGCTCTGCATCAGGGATTGGAACCCAGATGTCCCCCCTCCCAGATGAGTGCCCTAACCGCTGGGCTATATAGTCATTCTCTCTCAACCAATGACTATTCAAGTATTTTATACAAAGTGGAACAGCTTCAACAGAAAGATCGAGAGAATAGCCTATAGGCTGGTAGTTAAGGCCTGGTGCATGGTGACTGCAGTCAGAGGACAAAAATGGTCCCTTAGACAATGTGCTAACTACTTGTGCTAAACAAAAAAGAAGAGCTGTGTGTGGCTCAAAAGCTTGTTTCTCTCACCAACAGAAGTTGGTCCAACAAAAGATACTACCTCACCCACCTTGTCGCTCTAATATACTGGGACCAAGATGGCTACGACTACACTGTAGACAAGTTCAATTTGTGAATCTCAAATCACAGAATTATAGAATATCAGGGTTGGAAGAGACCTCAGGAGGTCCTCTAGTCCAACCCCCTGCTCAAAGCAGGACCAACCCCAACTAAATCATCCCAGACAGGGCTTTGTCAAGCTGGGCTTTAAAAACCTCTAAGGATGGAGATTCCACCACCTCCCTAGGTAATCCATTCCAATGCTTCACTACCTCCTAGTTAAATAGTTTTTTCCTAGTATCCAACCTAGACCTCCCACACTGCAACTTGAGACCATTGCTTCTTGTTCTGTCATCTGCCACCACTGAGAACAGCTGAGCTCCATCCTCTTTGGAACCGACCTTCAGGTAGCTGAAGGCTGCTATCAAATCCTCGCTCACTCTTCTCTTCTCTTCTGCAGACTAAATAACCCCAGTTCCCTCAACCTCTCCTCATAAATCATGTGCCCCAGCCCCCTAATCATTTTTGTTGCCCTCCGCTGGACTCTCTCCAATTTGTCCACATCCTTTCTGTAGTGAGGGGACCAAAACTGCACACAATACTCAGGTGTGGCCTCACCAGTACCAAATAGAAGGGGATAATCCCTTTCCTCAATCTGCTAGCAATGCTCCTACTAATACAGCCCAATATGCCATTGGCCTTCTTGGCAACAAGGGTACACTGCTGACTCATATCCAGTTTCTCATCCACTATAATCCCCAGGTCCTTTTCTGCAGAACTGCTGCTTAGCCAGTCAGTCACCAGTGTGTAGTGGTGCATACTGTGGGAGACCCTATCAAAACTTTGCTAAAGTCAAGCTATATCACATCCACCACTTTCCCCATATCCACAGAGCCAGTTATCTCATCATAGAAGGCAATCAGGTTGGTTAGGCATGACTTGCCCTTCATTAATCCATCTTGATTGTTCCTGATCACCTTCCTCTCCTCCAAGTGCTTCAAAATGGATTCCTTAAGGACCTGCTCCATGATTTTGCTGGGGACTGAAGTGAGGCTGACTGGTCTGTAGTTCCCCAGGTTCTCTTTCTTCCCTTTTTAAAATATGGTCACAATATTTGCCTTTTTCTAATTGTCTGCGACCTCCCCCGATCACCACAAATTTTCAAAGATAATGGCCAAGGTCTCTGCAATCACATTAGCCAACTCCGTCAGCACCCTTGGATGCATTAGATCTGGACCCATGGACTTGTGCATATCCAGCTTTTCTAAATAGCCCTTACCCTGATCTTTCACCACTGAAGGCTGCTCACCTCCTCCCATACTGTGTTGCCCAGTACAGCAGTCTGGGGGCTGAGACACTGGACAAACAGAAACAACTTCCTCTGGAATTTGATGGTACACACTGCTAAGCAGACTTCACTGAATAAGGGTAATAGAGTGCATAGAATTATAAAGATGATTCAGTGGAAGAGGCAAAACCAGAATTCATGATAGTGTGACTCTAAGCCCTGTACACATTCCCCTAGACTAACTGACATTCTACTGAAGAAAGCAGCAGGAGAAATATCTCTTTCACTGGATTTTGCATTTCCCTAACTATTTAAGAAGTTGTACAGAGGGTTTTAGGGCCATTTAGTTAGCTCTACAGCTCTACACACAGATGCACACTCAAGAAAAAACTCTGCTGAACATGCTCAGTATACAATTTCCATATGTTCATAATAACTTAGTCAAAACAAACACATTTCTCTAGAACAAAGTCATGCATTGCACCTTCCCTTCACTAAAATAAAAACACCCCACCACTCCACGAACCCTAAAAATACAAATCTATACTAGAACAAATGCAAGCAGCATAGCGAAGTCCCAGTAAAATAAAAATAAATTAGCTTGATCTTTCAAAAATTTTAAACAGGAAAACATACTTTAATACACACAAACTACCCATCACATCTAAACCCTCAGCCCACCCCAACCACCCTAGCAAATAAATGGTCTTTGCACCATTCAATAAAAAAGTCAACCTATTTGAGCTATTTTGGAACCGGGGGTAGAAGAGGAGCAAGCTCCTCAGCCAAGCTGCCCTCACAGAGACAGTCCTGGTAGCTCCCTCTCCTATACCAGAGGGCTCCTGTTTGAGTGCATCCATGGACCACAGTGGTGGCCATATCCCATGGAGAAAGGTAGTCTTTGAAGTGGACAGACCCCAAGCTTTATAAGCCTTCATAGATTAAAACGGATTTATTATCTGTGGTGTATGCTTCCTGATCAGATGGTAAAACTTTTTTTTTAAGAGAACAACTAGTGAAGAATGGTAAATAAAGCATAATGCCCTCCAAGGGTGAATTTTGGAATGAATAGTCATCTGTGTTAAACATTTATGAAATTTTGGGGATTTGCAAATAGTTTTATAAATATCTGACTTCTGTCAGAATACTCAAATATGACCCCTGTCAAAAAATGACAGTGAACCTAGTTCATTGCTTACATTCAAAGTATTAGTTTTTGATATATCCAGCCAGATGTACTTGACTACATATACCTTGAAAACCACAGAATAGAACATCGTCCTCATTTATATGCAACAGTACTCAGTGCATTAATTACTTAGTAGGAGAAAGTTAATCCAGGAGTGCTATGAGTCCCCCATTCACTCAAGTTGGGCCAGTTCAGTGTATATGTACATAGTACTTGCTGGGTGTAAATTTCAAAATTCTGAGTATATGAAATCATATGCATTAATCAAAATTCATAATGAATTGCTGCTGTAATTTCCATGCCATATTTGACAGATATCTTTTTTAACATATTGATAAAATAATGTCCTATATCTCTATCTCCGTATAAAGGAATATCAATTCTATGATGTATTGGCATCTTGTGGCTCTGGGACAAACAGTTTACTGCACTGTACACAGTTCCTCAACAAAGTTATAAAATCACTATTGGCCAAAAGTATTCCTGGTGTCACTCAACTTCCTTGAGAGGATTTTCACTATGGGTGAATCATTTTAAAGCAAGGCTGCAAATAGCATTTAATTATTACACTAACTTTCTTGCCACCAAGTGACACCAAGACCACAAATACTTATATCAAAACTCATATATAGCAATTCATCTGCAATAAGGGAGAAAAGTGCTGGAATGCAATCAGAGAATTTACTAAGTGTGACAGCTACACTCCAGAACAGGTCAAATACGAGGTCAGCAACATAGGTAGTTAGGCATCCAGAAATTTACTGGCAGAACGGCGAACCGCGGCTACTGAGAGCTGCGGGGGGCCATGCCTGAGGACAGTCAATGTCAGGGCGGCCCACAATCAGATTACCCTGATGGGCTGTGTGCGGCCCACGGGTCGCGCACCACTAGTTTAGAAGAATCAGCATTTTCTGACAAAACACTTCACCAAAATTTCCCTGACCAGCTCTATGTAAAAGCAGAACAAACAAGCAGTAAAACAGAATTCGCACAAGTAAGTCTTACGTAAGAAATCAGAATGATGCAAAGGATAAGCCGAATTAGTTGGCTGTATATTACCATCTGCATATTTAATCAAAGGAACCCAAACGCATAATTCTCATTATTTTTCCAACTTTCATATTAGTAAAAAAATTTTTACAAGAATATTCTACCTCACACCACATCAATAACATTTGAGTTATGTCTAGAGCCCTGTACTCATACACAAATGTGTATCCTCATCTGATCCGCAATCCGCAAAAATTATCTGCAGATATCTGCATCCGCGGATGCGGATATCCACAGCTTTGCAGAGCTCTACACAGGGGGCCAGGCTGAGGCTCTGAGGCACCTCCCCCCTCCGAAGCCCGGTCCGGGAGAGTCATACTGGAAGCTGTGGGGAGCCGTGGCAAACCCACCACCTGCCCTAGCCGGGGGGCCCAAGCAGCCCTCCCACCCAGTGTCCACGCCCCCACCCAGGGCAGGTGGAGGGACCCATGTGTCCCATAGCTGCCAGCGCGGCTCTCCCTGACCCAACTCTGGCTGGGGAGCGGAGTGGCTCAGAGCCGCAGCCGGTCATGGCAGCTGTGCGAAGCCGTGGCAGACCCTCCACCGGCCCTAGGCATGGGGCCTGAGCAGTCCCTGCCTCCCAGCGCCCCCCCCCAGCCCAGTGTCACTGCCCCGCAGCCCCCCTCCCAGGGCAGATGGAGGGACCCAAGCACCCCACAGCTGCCAGCACGGCTCTCCCCAATCTAACTCCAGCTGGGGAGGGGGGCAGCTCAGAGCCACAGCCCAGCCACAGTAAAAGCCAGGCAGACAGCTGTGGGGAGCCACGGCGGACTCTCCACCTGCCCTGTGTATGGGGCCTGTCCCTGCCCCCCAGGCCCTCCACCCAGGGGAGGATCCACCCCGCGGTTCCTCACAGCGGCCTGCCCACTCTTACGGTCAGAGCCCTGCGCGGATACAAAAATTTGTATCCACATCCGCGCCAGTATCTGCAGAAATGGTCCACGGATATAAAACGGATACCCATGGATTTGCAGGGCTCAAGTTATGTCACTGGAGTTCAACAGTGATTGATCAATAAGAAACTAAAACAAAAAACAGTCGCCATCTTATTTGCATGCAATAGTTCTCACTGCATTCATGATTATTGTACAACCCAACTTTTGTTTTTGAATGCTTTTTATCTATCCCAGTTAAAAAAAAGATATGCTGATTAATACGGGAAAGCCTAAAATCATACCGCTTTTGCTTCATAAATTGTTCCCAAAAAGACATGAACTCCAGAGTTACCCTACCACATGGGTTTAAATACATCTCCTACTGAATTATACTCCGTATGTCTGTTAGAATTTCACATTTTATATAACCTTTATCATGTGAAATATAAATTGTGCAACATTTGATTGGCACAATTACTATTCCAGTCCAGCCAAAAAAAACACAAACAAGCTAATTACAAAAACTACAATGCTTTCATCATCATAAGCATCCTATGTCAGTACAGTCCTGGCTGGAAGTTTCATTTGCTGGGGCCGTAAAGTCCCATGTTCCGGAATCCTGGGCAAACTCAAGCATGTCTGTTGAAATCAACAATTGCTAGTTTTTCCTGGAATAGCCTGTGACTAGTAGGTTTAAGATCTAGCATGCATCAGTATCTCAGATACAAAATTCTTCTATCATCTGTGTCAAACAGTTCAATCATCTGACCACAATGATCTGCAAATATCGCAAATGACACATGCTTTAAGCTTTACAAGTCAGATATATTTTGAAACTAGACGAACAAGGAGGATCAAAACATGAATAAATGAAAAACAGATAACTAAATATGTAGTACAGACTTAAATGTCCAACATCTTATATAATAATTAAAACAAACAAAGCATTTATTTAGTATCTTGTAGTTTCTGGAATTCTTATTGGAAGCATTCCTGATAATGTTTCATAGAACATCCTTCATTCCACTCACACTGAAATATCAGACCAGATGGAGAAAGCTCGACTCGGAGGCTTGAAGAAAAGGAGCAGGGAAGATCTACATTTTCATTAACTCACTGATTGACAAAGAGAGCTGCAATACAGTTATTTTTTCTTTCATTTCCTCTTTTAATGGTGTTTTCTCAAGTCCACAGAATAATTTGTGTTTTTGTTAGTGTTCTCCTTTCTCCCTGTAATATTCCTCTCCCCACAATACCATGCATATTTAGTCTAATCACATTTCTGTGCTGCTGCTTTTTCCTCTGTCTCTCTCTCTCCTTTCCCCTTGCTGAAGGGCATAGAAATGTCCATACTGGGTCTAGCCCACTATCCTGTCTTCCAACAGTAGCAAATGCCAAGTGCTTCAGAGGAAATTAACAGAACAGGCAATCACTGAGTGACCCATCCCCTGTCATCCACTCCCAGCTCTTGACAGTCAGCGGTTTGGGGATACCCAGAGCACAGTGTTGTGTCCATAACCATCTGGACTAACAACCATTGATGGATCTATCTGCTATGAACTTATCTGATTCTTTTTTGAACCCAGTTATACTTTTGGCTTTCACAACATCCCCTGGCAACGAGTTCCACAGGTTAACCGAGCACTTTGTGAAGTAGTACTTCCTCATGTTTGTTTTAAATCTGCTGCCTATTAATTTCATTGGATGACCCTTGGTTCTTGTGTAATGTGAAGAGGTAAATAACACTTCCTTATCTCCACACCATTCATGATTGTATAGACCGTTATCATATCCCCCCCTTATTTAGAAATGTCTCATTTCTAAGATGAACAGTCCCAGACTTTTTAATCTCCCCTCCTATGGAAGCTGTTCCATACTTCTAATCATTTTTGTTGCCCTTCTCTGTACTTTTTCCAATTCTAATATATCTTTTTTGAGATGGGGCAACCAGCACTTCACCCAGTATTCAAGGTGTGGGCATAACATGGATTTATAAAGTGGCATTGTGATATTCTCTGTCTCATCTGTTCCTTTCTTAATGGTTCATAACATGGTTAGATTTTTTGACAGCTGTTGCACTGTGACCAGATGTTTTCATAGAACTATCCACAATGACTCCAAGATCTCTTTCTCAAGTTGTAACAGCTCGACTCCATCATTTTGTATGTATCACTGGAATTATGTTTCCCAATGTGCACTACCTTGCATTTATCAACATTGAATGTCATCTGCCATTTTCTTTAGCAGTCACCCAGTTTTGTGAAATCCCTCTGTATCATTTTGCAGTCTGCTTTGGACTTAACTATTTTGAGTAATTTTGTATCCTCTGCAAATTTTGCTACCTTACTTTTTACCCCTTTTCCCAGATTAATTTATGAATATGTTGAATAGCACTGGTCCCTGTACAGATCCTGGGGGACTCCCTATTTACTGTGAAAACTGACCATTTATTTCTTTCCTTGTTTCCTATCTTTTAATCAGTTACTGATCCATGAGAGGACCTTCCCACTTATCCTATGACTGCCTTCTTTGCTTAAGATCTTTGGTGAGGGACTTTGTCATAATATTTCTGAAAGTCCAAGTATACTATAGCCACTGGATCACTCTAGTCCACATTTTTGTTGACCCTCTCAAATAATTCTAACAGATTGATGAGACATGATTTCCCTTTCCAAAAGCCATGTCGACTCTTCTCCAACATATTGTGTTGATCTATACATTCACGCACTGAGCCCCCACAGTTCTGCATGTCTAACTGGCCAAGCACATGGAAGTGGAAGCATTTCAAAGAATGCTACCATGGAGGTCCTGGACTTCAATCCCTTACCTATCAGTCTATATTTGGCCTACAGAACCTCTCTCCTACCTTTTACTATGTCATTGGTACCTACATGTACCACGACCACTAGCTCCTCCCCAGCACTAAACATAAGTTGGTCGGGATGTCTCCAGAGGTCTGCAACCCTTGCACCCAGCTTGCAATTCCCCGTGTGATTCTCCCAGTCATCACAAACCTAAATATCTATATTTCTAATAATTGAATCCCCCATTACTATTACCTGTCGCTTCCTTTCATTGGGAAACAAAAGCACTTTTCTGCATCAGTTGCGATGCTATGGACCATCATTGCATTCAGCACACAGGGCTAGATTTCAAAGCAGCAGAACTCCATGCACAAGATTTGGCAGAAGAGGGCGTGAGTGGGCCTGCAGTGCCTGCTAAGGTATTTATTTAAAGAAGAAATGATGGTCACAGTAAACTTGAAAATGCATCTAAGAAAATGTAGTTAGGGTGCAAAAAATTTGTCAGTGCAACACATGGGCCAGTTCAGGATCATAGGTTAGGCTTATTTTAGTGAACACAAACAACACATTTAGAAAAGGTAGTCACAAATGGGAACAGCAACAACAGGAAGCAGCTCCCAAGGTCCAGCCAGCATGTTGGGGCACTTCTGGCATACATGAATGGACACTGTACCCAAGTAGCAGAAAGAAAGTTCTCACCACAGCGGAGAGAGAGAAATCCAGACACAATGGGCACAAACAAACAAAAAAAGTGTCCTTACTCTACTCATAGAACATCGCAAAAGGAAGTAATTAGAATTGCACCACAGGAGCTCATGCTTCTCATGAGAAGAAGCAAACTCCTCAAGGAGCAGATGGACCAATAATCAGAAGGAAAAGACCTAATGGTAGTGCATAGTACATACCCTCCTAGCACAGCAAATCCTTTAATTTATGTTTTCCATTTAAATTATGCAAAAAGATGTCAATTCCAGGCCAACCGACAATATTCAAGGTAAAACAGTAGCAAATAAATTCTACAATGAAGACAAAATTTACAAATCTCCTTGCAATTTCCTGGCATGAAGCTATCTAGTGGTGTATGCACACACTACAAAGATTAGAGAATACAAACCTGCCAGCAAGCTCACAAAATACTCCTATGTAACTACTGAGAATGGAAGTGTAGCATTTACATCGTCCCTGAGTAGGATTAGTCAGAACATTCTCTGATGCATGGTACCATTTGTTGAGATACTAATCTGTTTTAATATTCTCAGGCAGACAAACCCTGAGCTGGAGTTATGCACAATTTCCTTTAGGAATAATCTGCCATCTTTTTAGTTGCGCCACACTGAAAACTATATATATAACCCAGTATGAAATGGGTAACATGGCATAGGATTTGTTTTTCTCCTGTCTCTGTCCTGTTTAAAGGTAGCAGTTCAGGGATGGTGGTGAAGTAACTGATTACTTGAAGTCTGCAAGTAGTTCCATGTGTGGGCATCCGTCCAGGCCTACAAGAGACCAGATATTATTGAGCTAGAGCCAACCAGGGAAGCATCACTCTTTTAGCAGGGTGGCAGCCTGGCACGGGAAGGAGGAAAAAGGAGAAGGGAAGAGAGACAAGGAAGAGAATACCATCCTAGGTGTTGGCAGCTGAATGGGAAACAGGCAGATGTGCAGACCTCGAAGGCCCAAAGCTTAGCTGCCAAACCCTTTGGGGAAGTGACTGTGGGAGGAAGAAGAACAGCCTGTGGCATTTACCAATTGTGTCTCCAGTCAGACATGCTCGGGGTGGGGCTGAATGAGGTGGAGAGAGCAGTTAATCATTGCACTGAATGAGAAGATGATCACACTTTTGAAAAAAAAAAAAAGTTGGGGGTTGAAAGAAACATCATTGAAACTAGTGTACCCACCTTTCTTCATTTAAGATAGCTGTAAGAAACAGGTAAGCTCCTTTATTAAATCATAACAGTCCTCATCAGAAACACAGGTATACATCACCGCCCAAAACAGAAGCACACGTGAGCTCAGGAATTATAACTATGTGGATGGAGGGTTTTTCCCCTGAGCATTGTTCAGTGGGGACATGTTTGTCTGTGTGTGAGGGAAGAGGAGCGGAGAGACACAGAAGCAGCCTGAAAGCCAAACTGACAGTAATAGAAGGTCTGGGAATGATGTCTTGGAGAAAGCTAAGACAGCAGCTTTTTGGGCACAGAGTGCTGGCTGGAAAGGCAGTTTTGGAACAAAGAAACTGTCCTGCTGTTCAATTTGGACTGTTCAGCAAACAAACAAAACTGAATCAAAGAAAGTACCTGGCTCTATCATCAGTTTCTCCTCCTACTGGAAACAACCCACAGGTCCCTGGACTTTGGCTTAGCAAAGATGGGTAACAATACACAAAGCACACGTGATGTCTTGGTCAACAGAATTCTAGCTGGGTTTTATGTGTGTATATTTTAGGCAAAGCCTACACACGTCAGACAGCATCAGGCCCTCAAGCATGAGCTGCTTGTTTCATAAAGCCTACCACCACTCATGCAGAGTTCAAAGCTGCCTCTATATTCCATACACCAAAAATGAAGGATTCCTGGACTGGCTTTATGAGTGGTTGGTTAGTACAATGCAGGTGACTGCTGTATACTGGTCCCTCCATCAGCAAGCAATCAACATGGAGTTTGTGGCCAGATAATTACACCCTCAGCTGTATAATCAGTTTCATCTGTACTCAGGTTGTAGACTACTAGAACCATGCCCATCTTTCCCCACCCAGCCCTTAGTTGTATCCTTGCAACAAATTTCTAGGTGTAAATTAGAATCAATATTCCATTCATGTTTTTAAGTTGGTCAAAAGATAGTAAGTTTTACTTGCATCTCTCTGGTTGCCATACAAAAGCACAACTCTGAAAAATCTAGTTCACACAATTCAGCTAAAGCAATTATTTACACAAAGCTGCATTTAAACTAGAAGAAGGCTCGGTCTGAATTTGTATATTTCTGAGAATGGAATGCAAGAGAGTACAAAAACCCCTCTCTTAGGATCTCATGACATTCTCAAATTTAGTAAGGGCTCTAAAATAACGAAATATCACTTAGTTCCCACACCCATAATGTAAGGTAGTGGTCAGAATAAGATATAAACATTTCAACCCAATAATCCTTTTATATCTTCATTTAGAGAAACCAGGCCTCCTTTATAAACACAGTAATAGACACACATGCTCTACCTTATATTTTGGGAAGAAACTACTACTGGATTCAGTTAATTGCTACTTTGAAAGTAACTGCACAGCTCTGAATGCCAATCAAAAGATTAAAACTGTGGCCAGTGACATATTATTTCCCTTTTAACACTACAGACAATGCATACAACTGTATAACTGTACAACCGGCAGAGCATCCTGTTGAGATTCCTGCAGAAGTAGATGGGTTGAAGGAATACGGCTGCTCTTGCAGAGAAAAAGCCACTGATTAAGATTTCAGTACTTTTTTTGTGCTTTACTTCTGAATGAAAATCACACACACATACAAAGGCACATCGAAGTCTTCATTACCAAACCACAATCATTGCTGTTTTGAAAGCCAGATGTTATCCTGAGTTATGAGTAATCCAAATGACTAAAATAATATCAGATGGCTACTTTGTGCTACCTTTTTTATTTTATGTATCATCATAGATTGAAATATGAGAGAGAAAGAAAGTAGTACACATTTTAAATCAGGCATGGGGTAAAAGATTTAAATCTATTTCCTCAAATTTTAATTCCTAATATGAACAATATTGGGATTATAATGAGCCATAGTTCTGAGTGAGTGTAATTTGTTATGTTCATTATTTATATTTAAATTAATTTTTCTGTCCGTGCACCAGAACACCTGAACGCTCTTTAGGAATGCATTGACTATTTGGATAGCACTCATTCAGAATTTCCATCATTCCAAAATATTTTCATTTGTGAAAAAAACCTAACAGGGTAAAGTCACAGAAAATAATTCTCTTTCTTTTATTACCATATCTTTGAAAAAACAAGTCTTTGGACAAGGTTTTTTCCACAGAAAGAGAAAGGTATTTCCAAGTTACTTTAATAGAAGCGACTCTTATCTTGTGGAGACAGAACCAGGCACCCTAATCTCAAGGAAAGAATAAGCAGCAGGAGATGAGCTACTAAAGATCAATCCTATTCTAATGAGAATTTTTACAATAAGAAACAGGAAGAAAAATCCAAATTGTTTCTAAATATTATGCTTTCTAAAGTTTTACATGAGGCATCAGTGCATCTTTAGTATTTGTGTATGTTAATGAACTTTTCCTGCACTCATTATCAGACAGTTTCAAGATTATTTATTTTTTTCATGTCTGTGCAGCTACTTACAAGTTGAAGGCTGAATCATGCAATGCTTACTCAGTCTTCACATGAGCCTTCAGTATCCATGCACAAAAAGGCAGCCAGCTGTAAAACTTTTTTATTTTTTTGAAAGTTGACATTCATGACAAAGAAAAGCAATTGCACATATAAGGGCATGTTGGTACACAGCAGATCAGTAGTACCTCCTGTTCTGGATACTGCCTGAAAAAGGAAAATGTTAGTAGGGAAAATAAATTTACAAGGCCTGATTTTCATTTACACTTGGCCTTTTTATACTGCTTTAGCAGCATAAAGAAGCCTTATAGTGGGTGGAAATGTCTTGAATGTTTCAGTAGGTTTTAGGACTTTTACCAAGATCTCCAACATCTGTAATGGATCTATGGAAAGCTATACTAAATGCATTGTGCTCATCACAGTAGTATGACCTCAGGAAAGATTGACACCTCACTAATCCTATACAGAACAAATATTAAGAACACCAGCCACTATAGAGAATCCACTGGATCATCTAAAGACAGATTAAAGTTGTATGGAAATAAAAAAAGGTTATGAGGGTTTGGATGGCATGTGCCATAAACAAGAAATACAATATATAGTATTATATTATACAGGAGCACATGGGAAATCATAGAGACAAGAGAGAATATAGAGGGAAAATCTAATGAACATCTTAGCTGTTTGTATTCTAATGCAAGAAGTATGGGGGAATAAAATAGGGAGAACTAGAAATACTAGTAAATAATCACAATTATGACATAACTGGCATCATGGAGACTTGGTGGGATAATTCACATGACTGGAATATTAGTATAGAAGTTACCGTTTGTTCAGGAAGGACAGGCAAGGGAAAAATGGGAGGAGATGTTGCCTTGTATGTCACTTGCACTGAGGTCAAGATAGAAGTGGAAGGCACAACTGCTGAAAGTCTCTGTGTAAGGATAAAAGGGTAAAAAACAAGGTTGATGTCATGGTAAGGGTCTACTAAGGGCCACCTAAACAAGAGGTGAATGGGGCTTAAAAAAAACAGCTAACAAAATCATCCAAAGCACAGGACTTTGTGGTGATGGGGGACTTCAATTACCCATATATCTGTTGGGAAAATAATACAACAGGGCACAGATTATCCATCAAGTTCTTGAAATGCATTGGAGACAACTTTTTGTTACAGAAGGTGTAGAAAGTAACTAGGGGAGAGATTGAGTTAAGAATTACTTAGACAAGTTAGATGTCTTCAAGTTGGCAAAATATATCCTAGAATACTTAGGGAACTGGCTGAAGAGATCTCTGAGCCATTAATAATTATCTCTGAGAATTCATGCGGAACAGGAAAGATCCTAGAGGACTAGAAAAGGGCAAATATAGTACCTATTTACAAAAAAATGGGGGAATAAAGACAACTCAGAGAATTATAGACCAATCAGCTCAACTTTGGTAGTAAGAAAAATAATGGAGCAAGTAATCAATCTGTAGGCACCTAGAAGATAATAAGGTGATAAGTTAACAGTTAACATGGATTTTTCAAGAACAAATCATGCCAAACCAACCTAATATCCTTTTTTGACAAGGTTACAAGCCTTGTGAATGGGGAAAGCAGTAGATGGGATATGTCTTGACTTTAGTAAGACTTTTGATACTGTCTCACATGACCTTCTCATAAGCAAATTAGGGAAATATATCCCAAATGAATCTACTATCAGGTGGGTGCATAACTGTTTGGAAAAAATGTACTCAGAGTTGTTATCAATGGTTCACAGTCAAGCTGGAAAGGCATATCAAGTGGAGTCCTGCAGGGATCTGTCCTGGGTCCAATTCTATTCAATATCTTCATAAACGATTTGGAGAAGGCATAGAGAGTACACTTATAAAGTCTGCAGACAATACCATGCTAGGAGGGTTTGCAAGCACTTTGAAGACCAGGATTAGAATTCAAGATGATCTTGAAAAACTAGAGAAATGGTCTGAAATAAACAGGATGAAATTTAATCAGAACAAATGCAAAGTACTATACTTAGAAGGAATAATCAAATGCACAAATACAAAATGGGAAAGGAATGCCTAGGAAGGAGTACTGCAGAAAAGGATCTGGGGGTTATAGTGGATCACACACTAAATATGAGTCAACAATGTAATCCTGTTGCAACAAAAGCAAACATCATTCTGAGATGTATTAGCAGGAGTGTTGTAAGCAAGACATGAGAAGTAATTCTTCCGCTCTATTCAGCACTGATAAGACCTCAACTGTGTCCAGTTCTGGGCACCATCATTCAGGAAGATGTGGACAAATTGGAGAAAGTCCAAAGGAGAGCAACAAAAAGGATTAAAGGTCTAGAAAACATGACCTACCAAGGAAGACTGAAAAAAATGGCTTTGTTTAGTCCAGAGAAGAGAAGACCAAAGGGAGACATAACAGTCTTCAAGTACATAAAAGTTTGTGGTAAAGAGGAGGGTGATAAATTATTCCCCTTATTCACTGAGGACAGAAAGAAGTAACGGGCTTAAATTGCAGCAAGGGAGATTTAGTTTAGACATTAGGAAAAAATTCCTAATTGTAAGTATAGTTAAGCACTGGAACAAATTACCTAAGGAGGTTGTGGAATCTCTGTCATTGGAGGTTTGTAAAAATAAGTTAGATAAACACCTGTCAGGGATGGTCTGATACTTAACCCTGCCTCAGTGCAGGGGAATTGGGCTAGATGACCCATTGAGATCCGTTCCAGTCTTACATTTCTATGGGTCTATGATTCTATACAGTGCATTGGCTTTATGAGAAAAGACATTTAATATATCCCAACCACATTTCTCTTATATTATCTTTCAATAAATCTGGCGCTTGATTTGAAAAGCAGCATGTATTCTTGCGGGTTATAGAAGTTCCTCTTTTTTTGAGATATCTGCAAGCATACCGCATGGGTCTTTGACACTGTCTGATCTTGGCAACAGGGTACAAATGAGGAACCTTAAAGGAAAAAGAGGATGCTAAAGAAAGTGGGGTTTATACCACTTTTTGCACCTGTGAATAATTATTTGAGCAGATGTGATCATACAGCTCACTTTTTTAAAACTTACAGTGTTCACAGTAACAAAGGAATGCTATAGTTAAGGTTGGAACTGTACTACCATTAGAATCAGCTGTTTTCTTTCATTCCAGGAACTTCATATACTGGTCTCAGCCCAAGGGGGATTTTCACTTACATACAAACACACACACAGGAAAATCCTTTTGGAAACTAATATCATGAAGTAAATGTGCCTCTGCAAAGCAGCGAGGCATTTACCCACATGGATCTGTCTGAGAACTAAAATTGATTTGAATTGTTGCTCACTACTTCTATTAGCACCAATTGACTTGTGTCATCTAGCTCCAGTTGTAGAAAACATATCCAGAAGCAAAGGGAAATTCAGAAAATTAAAATTTCATCTTTCAGTTTCCCAGTTCATGGAGGTATTTATTCTAAAAATGGACTTGAAACAAAACTCTGCGCCCAAAAAATCCACATTACAAGGCAATGTTGAAAATTCAAGATCAGATCCAAATCTTGGAAATGGCACAGTTTGGAATAGTTGAAATCCAGATCTAAATTTTGTAGAATGAACCCACCTCAAATGTATTTATTGGTCTTTGATTTAGTTTGGTATCAGTACAACAGGCTCCATGTACATGAGCAAAATGTGTAACACACACACAAAGTTTTGATTAAACTCACATTAAGTACATTTAGTCCTAAATTACAATCACTTCCTCCTAACAGAAGGCAGTATGGCCCAGTGGATATGTCAATGGCCTGGGAGCAGTGGCACTGGAACCTTTTTAGTCATGAGGATCCTGAAAGCCAGCCCCTTTACCCCTGTCCATGCCCCCACCCCCCACGCTGAGGCTGGGAGCAGGGCTGTGTCTCCGGGAGGGGGAGACCTGGACAGTGGTTAGGGGGCCAAGGCTGGGGGTGGGCATGGGGCCAGGAGCAGCGTCCCGGGCAGGGGCCGGCAGCCGTGACCCACATGCGAGGCCAGGAGCAGAGCCCTGGCCTCAGGGCTGGGAGTGGGGCCCTTGGAGTGAAGTCCTGGGAGCGGGTGGTGGGGCCAGGTGCAGGGCCCTGGGCTGGGAATGGGGCCCTGGGTGTGAGCCCTGGGCACAGGGCCAGCAGTTGGGGAGTGGGGCCAGTGGCCCAGACCCGAGCCCCAAGTGCGGGTTTGGGGAGTGGGGTGCGGGACATGGGGCCAGCGGCCAGGGAACAGGGTTGGTGGCCTGGACCCCAGCCCTAGGCACAGGTCTGGGGAGCAGAGTCCCAGGCAGAGGGCCAGGAGCAGGGCCCTGGGCGTGGAGCTAGCCCTGGGGAGCGGGGCCAGCCCACAGGATCCGAGCTGGGGAGTGGAGCTCTGGGCATGGGGCTAGCAGCCCTGCACAAAACCTGGGGGTGCTGCAGCACCCCCCACAACCCTACTTCCCACACCTATGCCTGGTAGTCAAAAAGTCCACTGGCCTTCAGTGGACTTTTATCAGGATACTTGCATAGATCCTCTCTGTGCCATTAAAAATGATAGTTCCCTACCTTTGCAGAGCACTTTGAGAGCTACAGATGAATGGTGTTATATAAGAGCAAAATTATCTTTTATGATCATCTGCTCCCCTCAAGCGAAAAGATTAGGTATAAATAAGTTCTGATGGTCAATTGACTTTGATTTCAATGAACTAGTAGGGCAAGCAAATTGTAGAGTCAAAGGCCTTCAACTAAATGTCCTGTTTTCAATCCCTACATGTTCAAATCTAGTGACTTAGTAAAAGCAGCCCACCTCACCCCAGCTGCTGTAATGATATGTAGCTGCTGCATTGTCCTGTGTCGATGGCACAAAATCTAGCAGCAAGACCAGAAGAGAATTAGTCTATTGGAATCACTACAGAATACACTGATAAAATTGCAGCCATCAGTAACTGCTGTGAAAACAAATGAAAACGTTTAGTGGACTCCCCCTCCAAGATAGAAAATGGTCTGTTTAAGGGAAATAAGAGTAGTTTGACATTTTGGCAACTCATTGGCCGTTTCTAAAGTAGTGCACCTACAGAGCACTGAACAGAATTTATTAAAAATGAAGTTGTCTGTCATTTAAAAATCGCAATCTATTTATCATTATTGAAAAATATACCTCAATCCCTAGCACAATGGGGACCACTCTTGGTTGATCCTTAGGCCTACCATAATAAATATGATTAATATTAATAATATGTAGATCTACTAGTTAAGGCTTTACAAAGGGACCCTGTTTAATTAAAAGAGTGTCATAAATCACAGCCTCTTGTGTGACCACAGAGGAATGAGAAAGACAGCAGCATGATCATCCTTTACCTTACCGGATGGAACTTGAACCATTCACAAAATAGTAACACATCTGAGTAATATAAATTGCTTTGTTTCCCTGACCAATAGCACTGCAGGAAATGGAACAAGTTAATTTCTATTAAACAAGTTTTCTTTGCCAAGAACATATCGGCAGCCATTCTGTGTTCTGCTAATCTCATTGTCACTTTACAAGTAACATTAGTACACTTCAGGGAAAGAGAGACTGTCACACATATTGAAGAAAAATCAAAGCAGATGGCAGGAAGAATGGATTCAAGGAGAGAGACCCTGGGGACTATGTGCTCAATCTTACAGAATAGAGTTTTGCAGCCATTGCAGCCTTTTCAACATTGTTTTGAGTAGAGATGAGCCTGATTATGAAATTTTGAACTGTTGTTCAGGAAGAGGGTTTAGTTTTGGCTCATTATTAAGAGGGCTGAGCTGCCAAATTTGGATTCAGACTTTGAATGTCACTCCCCAGACTCCAGGGGTATTCAGATCTGGAATTTAAGAATTTCAGGCCCATATGTAGTCTGAATGACTTGCATTTCAAATTTTGAGACCTAGTTTTTCCTTGGAAGGTGCAGTGTCTAAAAACATTAACAAAAGGTTACATGGCAAATGTTTAACAAAGTTAATTTAACATTATGTTAACCCTAATTGTGGTTCTCTTCTTTTCCCTCTCCCCTACTCCCCCACACGTGGCAGATTCATCGTGGAATCCTAATTATATTCCAGAGTTAGAAGGATTCCATTAATTCATGGTCTGAGATGTAAACACATCGATTATTCTTTTGGAGACTAAATTTTACCTCATAAGCTCTAGCCTCTTAGTGCTGTATTGTAACTTGTGTATGTTTACTCTTTAATTCCTTGGATGTTAACACTAATTTCAATACAAATATACTTTTAAGTAAAACATTTTGATCATAGATCTGGAATCAGTCACAATTATCTTATAGTGTACACAGTGCCGGATTAAGGTATAAGCTACCTAAGCTACAGCTAGGGCCTCACAAAATGAGTGGCCTCTAAAAAAAGAAAAAAATTACTCCATTTCAAATGTTATCAAAATCGGTTGATAAATAAAGGAGATATGGGGAAAAGATTATCGCTAAATATAGAAATTTTTGTTCAAATATAACAAAAATATACACATCTGGCTACACAAATACCCTTACCCTTCACTAATTGTTTTTTACTGACAGGCAGAAAGCCAGGACTGAGAAAAAAAAAGATGATTGTAGACTTCCTCATAGAAATACTAATTTTACAAGTGTAATTAGTCTTCTAAGCCAGTGTTGTTGGCCAGCTGCTACTGATAAAATTCTGACCATGACTTAATAACTTATTTAAATAAATAAATAAATAAATAAATAAATAATCTCACTGTCGATAAAATCGGGGAAAATGTGAGGTTGGAGACGGCAGTGTTGTGAAGCAATCAGGCTCATACTCATATGTTAGTGGGTTCTTTCTTCTTTTGATCTGTACATACGTACAATTGTGTATTTTAGCACACACGCTGCTTTGTGCTTCATGCACTATCCATGCTTCACATGATTGAGTTTGCAGGTGATCATCTTCTGGATTTGGATCAAGTGGATCTTGAGGAGCATAAATTTGCGTTGGCTTCCCTCTGTCACTTTCAGGAACCTTCACAGTAAATATCAGAGAGTGCTGACAAAAGGATAAATAGAGGGTTTTGAGAGAAGTGAAGGAAGATATACATATCTATCAAAATATTCTGAGGACTTGGTAAGCAAGTTATTTCAAATGATGTGCATATATGATTTGTAGGCTATTAAAGCCGATAATATTCATTTTATTTTCTCTAATATAGGTTAGATTTTCTCACTTTCTCAATGCCTGTCTAGAGATGACCAGGCTTTTTTCTTGTAAAATCTTTCTTTCTGTTTTGCACATATAGCTCATTGTCCCTGTGTGCCTCCGAGGTGTTTACTCAAGATTCATTAGTGGTTCCGGGGGAGACACAGGATAGAGAAGCGAAAGGGAAGAGAGATGTCTGCCGAGAAAAAAGACTGGGATTTCTGCTTGGCGGGATTTATTAGAATATTTTATTATAGGTATGTAAAAAGTCTTATATAGATTTATAAATAATATATCATATTCATAATACATTGCTTTTTTATAGTATGGCAAAAGAAAAATCCCAACAATTCATTGTTTCGTAGCGAAAATTAAATTGGAATAAACATTTGTAAATATATTTGATATGTAGTCCGGATAAACTTTGTATTTCCCTAACACAATCAAACATTTTTTCATTGATTCATATGAAAAGAATGATAATTTTCCTCATTCATGGTCTAAAAAAAAAAGAGTATATATTCTCTCTTGTTTTCCTGTGACAACATAAACAAAATAGCACTAACTTGCACAGAAATATCCTGGTAAAACAACATAGGTTTTTGGCATATATTAATAAAAATATAATTTGTTGTTTATAGATATATAAATCTCAATATTTATAATACAAAATTAAATTTTTACTGGTTTCAATAAAAACATTCCGCTACTAAATTTTAGTACCAATATTAGGTAATTCAGCATAATCTTCTATGAAAAGAAAACAAATCAATTTATTGGAAAAATAGAACCCACATACAATTTTCTGATGGTTTGCTTATTACCTGGGTGTAATTCATATCAATATAACTAATAGCTGAGCTTTAATTCTGTGGGTTATCCACATCCTATATCCTCTATTGCCTCTTGTATTCTCTATTGCCATCTTATATCCTCTAAGAGTCTCATTGCTTATTAAGACAAGGAATTCCACAATTTAGATGCCCCAAAAGAGAAGAAAAATTTCCTGAGAACTCTTCTAGTAAATTGTATTATTTACTGTATTTTTTTAATTTTGTATTTTTTATATTCTATTGTTTACTTCTACTTTACTTACATACACAATTAGTTCAATGAATTTGTCCATGATGTCATCATTACAGAGAGGCTGCTGAAAATGAAGATTATTATTCTATTTTACAACTTTGCCTTTGTATATATGCAAACATAAAGCTTTCGGTTTATATATTCAATGTTCTTTCTGTGAAAATAATAAATTCATTTTTATAGTATGGGGCCTCTTACACTTGACATATTTTAGGGCCTCAGAATGTCATAATCCAGCCCTGAGTGTACAACAGAAAAATACAATGAAAATGATAGGAAAATGTACAGAGCAAGTATGGTCATACACTTAGCACTGGAATCACAGAACATGCGCAGCTAGATACCAATATGCATCACTTTTAATACTACCAAGGTGGTCAGGTGACAGACCTCTCATAACCCTACATTACACATGGGCATACCTGGTAAGGTTGATGGTTCAGAAATCTGGAGATTTTGTGTGTGTGAACCAATACCCAAATTTGCATATTTGATAAATAGGCAGTATCCGTAGTTAATGTCTGGATTACTAGAACTTAAGCCTTATGATGTGCAGCATGGAATGAGCTTTAGTAACACAGGACTCCTGTGCTTCTGGATGATTTGGCAGTCAGTGTCCAGGTAACTCTCAGGTGCTGCCCTTGGCTGCTCCTTGTCCTGGGTATGGGAGAGGGTTGGGTTGGGTTGCTGGACTTTGGTGCTGGCCATTGCTTGCCCTGGGCTGGGAAGGGGATTTGAGGGATATCTAGCTGGACTACTGGTGCCTAGCTCAGGGGCTCTGACTGTCCCTTGCCCCTTGCTCAGTGGCTCTGGCTGCTACTCCCTGTCTGGATGAGCTATGGCTGCCACTCTTTAGTTATACCTCCTGTGGTTAGCACACTGGACACACAGTGTTCTTCTAGTCACAGCTTCGCATCTGTTTCCATGTGTGAGTTCGGGGATTATGCTCTAGACTACATCTTTTATAATTAGAACCCTCCTAACTGCTAACCATGGAGATCTTACTTAGTGCAGCACCAGCCATTGAGATTCAGCCCAGAGGGTCTCCTGTGTTCTCCAGATCTGGAATTGTAGGCTCCTAGTCAGCAGCCATACAGGAAGCAGATTCAGACAGTACCCTTAATATGTCTGCATGTACAGTCCATAAGAGCAATCAGTGATAGAAATGAAACAAATAGTGTGGGCATTATAAATGAGGGCAATATGGTAGCAACACTGCCTCAAGTTTTGCAGAGTGTTCATATGTGAGGGAGGGCGCCATCTGCACTAGAGCGGATATAGCAGACATGCACAGACAATATAATTCAAGTGCAGAGCACTGGTTTTACAGCAACTGCCACATGTTTGTTTTCTGTGCAAACAACCGATTTTTCAGATTTCAGGCTGAACCAAAAAATAGGAGAAAATTGTTTCAGGTCAAATAAAACATTTAATTTTGAATTTAACCCTTTTTTAGCAACACTGAAGTAAAATTCAAAATGAAAAGTCATTTCAAATAAAAAAAATTGAAATGTTTTGCATTAAAAGTATCAAAAATATTTATGTTTTTTGGGGTGGGGTGCTTGAACTGAAACAATTTGATAAATTCAACATGAATTTGCACAATGTTTTGGTCAACTTCAATCTGCATTTTTCAGCCGCCCAAAAAAAGTTTCATCCAAAATTCCATACAACTGCCCTGACACCCTGCCTCAACTTGTTCTAAAGGCACTACCTTGAAGCACTGGTTCATTCACCAAGCTCAGGCAGCCCTTGGATCACTGGCCTTCCACCAAGATAGCCAATAAGAGTTGACATCAGTTCCGTGGTGACAGCAGTACCTTTTCAGTACAAACTGAAGTAAGACCAACTCAGCTCAGATACTATAGAGCACTGAAAATTTATTATATGGATTTTGTGGAGCTAGATGTGAACAAAAAACCTACAGATGAAAGGGTTTACATCCCATTACCAAGGCATGACCCAAGAACATTTTTCAATAAAATAGATAGAATAAATGCAAAACCTTGAGCCAACAATGTCAGTTTTTTACCCTGACCATCTTTTGCTGTTACTCTGAAAAGTATAATGGATATTCTCCTTGTTCACCGGGTGTGAAAGGAAAAAAAAAAAAAAAAACAGCCAACAACAAAATACATGGAAAAATGCTTTGATAGTTTGAAAATTTAATATTGTTGAAGTGTAAATAGGAACTTAAACTCTGCCAAAAACTTCAGTAAGCCATGGATTTTTTTTAAAGATGACTATTTTAGACAAAATAGTTCTGTTAAACACAATCTGTGTCTCAATTGTACTAATTAGAAACATCTATTGCAGGAAGCTAATAGAGTGACATAGAAACAAAAAAAGTCAGTCTCCTGTCATCTGTAACATGTGTTTGACTTAGAAAAAGGCTTTGATAATCATGACAACTTCATTAACACTGTTACTATTCACTTCTGTGGATCAACTGGCCTTAGATGGATAATAAACTCGTACAGTTATGTGCTCTACATTGTGATTCACCTGTAGCCAGCAGTGGGGCTGAAACAATTCTTATTGTGGGGGTTATGAAGGCATACATTTGGGCTGTTCTTACTACTTCAATCCAGGGGATGCAGCAGCAACCCAGGCATCCCTAGTTCCAGCACCTCTGATAGCCAGAGTAAGGCCAGCAGCGTGTCCATTCATTTCTATTAACAACATCTCTTAGCTTCTCATTCAAAGGTGGTTCTGTGAAAATCTTTTAGAGAATTAGCAAACATAAAACTTCATAAGGAAATAGTAAGAATGAAAGTAACCTACCTACCATTCAATATCATCATTTCCATAGAATAGTCCTTCTACTTCAAAAAATACCTTAGAATAGTAAAAGCCTGCAAATTAACAGCTACGAGTTACAGCCACTTCAGTCCATCTTCACTTACTATGAACTTATGCAAATTACACTTCCTCATTCAACCTTAACATCACCCATTTTACACATTGAATGTATCCGCAATGAGTCTCAGAAAGAAATGTCTTGTGAGACCAATCAAGTTTAGAAAAAGCACAGAGGCAAGATATTGTAGAGTAGGATGTTTAAAACTGCATTTTAAGTTTCAAAAGGTTCAGAGTTCTAGCTCAGATCTAAAACATATCCATAAGTTTGTATCTTTATCCATAGCTTAGCCACATCTTTGAGGCTGCCCACTCTTCCCTACGCATCAACAAGCTTTTCCTCCATTTTATCTCCGCCAAGAAGCCCTGGCTCCCATTATCTTCTAACGTAGTATTGTGACAGAGGCCTGGTGACCTACCATCTCCACTCCATTCAGTGTTTTCAGTGGTCAACGCGAAAGAGCCACTCCTTGTTCTGGAGAAGGAGATCAAGATAATTCTTTTTCACAGTCCTTCTTGAGTATTGCTATCTGCCTCTTTAAAAAGTGTCAGAGGCACTCTGGAGCTTAATGTACTTCAAATACAAATAAGTGGAAGGATAAGATACTGAATATTGAAAATGAATTGACATGGGTGACAATGGGCATATTTTGTTCATTTATCTGTACAGACGCAGAAGAAAATTATACATCAGTGCCTAGCCCTACCTACCTGGTACAAGCCAACCATGAGATCTCATGGAAAGAGAAAATAAACTCCTTAATTCCTGGGAACCCCAGTGAGAGGCAGGAGTGAAGAAGACATGGCCTGCAGAGAGATGGGAGGGAGGAGAGATCTTGGGCTGAAGTCCCTCAGCTGTAACTTCTAGAAGCAGCACACTACAGGTGAATGTTTGGGGGAGGAGGAGGGAACATATTCAACAAAATCAAACACACCAAATAGGTAAGGCCTAATATTCAGCCAAAGGTTTTGGCCCTCACAGGTTCCAGTGGAATCTCCATTGACCAAGTTATATCATATTGGAACAGACATTGCTTCCAAGGAAGTTTACAAATGAAAGCAACTGGGAAAACGTACGGTATATATGCTGGCTATTTGTTGATGCTCCTGGACAGTGAGAACATAAACTGTTAGTATACTGTCAATGGAAAGGTACAAATGTGCACAGAAGGGATATGTAGAGCTTGATATATGAGACGACTCTCAGCCTGATCTTTTTTGTGCTTGCATGGGGATACTGAGAATCCAGAAACAGGGTGAAAAAACTCTGATAGAAGCTAAAGATGCACTGGTACCTGATCTCCCAAACCTACAGATCTCAACCAACCTCACAGAGGGATTCTCCCCCTATGCTCACTTTCTGTTCCCTGCTTTACCCTCGCTACAGCAGCAAGACAGAACCCATTAGCTGCTTAACTGTGCTGTGACACCTGTGTCTGGGGAGGGGGAATTACCTATAGTTTAACTTCCTTCATTATCAAAAACATCTGCCCTCAGAGTAAGTTATCTCAGTCTGAAACCTTGCAGGTCTTTTGGATTTCTCTGAATGCTGCAGATACCCAAAATGACCACCACCACCTTAAAAGGTTGCCCCAGTCTTATCAGACATAGGCTACGTATTCATTACCTCCAAGTTTTATTATTGCAGCTAATATCTTGGAATGAAGCCACCCAGCACAGAAAAGCCACAATCTCGCTGCTTAGTAATGTATGTTACCCTGAGCACCCCACCCACTACTCATGTTCCTGTCTTTGCACTGGCTCCCCATAAAATAGAGTCTAGTTCAAGGCTCATATTCTGGTATTTAAAATGTACTATGGAATTGGCCCATTCTAACAGAGAAATCACCTCCCCCTCTAGGACCAGACTTACCACATCAGCTACGTTCCATTGCAACAATGCAATTGCAACCAATACGAAGAGCTGTGTGCATACAGGAAACAGGACTTTACATAGCAGTTTTTAGAAGGGCAAGAGAATAATTATCCCATTTAAAACTAAAGAAGAATCTATGTCAGCAAAATGTAATTTAGCTAATTTAAAATCTGGGCAAAACACAGTGTGAAGTTAATCTAATTCACATCATTATTTGTACAGTGCTGTCCATGTTCTAGGCATGGTGCAATAACATATGTAACCCTTCTGCTTGTCAGCGTTGGCAGCAACAAGGGCCAGGTTCAGTATCTAGGGGTTCCATTCCAATAACACAATGCAAAACCGGCTCGAGCCCCCACCTGGGACAATATATACCACCCCCGCTGGGTGCCTCCAAGAGGCAATACTTCCCCTCTCGCAAGCACATAGTCTGAGTGTAGCAAAAAACCTTTTAATAACAGAGAGAAACAATGTGGCATTATGTTGGGGAAACACCACCAACAGGATTCATAACACAGTCCATGAGAAAAACCCACCCCAAGCAAATTGGGGCATGTCCTTTCCCTTTGGTTCTTGAGTCCAACAACCCAAAATCACCCAAAGTCCCAAAAGTCCAACGACCCAAAAGTCTCTGTCCTTGGTCAGGGCAGCCCCAGAGTTCAAAAGTTTATCTGCAGAGTTTTACCTCCCAACCTGGGTGGAGATTGGGCGGGAGGGGTGAGGGGGGTTAAGGGGCACCTTACGTGGTCCAAAGCTGATGGCCCCACTTCTCCATGGGGCTCCGCTCTGCCAGCCGCCCCATGAGCTGCTCTAGGCATCCGACAAAGTGCTCTGCTCCACCAGCCGCTCTGCTCTGCTCGCCGTCCCACAAACTGCTCTGCTCCACCAGCCGCTCCGCTCCGCTTGCCGTCCCGCAAAACTGCAATGCTCTGCCAGCCGCTCCGCGTCCTGCAAACTGCAAATCTCTGCCAGCCGTCCCGCAAACTGCTCCACCATATAGCTTTAGGCTCCCCCACTACTTAACACAACACTCAGTGATTTCAGCTCTTAGTAAGTTTAGCTCTTTTGTGATTTCAGCTTGTAGTAAGGGAGCCTCAGTGCAGGTGCACCATTAGCCCAAAGTGAATTCAGCTCAGCAGCTTGTAACTAGACTCCTAATGGAATCAAAATTAGCTCTGATATTCCACAGTGGAGAGAGGAGGAAGTGCAATTAGCATGTAAGGCCCTCACCAGGGGGCCCATGCCACCAAGTATTAATACCTGTCCCCAGCCTCTCTCAATTCACAGAGTTTTGGAACCCATGTCCCTTGCCTAGCGAGTGCTTAGTTGATAGCGAGTCCCTCCATCCTAACAAAAGTCCAAGTACAGTTCCACTGTCCTTGATTCCCATAATCAGGGTAATAACAATTTATTCTTCCTGCCCCAATAACAGACAGTGGGGATCCCACAGCAGCCAAAGTGACCATTTGGGCAGCTATGGCCTCATTCTAGGCGGGGTGGATGTGCCTATGCAAATGAGATCGGCCCCTGAAGTTCTTTTCCACAACTTGCCACACCTCACCACCAGATGTCAGGGTGGAGCTCATCCTGACTCCGCTTACACATACACTTCCCGAAAGAGTTTACATAGCCTAAAAAGGAAAAAATAAGAACAATACAAGAAACAGTATTAATCTAAAAATCATTTTATAACCAAATAAAAATACTAGAAATGTACTGGAATTGGGCCTGGCTTGACCCTACACAGAGCATCAAATGAACGCAGCCTCAGTTATTCTCCAAGAAGTGGCAGCCTGATATGGAGTGACTGCAGTTGCCATTTGAAAAGTTATCTATTACTGGACAGAAAGATGCTGAGCTTTCCACAGAGTTGCACACACTTTCTATGGAATGATAAATGTTACATGAAAAAATGTCTTCAGGGCAGGGACCATGTTTTTGTTCTGTGTTTGTACAGCGCCTAGCACTGTGAGGCCCTGGGCCATGATCAGAGCTCCTAGGGATTATGGTTATAGTAATGATAGTTATACTTTGATCAGCCATCCAATCCATCTTCCTGCAAAGGCAGGATTGTTCTCTAATGTATGTGTTCTAGTGTTTTGTCTACTTTTACATTTTCTAGTTTATATTTCTAATCTACAACCTCCCCAACCCCTGCCATATAGTAATTGCTATGCAGCTAAACAAGTAACTATATTGACATTTTTATGTAATAAATTATCTTGCAAGTTCTTCAGGGACAGGCACTGTGTTTATTTGTAAGCATACGCTGCTGAGCAGATTGTCTAAAGCTTGTCAAATAGTAAGAGAATTAGAGAGCAACTAAATTATGGTTATGTAGGTAGGCAGTGAGCCTGATTTTCTTCTGCCTTGAACCAGGTGTACCCATTTATACCTGTGCAAAGTGGATGCCAAACACTAGCATTCTGATACAATAGTAAAGGGTGACAATATAACAACCTGGGTAAATTCTACATTGGTAGCATTTCATATTCACTTTGCACCAGCATAAATGACTCCATGAAGTGCAAGGCAGAATCAAACCCTGGAACTACATTTAACATGAGAACCTGAAGTGTTCCATAATCCGCTGTACATGTGTATACATTGTTCAACTCATGCGATGGCATGGAAGGTATTACAAGTTCTGATAACCATTATTGTGTATTGACTTCTTAATTATAGAACAGTCACATTGGAAAAGGTACATTATATTATGCCACATGTTCACAGAAGAAAGGCCTTGAAAAGGCTGCTGTAAGAGTTAGGCTTACATAAGTTCCACAGTGAGTTATTTACTGCACCTCCCCCTGACAAACAAGACTCCCATCCTTCCTCATTATCTCTCTACAGTAGGAATGATTTTGATTTAAACCTAGATAATAACTAAATTAAAAGAGCTGGTAACGGTTAAGTATGTATAATAGGATCGTGTTTTAATTCCCTGAGAGGTTTGTTTGCAGCTGAGCATTCTATTCAATTTACTTTAATAAAAGCAACTGTTAACCCAAAGGTTCTGATGAATGAAGCAATAATGTCACAAATCTTTCATCTGAGCCACAGTGGGACAGTAACTAAAGCAGATCTCAGTCTGAGGCCAATGATCCTCCGAGCGGGTCTGGGCAGTAAATGTGTACCACATCTACATTTCTCACTGCATCTGCCAGGCCAACAGTGAGATTTCTTTTTAATCTATAAAACTAATCATTGTAATTCCTCAAAATCTTTAAATAGGTTTAAATAGAAAATTAAAGCAGCTATTATAGATAATGTATCTCCTATCTCATTTGTACAATCCTGCTTTGAGTTAGGAAGTCAACTGCTGGAGAACGTCTTTATTTAAGCATCTGTAAGAACAGATTTAGAGTACAGATATCAAAGTTGTTTTGTTTTTTAACCAGAGCACTACAAGGATAAAATATATTATATTACCCTCTGTCTTCCTTGGCTTCTTTCTTTGATTATTTTTACTTGCTTCTGTTTTTAATGTGACAAATAGGTGGTAACATGGAATTAACTTGAAATAGGTCAAGTGGCTCTGATAAGCAGCAGCTGATGGCAAACAAAGAAAATAAAAAGATTTTATTTCTCCCCTTTTTGTTAAACTGCATAAAATCTTATTAAACGGCAAATGCAAATTGATAAAATAAGATATCTACTCAAATTCCTTTCTTGTCATATTTTGTATCTATCATTGGAAATTAGGCAAATTTTGTGAATTTTTTATGGACACACAAAAAACATATTTTTTAAATAAAATAACAATAAAATAACAATAAAGTAAATAAACAATAAAATAAAATGAAATAACAATAAAAAACATATTTTTATGTGAGACTCAGTTTACCCAGTCACTTTATATTGCTACCCTTTGGGTGTGAGGAGGTTAATGTCTCCCTGAGGACAGAGGGGAGTGATGCATAGCTGAATGTCACATACACCTGTCTGGCTCGGAACAAAATATACCATCAACAACTGACTGGAGTCAACCACAGATGAATGGAGCTCTCTGGAGAGAGAAAAGAAGACTCAACAACGAGGCATTAACTCTTAATGAATCGGAGCCAAGACAAGCTGAACATGTGAACAGAGGGGGGATAAAGGGAACAGATCTGAACAAACTGTTTTTAAGTCTGCTACTGCCCAAGGCAGAGGGACAAAGGACGAGGGAAACTGAGGAAGACAGCGAGGGAATCTAGGAGGATCTGGGAAAGCTGGGAGATAATACTGCTAAGATGGACTCTGACTTCAGTTTTGCTTTGCCTTTCTAACCTGGACTCTTAAATACAGTACTCAGTAGACTATTAAATGCTGGCTTGTTTTGAAAAAGCTGCCTGTATTGCTACAAAGTATCTACTGGTTGCATCATTCTCATAAGGGATAAAATGGCTTCTAGGAACCAAAACATGTCAGAGAGCCATCGTTGAGAAACAGGAGTGTTCTAGCCTGAAGGCCCAGCCTCTGAATCATAGAGCCACAGGACTTGCACTTTTGTAAGGGATAAGCCTAGAGCCTAACAAGTAATAGTGGCACTCTCCGAAGAGACTGTATAACGGCTGGGGCATCCAACACCCGGTAAATCCGTGACCGTTGGCATCATCAACCAAAGCTTTGAGACAACTCTCTTATGCTAATTGTAGGTCTGATTCTCAACTGTGTTAATTACTCCCAATTATACTGCAGAGCAGTATAGTTACACCCATGTAAAACTGGAATAATACAGTGGAGAACAAGGCCCCTTATCTCTAATGAAACTAGATATATTTAAAATAAAAGATTTTTATACAGATTCCCATTCACATTTTTAAAAGCTGACGTGTTATGAACAGTTTTTAAAACAAAGACTTTCTTCCTGAATATAATGAGCTCAGATCTGAACAAAGCTAGTTCAGGCCAAGTTTTGTGGGCTCCTTATTCCTAGTCATTTTATGGGTCTGAAAGTTAGTGAGACTCAAGCCAAGGAAAAAAAATTTGAGCCTCCAGAGTGAACCTGAATACATAACTCAAGCACCCTCTAGCGCTAACAGTAACAGCATAGTAACAAGCAACAGTAATGGCAATAACAAGAATTATCTCCAATCACATTAATTCTGCTTAATATATAACATGTGGAGAGGCAGCATGGCCTTCCAAAATGTCTCTCTTTGAACACTGAATATTAAAACTTATTCTTTTCTAAGATGATTGTGAATAATCACAGTTTATCACTACTTCAAATAAAAGGTTATCTTTGACAGAAACAAACTCAGTTGTTTAAACATCTACATAAAATAAATGAGGCAGTGTTTGTTTATACTAATTTCCTTAGATCCTCTGATGGAGAGCGAGAAACATTTCTGAAAGCAATTGAAATGGGAAACTTTACCTCCGGTGCATCAACATTTGTGCTATGAGTTGAATCTCAACCAGGGCAAACAGACTGGATTCTCTGATCTAATGAAATGCAGTATGTATTTTAATGAAAAGTCAGGTCCCTGAATTACAAAAACACTGTAATTGTTTTTTCTCTTTTTTTTTTCCAAACAGTGGATGCATTTTTTTTTAATCAATTCAATTTAAAGCAAATCAATTAGGTTTACATCCTAACCACAGAACCTGTTCAGACAAGAATAGATGTATGGCTTGAACCCAAGACCAGGACAGCATATTAAAATTTCCACTACAGGATAGTTTTCTAGGAAATAGTGTTGGATCACCAGGAGAATATATTTTCAGAAAAAGGGGAAACTATTTTATATATAAAACTAAAGAACTTCAGGGACTAAGAACATCAAGTACATTTACCATGAGAATCAGATTGTTACCCAGAGGATTCAGCTAAGTAAGAAAACACTTCTGAACATTTTGAATTCTATTTCAGGAATAATGTATGCTTTAAAATATACATGTTTACATTTTTTGAGTAATTTAATGACATTTAATGATACTTATTTATATTGTGCATAGTGCTAAAATGCACAGCACTCCGAATTCATTAATGAATTATGGCATGCATGTCACTTTTTTGGTGAGTTTTTTTTTAAGTATGCTTTCAATTTTTAAGATAATTTAATGCCAGTGAAAGATGTGTGACTGATAGCAGAGGACCCTGAATTCGTTACCCACAGAATAGACATAGAATGAGCAGTGGCAATGAAAGACCTGAAAATATCTGCTAGTGTGCCTCACCCCAGACTGATGGCCTCACTTATGGGCAAGACAGTATTGCATCCTGCAGTCCTTCATGAAGGAACTGATGAAACTGCCAAGAAGGATAACAAGTAGTTACAACTATAATGGTGATTTTTGCAATGTGGACATAGGAACAGGACTGAAATAGTTATTTGTTATCCTGTGACATGCTGTACCTCAAAGTAGCACCCTACCACCCCCCCATTCATCGTTAATATATGGTTGTGATATTACATACAAAGCACGCCATGTAAGATATTATATGTAAGGTCATGATCTGCTGAGACCCATTGTTCTGCCAAAATATGTATATTGTTAGTGTGTATGAAGTTATGAGATTTTGCTGTATGGTTGTTATTGAAATATGTTGTGAGTTTGGGAGTTGCCCACCTCTAGTTCTCCAGTGATGAAGAAGGAGGTGACCCACACCCAGATGGGCGTTAAATGATCATTAATCAGGAGGGGAGTTTTAAACAAGGGATTTACAATTCTGTAAGGGCTTGTCTACACTGGGCACTTTACAGTGCTGCATCTTTCTCACTCAGGGGTGTGAAAAAACACCGCCCTGAGCACAGCAAGTTTCAATGCTGTAAAGCACCAGTGTAAACAATGCACCAGCACTGGGAGCCATGCTCCCAGAGCCGGTAGCCGTGCTCCCAGAGCCGGTAGCCGCGCCTCTCATGGAGGTGGCTTTTTTAGAGCTCTGGGCGAGCTCTCTCCCAGTGCTGCGCCATGACCACGCAAGCCACGTTAAAGCGCCGCAGTGGCAGCACTTTAGCATTGCCAGTGTAGACTAGTCCTAAGAGAGATGCACGAACATCAGACAATGGGGATTGCTCCACTCTGTGACTCAGGTACACAAGACCACACTAGGGGGATTGCTTATCTCTGACTCAGCAAGGCCCGCCAGGACATATCTGGATTAGTATTTTCCAGGCATATGGACTGAGGGTAGAAAATAAGGGACAGTGGCATCATGTGACCATCTCTCTCCTCCCCTACCTATGCTGAAAGCAACAAGAACACTGGAAGGAAAAGACTTGAACTGAGGAGACTGGTCCCAGACTGAAAAGGAATGTCAGCCTATGTATTAAGGACTATTAAGGACTGCAACATTCAGTGGGATGAGAAAAACTGCTTGATCCAAATACTGCTTAGTCTAATAAGATTTAGGATTTAGACTGTGTGCTTATTTTTTATTTTCTTTCGTAACTATCTCTGGCCTTTCTGCCTACCACTTAAAATCTATCTTTCTGTGGTTAATAAACTTATTTTAATGTTTTATCTTTACCAGTGAGTTTGTCTGAAGTGCTTGGGAAATCTGCTCAGGTTACAAAGGCTGGTTCATGTCCACTTTCCTTTGACGATGTGGCAAACTAATTAACAAGTTTGCACTGTTCAAAGAAGGTCCTGAGCAGTGCAAAATGGTATATTTCTGGGGTGCAGGGGGGGGGGCACCTCTTCATTCTGGTGGCTGAGAGATAACAGCACCTGAAGGGGTTTGCTGCTTGTCACTAGCAAAGCATTGTGAGAGATAGATCAGGCTGGAGAGTTACGGGGGGAAAGTGGTTACACAGTTCCAGGTTGTACTCTGAGGATGCCATCACATATCCATTGGAACAAACTCCCAAGAGATTTTGTGGATTCTCTTTGTGTCGTCAGATCAAAAGTGGCTGCCTTTCTAGAAGATATGCTTTCGTCACATACATATTTTTGGGCTCAATTCAGTGGTAACTATGTGGAATTTAATGGCCAATGATATATAGGAGGTCAGACTAGATGACCTAATGGTTCCTTGTGGCTTTAAACTATATATGGTATAATAACTGTATACCATTATACACTTTTCAAATGAGAATGATGATCACCCACTACCCACCTAAGCAGGTTTTAAATTGGTCACCTATAAGTGAAAGGTTTCATACTCCAATACTTCTCATACTACTCCAATACTTCTCATATTTTTCCCCAATCATTACTTGTTAGCAGAGATGAGTCAGAGCCATGGTGCTTGTCTCCAAATCAGAATCCAAATCTCCTCCCATCTCAGAGATTGTTCACATCTGGTGTTACTTCAGCCATTAAAGAGACCTCTGAGCTCCAAAATCAGGATGTGAAATCAAACTTACGAAAGCTGGATGGTTTTGCATCTCATGTACCATATTCAAAAAAAAATTGTCACTTCTCTTTTGGATTAAAACTTGGACACATGGACATATCAGCACCTCCCCCACAACCCAAAAACACACCAAAGCATAGGAGCAGCTGAGACACAGTAGAGGAGGATGAAAACTGGACATGCCCTAGCAATAGCATTTGTTAGTCACATTTTTCATATATTGTGAAAGAGAAAACAGGGTGGAGGCTTAGGTAAAGTGAGAAGATTAATTGTAAAAAATCTGTCCTCCAATAGAGATCAATTAAGAAATAAGAAAAACTGCATGTCCCCTTCAATATCTTGTGAGGACATTTTTTTAAAACTAAAATGAACATCATGGAACAAAAATGTCTCACTTGTTTGCTGATTAAAGGGTCACTACCAGATCAATTCTGTACAAAACCTAAATTTTTGGCCAAAGCAAACTTTTACAAAACAAGAAGAATATTTTCATTTATTTATTATTACTATTTCCAATGCGAACAGATTTAAAACATGTAGCACATGGCAGCACTGTGATAGTTTCTGACTAGATACCATTTAGGATCAATGGTAAAACATGGTCTGAGCATACTAAAATTCAGAAAGCAAACAAGCAGCAAATGTACCAAAAAGGTTAGATGTTTGTTAGAACAGTGTGCATTTAAATGACCCATAAATTTAAGCCACCATCTCCCGAAGAGGATAAGCATATCACAGGTTTATCATTCTTAGTCATTCTTTCTTATATGTACATAGTTACTTCATATGAAAGAAAATCTTGAGTTCTGTACATTTTTAAGTGTAAAAACTGGGAACAATATAAACCAAAGCAAACACAAATGCCTCATAACTGTATTCTATTAAGCGCATGTCCATATGCTGCACATATCTACATGTACATTTTCCCTCTGTACTTTATGTACAGCTATGCATGAAACAATCTGAGCTGAGACTCTTAGCACATTTCTTACAGGTTCAGCCTTCTTGGCTCACTTGGTACAACTGATGCCTCTGAGCCACAAGGGCTTTCCAGCTGAATCTTCACTAAGGATGTACACAGCAACCAGCCACACCCAGCGGACAGAGGACTCTGCTAACTGGTTAAGTCCGCTTCAATGTCTGGCCACCAAATGGCAGACACTACCAGCAGCTGCAGCATTCATCTCAAATTTATAAGACACCCTTTATTAACACCACATTTTAATACTAAACCAAATGATGTTTCGATAGAGACAAACATCTGTGTTATGCATTCCCCTTGAGGAGCCCTCTCCCCTCAGTGGCAACATTTATTCTCTCTGAAGTTCTTTTAGAAACACATTGTGTAACCTGGCTTTTGTTCTATGTATATAAATATTTCACAGTGCATTTTGGAAGTTGTAGGGCCTGATTCTCACCCACATCAGTCCTTGGGCTCTGATCCAGGAAAGCACTTTAAGCACCCAAGTAGCACCACTGAGTTCAGTTGCTATTACATGAGGGCAGTGACCCAGAACATAGCCAACCTACAGTTGGGGATCTCAGAACCAATATTTTCGGTCAGGGCCTGTATTGCAGACAATAGTAAATGCTGGGGAATTCTTATTCAGATTTTTAATTTATCTAATAGCAGAAACTGATTTGGAGTTTTTCTGAACACAGAGCTATTCAACTACCTACCCACCCCACCACCTTACAAATGCTCATTAAATGAAAAGTATGGGAAAACAATCCATAAAGGAACAATTCAAAATAAAGTGATATGTAAAATTGGAGTTTCTGATTCTGTTATTCCAAGATTCAATCTCCCTCTCACACTACTTATAGCAGGTTAGGGTATACATCAAGCATGCAAAAATTTAAATATAATAGCTTTATCATACTTAAATCTCTAAAAGACAAAAGGCATACTGCAGATGTTTACATTGTGCTTACTAGTATGAACAATTCCTGAACTGCTCATGGTGGTGTGTACTACCCCCAGTGTTTGCAGGATCAGGCCATAATTTGAACAATGCCTGCGTATGTACAGTGGGCACGCTTAAAGCTCATCTAGAGATGTTACTAATTCAAGTGCCATCCCCCATTTTAAATACAGGAAATTTTTCTGGAACATTTATCATCTCTAAAACCAAATGAACTTTTTCATAGACCAGATTTCAATATCCTTCCTCCTGCTGAACAGTACACCTTACTCCTTGAGTTGTTCCATTGAAATTCTAGAACCAATAAGATCTACAGAATTGATATTGAAGTCAAAGGGAAAACTGAAGGAGTAACCCAACATGAGTGAATGTATGAGGATCTAGCCTTGCATATACATATTGTATTCCACATCTATACTGGTAGAAGGCTCTGGTTTGATATGGAGAATTGGGTGTATTTTATCATTTAATTGGGAGAAGGTAAAAAAATCTCATGTAACAAAATTACTTCTCAATGAAGCAACACAACAGTTGAAATTCCATACTCCTGGTTTACCTTGGTCCTTTGGTCCATCTACTATTTCTTTATTGTATAAATAAAGGCAATACATTTATTTAGAATGATATTTAATGAAAATGAGCTTTCAGCTCCCTGGCTGGATTCCTATATAATCTTGTTATACTCTCTAAAAATAGGTAAAACACAGAACTTTCAGTCAGTACGTCTTCCACCCAAATATGTAGGAGCAGAGCAACACATTTTAAATATACAGGCTAAACTCCCATTGACTTCAATGGTGCAGGCTTAGCTCTTTAGTAAGGACCACTCCTGTTTATTAGGCAGACAGATCTAGAACGATTAATCTACTGTAATTATGTCTAACACTAATAACTGTGTGGGGGTCCTGATTGAAGACTAATAAAACCTAATTAAGAAAGATTTCTCACTAATTAAATCCTAATATCTAGTAAAGACTAATCTAAGTATCATTTGGGCACAGAAGCTAATTTTGCAGTAAAAGCTGTTTTTAATAATGAGAGCCAAGCTGATTTACAGGCAAGAAATTTTTGAAATCTTGTTAAAAATAATTGAAGCGTATGTCTTCAATACTATGTCATCTGAAAGCCAATTGTAAGAGGCAACCTACATAAACTGCAAGATTCTGTAGAGGACACTGCTTCCATTCATGTCATACCCAGCACTCTAAAATTCTTGTGCAATTTTATTCAATTCAGAAATCTCCTTTCCAAAGATTTCCTCTGGGGGTGAACTATAAGGACTGACACCAAATTTGTCAGGTCAGATTAATTGGCACGTAAATTTAAATCTCTTTTCTTTATTTTGTGTTCTGCCTTGATCAAGAACACAAGTTAAAATATTTCAACCATCACATTAGACAGTGTTGGATTTTAGCTTAATGTAGGGGAACATATAGTATATCTGCTCCTTCACATTTTCAGTGCTACCAATTAAACTGCAGATCCCTCTTTCATCCAGGAAGGGATGTGTCTCTTACCAAGAAAGTGGCAACATCTGCTTTCTAAGACAACATCTGCTAGGGAAGCGAAGAAAGCAGAATATAAGCTGTTTAGTCAAATTGTTCATAGATAAAGAAACAATTAATTACAAGAGGTGGGGCAGGCAACAGATTAGGACCTGCATGTAATTAGCTATGCTTCAGATGCCAAAACACACTGCTTGGGAAAATATAATTAATGAGTTAGTGAGAGCTCCTGATGACTCTCAGCACTGCAGAGTAATAAGAGTGCTACAATCTGCGCCAAAATGTCTACTGGGCGAAGGTCTAAGGAGTTGGTTTCTGTGCTTGCAATGAGGCGTACTCTGGAGCAGAATGCTTTCCCACTGTGCCCAAGTCCCATTAGAACTGGCAAAAAATGTATATTTGGAACCACCGCCTGTGGAATATATAAGCCTCACTCTCAGCCAAAGTCGGTTTCACCAGCAAAGGTTTAGTTTTGTCCAAGTGAAACAGTATAAAAAGATTACATTTTTCAGTACTTGCAGAGATTGCACTGATGAAGAATATAATGTAGTCTAACCCCTCACAAGCTAGTAATTTATTGCAGGACGAACTCAGAAGTCATAGCAACATACACTATAACATATTTAGCAGACGATGATGCAATGAGAAAAAGAGAATCCAGATAGTGCTCTCTCCTGTGCATTTCTTAGTACCTATGTCCCAGATTCTGAAAAGAAAACCACGTGGCCAGATCCTGCCCCTGCACAGAGCCCTCTTGGGGCCTAAACTTTCCACATCTAGAATTTTATGTCCATCTTAATTTTAATTCATATCAAAATGCATTAGGGAAAAAACTGAAATTTTTGAAATATTTCAGTTCACTTCACTTTCCTTTTGTCTCCAAAAGGTGATTTTCTACCTCATGGTGTATTCCCCATACTCCTTAAAATGTTTACAGATTAGCTAGGGAAATTCATTAAAGCTTGAAATTTCATGAGTCCCACATTCAAAATTCTATGCAAAACTGTTGCTCATGGATGTTGTGATCATTTTGCCTTGAGAGAGAACTGTCACATAGAAAATCTCTCTCATGCACACAATGTATATACAGCTTAATTTTGCTAAACTGATGAACAATTTTGGGTGCCCAACTTGCAGCAACTTCAGAGGGCCTGATTTTTAGTGATGGGTACCCAACCTCTGAAAATGAGTTGTCTCTAGGTGTCTGAAGTTAGGAACACAAAAAATGGAGGCACTTGAAAAATCACTAGTCATTTTTGCAAATGTAAGTCATAAACGTGCATACACACAAATAGACACAACAGCACACAAGTCCAGGTAGGAACTACAGTACTCAGGGAAGGATATATATGCTTTATGTTTGATCACCAGAAGTGACATAGGGATCTTATTGGGTCCTTCATATGTCAGTCAAGTAGGCACATGACTTTAAAATAGAATTCAGGGCAACCAAATTTAGATATGAGTTGGAGGCTGGAATTATAATTATTAATTACAATTACAGTTTTGATCTTGGATATAGAGAGCATTAAAGTCAATATAGTTTTTCTGTTTACTTCAGTGGGATTTGGATCCAGCCCTGTGACTATAAGGGGAATAAAAAAATCAGACAAATAACATGGCCAAACAATATTTAAAAGCATGCTGTAGAGCAAACTAACTCAAGCTAAACTACATTTAATATCTAGTAATGGAGGAAACTGAAGTGGATTCAGATTATGGATACTTACTGAAATTGTGAATAGAAGGGGATCCTAATCAGGCAACATGGCCTTCTTCTCGTGGCACAAAACCCCACCAGCTCAATTACTTCTTGTCTTTTTGCAGGAGAGGACTGATGGCCTGCCATGCTACCTCTAAAATCTTTGTGAGATAGACTATTCTCCCATCTGGTGTTTGGGAGCTACCAGGACAAGCCACCACCCAGCTACAATCCCTCCATCCTGCTTTCTTTTGTAGCCACTGAGGATGTTAATTACAGCTGGTGGAAAGTTTTCAGATGGAACAGTTTTCCATCGGAAAGTGCCGATTCCACAAAATTGAAATATTCCCAGGAAATGTGTCAATCAAAACTTGATGGAAATTAGGGAGGCTGATCACCCTCCAGCCTGCCTGATTTCCTGCTTACCAGCCAGCAGGTAAGCTCTCCAGCTCTGATTCAGTCCTGGATTTTCCCGCAAAAATGTGTATCTCCTCTCCTAAATAGTTCAGATAACGAAGGTCCATTGTCTCTATAAAGGAACAACGTACAACAACTTGCTACCTTGAATGGAATTACTCACACAGTTCACAACACTGGATTAATTTTGATTAATGAACAAAAAAATTATTTTACTACAAATGGATAGGTTTTAAGTGAGTACAAGTAATAAGGCATTAAAGTCAGAAATGGTTACAAGAATTATAAAGATAAAACGCTTTCTAAACTTAAACTAGACTTGGTTTAAAGTGAAGTTCCCAGTATCATGGCTGACCAAGTTTCAAGTCGGAATCTGCATCCAAAGTCCATAGACTATTTCTATTGTCTTCTTAGGTGGGAAAAAAAGAGCTGGACAGGGAGAGATAACTTGGGGTGTTTTCCCCCCTCATTTTTATAGTTCAGTCACTCTTTGAAATGCATTTCCCCAAGAGTGACCCCTAAATAAACTTCTTTTCAGCTGGGAACAAGGAGACATGGAGTCTCATGGGGGAAAGTTTAATGCCGTTGTTTGCTAAAATCACCTCCTTTTCTTGCCAAAGAATGGCCACTTGATAGGTGATGGCCCATCAGTTTTGATGACACCTGGCTGGGGTATCAACTTGCCCTTTGTCTTTGAAAACCTCTTTGGGAAACAGGTTTATCCTCTTCCCAGATTTGACTAGTAAACACACTTCAGTCACAATTTTAGCTTATGTTCATAACTTTACATATAATATTGCTACATGCATTCTGCCATGATATTATTGACCAGCAAGTTATTAGTTTTCATATGATATCTCAACAAGGCATATTTTATACAACGATTACTACCATAGTGTATAGGGTACAAATACAGGGGCGCATTCCGTCACAATATGCATATCCTCTGAGAAAATGACTCAAATCTGCATCTGATGGCCCTCCTAAACACATAAGTAGGATTCACCCTGAAGTTAAAGTAGATTAAGAAGAATTTTTCATCACACCAGCCAAGAAGGAGCAGGAACTGTAGGGGCGCACTATTTACTCAAGCCAGGGAGAGGAAGAAGGGGCACTATTTTTAGCAGAGGAGGGAAGCTTCATTCCACCCTTCCATTCATACCACCCATTACTTTGACCCCTGGGCTCAGCTAGTCAGGGAACACAAACCAATGCTATGAGACTTAAAACTAGTCACAACCAACCTACCCATCTTAAAATGCAAACACAAAATGTAGAAATTTGCCAACATACATTTTCACAATCTTCTAAAACATTAGTAGTTTTATATTGACAAATTGTGAATGTTACCATAATTGTTCCTTTTATTCCATTTTGTTAACCTGGAACAAAACAAATCCCAATGAAAACATATTGGTTGCGAATTGTTAATCCACCTTTGGTTGTCAGAGATCAGTGAATAGTATTTTCAAATTTGGGGGCCTAATATTTTGAAACATGAATACCATCGAAATGCAGGCTACTTGACAAAAGTTGTTCTGAAGTAGCACATTTGTATTTGTTTCATATGGTATGTGAAATACCTACCTTTTACATTGATCTGCAAGGGATTCATGGCACATCCAGTAGTGGTTGGAGCAATGTCTCTCTATTGAGATCCTACAATTAACAAAATACAGAAATGAAATTTTTAACAACCTATGATGTGGGGGAGGGGGGAAGTGATTACTGCTGTACAAGCAAAACAAACGACAATAAGTTTTAACCAGTTTTATTAAACCATAAACATTTTACATGAAAACTGAAATTATAATGACATGGGCAGAATCCACCAATTTGTTATTTTTGTATGAGATAGGTACATTTTCTAAGTGAAAATAAGTCACTAAATAAACCTAGCCATTGCTTAAAATAGTCGCCAAGCCAGCCATGGAAAAAAGAATTATTTTCCTTGAATGTCTTGGCCCTTAAGAGGCTGACATGCAGAGAATTATTCTCTGAGTTTCCTGTGCTATGGAGCACCAACTAATAAACCAAGAGAGAATTTGGCTCCCACATATGCTTCTTATCTCCTCAGTCAGTTGTGACATATATTCAGCTTTCTAGTAGTGTGCCTTTTCTAGACTTTGAGCATTGTTCTACCTAAGCAAAGACATCCAAAACTAAGGTCAAGCTGGCCTTAGGAAGAATGCTGTGTTTACAGAACCCATCAGCTATGTTAGGTAAACTCATTTCAATCACTACATATCAATATGAGCCTTCTATGAACGCTTTCTTTTAGACATTGCCAGTCATCCTGGTAATTTTGTTTCTGCAGTACTGCCCAGAGACAGGATGAGAAGTGTCCTCTGAATGACCATATCCTCTAAGGAGGAGACTACACAAGGATGACCCTATGAAAAGAGACTCCTGTGTTGGGTAGATCATTAGTAGTTTTCTTGTATTCATCTTCCTCTTTCTATTATTGAAGAGGAAAGTACTTCATTCTTTTATTCTTATTTTGTTTGAATGCCACAAAAATAATCTCATACAACAGACATCATAGCACACTCTATTTTATATGAATTGAGATTATACTGGATTGATGGGATATGATTGTACATAGTTACTCAGAACTAGCCTGAAGGCTTCATCACAGTTGAAATTGTGGCTTATCAGCATTCAGAAAAATCACTGGGTTTTTTTTCTTTGATTTTTAACACACACAAAAAATGTATTTTTACACTTTTCTGTTTATATTTAACTATTATGCTCAAAGTTATATGAACTTTTCAGTAGTAATCTGTGAACTCTGGAAGGTTTATATGTTGCAAACTTGTGACAGAATTCTCTTGCATATCTGCAACTCCTCGTGATTCTCTTACATTTGCAGGGTAGGATGTAGTTAGAGGTTTTTATTCATCATCCTATCACTTCTTCCCTAATGCGATGTAATGAGCAAGCTTAAAAGCCATTATTCTTATCACACTAATTGAATCCTTTTTAAAAGAAATCATTATGTTTTAAATGGTTTTTGCCAGGAAGTAATTCTTTGCTATTTTTCACAGCCCCCCATTCTTGAAGAAAGACAAGCCTAACATGTTTGAAAACCTCCAGATTCTTACACCCTTTAGCATACTCCTTTGAATACTTCTCATTTCATAACTTTTGCTTATGTGTTGACAAGGAGAAGGTTCCAGAACTGGAGATTGCTGAATTTAATAAAGTGTAACTTATTCCAGAGCTTCAACAGAAAGTTTCTGATAGCATATATATGTGGAGAATGAGGTGGGTGAAGGAAGACGTTGACTGGGATTTGATCAAAGCAAGTGCTTTGGCTATGATCATGGGGGTAAACTGCTACATGCAAGTTATGTATCTGGAGCCTCTTTGTTCCAATAAATGCCAGCACTCTGCCAAAAAAAAGTGAGTATTGCTTTTAAGCCTCCAAAACCAACAAATCATTGCATATTCTTAGCACCTCTTGATGACACCCCTAATTGTGGCTTTCAAATTGACAACAAAACAAGAGCCTCATTTGTCTAAAATGAGAAAGTCAAACTTGTTTGTTTGAACTCCTGATAGAGAAAAATATTCATATGAAAAAAAAATCCATTGTCAGCTCCATCACTGACCAAAGCCATATTAGAATACGCTGCCCTCTTCTTCAAAGTCTAAGAATATTTCTTCCTTTATAAAGTGAGTGTGATTTGATTAAATGACTACTTTACTAACTAATAAAGAACTAAGCATCTTTCAGAACTGTAGCAGTCTCTTATCTAGAGCCAATGGAGGACATAGGCAAAAAAGCAAACTGCCTTCTTCAACTAAACAAATTCTTTGTATTTTTCATGCTTTCCATTTCCATTAACATTCTTGGTGTTTTTCATTAGCTGACCATAAGAAAACAGATTTTAGATACGATTTTTCCACCCTATAGTTTACTCTTTCTTATGCAGTAACAGTTTTGTACACATATATTGCTTTTATTTAAAGTGATCCCAAGGGAAAATTATACAGCCTCATTTCAGGGCTCTCCTTTGAAACATGATCAGTTGCAGTGGACACAAAACTCAATCCTTTCTAAAGCTGGCAATTTTAAAGTTAAAACCAAGTGGCAGTTTGGCAGAATGCATGGGTAGTTTCAGTACTGCTCCTTGTGACGAGGTAGTCACAATACAAAAGCCGTCATGAGGATAGGTACTAATTGGCATCCATATTAAGTAGTCAAAGTAGGATTGACTGAGCATAGATGGACATTGCAATGCCCTCTAAACCCTGGACATGCAAGTTATGTACCTGGAGCCTCTTTGTTCCAATAAATGCCAGCACTCTGTCAAAAAAAAAAGTGACTATTGCTTTTAAGCCTCCAAAACCAACAAATCATTACATATTCTTAGCACCTCTTGATGACACCCCTAATCTCTGCCTTTCTACTTACATCAGGACTTTCTACCTACATCTACCTACATGAGGCATTTTGACAGAGAAGAGGGGAGAAAGCTTGGACTGTTGATGCCTAAGTTGTGCAAGCTCTGTAGATAAGTAAAGGACATCAGCCTTCAGGATAGTCAAACCAATACTTCTCAGGAGCAAGTGGACCCTAGATAGACTACCAAATTCAGATAGTCATGTAGCTAAATCCGGAAACCTGGATTCTCTTTCTAGCTCTGCATACTTCTAGTGTGATCTTGGGCAAGTCACTTAGCCTCAGCCTCTAAGCACTGCCATCTGAAAAATGGGACTATCATATTTACACACCTCACTGGGGCAATGTGCTTACGGATCTTTAGATGAAAGGTGCTATAGAAGCACAAAAATAAAATTAAAATAAATGTGAATGTAGTACAATGCATCTTTACTTATGCCATGCACCCCCACATGTCCTTCATAACTAAAAGCCTGAGTGGTGCTGAATTCTCCAGTGTATCAGATTTTGACCTTTAGGTTTCCCTAATAAAGCCAGCTATCAATTACCCCAAGGAGCTGTCATAGCAGCTAGGGATGGGTGGGCACAGGAAGGACCAGCCAAGCCTCCATGCCATGCACAGGAACTGGGGTGGCCATTATGTCATCTCCACAGCACCAGAAGATCCCCCTATCTAAAGGATACTCCAACCTTAACTGCAGAAATAGATATACATTACCTTTGTGTCATAAATATAAAGGGAAGGGTAAACACCTTTAAAATCCCTCCTGGCCAGAGGAAAAATCCTTTCACCTGTAAAGGGTTAAGAAGCTAAAGGTAACCTCGCTGGCACCTGACCAAAATGACCAATGAGGAGACAAGATACTTTCAAAAGCTGGGAGGAGGGAGAAAAACAAAGGGTCTGTGTCTGTCTGTGTGATGCTTTCTGCCGGGGACAGAACAGAAATGGAGTCTTAGAATTTAGTAAGTAATCTAGCTAGATATGCGTTAGATTATGATTTCTTTAAATGGCTGAGAAATTAAGCTGTGCTGAATAGAATGGATATTCCTGTCTGTGTGTCTTTTTGTAACTTAAGGTTTTGCCTAGAGGGATTCTCTATGTTTTGAATCTAATTACCTTGTAAGGTATTTACCATCCTGATTTTACAGAGGTGATTCTTTTTTACTTTTTACTTCTATTAAAATCCTTCTTTTCAGAAACCGAATGCTTTTTCATTGTTCTTAAGATCCAAGGGTTTGGGTCTGTGGTCACCTATGCAAATTGGTGAGGATTTTTACCAAACCTTCCCCAGGAAGTGGGGTGCAAGGGTTGGGAGGATTTGGGGGGGAAAAACGTTTCCAAACAACGCTTTCCTAATAAATAAACCCAGATAAACGTTTGGTGGTGGCAGTGGAAGTCCAAGGGCAAAGGGTAAAATAGTTTGTACCTTGGGGAAGTTTTAACCTAAGCTGGTAAAAGTAAGCTTAGGAGGTTTTCATGCAGGTCCCCACATCTGTACCCTAGAGTTCAGAGTGGGGAAGGAACCTTGACACTTTGTATTACCAGCACAGTGCATAGCAATCCCAACACAGGGGAGAATCTGAGGTTATAACAGACACCCAGAATAAATATAATCACACCCATCTGATCTGGAAGGTATTAAAGCATGGTGCAAAATCTTTGGCTCTCCTATACTCAGCACAGGATGCAATTTAGCAATAACCCTTCAGTGATTACATTCAATCCGAGTATAACCCCATTTAAGTCAATGAATTGAGTCTATGGAGGAATTTGGCACTTTGTGTCTTCTCCCACCCTCACCCTCCATAAAAAAATCATTAAAAGCCTGAGGGTTATTTTTGACTCCAGCTTATTTTTTCAAGAGATCTAAACCACAAAAAGAAATTGACAAAACCTTAACCAACAACACTGGTTCATTTAGAATGGCCTCATTCTTCTGGTATCTTGATCACAGATACCATGATATAGCAACCAATGGCACAACCATTATTATTATTGTTAGATTTTCATAGTGCCCTCAAGCGCTTTTCAAACACAGAAGGTATCAGCGTAGGAGTTCACAACTAAAAACAGACATACAGAGAGAGATTAGTGGGAAAGGATACAGCAAAAGTAGGGCACCCAAGTGCCATCTTGGCCACATCTTGGTCAAACAAAGGTTTGGGTTTTTTAAATGTACTTGTCAGTGTAAGTCATCTGGCTACTTACAGACAGCACAGCAGTTTTCATCTGCCACTAAGTGGAATTTCACACTACCTGAACAAATAGCACCAGTTTAGATGATTTCCAGAGCACTGGCTAGGATATAGAGACTACTACACAGTTTTTAACTTGTTTCTGGTTCAACAAAAAGTTTGCTGTCATACATTATTTCAGGACATTCTTTTCCATTACTGTTTACATTTTTCTAAATACTTGAGCCCTACCCTGTTTCTAACTGTTTACTTTGTTTTCCCATGGAATTGTGTGTGTTCAAAAGCATCTTATTTTTCATGGAAGTCCTAGTGGGAGGGAGGCAATCACACAGCAGCAGCAATTAATAATATATAGACATTATTTACAGATTAGTCTGATTATGCCACTGACCGAAGAAAATAGAGAACTTTTTAAATCTCTGTAAAATGTAAGCACCTTCTCCTCCATGTTTCTTTCACTACTTTTTGTATTACTACACTGCATTATGGAAAAATTATGCCTTGCTTCTGCATTCCTTCTGCTCCCAAAATATTTCATGATTTTGTGTGCAAGCAATGCAGATTTAGATCCTTTGGTCACTTTTTGTGGGGGGGTGGGGGGTCGGGGGGGGGCGCATAAAAGGGTCTGTTTAGCTTGGAAAACATCCTGAGGATAATTGTGCGTCTAGAGAAGAAAAGCTATTGTACTTCCCCTTGATACAAAGTACTTCATGTGTATGTGAAATCTTCAATCTTCTGCCTACTTTAGATTAAATGCAGCCGAGGGAATATTTGTGTCTATAACATTTAAAGAGTAAGGTATATTTTAAAAAAATGTACCATAATTTTCAATTATGCACTCACAATCTATAATTGGTTGAAAGAAAAAAGATTGCATTTAAAGGGTCATCTGCATGCTCTGGATTCATGTTACAGCAGCATCTTCTGAATGGAGATGAGAGAAGTAGAGGAAAACTAATGAGGTAGGCAATCTGAGCCTTATTAAAGACAAAAATTTAAAAGGAGAGGACGAGTGTAAAAGTGGGAAAGTCATAATACCTATAGATCAGTTAAAAGCAGTGCAGATAAGATCTGAAGTATCTGATGATGCAGAATAGGAACAGAATGAAGAAACACCACTCTCCCAATCAGAATATGCTTCAATTACTTAACCAAAGGCTCTGAAGGCACTGAACAATGTTCATGCCACAACATACAAGTTGACCCCTGATATTTGGCCATGCAAATGAGGAATAAGGAACATCTGGACCATTTGATTAGAGACTATCTGTGACTCCCTTAGAGAAAGGAATCTAACTTGAACCTTGAACCACAACAGTAGAAAAAAGAAAAAAAGAAAAAGATCATTGTCAAATGATCAAAAAAATCATCACTGAATGCCAAGTACTGTACCTAACTAACTACCCACTTTGTCTCCCAACTCCCACACTGTGCAAAGTGTTACAGAAAGTAGTAGAAAATCTGTCTCAGCAGCACCTCAGCTCCACCAGCATCTAGGCCTTGTCCTGTTTTCCAAAAAAAAAAAAAAAACCCCAAAAAACAAAAGATTCATTCAAGTTAGCCACGCCATAGCTCCCCACAGTCTTTACCTTGACATGCTAACTTGTGCAAAAACTAGAAACCTCCTCATCTTCCTTAAAATTTTAACTTTAGTTAGTTAACTTGTGTTAAAAACACACCTTTTATTTTTAAGACCCTTTCTAGTGAGCCTTCAGACTTTCATACAGCACAGGTAATCAATCTTATCCTAGGCAGAGACAAAGGTCAACCATCTTTGCTGACAGTACTAGACTTATCAACAGTTCTTTATATAGTTTCCCACAAAGGTGCTGCTGGCTGACATGTGCAAAGAGATAGAGAATTTAAAGACAAGTTAAACTGGCTTTGTTCATTCTTTTCAGGCAGATCCGAAAAGCTCATGTTGAACAACAGTTCCTGCTCGCTGAAAGCTCACATATGCAGGGTCCTTCAAGTTTTGATCATATCCCTTCTCCTACTCAACATCTATGCCAGAGTCTAGATGAAATCATATTGTGCCATGGGATCAAATATCACCATGTCAGTAATATTGAGTTTTAGGTTGTAAAAAGCAGCAGACAATGATGGTCATTAAATGTGATTTTTATCTTGATGAGGTCCCTTTAATTGCCAAAGAATTAATACCTGGACAAAGTATCTTAGCACCACATTCCCCAAGCAGGGGGTTTAATCCTGTATATGGGTGCAACTATCACTATAGAAAAGGAGAGAAGATATATTGAAAACAGAAGATGAGAAAAAAATTAACTATGCCATGGGCTGAAAAAATTCCCTTCCTACCTCCTGCTTAAGTAAAGCAGCAGGCATGTAGCATGTTTTGTGGCCGGAGCAGCAGCAAGAGTGCACACCCACAAATTTACATGTTGTGTCTGTTTTGTAGGCAAAGAGATAACACAGGGATTGGCAACCTTTGGCACACGGCCCACCAGGGTAAGCCCCCTGCCAGGCCGGGCCGGTTTGTTTACCTGCCGCATCCGCAGGTTCGGCCGATCGCAGCTCCCACTGGCCGCAGTTCGCTGCAGGGCTGTGGGAAGCAGCATGGGCCAAGGGATGTGCTGGCCACCACTTCCCGCAGCCCCCATTGGCGTGGAGCAGCAAACCACGGCCAGTGGGACCTGCGATCGGCCAAACCCGTGGACGCGGCAGTTAAACAAACCGGCCCAGCCCGCCAAGGAGCTTACCCTGGTGGGCAGAGTTCCAAAGGTTGCCAATCCCTGAGATAACACTTCAGGACCAGTTCTGCCCTCCGTCACACTGGCATAACTCCTCTGAAGCCAATGTAGTTACATCAGTGTAAAACTGGTATAAAATAATATCAAAATCAGGCTTTTATATATTATTTGTATTACCATAGTGCCTAGGAGCCCTAGTCAAGAACTAGGAGCCCATTGTGTTGGGTGCTGTACAAAACACAGAACCAACAAACAGTCCCTGCCCCAATGAGCTCACAATTTAAATATAAGACAAGAGACAACAGATAGATACAGACAGATGTGGGAGTCTAAGGAAACAATGAGACAATATTGATCAGCATGATAAGCACACCAGCAGCCTAACCTAAGTTTTTTTCTAGGCATCACAGCAAAGGAGAGTTTTAAAGAGGGATTTGAAAGAACAACAAAGTAGCTCTGTGGATGTTTACAGGGAGCTCTTCCAAAGCATGAAGGGCAGCTTTTACAACTTAAAGAACTGCACAAATGTTAGCTGAAATAATCTTCCCAGGGTATGGAGAAAATGAAGCACAGAAGACCTGATTCTCTTCGGCTCTACTCCTTGTGCAATCATGAACAGCTGTACACAGTGGATGTAAAATGCTACCAGATCAGAATGGCAGCATTTTACTCCTACTTTAATGACTATGCAAAGTGCAAGGAATTAAGGAACAAGGCCCCCAGGGCATATGTGGCTTGCCCGAGGTCACGCAGCAAGTCAGTGGCAGAACTGAGATGAGTTCCCTACTTCTGGTGCTCTGCTAAGCAAAAGACTATGCTCTCTTGAGGGCTGCAGTCCCCAGAACCTTTAATCTGGAACTTTTCCCCAGCACTTCTAAAAGAAAAAAAAATTAAGCAGCCTTGCTGTAGGAAGGGGATGAAACTTTTTTATGATCATTAGTCTGATCCCCACAGGCCTGTTTATACTGTAGCTTTTCCCTCTTCAGTCAGAGGAAACAATAAAATAGTATTTTAGAGTTTGGCAAATACCTAATAACTTCCTGGGACACACAATATACAGTACATGAACTGAGAAAAGCTTTTGATCATTATCTTGGGAACTACACAACATAACAGAGCATGAAGTTTACTCTTATGCGAGCCATTTCCTGACACAACTGTTCCAAGAGCTCAGCATCTATTCACTGGGATAATTGTGACAGCTGGATACTGTACTAATGTATATTATATATATATATTTATTACAGTCATATATAGTCTTCATTTTCCTTTACCAGAAGAGACATGGATGTGTATGAATTTCAAAGAAAAAGTAATTTAGTTCTCTGGATGTCCCACCATGAAAAGGTATTAGACTTACAGTGCAAAGATTTCAGTTAATCTAGGATAAAGATCAAATTAAAGAGGAGAGTAGTCACTCTAGAGGCTAGACAACATTCTAAATTTGGTTATTTGCATTATTAAACTGCTTCAAGACATATGGACAGACTTCTATAAGCAGCCTATTAGTTCATTCTTACCTCTCCTGTGCCATCTAGTGTTTTCAAGCTGTTACTAAGCATTTAACACTTTGTTAAGGATTCAGCTGATGATTTAGCCTTCCTGTACAGTCAAGGATGGGCAAACAAACAAATTAAAAAAAAAAAAAAAGATTTCTCAGAGGGGAGTCAAAGTAATGGAAGTTGAAAATGAACAGTGCTTTACTGACCAAACAACATAAAGGAAAGGGTTTACACTTTAAATACGAAACTCTGGTGTACACATATTGAGACACTGCATAATAAAACCAAGAAGTCTCATCAGAGCCCTGTGCAGCGCAGTGCAAGTAGAATTCAGAGCCCAGCCTACACATCTGTTTGGGAAAAGGCAGACACACAGTGAGGACTCAAACACAACTACCTTCCCATATTTATGTTTCCACGTTTTTGCCCAACTTGTATTTTGGGCTTGGGTACCTCATCTTGTCAAAATAGACACTAATAGCTCTGGCTGCAGCACCTACTGCATACATCGTTCCCCAGAACTAACCCTCCTGTCCTGTGGATACAGCCTATCAGCCCTCTGGCTAAAAGCACGTGCTGTTCCCATGGTGCATGGTTAGGAAACCCTTCCTTCCATCAAGCTGCAGGTTGCTTGACATACCAATATGTGGAAACTGGCTGTTAATTTTGTCATTGAAATTGCTGACACAAGTAGTGACCCAAAAAATAAACCCACAGCTTTTTTGACATGCTAGACTGCTGGTACATGCAGATACTCTCACTGCAAGGCTCAGTATTGGTCAAGTGTATCACAAAGCTGCCCGCCTTCATAGTGACAAAGAAGCAGCAAGTTTTATCAAGAGCTGTAAGAGTGTGGAGAGCCACCTGCCAAGCAAGTCTTTTTTTGTCTAAAATTTAAGAAACGCTTCAAGTTCACAAGCCAGTGGTGAATTCTGGAAGGTAGAAGAATAAAGCTACCCACTTGGGAAAAAGGAGACAGATACAATGTTGACAAGCTCTCATGATTTTATTATGAGCACAGTACGTTGAAAAGCAGGATTTCTATCCCATGGGAAGTTTGATATTGTTCCAGATCAGGATGAAAAGTTGAAAGATCAATTTTCTTTTTTCAGAATGGAAAATTCCAAAATATTTAGATTCAGAAATTTGACATTCTCAAATGTCTGATCAAAACAGTGACATTCTTGGATCCTAATGTTTTGTTGCAGTTTGTTCACATTTTCTTTCGGCTCAATTCAACATTAATCTGTCCGCACTTGACCTGCTGCAGTGCATGAAGGGAGTTATAATTCAGACAATAGTAGTCTGGGTAGGGAGCCTGTCCCAAAGAAGAGAATGGGAGCATGAAGTACCCGAAATATCATTCCCATGAGGCACTGTGGCAGCTCCCAGGCAGACACAGATTAAATGTCAAACCAAGCCAAATCGAAAAATTGCAGTTCAACAAACCAAAAGGTTTCCATTCAGGTTGATCTGACCCTAAATAAAATATTTCATTTTTGATTTTCCCAACAGAAAAACAAAACCATTTGGCAAAATCAAAATACATTAATAGAAAATTCCTGTCCAGCTCAAGCACAAATCTCATATCTGATGTTTTTCTTAAAACCTCTGCTACTGGAAGCATATAATTACATAAGAATCTCATCTTTCACTTTAAAAAAATAAGTTCTTAGCCCTCATAGCTGCAGAAACCCCCCCAGAAAACATTGTTCAAATATACCCTAAAAACTCAGAAAACAGGAGGCAAATAAAAAGAACCCAACACTTATTTCTTTCACATCATTATTTTCATTATTTTGGGGATTAAGGGGAGGTCAGTATGACACTGCACCCCATATTCTTCACAGTGATATTATGATATGATTATAGCATAATTATTATGCATTTTGTGCAAGACAGGTCATGTAAGATGTCATTGGAAAAGTTAGGATAATCATATTCAGCCAATCATATTTGTATGCATGTATCATTTTTGTATCTGAAGTTATAAATATTGACTAGGAATCTGTATGTCAAATGGGCTTACTCTGGAAAACACCCACAGCCAGCCTTTCAAGTACAACAATGAAGAAGCCAGACAGTGCCTATGTCTCATCAGCAAAGACAATGGACCCTGGAAGAACTTAACCTTCCTATAGATGTTCCAGACAGCCTGTAAGTAATGGCTGCTATGACTCAGCAAGGTATGCCAGGGCATATAACCAGGCCACATGACTCTGGACTCCATCTTGGGATGTCTGTATTTTTCCACAAACTGGTCTGGGAACCACGTTTATAACAAAGGGTCCCTGCAATATGCTAAAGCTATACAAGGCAGGTAGTGACATCATCTGTTGTTCTTCACTCCCCACACAAGAGGATTCCTGGAAACACCTCAGAAACAAAGACTGAAACAGGGGAAGTACTGGACCCAGGCTAAAGGAATTTCTAGCCTATGTATGAAATGCAGCTTGTGCCTTAAGAATCTGAAAGCCTGCTTGTACCATCGCTCAGGGTGAGAAACTGCTAATTCATATCCAATCTATCTAGTATGCTAAATTTAGTTTGCATTTTTGTTTATTTGCTAGGTAATCTGCTTTGATATGTTTGTTATCCCTTATAATCACTTAAAATCTATCTTTTGTAGTTAATAAACTTGTTTTATGTTTTAATTTAAACCAAATGTGCCTTTAAGAGAAGTGTCTGGGGGAAAATCTCAGCTTGGTTTAGCACAGGTTTGTTGCATTTCCTCTCCACATTGAGGGGGAGGCGAACTAATAAATTCATACTGGTTGGGGTTCGGACAAGGGCAGGACGTTATAGCTCTGGGGTCCTAGGCTGGGAAGCTGGTGGTTATTTTCACTGTAGCCTCTCTATTGTTGGTTTATGCAGTGGCTGGTCAGAGACCCTGCACGTAACTGCAACTGTGTGTCCCTACATGTGTGAATGCTGGAGGAAGTGTAGGACCAGGAGCAGGTCTGCAGCTTGTCACAGCAGCACAGTGTGAGAGGGAGCCCAGGCTGGTGGATCAGAGGGGTCAGTGGTACCTCAGTTCCAGGTGGCACCCTAGGGAGAACCTGTCCTGGTCAGGATTTTTGAGTTCTTGGGGTTGGCAATAGTGAAATAATACTGCATTCTATCTCAAACCTCTCAAGGCCTTGTCTATACTAGGATATTTTTGCTAAAATTTCCCATGGTTCCTAGCACCATTTCATTTCCACCAGTACAAGCAACAGTAGAAACTCTAGTCAGCCATTGACACTTAAGCACCATGTCCTCTAACCCTGCTCAGAGAGAAGACATCAACCATTTGTAGTTTTCCTATACTAGCTCTCCCAACTTTGCTACCAAAACAGTAAATCTGAAATGCTGGTAGGAATCATGGGAAATTTTGAAAGACTATCAGGAATTTTTTGATAACTTTTTCCTTCAAGAAATTGAAACAGATTTTTGTTTTTGTTTGATGTATGGTTTCAATGAAATTTTCATCAGGACGGTTTCTCAAGTCCAGGATGTAATTTCTGATCAAAACCAAGAGATACCACTACCCAGAATAACCAATAGTCCAGTGGTTAGGCCACTCACCTGGGATGTGGGAGACCCAGATTCTAGTCCCTGCTTTGAAGCAGGGTGTCTGGGTACCAAGATATCTGAATGTAGGTGCCTTAATCACCAGCGTTTGGAGTCAGTCTTTCTCTAGCCCAATGAACATTTAATTATTTATTCAAGATGGAACAGCTCTACAACAGGGAAGATTGAGAGAGACTGTGATTTGAGCAGAGATTTGAACCTGGGTCTCTCACATGAGTGGCACCACCACAAGCCTATTGGCTCTTCTGAGGTGGGTTGGTGTGTCTCTCAACATTTTCAAAAGGTCTCTTTTTTGTCCCAAAGTGGAATGAAAACAAATGTCAAAACCCCAAAACTGTTCACAAAACAGAATTCTTGCTCTCTGGCTAGCCCTAAAAAATTGGCAAACGTTTCCCTCAAGTAGACAAGGCCCTAGGATACTCTCATTCTCCAGATAGAGACATAGCCTTGTCTATGGGGCCCACAGAAACTGTGATTGCACCTCACTAGCCAACTGCGCTTCAATTCTGCTCTTGCTAGAAAAAAGCTAGCATATTTTCCATGGCTATTATGAACAGAGCCTAACCGTGCTAGTCACTAATTTACAAACCATTCTATTGATTTGGTAAGGGCTAATGCTGGAGAACTTGTCTATAGCAAGGGTTTGTAGATTTGTTTACAGCATGGTCAGACTGTGTCTACACTACAGTACAAAGACTTGACTTTAAGCCCAGATGGCTAGATAGATGCTGTTGCTGACCAGAATATCCGCATCTCTGATTTTAGAGTATATTGTAACAACTATCATATTGGGGGACCCAGTTATATAATGTTGTCTCCTGACCATTAAAAACACAATCTGATCTTTCAGCTTGGATGGGATGAATCATGCTGCAGCCTGGGGTTGAGATTTTCAAAGCCCAAGGGATTTAGCCACACAGTTTGTATTCACATGAATGGGAGCTGTGCAGCTTGAATATCTCAACTATGGTCTTCAGAGCCTTGTCTATAAAGACAGTTTTGGGGACAACTTCCCCTGCTGAGGAGCTTTCCCCAAATTGACCATTGTTACACAAGCAATCAGTGTTGATGCATGGTTCAGGAATACAGTTAAAACACGGTTTAGTCCTATCCATATTGGGAGACAAAATAGCCATTTAAGCATTGTAGCCTGTTTCCCTAACAAGATTCCAGTGTAGATGGAATCTTTCAGTACCTGCTTTTCTTTTCAGTTTTACTGGGTAGATGCAAGTGAGCTTTTGAGCTTTTCTAGAGAGTTCAGCATCTGATCAATTCACTGTTCCCCTAATTCCTTCAGTTTATGTCAATTTTTCAGGTCAGCAACACTTTTCTGTGCCTGTGCTGTGCTTAGATTTAGTATTTATAGCTAGATACAAACAGATATGAAATAGTAATTACAAAAAGTTACTAAGGGGACTGAGTACCCACATCCTAATCACTTCAGTGCAAGCTGCAGGCATTTTAGCACCTCTGATAATCAGGCAAAAGCACATGTGTGCTTCATTGCAAAGAGAACTCACTGTGACTCCAGATTCCAGTCTCACCCACACACACACAAAAATCCTTAACACAAGTGTAGTGGTGCTTCTTTTATCTCAAGTTGGCTGACCCGTGGGGGGGATGCAGAGTGGCTCAGTTTACTGCAATGCAAAGCAACATACGCTCCCCTAATATCTTAGTGTGACGCCGTACCAGTGTGGACATGTGTAGCTCATTCAAGCACGGCTCTAGTGTATCACTGCAAAAATGAAAGCAAATTATTTTCGCTTGTTCCAGAGACAGCTTGGCACTTACCTGCTGCCTGTGTCTTACGGACAGAATTTTAGAATATGAGTTGCATACAAGACCAGACACAGGGATGTGCTTATTCGGCTGGCATTCTACATCATGTTAGTCCCTTTTATGTCCTATATAATTTACAGTGTTAGCACAGGAGAGTGAGTTTCTGTTGTATGAATTATGTGAAAAGAAGAGTGATATGACAGCAAAGAGGGAAGTAACCATGGCATATAAAATCAGGGAAGACAATCCGGCATGGGGGTTAGCACGGGAGAAGGAATAGAAGCATATTTAGAGGAAGGGTACCAAAGCTGCATGAATCAAAGTAGAACTGCCAGAGCCTGAAGAGGAGAGTGCAAGTGATTAGCAACTGTTATTCTTACAGCATCCAAAATTATACTGGATGTTTCACAGAAACATGAAAGAGGACAAGGCCCTTTGGGGCTAACACTGGGCTGCTTAAATGAGATATAGCAATGATAAGAGCTGGAAGTTGGGGATGGTAATATTTCTCAGCCCCTAAATCTCTGAGATTTCAAAAAAATGTCCTGTTCCATATCAGAACAAAAATGAGACCTTTTTAATTTTTCCCCACACATAAAACAGGTAGTAGGGAAGAGAGAACAAAAGACCCCAGACTATCTAATAGCCTGATGGTTAGGGCACTACCCCCAGGACGTGGAACAGCCAGGTTCAGGTCCCTAGTCTGAATCAGGCAGAGAGATTATGGCACACACCTGAGATAAGAGACCCAGATTCAAGTACCTCATCTTATTCAGACATCAGAAGGTCAGTGCCCTAATCACAGGGCTATTGGCTATTCTGGTGTGTGTCTCTTTCTCCACTCCGAGCCAAACCACAGGAGCCTTCCTGACAAAAGTTGTAAAAATCTGTCAAGTTTCCACAGAAAGTTTCAGCTTTGAGGAATCAGCATTTTCCAACCAAAACAGTTGCACAAAAATTCCTGCCCAGTCCTAGTGATGCTACGTAGGCACGAGAGCTACGTAGAGCTTTAAAAGTAAGGAGTATGAATTTCATATGGAAGGAGACGTGGAGGCAGCACCGAGACTAATTCAAGATGAGATCAAAGATACTATAAATCAGCAAAGACCTGTAGAAGTGGCTATATTTCATGACTATTCATTCACCTTTCAGCAGAGTGACTTGATAGTAAATACATTTATAGAAGTACAAATCAGTATGGTAGCTCTTTTGGCTGACCTCACTCCACTGTCTCCCATTAGAAAAATCGCTGCTTCACTACTCCAAACAGTCACCATAGTTTAGCCACACAAGTACGCTCTATTGCTATTGAGTTAACACCCAAGATAATTACCGTGCCACACATTTCCCCATCTGCAATATTTAGCAGAAACAGTAACATTCCATAATTGCTTACAGGTGTCAGGCCTGTGTGTACACTACTTTTGCATTGACTGTAATATTAAGCAAGCATGCAGCAACTATAAGATGAATATACAGGGCCAGACCATTCCTCCTTTGCACTGCTCTGAATAGGCTGTTAATTTTAAGAAAACCAGTAAAGATTCTAGGTCTTTAAGGAACAAATCCCCACCCAGCCTCTGTGGACATCTATGCTTCAACACTAAATGGAATCTGTTGGAATGGAACAGCATGCAGTAAACTCATGCAGTTGTCTGCACCCTTTGTGCACCGGAGAGCTGTGCTCTATGAAAAATCACCTATCTCAGCATGTAGAGGAGTATGGAGAAGGGGTGAGTTCAAGGCCAGTGGATCCACTGGCTGACTTCCAACACAGAGCTGGAACACAGGCAAATCAGAGACTGCAAGTGTGAGATGCGCATGGAGCTGGGAGAACACAATCCCTTCCGCCATGAGTACTGCAAGAACCCTCTTGCCTGGTGCCTGTCCATTTGGGCTCGGCCCAGGGACCAGGAATGAGTCCCAAATGATTCTGGACCAGTGCTTCTGAAGTTTCAGCACAAAGTGGGGGGCGATCTCATTAACCCAGCAAGTATTCAAATACATCAAAGGCCCTTAAGCAGATGAAAATAAGTCTGGATTAAATCTGTACTAAACTGTAGGAATGCTGTTGGGACAGATGAGCTGTGCAGATCTTCAGAGACTCTCCCTATGCTCTATGGGGCTGTAACAGCAGAGCAATGTGATGGCTGTTGATAATTGCAGCTCCTATGTGAGGATGGTAGGAGGAGGCAGAAAGCAACTCTCAACTGCTTAGTGTGTGAGAGGGAGAAATCATCACTGAATAAACTGTTAAACTCGAATATTGTTTGTTCTCACCTTAATTTTTTTGTGAGGATGAGAGTTTCTGCAGGTGGAAAACTGGCATTCCACTTTTCCAGAACCCACCCCTTCTCCATACTACTTCTCCCACTGTGAAAAGATGTTTTCTCTGGTTAAAATTGCAAAAATTATCACACTTGGTCAACTTTCAAGCAATTAGTATTCCTACTGGGCTGCCTGTTCATTTTATGATCCACTTGTAGCTCATTTGGAAAACATACTCTTGACATCAAAACTTCTTGCAGTGTTGAAATGTTCAGCATTCACAGGCAAGAGTAGTGAAGCAGCTATTTTATTAATGGAAGATAGTGGTATGAGGTCAATCAAAAAAAGCTACAAAAACTGTACATCAGGTCACTCTGCTGGAAGGAGAACAAATAGTGTACTGCTCTTTGGTGATTTACAGTGTCTATGATCTAGCCTTGTATTGGTCTCGATGCTGCCTCCATATCTCCTTTCACATGAAATTCATACACCTAGCTCTTGCTTTTAAAGCTCATCTTAACTCTCCTGCCCACATATCATCACTAGAGCTGGTCAGGAAATTTACAAAATGTTTTTGTTAGTAAATGCTGATTTGTCAGAGTTGAAATTTTCTGTAGAAACAACAGTTTTGATAAAACTTTTGTTATGAAGGCTCCTCATGTCCAGCATGGATTTGTTCTTGGTAATATTCCTGGAATAAGATAGGCTTAGGTTGTGCACTGTGGTTGCTTTGCCCTAATTACAATATAAAAGTATTCACTCTGTCTCATGCATTCTGCATTTGTTTCATGTTCTCATTTTCTTTCTTTCAAACAAAGTGGTACATGCAAGATTCCTACTATGTGGAGTGATTTCTATTTAAAAGGGAGCAGTTTTTATCTCCCTGCAATATTACATTCTAGGATTCAGAAAATATCGCATCATCACTGACATAACACAGCCCCTGCCTGGGGCAACTTCAGCATCAGGTTGAGGCATAACCAGTGCACCTGCCTCAGTTTCTGCTTCAGTTCTTTCCAGAACTAGTCTAAACTTTAGTTTTGCATATACATAGCCCTTGTGGGGCTAATGATTACAAAAGAAAGCCATGTGCAAATAAGCCATAACAAATTAAGTCCCCAGTAGTCTATCAACATACAGCTCCTGACAGCTCCAGCATCTCTCACCATGCTAACCTCCCAGGTATTCCTCTAGCATCTCTCACCACTCCTCAACACTTTCTGACCCTCTGCAGGTTTCCCTCAGGCAACTCTCTGCGGCTCCTTCTCTCTCTCTCCCCTGTACTCAGGCAACTCCCACCTGCCACAACTCTCACTCCCAGGCAACTCTCACCTACCCTTTTCCAGACTGATTCCATCTGTGCTCTAAGGCAGATCTGACTCACCATGTCTCTCTCTCTCCTTTAGGTCCAGGTGTCCTCTTTTAAGCCTAATTGGGGTCAGCTGATAAGTCATAAGTGCATTGGCCTCTTTCCTGTCCTCTAGGAGATCTGCCTGGCACCAGTCTTCCCCGATCCCTGGTCCTAGCCAGCTTTCTCTCAGGAGACTCACATCTGCTCTCCCTCTGCCTGCACCGGCTCATTCCTTCCTTTTCCTCCAAAATGAGCAGGACTCTTCTTTTTAGCTCCTCCTTGGAAGCCTGTTTCCTGCTCCAGGTGTCTTAATTTGTTCTAATTAACCCTTCCCTGCCTTGCAGGGAAGCTGGTGTGCCGGGTTACAATTACCAGTATCACGAAGAGATGAATGTTACCTTTTTAAACACAACCCACCATACCTAATTTTGCACTTTACAACAATTATCTTACACCAGTGTTTCTGTATGCTCAATTAGAGTTTGGTCCAAAATCCACCAAAATCAATGGAAATATTATACAATATAATAATCAACAGATTAAGCCCTTACTGAACAGTTAATATCATTTCATTATACACCATCTATTTACCATTTTTAAATTCCACATTCCACTATACGTGGAAGAAACGTATATTTGCTGTGTAAAAAAAACCAACCCGTTCACCACACTGTGGTTTTGACTAAATATTGCTAGAAAACTTTACAATAGAAAAAATATCACAAGAAAATAACCAAAGTCAGAGTCAGGCATAAACAGAGTGGACTGACCAGATATCAATGAGGCTGTCGTGTGCACCACAATATTTTTTAAACAAGGGCTGGTAAATCGAAAGAAAGGCTCATATTGAAATATTTTTAGTAGCTCTCTGAAATGATACCAAAGGGATTAAAAGTGCATTCTGGGAAGCTAAAAATGAACAACAAAGAAAGAAGAATCAATAACTGCATCCTCCCCTTCTATTTTTCAGAAATGTACTTTCCCCAGACGTAAAAGATCATCAGAACACCTGTGCAATTTACACTTTGTAGTAAATATCTAAACCAGGCAGACAGCTACACAATTCTAAAGGTACCTGATTCATTTGATGCTGTTTATTTCTATTTAATCTGTTAGTCTTTAAGGTGCCACCGGACTCCTTGTTGTTTTTTCCTATGTAATTCAGTGGGGAATCCAATGGTAAAAGATCAACGATCATCTCAAGTGAGAGAAGTGTGGAGCAATGTGGAGTCTTCTCAACACATATGTGTCCAGTTAACTCAAAGTCTCACTTTCTATTTCTGAGATTTTCCATTAATTCACTTATCTAGACAAGCTTCAAGGCTTTTTATTTTAAATTAGAATTTTTGAAACCAAAAGCAATGAGTAATCTGATCCAGGTTTGCCTTTACCTGGAGTTCTGCTTCCAAGGTTCATTTCCCCTATAAGTAACATGAGGATCAGACACATCACAAGCCTTTGTCAAAATTTTCCAAAGCCTTGTTAGTATTTGTCTATCTGAAAGATGATTGTCTGAGTTTTGTTTTGGGAAGCTGTCCAGCAATTATTTATCATGTAAGCCCTGAAAACAATTACTCATATAGGGAGTCATAATTCATGTGAGTTGTCCCACTGAAGTGAATTATTAATATTCACTTAAATAAAGTCTGCTTTTATGGGAGTTGCAGAATTGGGCCCTAATATTGACAATCAGCTATTCAGTGAACAAATGACAAATCTGTACTAAAAGCTAACTCAGGCTGTATATTTGTTTTCAAATTTTCACAAAATGTATTAAATTAATTATCTCATCCTGCATATCCCTCTGCTGGCCAACATGTCCAATTCCTCCTAATCCGTCGATCCTCTGGTGCATGACAACCTGCTGAAGAATGAACAAAAAACACGGCACTGTGTAACAATGATCCAAGACTGCTCATAGTAATGTTCACATGAAATGCCTAGTCAACCATTTTTAAGACATTGTAACTGCTGTTGTAATAGGAAGTCATAAAACACAAAAAAGGAACTTAAATTTCTGAAACATAATTTGATTCTTCCCGCATAAATCTTACTAAACATAATTCATACCAAACTGTAGAATTTTCCACACATAATGAGGTTTACCAATGGACAATCTTGCAAACTATATAAAATACGACATTCATTTCTTTGATTCTGAGTGACTCTTCCTTTTCAGATCTTACTCACCTGGGGCTTAGGTGGACAACCACATCCTGTGAACAGCAAATAGTCAAAGCGAACAGTTAAATAGCCCACAGACTAAAGTTTGTTTGCATAAATTGCACATCGAAGAGCTACAATTAACCAATAATGTTTTTAAAAGAACTCAAGTTTAGTCACAAATGGTTAGAGAATAGAAAACAGGACTAGAATCCTGATCCTGCAAGTTGTTCCATGTGGACAGGCCCCTGCAACAGCATGGATCACCACTGATTTCAATGGGGCTCCTTTTGGGTTGGAACAGCAGAAAAAATATGCGGAATCAGGGCCTAAATTTGCAATGAATAAGTCGATCAGTTCTAATCAGTATATGATCTACTCTAAGTCCAATATTGTAAAACATGCTATTTGTACCATATTTACAATATGCTGCTGTATATTTTTATCCATATGGAAGAATCTGCACCATGCCTCAACCTCATGAACTATCAACTTACTAGGTGATAAACTGACCCTTTCCCTCCTGCCATCACAAAACTCTCTGGCATGGTTAGTGGCTATCAGATGGCTAGATAGTACCACTATTGCTCCTTTGTAACACTGAAGAACATATCTCAGAAAGGTAGCGCTACTCTCTCTCTCACCATGCATGGCAAACTGCTGCAGGATTATGTCTGGTGAGAACACATTACACCTATTCTGTAAGAGTCACTGTTACTAAGTAAGCTGTCAATCTGGAGGCATTCTGACTATTTCTCACTTCCACAAACATCATGCCTTCAAACATGCTGCCATGTGGGTTATGCCAGTCTGCCTGACCCTTTGATTTGGCTATACCCATCAACAAAAACAATCATTTTTCTTTGTACTAGACATCCTGGGAATTTCCCTGCCCCAAATTCTTCCCAGTTCAAGAAACTGCTACTTTCCAAAAATGTGCACTGTAAAAATCTGCACTCTGCAAAGCTAAATAAGTAGTTCATGCAAGCACGCGGCTCTCAAAAGAACAAAACTAAGTAACAAGTGCAGCCCTCAGTGAGTACTACAGTAGCAACTATAAGTGGCAAGATAGAATATCTTTTGCTGGAACAAAAAATACAGTAATTCTGTGTCTGATACTCTTTCAGCAAATTTCATGTGCTGGTATTACAACATATATGACTCCAAGCACTATATTTTCCATTTGCAAAGTTACAGTGTAATCTGCACCTCAAAGAAAAATGAAGTGTTTTACATGCTCACTTTACAACATTTCCATGGCCAGATGGAACTTATTTAGATTTTAAATATCAATAACTGTCACGTTTCTCGCAACACAGAGTGTCCGGCAAAAGAGATTTTACTTGATCAATATTGTTAATATGGTTGCCAACCCTCCAGCATTGTCCTGGAGTCTCCAGGAATTAAAGATCAATCTTTAATTAAATAAATTAAAGATTAATCTTTAATTAAAGATTATGTAATGTGATGAAACCTCCAGGAAATGTCCAACTAAAATTGGCAACCCTAACTGTCAATCAATCAAAAATCTCTATGTAAGTCTTAGTTACACAATCTCAGCAAAAGTTTTATGAAGCAATAGCTGTTTAATAGGTTTGTTTAGTTTTTTTCGGCAAACACTGTATGGAGTACCTTGCCTATATGGAAAAATAACAGCATTAGATAGAGTTTAAATGAACTTTACCCAGCGTGTGCAGCATACTCCTGATCCGCTACCAGCTGTAGCAAATTGGTGGGTGGTTTTGTTATATAAGTAAATGTCTACTGCAAAGATAAAGCCACAAAATGCATTCTCAGTTGTGACTAACAAAATTCCAACTCAGATCTCCAAAGGTGAAAGGCTAATCATAAATTAACTAACTGTGACATTTAGCTGCTCCCTTGAGCCACATTTTGTTAAATACAAAAAGAAAATCCATTGTAAATAAACAAAAGAATGAAAAGTAGGTGGCTGTGAGGGAGAAACTGAAAACCAACTTTTTTGGTAGGGACTATTTTGTTGTTCTGTATATAGTGTCTTTTGTTGTACAGTGCCTAGCATAATGGGGTGATTACTAGGGCTGTCAAGCAATTAAAAAAATTAATCGTGATTAATCGCATGATTAGTTGCACTGTCAAAAAATAATAGATTATCATTTATTTAAATATTTTTGGATATTTTCTACATTTTCAGATATATTATTATGAAAGTTGAACTTACAAATGTAGAATTATGTACAAAAAACTGCATTCAAAAATAAAACAATGTAAAATTTTAGAGCCTGCAAGTCCATTCAGTCCTACTTCTTGTTCAGTCAATTGCTCAGACAAACAAGTTTGTTTATTTTTGCAGGAGATAAAGCTGCCCGCTTCATATTTACAATGTCACCTGAAAGTGAGAACAGGTGTTCTCATGGCACTGTTGTTGCCTGCATTGCAAGATATTTACATGCCACATGCATTAAAGATTCATATGTTCCTTCGTGCTTCAACCACCATTCCAGGGGACATGCATCCATGCTGATGATGGGTTCTGCTGATGCCACCAGCAGAAGGTTGATTTTCGGTTTTGGTGGAACAGGTTCTGTAGTTTCCACATTGGAGTGTTGCTCTTTTAAGACTTCTGAAAGCATGCGCCACACCTCATCCCTCTCAGATTTTAGAAGGCACTTCAGATTCTTAAACCTGGGCTCGAGTGCTGTAGCTATGTTTAGAAATCTCACATTGGTACCTTTGCATTTTGTGAAATATGCAGTGAAAGTGTTCTTAAAATGAACAACATGTGCTGGGTCATCATCCGAGACTGCTATAACATAAAATATATGGCAGAATGTGGGTAAAACTGAGCAGGGGACATACAGTTCTCCCCCAAGGAGTTCAGTCACAAATGTAATTAACACATTTTTTTAATGAGCATCATCAGCATGGAAGCATGTTCTCTGGAATGGTGGCTAACACATGAAGGGGCATACAAAGGTTTAGCATATCTGGCAAGTAAATACTTTGTAATGCTAGCTACAAAAGTGCCATGGAAATGCCTGTTTTCACTTTCTGGTGACATTGTAAATAAGAAAAGGGCAGCATTATCTCCTGTAAATGTAAACAAACTTGTTTGTCTCAGCGATTGGCTGAACAAGAAGTAGGACTGAGTGGACTTGTAGGCTCTGAAGTTTTACACTGTTTTGTTTTTGAATGCAGATATGTAACAAAAAATATCTACATTTGTAAGCTGTACTTTCACGACAAAGAGATTGCACTATAGTACTTGTATGATTTTCAGCGACTACTGTACAGTTACATGTTTCTTAACATAGTTCATCCCAATCACAGTTTGTGTCAGCCAGCTAATTTTCTTTGCTTGTCACAACTAATTCAGTTACAAAATAAGACTGGCTCTGGAAAACATTTCACTCTAGATTTGATGACTCACTCCATTCTTTTTTAGCACTTACTTTGTAGAAGGTGCTTTGTCTGTGCCACAGGGTACACTCACTGCAGGTGGCCTCCTCCTGGCAATCCTAGGGATTAACTCTGATAAGATGTTGTGCCCTCTTTGGCAGTGCCCCTTCCATCATCATCTCACCCTGTGGCCCCTCTTGCTCCAGAAACCACGGCCTCCTCTTTGTGACTCAGCCCTCTGGTGGGTCACTATGGGGTTTCCCCTTCCAGGGGCTTCCCAAAGTCCTTCTGCACAAGCAGTCCCAGTCAGTCCTCTCCAGCACTGCCCTGTTGGTGCCACTTCCCCAGTGACCAGCAGGGAAACCTGGGCCTGCCCGTTACTCAGGTTCTACTCCAGGGACTCTCAACCCAGCAGTTCTGGGCTTTCCTCTCACAGCTCCTTCCCTACTTCTTACAACTCCTGGTTCTCCTCCTTTCTCTGGGTGTACCAGCTCCAAATCCTGTTCCTCCTCAGCTGGATGCCATCAGCAATGAGGTGCCAACCCTCCCTTGCTTCTCCTCCAGGTGCAGCCTGGGCAGTTAATAGGTCTATCTGGCCACTTTAACCCCTTCCAATCCTGTGTGGGGTGGACACCCCATCACAGTCTGATTGAAGATTTTAAAAACAATCTTAAACTGCAACCACTAACCAGACCTACAGATATAAAATAGGTTAGGTAGGAATACAATGACTGACATCTAATTATTTGTACAACATTGATACAAGACCACACTTTAGTATTAATGTTAAATAAAACTTTTGCTGACAGCAGTGTGGACATGTTATGACATCTGGCACTTTTCTAGAATTAATGGAGTTCATTTTCTTATTCTATAATGAAATATCATGAAATCTAACAGCTCCTGAAGTATCACTAACATATACACATACAAAATCATGCCACCTCTGGTTTCTTCTATATTGATTATTTTTAAACTTACCACCAGGATAAAAATAAATGGCCAAATTCTGGACTAGTTTACACTGACTGTGTGCAACCTGGCTGCAGATCATGGGATTCCACTGGGTGCAAGTCAGTGCAGAATCTGACCTAAAGGTTTTGACCCAGAAAAGTTACATTAGGCTTCCAAACCTCACAGAGGCTTATTTTTCATGGTTTACTCCCCTGGCCCTATGGATGTCCAACGTATTCTTTGACTGAATGAAACCTAAAACATCTGGGTCCTTTTTTATTCAACTAAAAACCCAGACAAGTTTGGAGAATCTCACATAAACAGACACATGAGAGGCTTTGGTAAAGCTGCAGACAACAGTTCTCATTTTCTTTACGTTGCAAAAATAAACTTAGTTTCCTTACTCTTCTCTTATAAACCAGCCACACAAGATCTTTCTAAATAGAGTGTGGGTTAATGGTTTAAAATTTGGGGCTATATTTTTCTCTTGCATGTGCTCACAGAAAGCCCCACACATTCACCTGAGGAAAGAATTTGGCCCCTGGAGATAGATAATCCAAAGTGATTAATTCTGTGTATATTTCTCGGATTATTTTTTTTTAAAGGGGACTGTTTTGCCAAGATAAATTAGCCTTGATGTTTGGTTAAGTTAGCTACAATTCTCCCAAACAACAACAGGAAGTGCTTTGCTGTAGTGCAATTATAAACCTTTATCTCTTTCTTCCAAAGAGAAAACGCTGGTTGTCTCTGAAGGTATGTCCGTACTGCAATAAAAAATCCATGGCACCAAGTCTCAGAGCCTGGGTCAATTGACTCAGGCTCACAGGGCTTGGTCTCACAGGGCAAAAATTGCAATGTACACGTTCAGGCTCAGTCTGGAGCCGGGGGCTTGAGACCCATCCCCCTTGCAGGGTCTCAAAGCTGGGGCTCCAGCCCAAGCCAGAAAGTCTACACCGCAATTTTTAGCCCTGTGAGCCTGAGTCAGCTGATCCAGGCCAGCTGTGGCCAGGCCACAGATCTTTGCAGTGTAGATGTACCCTATGGGGCAGAAAAAGGTATTACTTGAGTGACTATAATATAGGTAAAGTGGATGAGTATAAACCAGAACAAGGCTTTGTGAATTTATAAGAGGCAGAACTGTGCATATTTTAATATGAGATTAAAGGATTTAGGGCCAAGTAAGTGTTAATCCATTTCCTTCCAACCTGGTAGAAAGTAGCACTATGAATCCTTAGATTAAACTATGTGGTGACTGATGACATTCCAAACCGCAAGCTTGATATCCTTGTGCACTGCCCAGACAAAACGCTTATTGATTTCAGTGGATGTAATACCCAATTTAAGGAAAGCCAGATCAGGCTCTGCATATCATTCCACTGTAGAGAGAAATCTTTGCTGTCTAACTCCTTTAAAGGAAAAAAAATGCCTAAAAATAACTACTAGGCACACAAAGACCCAAACTTCTGCTCACCATATCCAGGTCACAGTGTATCCTCAGATTGATTGGTATTACCATGAAGTAATTATCCTGTTGCAAATTTGATTTTAAAACAGATCCTGCTCTAATAGACCTAAGCCTATTGTGTCTATGCTTTAATCCAGTCCTGACTGATTTGCTGGCTGTGTGTGTGCTTGTGTGTGTGTGTGTGTGAGAGAGAGAAAGAGAGAGAGAGAGAGAGAGAGACAGGGAAAATCAGTCAGGACTGGATTAAGGCATAGACAGTATATGTATCACTATAGATAATATATATCATACACACAAACACTATATATTAACTAAAATTGAAGGTTGTCGTAGAAAACTACTGTCCACAGGTTTCAAAAGTTACTAATAGTGTGAAAAAAATTATTGTCACACAATACATTGTTGCGCATAAGCCTCCTCATGTCTCTAGAAGTGTTTAAAATTATCTTTATCCACTCTCACCCTTTTGCACTATTCTACTTTTTCCCCTGTGATATTGCTTTACTTTAGTGGGACTGAGAAGCCTAAAAGGAAGCATAAGAGGGAAAATATGCACACACACCCCAAACACAGAAGGGGCAGGTTATTTTATTTATTTATACTTCTCAATGAACCTATCATGCATTCTGAGCACAATTCTTCTGCTTCAAACAACCAATATCACTATACCAAAAATAAAGTCATATGAATTTTGCATTATGATTTCATACAACATTGAAACTCCAAATTACGGAAAAAAAAGAATAAGCATCAAACCTTAAAAATCTTAGTCATTCTTCACCCCAGCTTCAATCAAAGTCCATCCAGAGTGGAGAATTACAATGAACCTACACAGCATAGTGTACGTGCAGTAACTCCCTGGACTGAAGCTTTTCAAACTAGCTACCACCAGGTGCCTGAGAAGGATTATGGTCACTTGGAATGAGTTGCCATTCTAATTTGCTGCACATTCACTCCTCTGTCTGGAAACAGGCAGAGCTTCCATGAGATGCTGGTGGACATTTCGGCAGCATTTTCTGACCCACCAAAGTCACCTGACAGATATTCTGACGGAGCAGGAGGAGAAGGCAGAGAAATAGGAGTACCCTGGCATGGCAGACTCGCATTGGCTGATGCTGCTCAGTACACTCAGCATCCTTGCTGATGCCCCCTAAGTAGACTGGCACTTTTGGCGCAGGGCTATAAGCACAGTCTGGTGGTCCCACATCGTCATGCAGACCAGGGATGACCAGCAGTGGAGCCAGAACTTTTGCATGAAGAAAGCTACATTTCTGGATCTTTGTAAGCAGATTGTCCCAACCCTCCTGCATAAAGACACTCACATGAGGTCACCCTTGCCAGCCCAGAAGCAGGTTGCTATAATCCTCTGGAAGCTGGTTACCCCAGACTGCTACAGGTCTGTTGCCAACCGGTTTGGTGTTGAAAAATTGATTGTGGGTGAAGTGGTGGCAGAGGTTTCTGAGGCAATCCGTGGGGTTTACCCCAAGGGGGGCAGAATTAAAGATATTCTTGAGATAATTGCTGGCTTTGAGAGAAGGGAGTTTTCTAACTGTGCTGGGGCCATTGATGGGACTCTCATGCCCACAATTTGCCCTCCTCAAGGAGCACACGAGTACATAAACCGCAAAGGGTACTACTCCATTGTTATGCAGGCCCCCATGGACCACAGAGGCCAATTTATAAATGTCGTCGTGGCCTACTGTCAAGGTTCCTCCCCCACTCTGAACTCTAGGGTACAGATGTGGGGACCTGCATGAAAAACCTCCTAAGCTTATCTTTACCAGCTTAGGTCAAAACTTCCCCAAGGTACAAAATATTCCACCCTTTTGTCCTTGGATTGGCCGCTACCACCACCAAACAAATACTGGTTACTGGGGAAGAGCTGTTTGGACACGTCTTTCCCCCCAAAATACTTCCCAAAACCTTGCACCCCACTTCCTGGACAAGGTTTGGTAAAAAGCCTCACCAATTTGCCTAGGTGACTACAGACCCAGACCCTTGGATCTTAAGAACAATGAACAATCCTCCCAACACTTGCACCCCCCCCTTTCCAGGGAAATGTTGGATAAAAAGCCTCACCAATTTGCATAGGTGACCACAGACCCAAACCCTTGGATCTGAGAACAATGAAAAAGCATTCAGTTTTCTTACAAAAAGACTTTTAATAAAAATAGAAGTAATTAGAAATAAAGAAATCCCCCCCCCCCGTAAAATCAGGATGGTAGATACCTTACAGGGTAATTAGATTCAAAACATAGAGAACCCCTCTAGGCAAAAACCTTAAGTTACAAAAAGATACACAAACAGAAATAGTTATTCTATTCAGCACAATTCTTTTCTCAGCCATTTAAAGAAATCATAATCTAACACGTACCTAGCTAGATTACTTACTAAAAGTTCTAAGGCTTCATTCCTGGTCTATCTCCGGCAAAGACAAAATATAGACAGACACACAAACCCTTTGTTTCTCTCCCTCCTCCCAGCTTTTGAAAGTATCTTGTCTTCTCATTGGTCATTTTGGTCAGGTGCCAGCGAGGTTACCTTTAGCTTCTTAACCCTTTACAGGTGAGAGGAGATTTCCTCTGGCCAGGAGGGATTTTAAAGGGGTTTACCCTTCCCTTTATATTTATGACACCTACACTTGAAAAGTTCATGATGCCAGAGTTTTTCACAGATTGGGAATCTACGTTGGGAGCCACCAAATGACATTGTCATAAATGGAGTTACTGCCCCCACTGTTATTCTGGGGACCCTGCATACCCTCTCTTCCCTGGGCTTATGAAACCATACCCTGATTTCAGAGGCCCTGACAAAAGAAGGTTTAATTATATTCTCAACAGGTGTAGAATGGTTGTTGAATGTGTTTTTGGCAAATTGAAATCCCTTTGGAAATGTCTACAGACCCATTTAGACGCCAGTATCATCAATGCTGTTCACATTACTGTGGCTTGATATGCTCCTCACAGTCTTTGTGAAGCCAGAGATGAGCCAATTTCCCCTGACCTATGACAGCAAGGGGCCACTGAATCAGTACACTCAGCCAGCAAGTGCACCTACCACAGCTAGGGCTGGATGCACCAGGGCAACAGAAGTCAGGGCTGCTTTGTGGACATTATAGACTTGCCTGGCCCAATAGAAGAGGGGGGAATAGCACAAGTAAGAATGTGCTTGTAGGGGGCAAAGAGGCTAATTAATTTGAGGGTGTTCAATGCTTGGGAGGAACAGGACTTGACTGCCATACAATGTACTTATGAATTACATGATGAATAATGAATTGGGAGGGGGGCTGATTCACAATATGGGTTTATATAAGGAAGTTTTTGAAGTGTGAATTGTTGTACCCAACTGTATACAGGTATAGTGTTTGCTTAGTAATGCATAATTGCTCCTGATCATCTTTTCAGCTTTATCATCTCAAATCATGATGGGATGCAGTGAAAACAATACACTTCTTTGGTGACATAAAAGGCTTTTTTGTAAACGTGTTAAAACAGTACAACTGTCACCCACCATTGCTAGGCAGGCCAGCTGTCATTACCACACCCAAAAACAACTAACAGAAGAATATTTCCAAAACAAACAAATAAAAAGAATACAACAAACGGGATACGACCCCCCTACCACTGTATGTCCCCTGGCCACACATTCTCGTTTTCCACGCACATGGCACTGTGGGGGATGGGAGCGGGGAATTATCTACAGGAGAGGGGTTCAAAAAGTAAGAACTGCATGGCATTTAGTTGCCCTGCCCAGCTGTTCATGAGGCTTGATGGCATGGCCTACCCTGACATGGAGTTGTCCAAGCTACTTCTGGACTGAGGGTACATTGCTGGGGGATCAGGCCATGGTGGGGAGAGGCAGCAGGACCCTGTTCTCTTCCAGCCAGGATGGAGATAAGTCGCCCAAACCATTCTCTCTGTTGAGCTCCTTGACCGCTGTTCCTTTTCCGGGAACTGTGTTGCAATTGCCTACTCCCTTGCTGAAACCCTCCCCTCCAGCTGCACACAGAGCCTCAACCTTTCCTCCTGCCGATCAGCATGCTCTTTCTCCAGTCTTGAGTCCCTCTGGTACTGGAACTGCTTGTCGGCCCTCTCAAGAACTTCGACCATAACTTCATCATGGAAGCACTTCCTCTTGGTACAGTCCAGGAAAGTATGTTAGGCCAGGGATCAAGTTGTAGATGTATAGCAGCCAATAGAAATTGAAGGGCCTGAAACAGGACAACAGTTCCTCCTGAAACAGAGGATTATTGTCTAAAATACCTCAGTGGAAGAGCACAGAATTAATTCTTATGGAATTTCAAGGACATGAAATGTTACATGTCAAAACTCAACTGCAATATATTGTGAAAGGGATACTTCTGTCCAAAGAATCGCCCTGGACACAGCCTGATTAATCACAGTTCTAGAAGTGCAGAGACAATGGTAAGTTTCAAATTACAAGCTGTTTTTGTTTTATAAAAATTCCGTAAGTACTTGGGTTGTGGGTAGGTGGCAAATAGCTTTTAACAAAAAAAAATTTATATCATTTCACTTTTGGAGGACATAACTGTTCTTGTGGTGCCCTACTGGCAAAGGGAGATGTTATTCCAGCTGCTAGTGGGAAACCTGCAGTGTGTGCAGCTGAAGTATTCAAACATATAATGGCTGAACAGCACATCTAAGAGTGGAGTGGGCTAATCACCTATCCAGTTGGCCCTAGAAAATACGCTCTTCCCTGCAATGTGATTACCTATTTGGAGTTCCTGCTTCAGGAAAAGTTTGCAGCTACTAGCATCCGGATTGGGTCAGAATTCATGAGGGATTTAACAGGATGCTCTGTTAGCTTCCACATGGCTTAGTCTGTTATGACAGCATGCAAACATGCAGAAATCCACGGCCTTCCTCCTCTCCACTCTCGGCACATTTCTGGACAAAAATTGACACCCTGGTTGTCCTTGGGAGAAATGATTTTGTCACCTATGGACTACCTCTAACTGAAATGGGCTAGATTTGGAAATTGAACACATATCCCCAAACACACACAGAGAATTCACTGTTTTCAGGTGGCTTGATAGACAGTTGAATGTTTACAGTGCAGCAAACTCAAAGCCATTATTACTTTAAAGAAAACAAGAATGATGCTAACGAAAACCTGGGCCTTTCCAATAAAAATACTCTTTAAAGCTGTTCTTTACTGTTTGCATTTCCCGGTCACCATTTTGAACTCTACGTGGTTGGGGGGTCGGAGGAAGAGATGCCAAGGTGCAGGGATATACAATCTGCTATTAGCCTATACGTGTTGATAGCCAGGGCATCTCATAAATTTTGCATTGGTTCTCAGAGCTGTATTACTGTAGTAATAAATTTTAAATTGGAGTCAGAAACTTACCATGCATTGTCTTCTCTGAGTTTGCTAAGGGAGACGGCAATCAAACAGCTCCTCCAAGTATGGACCCAGAATTTGCTGCTGATCCTGTTCTGCAGCCTTCTCTGGGACCAGTTTCAGCAACAGAGTCACTTTGTGGTCCTCTCTTGGAGCCTGCTGCTGGCTCCCATCAGTCCCTATGTTGGATTCAGGGGCCAGCAGGGCATATTGCAGCTGACCAGGTCATCATGCACCACTGTTAGTTCTGTGCTGGGCACAGTGCCCACCACCCAGTCAAACTCGTCATAAAACGTGTGTCAGGTTGGCAAGTTGACCAAGGTGCAGTTCTGGTCCCTGGTCTTCTGATATTCACTCTTCAGCCTCTTAATCTGCTCCCTGCACTGCTCACCAATCTGAAAAATTTGCAAAGATGCCAGCTTTTTAGCTATCCACTGGTACGTGTGATCATTCCTGGTACTTTTGCTAAAGTCCACTGTTTTGCTGGCCTTGTACCAGACAGTCAGCAAAATCTGGCTGTGCTCTCGTGACTATGAAGCCACATGCTTTGCAAAAGTCTTGTTTTGTTTGGTTTCCATTGCAAACACAGAACATGGTTTGATGGGGTGTTTGCAGCTCAGTGGTCAGAAGACAATGGAAGGGTTAACGCTGACTCACTGAGCTGCTGCTATATGCCAAGAGGGGGTGTTTCTGTTTTCCGTGGAATCTATTGGAGACTGTTGGGATAGAGAGGACTAAGGAAGTTGGTCCATGGGATTGTGGGATACTTTTGGTGGACTCCCAGGACACTAATCAAGTGGGGCTACATCTGCACTGCAAAGAAACAGGGCAGGAACTCTGGATCAAGCCTTGACATGGGCACAGCCCCTCAGGTCCTAGGACCCTAGGTCCAAGCCCAAGTCTGAGAGATTTGTGTAGATAAAAGGAGGTTTGGGCTCAAACCTGAGTCTGAGCCCAGGCTTACACTGCAGTGTGGACATACCTGAGTGCTGTGGTACATCAGCCCCTTCCAGATATCAGTCAGTGTGCTCTGATCTGCACACTAGTAGCTCAGAGACAAGTGCTGTACTGGCCCCAGATACTACGAGAGGCAATGTGGTCTAGTGGATAGAAGTGGGAGTTGGGACAAAATCTGAGTTCTATTTCTAGCTCTGCCTCTCTGCCTCTGTATGGCCTTGGACAAGGCAAATCACCTCTCATTGTCCGTTTCCCCTCCCACCTCTTTAGTCTGTTGAGACTGGAAGCTCTTCAGAGTAGGGATTGTCTCTCATTACATTTGTACAGTGCCAAACACAATGGGGCTCCCAATCTCAATTAGAGCTCCAAGGCACTACTGCAATACTGATAACTGACTCTGCAGATTCTAGCCTTTGGTGGGTTTCCAACTGCATACACTCTTCCCAGTGTGTACCAGAGTTCTTCTAGTAGCGCTGAAAGAAGAAAAGAATGCAAATACCCCAAATATAACACTTCACATAGTTACATTAAAATCTCAACATAGAAGCTCCTGAGTCCTGTCCCAGGAGAGAGGAGTACCCAGATAACCATGCCCCATGGGGCTCTTCAGGTTTACTATGTGGACCTCCCCCTTCTTGTTCACCTCTCTTCTGGGAGGTAATTAGGTGCTGGGTGCACAGGAGCGCCTGGCTAGAGTTCAGTTCTGTCATGTGGAGTACTGGACCCTCCAACATTCAGAGGTTTGCAGCTGCTGTTTGTCCCTTCCCCACAGATAATAGATCCCATTTATGACTTTCCCCCAAAACTTCCCAATTTTTACATGTTTATGTGTCTTCCTCATTCCTGCAGATCCCTGCTCTTTTATATCCATTCTAATCTGTAACTGTTGGGGGAATACATGCACTCCCACACTACCCCTACATATGATCTTTCAAATTAAGTTGGTCAAATATCACATGGGGGAAAATCCTGGCTTATAAAAACACACACACGGTCTCTTGATCTCTGCCTCTTAACATAATTTCTATGTGCCATGAAAATCAAAATTACAAAGGGTACAATGGGAAGTTTATGCAATTTACACCTTGAAGTTGTATAAATCAAGAAAAAATGTGACTGGCTCTAAACACTTTGGACTGTATTTTCTAGCAACATATAGCTCATTGTTTCCATCTTTTCTGCCAACTTGCTGAACGCTCACTTTTCCCATCTACCCCACACAAACTGCTCTAAAATGCTTCTTTAAATTAATTCTAGCATATTTGTGTTAAAGAAAAGAATGTACACAATGTGGTTGCATGAAGAAAAACAGCACTTGCCAGCAGACATCACACAGTAGTCCTTGAGGTTGCCCCAGGTCTTTTCTTTTTTTACTTTTATTCCGTGACTATCTGAGTGCCTTCCAGCAGTACACTGTGTGACATGGTTAGCACCTGTCATGTGTGATTCCTTCTCCATTGTGAAACTGAGCCTATTTTTATTTTGATTATGATGCATTGTGGTTTTGTGCATGAGGGCATGGTCCAAGAAGTGCACCAACAGAAAAGAGTTTCACAATCTTGACTCTGCCCATGAGAAAGCTCCATCTGTTCACATAAGAAACCTTTAACCTTGCAGGAGACCATTCCATCATGCTAAAGGAGTGGAGTTGAGACTGTAGTCATGGCCCCAGAGCATGAGATGATCATTCAGAAATCTTGGGCCCAAATCAGTAAGATCCTTCAAGATAAGGACAAGATGCTTTCCTCCCAACCCCCTCTCTTGTACCTCTCAATTCCCTTATTTAAAATAGGAAATAGCTGTGGTAACTGGTGTTGGTGAACATTAACAGAATCAGAACCTATCCATTATTCTAACAGTACATCTCTATGCAGCAAAGATTAAAAATCCCAGCCAACTTCACTGAACACAGCAAATAAGTAGTTAGTAACAACTTTAATTTATACATTCAGTGTTAGATTTGAGATCTACAGTTATGAAGAGTACAATAACAAGTTAGGATTTTATTTTCAAAGTAATGTGCAAAAAGCACAAAAATCCCTACTGCTTTCAACTAAAAATTTCTGTTTTCTGAGATTTCTGCTATTTGCTTTTTTCATTCTTTAAAACTTTTTATTTGTTACAGTGGAGTAACTGCCAACTGAGATGAGGGAAATTTAGGTAACTAGAATGAAATGATCTAAAATATAGCCTCCAGACAACTGTATTAACAACCTTGCAAAATGTGACATGGATGTACAATGATTACAGATGGCCAGGACTGCATTTTTCACATCCCCCTCTTGCAGACAGTCCCTCCTGCAGCACTGGGGCATTGGTCCAGTACAGTTTGGTATGGAAAAGTACTGCAATACCAGTTTCTGCAGAACCTGGATTTTCTTAGACTTCTCAACACTACTCAGCAAATTGTAAACAATCCTATGTTTTATTTTTTTAAACAAATGTGAAATCTAGCAAAATCAGAGCCCAGTGCGGTAAGGCTGCAGGTATGACAACAATTTTCCCCAAAATATTAGAATAAAGATAATAGCAAAGAAGTGCTGAGAGCTTCAGTTGCTTGTTACAAGCTTCTTTTCACATGCTTGCATTTTTCTTTTTAATAGCTGTCAAAATATAGTCATTAAAGGTGACAGCCTAACCATATTGGATTTCTTTTTAATCAGAGCTTGAGTGCAATGTAATAATTGTTGTTACATGATGTACTGTACACTGCCAATGTCAAGTTGGCTTCATCTTGCATCCTTTTTCCAGTGTGAGAAATGTATTTATTAATTTACCAGTCCTGTAAGTGGTATGTGTGTCTAATGGGGATTTTGACAGTAAAATAGCCTAGTTATAGTGCATGATTTATTAAATTATTCACCACAACTTTAATCTCCCACTCCCTTAAATTTCAGAAAAGGAATAGATGTTTTACAGCCTGTGTATATTTTCATGGGCCTTTCACCAACACTACCAGACTCTATATCTAACTATCAAATACACTGTATAACACCTTTTTGGCTCATGTAATTCTGTGATTAGAACAGCTTCCAACAATGACACAAAGAAATGCTACAGAAAGAAAAAACCCTTTGAGGCAGCTAACAAAATCCCTTCAAACAAATGTGAATTCTTTCATTTTTACCTGTAAGAAATCAAAAAAGTCAGACATTACTTTGGAGACATAACTATATGTACTTAAATAAAGTATGAGAATGGAGAAGTTCTAAACCAGAAGATATTATGGACAGGTCTCTCCTGCTAAAGATGAAAAAGCTGTTTTCCCATCTGCTGCTATTCAAGGCAGAATATTGTGCCAATGACTTTGTGTTATTAAAACAACACTATTTATCATTTCTACATAATAGAAATTCATCCAAGGAGAATTCACATTTGTAAAGTGTTTTGATAAGTCCCATGTTACCTCCATGATGTACAACAGGTAAGCATTATACTGCTTATCTTATTAGTGAGTATTCGGAGGCACAGAGATATTTTTTTAATAAAATTTGGAGCATTGGGGATAATCCAGAAGACTGGAAGAAAGCGAATATTATGCAAGTTTTAAAAAGGGTAATTACCAGGATGACCCACATAATTATAGGCCTGTCAACCTGACATCGATCTGGGACAAGATAATAGTGCACCTGACAAGGGATTTGGTTAATAAAGAATTAAAAGAGGGTAATATAATTAATGCAAATCAACATGGATTTATGGGAAATAGATCCTTCTTAAACATGTTTGATATCTTTTTTTGGACAAGATTACAAATAAATAAAGGTAATCGTGTTGATGTAACACAGTTAGACTTCTGTACGACGTTCGACTTGGTACAACATGACATTTTGATTAAGAAACTAGAATTATACAAATTCAATATGGCGCACACTAAATGGATTAAGAACTGGTTAACTGATAGGTGTCAAAAATGTAATTGTAAATGGGGAATCGTCATCAGGCAAGTGTGTTTCCAGCAGGGTCCCATAGGGTTTGGTTCTTGTCCCTATACTAGCTAATATTTTTCTCAGTAACCTGGATGAAAATATAAAATCATCACTGATAAAATTTGCAGATGACACAAAAATTGGGGGAAGCCAATTCTTGCATCAGTTTAACAAAATTAGAGATGGAGACACAAAACGATCCTTTCATTCTCATGCTGCTTTCTGAAACTTTCCTCCTGTTCTCTTTTAGACATAACAGATTCATAGATTTCATGGCCAGAAATGATCAACTAGTCCAGCCTTCAAGGCAAGAAGGGAGCCACAGAGACTGGAACAAGGTCACACAGAATTTCAGTGGTAGAACTGGGAATAAAAGCCAGAGCTCCTGGGTCCCAGGATGTGACACTCTCTCATAGACCATGCTGCCTCCCTATGGGAGCATCCCCATCAACTTCTGTGGTGACTAGAGAGCTACCTATGCTAAATGCTCACTACCCATATGTGCAGTAGAGACCATACCTTCATCAAACTGAGGTGGGTCAGGAGTACTGTACATACAAGGCAGGTTATTATAGCACCAGAGAAGTCACCAATTACCACTATGATGCTGTTTCCAGAAGTACCTTCTGCAGTTGGTATGTCTAGAAAGCAAAAATTAACAGTTGTCCCTTACAGGTAAATAAGAGAATGAGGAACCAATGCTAGATACAGGAACCCTGATTATTCTTTTGAAGAGTACATTGTTTTGAAAAGGGATTTTCAAAACTGCCTATGAGATTTAGGACAAGTTCCAATGAAAGTCACACCATCAATTCTTTAGTCACATTTGAAAATCTCACCTATAACACATTCTAAAACATTTCCTCAGCCTGAATTTAAGGGGACAAACAGAACCCACCAAGTATCTTTAGAACACAGGCCTGCTCTAAACACTCACTTATAGGTAAGCCATTAGATGGAACTGTTAGGTTTAGTGTGAACCAATATTATATTCCACATGATTTAAACAGTTCACACTAGTAGTAGGCTACCAATTCATAACAAAAATTGATGAATATTTCCTCCTTATTCACAAATTGTCCACAAAATGATCACAATTGCTTTAGATGTATTTATTATTCAAAATTATTAATAGATGATTTCTGCAAATAATTCTTCACCTGCAAGTTTGTTTCATTTACAATATGAGCAGTGAGAGTGCACATATAAGCCACATGGTATTTGCATGGTCAAACTGATGGAGATTAACTTTTAGAATCAGTTCCATTGTGAGCACAAGTGAATATAAATTTAAAATTTACTTTCTGTAAATATTCAGCAATATTCATTTTAAAATTGCTTCTTCAAACAATATTCCTGTTAGTAAATTAATTTGACAGGATATTCACAGAAAACAAACATAAAAGATGTTTGAACTGTACTTACTTCCAAATCTTAGGGCTAGATCCAGTTCCCAGACAAAGTCCATAGGAAAGGAGGCAAACACCAGAGAGACTCCCTCAGAGATTTAAAGTGACTTCATTTCCAACTTCAACTGTTCACTTTTCTTTTCTTTCTTTCTTTCTTTCTTTTTTTTTTTTTTTTTTTTTGCATTATTCACCCATTTCTAAGGTCACATAATCCTCAGTTTAACATATTCTATTTTGTTGAATGCAGGTTGACATTCCACACTCATCACCAAGATATCTGTTCCGTACAGAAACAATAAGTGTCTCAATTTCACATTTAACCTAGCTACAACAGGGAGGATCAAAAAATTTTTCTCTATTCCATTATTCTCTCCTTCCCTTCCTTATAATCCATCTTTTTTCCTTCCAGTCCTAAACTCCACAGCCTCTCCCTTGTTTCTCTAACTTCTGATTCTTTCATCTTCTGCCCCAACACATCTTTCAGGTCTTGCCTTCCATATCCCCTCCATCTTCACCCTTTTTTTTCCCTATTACATGATTTTTACAACTATACTCTTCTCCTTTATAGTGATCAATAATAACAAGCATAATAATTGCAAGGTGACAATAACAAAAAAAAATCAATCTTTTCAAACAGTCCTCCCAAGTCTATTAAAAAGCCACAAAACTTATCCAGGAATGCAGACTAGCTCATGTTATATTTACAGGCTTATTTTCATTAATTTAAAAAAATGTGTTAAGCTTCTCTTTCTCACCAACAGAAGTTGGTCCAATAAAAGATATTACCTCACCCACCTTATCTCTCTAATATCCTGGGACCAACATGACTACAACACCACAGCATATAATTTGCAAGTAGAATGCTGTTCCTGCAGGGAGCCCACTGAATTTCCTTGAAACTGCCAGGAAGTTATAATAGCAAAACCAAGGCGGATCTCATATATCATTGTGTCATCTATCCACAAGATATCAATGTAGGACTAAGACTATTTTTTTTTAAATTAAGTGACTATGCTTTCTCATAAGTACTCCAGAGCTTTGAAGTCAACAGGACTCTACATGGGTGTACTACCCTGCCTGTAAACATGTTGCAAGATTAGGGCCTATAATAGGAAATTACCACACTTCAGCTTTTATCCCCCATTTTCAAATTAGTGCTGGTGAAAGATGAATGATTAATAGCCACAGAAAATCAAATCCTCTATTTACCCACAGAGAGTGGGCAGCCCTGGCACTATGTTCCTTCCCAGACCTGGAGGAACTACCTCTGGGATAAAATTGTTTAGATTCTCTTACCATTTCAGTCTATTTGTCTTTCTGCTGCAAATGCCAGCAGACATGCCAATTCTGATAGCAGAAAGTGTAATCTGACAAAACTAAAAGCAGTTTAATAATGTTTAAAATACACACAGAGCAATAAATACAGTCAATAATTGGAGGAAGTGTTTGTGAAAAGCAACCAAATCTAGTACACTTGCACTGACCATACTCTGCCTGCCTGCAATACATATATTGTTTAATGTAGGTGACCTAAGAACAAGATTTCAATTCCCTGTTTGCCATTTTTCAAAATAAAAAGGCCTGTGATGACAGGTGACTGGTAATTGCAAAGGCAATTATGCTGATGCTATTGACAGATGTCTGGGAATGTGCATTTCCTTGTAAATTGGTGCCATGGGAAAACATGCTGCACTATATAACTGATGTAACATTCTTACCGTAAATTGACCTGTGTAAAATCTGAATGATCCTGCATGTAAAAGGGATGATGGTGGGTAATAGAGACCAGTCACATAGTCTTGGCATCTGTACTGCACACCCTGAAGCAGAAGTCTGGAACACACCATCTCAGCACTAAGACTTTCAAGCTCTAGCCTTACATCTCGTCCCTCAGGACAGGATCCATATGTAAAATCTTGCCTTTTCTTTCCCCAAAAACATTCTCAAAGGGTATATTACATGAAATGTATTAAGAGTTTTAAAAAGCCAAATACTCTGCACAGCCTTTTTTCTTTTTCAATTTTATATTTATTGCAATGCTCTGGATACACATTAACTTTAATTACTTTATTTAATATGGTTTCACCTGTCTTAAAATGGTAGCTACAAGCACTTTGCCAAATGGACTGAAAAGTGCCTAACTACACTTTAGCTTCTGTTTGTATTGTATCCTTCCTTTATCATGCTTCCTAAATAACAACCGATATCCTGATCAGCAGTAGCTCTACTCCATTAGAAGAAAACCCTGGCTGCTTGTACCGTGGTACTTGATTTTTATGTGCTGAGCCATTAATTTAGGAATTCTGCCCATGTACAGAGACAGCAGCTATTCTATTGCGAAAGTTGCGGCAGCCTACCATTTACAGGAGATACACACAGAGTTCTCTCTTTATAGACTTTACTTTTGCTTTAATTTGCTGTTTTCCTTAAACTAAAAATAATTCAAACTGTCTAGGATTACTCTTTGGTTATGGCAAAAAACATAATACGTACCAACGACAATTACTACACTGTCAAGACAGTAGCCTTTTTTGTTCTCATACCAGTAAATTCTGCATGAGGTTGCTGGGCATTTTTCTGGGTAGGATGAAGTAAATACCTAAAAATCATCCACTTGTAAACATAGGAAAATTAATAGAAACTGAGGAAAATTCTTCCGTAATAATGTCTACAATTAATTGGAAAAGATACTTCTAAAGTATACCTGCCACCGTATTCAATATTTTCTGTTTTTAAAAAATGTATTGTACAGTAAGCATAACTAAAGTAGATACATTTAGTAATTACATTCACTACAGATCCCATAATGCACTTTATCAGCTGTCCCAGTATTTTCAGACCAAGGTGATTTAGGCTGCAAATGATCACAGCTGCACGTGTAGTAGTTGTCTTACCACAGATATAGTAAATAAACAGAGAAGGCAAAATAGATATCACAGTAACTAGAAATTCTTATGTAAGCAATAACACACAGCAGGGATTTGTGTCAATTTCAAAGGCTCTTGTTCCATGTATGGTACCAAGTTACCACAGCAATGACCCTTTGAAGAGGAAATGCCAGCAGCTGAATTTGCGGACAGCTTGGGCCAATCCCAAACACAGCCCCAAATGAAGTGGATTATATTTTAATGCAAAAAGGCCTGATTTAGGTCAAAATCAGTCTAATTAAATTCATTCTTAATTTAATGTGAAGGTTTTTTCCATAGCTGTGCTGGAGGTAAAGAAGGAGTTTTTGACTGTGCCACAATCTCTGCAAAAAAGAACTGTTCCAGATGGCAGACAGGCTTGGTTGCAAAATGAATATTTTGCTCTGTGCGGAATGACCCTCTGCTTTGCAGATAAGGTAGCTCAGATTCAGACCAGAATTTTTGCCACCCTGGGAAAGATAAATATGAAGTTTTCTGTGCTTGAGTTTTGGCCAGAGTCTCTTACATTCTGGAGGTTCTTGGGGAGCTGTGGATTACAATCTGGACTAATGTGACATTTGACTCATTAAACCCAATGGTGAAACACTGAGCCAGTTCTTGGAAGAAATTGTTACTGTGCCTTTGTGAAGGCAGGATGCCAATCTCCTTTAAAGAACTAATTGTTATACAGGAAGCCATCTCTGGATGCTTGCTGACAATTTCATTATCTATCGCTGTGTGTGGAGGTCACATCAATTAAGTATCAAGTGGCTACGGGAGGAATAAAAATGGTATAGCTCCAAGCAGTGTTGGAAAAGCCATTTTTATTCAAAGCTAAGAACCTAAACCATGAACAAAGTCTCATTCTCCTGAATGAGTCCTGGAATGTGGTCAGTTCCAGAGAGAAAAAACACATTTAGTCCACAATTTCACCTTCCCTTACCTAGGGGAATTTTTACAAGCTAGAAGACTGGCATCAAACTCCCCATCAGCTAGGCAGAAGGTTGGCCACCAGAAACCTGTTGCTGAATCACTCAATTCCATCTCAGACTTTGGGTAACTGTTTTTGGGGTGCTTCTAAACTAATGTATTTTATATGTGTGATTTGTACTCAATAAAAACAAGGATGTTTGGGTGGAAACACTCTTGTGTGTACCAATCATTTATCAGACTGAGGTGCTGTGTCCCCCACTGATTTATTTCCTGACATTGCCTGGAAAACAGAGATTAGTTACCATAGCTTTGGGTTCAGTCAGATAATCCCAGGTAACTGATGTATCCTATCTGACTCTTTATTGGGTATAATGGGGATTAGAAAGGGGGCCTCAGAAAGCAGGAATGATTTAATCAATGAAATGTTGTTCTTAACTCTGGAGATAGTACAACTAGGTATACATATGGTAATAGTGTGGATTCCAGTGCATGTTGGGATATCAGATAATGAAATTAAAAATAAGGAGGTTGATATGAAGATCCCTCTGCGTAAACAGACTTCAAAAGTTTGGTTAAGAGAGAATTTAAGAAGGAATATCAAAAACTATGGACCAAAGAGAAAAAAAGATAAAGTTTCTATGAAATACATCTTAAACTCAAGGATAATGGTACACCTGATAGTTATAACAGAAGAAGTGAAGTAACTATATTTAGAGTGACCTGAATGATAATTTATATTTACTAAAAAAGCTCAACAATGGATTGTGCGATACATGCAAAGTCCAAGAAACACTTGTGCATCTGCTGTGGCCATGCAGGGAAAATTACACAGAAAGAAAAATTATGAGCAACTGAGACACCTCAAGATGAAATAATATAGTCTGGAGGGATTGGTGAGAGTACCTGGAAAGTAGGCTAGCATTAATAAAGCATTATTTCCCTTTTTTAAGGATACAGGACTGGGTAAGAGGATATAGATATTTGTTCATATGAAAACTGTGATAGGTGGTGGTCATAGTCTCACGTGCTGAGGCTGCTGAACCATATAATGACAAAGAACAAAAGAAAGGAGGAAATCATCTGTAGTCACAGAGTCAACAAAGGAAAATGTTGCTGTTGTGCTTTGGGTGTCACAACTATACCATGGTATGATTTATTTCAAATTATAATCCCTGCTTTGAATCTCCTCTCTGACTCACATGTGTAGTAATAATTTTCCACACATAATAAGGATTTGGGCTCAAACATCCCCTACAGTACCTGAGAGTAGCAGGTGACAAGTAAAATGTATCGCATTGCAATTTTAACTACGTCTGGCTTGAGTGTATATCTTATAATTAAACTTCCAGAAAGATTCGTTTCAATAACCTCCTTCTGCCTTCCCTCTATGACAGGGAAGAGTAGAAGAAAATAACTAAATGAAAAATGTGGATACTGAAAGTATTCTTACCAGTGAGAATGCTGTATGATCCCTGTATGTTTGTTTGGAGAACGGGGATTGAGCATCCATTCCACTGGTAGGTCTTTCCTTTAGCGCTCATGAAGAAGGGGTGCAGAGGCTGTCCCTTTCCTGGAGTTCTACAAGAAAGGAATTCAGAGGATGAGGATTCAGAGAAGGCAAAAGGATGGAGTGTAGTGGAAAGGTAACCTAAATGTTCCGAATAGCACTACCACCCATGTTTAGCCTCACCTGTCCACATTTCCCGTGCAGAAACTTGAGAGAGAGATAATAGAGCTCAGAGTTATTCCTTCAACCTACATGATTTCTTCCAACTATATACATTTAATTTAAAAACACAAAGTGAGACTATATGCATGAGGAGGAGAAATTTTGAAGGCTAAATACACAGAAACAGGCTTTGGAAGCAAGAATAATGTAGAGTGCTCATTCATTTGAAAAATACTTGCTGATGAGCGACGGATTATCAAGGTTTTTGTCAGCATACAATTCTAGGGTACAACAGATTGTTTAATGGACTAATTTAATCAATGTGACAAAGTTAACTGACAATACGAACAGGTAATGATAAAAGAAAAGGAGTACTTGTGGCACCTTAGAGACTAACCAATTTATTTGAGCATAAGCTTTCGTGAGCTACAGCTCACTCTCACGAAAGCTCATGCTCAAATAAATTGGTTAGTCTCTAAAGTGCCACAAGTACTCCTTTTCTTTTTGAGAATACAGACTAACACGGCTGTTACTCTGAAACCTGTCATAATGATAAAAGGTAATTGTAGCACAGAGTGGGGATAATACTGGACTGCCCCAACCATATTTATGATGACTGATGAAGGTTTAATATAGTTGCTAATAATCTGGGGCTATTGTATGTGACAAAATTATTGAAGCTAATCAAGACTAGACAACACTGAAGAATTTCACAAAAAGCTAAGAAAGCTCAGTGACCGGGCAACTTGATGATACAGGAAATTCAGTGTAAACAAGTGCAAGTTAATGCAAATTGAAAAGAACAAACTGAATTGCTCCTACATAGATGATGAGGGTATGTCTACACAGCAACTAGACACCCATGGCTGGCCTGTGCCAGCCAATTCGGGCTCATGGGGCTCAGGCTGAGAGGCTGTTTCATTGCTGTGTAGGCTTCCGGGCTCAGGATGGAGCCCGAGCTCTGGGACTCCCCCACTTTGCAGGGTTCAAAGAGATTAAGTTTTATTTAAAAATGGATACAAAATAATATTTTAAAATGTTATAATGTCATTACATGAACCAATGATCTGCCTTAAATACCAGGTTTAGTTCTGGTCACCCCATCTCAAAAAAGATATAGAAGTATATAAAGAATTAGCAAGAAGTAGAAAAGGTCAAGAGAGACAATTAAAGTCATAGGAAGATTGTTCTGTAACCAGAGTGTTAAAAATAATTAAATGAGGCAGGAATCCTCACAGGAAGCACAGGCAGGAACGTCTGTGAGGGGAGGGCTCCTGCCTCATACTGAGAATGAGGGGCGATCAGCAGGTTATCTCAAGTGCTTATATACGAATGCACAAAGCCTTGGAAATAAGCAGGGAGAAGTGGAGGTCCTGGTGATGTCAGGGAATTATGACGTGATTGGAATAACAGAGACTAGGTGGGATAACTCACATGACTGGAGTACTGTCATGGATGGTTATAAACTGTTCAGGAAGGACAGGCAGGGCAGAAAAGGTGGGGGAGTAGCACTGTATGTAAGGGAGCAGTATGACTGCTCAGAGCTCCGGTACGAAACTGTAGAAAAACCTGAGTGTCTCTGGATTAAGTTTAGAAGTGTGAGTAACAAGAGTGATGTAGTGGTGGGAGTCTGCTATAGACCACCGGACCAGGGGAATGAGGTGGATGAGGCTTTCTTCCGGCAACTCGCAGAAGCTACTAGATCGCACGCCCTGGTTCTCATGGGTGACTTTAATTTTCCTGATATTTGCTGGGAGAGCAATACAGCGGTGCATAGACAATCCAGGAAGTTTTTGGACAGCGTAGGGGACAATTTCCTGGTGCAAGTGCTAGACGAGCCAACTAGGGGGGGGAGCTTTTCTTGACCTGCTGCTCACAAACAGGGAAGAATTAGTGGGGGAAGCAAAAGTGGATGGGAATCTGGGAGGCAGTGACCATGAGATGGTCGAGTTCAGGATCCTGACACAGGGAAGAAAGGTAACCAGCAGGATACGGACCCTGGACTTCAGGAAAGCAGACTTCGACTCCCTCAGGGAGCGGATGGGTAGGATCCCCTGGGGGACTAACATGAAGGGGAAAGGAGTCCAGGAGAGCTGGCTGTATTTCAAGGAATCCCTGTTGAGGTTACAGGGACAAACCATCCCGATGAGTCGAAAGAATAGTAAATATGGCAGGCGACCAGCTTGGCTTAATGGTGAAATCCTAGCGGATCTTAAACATAAAAAAGAAGCTTACAAGAAGTGGAAGGTTGGACATATGACTAGGGAAGAGTATAAAAATATTGCTCGGGCATGTAGGAATGAAATCAGGAGGGCCAAATCGCACCTGGAGCTGCAGCTAGCAAGAGATGTCAAGAGTAACAAGAAGGGTTTCTTCAGGTATGTTGGCAACAAGAAGAAAGCCAAGGAAAGTGTGGGCCCCTTACTGAATGAGGGAGGCAACCTAGTGACAGAGGATGTGGAAAAAGCTAATGTGCTCAATGCTTTTTTTGCCTCTGTCTTCACTAACAAGGACAGCTCCCAGACTGCCGCGCTGGGCATCGCAACATGGGGAGTAGATGGCCAGCCCTCTGTGGAGAAAGAGGTGGTTAGGGACTATTTAGAAAAGCTGGACGTGCACAAGTCCATGGGGCCGGACGAGTTGCATCCGAGAGTGCTAAAGGAATTGGCGGATGTGATTGCAGAGCCATTGGCCATTATCTTTGAAAACTCGTGGCGAACGGGGGAAGTCCCAGATGACTGGAAAAAGGCTAACGTAGTGCCAATCTTTAAAAAAGGGAAGAAGGAGGATCCTGGGAACTACAGGCCAGTCAGCCTCACCTCAGTCCCCGGAAAAATCATGGAGCAGGTCCTCAAGGAATCAATCCTGAAGCACTTACACGAGAGGAAAGTGATCAGGAACAGTCAGCATGGATTCACCAAGGGAAGGTCATGCCTGACTAATCTAATCACCTTCTATGATGAGATTACTGGTTCTGTGGATGAAGGGAAAGCAGTGGATGTATTGTTTCTTGACTTTAGCAAAGCTTTTGACACTGTCTCCCACAGTATTCTTGTCAGCAAGTTAAAGAAGTATGGGCTGGATGAATGTACTATAAGGTGGGTAGAAAGTTGGCTAGATTGTCGGGCTCAACGGGTAGTGATCAATGGCTCCATGTCTAGTTGGCAGCCGGTGTCAAGTGGAGTGCCCCAGGGGTCGGTCCTGGGGCCAGTTTTGTTCAATATCTTCATAAATGATCTGGAGGATGGTGTGGATTGCACTCTCAGCAAATTTGCGGATGATACTAAACTGGGAGGAGTGGTAGATACGCTGGAGGGCAGAGATAGGATACAGAGGGACCTAGACAAATTGGAGGATTGGGCCAAAAGAAATCTGATGAGGTTCAATAAGGATAAGTGCAGGGTCCTGCACTTAGGACGGAAGAACCCAATGCACAGCTTCAGACTAGGGACCGAATGGCTAGGCAGCAGTTCTGCAGAAAAGGACCTAGGGGTTACAGTGGACGAGAAGCTGGATATGAGTCAGCAGTGTGCCCTTGTTGCCAAGAAGGCCAATGGCATTTTGGGATGTATAAGTAGGGGCATAGCGAGCAGATCGAGGGACGTGATCGTTCCCCTCTATTCGACATTGGTGAGGCCTCATCTGGAGTACTGTGTCCAGTTTTGGGCCCCACACTACAAGAAGGATGTGGATAAATTGGAGAGAGTCCAGCGAAGGGCAACAAAAATGATTAGGGGTCTGGAACACATGACTTATGAGGAGAGGCTGAGGGAACTGGGACTGTTTAGTCTGCAGAAGAGAAGAATGAGGGGGGATTTGATAGCTGCTTTCAACTACCTGAGAGGTGGATCCAGAGAGGATGGTTCTAGACTATTCTCAGTGGTAGAAGAGGACAGGACAAGGAGTAATGGTCTCAAGTTGCAGTGGGGGAGGTTTAGGTTGGATATTAGGAAAAACTTTTTCACTAGGAGGGTGGTGAAACACTGGAATGCGTTACCTAGGGAGGTGGTAGAATCTCCTTCCTTGGAAGTTTTTAAGGTCAGGCTTGACAAAGCCTTGGCTGGGATGATTTGATTGGGGATTGGTCCTGCTTTGAGCAGGGGGTTGGACTAGATGACCTTCTGGGGTCCCTTCCAACCCTGATATTCTATGATTCTATGATTCTATGGAAAAAGTAGTATGCAATTATGTGTAATTACAGACTGTATCATAATTAGAACTGAGCGGCATTTTTCAAAAAGTTTATTTGTTAAAAAATGCAGTTTCAGATAACAGAACTAGTGGTGAATTTGTCATGAATTCCCCACACGGTTTTGGCCTAAAAAAAAATTGGGGGTGGTTGGTGCTAGATCCATAAAGGAGGAGGAGGCAGTAGTGCTGACTTTATCGTTTTTAGCCCCATTGTTACATCACTTACCCGGGAAATAGAAAAGATTCAGATTCCATTCCCCTTGGTACCTAATGTAGAGAAGGGATTTGAACTCAGATCTCCCACCTCTCAGAAGAATGCTCTAGCTACTTGGATATTCTAGGACACATCACCATTAAATCTCTCCTGTTAAAGTTGCTCCACTTTGTATAAATAATTAAATAGTCATTGAAGCAGGGACCTGAAGTGGGGTTTCCTTCATCCCAGGCTAGTGCCCTAATCACTGAGCTAAATTAGGTGAGTGACCTAACCACTGCATCCTCTGCTGGACATTTTGTGAACCTAGCCATTTTAAAATGCACAGAAACAAAATGTGTCAGCTCAAACATGTTTCATTTGACCCCAAAACGACTTTTTTGATTCATCAAAACTTGATTTGGTTTGACCCAAAACAATTTTTTTTCAATTTTTCATATCTGCCAGAAAACTGATCAGGTATGCACCCAGCTTAAATCCTAATGCATATTCAAAAGTAGGATCAAAATAAGGTTGCACAGAAAACCTTAATTCTGGCATTTCCTAATTTTTGCATGCTTGACTTTTCAACATTAAGGTTCTCCTAACCACGTTTTTGTATGTTTGAAATGATCAATAATAATATTTAGCAGTTATAGAGCATGCTACTAAATGAGAATTGTAAAGAAAGTCCCTGGCAAATAGCAAACTATAATTTCCTTATGTACTCAAAATTTTATTCTTATTTCACCCATATACAGTAAGTTTTGCCTCAAGGTCATTTTATTCATCAGAATACATAACATATGCTGCAAGTCCAGGTTCTGATCTTACATTACTTATAACTGCTTCTGATTTACAAGACTACCTTCTTCACATTACTACCGGTATAGCATACATAGTTAAGACAAGGAAAATTCCCAACACTATCAAGCCAGGTATAAATTGTAATGGAAGTTTAGCACATAAACTCCTTATGTTAAAAGGAGAATATAACCCCAAAACGGGTTTATGCAAAAAATCCTTAGAATATTTTTGTTTGGAAAAAAAATTTTAAATGCAGCCAGCAGCTTTTATTTTCCCTCAAAGGGCACTAAGACTACATTGTGGACTAATCATCTTAGTTTTAAAATAAATGAATCAAAAGCTATTTTGATTGTTATGGCATCCTCAAAAGAAAACATCTGAAAAGACTAACTTTTATGTTAGGAGCGTCATCTTCTTCTTTATTTTCCTGCCTCCTCAGATGCGTGTGGCATCTACCAGTTTCCAACATTTATTTCAGTCTTGTGTTGGTCTGTTCAGGCTTCTGAGTGTCATGTTGATGTATTTAGCTTCTTAATTGTTCTGCATAATATTTATCTAGGTCACTCTCTTCTCAGGTGGCGTCCATATTCTCACTTGACATTGAAGTCATGTTGGTGGCATCCTTAAAGCATGTCCTAAATGTCCATTGTCATCTTCTTACCAAATTTGATGCTTTAGGTTGGTTTGCCCTACTTAGAATTTCTAATGTTGCAAGAAACTCTTTCCAATGGACTCTGAAGGTCTTCTGCGCACATTTACTTTGGAATGAGTTAATCTTACAATTTCTTTGTAGATTTCCATGACTCTGCTCCTAAAGGAGGATGGACATGATGCCAGTGTTAAAAAATGTGAATTTTTGTATCAGTGCCGATCATATTACGTTTCCAAATCTTTTAGTTTATGAAAGTTGTTTGCTGCTTTTTATATCTGCTGCTTGACATCTAGCATGGTATCACCATCATTGCCCATCTCACTCCTAGACAGGTAAAATGACTTAGTTCCTCTAGTATTTCTCCATTTACCCGATGGTTGCTTTTGGGACACTGATAGCCATATATTTTCTCTTCCCCGAGTTAGAAGTGTGCTACATTTTTTTCATATTTCATGAATTTTAAAAATTATTCTTAGGTTGAGATTGTGTGTATTAGCATGAAGTTAACATGTAGGTCCAAGTTATATAAAAAACACTAAAAAAGACATCTATATTGAACCTGCTTGGAACCTGAGACTTATTTGGAAAGGTACAAACAGATAACACTACAATAATAAGAAGAGGGCAAAAGGTTTTGTATTAACATGCACATTTATTTCTATTTTCCTCTGCTTTCCAGAGTCAAGTATTTGTGGGAACCAGAAAACCACATGAGGATTTATCCATCTGTGGGTCATTGTGCTTAGTGAATGGGAAATATTCATGAATCCTGGTAGTGCCCCGGTTAGCAAGTTATTCAAATCACATGGAGAAGCACACTGGAAGAGAAGGGTCAAATTCTTTTCACAGGGATGGTGCTCACAAATACTCTTATGAACTGTTGGAATGTGAAAGATATAAGGGAAAATATTTGACACTTAGGACATTGATTCAAATGTGTCATTGAATAATCATATATGATGCATGAAACAATCCAGAAAATCACTAATGGCTAAATCCCAGCAAGGAAGGAATCATTTATAAATGAACACGTCTTTGCAAATGTTCCTGTCGCCACCAATGAAAGAGACCAGATTAAGTGAAAATATGAAATCTTGAGCCCCTTTTGCACCATCAGATTCATTTAATATCTTCATAACTAGCTAGCTAGACAAATGACATGGAGTTCTCTTCTGACAGCCTTCAAATTTCAATACATTCTTGACTATTCTTAATAGCACCATTTATTATTATTAATTAGGCTGCTTGTTGCTGTACAGTCCACAAAGGAAGATGGTCCATTCCTCAAAGAACTGGGTATCAAAAGTAGACAAACAAAGCAGTTCATATATATAATATCTTGGCTGACCAGTTCACAGTCCGGTCACTAAGGGATGATATTTTAAGGGGGTGGTAAGGTGGATTATTATTAATAGTTCACAGGACTGCATTTATTTAAGGAGAAATTTGAATAAAGAGTATTATCTACTAGCACAGAAGTGGAAGACTGCCCCAGGGACAGGAGTGGCACAGAGGAAGATACACAGATTAAACTGGGGACTGACTCATCATTCCCCTACACTTTATGCTGTTATTTAGACCTGTGTAATATCAGTATAAAGGGGGTGACAATACTATTCTTATATGGTAGAGTCCTGAACACCTTTTACACTAATGTAAATGACTACACAATGTACAGGGCCAGGGTAAATCAGGGACAAAGGGAAAGGAGAAGAGCAAGTCCTGTGTGGTGCATGAAAGGGAATTCAACAAGATTAAGACAGAAATCAGCAGTAGGGTAGTTGTGTACAGCCTTAAACGTGAGGGTGAAGAGCTTCAACTTCATGTGGAAGGTTCATAGGAGCCAGTGAAAGAAACCAGATTCAGAACAGGGAGTGGCATGGTCTGAGTACTGGGAAAAGAAGTTCATTTTAGTAGCAGCGTTTGGGATGGACAGTAGAAGCGATAAATTAAAGGTCAGAGAAGATGAAATTTTAATAGCTGAGGTGGAAAATGATCCAGACATGCACAAGTGTTATAGGTGACTCTCTCAAGAGCAAGGAGCAAAACTGTTGTGCAATGTATTTTTCAAAGGATTATATTGATTGCTTAGTAGCAAATGCAAAATAATTTCAATTATAATCCCTCTTTACACACTCATAATTCATGAGGGCAAAGGGGCAGTGAGTCACTTTTTGTGCTGGAAGAGTCCCTTACTCAACTCTGGTCAACGATGGATTATTTTTTTAAAAGAAGTTTGTAGAACACTTAGCTACATGACAGGAACATTGGGAGGTGTGAAAATATTATTTATACTGATACATAAGACTTCATGGTATTTATAGAAAAAAATATGCCTTAATTTATCAGTGCTCATAAAGAATTTTCAGAGGTTCAGATGGAATGCCCTCTTGTAGTACAAAGCTATTATTCTGAACAGGATACAATGTCTGAGAGGAAGACAATCACACTACAAATCCATGTTGAAGAGTGCACACACAAAAAGAAACAGGACATCTACAGGCCATGAAGTATCAATAAACAAGGAAGATCATGTCCCTCTCACCCCTCCCCCCAAGCTTTTTTTTTTCTTTTTCTTAGGTATTGAGTACAAGCGTGAATAAGCGATAACACTGATTTATCTGATAGATTATTTTATCAGTCTTTCACATGAACTGTTTCATTATTGTACCTTAAACTTGTCAAGGAAAAGCCTAATACATTACAACTGGCACATTCTTTGTTGACAGTGAGGTAAAAGTTTAGCTGCATAGGTCTTGCTCTTACTAATTGTGATGTTGTTGTTAGACACAGGTCCAAGAGACAGCTAAAGTTCTCTCTGTCAGCAGAAAACTTGGCACTGCCATTTTGATTTTTAGGCCTCATTGTGAAAGACTTACAATTCCACAGTCTTTATCAAACAAACTGCTAGGAGGTAATTTTTTGTTTTATTTTTCAAAACTATTTCTACAGAGATAGCCAGCTGGAATCTATTGATGGGCTCTGTGTATGTGTTATGGGGGAGGTGGAAGGGGTAAGATGGGGGAGAGGACAAAGAGGGAGACTGGACAGAGTTGGGGGAGCTGTAGGGGGCCTCAGTCTCCATACGTACTTCACCAAGTATAATTGCTTTATTCTGGAATCACTTTTGTAAATGAGTATAAGATTGCATGTGGGACAGAGCAGGTCAGAGAAAGCAATTTTATGGTTCTTGTTTTCATTGGCAATCGTAGAAAGTTAAAACCCTTTATGACTTCATCCTGAATTTGCTATCATAACAACTTATTTTTGAATTGCTGCCTTTGGAAAGTGTACCTTAGTAGGATGCATTTTCCTCACTGCTCGAGCCCTCACAAATCAGCACAACCTGCCACACATTTTAACCAAAACATCTGAGAATTTACTTTGAACAGCTTTGATATGCTTGATTTGAGCTGGATTCCAAAAGCCATTGTGAACCTGATCATTATTTTCCCACTAAAGAAAACCGACACACTGAATTTCTATTTGTCAGTTCACCGCTTGCATAGACTTCTTGAGTGAGGATTTCAGAAACTGCCAGCCAAGTAGCTAATATCCTTGTTTTTACTGACAAGAAAATCCTGCCTGCTCCACTGTATAGAGAAGCAGCCCCCTAACTTTTTTTAAGTTTTAAGTTAACTCTGGTGCTATGTACGTGATCTATGTCTACCCAATACATAGTCATATGTCTAAAGAAGAGCTGTGTGTTTCTATCTAAACCTATAAATATCTCTCCCAAAATAAGCAGTCTCTCATTTTTTCTGCACCTACTCTAGCCTGTCAGTACACATGTAAATATGAATCCACTTTAGATGAAAAGTGATGCCCGATCAAGAGTGATTTTTCTTTCTGTGCACAGAATCGGTAGATAACTTATTTGTAGTTGCAGTGTGTTGTTTTTAGAGTTTAAAAAACTCTTTTCATTGCACAGCTCAGTGACTGCTCAGTAAACAAAAAGAAGACTATTTAGACAAAAGAGGCTACCACCATTATACTTTACATCCAGAAAAGAATACAAAGTGATTTCTCAACCTATACTGACCTCTGCTCAGCGGTCTGACTTGGAGTTGTGTGACACTTAACTGAGCCATTTAAAATAAATATCCTAGAAGTTGAAGCAACATTGTCCAGCTGTAAGATAATCACTGGTACTAATGTTCATTGTGTATTTGCATTGTTTTACAGAAGAGAACCTACTTTCAGTTCTAAGCTTTCTGAAGTCATTTACACAAGCTTTTTTTAGAAACTAAATTTCCCAATTACAGTATAAATATTCTCTGGATATCATTTTATGCTACAAAAAATTCATATAGCCATAATTCATACTGTTACTTTAATTATGCATCTGTGTAATTTGATGTGCAACTGGAGATTGACTTAGACTCCAGCCACATGTTGCTGGAGCACACATTAGTAGCTGCCACACAAGTGACATACAGTTGGATGGTCCTTTGATGTTATACTGAAAGATGGCTTCTGTCTAGAGGAGATCTCTTCAAATGAAGCCCACAAAAGTTTGTTTTCAAATTTGTACAAGAATTTCACCTCAAATAAATTAAAGACTTGATTTTCAAATTATTGAACCCTGAAACAACTGTTATTCATCCAAATAAGCAGCCAGGAGTGAGTGAGAACTCATCTTCCAAACCTTCCTTTCTCCTCTAGCAGAGACTTGTTAGTAGGCTCCACTTATGTATCAGCAGTAGAGCAAAAACAACACAGCACAGCACTGACCTCAGTGTGATTCCACCTGAGCACAGGGTTCACTCAAGTAGTTCTCAATGCACGATTGCGGCCGGTAGCAAGAGGGGGTTGAGAGAATCCCTGCCCAAGATGCCCATCAAAGAGTCACATAGCTGTAAGGGTGCATCCATGCATTTCTCAATGCAGAATCAGAGCCTTAGTGTGTTGGAATTCTAGTTGCAAATGGCGCAATCACCTTCCTGCATGTATTAAGTAATTTCTTCTATGCCAACGCCTCAGGAGGGTTTTTAGGAACCTTGTCCCCCCTGCAGTGTCAATCAGTCCCCCATATAAAATATACCATGTGCATTGCATTTACTGGTCTATAATTTTCTGTCAGCACTAAAGTTATTCACCCAAAATAATTGTTTGTGTGGTCCCAGATGTGAAGGGTGTAGTCAAATCTTTGTCTGGTTCATTTAATTACCCCTGTGCCAGGGCTCTAAGGGGGGGCTTGTGGAACTCTGTCCCCCTGCTGTGCTAATAAGTGGAGTCCCACAAAACATACTAACCGGCAATGAAAAGCAGACGACAGGAAATTTTTTCTGACAAATTTAGGCCTCAGGCAGATGCATGAGACCAATCAGCACCAGCAGAGCTTCAGATACACAGCCTGTTATTTCTGCTAGTCACGAATCACAGCAAGAGGAAATGGCCTGGTTTGCAGAGGAAATGGCCTGGTCTGACTGGACAAGTCAAGTTCAAGGTCTTGGTCCATATCTTTCAGGTGTTCATGGGCCTGAGCCCAGATAGCAAGAAAAAAAAATCATCTAAAAGTTCTGGAATTGAGACCCTGCTTGACAACTCTGCTCCTCTGGCACAATGGAACTTTTTATCACAAGGGTAAATCTCGCCTGTTCATGAAACAGCTTTGCCAGGGGCTAGCCAGGGACAAGAGAAGGACTGCCACAGGAATGAAGAACCATCACAAACCTCACTACGTGCTGCTCCAAGTGCATTTCTTCAACTTGACTTCTCTAATATAAATCGCAGAGCAATGTGTACATACTAAAAAAATGCAAAAAACCCCACTTCATTGTACACCCAATTCTCAATTTGGGGAGAGAATGAGAATGAAAATGAACCATACATGACAGATGTTAGGATATTTAGTGCGCACCTGGAGGGCACTCATATACTACCACAATGTGGACAGTATAAGAACACATAAAGAACAGAATAAACTAGCATGAAGCTTCTTTATACCATTCAGACTCCTTTTTACCCAGCCAGATTGGTAAATGTGGGTCAGTGAGACTCAGAGCCTTAGTGGTCAAAATGCAAAGCACACATACCACCCGGATAAGGAAAAGAGACAGAGCTGAAACAACACTGGGGAAAGTCAGTCTGGGACCCCCCACTTTCCTCTACACCCCTAAAACCTGGATTAGATTTGGGGCACCCTACCTCAGCCACATGAGCTTGGGGAATGTACAAAATAACAGCTCCTGTGGGGAGCCAGTCCAGGAGCACTAGAAGACTCCTCATAAGAAGCAGATAGAGCACTTTCTATCATTAGATTGCGACTTTTTCAGTTGAGCCTCAGTGCATTACATTTTGCTTATTGTTTGGCTGTTAGTTTAGATCTCCTCCCATCATAGGCAGCAGGTGACTAGGGCTAGACGGGGCTCAGCCCCTCTCCCTCAATCTATCTCTGCCTTGTCATTTTCTGAGCCATCCCACTGCACATGTGAAAGCCCAGCTCAGCAAGCAAAGCCCTGGCCAGGAAGGGGGTGAGGTGGGCGAGGCATCGAAGCGGGAGAGCCCCATGTGCATGCTGGATTAATCTGCAGGTGGAGCAAGATTGCTCAGTCCTGGCAGAGAGCACTGACTCCTTAGCAGTGCTTCCTGGGAAGTTTGAAAAGTGCCAGTGTTGGGAGGCTGCACTGGGCGGTGAAGCTCAGGAGCCATGTCAGGAGTGGGAGCAATGGTGGGAGCCCCGGGTGAGTGGGAGAGAACTGTTCAAGCAGAGATCCTGGGGGGTTCCCAAGAGGAGCTGGGGCTGGCGTAGAGCAGAGAGTCCCCATGTTGGGAATAGGAATGAGGTTCTCTGGGAAAGGGCGAGACTCCCAGGCGACAGGGGGGATCCTGAAGCCCTGAATCTGGTGGCACCAAAGTCAGGAATGGGACAGGGCAGGCATCACAGGGGGAGGGCCCCACCTGTGCAAAGACACATGTGTTAAGTGTCACTGTGGCAGGCTCCTCCGAATCTGTGATTGGCAAAAGCCCATGGGCTTGAACAGGAGCCACTGCTGAGGGTTGAGTGCTGGGCAAGCTCAGCCCCCCAAAAAGAATATTTTCATCAGCCATCTATGCCTCCCACCCCTTTTCCTCATAGCCTTTCCACTGCCAGCCTCACTTTCCCTGTCCCCTATGTTCCCCTCCAGCCTCTGCTCCCTGTCCACTGCCCCTTCTTTCCTCTCCCCGCCTCCTCTTCCCTCTCCCTTCAACCTCCCTTCTTCCCATTAACTGATGCCATCCTAGCTTTTGCCCCCCACTGCAACCCAACCTCTGTAATAAAATTTAAAAAAATAACCCCACACAAACCCCACACACAGAACCCCAACACCTAACAGTTAAAAAATGTGGAAATAAAAATGACATTTGCTAGCCATCGTTTTGTTCTCTCTGCTTGTATGTACTATGCACTTCTCCTTTGCCTTTCTTCTCAGTTCAGATTGTAATCTCTTTGATGGAGGGACTGTCTCTTATTCCATGTTTCTACAGCGCTTAAAACAATGGACCCAAACTCTTGGTTTGGCTTTGTAGGCACCAGTGTAATGCAAATAATAAATAGTAACAACCACCATTCTGAAACAGCAGAGGTAATAGAAACTCTACCACTGCTTCCTACTGCTCCACTTGGGCAAACTTGCCTAAAACGTCACCATTCTATTACTGCATGTCCCTGGGTGCACTGGATGGTTTTCAGGTTGGTTTTGTTTCTTGTTTTGTTTTTAATTCTTTCCCCTTCACCCCCAAACATTACAAGGGCAATAGGAGAATATTTTGTTGTCATTTAAACTATTTTTGTGGCATATTGGATGAAATTCTGTTGTTTCCCTATTCAATAAGCCACATTAAGCAAGTGGATACAAACTCTAATGCAATGATTCCAGCAATATTGTCTCACTACAGAACAGGAGTCTGAGAGGAACCCATATGGAGGCTGAAGTGGGGCTCTTTGTACTGCACTTCCACGCATATACACATTCACATTTTGATCACTTGGGTCACAGGATGGCAGATTTACACTGTTAAATAGTGTTGATTTTGTATGTATTTTATTTATTTCTTTTGATTTCTATAAATCAAAAGTGGCTATCCCAGGTTCCAGGCATCCACTGCAGACTTTTGGTATTCATCAAGGCAAGTCTGAAGACTGTTTTTCCCTCCAATCTTTTGTGGTTTTTTTCCCCTTGGTTCATTGTTTTGTGGTTTGGGGTCACCTTTTTTGTTGAGATCTCTCTTTTTTATTATTCTGGATTTATAGGGCATTTCTTTGAGTGTATTGCCTTCTTCGCTTAATTTTTCAATTTTGTTTTATTAAATTTTAAGATACTTAGAGGCCTTTGGACATCCATAGTTGATAGCTAGGTTTCAGAGTAAAAGCCATGTTAGTCTGTATTCGCAAAAAGAAAAGGAGTACTTGTGGCACCTTAGAGACTAACCAATTTATTTGAGCATAAGCTTTCGTGAGCTACAGCTCACTTCATCGGATGCATACTGTGGAAAATACAGAAGATGTTTTTATACACACAGACCATGAAAAAATGGGTGTTTATCACTACAAAAGGTTTTCTCTCCCCCCACCCCACTCTCCTGCTGGTAATAGCTTATCTAAAGTGACCACTCTCCTTACAATGTGTATGATAATCAAGGTGATAGCTAAACTTATATCAACATTAATAACTAGGTCAGTCTTTAGCAGTTGCAGCATTTTGTAGTTTATCTTTCATCTGATGTGGTACTTATTCATAGACTTAGCACAAGTTTTCTCTCAATGGGATTTTTAAAATTACCCCTCTCTCTGACAAACACTCTTACAACTACCTCAGATTTGCACATGAAACCATGTTCATATGCCATTACTGTCTCAACAGAGTAGATTTCCCTAATGCTACTGTGTGCATATGTTCAGTAGCTTGGCTGGATCATATCTCTTGGGGAGAGGGGCGGCTCTGACTCAAACCAAATCAGCTCTAATGTGGAAATAGAAAAGAACAAAGGTAGATGGAGAGCGTGAGTGTAGAATGTTAGGAAAGTAGGCCAATAGACTCAGGTGGGGCATATTGCTTTTTTTAGCATCAGTTTCTGTTTTTCAGTTGTAGGCCAATATGTGAAACCAACATTTCAGTAATTCAATGGACATTAGAGGCAAGAGATCTCTATGCAGTAAGGAGGCCACTAGGGGATGCAGATTCATTTAATTAAATACTTAGTGAAATGAACCTCCACAGATGGGGCTGTGAGATTGTGACTGCTTTCAGTTTTGTTCTGTATAATTTTTGTTCCATCCCCTTCCATGCAGTGCAGTTTTCCTAAATCCGACGTCTAGGTATGCTGAGAGTCTTAATTCCTCATACAAGTTATTTGACAAGTAGCACCTTCCACCCAAGGGAGCTGCGGTAGCAGCCAGGTTCAAAGAAGAAGAGATAGGGAGTAAGTGATTCAGGAGACTTGAACTGAGAAGGGGATAGTCAGGTAAATAAATTCAAGACCTTGAGATCTAAAAATGGACTTATGTCCCTACTTCCATTTAATTTTACAGACCACACAGAGCTAGTATTGAAATATACTTTAAGAGAAGAGGCTGCTGTTTTAATTAAAACTGAATTTGAGATATATATTTTTGGATTGCAAGGGAGATTTCATCTCTTTCTGGTGTATAGGAGATGGATTTATTTAAATTGTAATTTTAACTGTGTGGAGTTCAAAGCAAGAGAAATGAAAATGAAATCTTGTACGTGCACCAGGTTGATTTTTGATATTTCTCTACTATTTTGCGTCATGTTTTAATTAAAGGAAGGAAGGATAGTACTGAGATTTCTGGAGTTCCTACAAGGTGTGGAGTTCAGTCAACGAAAGCAAAATGTTTCAGATTATTTTAAAAAAAGACAATAGTGTCCAGAAGCAGCAGCGCTTTTCATATATAGAAGGTGAGTGCAACTGCTAGATAGGGCTGCTGCTCTTGCATCCTCATCGGAGTGGTATACAAATGAGGTATCCTCAGAGTGGCAGGCCTCTTGCCTACATTACAAAAGCAGAGGTACTGCGGCATGATCACTCAAGGGAAGGACGTGGGAGCTGAAGATTAAACTAAACAAGAACCACAAGAATTATCATCTGTATAATAAAATAATTTATCCCTACTGTGATGTTGCACTCCATATGCTTTATGAAATATGCTTAAGAATATGGCATAACTGGAATATGCTTTACACTAAATATCCCTTGAATGGTGCCATTAGAAAGTTTGTAACCTACTAAGTGTGTTCATCCTATTTGTTTGCATGTATTATTTCTATGTCCAAAGTTAGGAGGATAAGATATAAACTTGCATCACTGATGTAAACTTATTAAGTGGAGGCCATTAAGGGTGCTCCAGAAACAATCAGTTGTAAATGGCCTTAGTTACTTGAAGGCCTTCCTGTGTACCTGTGGGCCAGCACAGGGGGAATGGAGACTAGGGGGGTTTACAGTGACATGTGACCATGTCACCTGATAATGAAATCCATCTTAAATCCAGTATTTTTCCATTTAGGAGGAGGGGTGGGGACCCGCAGAGACAAAAGATTCCCGCCTTGTGCCAAAGCTATAAAAGTGGGTGGAGCAGGACAAAAGGGGCTGCCAGTCATGAGAAAACCCTGCTTACCACCTGAGATGTCTGCTGGATCTAACAAAGACTGTACCAGGAGACAGGATTGGGCCCAGACTAGGAAGGAGTCTAGTCTGTGAAAGAAGCTTATTGGAACATCTCTGAGGGTGAGATATTACCTGTAATCAGTTTCTTAATGTATTAGGCTTAGATTTGTGTGTTTTTGCTTTACTTTGCTTGGTCGCTTACTTCGTTCTATCTGTTAGTACTTGAAACCACTTAATTCCTACTTTTTATACTTAATAAAATCACTTTTGTTTATTAGTAAACCCAGAGTGACTGATTAATACCTGGGGGAGCAAACAGCTGTGCATATCTCTCTATCAGTGTTTAGAGGGCGGACAATTTATGAATTTACCCTGTATAAGCTTTATACAGAGTAAAACGGATTTATTTGGGGTTTGGATCCCATCGGGAACTGGGTGTCTGGGTGCTGGAGAGGTAACCTACTGAGCTGTTTTTGGTTAAAGTCTGCAGCTTGGAGGGCGTGGCCCAGACCCTGAGTCTGTATTGCAGCAGACTAGCGTGTCTGGCTCAACAAGGCAGGGCTCTGAAGTCCCAAGCTGGTAGGGAAAACGGGTTCAGAGGTAATTTCAGCATATCAGGTGACAGTCCCAAGGGGTGTCTCTGTGACCAAAACCATCATGCTTACCCTGCTATTCCATGTCTAATCAAGTTCAGTATTATAGGAATGGACTTAATCTCTAACTACCTGATCATATCACCTATCTCATGCTAGAAGCAATAGAATTCCAGCACTGCTAGTTGCACATCTAACCAGTCTCTGCATGCAGATATTTCTGAAAACTTTAAGCCAAAAGGAGGAGTGAAAATGTCTTCAGAGTGCTTTACAAATGTAAACCATTGCATAATTTCTAAGGAATATTACTATCAAGCCAATGAGAATGTTGTTTGGAAGAAAGAATCAAATGCAGCCAGAAGTGCTTTGGAAAATGCTACAAATTGACAGATTTTTTAAAAAATATCCAAATGAACTATGTAGAACTGTGTATTTTGTTGGTGGTCCAATTAATTTTCTCCTAGCCCGTAGCAAGTGTATCTTAATGTGCTTCAGTGATGTTGGGATCTTGATTGACTCATTTTTATGATCAGGTTTCAGCATGTCCAAATAGTTAACACACAAAAATGTGGAATGCGGTGAAGAACATAACAGAAATGTTTTAACAAGCAATGAATCAAGTGGAACTCATGTACCTATCATACTATTATATGGCATCTCACATGTAATTTTTCCCCTCCCTCTTGTTCATAAATAGTTTGTCATAATTGAAAACAGGAAGCACTGCTGTGTAAGCCTGTGTAAGAAATAGTGAGAAAATAAGTATAAGAAGAAGACGGAAGCCCTGTTGCCTAAGCTCAGGATGAGTGTCATGCAATGATCTCTGTTTGTAGCTTTTAAAGAAGTGTCATCAAGAGAGACAGGACAGACTAAAAAGCACCTTTTGGAAGAAGAAGAGTGGTAAGCAAAGAATAGTGGATCATAAATTGTGTTGTTATTTTGATAATATATTAGTCTAAAACTATTTTTTATCACAGGGATGTTAAATGAACTAGTCAGGTCCCTTTGAAGTTACTCTCTGATCATGAGACACATCAAAAGATTCCAAATCAGTATAATGTATTATAATTTTCTAATTATTAAAATTCATGAAAATCCAACACAGTTAATGGCTGCTGAAATGGAGCAAGCTCCAGACACCCACCAAAACCCTCATTAGCTCAGGAATATACTTTTTGCTGTAACAATCACAGCAGGCAAATATGCACAGTATTGTTAATTGAGTCTCACTAAGAAACAGATGGCAAAGCAGCACACAAAACAGGTCTAGCAAAAGAGCAGATTTCTGAATTTATACTCAATTATTCTGAAATTCAGTTCTTTGCTCACTTTTGAAATGCTTTTTGGGAGAAGTTAATAAACAGGATACCCAGACAATGATTACTACAGGAAGCATACTGACAGGTTTCAGAGTAGCAGCCGTGTTAGTCTGTATTTGCAAAAAGAAAAGGAGTACTTGTGGCACCTTAGAGACTAACAAATTTATTTGAGCATAAGCTTTCATGAGCTACAGCTCACTTCATCGGATGCATATGCTCAAATAAATTTGTTAGTCTCTAAGGTGCCACAAGTATTCCTTTTCTTTTTTTGTTTCACAAACTATAATGGATTGTGATGGACTACTAAACTGATAATGGTGAGAGTCCCATATGATTGTTGTACGTTAATTGAGCGTTAACTTGTATTGTTCCCAATAAGAATGGGATAACCAATGAAATGAAAAAGGCAAGAAATGTTAATCTAATAAAAGGAAATACTTTTTTTTTACAAGACACATGGTTAACTTGTAGAATTCACTAACGTGAGTAAGGAAGTCCAGGTAAACCCAAGGCTCATCCATAGTCTTTACTTCAACCTGCCAACTCATAGGAAAATGACAAACTGCATTGTCTTCATTAGGATTTTACCTCATGTTAGCTAACACAAGTTAGGAACACAACTTTTTCCCTAGTGAAGAGAAGACCCTGAGAGTATAGAGCAGGGGTGGCCAACCTGCAGCTCCAGAGCCACACGCGGCTCTTCAGAAGTTAATATGCGGCTCCTTGTATAGGCACCGACTCTGGGGCTGGACCTATAGGCACCAACTTTCCAATGTGCCAGGGGGTGCTAACTGCTCAACCCCTGGCTCTGCCACAGGCCCGTGCCCCCACTCCACCCCTTCCTGCCGCCCCCCCCTCCCCCGAGCCTGCAGTTCCCTAACTCCTCCCCCCTCCCCGGAGCCTCCTGCATGCCAAGAAACAGCTGATCGGGAGGTGCGGGGAGGGAGGGGGAGGCACCGGTGGGTGGGAGATGCTGAGAGCGGGGTGGGGAGCTGATGGGGGGCTACTGACATATTACTGTGGCTCTTTGGCAATGTACATTGGTAAATTCTGGCTCCTTCTCAGGCTCAGGTTGGCCACCCCTGGTATAGAGGATGAGTATAGCCACTATTTAACACTGGAGTAGGATATTGTATCTGAATAAGCACATGTTTCTTACTCCATATACAAAAATAGACAGCCAAAGGACAGTTTTTGTTATTATTGTAATGTATTTTATAGGCCAAATTCTCCACTTAGAAGTGTACAGCTGAACTCAGTTCTGATATTCTGCTCTCTGTAGATGCATGGAACCAATACATCAGTTGGGACAGCAAAAATATTGGAGTCACGGTCTGATGGGAGGACCTGAGAGAAGAAATTTGTGTTATGTTTTAACAAAGCAATTTTTTTTAAATTACCAATACTTAATGTCATAAAGGGATTAAGCCACTTTAGTCTAAGCCTGACCTAACTGGTTTTCATATGTTGTGATACACTGATCACATTTTGTCATGATTATCATCCGACTGCTGCATTTTCAAAAAGTCAAGTTACTATGTGTTAAATCTATGTCATTTATATTACATGATGTGACAGCATGCTATTCTAAATTACATCTGGATATACTGTATCAAGTTATGCTTCAGTAAATTGCAATGCATCACATCACACACATTACATTGCATTGCAGGTATCAGGTAGTTAGGAAATATTCCTGTTCATCTCCTTCCTTTAACTTAGCAGGTAGAAGTACAATATATCACCAACATAATACTTCTAAAATATTTTTTGGAGAAGGGAATCACTGTGAAGCATCCTGTTATCCAACTTGCTGGCTGAGCGCTCAAGCCAAGGAGAAGGAAAAGAGAGGATTATCTAGTATCAAAAAAAAGAAGAAAACAAATGCATGCACTTCATGAATCTAATGTGTAACACACCACTTACTGTAGGTCAGCTTTGGAAACTGTAGTCACTAACTTTGTCATTAATCTCAACCTCTGTTTTCATATCAAGGATAGTGCACCTTATACCATTCCCTCCCAACTGATTGTCAGTATCAGGGCTGTCAGACTAAATATGTTTAGTGCCAACTCAAACAAACCTCTAGTAACTCTTCCACAGACAGGCAATACCCTAAGCCTCCAGCCCAGATAATTCACATCTTAAAACAAACTACACTGTGCTGTGTAGCCCAGAGGACCCAGCGAGAAAATCCCTTGCAGTTCCTCTGTTTCTTTACGGAAGGGAGGGGGATCTTATAGTGCGTGCAAAGGTTCTTATTTTCTGACTGATAGGTTTCATGGGAATGTTGATATAACAGGCACAATTGGGAAGAAAAATATTGCTCTGAATACATGAGAAAAAAATTAGGAGTTAAAGTTCTGGTGTCACAGTGCATTGGCCAATCTGTAAGGATAGCTGGTTTCCTGAAAACCAGCACATCACAGATTTTTCCCTAAGTCATGTGGCTCTGAAATTACTAACAGATACATAATTTTAGCCTCTCATTTCTTCCCATATTGCTTTAAACCGTGCACATCCATGTGGTAGATTCACACAGTTTCTAAAGCAGATCCCTTTCAGTGACATATCTTCAGGCACCCTGCAGCTTGTGTTAATGAGAAGCATGGGTTTCAAATCAAGGCATCAAAAGAACAATTTTTGCAGAACATTATCCAGTAAGGGGTCTCTAAAGCAGCTTTCCCTCTGGATTTAAACAATCTATGCTACAAACAGAATCTCTCCCGTTAGATTTATGATGTGAGAAGTAACACCATTTTGGAGCCTTTTGAATGAACATAAGAACAGCCATACCGGGTCAGACTAATGGTCCATCTAGGCCAGTATCCTGTCTCTGACAGTGGACAGTGCCAGATGCTTCAGAGAGAATGAAGAGATCAGGGCAATTTCAAGTACTTTTTTTCCCTTTAACCAAGACTTCAGTTTAGCTTAGTGTCCAATTTTCATGACAGACTCCAAGAGCATCCATGGCTCAGCTATGGCTAATCCTTAAGTCTGACTCAGAAGCCAAGAATTTCTCTCCTCTGCTCCCATTTCCTGTTCAATTTTGGCAGTCCATGTGGAGCAAGAAATCCCTATAGAATGTGTACTACATATATTATATATAGGGCTATCATTTAATCACAGTTAATGCAAGCGATTAATGCAAAACAAATTAACTAGATTTTTAAAAATAGTCACGATTAACTGCAGTTTTAATCGCACTGTTAAACAATAATAGAATACCACTTTAAATATATTATAAATATTTTTGATGCTTTTCTACATTTTCAAATTCAATTACAACACAGAATACAAAGTGTACAGTGATCACTTTATATTACAACAGTGCCATGTGACTGCCTGCCCTTACTTCCAGGTGACATTGTAAATAAGAAGAGGGCAGCATAATCTCCCGTAAATGTAAACAAACTTGTTTGTCTTAGTGACTGGCTGAACAAGAAGTAAGACTGAGTGGACTTGTAGGCTCTAAAGTTTTGCATTGTTTTATTTTAGAGTGCAGTTATGTATCAAAATAATAATAATTCTACATTTGTAAGTTGCATTTTCATGATAAAGAGATTGCACTACAGTACTTGTATGAGGTGAATTGAAAAATACTATTTCTTTTGTTTATCTTTTTTACAGTGCAAATATATACAATAGAAAATAATAATAAAGTAACACTATACACTTTGTATTCTGTGTTGTAATTGGAATCAATATATTTGAAAATATAGAAAAACATCCAAAATATTTATAATACATTTAAATTAGTATTCTATTACTGTTCAATTAAAATTGTGATTAATCATGACTATTTTTTAAATCTTGTGATTAACTGATTTTTTTTTAAAATAATTTGACAGCCCTAATTATATACTATCATCCTGGGCACTTAAAACTCCCTCTGTTCTGCAGGGGATTTTCCTGCTCTTCAGGGTGAATTCTGTTGAATAGCACTACATTCTTTAAAACAGAGAAAATCTCCAAGACCATAGCAATTTTAAGGGGCCAAGACTGTAAATCAGCTGAGCAAAGGCACAAAAAATGCTATTGTTTACAAATAATGTGGGCTGGTTCTCAGTGGCATAACCATCCCACAATTCATCATGCATGAAGGATAAAACTGGGGCTGGGTGAAGCAATTACATTAAAATAAGAACCATTCTGAACATTCACCCAATCTCTCTTTTGAGGTTTGAAAAGTATGGCTGATTGACTAGTTAGTTAATTTAATTTTTATGCCTGTGGTGATTTATCATAAAAAGACTATTTCTGGCCTAGCCAGAAATGGGAGCCACTGAACAGCTCATATGAAGGGGTCTTCCAACGTGCAAACTCCCATTGCACGGACAAACAAAGAGTGATATAGTTGTGTCATGGATGGTCATTGTACCATGCTAGCTAGTTTAGCAGCAAGGCCATTTAAGTACCATAAAAAGGGTCCAGACAGCTCCAACATTTGGAAGAGACAAATAAATATGTAAATCAAATAATCTTTAAAAGGAGGAGAGTCCAAAGTTGTCATACTTTCGAGCAACAGTTGTTTGTAGGACCAGTTGTTACAAATACTGCACTTTCACTTCTCCCTCTATACAACAGAATCTGTGTTTAGCGTTGGACTTCTCTCCCTTTCCCTCCCCAGTCATCTGTAAAAATGGTGGGACAGATTATCAGCTGGTGTAAACAATCATAGCTCTGTTAAGGTCAGTGCAACTATATCTGTTCATACAGGTGAGGATTTGGCTCACAGTGTTAGTGTTCACTGGGGCTCTATCAGAGACCAATAGTGCTCAAGCAATCCCATCAGCTTTGATTTCTAATATAGGTAAGTGTTTCAATGCTTTTAGGTACTTTTAGGACTTTGGGTGTCATAATAACCAGTTATGAAGGGTTTCCATGCATCATGCCCCAGCTCATTGCATATCTGCAAAAGAGCCAAAGTGTTTTGTTTCTGTAGCTATTCTATATTCCAGTCTATGTACTGTGTCTCTGCATCCAGTAGCAAAGGGACAAGCATCTCCTAGTCCAGTATATTACCATAAGCAAACCAGGAAAAGGTTTTTTGTACTTAGAGTACTAATTTATTTTACTTTCTTCCATATCATTGCTACCCAAGGGGCCTACTCAACAGCTGCTGAAGTCAATTTATTTATTATTAGTGCATACTGGATGAGGCCCTAATGCCAATAAATATGGATCAAGCTGATGAGAGTAACCTCTCCAATCTACCCACATCAGTAGGACATGAACGTGAATAGGCAATATCTTTACATAAGCATTTATGAATACAACTATGAAACCAGCAGCAACTCATATGATCATATATTCATTTCCTTCTGCACCCAGGTTGTTCTCAGGAGAAGAAATCTCATTTTTGTATACTCACCTTTGACTATGATCACACAATTAGAAATATTTCTCATTCAGAACCAACAAGTGCAAATCTTTGCCTCTGACTCACTTAAAAAGGCCTCACAGCTGTATTCATTATTTAGGGGTCTGCCCCTCTGACAGGTTGCCTCCTTCAAAGACCAAGGGCACAACATGTGTCTTAGGCTCTGTCAGATTCATTGCTTTCAGGTTCAGTTTGGCCCTTAGTCCCACAATCTAGCCTGAATTTGCCTCCTCACCAAGTGCCTGCATGCTGTATGACCCAATTACATATATTTGGAAACCTCAAACAGTCTTTATGGGTTTTGACAGCACTTCCAAGTGACTCTCTGTCCTGAGTTTATGAGTTATGGTTAGGGATGTGCTCCAGCTCTGAGTTAAATTAGCTTTTAATATAATATATAGATATAATATAATATATATAAAATATAACAACAGTGCAAGACAAATGCTGTATTAATCCAAATTGTATGAGCTAGAATAGCATAGAGGGGGCATAAAGATGTTCTAAAGGAGAATTCCCATGCAAAAAATCCTCAATCCAGTTAATTTTAGAATGAATTCAGAGATGTTCACGACCTCATTTTACAGGCTTCTGTAAATAGAAGGGGTGCAGCACATTTTGTCTGAACAGAATGAGGAGTTCAAATTTTGCTTATTAACCAAACCCCTAAAATCTATACTGAATCTCCATTGGTCATACTAAAATTTCTTCAGATTTCACTGAGGGGAGCCTTTAAACTTTGTGCCTAAATAAACCGGATCAAGGATTTAAGGCAATTATGTGTTCATGCAAAAAACAGCACATTTTTGTCAAGATGCCTCATAACTAAATCTGTTTGTGTCACCACATGAATCCAGAAAAATGGCCATTTCTATACTGCCCAACATTTTACCTTCCTGCTCCCCAGACTGTTTCTCCGTGTATTGCCCACAATGAGAATTTCAGTAAGTTCTGACCACCTGCTCCCAGATGTTTAAAGGCGCAGTATTAGGGCAGCAAGGGGGAGATAATATAATATTAAAAATTACTAATATTGATAATATTAATAATATCTAGCTCTTATAGAGCCCTTTTCATCATTAGATTTCAAAGCATATTATCACCATTTTACAGATGGGGAAACTGAGGTACAGGGAGGAAGTGACTTGCCCCATGTCATCCAGCTGGACAGTGGCAGAGCCAGAAATAGAGCATAGGTCTCCTGAGTCTCAGTCCAGTCAGTCCCCTATTGACTAGGTATGAATGACCTTCTTCAACCTTTACTCAGTGTTAAGGATAAATAATAAAGATAATTAATAGTAAGTCAAACTACCAATGATTATTTGTTTTAGTGACTGCCTTGGCATGTGATCCTGCTCCCACTGAAGTCAATGGCAAACTTTCATTGTCTTCAGTGGGGACAGAATAAAATCCCTGGTTTCCTTCCCCTTCCCCAATAGAAGGACAATAATCACACAAGTTTAATATCTATTTTTCTGTTTTAGAAGTAATATTGAAAAAATATAGACAAATGTCACTGTGTATTTAGTTTTCCATTCCTTGACCTGACTTGTGATTTGTCCTTGGAAAACTCAATAAAAGAAAATACAAAAAAATAAGACATAATGGGAGTATGATCAGCCCACAAAGCCTTTCTTGGACTTAGTTTTTGGACATTTTTGTGTTTAAGATATTTTTTAAATTGCATTAACTCAGTTGAGAACTGTTTTCCCCCATTCCCTCCTCCCTTCCCTCTTTTCAGACTAATCTATTCAAGTACTTTGGGGACTGCCAATTTGGATCATCCCTCTGACCTTGACAATTGGCAGCTGTGATCAATCACTCATAAAATCCTGCATGTCAGCTAGAAACTAGTTGTGCTTCTTAAGCAAGTCAATCTGTTAAATAGCTTAAGACATAAATCCATGCAAAATATTTTAAAAACAAACCCATTTGATGAAGTCTTGTTTGATGACTCTTTAAACTAAAGATGGAGCAGAAACTCCTCATTCTTATTATCCTGAACTGCTCACAGATACTGCAGAGACATCTTTTGTAGATAGTGGGGAAGATAGCTCACTTTCTGGTGAAATTTACCAAAGCAATCTTGTACATTGGTCCACATTGCCCATCTAACCGTATATGTACTAAGCATAGTAGTTACCAACTTTTTCAGGCAATTGAAACAGTTTATCAGACCTACACCTAATTTATAAGTTCACAATCAGATGCTACTGCCTCCAATTCGTTGTCCATACTATCATCTACAATCAAGCAGACTTCTCCAAATCGCAGTCTCACAATTAGCCCAGACTCCACTGCAGTTTAGAATGCACAAAACAGCTCATTTCGAAGCCAAAGTGCATGAACTAGGGCAGGAACCACTGTATGGCAGGGAACCACTGCTATCATAGAAAATGGAGGAAAACTTCTCCCTTACTATGTATGTACACTGACTAAGTAAACCAGTAAACAAAGGAACCAGGCGTTCTAAACTACACTTAGAAAGCCAGGGAAATCTGTAAATCTTACCCTGATTCCTAGGAACTAATTCTGATCATATTCACCAGGGTGCAAATTAGGAGAAGTAATTCAATGGAAGCCAATGGAGTGAGGCTGCACCTGCTACTGAGGGCAATGGAGTCTCTCACCTTATAATGTAAGCTCTTCAGGGCTCTTGTTATAGATCTGTACAGGGCCTAGAACCATACAGAGGCTGAGGTCCTTGGCACTACCACAGTACAAATAATAATACCTTATCTGAAGAAAGCTGAAAAATGGGCTTTTGAGCTCACCCAACTACACGCCTGTTGGTAGGGGCAGGTGTGTCCTCTCTCAACTCCTTTGTATTGAGGGCGAAGTATACTATTTTCATAGGACAGGAAGGTTCCTATTGTTAAAATTTCGTGCCTAAACCAGTTCCTCAGATAAGTCTGATCCAACGTACCTTCTGACCTAAAATAGCAAAACTCATATTGCCTTCATTGGGATAAAATCAGACTCTAAACTCAAAATGAGGTTGGGCCTATTAGTGTCTAGCATTATTCACATATCTTTTAATCAGTTCTGGATTGTTTTAATAGATTAGCTTTTCTCATTTTCTTCCTTATTTGTCTTCAGCAAGTTGATTTATATTTCCTTGAGTAACAAAGCATAATTCATTAAGATGAGAGACTACAAACATATTGGAACTAATGTGCAAAGCAATGTACCATTCAAAGCAAATGTTAATTTCCTTTCCCCTGAAGAAATGCTTCAGTCTTCCAAACAAACTATCAGTACATCATGGAAAAGAAAATCCAGAAAAGCTATATTACAGACCACAAGAAAGCAGGTAGAACAGAATTTTGGCAGAATCAGCTTAGCATGGAAACTCATACTCTTCCTAATTATTTCTGTTTTAAAAAATACTGTGTCAAATGATTTCTTGGTCCAGTTTACTTGTTATTAAGATTCTATAAACCAACCAGCATCCCCAGATCCTCTTATTAATATAACTTAAATAATGTGTAAAACCTTTGCATATTTAATCTGTCCCATAAAAAGCAAAAAAACCTAGCTCCCTCTCCCTCCCCACTTTGGACAAACCAAAATGAAATAACAATTTTAAAAGCTCAAGTGTAGAAGCTAATTGTAATCTTTTTAGAAGAAATTAGTCATTTAAGACTTTATCAGGTAGTATGAAATGAGAAAGAATAAGAAAGAAATTAAAGAGGTAGTGAGACACAGAAAGGAAAGGAAGTGAGAGAGGAGAAATAGACAAAATGAGAGGGTCAGCAGTCAAATGCCCACTGAAGTCAATGGGAGTCTTTAATGGGCTTTGGATTGTACAAAAATGAGGATCCCACTGGCTTGTACTCAGTACCTACGATAAAATCTGATCACCCAAAAAACCTTGTACAGCATGAGGCTGCCTTGCACATCTTCTGGAACAAGTCCAGATTGCCTCTCCCTGGACTGGATCCAACTCCCACTAAAATCAATGGAAGCTGAGTCAGGTCCCTAGCAAGCATGGGGTTTTTTTTAATTAATTTTTTAAAATTTTATGATATGATAACGTACTGCTTTCTCAGGACTTCCAGAACCGTAAATCACATTGTTACCGTTCTGCCTCAACAAGAGAGAGATTTCTTATTGCTAAACTGTCTGTCCGCTTCCTGACACACCAATCTGTTATACAGCCCAACAACAAGACTCTGCCAGTCCTTTTCCTTGCCTGGCAGGTAAGTCTGGGTGCCCCCATTTCCCAACCGCCCTGGAAGAATATCCCTCTGTAGTACCCTGCCTGTCACTGGACACTTACAGAATTACCAAGTCCACTGTCTCCAAAGGGAGAGAATACACACTAACCTGCTGGCTCAGCTGAGGATGTACACCTCGCTTTAATATAACAGCACTGAGATAAATTTAGAATAAAACAAGAAAAGTTTATTAATAAAGAATAGAGATTTAAGTGATACTAAGCAGAGATACTAAAAACAGAAAATAGTTACAAAAATATAATCATGCTTCCTAGTGACTAAAACTTAACTCAACAGGCTACAACCCTGACTAAGATAGTTCTCTTACCTAAAACAGCCTTTCAGCATCACCCTGCCACGTAGTAGGGGATTCACCCTTCAAAGACACAGAAAGCACTGACCTGTTTGTCCCTTAAGTGATGAACAACAAAGGGGTTCTCTCCTCTTCTTCTTCTAGTCCAGTAAGCCTTTGAAATATATTTTCTTTTGAAGTGTATCCCCAGATAAAGTTCTCTTTCCCTGCTGTTTGTGCCTCAGAGAGCTGGCACCATGCTATCTTCCTCACCTTTCTCTCAATTTGCCTTCCTGTTGACTCAGATGCAAAGGTAACTTCCATTGTTTCTGGCCTTAGGCAGACAGGTACATCAACCTTCTTTTGTTTAGGACAAACTTGTTTATCAACTCTGCCTCCAAAACATATTTAAGGAACCTATTTCCAGCACACATGCATAACTCTTTACATACCATCCATCCATGTCACGCAATGATATTAATGACTAGTGTATCACCAGCTTTCATTTGATACTTCACACGACACTCTTTATAGGTAAATACTATAACAACGTGTTAGGAGTTAGAACAGTGGGCCCTCTGCCAGTTGGCATTAAAAAGCTTTTAGGGTCACAGATAATAAAAATGATTTCCACTCTGAGACTGAAGGGAGGTGTTTTTTTCCCACTGTCTCTGCAAAACTCTGTTGTATAAAATAAGAGCTGTGAAGGCAAATTTTAAAGATAGGATGGCATGGATTCATCCTCATCAAGGCCCAGGATATGGTTTAACAGAGGTTAATGAGGTAATGTGGTGCCCTTGTCCATATGAGAGCTACTATCTGGTAGGCTCAAAGAACGGTGACAGTGTCTTCAGAAGATTGCAAGATAAAAGTCTAACAGAATGTGCAGTCTGGCTGGTGTCTATTCAATATTTTGTTTTGGGTTAGACATAGTTTAGGAAAAGATGAAGTACCAGATTCATATCCAAGTTCACGCTTCAGAGAAATTTCAAGTTTCTTATTCCAGTTTTTCCTGGATAAAGGTGAGGATGACAGTATTTAACCACTGGTACCACTGGCCAGAGAAATAGCATCTCTCTGTTTTGGAGGTAAACTACTGAGTGGAAAGGTGATAGGTTCAGAATTACAATGGCCTGGTGAAATTTCCTCAGTGTGATGTCCATGGAAGAAAGATTCCAAACCATAGGAGATCTGACAGAAATTCACCAACACTTAAGTATAACAATTTATCTTTCCTAGCATCAAACATTTTACTGTCCTATAAATGAGCAGTTTACTACTGGTAGATGAAACCCATTGCTTCCTGGAGATTAAAACTATTGTTTTTGAGTGTGATACCTCGTATTTTGTCTTGATAATCCATGACAGGGAGATAGGAGATTAGGCAAACCACCTGTCCGCTCTCTGCCTCAGTTTCCTCATCTGTAAAATACAGATTATGGTAATATCTGTCAGTTATTGAAAGAATGATACTTTTCATAACTGGGTGTCAGACGCTGGCTTCACAAATCCATATTTAGGCACCTAAATAAGTGGCCTGGTTTGTAAAAGGGCTGAATCCTTGATAGCTCCCACTGACTTCAGTTCTACTAGATATCAGATAGATTACAGGTTTCAACTTCATTGGAAGCTTGTTCTGGGCTGTCAGGTGCCTAAATATGGGTTAAGACCACCAGCTTTAGGCATCTAGCTTTGAAAAAATTGGTCAATACCTACCTACCTGACAGGGTCATTGTCAAATTTCTTCATGTTTGTAGAATAATCTGAGGGTCAAAACATAATGCAGTATAAGTGCAAAGTATTGGAACTATAAATGTTTTGGGGAAAACATGTTCTGTGATCACTATTATTATTAATTATTAATTATTATTATTATTATTATTAAAGTAAAATCCACTATGATCAATGTATGGCTAATCAAAATACATTTTTGGACAATGAGTATCCAAAGTCATGTTCTAATTGGACAGTTGGGTCTTTCCAATGATGTCAGATCCATGAACCAATTCCCAAGGATATATGTCTGGATCTAATTGAGAAGATAAAAAATAAGAAAATCCCTGCAAACTTTGTGATAAATGTGTTTTTAAACCGCATTTAATAAAGGGAAGCATCTAAAAGCATTTTTTTTAGAATCAAGATTTCTATAAACCCAATATTTTTCCTTTGTTGCTATAAAAATCCTGAGTCTTCTTCCATACAGAAATTGCTGCAGACATTATTTTGGAAAAACAACAACTGCCAGAAATGACAACTCGGATCAATTTCATTTCACTTGGGATCTTTTGCAAGGGATCCTTTCTTGAGTACTATAATTTACTCTTACAATTTCATCTTTTCCAATCTTATTTACACTCTTGTTTACTTTAACTTCTTTTTCTGTTTAACTTTTGTAAATAAAACCTATGCCTGTTAAATAATTGTTTTGTCCAAAGGATATATTAAGGGCACAAGAACTATATTAGAAATATTCTTTTCTATTGGGTGTTTATTTTCACAAACCTGCAACATTCAAAATCATCTGCATATTTGTCCATTAAAATTAGAACGAAAAGTTATGTAATCTTTTCTGGTTTACTACTATAGATTACATTAATAAATACAATAAATATTTTAATCAAAAAATGGATGGTCAGGGAAGTTTTTTAACTCTCTGTCACTGTTACAGGGCCAGCTGCACATCTGTCGTCTTTCTGGTCTCTCAGGGTATGTCTACACAACAACCAGACACCAGTGGCTAGCCTGTGCCAGCTGACTTTGGCTCATGAGGTTTGGACTGCTGGGCTGTTCCACTGCTGTGTATGTTAGAGGGTTTTCTCTTCACCTTCTGCCCTGGTTCTTGTCATGGAGACAGAAAGCAGAAGACCAGAAGTCCGAAGTGCAGGCAATGTGATTTTTATTGGGGTTAGTTTCCAGCAAACATGTGTCCCATAACTCTGACACTGTACAGCCTTGTTTCCCAGTGTTCTGTCTCCTCCATCCTCAGTAGACATAATTATACCTGAAATGCACGCCCACAGTCCCACCCCTTACAACTTATGGTCATGTTCCATTCTGGAGGGTCGAGAGTCTGGGGTCTTCATCCCACCCCTTTTGTACCCCATGGGAGGGGTAAGGAGTGAGGTTGTGCTACGGTCAGGGCAGGCATTTCTCTGGTCTTTTAGTGTTTTACCTCCTTCCCCGCCAATCTCCTCTTGCCTGTCCTGATTGGTTGCTTGACCTTGCCTTGAGGTAAGGAGTTGAGGCAGTTTTCAAGTGTGCGCACATATGTTATACTCCCACCAGGCCCAGTAACACTCTAACTACTCTTATCTGTTCTCATTATACTAACAAGCCCTGGCTTAGGCAAAAGCAACATACACAGTATCTTTGTCACATATTAGTAAGGATCCCTTTGTTCACACATTTTAATAAGAATATGTATAAGAATAACAATATGCATGTATATGAATAAGAATAAACAGGCAAGCAAAACCCAAAATATCTCAGGCAAAAATACTGGCCGGGGTCCTACATTGGCACTAGCACTCCTAACAGTGTAGACTTCCAGGCTCGGGCTGGAGCCTGGGTTCTCGAACCCTGAGACCTAGGGACGTAACTAACCTCTGTCATTGTGGTTTGTTCTCTCTCTCTCACCCTCTCCCCAGAGGAAGAATTGCACCTGCAGTAGAGCATTTTGTTTTGTTTTGGTGAACGTTGCTCTGTGTTTACTTAAGATAAGTGAAGGTCAAAGAACTGTACCTTGCATTTGGAGCAGAAGGTGGTGAGATTTGCCATTGCTTTTAGCCCCGCGAGAAAGCTCTGTCTCCTGCACAGACAAGTTTTACCCTGAAGATAGAATGTGGCTGAGGAATGGAGTTGGCAACTGACTCGCCAACTGTAGTCCTCTTATTGGAGCTTGAGATAGTCTTTTAGATACCCTGCGCCCAGGATACAGAGCTCCTTGAAGACACTGACTGAGACCTTGAACTTGACTTAATACAATAGAGAACAGGTTTGAGGTGCAGCTGGGGATAGGGATATTGCTCTAACAGAATATTAAAGACAATAACAGTATCTCATCCATCAACCCTTCATCACTTTTCCTTCCCTCTCCCATCTTCACTTAACTTTTCATTTTGGGAAGCTGAACTGGGAGACCTTCAGCCAATTCCCAGTTCAGCTTTCTAAAGGAATATTTTGAACTGAAATGTAAACAGAATGCTTCTCTGTCATGGCTTTGCACTGCAGCTGAGCTGGGAAAGGAACAGACTTTTTTCTGGAGCCCCAGCAGAAGAGGAAGGTAGTAGTGCTACATCAAAAGGCTACTTCTTCCTCACTCAGCCTAGCTATGGCACTTCGTGGCATAGGGGAGCAACTAGGTTCCTTTTATTAATTTGTTTACTTTAAAAAGCTGATTTGGGAGTCTTATACTAATATTGTATCTAGTGCTGTTTTCAGAGAAAGCCTGTGAAATGGATGCATCGCTCATGTTAGAACTAAAGTCAACTGCTGTGTGTCTAATTCCCTCTGCGCTACACTGGAAACCTGCCTCTCAATATTTCTAAGTTATCATCTTTATCAATAAGTCAAGTCATTCTCTGTAATTTTTATTATTTTCTAATATTTATAAAAATATAATAGTACATAAAGTTTTAAGAAACATTTAGCATCTCTTTCTGAAATGTCCCTGAGATGGTTAAGACTTTATATTTTTTCCATTGTACTTGATTTGTGAGTTAATATTTGCTAAATGGCATACTACTTATTATATTTATTTAATGGCATGATTAATCCTACAATTTTTGCTAAACTGGATTCTGGCACCACATGCTGTGCCATATTAACTTGCAATTACCAAGAATGTTAAATTAGCTGTAGAATGCTTCCACATTACCCCTTAACAGCATAAAACCTAACAACACTCACCAATGTACATGTCATGTATTGCCTTCCAATACCACTGATTTCTCATGACTGCAATGTTCATTCATTAAGAGTATGGATATTTTATTGACAAGTATTGTATACTTACAATATGACTTCTACAGGGCCAGATAACGCTCCTGTGCATTAATGCCCAGGTAGGGGCCAGAAAACTCTCATACTGATCCACAATCTGGTTAGTGAAGTGAATTTTGTTTCACTATGTAAATGAATGCAATAGGCTCGCTATGTTTTATCAGTTTTGGACTCATCAGTATTCCACACCAGAGTCAATTGTAGTCTCAAATTTAGTCATAAATCTAGCAGAAACTAAACATTGGCCCAATACAGACAGACATCTCCCACAATGCACTAGCATTTCAATAGTGTTGATGTTACACTGCAGTGCACATCTCTTGGCACTACAGAAATGGATGAGGACTATGAAGGTATCCAGTTTAGACATATGTTTTCAGTTAGAGTCTTCAAAATAAAGAGCAGATACATGACCATACACCATAGGGTATGGAAATTACACCATTAGAGAAGCATGGCCCAAAGGCCAATCCCAAAACATGCATTCTATTTATACCAGCACAAACCTTTTCTGGAAAAAAACTACAAAAAAATCAAGAATACCTGACAGAGTTGTATAACTATTGGTTTGAAAATTGACATAGTACAAAGGACTTTACAGAAATGTCTTGCTGGGATATATGGGTAGATATAGAACAAACTGTGTATAGGATTTCATATACACTAGAAACAAAATTGAAGGTTTCTGCATAGCAAAGAGAAGAGCAACATAAAGAGTTTGGAATGTAAATTCATAAAATTGACATTCTATGACTTTTCACTTCACAGTAGCTCCAAACCAATAAGACAGCCCTCAGATGAAAAGCGAAGTAGGCAAAAAACTGAGCAAATATTCTTGTGTGTCATTTGTAAAGCTATGAACTAAACCAAGGGTATCAAGGTCAGTTTGAGAGAATGAGTCGGAATTGATATTTCTCCTAGTAACAGAGGGGGAATGTGAATGCTCTGCATATCTCAGTTGTTCTGTCAGGACAAACAGAGCCGCAGTGGGCGTATGAGGGGTGGCAAGAAGAATCAGCCGTAGGGGACGGACCTCAGGGGGTCTGTCCACAAACTGCTGACTTAATGCTGCATTAATTTGTCGAATGCAGGCAATGTGCTCTTTAGTGATGGCAATAACTGCACCCGGTGCCCGGGCTCCACGTAGGAGCTCGAACAACGGCTGCAGCATTGAGGTGGGGAGACGAAAATAGGGCCGAATCCAATTTAAATGACCCAAAATCTGTTGTAATTTAACAAGGGTTAGGGGTTGAGGTAGAGTTAGTGCCGGACGAACCGGAGCAGCATAGGTTTGTAAAACCTTATGGCCGAGGTAGTGGTAGGGATAAGAGCGTTGGATTTTTTCTGGTGCCACCAACAGGCCATTTTGGCCGAGGATTTGAGACAAAGATTCAATCTGTTGTTCCGTGACCTGGGGACCACTAAGCAAAATGTCATCCATATAATGGTAGACCTTTAGCGTAGGGTACCGGGCACGAAAAGGGGTGAGAGCCCGATCCACAAAAAGCTGACACAAGGTTGGACTATTTTGCATTCCCTGGGGTAAGACCTTCCACTGATACCTTTGAGAGGGTTGCTGATTATTATATTGTGGCACCGTGAACGCGAATTTTTCGCGATCTTGTGGGCAAAGGGGGATGGTGAAAAAACAATCTTTTAAATCTAACACACAGAGCTGATCGGTTTGAGGAATTAAATTTGGATTTGGTAATCCATATTGCAAGGGGCCCATAGGTTGGATGCATTTATTTATTTCCCTTAAGTTATGCAACAGCCGCCATGCACCAGATTTTTTCTTAATAACGAACACCGGGGTGTTCCAGGGACTAGTAGAGCTTTCCAAGCGCTGTGCCAGCAAATGCTGCTGCACAAGCGATTGAAGCGCTTTTAGCTTTTCTAGAGGGAGGGGCCACTGGTCAATCCAGACGGGCTCTAAGGATTGCCATACCAAGGGCAATGCGGAGGGCAATGTGGGTGAGGGAGGATTTTGAGCCATTAGATATTAATATCGAGGGTGGTGTCCAGCTTTGCGAGTAAATCACGGCCCCAAATATTGAGGTGGACAGGGAGCACAAAAGGGTGGATAGTAGCAAGGGTACGGCCTCCCGGTTTAGAGACTGTGACCCAAGACAAACTCTGTCGCCCGGGTTTACTACCCCCGATCCCCCACAACTCTTTAGAAGGAACCGTAGGCCAACTAACCGGCCACTCTGGATCACGAATCACCGTAACATCAGCTCCAGTGTCCACCAGCCCTGTGAAAGGAACATCATTTAAGAGAAGTGTTAACTGAGGTTTCGAGGGGCGGACTGACATTGTCAGAGCAACAAGTGGAGAGGACGCGCTGTGAGACGGCGAGTGAGACAACGTTGATCCAAAGCCGCCTCCGCCCCGAGTTCGATCCTCGGCAGCTGGCACCTGATAGGGGACTAAAATCAATTGTGCAATTGATCGTCCACACGGGAGTGACTGTGGAAGATGAGTCCACACCTGAACCTTAATAATGCCGGTGTAATCGGCATCAATGACCCCGGGGATGACAAAAAAGCCCTGTTTCCCAGCATGAGAGCGAGGGAGAACGAGACCCACAAAGCCGGCAGGGAGAGGTCCCGTCACTTGGGTAGGTATGGCGCAGACCTCCCCTGGCAGCCGAAAATCAGTGTCCTCCTGCATGATTAAATCAAGCCCTGCACTTCCAGCAGTCGCCGCCCTCATAGAGTCTATGGATTTTAAGGCAGAGAAACGGTTGTCTGAGTGGGAAACACCCCCGTTTGGCCCTGGGTTCGGGGGGGACCCGCCGCGCAGTTTCCCAGCCCGCTACGACACTGATTAGCCCAGTGATAGCCCTTTTGACACTTGGGGCACTTTTTTGAGGGTCGGGCGGGTGCCTTTGATGAGCGGCACTCCCGCTGGAAGTGACCCTCCTTGCCACAGCGGTAACAACGCTTCCCCTCTTTTCCGGTTCTTTTTAGGGCGGCAGCCAGAACTCCAGCTTTATGGGCTTGTGTGCCGATGTTTTGGCACGCCCGTAGCATGTCTGAGAGCTCTAAAATGCCAGAGGCTTGCGCCGTCTGGAGAGCGCGGCGGCAATCCTCATTTGCATTTTCAACTGCCATTTTTAACAGGATTTCCTGAGCTGCCGCAGCGTTATCCACCTGTCGGAGGATAGCCTCCTGCAATCTGTTGGTAAAATCCAGAAAGGACTCTGATGCACCCTGACGGATACTAACAAAGCTTTTAGTAGGCTTGCCTGAATCCGGGACCTTCCGGAAAGCATGCTGGGCGCAGGTGGAAATAAGGGGGAAGAGGGCCTGAGGGAGTTGAGTTTGCATCTCAACGGTAGCAAACGGTCCCTCCCCTGCCAAGTGCTCAAAAATAATACCTTCCGCTCTATGAATCTGGGCCTGGCGTTCCGCCTCCTGCCGATACTCACTAATCCAAATAACATATTGACTGGGTGACAGCATCATGCGCAACAGCGCCTTCCAATCTTCAGGGATCAGGGAGTATCCACTACCTAGCCCTTCAATGAGACCACGCACAAACGTGCTAGTCAGACCGAACTCGCGAATTGCTTTCTTTACCTCTCTAATCACCGAGTAAGGCAAACTGACCCAGGTTCCAACCGGGTTGCCCTGGCCATCGTTCTGCCAGGTCACCGGACAAACCGAGACCAGCTCAGCCAGCTCCTCTGCTGTAAGATCTGAGCGAGCCTTCGCTGCGTGAACCATTTGTTGCACCAGCGAAAGCCTCTGAGCAGATGCAGACAACCCCCTGGGGGGCCCCGAAGCATGGGGTTTCAGGGGGGGATGGTAATCACAGACCGGCTCTGGTGGGGAAGATAAGGGAGGCGGTGGTAATAAAGGCACTGGGGGCGAAGCAGGGAGAGGGATGGCTGCAGGAGCCGACGGCGGTGGCGAAATCGGCAGCCCCTCTGTTGGTGCGGGAGAGGGTTCTTCCGAAGCAACACACTGTGTTGCATCGGTAGGAGGGGGGGTGGCTGCAGGAGCCGACGGGCGTGGCGAGATCACCAGCCTCGCGAGGGAGGGCCTGTCCGAGGCGACACGCTGTATCGCATCGCGGCAGAGGTGCCAGGCATGTAAAGCCTGCACGGGCGCCCGAGGCTCTTCATGCAATGTCTGGCCCAACCGCTCCCAGTCCGCTAGCTTAAGGGTTCCGGCTTCAGGGTACCACGGGCACTGGGCACTCACCTCCTGTAGCAGGAGAGTGAGTTCTCGAGCGGGGCAGTCATGCTGAGCCTTACGCAGCAGAAACTGTAGCTCATTGCGGTGTTGCACTTGCAAAGCAGAGAGGGAGCTTCCCATACTTACCACAATGAAAAATACTCACCGGAATCCGCGAAGCGGATGAGTGACGCGTCTGAAACCCTTGCCGGGCGAGGTGAGTGCTGAGGGCCCCACGTTTGGGCGCCAGTTGTGGCGGTTCAATGATGAGACAGAACACAGGTTTATCCAAGCAAGCAAGCTGGTTAGCTGAAAAGGGCTGCCCCCTGTCAGCTTTCCACCTTCCCTTTTATTATATTTCTCCCCCCTGCGCATTACCTACTTCCACCGCAAAAAGACACAACAAAGGAATACATGACTTTGATTAATATTCTTATTTTCCAGCCTCTATCTACTACAATCCTAATTCTCAGGCCTTGAGGCCAGGCCAAGGAAGCTTCCCACGATTACTGTCCTTTAATTAACTTCCCAGGGTTCATATCTGGTCCTCGTCCTTGGATGGAGCAATGTGTTGCTCCTACACAACGGTCAGGGTGTGCCCTGACTGTTTCCAGGTGGATGGACTAAACATGAACCCTTCAACACTCAGCCTCAGTACTTTGGTGACATAGGCCAATGCACACATCCCAGGAGCAGTGCATCCCATAGGCCAGTGCACAGATCCCAGGGAAGAGCTTTTCCAGGTGTAACTGCTTCCACCTAGGATTAGGCTGTATTTTCAGAGCACATTACAAGATGTCTCTTCACAGAGGCATTTTTCTAACAAATGTGCATGGCCCCAACTCCACTAGAAATATGACATTTATAGTAAAGGGCTAAAAAGGAACAGAAGAGGAAATCCTGTGCTCCCTTTGTGTCAGTCCTTTTGGTCTATATCCGTGAGACAATCCTATCTAGAGGCTATGATGATGGGCCCTTTAGATGATGGGCCCTTACGTGTAATAAGAATGCTCTAAGTGGAACACCCTTTCCTATTTCCAATTGGTTATTTTATAAAATATATTTTCATTAAAGTTTCAATAATTAGACACAAAACACCTATATTATATAAAGTACAAACATTAAGTTTATAAAACAGCCTTTCATGGTATTTTGATCTTTAAACTGTGGTCCCAGCTAGAGTTAAGAAATGCAAATGTGCACCAAAAGGAAAAACAATGAAAAATCATCCATTTCGGAACTCACTAATTTTTACCTAAAACTGTTGGGCTGAAAATGTGGAACGTTTCTCAACTGGCAGGATGGACCGAATTGGCCATTGGCAGAGTGAACATTTACCTATTAAATCTTCAAAGGCCCAGACTCTTTTACCAAACATCTGTAGTACAGTAAATACTATTCAAAAACCTAACAGGCAAAATCTGCACACTAATGCAATTCCACTGAGGTCCCGTGGGTACAGAGTGGCAAACAAGAACACAGTTTGGCCCACAGTGGTGTTGATATTCATTCTTGTGGCAGGGCGAGCTTCACAGATTGGCACCTAACATTTAGAAAGGAAAGGATAACTGCCACAAGTTATCTGTTGCAAAGATGTAAGCATAAAGGCTATTTTCACATTTGTGAGCAGCTATGCTGAAGTCAGGGGAACTATGTGTGTGCTTAAACGCTTTGATGGATCAAGCCAGTCTACTCAGAATCTTGCAGGATCAAGTCTTTAATGCCTCCATGCTGGGTGTAGTTTTCATGGATGAGGCACTGTATTTTCCACCAGGGAAAAAAAACCATTCAAACTTCCAAAGATAGTTGAAATGCATGAAACTTATCCCCCTAGGAAGTATTTTAGATATGTTAGCTTTCAAAAAATATAGTAAAAACATATTGCATTTACATTAGAAATGCTATGCTTATTAGCATAATTGTTGTAGAGTTCTTAAACACATGATTAATAGCTCACATTGCTTATTGGTGATGTCACTGAATGCTGTGCATATGTACTTACTAGTATAATGCTGAAAAACATGAGCGTAAGGATCATTCCAGGAGAAAACAGTTAAAAGCAACTGTCAAATCTATGAAATACAGGGAAGCTAACTTATTTCCCTCTAATACAAAACCTGGACTGTGTCTTAGAATTCTGTGGCTATTCACTGCCCACTCAGATATTGGGCCCACGTGTGACACCCAGGTCTTCAAGCAGGGCTGCTTTTAAAATTCATACAGCTTTACAAAACAGAATGAGGTCCGGATTTTCAAAGCCTAATTAGTGTGTGCATTCCTCTGGCTAGTAAGCATCCATTTGTTTTCCCATGTTTGGGTGGTGTTTTCAGAGGCCCCAAATCCACTCATATTTCATATGAAAATTCAGCCAAAATGTGCACTTGCAGTAGGTAGCTGAAGGTTTGTGCACAAGCAAAAGCTGTGCTCTGAAAATATTTTCTACATCGTCATAAGCACGCACAAACTCCTGTGCCTACCTGCACTGTTCACTTCAGGCCTGCTGTGAATAATCTGACATCCACTGTAAATAGGGCTGAAGGGCTTGCATGAACGGTGAGCCTGGCTCACATACTACCTACCAGCACCTCTTCCTACAACAATAAGGCTGAGAGCAGGGAGCTGACCTGGTTCCAGAGCAAACATATTCAGATGCTGACCACAGTCTTTCTGCTGCATGAAACTACTGAACACCTTCCCCACAACAGACCATCCTCCTGCTCACACAAAGGTGGATCCTGGATCCAAGATCCAGGATAACGTCTGAGCCAGGTTCAATGGCAAGGAATCCCATCCTGAAAAGGTGGAGAAAATAAACCAAAAGTGGAGGGACCTCTAGAAACAAGCATCACCAGAACCCCCAATAGCTCAGGGAAGCAGCCCTTTCATCGTTGCCTGGTAGACATAAGGTGAAACAGAAGCAGTTTAGCTGAAGTCCCGGATTATGGATGAAGGGTAGTTCAGGGGAGCAGATGGCACACCAGTGCAGATAACAAATGCTTGTGGTGGAAGAAGCAGGTGAGAGTTAATGAGACATAGTATGCCAAGAAAGCAAGAGCTCAGTGAGGACAAAGATGGCAGACCATGTAGGAGCAAATGTGGGGTCAGCCTGGAGATTTTCCACACTCTTAGTTTGGTGACTGATGCAGTATCCTCTCTGCAGTGCCTTAAAGTGGCAAAATCCGAAATCCTATTGTACATTATGTCTTTTTGCCATGACCTTTGAAACTTCATATTCGTTTTTTAAATAACTATTATGGGCATTTTTGTTCCACTCCAAGAAGAAGAATATAATATGTTGAGCATGATTTTGACTGATCAATTCATGGGGTCTATATAGGGGAGACAAACAGCTGTAACATCAGCACCAGAAAGTCAAGGGAAAACACCACAAAAGCAAAAATAAAACATCATCTGTTTAATATGTCCACTCCTTGGCATAGGGCTTCTCTCCTTGGGCCAATTTACAAATAGGCAAACCAAGGATTTTCCCCTCAGCTTGACTTAGAGAGTAGAGTCCAGTGACAAACCCAGACAGGGCTTATTTCAGCCAGAGAAATCAAAATAAAGAGAAAAGAAGCACACTTAAAGAAAAAGAGTCCATGTAAATGAGTAAAAGTTTAGCACCCAACCACTAATTAAGTTTATCCTTGTAAATTAGTCAGCTCTACCAAGTATACAAAACATTACGTATTTGTTTGCCTATATGGAGATCATTAATTCCTTAAGGCCAGTGGCTCTCAACATGCAGCCCACAAATTGGTTGTGACCCAATCAGCACACAGCTGTGGCCCATGTGACATCCTCAAGGCCATACAGTAGTAAATATATTGTGTGGCTGTGGCCCACAATCACATAGAGAGCTGCATAAGCTGCCCACAATAGGTTGGTAAATAGGTTGAGAACCACTGCTTTAGACCACGAGGACATAACAGGTGAAATATGAGACCTCATTGGAAATCTAAAGGAAATTATTCTTCGTATCATCATGTGATTGGTGGTTTATAAACAATATAGACTGGCAGAAAGGAAGACAGACAACATTCAGCTCTCAACTATCTCGGCAGAGTTTGAGTCTGACCATTCCCACAAACTATAAAATAGGTATCCCAGATTATGTTATAAAACCACTAGAAGTGTTCAAGTTAAAATTAGAAAGATTGATAATATGAGCAAATTAGGGTAATTCTAGTGTGATTCAGTTTGCAGGTTCTAGCCTGAATCTTTTCCATACAGTGATCCCATGTTACAACAAAAAAAACTTCAGGATCCCCCTCCCATTTAGCTGTAAGGAAAGGGAGAGTGGTCATCCCCATAGACTTGTTCTCAACCCTAGACTGAGACCCCTGGACTAGACTCCAGATTACCCCAGAGTTCCTTTCCAACCCTCAATCTAATATATTATTAAAACTGCAGAAATTAAATTATTTCCCCTTTACCTTTTGAGAGAATCCAACGAATGAAGGCTTCATTTGTGATAGGCCAAAATATTCTCCACTTCAGAATCCCTCCTGTAGTTATACACCAGCGTCTCAGACTTCATCAACCATACAATGGTCTAGTTTAAAAATAAAAAAGTAACAAATAACCATTCCAAATAATTTTATTTCTCAAGAATGTCAACAATCAAAAAAGGGAAAGGCCTAAAGAATAAATGAAAATATTAGAAATTATTCAATACACTGATATTTTCACTCTGACCTTCAATGACTTTTTTCTGTAAATGGAAGCAGTTTGCTATTGTAATTGCTCATGTAACCTAATACCTAGAAAACACCCAGCTCCAACTTTATTATATTTTAAAACTAGCTGATAATATGCTTCCTTCAAGCACTGCTGAAAGGGTGGAACTAATGTCCTGCTGCATTATTTGTGTGGAGAGAGAATGCCTGCCAGGCACCATTTAATGCTCCTCCCCGGAACCCAATAGGACTGTTTAACACTCCTCCACCCCATAGCAGCAGCAGACATACAGCTGTATGATAAAAGTACATAACACAGTTTCTGATATCTTGGGCTTAATTTAACTGTCACTTATACCGGTGTAAATGAGGAGTAACTGCAATGAAGGCACTGATGTAAGACTAGTCTGAGCAAGTGTAAATCAGGCCCATTTACTTTAGGGATTTTTAATATTCCTCTTGTTTATTCTTTGGCTGAGAGGGGTTCAGTGGAAAAATTCAGGGACACCATGGGGAGAGGTATGACTTTTCTCTAGAGGTGCATATCACAGAGGTGAAAGGTATTCCCAATCAGAAGCTGGTGCCTAACTGAGAAACCCTTCAGCTGTTTGCATGTTACACACAAAGTTTATCTTTAATTAAATAAACTGATAGGCCAAAAAAGGGGGGGCGGGGATACCAGCCACTAGCTCTTACTTCTCCTATTAGAAACATACGGCATACAAATGTTTCCCATTTCAGAGGGATGAATAAATATCTTTATGCATTGCGCCTAGGAAATAAGTTCTAATACTGAACTTATTTACAGACTGTGTATAATGAAGACCAGATCTGTTTATAAGAGGAAAAAAGGTTTGTTTTGTTTTTTTGTTACAAGGAAAATTAAATCAAACTTTGTTGGTCACAGTCTACCGGATGTTGGGCTTGATTTGGGAATGCCTGATGGACAAAAGGTTGCTTGAATTTACAATCTATCCAGGGTACTGATTTCATAATGTGAGGCGTGCATTATATATTTTATGTCTTCTTTTCCTAGTCATACTCCTTCCATACACTCATAATACAAAATTTACCTACCTCTCCTACCAACCTCATACAGGAAATACATATAATTTTTATGATACTTTAATGAGTGTATTTATGGCATGTAAATTATGCACTAGACTCTAAATTAAAATCACCCCCAATTATTTAATTCATGCTCTAAACCAGGTGTACTCCAGAATGGAAAATTAGCTGCCATTTGCACCAGCTAATCTCAACCTTATTCTATTTAATTTTCAATCAATGGATCTGCTCAACCAGAGAGCTGCACAATTTGTGTGGCAAACATTCAGAATACAGTGTAAAATCTACAACTATATAAAGCACAGAGACAGAGTCTGAATGGCCACATACATGCTCAGCTATATGTAGTGTTATCTTAGCCAGCACTGTTTTTTCCTGATAGGAGATATTTGCCTATTGGCAAATGTAGACATTGTAATAGTACTCTCTAGCTTTCAATCATAATCATTACTCGTCAACTACCCAGTCAGTGTCCTATGTTCCCTAAATGGCAGATTCATTTATGCTTTCCTGGATGTTATGTAGCAGTCAGATCATGGGGAATTCATATAGCTGATCAACAAGAACTTAAAGTCCTTTGCCTTATCCTGGAACATTTCCACTGGACTTTTCCTATAGTAGTACCCATAGTACCATACACCTCAATTTTAATAAATCCACATTAGCATCTTTTCTCGGTTTCTACTTCCTACTCTCCCATCTACTGTACGAAAGGCTTTTTCCTCTTTCTGCTTGTGAATGGTGCCAAATACACAATCTTGGGGACCGAAATCCTCTTTTATTAATAATTGTTAATTTTGTTTGTGGTTGTGGCTGAAGCCTAAATCAGGACTGGGCACTGGAAAAATACAAGGGAAGACAATTTTTGAAGAGTTTACAAGACAATATCAGAAGAGTTTACAATATCAGAAGACAAGCATCATGTGAAGGGTTGGGTAGAGGGATACAATCAAAATGTGTGTAATCATTATATACATCATTTTAAAATAAATTTATTCCTGATTGCTCTTCCACCTAACCTTTCTGAAAGGTGTGTAGAAGAGTGGGGTCTTGAGGAGGAATATGAAGGTAAATAGAATAGTAGCTTTGTGCATCCCTTTGGGGAGGGCATGCCATGCATGGGAAGCAGAAGAGAAGAAACAAGACATATATGTGGTAAAAGTGGAAATATGGATGGTCCAGGCTAGAGTCAGTCACTGAGCAATGTGAAAAGAGACAAGAGCAAGACCAGCTATTAGTGAGGACAAATTTGAACCTGATGCAATGAAAGGGAGAAGCCACTGGAAAGATTCAACTTGTATTATTAATCCACATCACAAGCAGTAGAAGACGCTTCCCCACACTACCCACCACTGTGCACAAACATGGACCTTGAAAATATCACTGCTAGCAGTGCAAAGGTGGTCTTTGTCCAGTTAATCCTTGAAAATACCAATCAGGATGCCAGTCATACCGAATGCTGTGCGTGTGCTAAGCCACCTTTTCTGCTGAGCAGCCAGTGTAACTTCCAGACACAAGAAGATGAAGCTCAATAGCATGAGAGCCAGCACGATCTAAGATTTAGCACTAGAAATTATCTTCCAGTTGTTGTTTAAAGTTGTTTAAAATTCTTGTGTGTCAAACTCTGCCCTTATTTCCTCCCCACGCAAGTTCGTTGATTTCTACAGGCATGCCTGGGAAATAAATCAGGATAGTATTGGCTGTACTGGTAATTTTCTTAAGTTACAACTATGACACTTCGCCCCCATATTCTTCATAGAGATATTGTTATGATGTGAGTATGGCATAATTATGATGTACTTTGTGTGAGATATCATTGGAAAGGTTATGATTTACTGAATATGGTTATCCTATTTGTATGCATGTATCATTTCTGTATCTGAAGTTAGGAATATTGACTATGTATCAATTACAAGTGTGTTTACACCGGGAGAACGCCCACCAGAGAGAATGCAATCAATCAATCTAGATGGCTCCCTGAGAGGAAGAGCCATTAGAGAGAACAATAGATCTCAGAAGATGTTTATCACCCACGGAGAAGCCCTTGAGTTATGGCTGCAGAGTCATGTGATCAAGTTACCTGATACTGGACACCATGATAATGCTAGTATTTTTTTTTCCATTGAGAATAATGGAAAACAAAGGATTCCTGCCATATGTAAAACCTATTTAAGGTAGGGGAACGAGATAATCAGGGGTTGTTCTTCATAGAATCCCCGCCCAGGATGATGGCTGTAAACATCTAAGAAACAAAGACAAGGGCGGGAAAAGGACTGAGCCCAGGCTGGAAAGGTGACTATCCCAAGTTTTAAGCTGCAGGCCAGTGCAGCTGCCCTTCAAGAATCTCTGCAATCTGCCTAAAACAACATTTAGGGTGAGAATGTGCTACTTGTAACCAGTATTTTAAGCTTAAATTGTGTTTGTTTTATTTGCTAAGTAATCTCCTTTGATCTGTTTGCTATCCCTTATAATCGCTTAAAATTTATCTTTTGTAGTTAAACTTGCTTTTGTTTTCTCTAAAACCAGTTTGTGGAATTCAGAAGTGGGGGTGGAGGGGAAAAAGCTGTGCATATCTTCCTCCACAATGAGGGAGGGGGCGAATTTCACTGAGCTTATGCTGTATAGTTCTCTGTGCAGCGCAAGACGATACAATTTTGGGTTTACACTCCACAGGGGGTGTGCACTTGAGTGCTGGGCAATTCCCTAGCTGAGCTTCCCCATGCAGAGCTGATCTCAGCATCTGTGTGAAACTGTAGCTGGGTGTGTTCCTACCTGTGTATGAGCTAGGAAAGTGCAGTCTGGAGCCTGTGGGAGGGCTTGGCTGGCTTACCTCAGCAGTACAGTGAAAGGGGAACCTAGGCTCAGTGGTACCCCAGTTTCAAGTGACACCCCCAGGGGAACTTGTCACAACAACCAGCCCTGTATTGTGTGTGTGTGTGTGTGTGTGTCTCTCTCTCTCTCTCTCCTTAGACCATGGTCCTACGAATCACTTTCCTCTTGTAGGGATATGATCGAAATGTCTAATGGGTTTATGCAAAACCTGTACCAAGACTAATGATTCTGTGAACTAAACCTGAGACTCTGTTGCATTCTGGAAAGCAGGAATTGCTCTAAAGCTGAGCATTACTCTAAGAGCCATTACTTTTAGACTGGAAAACTGTCACCCTGTGAGGTGGTTGGAAAAGAACAGAGGTGAATATCTTATGCTTCTCCATACAACCATTCATTTAAAAATGTTAATATTACATGAAAAGCGGTTTCTTGGGAGTCCTGGGGAGGAGGCTATTTGGCTGGTTTTTGTAAGGGGAGGGATAGAGAGACTTGGATTGTTTCTCAAGAAATAAAGCATGGGAGAGGAGGAAACCTTTGCTGATTTTACACTGATTTGGAGTCAATGTGTAATTTTCATCATCACTAAAGTTGGCCCCATGTTTGTACAGCAATGAACAAAGTAAATGCTTAATAAAAACAATAATCATGTTATTTTTCACACAACAATGTTCATGCTGTATAAAATTAATACAATAAACTCACTGCAACCACATTCAGGGCCACACATCATGGGCCTGACTGTGTGCTCACATCATTGTGAATCAGGAGGAATTCCACTGAAGTCAATGAGCTTACATAAGTGTACAATCAGAACAAGTGAGATCAAAATGAGGCCCTGTGTATCTTCTGAAACTTTGTAACCCTATTCAGACTAAGGCCCTGATCCTGAAAACCCTTATACACAAGCTTCCCCTTGAGCACTTGAAGTCAATGCAAGTATTCACAAATCATGTGTGTAAATGTTGTGGCATAGGGCCTAAAATATTTAAATTCTCAAAATAATAAAAAAAATACCAGCGCAAAAGGTGTGTTTTTAAACAGAAACTTTGATCTCTGTATTGCAATAGTTAGCGCACGCACACACATCCACAAGCACCTCTTATGTAACTAGTGCATATAGAAATCTGCATGACAGAGAAAGCTGTGACTGTGTGGGGGAGGTTATTTCTTTAATAGAATATTTGATTTACTACTTGTATCTTGTACAAACATTTCCTTTAAACAATTATAATTTTGCTTGTATTATTTTAAGTTTCAGCTGTTGCTGTTCAGACTCTTGCTTATAATTATTCTTTAAAACTGTCATATGTTCTTTATCAGAGATAATTTTGTTAGTTAAGAAATGGAGTCATAATTTGAAAACCTGATGCTGAAAACATCATTTCCTGTAATAGAAGACATGACACACCCATTAGTACACGAGTAGGAATATTCAACACATTTGGACATTGTGCCAGGAAAGGAATAGATTTGATCTTGGCTCATTGACCAGATCCTAATAACTTTCTTGGCAAACAGAGCAGATCAATTTATCAAAATTAGTTGTTTCTAAACTGTAATGGCACTAAATATTTTATCTTACTGGCAATGGGTACTGATGCTTTGAACATTAAATCAAATGCTGTAGCAGATTTAACAAGCAGAATAGCCTTACATAAACACACCCAAACCACCTGCCCCTAAATTATATGCCATATGCTTTCAGACAGCCAAGGGCTTCAACCAATCCCATCCCATCCTGTTGTTTCTGTAGGGTTACAGCACCAGTGGAATGTAGCCCATTCACCTCTGCCACTCCAGGGAACCTAGTTTAAAGTTCACATTTTTTTAAAAAAGTACATTAAAAGTAAATATACAACAGGGGAGTTTGTTGGAGTTCTTTGACCCTTTGTAAACCTGACTTATTCCTGTGCTAAATGTAGTGCTGAGCTATACAGACTGGGTGTATTCTCAAAGACTGAGATGCTAAATTACTGCCAAAGTGTGTGACCGGAGCTGTCCTTGGTTGACCTTGGGTGCAGCTCCAGAGGGAACTTTAAGTAACATTTAAAGGCAAAGCTGGTAACCCAGTATAAATATTATTGCATTACAAGCTAGAAGCCTATAAATCCCCTACTATTTTTTGAACTCCCACAAGAGAATAGATGTTAGGTTCCATATGGAGGGGGCATATCATGTGATCTAAAAAAGCTATAGACCTCTTTGGACTTTACTACTTTATGTCTTCATATCTATAAACTATGAAAAGCTATAAAGGTTACATTCCTTCCTACTACTTGCTACTTTGTGAAAACCAAACTGAAAGTGTAGCTGCCCAAAACTCTGTCATGTGCATTTTATTCTGGGCACTCTCTTTCTTCTTCCTTAGAAAATTGAATCCCCAGATGTGTCTGACTAAATAACGGAGGGGGCTGAGTTGTCTCATTTTTCTGTCAAAGAACCAGAAACAATGACTATGTAAAGACACTAAGAAGGGTTTTTGTTTTAATTCTACAAACCACACTGAACACTACCTGGAACTGGACTCCAAAGAACATTCCTTCAGCTGCTTTCACATATTATAAAGCATAAAGCTAACCTGGACATGCTATTTACTTTTGTTTTAGTTTATAATGGTTTTAATTCATATAATTACACTTTTCTTGATTAATCTCAGTAGATTCACACACACTGTATCTGTAACTTTTGGGGCAACTGAGCTAAAAATATCAAAATCCTTTCATTTTCTTCTTTTCTTTTTTCTCTCAGATACTATAATAAAATCAAATAATAAAAGGATCAAAACAATAGTACCCTTCTTGGGTACCCTCAGAAAATACTTTTCTCCATTTAAAAAACAAACCAAATAAAAGAACTTTTTCTGATTTCATTCATGTCATCTTTCAGTCTTAAGACAAACTTTACAAAATGCCAGATTAGCTATTCTTTTTTTCCCCCTCAATTCAGTATTCTCTTTTGAAGTCTAATTCACAAGACAGCAACATATTGGAACACTGGGAATCAGAATAAAATATTTATCATCATTAGCATGTTTCTCTCTGCTTAACTAATCATTAGTTCTGCAAGATGCTGGATGGGCAGCCCTAGAAAGTGAGGTCCTCTCTGTACAAGAAGAGAGAGCAAGCTTCTTCATTCTCCCCCACCAATGTGTCTTAACTGGGACCTTGAGACTGAATTAATCCCAGTTCAATTCTTGGCCTCCCTATGGAGTCTACCACCAATGGATATGTCTACATTGCAACAAAACACCTGCAAGTGGCCATGTCCACAGACTCAGGCTCTGGGTCTATAAAATTGCACTGTAGACATTAGGGCTCAGGCTGGACCGTGTGGGGGGTTCCCAGAGCCCAGTCTCCAGCCCAAGCCTGAACTTCTACACTGCAATTTTGTAGCCCCACAGCCCAAGTCAGCTGGCATAGCCATTTGCAGGTGTTTTGTTGCAAAGTAGACTATCTAATGTTACCAGTTAGTGCCAAGTGTGGTGGCATTTTTTGTGATGTGGACACATGTCCTCCAGCAACTGGACTGAGAAAACCAAACTAGTTTTACCATAGGTAACAGATGGGCCGTCAGAGGATATTTGATTACCATCAAGATGGATTTGACCAAACAGTGCAAAGATCTAAATTTCTTTTCAGTTCCCTAAATCTTTTAGTTTCTCTCAGTCACTCCTGCTTTAATGGAAGATAGAAGACCTGATTCAATTCTCACACAAGTCTTTATATTCATGTAACCCAATTGACAAAAATGGAGTTACTCCTGATTTTATGTTGCTATGAGAAGAGAATGAGATTCAGCAACTGTAGCCTACAGAATACACTCTGTCTGTAGAAATGGTTTGCTACTTGTACAATTGGATTTCCAAGAGCAAATGGCAGCTTATTTTATTACAGTAACACCTAGAGATCCCAACTGAGATTGAGGCCCCAAGATGCTAGTTCTAAACATGTACAAAGTAAGAGTGTCCCTGCCCTGAAGATTTTACAATCTAGACAAGGCCAACAAATGGTAGGAGATAGCAAATTTGCTGTCCCCATTTTACAGATGAGGAACTGAGGCACAGAGAACTCAAGTCTCTGTGCCTCAGTTCCTCATCTGTAAAATGGGGACAGCACATCAAGGTCTACTCAAGGTCCCATAGGCAGTGTGTGGCAAGTCAGAAATTGAACCCAGATCTTTGAGACACAGACAAGGGCCTTAATCTTAAGGGCTTGTGTTTGTTCTACTGTCCAGAGATTCTGCTCTGTCATTCATAATGCCATTCCTTTTGCTGTGAGTACTGAGGGAATTAACTGCAAACATTAAATATAAAGAGAAGGAATTATGCCCTTCCTGAGTTTAACTTTATCCTTTATAAAAAAAATTTAAAGCACTTTTGAACTTTTAATAGTAATAAAATTATCAGTATGTGACTCTCCCTCACTGATTTCCTGCTTTCTCACTCCTGCTTCAAAGCTGGCCATTTTAAATTATTTGCCTACACCCACTCAGACTCTATTGAGTCTGCACCAAAGAATAATATAAAAAGCCTAAAGGTGGCTTACAGATACTGCAATGCTTAAACTTAATGCTTAAACTTAAATATTAGAAGCTGGTAATAAAATGAGCTGAAGGATCCTTCACTGAAAAGCAGATGAAAGTAATAAAAAGGGGCAAGTAACTGAATGTGAAAACTTGTGTGTTCTTTAATGTGCCAGATCTAGGTGGGGGTCAAGGAGGCAGTGTGGAATGGGAGCATAGATCAGGTGTACCTACTGTGGAGCAGACAGAGGACAGAGCTCCAGCTCATTCTGCTGTGAAGCCCAACAGTGCTCTAGCTACTCCTCCATCCCCTCCTTTGGAGCTCTGCAGGAACCCAATGTAGGGAGAAGGAGAAACTGCATTAATCCAGGCTGGAATTTTGAAAAACCACTGAGTTTTGACCTAACTCTGCTTCTATTGAGTTCAGTGGGATCAATGGGAGTTAGGTCATTGCTGAGTGCTTTTGAAAATCCTTCTGTAATGTTTAGGTTAAGAAATCATGCTATCAGAAATTAAGGAATTTCAATAGTAAATACTCAGCCTACCTGGTTGCCACCTTGAGCATATGCCCTAAAACATTTTTTTAATAATTTGTCAAAAGCTATATCCAAACTGGATTTGGCTGTACCTACAGTTCTCACAGCATACGGATTTATACTGCATCGCTGTAGGGCCTGTATTTGTGACCATTTTGTGTAAAATAGCATTAAATTTGGATCAAATGCAACAGCCCTTGTAAAAAGGGACAGTTGAGAAGTACCGTTGGCACAGAGGCAGCTTCACTACAGTAAACATTAGCTGTTTTCTGTCTGTTTTCTTTCTACAATCACAGCCACTTCTGTCCCCCTTCCATGTATTCTGAAAAAAAGTTGGAGGCAAGATAGCTCCTCTTATGTCCTGCAGTTACATAAACAAAATCAGGCTTTCACATTCAAAGAGACTCATACCTAGGACTAAGCTAACAGTTGAGTTCTAAATCCAAATGCCCCTACTGCCCAATACTTAGCATTCAGGGTCGAGTTTGTAACTGAGCGACCTCGCCATGGGGCAGCAAGAATTCAGGGATTTATTGTATGCTATTGGCATTCATCAAGTCCTTTTTGGTGCTCGATATCTCAAAGTGCTTGACGGAGCAATTAACTACATATTGTACCTACAGCACAGTTCCACTGAGGCCATTTAGAGCAGTTTTCATGCCCTTACCAGAATCTGACCCTTAATTCTCACATGATTAAAGAATAGTTAGGAATTCTGAAATCCAAAGCTAAACGCAGAACAAGGGAACACCATGCCCTCTTTTTATATACATTTGTTTTATATATTTCACTATATAGACATTAAAATACGCTTTCAAAAGTGCCTATCCAAAGCTTTACCTGCAACTGGCACATTTATAAATAATTGGCCAATTTTAAAAGCAATGGCTTCCTTTCTTTTGTTGCCATGGTTTGTGAGTGCAAATCATTGTGGACACAATTTTGTATCCATGACTATTTATAGGTACAGTTTAGTCCCTTAGCTGTCTAAAGCTTGGGGAGAGGGTTGGGCTTCAGCGTCCAAGCTCCAGCTGAAGATGGAACATTTACACAGCTATTTTTAGCAGCCTAGCATGAGCCCCACAGCCCAGGGCTCCGAAACTCGCCCTGTTGGGCTCTGAAACTTGCTACAATGGGGGACAGAGGATGCGGATTGGTATGAAGTATAGCTATATCCCCAGGTGCAGTCCTTAGACATCTAAATGACCTAAAATGTACACAGAAATAACTACGCCCATACAATTTAAGAAACAAAGGTCTAGTTAAGGCCAGGCTGTAAATCAGGTCCTAAATACTGGGGCTGTCAATTAATCACAGTTAACTCAAGTGATTAATGCAAAACAAATTAACTAGATCAAATAAAATAATTGTGATTAGTTGCAGTTTTAGTTGCTCTGTCAAACAATAGAATACAAATTTACATTGATTATAAATATTTTTGGATGTTTTTCTACAGTTTTCAATTGACCTCAGACAAGTACTACAATGCAACCTGTTTATCGTGAAAGTGCAACTGACAAATGTAGAATTATTTTTTAACATAACTGCACTCAGAAACAAAACAACGCATAACTATAGAGACTACAAGTCCACTCAGTCCAACTTCTTGTTCAGTCAGTCACTTTTGACAAGCAAGTTTGTTAGCATTTACAGGAGATAATGCTGCCTGTTTATTTAAAATGTCACCTGAAAGTGAGAACAGGCATTCATATGACAGCGTTATAGCCAGCATTGCAAAGTATTTACATGCTAAACATTCATTCATATATAAATATTTATACCCATTCATGCTTTGACTTGTAGGCTCTAAAGTTTTACATTTATCTTTTTAACATAACTGCACTCAAAAAAAACAAAACATTCTACATTTGTCAGCTGCACTTTCACGATAAAGAAATTGTGAGTACACAATAAAGTACTTGCGTAAGGTCAATTGAAAAATACTATTTCTTTTATCTTTTTTACAGTGCAAATATTTGTAATAAAAATTATATGAAGTGAGCTCTGTACACTTGTATTCTGTGGTGTAACTGAAAATATATCTGAGAATATAGAAAAATATCCAAAAATATTTATAATAAATGTAAAGTGGAATTCTATTAACAGTGCAATTAATGACAACTATTTTTTTAAATCTCGCGATTGATTGTGATTTTTTTAATCATTTGACAGTCCTACTAAATACTTGTACATTTCTGTTGCACTTAGTCTGAACTAATGGAAGGAGAAAGAAAGAGCGGAAGAAAAAAAAGACAGACATCAATTTTGAGCAAGAACAAATTTTTAACTAGATTATTTAACTGGATAATTTGTCATGGGACAGCAGCAGCTGAAATGACTACTACTGAAACCCAGCCCAATGCTTTTTCAGGGTCTCTTGTGTCAGCCATTTGTCTGTCTGCCTGTGGGAGATGTACAGAGTTTTCTGTCCTTGGCCCCCCTTTTCTTCTTCCTTTACACCCATCCCATCTTAGTTTCTCGTGTCATTTCTGTGTTGAAAATTCACATTTATACTTCTCCACACCTCCCTGTCCTTCCCTAATTGTGTGACATACCATCTTGGATCACCCACCCACAGCTTGACGTCAACATACCTAAAACTCAGCTAGTTATTTTTCCTCCTAAACTCTCCCCTTTTCCTCATTTTCTCTATGGCTGTTGACAGTAATACCCTTCTCCTGCTATCTCTTAACTATTCCCCTCCTTCTCCTCACTAATCTAGGTAGTCTGTATATTTTGTCACTTCTTTCAAAAAAAATATAACCCTTTTTCTCCATCTCAACAGATAAACCAGTCATCCATGCCTTGTCATCTCCAGCCCTGACCACTGTAATCTCCATCTCTTTGAAGTCACATCATTACCCTCTCATCAATTCAAAATGCTGCAACCAAAATTCTCTTCCTTGGACATAAATTACATCATGTCATTCCTTTCTCTGGATCGTTCAACTGGCTTCTTCTTGCTCACCAACTCTAGTTTAAACATCTCATCCTCCTCTTCAATTCATATTCCACACATATTGTCTCCTATACCATTCCCACCTTGTCACTTCTTTCCAGTGACGTCTGCCTCTGCACCACTTTGTTTTTCTCTCCCACTCCTGTCTTCATGCCTCCTTTTGTGCTGGCCCTGTGCACGGAACAACCACACTATCCCAGTCCTCAAAGTTCTATTCTTTCAATTCCTTCCCAAAGACTCACTATTTCTGAAAATCCCACAAGTATACACAAATAAAAAACAATAAATTAAGGGATTAAAAAATATCTAAAGTAACTCCTTTCTTTGGATCGCCCTGTGCAACTTGTCTTTCTGTGACTGTCTGTAAGCTAGACTGCAAACCCTCCAGGGCAGGTACTGTCTTGCTATCTGTGCTTTGTACAGAGCGCCAAGTACGTTGTCATTACTTGACAAATGATAACTGTCTCCACAGAATCCTCTTCCCACTCTCTAGCTGACCAGTGACAAGAGCATAACAGCAGCATTCTGCCCATCAGCTAATCAACATAACCCAGAAAACCAAGCCAAGTATCCTGAAAAAAAACTTCATTGCACTCTCCGCCTACTGCTTGAAACAAGAGACAGACACAGGAAGGGAGGACTTCTAAGAAACACTGCCAATATAAAATCCTCATTCCCTCTTCTCCCCATCTTGATTACTTGGGGGGGAAATGTGATAGCCTGTTCTCTCCTATACCCTATTCTGGACATGGGTTCCACTCTCCTGGGGTGGAGGATTATATATACACACCATCAGAGCTCTTTGCTCAGAAATCTGCCTAATGTGTGTATATCATGCCATTTCAACAGCTTTCCTGTTATCAGTGCACATCTCATTCTGCCTAGAGCAGGTACAATGAACAGCACCCTCAGGCCAAATCAGATACACAGGTGGAAGCTCATGAGAGCCAAAATTAGGACAGCGAAGAGCCAAATGAGACTCATAAGTCACAGGTTGAAGGTCACTGCTCAACTGAGCACACTATCACCAATTACTTACTATAGATACATATTAGTCCACCAACAATCTTCATACAGGATGGAAGTTCTGTAATTCTTAGTCTCTAGCGCTATTTTATCTCCCTGTTTTTGGAAGAGTGTATAATACTGAAGTTTCTTTCCAACTTGCAAGGTGATTAATCTTCAAGGGATGTCAGGTTTTGGGTTGGGCACAGGGAAGCTAAATAGCCCAGTTATCTATTAGACCCTGAAAGAACACTAATATTTTAACATTTCAGTCTCAGTTACAGGGAACAGTGGCATCCAAAAGTCTTTCCTATAAACCCATTCCCACTCAATTTCATTTGGTAACTTTTCCTCTTCACCCATTAAATCAGGTCATTCTGGCTTCCCATGCCACTGCCCATGACTAATAATAATCACTACCATGTTTTGCTAGAAATTCAGAAACTTCTACCCAAAGAGGGATAAGTGGCTTCCTTTATTATTCAAGTAGCACTTTTAATATGCCAAGACTTTGGGGATTCCGATACATCGACACATCAAACTCACTTTAATAGGGGTAGGGCTCTGAGAAAGCAAAGCTCCAGTTACCTTCCCCCTAGATTTGTGACTGTGAAAGTGCAAAGGTGGCAGCCCAGACAGATGTAGAAGGAAACGGATAGCCCAGCTGTGAAAAGGAACAGAAAGAGGTATTGTTAATGTATTCATTTGGTTTTTTTAAACAAAGTATTATTTGGTATGAAGACAGATTGCATGCTCACTCTCTGAATCAATGACCAGTATTCAATCACTGGACTGTGCTAGCTTGTTTTCAGACATAACTAAGAAAACATTTTGTGAAGCTACAAATACAGTAAAGTTGACAGAACCCCAACAGCGTGTGTGGTCCCCCACAATGAGAGAACTCTTCATCTCAGGAGCTAGTATATCAGTTTGATGTTTAGCTAAGATGTATACAGTTCCAGCAGGTGTAATAAATGTCAAGTAGACAAGCATAAGTAGTGCTGCCCTCTTGCTGTCTTGCCTGCCTGGCTAGAATTCTACTTATAAAATACATCAACAGTTTTTCTGAGCAGAGGAATTTCTCACTCGGTCTGTCAGTCCCATCCACAAAGGTTCTCCCTAACACCATGCAAACATACATACAAATGTTGACCTCCAGGGCAGGAAATCTTCTGAAATCAACGACAGACCTGTTTAATTATGATTGTTATTTATTTGCATAGCACTGCAGTGTGCAAATTGTTTCACAGGTATTTATAAAGACACAGTCCCTGCCCCCAAAGACTTGACAGTCTACAGAGGCATCCAAAGAGAACCCCTGACTGGTCTGTAGTAAAGGGGCTTGTGTTTGCTCTGTAAAGGATATCTGTGAGAGAGCTCCTGCACCCTTAATGTTTAATAAAAGAATAATCATTAGATCCTTGCTTGCTAAGTCTCATTTTGCTTATTCTATGATGAAAATTCAGTATACATTTAACCTGCATTTATTTCATTTTCCAGTAAACAAGGAATTGATGCACTGACTCAGAAAACCTTGAACTTGGAGAAAAGATCATGTGTTATTTCAAACTAAATGAAGCGTGAAAAGTTTAGTTTGGTGGTGATCTCTCAATAGAATCTTATATGGTTGAATTTTCCATAAAGTAATAAACAGTCACTGAAATGGGTTTGTATTCAGACACACTTGGCTCAGCAAGCTGTGGTTTAGCCCCATAGGTAAGCTCAGGTTTGACGTGGGTTAATATAAAATATTCCTTGACGACTTATTGCGGTAGCTGAAATCTTATGCTTGGTGAACCAGTAAGAGGGTTCAGATCCAATTCTTCCACAATTCCTGAAACTGGAACAGGCCTGGTCAGTCAGTGCCCTACTTCATCAATCCTGTGAGGCTGATCGGTCTGAGTTTCACTAAGAAAACAGAGTAAGGGAGTCCTGAGACACACAGACGTAACATAAATAAAAAAAATACATTCACGTTTCCAACTGTCCACACATTCTGAAGCAAGTTGCACCTATGTTATATTACTCAGCATGTGGTTTCAATTGTAACAACAATGCACATTTGTTCGACTACATGCTGGCTGCTAACTACACTACTAGCTGTGTTTAAATATGGCATGGCCTATGACTGACTCCCTTTCAGGGGTCAAGTGTCTGGCATGCGCTTGCTATGTTATGGTCAATATAATCTTATAGATTACCCAAGCACAGATCTAGACTCTGATGTCATGAAGGCTTATGTATACACAGTATATATACACTGTGTATATACCTTTAGGGAGGGAGAAGGGGAAAGGAAAAAGAAAGCTCGATGTCCCTATAGGCCTTTCCAGCATTTGTCGTTCCCTTTTCATTTGGATTTACTTGAAACTGTCTTTCCCATAAAGAATTAAATAACATTCCCCACCACTCACCAAAACGAGTTGATCACCTCTTAACTGGTGTTCACAAGGAGACTTTTCTTCTTTTATACCACTGACATGTTGCCTTTCTCTGCAGGAAAGCTGATGACTAATGTTACACCATGGAATTTCACAGCAATATTTGATAGTACTTAGTCTCTATCAAAACATTTATGTTCATGGCTTTCAGTGTTCCAGACTCATGGATTTATGACATGGCCTATTTTTTTTTTTTTTTTGCTTTTAGTTCCTGCACAAGTGGAGAGATAAAAGTGTAAAAAGAATTAAACATCCTTTGATAAAGCATACCCTATTTTACAACTGCCATGGATTATTTAACAATAAAAAGGGGCTGAATCCATCAGTCTACTGGAAAAAGAAATTAATCCCTGCCATACATCTTGGATGTGCTTTATTCTTCTTTTGAGCCATTTTGCTTTTTAATTGTTAATATATTAGTGCTGCCTGTCACTTCCCAATATTAGAGCCTGTTCTCAGTTGTTTATAACTTTGTGAAAATTAACTATTTGGGCTGAAATTTTACATTCCTGATTCAGGGTGGCTTTTTTTTTTTTTTTAATTTCAAACCAAATGGCTCAGCCACTTCCAGGTACAATATGTTGTTTTGCCCAAAGGTTTTTGAAATGCTGTAGCACCCCCAAAGCTCATTTGCACATGCTCAGTAAAGACTTTTTAGAGTTCACCAGCTAAAATAATACATGATTATGTAATAAAAGGCTTCATTCATATTGCATACACACAAGGAGGCCAAAATTACATTTGCACAAGGAGGCAACCTTCATTCTGACATTTCCGAACTTTTGAGCGCTTGACTTCACAACCTTAATAATGTTCTTTTAATGTACCTTTCTATGTATAATTAAACAAATAGAGAAGACTAGCAGTTCGGGACACATTTGTTTCTTTTGCTTCTGGAAAAGACCTTTAAATACATTTCTCCAATCCATGTGACAAAAAACCCGAGCTTGGAAAAAGCTACCAGCAAGATCAGAATTTTAATGAGGCCATTAAAAGCTGCAAGAAAAAAAACAAAAACAAAAACCTATTTAAAGATTTTACATCCATCTCCACCATAAAATATGCCATCCTGTTCCTCCTACCCTCCAGGCTATGGGGCATCTACAGGCTGCCACATGGAGCCACGTCTTGCAACCACACCCGAGACTTTCATGGTGTGACTTCGGTCACAGAAAAAGATGGTCCTAAGCATAATGAATAAGGGCTCTGTTTTGTGTTAAACTATAGATCAAAGCTTTCCAGTGAAAGTCCCCAAAAAGAAGGATAGGTTTAAAGGTTTATCTACCCCCCAAAGAATGTTCTCTCCACAGCAAAGTCAAGTGTTTTCTATCGACATCAGTGTACAGAACTGTCAACAAAATGTGAGCTCTTCGTATGCTAGAAGATCAGGCCACAGCTGAAAGAGTGTAAACCTGAATTATGATGGGACCCAGAGAGCATCCCCACAAACACACTGGGTGAAGAAAGTAGGATTTGTTTAGTATTAGGTTTCCTCAGAGTTTCCCCTAGGTATACTCAGTTTACATTTTCTAATTCAGTTTGTCCCCTTTCAAAGTCTTTGAGAGTTTGCAGGTCTTCTTGCAAAAATAAAAAAAAATTAAGACACTGTGGAAAAGGACAACGACCAAATCACATTATCACTATAACTTGGTAGACATGTTTTATTACATATCACCAATAAACTGAATAAGACGGATCCGCTAAGTACAAGAATGCGGTGGTTGTCATCACTATCTTCCTTCAGAGCTCACTGGGCACTCATTGCTTACATACTGAATATAGGGGCTAGGAGCTAATATTTTACAGCCAGCGTAACAAGCTAAAGGTGAGTAGCTGATAGGAACAGAAGTGGCATGAGGTAGACTCCTTTACTGTTTTCGGAAGTTGAACAGTAGCCATTCACTGACAGATCTTGGTGCATCTAGAAATAGGGTCATTTATTGAAGCAGAGAGCATTTGAAATAGCCCAGAGTTCCCATCATACTCTCTAATTATCTGGTTTCTGATATACCATGCCCCTCATCGTAGTATCAGAGCTTCCATTGAAGCAAATTACTCGGCAGTTTTGAAAATCAAGCCATTATTTAAGTGGCCAAATAAACGCTGTGACAAAGTGCCTGCTCTACCTTGGTGGGTCTTGCGCTTATTGGTGGATCTGCTCGTCTTGGAGCTTCACGGCAGCCTTCAGCTTGGCCATTTTTCTAAATTCACAGTCCAGGTTGACTCCTCCTGTGTATGACCAGGAGTTGGGAGGATTTGGGGGGGAATCCGGGCCCACCCTCTACTCTGGATTCCAGCCCAGGGCCCTGTGGAATGCAGCTGTCTAGAGTGCCTCCTGGAACAGCTGTGCGACAGCTACAGCTCCCTGGGCTACTTCTCCATGGCCTCCTCCCAACACCTTCTTTATCCTCACTATAGGACCTTCCTCCTGGTGTCTGATAATGCTTGTACACCTCAGTCCTCCAACAGTCTGCGTTCTCACTCTCAGCTCCTAGTGACTTTTGCTCCCAGCTCCTCACACGCACACACCAAACTGAAGTGAGCTCCTTTTTAAAACCCAGGTGCCCTGATTAGCCTGCCTTAATTGATTCTAGCAGCTTCTTGATTGGCTGCAGGTGTTCTAATCAGCCTGTCTTAATTGTCTCCAGAAGGTTCCTTGTTCTGGAACCTTCCCTGTTACCTTACCCAGGGAAAAGGGACCTACCCTTCTGTTACTCTCCTATAGCCATCTGGCCCAACCCTGTCACAATACTTAGAAACCTAATTCTATTTTGGAATATCCTGGCATAGATGTCTAAATAAAAAAAAGACAGAAGGAAAATGGGATCAACAGTGGACATGCTAAAGTCACCTTTGGGGGGAAACTGTTAGTGACATTTAAAAATGGGGACAGATAGATAAGGATAATTGTCAAAGCAAGCAAAGTAAGCAAGGTAAGCTAGGGCATATCTCAGAAAGGAATAATTGCTTGCTGATCTAAGAGGTGAGAATCATAGGTAGTCACTCAGCCAATTGACCTAGTGCTAGCTGATTGAAAGGTAGTCAGGTGGAGTCAGCAGGAGCTAGGAATATATGGAAGCAGCACACACAGGGCCTGGGAGATAAAGGGAGGAGGCCTCACATCACAGAAGCAGCTTCCACAGCCAACACTCCATGTGGTGTTGATGGGCTCTTGGGGCAGAGAAAGAGAGAGGCCCCCACAACAAATGGGGTGGGGGTGAAGGGGGAAGGAAGGAAGGAAACTGGAAGAAAAAGTGTGTGGGTGTGAAACTGGAAGATATTGTATCTGAGAATAAAAACACCTCTACTTTCACTTAATGAAAATCACTCCACAATAAAGTTGTTGGGGTGGGGGCAAATTAATTTTGCATATGTGCAGCATAAGCATGTGCAGGACACATTGCATTAAATAAAAAAATTACACACAAAAGATTTGCTAAAAGCCTCAGGCCATGCGTTGACAGCTAAAATACAAAGTTACGCATTATGGGCCAAATTCAGCTATCAGTTATACCCACATAGACACATGCAAACCTAGTTGAGCTATCAGATGCCAGACTTTGGCCCATAAAGCATATAGATATAAAGTATATTTCCCTACTGCCTAAAGCAGGACAAATGGGAAGTGGAGTCTTACATTCTCTCAGCTCTTCCACTTAACAGATCAGGCATTTGTGAAAAGCAAATATTTTGATTGATCCACTTGCTTATTGTTCTAGTCTGTGGGTATTTCTTTTCCCATGCACAGTGCCAATGAAGAAATAAATGTTTTCATAGAATCATAGAATCATAGAATATCAGGGTTGGAAGGGACCCCAGAAGGTCATCTAGTCCAACCCCCTGCTCGAAGCAGGACCAATTCCCAGTTAAATCATCCCAGCCAGGGCTTTGTCAAGCCTGACCTTAAAAACCTCTAAGGAAGGAGATTCTACCACCTCCCTAGGTAACGCATTCCAGTGTTTCACCACCCTCTTAGTGAAAAAGTTTTTCCTAATATCCAATCTAAACCTCCCCCATTGCAACTTGAGACCATTACTCCTCGTTCTGTCATCTGCTACCATTGAGAACAGTCTAGAGCCATCCTCTTTGGAACCCCCTTTCAGGTAGTTGAAAGCAGCTATCAAATCCCCCCTCATTCTTCTCTTCTGCAGACTAAACAATCCCAGCTCCCTCAGCCTCTCCTCATAAGTCATGTGCTCTAGACCCCTAATCATTTTTGTTGCCCTTCGCTGGACTCTCTCCAATTTATCCACATCCTTCTTGTAGTGTGGGGCCCAAAACTGGACACAGTACTCCAGATGAGGCCTCACCAGTGTCGAATAGAGGGGAACGATCACATCCCTCGATCTGCTGGCTATGCCCCTACTTATACATCCCAAAATGCCATTGGCCTTCTTGGCAACAAGGGCACACTGTTGACTCATATCCAGCTTCTCGTCCACTGTCACCCCTAGGTCCTTTTCCGCAGAACTGCTGCCTAGCCATTCGGTCCCTAGTCTGTAGCGGTGCATTGGATTCTTCCATCCTAAGTGCAGGACCCTGCACTTATCCTTATTGAACCTCATCAGATTTCTTTTGGCCCAATCCTCCAATTTGTCTAGGTCCTTCTGTATCCTATCCCTCCCCTCCAGCGTATCTACCACTCCTCCCAGTTTAGTATCATCTGCAAATTTGCTGAGAGTGCAATCCACACCATCCTCCAGATCATTTATGAAGATATTGAACAAAACGGGCCCCAGGACCGACCCCTGGGGCACTCCACTTGACACCGGCTGCCAACTAGACATGGAGCCATTTATCACTACCCGTTGAGCCCGACAATCTAGCCAGCTTTCTACCCACCTTATAGTGCATTCATCCAGCCCATACTTCTTTAACTTGCTGACAAGAATACTGTGGGAGACCGTGTCAAAAGCTTTGCTAAAGTCAAGAAACAATACATCCACTGCTTTCCCTTCATCCACAGAACCAGTAATCTCATCATAAAAGGCGATTAGATTAGTCAGGCATGACCTTCCCTTGGTGAATCCATGCTGACTGTTCCTGATCACTTTCCTCTCATGTAAGTGCTTCAGGATTGATTCTTTGAGGACCTGCTCCATGATTTTTCCAGGGACTGAGGGGTTTTAACCCCTTTATTGTAAAAGCTCATTTGGAGCTAGACTGGTGGTGTCCTATTTCTTCAGCCAGCACCACCTAGCAGAGAGTGTTGGCAACCTCCCCACCCAAAAATGGAGGTGTGAGACTTTCAGATGAACCTCCCTTGCAATCCAGTTTTGGGAGATTCTGTGATGGGTCCATTCCCCTTCTTCAGCCCCAACAAAAAAAATTAGAAGTCAGCACTTATGGTCAGCCATGTGCGGCCAAGGCAGTCATGAAACAAAAAGCCTGACCACACATACTTGCTTCACTCAGTAGCAGAGAATTTATCAGACCCATACTACGCAGCCCATCAGTATGATAGCTGAGGGTCCATCTCAGGATGGGATTTAGTCAATAAATTATCTGTTAGTTTTAGTTATTCTGCATGTCAGGTCATAGTTCTGCATTTCATTGTCCAGGTGGTTATAGATGTTTGCATATTTTTGTCCTTGTCTTTTCACCTCCTCAGCTTTGATTTAAGAGTTGTTATTCTCAGCAAATAGAAAGTGTGAGAAAATCAAATCCATCTGTTTCTGCCAAAAAAAGGAAATGGAAGAATGGAATCAACAGAAAAATTCACTTGCTAAAAACCACTTACGCACACCACAGAAGACTCTGCCAACAAAACCCGTGTTCAGACACGATGATCAAAGTAAACAAACTGCCTTCCTGGTAACAAATCCACATCACCTGTCAGTCTTGCCAGATGGTCAGTTGCCTTTGGTCAATTGCCACTTAACCAATTTGAGAAATATTTGACATCTACCCATCATAAGCTTTCAATTTCTGTATAGCACTCACAGATCAGTTCAGTGGTAGAAAAATACCAGCAGTGAACCAGAGGTAATAATTTTACTCTATAGATTCAAACCAAATTTTTTTAATTTTAAGGAGGAGGGGGAAGTAATTTTCAGGCATCCTACCCATCACCATTTAAGTTTTTAACCATAAAGAAAGGATTCTGTGCTATTTACATACACACATAAAGGGAGGCAGCATTGCACAGTGGATAGGGTATGGGAACAGGACTCAGGAGGCCTGGGTTCTATTCCCAGCTCTACCACTGACCTGAAGAGTGACTTTGGCCAAACGTCTTTGCGGCTCCGTGCCTCAGTTTCCCCATCTGTAAAAAGGGGATAAAAATGCTGACTTCCTTTGTAAAGCACACTCAGCTCTTCTGATGTATAGCCCTAGATAAGAGCTAGGTATTACTATTAAATCTGATAATATACAATTATATTTACATTAATAATTCCTAATCATAATGCCCACGTTCATCAGATCCAATTAATGAAATAAATTTCCCTTTGGATTTTTTATCATATTAGTTACCTTTTGATATATAGCTTCTTAAGAGGGTGTACAGTACATTAGGTCTTTGATTCATAATCTCACTGAAGGTGCAGCATTTCTCATCCAATTTAATGCAGTATACTTCTTTTGCAATTAATTAAGCACAAACCCAGTCACTTTTATTGCCATTGCTATTGAATTTCAGACACGTTTTAAATGACATTGCCAGGATAAAAAACTGTGGACCAGGTTCACTCTGGCTGCTTTGTGCCACTCTGCCAACAAAAAGCAACCTAAATGGCCACTTTAACTGGGTTTGTGGCTAATTTCCATCACCACAGCAGTGCAAAGCAGGCATTGTACTGGTGAATTTGGTTCTGTATTTTCTTTTCAAAAAAACAAATGTCCCTACCTATGATATTAACAAATGTTTGCTCATTAAAACTAAAATAGTTTTGAAAATCTGATTTACTGTTCAACATTGCCACTGTTTGCTTACTAATTAGAAGCTCAGCTCGGTTTACTGGAGTACAAGTGACAGAGTAAGGAATTTATTTCTTCTAGTTCTGGCTCTACCAATAACTCACTGAGTGGCCTTTCTGTGCCTCTGTTTCCCCATAAATAAAATAATTACAACAACAACCACCTACTTATTGGAGAGTTGTGAGAAATTGTTTTCCCCAGGTTAAATCCCTATTATTATTTTGCATTTCACCCAACTTGATAAAGACAATAGTCACTCTGGCTTGCATTTAGTCAGATTCTAGCCAATTTTACTTTCATGTTTTCATGCACTGGCACAATACTGTAGTATTTGAGCTGGTAATGCTGAATGGGTACTTTCATTAAAAAAAATCTGCTACAATTTTTTAAAAAAGGCCATGGAAACATTCTGTTTCTCATAGGTTTTACAAAATCTTGTTTCTACAAAATCCAGTTCCTGGGCAAGCTTTGATCTGGTAATGTTCCTTTATGACCAGTTCCCACCCTGCCCTTTCCTTACCAACTCTGAATGTTGGGTGTGGGGAGGTACAACCTGCTTCTCCTTTTGCACTGCAACCCATGGTAGGTAACCTACGAGTGGGAGTAAGGTAGAGTCCTTAAACCCCTTTATTCCCTTAAGCAGGCAGTGAAGATCTAGTGGTAGAGGCTCTCAATTGGTATTCTAAACTAGTACTAACCTGGTACTTTGTTATTCAAGATTCTGGAACATAAAATAAGAAACAAGGCAACCTACATTTTGAAGTGAAAGGTTTTGCTTTAAAAATTTTCAGTTTCACCCAACATCCAGCAGATATATCTGTATGATGATGCAAGAACCCAGAGTCTTTTAGAGGGTAATGAGACACACATTCCAGTAGTCAGCACTGGCCTTTCCCACACGTTGAGAAAAATCCCTTTCCCATCACACTTTAAATTAGACTGGGCACCCAGGCACCTTCTGCTTTCACAGTGGATCAGAATCTCACCTTCTCCCCACCTCTTTCCACATCCATCTAACAAATCAGAATCATGGAACCATAGTTCATTCATAGTCTGATTGACTGGTTCTCTCTTTAGATGAAAACTGGAGAAGATGTTTTTCACCTATTTGCTGCAAAAACAAAAAAAAGTATTCCCTCTCTGATCATAACTATTTGGTTTTTTTAACCTGAAAACCAACTGAAAGAACTTTTTAGGTAATTAGAGAGTATCCCTGTCCCAAAAGGAAGTGTTGGAAATAAATCCTGTAAATGCAAAAACACTCTTCAGTTGTATAAAATTTGTCAATGGCAGTAAAAAAAATTTAGTTCAGTCTAGTACTTCAGAGAAAACACTATTTAAATTATGACTCATTACTAAGGATTCACGTCATCAGAAATATGTGGAACATTTCTAACAGCCCAATACAGAACCAAAGGTGTTCTAGGCATCAACACTACTGGACCTGTGAGATTTCCACTGCTGCTGGTGATTTGTAGAAAACACCATGCTATACTGAGAGGCACAGATCTGTCTTCTAGGAATAAAATGTACTTAATTACGTACTTAATTATAGTGTGGGTTTCCTTTTTGTAGTATTTTCTTTTCTGTGCTTCTTTTTAGTCAAACTGTGACTCAAGTTTTAGGAGTCTTATTAGTGCTTAAAGTATTATTTTCATTGAAGATTGTAAATAAATAAAAGAGGCGCTGTTTAGAAACTTTGGGCTACGGGACAATACTCCCCATCCCCGTGGATGCATTCCACCAGCATCCTTTCTCCAGGGATAAGCCAATGCAGCTTTACCAAGTGCCACTGTATGAGGGAACAGGCTAAGGCTGTATCCACTAGACTCCTCTGGGGCTTTCTCCCTACCCACAAGGGGATGGTGGCTATTCCATGCCTCTTCTTCCACCCTCCAACCGTGGTCCAACCACAGAATTCAGCAACCCCACATACCATCTCTGGGCATTCACGGCTCTTATGCCCTGGCTGTCCACAGCACCAGCATACAAGTTGCCCTGGGCGGCTAGCGGTTCCCTTGTGCTCCTCCCGTCGCTTGTCTACCGACTTCCCAGCAGGGTGCTCACAGGGTTTCTTGCCTCCCTCTGAGTTTCTCAAGGTCCAAAGCTCCCTCCGGGGGAAATCTGCCTCTGCATATTCCTCCATCCTTTTGACCGCAGCTTCTATGGGGTCAGGCTGATGTCGCTGCACCCAGACCCACATATTACTGGGGAGGAACTGCACAAACTATTTGAGGATCACCTGATCCATAATCTGCTCCACCGTTTGGGCATGGGGCCTCAACTACCATATCGCCCAATCTGTCAATTACTGGGTGAAGGCCCAAGGCCGCACACCCCCTGCCCTTCGGGCTGCCCGAAACTTTTGCCAGTATTTTTCTGATGAAAGCCCCAGGCAGTGTCAAGATGGCTGCCTTCACCATGTCATAGTCCCTAGCCTGGGCATCCATCATGACCATATATGCCACTTGCGCCTCCCCCACAGAATATGGGGCTAGCCGCAGGGCCCAGGATGTCCTGTCCCATCCCAGGCCCAGGCCCACCCACTCAAAGGTGCCCAAAAAGGCATTGGGGTCATCCACCGAGGCCTTCTTACAGATGCTGATGCCCAGGGGGCGGGATGGGACTCACCAGTTTCTGCAGGAGCTGCTGCTGCACCGCTGCCTGTTCTTTGATAAAGTCCTGCAATGTCCATTGTTGCTCGCCTGCCAAGCCAGTGGAGCTTGCCTCTCCAGCTGGTGGGACTGCTGAAAGGCCTGCAGCATCTTCTGCATCTCCCAGTGTTGCTCCATGAGCCACTGCAGAGTGCCTTCCATCTCCAGGTCACCAAACTATGTCTCTGACAAAGGATCCCAGACAAGCCCCCACGTGTAACAGGGTTCCATTACCCACCCCTCTTCCTGGAGCCCTCTTGCCCTTCCCAGTAAGGCTCGGAGAGGCTTCAGGGTTGTGTAACACCCATGTCTTTATTTACTTATTGTTGTCCCACCACCAGTATCCATCTATATACAAGCGTTACAGGTTTGGTTACTTCCCTTACAGGCAGGGTCAGCCTTCAGCTAGGAGGCCTCTAGCTCCCTCCCTGACTGCCTTCGCCTTCGCCTTCGCCTTCGCCTTCGTCGTCGTCGTCGTCGTCGTCGTCGTCGTCGCCGCCGCCGCCGCCGCCCGCCCCTCCTTCTGGCTCACTCCCAGCTCCCTCCCAGCCTTTATAGCTCTTGGCCTGTCAGACCAGCAGGTGTTGCCAAACCTCAGGCTGGCATCAGGCCTTTTCCATCAGCTCCAATCTGCTTCCCTTGATTGGAGCTGACCGGGCAGGGGCTAATTAGGTGCTTCTGCACCAGCACCCTGCTACAGAATTATATAGTGCATTCAGCATTCTCTTTGGCCAATAGAAAGTATCAGTCCCTTGCTGTTCACAATACTTGGTAGCACCCAAATAGTCAATTAATGCATTATATAATACCAAAAAGAAACAGGCAGGGAGGCCTTAGAAAATATATGGAAAGTGTAATGCTGACAAAACTCTGTTAATAATAAGTGCACTTCTCTCCTTACAGCAACTATGGGTGGTCCTCCAAAAAAAATCTGGCTGCTAGCTGGCTAACTGGCAAATTCAAAACCAAGTATCTGCCATCAGGTGTGAAAGGAGTGAGACACTCCAGTTTCCCGCAGCCATTAGAACTTTGCAGAATTTCCAGCACTGGTAAGACTTCCCAACTCACACCTCCTTTGTTAGGCCTCATGACCCTGCCTGAATTGCCTTGACACTGGGGATAATCATTCACCAGTTACAATAAGTGTTTCAGACATATCTGAATCAAATATATTGTACAGTCCGGATATATCACTTCAAGAACTCACACTGTGTTAGTTACATATTCCTGACCAAGGGTTGGGGATGTGGAAGTTGTGAGTACAACCATAAGATGTACATCAACCAAAACAATCAGCATTCCTGCTGTTCACATCTAATATGGATAGGCACTGTATACGTTTCACATACGAAGTACTCATCAGCTAAATCAAAGCTTTTAATTATTGGGTGAGGTTGACTCATGTGAATACACAAAGTTAATCTATACTTTCTATTTTTTTAAACACCACATCTAAAAAAGAATCTGTAGGTAACCCCTCTCCACTACCTACCCAAAATATCAAGTATTGATCTCTGACTCCCCGTCAGAATCAATTTATTCCCGAGTCGAATCAGTCCCTTTCATTCCTGCTTATATCAAATGTCCTTTCTGATCTCTTTCTAGGTCTCTGTCCCTCATATAGATGGCACATTGTGCAAAATGTTTGCTTTAGCATTTGCCATCAGGGATGAGGGATCAGATGACAGACTTTCATCTGGATATAATTTATTCATTATATTAGTACTTTATATTAAAGAAAGGGCACCAGTGTGAAAATATGAAAGGAAAACACATTTTGGCTATTGAATAACCTGGAAATTATTAAAGTTAAAAGCTCCTGGGTCAGAGTGAGCAGCATCATGTTATTATAATAATATGTTAATGTTTCAGTCACGTAACCTCTGTGGGTCTTTGGAACACCTGTGATGGAAATGAGTTTTGTGCTATTACAATGCTAACAAATAGACTGAGCCTAGTCAGTTTAAGTGCTTGAATCTGTTCATGGGACTGAATTTTATTAGCTAATAAAACACATCCTGGCATAAATATAATAAAGATTTCATAAATACTACTACCCTAAGTCAATTTTCAACAGATTCTTCCTTTTTTTTATTTTATTATTCTCTATTTTCCTGTTCCTTAGGTTTTATATTCAATACAGCTCCTGCTCAAGAGGTGGCTGATGCCACTGCAGTGAGATGGAAATTGTGGGAGTGCATATCAGCTACCATATTATCTGTCATTAAAAAGAGGAGAATACTGTTGGTGAATTTAGCTCTTAAAAGTAGCCTTGTCCAAGATCTTAGTCCTCCTTTTTTGGCACAGCAGAATATGTACCATTTGCCATGCTGTTTTCCCATTCCTTGTCAAGGGAGTCCCTCAATATTCCCCTCCCAGCTTTATCCCCTCCCCTTCTTTGCTCCCATTGCCTCCGCATAGTGTTATTGACTTACCACGATGCATAGCTGCACAACTATTACTGTACAAAGCCACGTGCTCCATGTATCCCCAGCAATGTCACTGACAGTGGCATCTGGGAAACCATTTTCCTTTTCTGATGTCAACACTCCTCCTTTTCCAGCCAGAGATGGAGAGACCTATGAGGTGAAAAGACAGGCCTGAGCTGCAAAGTTCAGAGAGGGAGCCAAACTTTCCTAAAAGCTTGTGGGGGAGGGTGTTAGGATCAGCAGTTTGATTTGGCCTCTAAATGAGTTATCCATTGTACTATTTTCTGGTGGGGAAAGTGATGAAAACATCAAGATGTTTCCTCTGTCTATTAGGAAACAATAAGCAAGTTATAGAAATATTTAAAAATTTAAGGAGGGAGAGGAATAGAGGGAGTCCCTTGTGATTGGAGAGAAAAGTGTGGCTAGTGGCAAAATCAACTGGCATTGCATGTAGAAGGTAGTGCATGGCAGTTTATGCTGATAGACAGGCCTTAGTTGCTGGAAACTAGAAACAACTGGAAAATGAGCAGATCATCACACTATTGAATTCATTAGCTATCTCCTCATTTTAACTGCAGCAAATTTGAAAGCTGCTGATCAATGTCACAAATGGGCCATTGCTATCTATGAATTACCAAACAGAAGTATATGAAATACTACAGTTGAAGGAAGTAGTAGGAAACAAGCAATTCAAGGGACCCAAGGTAGTGAAAAGAGATAATTCTTCCAAAATAAAATGTAAACATCATTAAGAGTTAAGTAACAAGTTAATTCATGCTCATCTCAAAAAAGTGCAGAAAGTCAGTTTCTTCAGACTCTTCAAAATCAATTTTGTTATTGAATGATTTTTTGTCTAATAAAGTGGAAGAGCAGAACAGAAATTAATTTTATATTTCTGCATGTCAAACATTTTTGATTCCATCTTCTTCACCAAAAATAGCTGAGCAAGACAATTGCTCAAACAAGAGAAATTAACCAATAATGTCACAAATGTGTAGAAAAAAATGTATTCCTACTTAATACTATTGATCCTACATCTGAAAATAGAACTACAGAGTATTTGTTCAAATTGCTAAGGAAGCCAACCAAGATTGAAGAGAGAAATGACAAGAAGGCTGAGAAGGAGGCCTTTGTCATTTGTTTAAACACCCCAAATAAAATGAAAAAGATGAGGGAACTTTTCAGGTACAACCCTCCTATACTTTTGTAATATGGGTGTTAAACACATGATTTAAACCATGCTGAGGAAGAAATAGCAGCTGCCATAGTCCTAAAGCACATGGTGGAAGCTAAAAAATTCTTCCACAGCCATTATCTGTCTCAAGCTTGTTTAATAAATATTGATTCCCCAGCTTCCCAGAGATGGTTGGTGGAGCGCCTTTCCACCTACTGTGCATTCACTTTGAATGGGCACAGAACAACAGTGAATCAAGCCTTATATCTGTACATCTGTGTCCACCTACCGCAATTACATTGAAATCTGCACTGAACACATATGCTTTATTCAATGAGGTTGTTTACAGATGCACAAAAAGAAACTGAAGGAGGTTTTGAAATCAGTTGACATATTACAGGCTGATGACAGCACTGTCAGAGTCCCTGTGGAAATCTGGGTTGATATAATTAAAAACAAGAACTGGAAACACAAATGGATAAAATAAAATAAAAAATCCAGAGAAACTATGGAACTTCAATTATTTCAATAGGATTTGTGGATGCATCTTTGAAAATCAGAACACTTTTATTTTTGCACTTAAATTTGGATTAAGGAACCTACCTTTTAGAAATTTTTGATAATTTGGCCCGAACTTCTCTATCTTGATTTCCCATTTGTAAAATGAGAATATATCATTAGATCTGTGTGAAATTCATACATTTTGTTTCATGGAATCATAAAAATTTTGGTGTTTAGTTCCATTAACTTTCATACGAGCATAATTTATATTTATTTAAAGTTCTGACAAAGTAGCTAATTTTGGCATAAAAATATGAATGTTCATGTTTTTGACATGATCACAATATTTATGGAAAAGATGAGTCCATTTTGGTTCAGAAATGTCCCTGTTTGCTAGATCAATTCAGCTTACATAGCACAACTTTGAACAAAAATGGGAACGTTTTCATGTCTGCAACTACAAAAAAATTTTTGAATATTGAGTAGTTTTGAATTTCACTAAAAATATTTTACACAGTAACATTAATATTTGTTATGAACATAGGGTTGTCAACCCTCCAGGATTGGCCTGGAGACTCCAGGAATTAAAGATTAACCTTTAATTAAAGATTATGTCATGTGAGGAAACCTCCAAGAATATGTTCAACCAAAACTGGCAACCCTATAAATGAACAGTAATCTCTGGGTCCTGTTATCACATTATGCAAGGCAGCAAAATCAACAAATCATCAATTTAGAGGGGGAAAAAGCCATAACCATGAAGATATTGCATCTTGCATAATCTTTTTTTAAATGAGCAAAACAGGCTGTAAAGAGAACAGACTCTCTATAAACAGACGTAACCTACCTACAGACTGACAGCTGTAAAACAATGCTGTGAAATGGAAGAAATCCCACCTTAGAAAAATCCATTTTTTCCCTCAGCCACACTGTCTAATTAACAGCTCTATTCATTTTCACTTTTAAAGCCTTTAGTAAATGTGGCCATTTTTGCAAGATATTTAAATGTCAACATTTTATTGATTTAATAGAAATTCCTTGAGTAGGATTCAAGCGTAATGTTATTTTTTCCTCCCTTTTGCACATATGTTTAAATAATTATGTAAAAGGATTCCTGACTAGGTCTTCAGTTCTTTCAGAGGATGACTCATTTAATTCATTTTCACAAGGCACGGTATTGCTTAGGTGTAACTGAACGTTACTTTTATATATTTAATGTGGACTACGACCAACATAGACCAGTACAGGGACTAAATGAAACTTTGCTAATTATGTCAGCAGACAGAAAGAAAATACGGGTGTGGGGGAGAAAGGGTGGATGAGGGAGGGTAATTGGCAGTCAGAAGAGGGATGAGGTGCTTGGTGACTTGGTGATGTGTGGGAGAGATTTGGCAGCCTCCCTCTGGATAATATATCTCCATCTATCCCAACCCCTGAGACCTACCGCTCTTCTCTGACCATTTAGGTCCATATATTCCCGTTCTGTGCAAAAGCAACAAATAAATGGAAAAAATCAGTAGCTCAACTGAAGCTACTGAATCAGCACACTCACACCGGCTCTCTGGCCCCAGTCAGCAGCACTGGGAGGGTTATGGGACAGGGTAGGGGTCAGAACAGGGACTGCAGAGCCATGGCTCCAACCCCATGGAGCACACCTCTCTGCATGGAGGGAGTATCCTCCTCACTACCCTGCAGCCCACCTCCTTGCAGCTCTGACAGCATTGGCTTACTGCCTCGGGTAGAATTCATTCTCTGTTGCTCTTATCTATGGATTGGCTGAAGATTTACATGGTGAAGCATGCAGCTTCATGTGGCTTCTTCCCTTCACCTACCCAGCCTACTTTATACTTGTCAAAGGGAGGAAAGTGGTCTTGTGATGCAACAGCATCCTCCTTAGCCATTTTCACCTACACAGAGCTCCATAGCCATTCTGCTCCTCTCTGCACTGCACTGGGTGAGGTGGGTTGGAGAAGCAGTAGGTGATCCTTAATTTGAGGCTCAAATGCAACTGTTCTGGGCCCCATTTTGTCCCATCCCCACTGAACTGTTGTCCAATGTCATTTAGAGCTCACAAAATCTATGTCTCATACAATCGGCTACACTCCAGGATAGCTCGCAAAAGCACACAACTGAATGAAGTGCAATCCCAGAGCCCAGCACAGATTCAGCTGGGATCCAAATTAATCTTTCAATGTAAGGAGGACATGCCAGGCCATCCAAACTTGCCTGCAAGCCACTTGAAACCCAGAGCCTGCCAGCTGGCCATCACTGACCTTGAGGGCCATCTTAAAAACACTGATATCCTGTTCCATATAGAGTAACTCAGCCGATCGTGGAAACTCCACCTTGCCCTTATGCAACGGGATTAGAAAGATGTCATTTGCTAATAAATCATATTAATTTAAGCAGATATTAGACAATTAGAAACCCAGATTGATTGTACTTTGAAGTTCACTTACAATGACAGAACTATGACACGGGACAACCCCAGCAAGCCCCAAGAGACAACCCCAAGAAGATAACTATGATCCGCCCCTGGATAGACCCAGGTTCCAGTTATCTGGACTGTCTCAACAGCACATTTACAGCAGTGGAGCTCCTTTCCAGAAGAGATCAGATTGGAGCTGCAACCCAACAATGTGAGTTCAATAAGAAACACTCCTTTCTGAGAAAGTATTCCCCCAGAATCAACACTCTTCATATAAACCTTGTGCACACAAAGAAAGGCTTCTCTGCTATGGAGGAACAAAGAGAGAAAAACAAATTTTTCTGTGGCCTTTCATGGTCCTTAATTTTCTTCAGCCCTTAAGTACTAGGGTGATAGGCACTATGTAAATCCCTAAGACCAAGAAAATATATATTTGATAATTTAGTTCCTAGGCCATGTCTTGAAAAGCGGCAGATAGACTGTCAAAATATACCGAAATGTTTTCCTTTTATTTCCTAGCATGCATGAACAAACCTAAGTTTGAAATAGGGTAAAAAGTCAGATGGGAGTGTCTTCTTTTTTGCTGATTAGTAGGCCAGAGATGTCACAGAAAGAGATGAATGCAAATGTTCACTGATTGACTTTTGCAATTTTCTTGGGGCTCTTCACAGCTTTGTTATGAATAAACAAAAAGTGTGATCCAGAGATTTATGCAACACTGGAATTCACAAAAAGCAAGTCTGAAATATTGTCATAGGCAGCCAAAGAGTATTCTAGAGTCCTTCCTAGGATTCCAACATACACTGTGAGACAGGAACTTCTTTTTAGCAGTTTTTACTAAAGGTACCAGACCAAGTTGCAAAGGAAATTAAATTAAATAGCCAAATGTATCTGAAAATAGTCAAAAAAAATTGCCCAGTTTATCACAAGTGGGAAAAAAAAGTTATTTCATTTACATTTGTTTTCACTGTACATTAGGAAGTCAGTTTGCACTGGATCCATTTTTGTATTTCCATCCATTTTTAATTAAGTTTCTTTTTACCTTATTAGAGCATATAGGAATAATAATTGGGTCTGGTGGAAAAGTGGGATCATCAAGGGGGTTTTGGAACCCTGGCTCCCTGCTGCATTAAGCAGCATCTCATCCCACATAAAGCATAACAGCATTTACTGGTCTGTAGTTTTCTGTCATCACCACAGTAATTGACATGTATTACCCCATATAAAATATTCCAGCACAAATGGGACTTTAATATTCTCTGCCTGTGAGTGCTTGCCTGTGCAATGTTAATATTCCCTTTTCGCAAGCACTTATACAAGTAGCTAACAATAGCTTGAATGTTCATGGGGAGCTAACACAACATGAGCAGGAGAACAGCTGAAGATAAAAATAATTCATTTTTGGATTCATGTGAATGCTCACAGCAGCGTCTTCTGCAGTATTCATGCAGCTATTTATGCTGCTCCTTCTTCCCTTTCTTTTCTACCCATCCATGGTGGAGAGGGGATAGCCTATCTACAGAAACCACCAGAGATACTGCAACTAATGCTGCCCCTGCCCCATGGCTGTCTGTCTCTCCCCTCAAATACAGCCACCTGATGAGGCAGGGCTGGAGACAAACACATTATAATGGAGTCTCCCATCAAGTTTGATGGGTGAGATAGTCACTTATTGTGGGTCCTGAGGTGAGACTAAAAACCAATTTCGTACCTGCAGACCCAACTGCAAGTGGCACAGGTGAAGGCAATTGAAGATGAATGAGCATTGCTTTTAATTTTATACCTCGCTCATCTCTCCTTGATTGCAACAATCTGTGAGCTCTCAAAATCTTACAGTCCAAGGTGGCAGAGGTGCTGTCATTGGATCTCATCATGGGCTAAGAGCTCCCAGGTGGTGAAGCCAATAATACAAGATTGGAGTTTGACCTTAATAGTGTCTTTGTAACATTTTCTTGGTCTGCCGCTAAAATGAGTTCCAGTCTGTAATTCTGCATAAAAGATGGCCTTCAATATTCTGCGGTCAGACATATGGACAACATGACCAAACAGTCTCAGCTGTGCTCTCACTATAAAAGCTTCAATGCCTTTGATGTTGCAGCACTCAAAGACCTCGCTGTTTGGAACCATATCTTTCCATGTAATTCCCATTATCCATGGTAGACATCATAGGTGGAATTGGTCCAAGTGTTTTATGTGGCACTTATAAGTAGTCTACATATCGCAGTCTGCTGAAGGCATCACTGGCTGCACCAATAAGCTTTGAATGTCATCATCAATCATTGCATCTCGTGACACAAAACTGCCTAGGTAGCAAAATTTGTCAATGACCTTGAGTGGTACATCATCAATGGACACAACTGGAGTAGTTGCAGTACTTCCCAGTCAAGGCTGGACTATGACTGCTGTCTTCTTTAAGCTGATTGTTAAGCCAGAACATCATGCACAAAGCAGTCAGTGAGCAACTGAATGTCCCTGAGGTTATGGGCCACTAAAACACAATCGGCAAGCAGTAATTTGTGTCTTATTGTCTTCATAACTTTTGTCTTCGCATGCAGGCGATGCAGATACAAGACACCTCCATGCATGCAGTACTGCATACAAATACCACATAGTCTCTGAATGGATTTTTAGAATAGCTGCAAACATGATTCTAATAATGTGGGAGCAAGAACACAGTTTCCATTGGTGACAACAAAGGGAGCTGAGTTGTGGTCTTGGTCAAAGACACTAACCTGCATGAAAAGACTTTAAAAAGTTGTGAAACTTAACAAGGCGACTGAACTTGTGGAGGACTATCCACAGGCCATCTCAATTTACAGACTCAAGCGCCTTAGTAAGATCAACAGCAACTTCATATGTGTCTTGATTCTGTTCACGACATTTCTCCTGAATTTGCCAGAGTGCAAAGATCATGTCTGAAGTACTAGGCCCAGGACAGAAGCCACACTGGCTTTCAGGCAGTATCTTTTTTGGGCTAACCTCAACCATGGACTCCTTGTTGTCCAGTCTCTACCCTTTGACTTGTCCAGCTGGGGTGCTCTACCTGACAGAGTCATAATAGGGTGGCAACTCTTGCTGCTGCTACTGAGCAGCAACTGTAATGGAATGCTAAGCTTTATTATACACTTCAGCCATTAGGTGGCATTGTGTGTAAAATACCTTCTTTAAGTTAATCTCAACCATACTTCTCAGAGCACTAAAGGATCTTTAGTGAACATGTCTGTTGTAAGAAGAAAAGGAGTACTTGTGGCACCTTAGAGACTAACAAATTTATTTGAGCATAAGCTTTCGTGATGAAGCTGTAGCTCACGAAAGCTTATGCTCAAATAAATTTGTTAGTCTCTAAGGTGCCACAAGTACTCCTTTTCTTTTTGCAAATACAGAATAACACGGCTGCTACTCTGAAACATGTCTGTTGTGTCTCTCTCTGAGAAGGAAGCTCTGTAGCCAGTCCATATTTGGTACAGGAGCCTCACCTGCTAGTAGGAGCCCTTCAGCCTACCATATACATAGCAGCAACATTTACGAAACACTCAGTGTCACTACATCTTCCTTATCCCTCTTGCAAGTCTAGGAAACACATTTTTCCTCCAAATTGTGACTCTGTAGAAAAGAATGGCTTTTTCCAGCGAATCTTACCAAATCCTCTTTTTCCAACTCCTAGGAAAGAGTCCTGTATCAGTTCAAATAAGAACAAGTTACTCCCAAGCTTTCTCTCTTGTTATACTCCACTTCCCCTCCTTTAATGTGGGAATTAGTATCTAAATCCTGCCATATTGCCATAACTGGATTCCTCTGCAATCCGTGCAGTGTGGACTGACACCCATTACTCGCCTGGCCACAGACAGGTTTTTTACGTTCTTCCTCCTAGTCAGTGAATGGAATATTCACAAGGTAGGGTACAGTTTGGTTTTATCTGAACATTGCTTTTCTATATTCAATGTGGAATAAGAACACCACAGATCAGCATGCAGACCGTCATGAAAATCTTGTTAGAAAAAATCCTCATCCAGTAAGTGAATAGTTGTATCGTGGAAATTCTGATAGTCACATCAAGAGCTGAAAGTGACAGGAAATTCTGAACTCGATTGGATAGTATTTTCATAAGTGCTTAATGCACCATACCTACTTAGTAGAGTACTCTACTCTGTAGTGGTACCTGGGTGTTCTACTTAGTAGAGTACCACTATCCCTCTGTAATGGTACCTGGGTCTTCTAGCCCAAGCAGTAGAGGCTCATGCTTTTAGAATCAAAGGGCCCAAATTCAACCCGCACTGCCAACAAACCACTCAGTGGCACAGTGCTATACCTGAGTTAGGAACAAATGTCTCACTGAATTTCAATATGGCTTGTGCTTCTAACATCAGCGTACCTACCCTTTTCACTGACCTTTTCATTGCAAGACCTCACTGTCTCCTACCTCAGACTCCCCAGGGATACTTAGAATATGTCCAGCTAGCACACTAAAAATAGTAGTGTGGCTGCAGCAGCACAGGTGGCAGCTCCGGCTAGCCACCCAAGTACAAACTGACTATGCACATGGGTGGCTAGCCCAGTACGGAGCCAGTGCTGCTGCAGCCAACAGCTATTTTTAGCATGCTAGCTCGAGCACAGCTGGCACATATCTGTCCACCCAAGATGGCAAGCACCATTAGGGTATGTCTACACTGCCGTTAAAAACCTACGGCTGGCCCATGCCAGCTGGCTCAGGGTAAGGGGCTGTTTAATTGTGGTATAGATGTTCGGGCTCAGGCTGTAGCCCAAGCTCTAGGACCATGCGAGGTGGGTGGATCCACGAGCTCAGGCTCCAGTCTGAGCCTCAACGTCTACACAGCAATTAAATAGCCCCTTAGCCGACACCCATGAGCCCAAGTGAGCTGGCATGGGCCAGCTGCGGGTGCCTAATTGCAGTGTAGACATACCTATAGAGACAATGAAAAGGAGTCAAGCCATACATGGATGATGTACAATCCTGGCTCAAAACCTCCAATCAATTCTCAGAGAAGCCATTAAAATTTACAATTGAAACCACTGCACCAACCAGACAGCCGAAAACCTCATGTAGCATTAAAAAAAAACTCCCCAAATGACTATCCATGGCCCCTGAAAATCAACCACAGCTGTTGCTGAAAACTAGTCCAGTTCCACAGGAAACCCATAGAACTGGCAATTTGAAAAACAACAGCAAGTTTCCCCAAACAACTTTTAATCATGTACTGGTCCAAAACAGATGCATCACCTATTTCTGAAAAACCTCATGATAGTTGACTAAGTGCTGGCCTTTTCCATTGTCAATCACAGTCCTCTCCAGCACACAATGGCCAAACACTAAGCTATCAAAAATTTCCAATATAAATGATAAAAATACTTATAGGGAAAAAAATCATTTCAATATATTTTAGATGATGCGATCATGGAACAGAGGGATAGCAGTTTATATGCAAATATATATCCCTTTCCCAAACACTACAGACCAAATTCTGAAGGGACTGGAGCGTTATATAACCCCATTGACTTCAGCAAAGTCAAACAGATGTACTGCAAGTCAGCACAGAATTTGAACCTGTGACTGTAAACTTGGAACCTCAACAATCTGAGAGGAAAATAAAGGCTATCGCTCAGATTTGGGGCTGCATTGTTACCAATTTGCACTGTACTGCTGGCAAGAAGTGGTTCTGCAGCCCGCACATCAGCCTGCCTGCCTGCTGGCATAAAGTGGTTCTGGGATCATCCCAGTATACGTGGGTCATCTGGTAGCTTAGAGTAGCATGATACACCAGCCATTCTCCCTGCTCCCTTTGCAGAAAAGGCCAGAGGAAAGGGAAAATAGCTAGGACTTCTCTCCACTCCACTGCTCCCCACTTATTATCCTCATATTATCTCCTTGGAGCTGTTAGCAGCTAGCCCAAGTCAGAGCAGCAATTTAGGCTCTTCTAACTTAGGCCAAATGAATGGATTGTTGCACAGCTATGATAGACATCACCTTTGAAAATGTCCCCCTCTAAATATCCCTCCAGGAACCTCAACTGCTCATACCTGCAACTGGCCAATTGCCTTAGCTAGAGAGCCCAGGACATAGCGATGCGAAAACCAGATAAAGTAAGATGCCACAAATTCACACACATCAGCAAAACAAGTTGAGAGTTGTCACAGTAAGATCTGCAACATGTATGTCCAAGGGGCAAGCAGAGTGGGAATTCACCCTGAGATGAAGTGCCCTAATCACATGTAGAGATCCACGATTTCTCTGACAGGAGACTTTTATCTTGGATGTTCAGTTTTGCCTACTCACCAGTGTGTTGAAGATATTGATTAATCACTTTGAGGAAAGAAAAAATATCATTGGATTTTGCCTAGCTCCAATTCAAACACAGTCAACTATCTTGAGGATTCTTAAGGGACAAATTTCACATACACAGTTCATATCTGACAAACTGCAGTTAGGCCATCTCATCAGACAAGATGTGCTTCACAAATAAAGGGGTACCTACCCTTATATTAAAAGATGTGTGGCTGTAGTTAGACTCTTAGGTAGTTTAGCTATTATCACCTCTGATTATTTGATAACCTATTTGGTGCTGGTACTTGCCCCAAATACTGTCAGATGGACTGGGACTACAGATAAATGTGCCAAAAATTCATAATCAACTTGGGGCACTATTTCCAATACCTACTATAACAAGATCTTCCATTTGTTCTTAAAACCAGATGTTACAGCACACAATAGCAACTACTGACTCTGACACACGTGTATATCTACTGGATGGACTTTCTAAACATGGTGCTGGATACGCTGCCTCATTAGGGGAAACTCAGCCCCCATGCTCCAGGACTGTTTGCAATTCCAGTGCTTGAGGAATTACCTCATTGATAGATATTGCCAGACACCCTTCCATTTTTATTTTAAGAAGGTTTGCCAATTGTTTATGGGATTAATAAATATTAACGGGAATGGTTGCTTCATGCCTCCCTTATGGCCAAAAATATTAATGCAAAAGTTGAAACCCTGCTTTACTCCATCATGAGTCAGTGATAGGCATACCTGTGTGAATGATTTTGCTTTGATGGATAGACTGGCATTGAAACTAATTGATAACTGGATGACTCATGATATATGGTCTGTGTTTCTGGTTTAATAATTTAAATAATTTAATAATCAAAGTATTTATATTTTACATATACATTCTCATTATTTGTACTTAGCATATTCCACTTGGTTTATTTTTCCAGACTTTCTTTGTTCTTCACATATTTTTCTTTATTCTTCTGACAATCAGTAAAATAGTTAAACGATTTAACAGAGAAACAAGGTAGGTGAGATTACCTCTTTTATTGGACCAATTTCTGTTGAACAAACAGTCATGTATATTAAGTCCCACCAATGCTTTCAAAATAAATATTATCAAAAATACATCCAGCATGAAAAAGGGGAAAATAAAGTATAGCAATAGCCCAAATTCATCACTGGTGTAACTTCACTGCACTTTTGAAAGAGTGACAGCATGGTCCCATTTAGCCCAGTAAGTGTTTGAGCTAAAAAAAAGATGGTCATTTTAATAAATGTATACTGATTTTGTGCATTTTAAAAATATAAATTAACCCTGCAATCATTTCAAAAATAGCAAGGTAAATTCATCCCTGGTGTAACTCTAGTGTGGTTCATGGAGTTAAAACTGGGATGATATTGGCCCTGTGTTTTTGTAATGGGAGTACTTAACTTTATTATTGGCAAAGTTGGTGTGTGATCATTCCTAGAGCTGTTTCCAGGTGTTATTAAATAAGCTGGGCTCAAATACAGTATTTTAGACACAATAATGAAGCACATTATTTTATTTTTTATTTTTTTGCATTGAAGTTGCATACATGAAGCAGGGATGGGTGAAAGGTTCAGACAAAATAAGATACCTCTTCTGGTTCTGACTGGAACCAGAGATACAAACCAGGCAGATCCCTGTCTGAATTGTATCCTCAGTGCTTAGTAATGTCTTAACACTGAAGATCTGAGTCAATATAAAGATTGGGCCCAACCTACTAACCCTGAATCAATGGCAAAACACACATTGACTTGACCAGGATCAGAATCAGGTCATTCTGTACAGCCTCTGAAATTTAGATGTCACAAAAAACAACTTTAAACAAAACACACGAGGCAATGGTATGCTTGGTGCACAACATTACGGAAACATATGATGTAAAATTTATAAATCAATACAAAGCAGAAATGGTTTAAGAGGTGTTACAACATTTGAACCTGATCCAAAGCCTACTGAACTCAGTAGGAGTTTCTATTAAATTCAATGTGCTTTGGATAAGGTCCCTTATTTGCTTAACCCATATCTACTTATTGCAGTTGTTTGGGGTGCGAATTCACTCATTAGATCAAATCAAGATCAATAAAAAATGTCCTAGTGATTCCCATTTTCTCTACTTAGGTTAAGGAAACAGATTATCCTGCGTTATTTGTTAAGTACAAATAAAAACTTCTGTTTTTAAACATATTTCTGTAACTCATGGCCAAGCCCCCTGGAGATACTCGATGTGAGATATTATTCAAAATCTGTAAGCCTACTAAATTAAACATGGAATTCTGGGGTCCTTGAAAATTATGTGTGGAGAAATCAGAGATTTTTGGCTAGATAACTCAGTGAAAGTAAGTGGCTACACAGAACAGTGAGGTTCATTGTTCTGTGCCTTCTTCAGTCTGGTTACTCAATTTAAACCCAAAGGCTAGATTTATGCGTTCTTTCCACAGCTTTCACGTTTCTAGTATTCTTTTGATGCTAGCTAGAATTGAAACCTTTTCTGTCCCTTCTTCATTTTCCAAATGAGAACTAAGACTATATTTCCCTTGAATATTGTGTCATTAATATTCCTGCTCCAGTCTGTCATATTGTTTATTTTGCTGTGTTCCTTTGAAGTTTCTAGCAATTTTGCTCATTATTTTCTGATATTCACTTTGTTCTCACCCAATGGTTACTCGGGATACTTGAAAAGCTGTTTGCGAGCATGATATTTAAGTAATCACTTGTTCACCTTACTATTCTCTGTGGGGTTTTAATATACATAGAAACCTTTGTAGTTAGGTTTGTTTACTGTATTTTTCAATGCTTGCAGTAACTGTAAAGGATTCCTTCTCTGCTCTTTTCACTCTCTTTCTCTCTCTCAGCTTCCTTATTGATTTGGTAGGAAATTACAAAGAAGTTTCCTAACCAGTATCTAGGTCTCTTCATTTCCAACTCATCAATATTTTACTCCTGTTCTTTGTGAAAGTCCTCCTTGTCTGAACTCTATATGCTGTTGGCTGACTAGGATACCTTGCAGTAATCACCAAAGATGGCATCTTCAGAGTGGATCCTCAATGTGGCCTTTCTGCTTTTACAAAAGATGGCATCCCTTGGGGAGCTAGGATGAAATCCTGATGCTGCTAATGGGAGCAGTGCAGAGGGCATGATAGAGGCTGTTGAACATGACACCTCCCAGAACGTTGCTGAGTGTACTTTGCTGCTCTTTTAAAGAGGAGTAGAGCCCCCCCTACCCACTGCATGCTGCTCACATTCACCTGAGTACTAAATGAGAAGCCTGTCACTTGCACGAGAGGTAGCGAGAAGACACCTTGTACTTTCTTCTCCACCAAATGCACTCACACAACAAAGGGCATATTTTGGCCATTCCTGTGCAACTGTAAGAACCCTAATATGTAAAGCTGAGTAAATTAGAATATAGTGTGCAGCATTCTTGTTTCTTTCTGTCATGGAAACATGCTATCCAGTGTAACGTGTCAGCACCCGGCCCACGCATTGATTCAATCTCATGTAAGCCCTCAAAACAAGATAAATATCACCCTTAAAGAACTATGAAGCGAGAGCGCACTAGTCTTTTTTTTCCACATAAGGCTATGTCTGACTTGGTTATGTATTAAACTTGTCCTCAGCCTGCAGTCTGCAGACCTCTGGTGGCCCAGAAATACAGATGCCTTAAGAATGATGTGGAATCAGGATTGGAAGTTTGTGAGGAGAGCAGTCAAGGAGATGATCTGCATTTTAGGAAGTGGTTAGTATATGGAAAATATTGAAAAGTCACTGGCCCAGTGCTTAAGCATTACTGGACTTTTGGGACTAAAGTAGCTTCATAGATTCCTAGGTCAGAAGGGACCACTGTGCTCATCTAGTCTGAACTCCTGCACAGCACAGGCCACAGAACTTCCTCAAAATAATTCCTGTTTATGGAGTGTATGGGCTACAGATTTACGGACTAGATCACTGCTCTTTTGTTTCATATCTAGATTCATTTCCTGCCCGGGACACATCTGACAAATGAATATGGAAGGTGTCAGCCCATGTCCAGGTAGAGGCATTTCCAGCCCATGTCCCAGCCAAAGCATTTCCCATTCACTCCATCCACTTCTCATAAAGGACAGTCAGAAAAATAGACTAGTCTCAGTAATATAGACTCCAGAAATAGAGATAAACCAAACCAGTTCAGCCCTCCCCAGATTCTATACAGATGAATAGGAATGATTGTCTAACGGAACTTAATACCAAATCCTGACACAGCACAGCTCAACCACTGAACCTTGCTGTGTAGTTCTGTAGTCTGAACAGTTGATCTCTTTTCTTCAATAAGCATATAGAAAAGGCATTTTGTGCTGCCTATTTATGAGTTACAGGAATTGAGAAGTTGTGAGGGAATTCTAGCAGTTGGCAGACAGAATGTATGTGGTAACACCGGAATTCATGGATTCCAAGACCAGATGGGCCTACTGTGATCATCTAGTCTGACCTCCTATCTAACAGAAGTCGTAGGACTTCCCTGAAGTAATTTTTATTTGAAATCGATCTTTTAGAAAAACATCCAATCTTGATTTAAAAAGTCCCACCACAGCCCTTGGTAAGTTGTTTCAGTATTTAATTTCACTCACTGTTAAAAAATTGTGCCTTATTTTGAATCTGAATTGGTCTAGCTTCAACTTCCAGTCATTGGATCTTGTTATACCTTTGTCTGGTAGACTACAGAGCCCTCTATTAATCATGTTTTTATTCCCAATGTAGGTACTTATAGAGTGTGATTAATTCACCCCTTAATTTTCTCTTTGATAATTTAAGTAAATTGAGCTTTTTGAGTCTTTCACTGTAAGATATGTTTTCCAATCCTTTAATCATTCTCTGAACCCTCTCCAATTTCTCAGCATCCTTCTGGAACTGTGGACAAAGTGTTCCGGTAGCAATCACACCAATGCCAAACACAGAAGTAATATAACCTCCCTTCTCCTACCCAATATACCCATTTATACAACCAAGGATCACATATGCCTTCTTGGCCACAGTGTCATAATTCAAAATACCCTTGTGGTTAAGGAATGGGGCTGGGAGTCAGAAAAGTTCTCTTCCCACCTCTAGCTCAGACATCCTGTGTGATCTACAGTAAGTTGCTGCCTTTGCCTCTCACTTTCTTCATCTGTAAAATAAATAAATAAATGCCCATCTGAGTGTTTTGGAGAGGCTTAATTTGTTCATGTTTGTAAAGTTCTTTGAGGTTCTCAGATGGAAGATGCCATGTACATGCCAAGTTTTATTATTAAAAGCTCTCTCTGCTCTACTGGCTCCTGGGATCTATATTCATTCGTAATGAGTGCGTTTGTGCAAAATGGCAACTGTGTTCCACTGCAGAGGAGGCAGCATTGAAAATAATTTCATGGCTCAGTGTTTGTGCCCTTGGAGATCTCAAGATGAAAAATGACGTCTTTAGCACAACAGTATAACAGTAATTCATTCACTGTTGTGCTATTTTCCTTTCATTATGCCACGGACCATTTTCGATAATGACTTAGAAATTGCAGTATATTTTTGCATTTTACAATTTTTTTCCAGGCACAGCTTGTGTTGTGTCTAAAAGGTGTTTAGTTTCTGCAATAAACTCCTCCCTGTTAAATTCGTCTCCTGCAAAATTTAAATGTGGATTTATGAACAGAACATTAATAACCAACTCCAGAATTCATTTTTAATCAGAATTGTTATTTTCACTCTTCCAGATTAAACCACTTTTTCCAAACTAAAAAACAAAGCCCCATTAAATAAAAGACAGAAAAATGGAATTTGATTTCAAACAGAAAAAGCTTGCAATAACAGCTAATGTGATTCAAGCAGCATCTTTCCTTTTGCTGCACCTGAGAAAAGAATTTCATCTTTGAAACTGTGTTTAAAAATACTGTGTACAAAATGTGTTATTGCTGTGCCAACTTTGGCATACAGCAAAGTCTCTACTCATCTACCAATTTCTCAGAAGCCTACGGTATATTGTGTTCCTTTGAAATCTTTTTCTTTCTTGGGACATCAGACATTATTGATTTTGTCTGGAAATAAAGATGGTCAAAAGTACTAAAATGTGTAAAAAAAAATGCACATTTCTTATATGCCAGCATATGTTATGTGAAATCTTCTGAGAGAATCAAGAACAGGAAACGGACTCCCAAACCAGGAACAGCCACTGCAAACCTTCAGTGATGTGACTTGCACTGCAGAAGTTCTTGTATTTTTAATACTTCACTTGTATTGAGATTTGAATTTGTGTTTTGTCTTCTTGGGCCAGGCATTACAGCACAAGTCTTCATGGCTCACACAAAGCTAGAGCTCAACAGAATGTCTTCAGTATTTTCAAAATTTGTTTCATTTTTGCTATCGACTAGACTTCATATAATAAATTAGGTCATTCAGTTTTTTTAAGTATGCAGTTTTCAGGTAGCCAGCCCATATTTCCAAGATAATGCCTGCTAAACTTTTTACAACTGATTGTGTAGTTAACAGAACATAAAAAAGTCATATGCAGATAGTTATTTTGCTTTACTTAGCCTGTGGTCTAAATTGAAGTATCTGGGGGCCTAAAAATATAAAAGGTTCATTTAACTAAAATAGTTAATAGGTTCATTTAACTAATAGCTATTTATTAATAAAGAAACAAGAAAAAAGTATGAGATTTTCAATTCGTTTTTCTACACAGTGAATGAGAACTAATACAATCAAGTCTTAAAGACATGAGAACTATGTAATGGTTGAACATAAGCTTTTTCTAAATTTTGCAAATATAGATCTGTCCAGATAGTATATACAGTAACACTAGATAATGGGAAGATGCACCCACGGTGACTGGAATTTCCCTTGCTTTTATTCACCTAAATTATTTAAACTGACAGATGATGCTTCCTGTTAGCAGACTTTCATGCAAATACTGGTACAGTGGCACTAATAGGAGTGATAATGGAAATGGTATAATGTATATATAACGTCTTGTGTCTTTCCCTCATTTTCTTTACACTAACATTGGACAATGGTGATGTAAGCATGAAAATCAATTACATCTCCAGAATATGCAAGCAGGTATATTCAATGAAGGTAACAGTGCCTTTCACCAAGTCTTGTAACTTAAAATTATGCCACAGTGACTAGTGTCAGCACAAAGCTACATTTCAGCACTATTTACTGCACTCTGTGGCCTCCCCATGCCAAAGGTGAACAACATGGTACAAAACATACGTGTGCTTTCAACCAGCCTCCAGACTCAAATTTCAGAACATATGGGACTAATTTTGAAGCCATAGTCAACTTCTAAATCAAGAGAGAATGAATAATTTTAAATGATGCCTTTAACCAGCACAATGGGAAAAGCCATCAACTACCCATGTACTATTGCTGAGGTAGGATTCAGGCTCATGGTGGGCCAATAAAACTTGTGGTAACTTTTCTGTAAGTTAAATGGGTTCTCTCTGGTTATGCATGTGTCTTATTTTAAAATTACTGAATTTCTTCACACACACACACACACACAAATCCCATTGAATCACTGGAAATAAGATCCCACAAATAAGAGAATGATTCTACAGCTTTGTAGAAATCAGTCTCCAATAACACCTATCCAGGACATCCTCATCTGCACTAGGCTTATAACCATTAAGATTTATGGGATAAATGAAAAGTTCTTGGAATTGTCAGTGGGAGAATGCTGTAAGAAACAACAAGCAAATATCTGAAATCTACTCTGTATTCGGACATTCCAGTAAAACCACAATCTGGATTTCCTTTCTGCCTAAGTTTCCCCATCTATAAACTGGTGTTAATATTTACTTGCCTCACCGGGGCGGGGGGACGATTAGTTAATTCATGTTTGTATAGCTCTTTATTATTATTAACTATCTATATTACAGGAGCTTCCATGACCAAACAGATTTAGACTCATTATGCAAGATACTGTACAGAGTTACAGGCTGCCTCTAAGATCTTACAATGTAAATGGACAAGAAAGACAAATAGCGGGGGAGAGGGACAAACCATACAAAGGGTGACTCTTCAGCTCATGTAAATTGCCTCACCTTGGTTTGAGTCGATGGAGCTACTGTGACAATTTACAGCAGCTAGGATCTGCTCAAATGTGAACAGAGTGGTGGTTTGCAAACATCATCTTAGTTCCATGCTATTTTTATTAGTATTAAGAATAATTAGTATTGTAGCATAAAACCCAATTCTCCCTTCTCTCCTCCCTTCAGTGGTCCAAAGCTCACTGAACTCAATGGAAATCTTTCAGTAGACTTGAGCCAGAGCCTTGCTGCCCCCATCAAACCAGCTCTTACTTAAGTCAATGAGAGTTTTGTCTCTGATTTCAAGAGAGGTAGGAACAGACTGAGTGATCAAACATAAGCCAACCCATATTAGGTATTATAAAAAGAACAGCCAGCTCCCAGCTTGGAAAAGTTATTTATTCTGGGCTTATAAACACAGAAAAGGCAAAAAGAAGAAGAAAAGGTCCAAAATAAACATTTTTGACATGCATGACAAGAAACTCTCTGTGCAAAACAAATGTCATGATACCACTACCACCATGAGTCACTGCCCTAAAAAATACAAAACAGTGACAGAAAAACAAAACCATCAACTATAAGAATTATAAAGCTACCAAACAACATCCTTCCGGACAGAGTTCGCCATAGTTCAACAACCCTGGGAGGAGAAAGTAAACAGCTTAGAAAGAAAGGGAAGAAAAAAAACAGGATCAGCCTCATGCCCCAAAATAACTAACCTGTTCAAGAAAAGCCAGATGCACTGGATAATGAATGTGCACACATCTAGCCATATTAAAGATTGTAATTGGTTGGCTTATAATTATTAGTATGTTGCATCACACAGGAAAATTTATAAAGTGTGACAAAGCTCTGTCCTTGCCTCCGTGGGTCCCACGTTTCCTGGCGGATTTTGCTAGCCTCAGAGGCTCACTGTGACCCTCCACATAACCCTTCTTTCTCTAGAGACAAGGGTCACAGTCTACTGAGCCATTTTCATCATAAGACAGCGAGGGAGGTGAGGAGAACTTATCCTTCCTTGCACAGTCTCTGTTGTCTCAGTGGTTAATCAGGGGGCAAAGGTCGGGGGGGAGCCCGGGCCCACCCTCTACTCCGGGCTCCAGCCCAGGGACCCTAATAGTATCAGCTATGGTAGCTGACCTCTTAGAAACATAACTTGTACAATTCCCTGGGCTGCTTCCCCCACAGCAGCCCTCACTTCCTCAAGCTCCACTTCACCCTTACCTCAGGGCCTCCTTCCTTGTGCCTGATATGGTGTGTACTACTCAGCCTCTCCAACAGCGCAACTTCCTCCCACAGCTCCTGACACGCACACCCACCTGACTAACTGGGAGGCTTTTAACTAGTTTCAGTCAGCCCCTGATTGGCTTCAGGTGTCCCAATCAAACTAACCTTCTCCCTGTCTTCTGGAAAGTTCTTAATTGGCCCCAGGTATCTTAAATGACCTGGAGCAGCTGCCATTTCACTTATCCTGGTACCAGGGATTTGTTTAGCCTGGAGCTAATATATCTATCTCCCACTACTTTTCCATAGCCATCTGGCCTTGCCCCGTCACAAAGGGTTACTTATTATAGCAGAGAGACAAGGTGGACGAGGTAATATCTTTTATTGGATCAACTTCTTATTGTAATATCTGTTATTGGACAATAAGAAGAAATTGGTTCAACAACAGATATTACCTCTCCTATCTTGTCTCCCTAATATCCTGGGACCAACCAGCTACGACAACCCTGTATGCATACTAACTATAGCAAGCAGCAAGTAGCCACTGGTACAGACCTGCTTTTAACAAAGCATTTAGTCACATGCTGTATTCCCACTGAAATCAATGAGACTTAAGGGCATGTTTAAAATTAAGCACTTGCTTAATGATTTGCCGAATAGGGGCCATGGATAAAGTTAAATTGGGATTTGTATTATAATCCCCTGTTTTCCCCATGCTCCCAATACTGGATCTGGCTCAACTCCACTGTGACCTTCTCCCCTACTCCAGCTCCACGAGGCCTACACCAGCATAGAAGCACCCTACAAAAGGAGGAATTCTTTGTGGAAATCTGACTGATCTAAAGCAGGACAAAAAGACCTTGGTAGATATGCAAATCTGGCTCTAAGGTTAGGAAGTTAATGCTCAAAAATCAGGAGATGTCAGAAGGTTTTCATTGAAAATCCAGCTCAGAAAATGGCTTTGAAGAAGTTTCATTGTGAAAAGGTTGGTTGATTGAACATTAGCATGGAAACTGGAAATAAGAAATAGGAGTCACACTGCTAAATTTTGCAACTCGTATGTTGGTTTGGCAGATCTGACTTTCCATGTGATGACAACGTTTAATTTAAAAGATAAATGGTAGAAAGTTAAGGAAATCTGGTCCAATCTTCTGTTAGTTTACAATGAATACATTTTGTAATTGTTTTTATATCAAAGTATAATAAGAATGTGTGTGTGTGTGTGTTTGTTATTAGTGTGTTATTTATGTTCGGTCTTTAGGACATTACTGGAATTATTCCATATTTGTATATTTTATTCCACTTTGGAAAATAAACATTTTAAAAGCAAACAGAGGCAGACAAGGAAAACAAAGGGCAGACTTCTGGTAACACTAGGGTGACCAGACATCCCAATATTAGAGGCTTTGTCTTCTATTGGCAAATATATTCCACCCCCTCCCTGTCCAAAAAAACAAGGGCTCAAATTTTCACACTGGTTATCCGGTCACCCTGCATAACACAACCCAATAAGGGACCAGTGTACAACTCCTTACACATTACTACTGGGCTCTGGAGTGTGCAAAAAGCCCTTCTTCACCTCAAGACGCCCTCTTCCAACAGTGCACTACTAAGCAGGGGGTGGGCATATTAGCAGTCTCTGTACTCCCCTAACTGATCCATGTCAGGGACTTATTATAAAAATTGACATACCAAATCAAAGGCAGTGGTCATTCTAATCCAGAATCCTTTTTCTGACAGTATCCTGTACCAGCTGCTTCAGAGAAAGGTGCAACAAACCCCATAATGGACAATTATGAAATAATGCGTCTATGGGGGAAGTTTCTTCCAAACCCTACCAATTAATGATTGCCTTGTGCTCTGAAGCATGAAGGTTTATGTTCTACTTATATTTTATCCTATGCAATGTATCTGTTCATGTTCTGATTATCCATATGACTCATCTTTTTCAGAAGTCTGTTAAGTTCTTGGCATCAGTAGTTCATGGCAATGAACTCTAAGGGTTAAACATATATTTTATCATAACCACTGTAGCAGTGGATGTTCCCATTCATATAAATGTGTAATACTTATTGAATCATGCAAAACTCTTGGTTCCAGTTGCACTTGTTAATTATGCACTGTACATAAGTATTTGCTTTAAAATTGATTTTCAATTTGTTGCCTTACAATTTCACTCAATGTCCTCTTGTTCTTGTTGTAAGAAACAGGTAAATAGAAGCATCAGATTTACCTTCCCTATACCATTAATTATTTCATATATCTCTATCATATCTTCTTTCTACATTAAAAGTCCCAGTCTTCTCTTTCTCACGTTACATGTAAAATGTCCATGCCTCTAATCTTTATTATTGCCAGCTCCTCGGTCTCTTCTATTTCTGTTATACTCTTTTTTGAGAGAGGGTGACCAGAACTGGCTATAGTACTCCCTCTCCTTGGAATACACTTGATTTATATAATGCCATCAAACTATTTCCCAATATTATTGTCTATCCTATTCTTCAGGCTTTCTAATATCTCTTTACTTTTTAAAGTACATTGAATATCTAACATGCATCATAACTACTATGTATTATTAGTAATTGTCTCAGAAATCAAAAGCATGTTTCACTATAATGCAAGTTAAGAAAGGACAATAAAACCTAAACACATATCACAGAGAAGCTTCCTTTTGTTACATTTGCTGTTCTGGTGCTGATTCCATATTTCTATTGAAGTTAAGCTGAACTGAATACTATGAACATTTTTGATATTGATAAAAAAGAAACAAATATTAAATACACAGCTGAACTGTAAAATGGATCACAGGTCCAAAGAAAGACAAAGGGCAAAGTTTAGGTTACTAAGGATTACGATATATACTCATTCATTAGCCCGTTCATTGATAAGCCGACCCCCCAAGATGGGGATAAGTAAAAATAGCAAAAACTGTATGACCCTTTCATAAGCCAACCCTATATTTCAGGGGTTGGCAAACTTTGGCTCCTGGGCCGTCAGGGTAAGCCGCTAGCGGGCCTGGACATTTTGTTTATCTGGAGCATTCACAGGCACGGAGCCCTTCAGCTCCAAGTGGCCGCAGTTTGCCATTCCCACCCAATGGGAGCTGCGGGAAGTGGTGCCACTTCCCGCAGCTCCCATTGGCTGGGAACGGCAAACTGCGGACACTGGGAGCTGAGGGGCTCTGTGCCTGCAGACGCTCCAAGTAAACAAAACGTCCCTACCCGCCAGTGGCTTACCCTGATGGGCCGGGAGCCAAAGTCTGCCAACCCCTGCTATATTTTAAAAGCTGGCTTCACAAGAAACACTCAAAAGTTTTGCTAGAATTATTTTAATGTAATCTAACGAAAAACCTGTTGTTGTTATAATAACTGAACAAATATCTATTCACCTTCCAAATTACAGTCAATATTTAAAATCAGTAAATGGATATTTAAAACAAAACCATATGAGTCTTTAAAAAGTCTTAAAATCCTTCAAAGTCTGAATCAGTCTCTGATTCACCAAACAGTGAATCGGCTTCAGTCACAGCTGCACCTGCATTGTTATCGTAGATATTGACAGTGTCGTCTTCAGACTCAGATTCCTCATCATCATCAGCCTCCGTTGTGTCATCATCAAATATGGCATCATCTTCTGACCCGTCGAGTGCATTGCTGATACAGCATTTCTTAAATGATTTTTCTGTCATTTCCGAGGGAATGGACACCCACTCATCCTTGATCCACTGGTTGACCAGATTGATTTTGGGCTTCATAAAATTCCTGTCTTTTGTCAACTTTGCCATGCCTGAGCACATCCATTCAGACCACATTTTGCATTGCCTGTCTTTAAAGGGTTTGTTCAGGCAGACATCAAGCGGTTGTAGAACTGAAGTTAAGCCTCCAAGTATTACAGCCAATGTAGTTTTCATATTTTTGGCCACATTTTTCACCTCATCCGTCTTGTGTGCCTTGAACATGTCCCAAATGAGCATAGCAAGTTTCTTGAAAAGTGCTCCTGGTCTCTTATTCCACACTTTTTCCAGCCATTCAATAGTCCCACTTTCATCCATCCATCCCTTTTCGTGTGCACTTACAATGACACCGGCAGGAAATTTCATGTTTTTAAGCAAGGTTTTTCCTTTAAAAATAACAACAGGAGGGAGCTTTGATCCATTTGCCAAACACGATAAAACCACCGTAAAATGGATTTTTTCATGGCCAATGGTTTTAATTAAAACTGCTTTTTCACCAACACCAGTTACCGTTTTGTTGCTCAAGAGATCGAATGTCATCGGTATTTCATCCATATTTCCTATTTGTGACAGTTCAAATGCATATTCCTTTTGATATTTTAGAATAAACCTTTGGAAAGATTCAATTTTTTCTTCCAGATCTCTCAGCAGCTTTTGTGCTATCTTTGGTCGCTGACAAAGACAGAGACCATGTCGGTTCATGAAGCAAGTACACCAACCCATTGATGTGACAAACATTGATGGCTTTACTGACTTGCATTTGTCGTCTTTTGACATTTGCAGAGCAAGCAGACGAATTCCAGTTCGAGTGACAATGTACCATTTTGTCGACATTCAACAACCCAATTATCGAGATCTTTCTCCAGCTCAGGAAATGAAGTGCACCTCGTTGGAGATTTTTTCTTTCTTCTTGGCATGTCTTTTAGTGTTGTTTTATATTTTCGCCATTCTCTTACTTGCTTCTCATTGATACAGAATTCACGAGGAGCGGCGCAATTATTGTTTGCTTCTGCATATTCAACAACTTTAAGTTTGAACGCTGTGTGATAAGCAGACCTTTTTCTTTTATTTCACCATTGTTCATTTTAAATACTAGTGTGAAAATAGATTATTATTATTGTAGTTATAGATTTTGTAGGACTTTATATAGGAATGTCACCTGCTTTATCACTGTCAAATTATTATTGTTCTTTGTTTATTTATTTGTTTAGATTGGCATGTCTGTGGGGACAACAGGCTATTTCAATTTTACTAGAGATTCCATTGATTCTGCACATTATATTTTCATATTGGCTCGAGACTTATGAGGTCCATTGGTAGAAATTCATGAAGAGATCAAATTACACAGTAGCGGACTCACACCAGTGCTATAATACTATCATTCATTGTATTTTTCTGATTGGGTTGTAAGGCAAAGCATTTTGTGAAATGCATAGGTCAAATGTCATGCAGATCTGCAGCACTGCTCTTTTAGTATTTATTTCAAGCCAATCTAGTCCACTAAACAAAGCCTTTGCAACTTTAAAAGGCTGCAGTATTGATATCAATAAATGGGGTGGCAAACTTTGGCTCCCGGTTAAGCCGCTGGTGGGCCGGGACATTTTGTTTACCTGGAGCGTCTGCAGGCATGGAGCCCCTCAGCTCCCTATGGCCAAGGTTCGCCGATCCCAGCCAATGGGAACTGCGGGAAGTGGCTGGTGAACCGCAGCACAGTGTCATGTGCAGATTTTTCAAAGGTTTCTCCAGAATGTAGGAAAAAGTTATACAGAATTTATCAATCTTCCTCAAGATTTCTAGTCGCCCTGGCAGTGAGCAAGCAAGCTCTTGTCCAAATACAATTTGATGTTGATAATGTTACTGTAGTCAGTAAGTAATAAAACCATTAGCAGCAAAGGACTATAACATAAAGAAGTGATTAGGTTAAAAATGATTGACTACGAAAATGGAGTTTTGCAGAATGGCTCTCTCTCCTGCACTTTGAGTTTGTCAGAGCGTGAAAGCCCATCTTTAAGAAATTTTGTGACTAACAGATTTTAGCTCTAGTTAATATTTTAGAGAGAAAAATTAAGATATACAATTATCACAGAAGAAACTTGGCATTTTGGTCTCCAGCTGTATCCTGTCAGAAAACTGGAACTGATTCTGAGCTCCACCCCTGCTAAGACACATGCGGAGGATGGCTACTTAGATACAGTGATTAATTCCTGGTGTAACTGCATTGAAATCATTAGTATTACACAAAGGATTAATTTATTATTTGTTATTCAGTTACTATTATTATTACAGGTGTATTATGGTTCAAGGGATCAGAGGACTGTTTTTTAAGAAATAAAAAGAAATCTGAACTGTGATGATGAGAGGGTACAAGATTTCAAACTTACTGAAAATGCACAAAGAACAGAATCTTTTTAACAAGATTGATTCTAGACAGCTCCATTTCCAAACATGCCACGTATTGCGCAAGGCACTCTAAGGTGCATCAAATGGCATCAAAGTTCGATGCCCCTCATTGCAGCTCTAGACACCTACTATATCAGTCTTTGACAGAACATTTCAGTTCATAGCACCATGAGTCAAAGACATTACATTCAGCAGCATTTACTGATACCCAAAGCATCACCTTGCCAAATATATCAAGTAGCACTGATCATTTCAGTGTAAGTACTGTATGTACTTAATTTTTAAAACATTTCATGGGGGAGTTTCTCTGTACAGTACATTTGCAAAACTCCTATCGGATGTTAGGAGATTGCACGTTTTTTTAGCAAATTAGTGATAGAATACAAAACCTTTCACCTCTCCTCTTCAGCATCACTTAGAATCCAACCCAGGTTAACGGGTGTTGAAAGTCATTACAGATGATGGTCATAGTGTATGTGAAATGCACTGGTAGTCTTAGTCCAACACTTTAAGGGATCCAAAACAAGGGGGAAGCCTGTTTAAATGCCCCAGCCTCTGGGCAGGACAGGGGGTCTCCTTGACTAAATGCAAGCTGTCTTGGTTGTAGGCACCAGCCTGTCCTTAAAGGGCAGTAAATTCCTTCACAAGTGCCAGTGGGAGAAGTATCCAGTACAATACCACAACCACGTTTGGCATCAGTTGGCATTTTTGTAGTCAGTCAAATCAGCAACATGATGGAGATCTCATCTAGAGATGGTCCCTACTGAAGATGGTTGAGGCACAGCAGCGTAGGAAAACTTGTACTTTTGCTACCTTTGCACCACCTGTTCTGTGTAATTGACACCGGTGCAACTGCTGCTTGAATACAGTGTCCAGTTCTGGTGTCCACAATTCAAGAAGGATGTTGATAAATTGGAGAGGGTTCAGAAAGGAGCTACCAGAATGATTAAAGGATTAGAAAACATGCCTCATATTGATGGATTTAAGGACCTCAATTTATTTAACAAAGAGAATGTAAGGGGTGACTTGATTACAGTCTATATGTATCTACATGAAGAACAAATATTTACTAACAGGCTTATCAGATAAACCAACAGAGAAAGATCCAATGGCTGGAAACTGAAGCTACACAAATTCAACCTGGAATTAAGGTGTACATTTTTGACAGTGAGGGTAATTAACCATTGGAACAATTTACCAAGGGTCGTGGTGGATTCTCCATCCCTGGCAATTTTGAAATCATGATTGGATGTTTTTCTATAAGATGCGCTTTAAGCATTAGTTTGGGAAATTTCTATGGTCTTTATTATACAGGCGGTCAGACAAGATGATCTCAATAGTCCCTTCTGGCCTTGGAATCTATGACAAACAAAGGTTAGAGAGACAACGTAGGTGAAGTAAAATATTTTATTGGACCAAACTTTCTCACCAACAGATACTACCTCACACACCTTGTCTCTCTAATATCTTGGGACCGACACAACTATAACAACAATGCATAAACAAAAGGTCATCGGTCTCCGATGCTTTGATCCAGAACATTTCACATTATAATGGAAATAATATTCTTATAGAGCGAATAGACCGTTTAATACTGATTATCTAACACATTCTTTATTCTCTCGGCTTACTTTATCATCACAAGAACAATGTGCTGCACTTATGGCATTTTAATATGGTGTAGTTATTTTAAATATGCACAAAAAATTCTCATCATCCATAAACTAGATAGTGAAAACTGTAATCTCAGCAACCACCTGGAATATAATCTGGACTAACAATAAAATACATGACAACATGACTTTGAAGATTGTGTTTGATTCTCTGGGGACATATGAAAAATATCTTAGTGCTGATGTTACTTTACATCTGCACTTCGTCATATTAAATTAGCAGTTACATATCAGCCATTTTTGCTTATTTCTAAAGGTTTCTCAGCATTCATTCAATAAACAGTTTTGCAAACAAGTCATGAACAACCAAGTCAGAAGTCTTTGTTACTACTAATGCTTTACTGTCACACTAGAGGGCTAGTAGTTAAGGTTAATAAGGCTTTTTTTTAATATATATATATATATATATATATATAAACTTTTTCCAATCTGTCATTATTTTGGCAAAAACTATTCTTTAAGGCAGAAATGTTCCATGTTTGGTCTCAGTCTGAGAGGTTTCTTTGCCAAGTATGACAAAATATGATTCAGACATCTTTTAAGTTACCAGAACACAAAATATAAAACAGTTCAAGAAGCTTTTTTTTAGCTCAGATAACTAAAAAAAGTGATTATGTTTTAAAACCTGAAACTTGGCAACTGACACAATTTTGAATAAAGTTAGTTTATATTCAAAAAGATGTCCGATCTGTTATTTGCATAATATTACCAGTGACATCACCTTGTTTCAATAAAAAGCATTAAGCTCAAAATGGCTGCCAAATATTACATCACATCAATCATGTTCATTTTTACACTCAAAACAGCTTTGTTTCATGTAAGTGACAAATAAACGTATTTCTTCACTACTTCAATTACAACACAACTGTCAGCACTGGAACTAACACTGAAACTCGATATGTGATAAGATAGAAAATAAGATCTTACAACCCCCACATGTTTGTATCACAGACTAATTTGCCTCTAAAATTGTTCCTTACCTTTCTCTTTTTCAGGGTCAATATATTTGCATTGAACCTCATACTGGGAACTCTGAAGAATTCAATTTACCTTAAAATCCAAAATGCAAGAAAACATACAGTTTTGATGTATTTTTTTCCTAAATAATTGGTTCCATATTTTTGGCTCCCTTTGACTGCATTGTCAAATTGTTTTGATTATTAGCTGATGAAATGAGGAAACCTTCTTTCCATCATACTGCCATGCAGATCACACCTAATTAGAATTAATTCCTTTCATATCATGACTCACAAGTATTGTTTAACCACTTCATTCAAAAAAGTGCACATTTTTTCTTTATTTACCTCACTAAATGAGCAGGATTATAAAGGCTTCTTCTGAGCTTCCAAACACGTTCCTCATATGTATATCCTAAATGAATCTTAAAAGCACAGAACTGAGAAACAGTCTCAAGAGATGTAATCAAAAAGTAGGTGATAGCCACCCACCGTGCTTCAAACCTTAGCTGCATGCTGAAAGGAGGACTGTGTCATACAAACTAAACTACAGTCCAGATCCTATCAGTGAACTACTATTGATCAAACGTGTCAGTATATAGCACCCTCCTGTGAAGGACACTGATCACACCAGTTATGTAAACAGAACTTCCTGATGTTCAACATATTTTGCTTGCATCAAGATGTGTTGTCTCATACCAGTCACAAACCCTTTTCTTAAAATATGTGTTTCACCACTCCATTTTTTCTAGAGAACCTAAGTGTTCATTTTTGTCCAGACTAGTTAGACATTTTGGACCACATCCTCAACTAGTTTAAAATGCTTTAAATTGTTTAAAAGGCTCCACTGAAGTCACTGCAGCTGCACCGATTTAGGACTTGCCTACACAAACTATTAGACTGAGGAGAGGTGGGGGGGTTATACACAATTTGTGTAAATCTTTCCACCTCCTGATACTTCTCTTAAATGTCCTAATTACATGAAGAGTTTATGTGAGAAGCGATGAGGAGTGAGAGGAATTTGGCTCTATTTTCCATTCAGTATGAGTAGGTCCACAACAAAGGATTCTGAAAAGCTTTTATTATTCATTTGTATTAAAACAATTACAGTAGATTAGAGATGCACCCAACTGAAATCCTAGAACCAATCTCCCCAGTATTTTTTTTAAGCAGGAGAGTGGTTGAGGGTTTGAAATATGAACAAATTACAAAATATTCAAAGATGACACTTGCCTCTTTCTATAATGAATTGAACCAAATCTCCAACTCTGAACTTTCAAGGGCCTGAAGTCCAGATGCAAATTTTGCTGTTTGAGTCCATTTCTACAACACATTTAAATTAATCAAATTTCTCAAGTTTAAATACAAATGAAAATATACTGAAAGCAACCAACTATATCTAAAAGTACCATTTAATAACAAAAGGCCTGAGTCTGTGCCTAAAGCAGTCAATAGTTTTGTCATTGAATTAGTGGGAAAAGGTAGAGCCCTAAAAGGGGCTTAGTTCATAACAGTGACTTGAAACCAAGTTATGAAAGCTATCTATATAGAGCTGACCTTGATGGGAATGTAGGGTACTGCCCTGACAACAACAAGCATTAGACTTGAGTCCGAAATGTTCCAAAGTAGCCACTGATTTTTGGTGACTCAATTGATATGTGCCCAGTAGATAATGAGGGCCTTATTTTAGAAGTGCTGAACACTCACAATTCAAACTGAAGTCAATGGCAGCTCAGCGCCTCTGAGAAACAAACCTGAGGTGTCTCAAGATAGGCACCCAAAAGCAGTGGCTTCTTTTGAATATTTTAGCCTTATTCTTTTGTGTTGTAAAAACACAAATCACAGTAATTTCACACACAGATTATGAGATACCTTGTTTACAGAGAAGCCTAAAGCCAAAATGTATGGAAATTCCTGTTCTTCATTTACTTTTCACTAGGGCTGTTGATTAATCGCAGTTAAGTCATGCGATTAACTCAAAAAATGTAATCGTGATTAAAAAACTTAAACGCAATTAATCACAGTTTTAATCTCACTGTTAAACAACAGAATACCAATTGAATTTTATTAAATATTTTGGATGTTCTTCTACATTTTCATATATATTGTATTCTGTGTTGTAATTGAAATCAAAGTGTATATCATTTTTTATTATAAATATTTGCACTACAAAAATGACAAACAAAAGAAATAGTATTTTTCAATTCACCTCTTACAAATATTTTGGTGCAATCTCTTTGTCGTGAAAGTGCAACTTACAAATGTTTTTTGTTACATAACTGCACTCAAAAACAAAACAATGTAAAACTTCAGAGCCTACAAGTCCACTCAGTCCTACTTCTTGTTCAGCCAATTGCCAAGACAAAAAATTTTGTTCACATTTACAGGAGATAATACTGCCCTCTTCTTATTTGCAATGTCACCAGAAAGTGAGAACAGTCATTTGAATGGCACTTTTGTAGTTGGAATTGCAAGGCTCTTAAATTTTACATTGTTTTGTTTTGAATGCAGTTTTTTTGTGCATAATTCTAGATTTGTAAGTTCAACTTTCATGATAAAGCGATTGCACTACAGTACTTGTATTAGGTGAATTGAAAAAATACTATTTCTTTTGTTTTTTTACAGTGCAAACACTTGTAATCAAAATTAAATATAAAGTGAGCACTGTATTCTGTGTTGTAATTGAAATCAATATATTTGAAAATGTAGAAAATATCCAAAAATATTTAAATAAATGGTATTCTATTATTAACACTGCAATTAATCTCAATTAATTTTTTTAATCGCTTGACAGCCCTACTCCTCACATTTCAGAAAAAGTATACCACGTATAGGGTCAAATTCTGCACTCCCAGTTTCATACACAGTACCAAAGAACAGAATTTAATACTCAGTATATTACATTTGATTTTTGAAAAGTTACATATATTGTATGTAGACCTCAGTATGAATCAGGGAACACATGTTCAACCCAGTTAAACTAATTTCAAAGTTATTGAGTTATTGAGTTCCAGTGTATTTGGGGTTGGATTTTTATTGAAAATTCTTCAAATGGATTACTTCATTTCCAGCATTCTTCAAAAATCTTTGTCAGATAAAGTATTCTGCATTTAGCTAAAATATCTAAACACTTTTTTGAGGAAACCATATACAGTATAAACTATTAATCCTTAGTACATATTTTCCAAACAATAAGCCATTAGAATGCTTAGCCAAATTAGATCAAAGATAAATCATTCACCTTTCTAAAGTGTTTTGAGCTACCTAAATCAATGGTTCAGACAACTATAAGTGGAACAAGATTCTCTCTGTATTGAGTTTTCTATCAACATCTCACTTATAGTGCAGTATTACGTAACGGATCAATAGCATGCATTATGCACTAAACTAGAGCAATACTGTTAGATGTGAACTAGCACTCTGAGGTGTAATGCACAGGGACCTCTGGACAAATAGTTTTGGCCTCCAGCAGATCTTCTAAGATCCACAAATTTTGCATGCCAAAACCCTGATCAGTTTCACCGGATTGGGATGTGGGAGAGCAGCAGATCAAACATGTTCTTCTAGCAGAACAATCCAGAGGAAACTTCATGTGGTGTTCCTCACACAATTTCCTGTCCCCTATGCATGCTTTTCCTGCATGAAGCAAATCTGGGCCCTGGTTTCTTCTACTGTGCTGTTCTCACTTGCTGTCTCATTGACTGCTAAGCGAGACCCATCAACTCCTGCAAATAATATTCATACATGTCATAAATATAAAGGGAAGGGTAAACGCCTTTAAAATCCCTCCTGGCCAGAGGGAAAACCCTTTCACCTGTAACGGGTTAAGAAGCTAGGATAACCTCGCTGGCACCTGACCAAAATGACCAATGAGGAGACAAGATATTTTCAAAGCTGGAGGCGGGGGAGAGACAAAGGCTCTCTCTGTCTGTGTGATACTTTTGCCGGGAACAGAACAAGAATGGAGTCTTAGAACTTAGTAAGTAATTTAGCTAGATATGCGTTAGATTCTGTTTTTTTTAAATGGCTGAGAAAATAAGCTGTGCTGAATGGAATGTAGATTCCTGTTTTTGTGTCTTTTTGTAACTTAGAGAATTCCTCTAGGCAAAACCTTATGTTTTGAATCTGATTACCCTGTAAGGTATTTACCATCCTGATTTTACAGAGGTGATTCTTTTACTTTTTCTTCTATTAAAATTCTTCTTTTAAGAACCTGATTGCTTTTTCATTGTTCTTAAGATCCAAGGGTTTGGGTCTGTGTTCACCTATGCAAATTGGTGAGGATTTTTATCAAGCCTTCCCCAGGAAAGGGGGTGTAGGGTTTGGGGAGGATTTTGGGAGGAAAGATGTTTCCAAGTGGGCTCTTTCCCGGTTATATATGTTAGACGCTTGGTGGTGGCAGCAATAAAGTCCAAGGGAAAAAGGAAAATAGTTTGTACCTTTGGGAAGTTTTAACTTAAGCTGGTAAAAATAAGCTTAGGGGGTTTTCATGCAGGTCCCCACATCTGTACCCTAGAGTTCAGAGTGGGGAAGGAACCTTGACAACACACGGGGAGCTGAAGCTGTCATTTAACCTTCCCAATAGCAGAAAAATACAGCAGGTATGTTCAAAGAACCCTTCACAAAGATTTGTTTCCCAGTTGCTCTCTTGGCTGTAGGTAAGATACTGCAGTGACTTGAGAAGAACAAAAGCAAGTAAGAAGATAAATAGAACCAAAGGCAGACAAAAGAAAATGAATGTATATGCTGCAATTCTATGGTAAAGCCATTTCCTCAACAGGAGAATAGTAAAATTAAGGCTATGATGTGGCCAGATTTTCTAATAAGCAATACTTCCCAAATCTTCTCCCTGCCTGCTTCCTGGGAATTAGATGCAACTGGCACACGTTACTGACACATTTTCATGCTCTTCACCACTAGCCTTGGTGAGGATGCATATATACACACACACAATTTTTTTTAACTACAGTATTGTTATTCTCACATGCTTCATGTTGCATCATAGTATGTGGAATCATTTACCAAATGATGTGTTCTTAGTGACATACTGTTTCCCCCATCTGGAAAACGTATGATATTTTCATCACTAGAGTAACCCATTCGCCAGACAAAGTGGTTAAATGAGCTCTTTCAGTTGCTTTGGGTGTGGCATAATGGTAAACACAGTTACTTCTGATTAATTCACACACAAGGTGATTTGAGAAATCTTGAAAGATTGTACAGGAAACAAGCTTCAAAAGGAAACACACATAGGAGTTTTATTTTCAATTTCAGTGCTTTCTTTAGGCCTATTTAAATCCTGGGTATTTCCATGGACTTCAGCCACATTACAGGAGGAAGGAGCTTTGCCTTTTCATCTGTATATAAACATTTATGCCTAAACAGACACATTGGCCCCAATCCTGGGCTGCATTCCAGCTCTCTCACTCTTTAGAAAGCAGCTGAATTTCTGCAGTGAGTAATCCCCTGATTGAGGGGGGCGGGTCCTAGGTTGCACTAATCTTATGGAGTGACTGCATGCTGCCTTTTCTCACAGTTCCTGATATAGGAGTCTTTTCAGAGTAGGCCCAGGAAAAGGAGGGAGATATGTGAAGGGGGTGTGGGGGATAATGGGGTGTGACCAGAGCATTCTGCACTCTGGTTATTTTGTGTTGCTGGTCACTTGAAGACTGCTGCAGCTTGAGCATAATGTAGAGCAGCTCTTGGGGCTGTTCTAGCCAATGCTGGGAGCTGGTACTGCCCACATCCATGTCAGAATCCCAAAGGTGCATATATGGTTTATAACCATCTTGGCCCCTACCCCACAGATTGAAGCTCATAAACTGTTTCTCCTAAGTGCAGCTAAGAATCAGGTCCGAAAGGGACAAAATATTTGATTTACATCTATTGGAACTTTAATTTTAATAGGAAGGCCTCAAAAATGAAGAGCATTTTTTCCTTCTGATATTTCTTTTAAGATCGATTGGATAACAGACCTATTTACCAAACTAACACTGATCTTATTAATCAATATGCACCTGGCTAGTTCTTGGATTATTCCGGCCAATAGTGGATTCCAGGATCTGGTCTCATCCCTTAACTCTAAAGAAATGGAGTCTGTGCTGGGCAACTTCAACAGCTTACACTTTGTTAGCTTGTTAAAAAAAACATACAAGAACAAAACCTTGCACATCCTTATGTCAAGTATCAGACAGGTAGCATTGTTAGTCTGTATCCACAAAAACAATGAGGAGTCTGGTGGCACTTTAAAGAATAACAGATTTGTTTGGGCATAAGCTTTAGTGGGTAAAACAACGCACTTCTTCAGATGCAACTTTACATCAGTAATCTTTACTCAAGTACGTAGTACCATTTAAATCAACAGGCCTGCTCCCAAAAGTAGGATTTGCAGGATTGGACCCCAAAAGGAGTGGCATAGAAAATCGGTGCTATCAGAATACAAAGAGTTAATAGTGTCACTGATTACTGGAAATGAGCTGCTGCAAGGAGTGTAACTGATACAACCTGCTTATTCTGCCTCCCACCCTCTTATGCTTTCCAGCACACACACTTTTCAGTAAAGGTCAGGAATGTGGACTTAAACACAGGCATTTCTCATAACAGGTTAAGTCTTGGGAATTAACAGCAAGAAGCAAGGCTATCTAAGGTGTCATTGTCCCTTTTAGGAAAATATAGTATAATCAAAATGACAAATTTGAAGAGTTTTTTTAATACAGTAGTTACAACAGCAAACTGAAAAGAAGTCTTGTCATGAGGGGAATATGGTCATAAACTCCCTTTTGCATAGCAACACTGAGTGCCCAACCAGCAGTCGTGGAATTCTGCTCTAAATGCCAGATGATCCACACTCTGGCCACATGTTCTTTCTTGCACAGGGAGATGATTGGGGTCCTCTGAGTGTTAACCCACATGTGGTAGAATTATAGGGTTTGGCATCCAGGATGGAAAATGGTCAATTCTGCACCAGCAATAGATTTTTTTTAAATAAAACTAAACTTTCTTATTCCTGGATCCCTCCACAAAGAAAACTGTCTACCATGACAAAATGTCCCTCCCCCTCTGGCAATTCTGTGCTGTAGACTGTTATGTGCTAAAGACTAAAAAGAAGAGAGTCTACTCTAACCTGTTAGTCCTTTAGGCTGGGATGAAGGTATGTCCTCAAAAGATCAAGACCAGAGCTGCAGCCACCATTAACACAGTCTCCACATTGTTTACATATTAGGAATATTTTTAAAGATAAATAATGTTTCATTTTTCTCTATCATATTTTATAGCTTTCCCTTTTGTTTTACACCCAAGGGCTCAAATCAAGAGGTACCTTGAATTTAGGGAGGTAACTAAATTGTGCAATTTAGCCTCCCACAAAGAAAATGTTGACTTTTTTTTTAATATCTTCCATCCAGAGGCTCTGAGCCAAATAGATTTGAGATGGAGAGATGCCCAGATTTCTTGCAGCACTTATTCACCAGACTGTGCTAGCTTATTGTATATTCCAGTACCACAGAATGTATTTGACTCATTGAGAATACTACTGACCCAGCAGCACTGCGATCCCTGAGATACAAAGATCTGCTCTAGTAGAACATGGGGGGTCAGCGTTCCAATGGCTGCACAGGTTGGATGATCTGCATTCAGCTGCCAAGGGGAAAATAGAATTCTGACACAGATGTGCTTCAACTCCAGCTGCACTCACACCTCTTAAATACTACACACACTGCGAAAAAAAAAGCCTTTCAAAACTGTCTTGTTGGCAGTTTTTACGGCAATCACTTCCATAACCATGGTCCATTACTGGCACTTAACAATTGGTCCTTTGGAATGGTGAACAAACCAGTCGTTGAAATCATGTAACCCACACAGCTGTCTCTGCTTAACTGTGAGCCTGTGTGACTGCATTCTGATCACGGACTGGATGGGATGTTGCCTCCCAGGATTTTTAACTGCCAGTGTTTCACTGGTTTTCAAGAGGTTAGAAGACTGTTTGTGTTTCCATGTCTTGGCCAAGTAACACAGTGTAAGGATCTTTCCTGCGGAATGACGAGGTTGATATGCAGCCTGATTTACAAGCAAATTCATTTCTGACATCTATTCTATTGCACAATTGCACTTCAGCAAACAGCAACCCTTTCAGTTGCTATTTCACAGAGGATCTTGGAGTCACTATGTGGCCTTGCAGTAGTTGCTTATTCTGGAATTTACAAAATCTTGTTCAAGTTGCCTATTGTGCTGGGACTAAGTGCCTATTTGGATGTCCAGTGATTCTTAGCACCAGTTTGCATCTAAGTCCAAATCTCATGAGAGCTCTGGATGCTGAGTGCTGCAAAGAGGATAGTGCCAGAGCAAAGTTAAGATGCTGGGCCCTCAGATGGCATGTTCAAAAGGGTTTATAAGCTTCCTACATATTCAGCCAGGCGCTTCTGACTTGGTTGTGTCAGAAGCACAACTAAGCCAGAAAACAAATGTTAAGTCACACAAGTACAGTACTAGCCATTCATCTGTTCGATCCACCCAGTACATCTAGAATCCCTTACCACACTGACTTAAAATAAAAACCAGACAGGAAAACATGGGTTGGCAAAAGAAAGTGAACACACCTCATGTTAACATTTGATTGATTTGCATGCAGCCAATGATAGGGCCCTTTTGCTTCCCAGTCATTCGCCCTCTCTTGCCATTGATTACCTATGCGAACTATTCCCATTTCTTCTTTTTGCATTTCTAATGCGATGCATGTTTCCTGGGTCTGCATGGATTCTTCTATTACTCAGCAGCCTCCACAGCATGACTGTTGAATATTTGGAGCCCAGAACAGGAGAGGGATGATATGGCATTTGATAATGAATTGGTACTGCAGTGGCTGGGTACCATATTGATAGCTAGTAAAGCCAGAATGGCCAGGCAGCTAGCTTGCACACCCACAGCAGGGCCTGAATTCTCAAAATTTCAGCACTGCTTACCCTCATAATTGAAAGTTCCTGTGATATCCAGAGCATGCAGAACTGAGCACTCAAATTCCTTACTACACATCCGTATCTTCTCTGAAAATTCCCCTGCAGCTATCTCAGTTTCCTCATCTGTAAAATGGGGATAACAAAGTTACTTCAGAGATGCTGTGAGAATTAAAGTCTGTAAAGTGCTTTGAACATGATAACTTGTGGTGTTAGTGCTAAACATTTATCTATATGTTGTAAATGCTAACTATTGACTTATTACAACAGCCTGACTATCCTATGGTGACCCAACAGTCAACAATGCAATGTAAATTATTCCAAAAGTTCCATGACGTTGCACCTATCCAATCTGGTCCTGTAATCAATGGGTTTTTTTCCTGAAACAGGACAGTATGGTAAGGTCCATAAAGAGGGACCATAGCTTTAACTACTTGGTGGACCCTCTTTTCATTACATAGTTACATATGTTGAGTAAAGAAAAAAATATATAATGCCACCATATGCCTATTTTATGCAAAACACTGTGTCGGTTAAAATAGTAAAGAAAAACATATTTTACTCCTCAAAAATTAAAGAAATTTCTCTCAGATGCAGGTTTGAAGGAACACTGATCAGCTACACAAGCATATGCATTTTTAAAGGCTAAATATACATGCACCACTTCAAAAATGTAATAGCCCTCCTGGGAAGGGAGGAACCCATTCGTTTCAAGCCATGATTCTTTTTTAAACTATTCCCTTTCCTTCTTCAAATCTGGACTCTGTAAGAATCAGTTCAAAGCTTTTCTCCCACATTCACTGACTTTGTTTCATAAACATCCTCCTCCTTGGCATTGTCTCTAACTTTTAATATATATTTCATCAAACATATTAAAAGTAAATAATTAGATTATTTATACATTGATTATTGTGCACCGTGGTGATGAATTAAACAATATGGGACTGTGGAGACAGTTTCTTTTGGCATTTCCAAACAATGTTTGACAGCCTATTTCATATTATGAAGATAAAACTGCCTCAGGAAAGTCTATTGCTCCGGGATGGAGGAACTGAGAGAGCTGCATGTCATGACATTAAAGTTGCAAGATAGCAATGTTACTTCTGCTGCTGTAGCATCCTGCCAAGAGGAGACACCATATGAGGTAATATTGGGAGAGAAAAAAGGAGAGATATCTCAGGCAAGGTGTTCTGTTTTATTTTTTGGGTCCCTAGTGTTATTCCATTGTCTTCAGGGATGAGTCTGCCCTATATGTTGTGCAAAGCATTTTAGAACTTTAATTGAACATCATCGTGTTTTCAAAGAAAAATACAGCTCAATGTATAAATCACTACATTAAATAAACAGCACCTTAGAACTAACATGTGACATAAGAAAAAGAGTTTTGTTTAAAAACAAACAAAGTGTTTTAAAAAAATTTGGCGTGTCTGGCTGGACATGCATTCCCGAGTTCAGCACTTTGGTCTAAATTGTCTCTCCTCAGAGAAAAGTTCCCTGCAGTACCGGAGTTCAGCTCTCTTTCTCTCTGCAGTACCAGATTTCTACGTTGTTTTCTTGTTCTCTCTGGGCCAGATCCTGCACCCACTGAAATCAATGGAAAAATCTTTCATTGATTTCAATGGAAACAGGAGAAGGTCCCCTTTCTCTCTTTCAAGTGCCCTGGCTTTCAAAGAGGTGTCAACATTTTATTTACAGGACCAGTGTTCCGAACTCTGTCAGTTTTATCACAAGTTTAGTGATCGATATTTAGTATTTCGTTTAAAGTCCTAGCTCCTGAAATCAACTTTTTACATGAGGATCTTCACTTTCATGTTTTGTACAAAGTATGTTTTCAAGGATACCTAGGACTAAAAGCATGACCCAAGTACACCCCAAAGGCTCAGAAACCAAAAGTTAATAAAATGAACTCAATATATAGATTGTAAGGTCTTCGGGGCAGAAACCATCTTTTCTGTCCAGCACCTAGCACAATGAAGTTTTCGTTCATGACTAGGACTCATAGGTGTTACTGCAAAAATAATTGCATGATTTGGGGGAGGGGGAATTTGTGATTTTTTTTTAATGTTTGGGTTGGCAAAACTTCAAAAGACCCAGTTTCAGCTAAGAAGTGGCAGGGAAGAGACTGAGGAACAAGAGAAGAAGGGAAACATATATACTAAAGCTGGTCAGAAAATGGTTTTTCTCCTATGGAAAATTTAGACTTTTTGGTGAAAAATCAAGCCAAAAATTCAATTTGGAAATGCTGACGTGGTGATGCATGGGAGGCACTTGTAGTTTGGGTGCTCAGGCCTTCCTTCTCATATAGAAGCTGAGCTGCCTGGCTTGACTACATCTCCCATGATGTACCAAAGTCTCAACTCCTGCTGAAGCATCATAATGCATCCTGGGAGTCCCTAGCTGCAGCGCATCATAAGAGATGTAGTCTGGCTGAGGACCTGACTCATAAAGGAAAATGGGAGCATCGGACACCCAGATTACAATTCTCATGAGGTATCACAGCAGTATTTCCAAATCAAAATTTAGGACAAAATTTTTGGCATTTGCTTGTTTGTTTTTTCAATGAAAAGTGAAAATATTCCACAGAAAGCAGAAACTTTTCACGAAAAATTATCAAAAACAGAATATTCCATCAAAGGCAAATTTGATGAAAATTTTCAGCCAGCACTATTGTATATATACAAGTAGAAGTCATCCCTGTGGAGGTCCCACGTTTTAGTTGAAGTTAAAGTAGAATTTCATTTAGAACTTCAGATGTGGGAAAAGATGGCTTACTTAATTACCATGTTTCAGAGTAGCAGCCGTGTTAGTCTGTATTCGCAAAAAGAAAAGGAGTACTTGTGGCACCTTAGAGTTTATTTGTTAGTCTCTTTGGTGCCACAAGTACTCCTTTTAATTACCATATAACTACTACCTATCCCCTAAAGTACAACTCCTTGTAAACAGGAAATGGAGCAGGAGTTGGAAATGGAATCTCGTAATTCTCTCTTCCAATGCTCCCTCACTTTCTCTCTGGGCTCCTTTCTCTAGGGCCCTATGCTTCTCTGCTCTCAGATCCCCATTACCCTCTCTGCTTTCACAGCCCCTACTCTTTCACTCTTTCCATTTCACTGCTGCATAGACTTTGTCTTCAAAGGCAATCCTGATCTTACTGCTCAATTGTGCTAACTCCAAATAATGATATCACTACAGCCAAGCCTCGGTGTGCACCTGAGAATTTCACTATCTGCCCTCCCTTCTCCAGTGTGTTGTCTGGGCCATCACACCAGAGATGTGCATTGTTCAGACTGAGTTAGAACTATTAACACTTAGAAAACTACCTCATGTCCAGATTGACGTGGCCTGAAAGGCTACCAAGAGCTTTCTTAAGCAACAATAGTGGGAAGATTCATCACTTGGCAAAGCTGGAACATTCATCAGGTAGTTTGCATCAGGAAGTTTGGACAGGTAGGAGGGAGGAAGAAGTGCCCACATGCTTAGGAGGGAATTTTCTGAGAAGAGATTCAAGTCTAATTACTTGTAGGGCTAAGGCATAATGTGAGACAGTGCCATAGTTACTTGAAGGACCGGGTTTTAAGCTTTTCTGTGATGGTGTTGGAGAAACACAGATAACAGAAGGATCCAGCAGCTGGGACATTTCTCAGGTTGGCCTAAGATGAGGTTCAGCAACTGTTGGGAGGCTCAGAACTGGACACTTCTCATTGAAAGCATAGATCTCTTATCATCTAGGGGGCTGCCAATGGATTCTACAGTTGGAAAGAGGTTCGGGACATTTGGAGATGACTGTGGGAGTTTCAGATTGAGAACTTCTGCGGTGGGGGGCATTAACATTGGCAGGGCTAGCAACACAGAAAGCAGATCCCAGAAAGAAAATAAGACACTGCAGTAGCAAACTGGAAAACAGGGAGAGGAAGAAAGAGGGCCCTGGACACAAGAGGCCTTATCGTACCTCATTGTTGCCAATGGGTGATTCGCTATTGACTTAAATGGCTGCAATATAAGAGGAAAGATGGATCGGACCCCAGCAAACAGAGAGTAAACCAAAATGGCTCTAAGAAAAGAAAAAGATTGGTTTAAACAAGAAGGAAAGGGAAGAAAGAGACCTTTCAAGGGAGGTCAGGAAGAGAAGCCAAATGCTGTCTCCGTCAACTTAGTTACACCCATTTTCATTTATTTAAGATTTATAATATGGAGCATCACCCACGGCTTCGGGTTAACACATAGTACTTTTGGAATGCACACAATAATTAAACATACCTTTTGTGGCATAAATCAGAGGCTTGATATTCTACTGTGTAACCGAATTTTAATTGATCCAGTGTCAGACCCCACTGCTGCATAAGTTTCCCTGTCTTGCTGGGGTCAACATTTCAGATCCTGCTACATGATGCCTAGTCATCTGAACCAACTACTTGTCCAAACACAAGCCATTCACCAGGCATAGAATGACATGAAAAAGATGGGGCTGCACCCCAATTCCTTAAAGGCCAGCCCAGCCTGTGACACAGTGGTGAAACTCCATTAACTGCAATGCAGGGACGAATCAGAAACCCATATTTACAGGATGTTGAATACAATGCAACATTCAGAAGCATAAAACACTGCAAATACTCCATATTGAAATAGTGAATGTTTGCTTAGTGTTTCCATGGCATTTAGACTTAAAATTATTGGTTGGTGGTCTCTGCTAGGCCAACCTGCTTTTTCTATAATGCTTCTCTTTTACGACAGCAGTTTTAAAAATTATGAAAACTGAATATTTTGTTAAATCATTCAATAAAAAGACTAATTTATTAAATAGTGTTTTTTTAAGTGTCAAAACTAGGTTCAAAGAAAAATAAGAACCAGCATTGGCTGGAGCCAATGGAGTTTTCCATTTACTTGGGTGAATAAAACAAATACTGTAGGTCCAACAATTAAAAAAAGGAACTTATTTGTATTAAAAATGATTAATGCTTAGAGAGCAGCTTAAAGTCTGGAAAATAAATTGTTCAGAGAACTTGGCTACTGGAAAAGTCATTTTTAGTAGTTCACCCTCAGAGCTGCTCAACATCTGGAAAAGCAACTTATTTTATTATATATTTAATATTAAACATCATATAGTTTGCATTTAAAAAGTCAGATTTTATAACTAAAGTCTCTAAATGGCTTTGTGGGTTTAGACAAGATAAGACATATATATGGATATGTAGATATATAGGGTATTTAAAGTTAGGAGAGGTGTTCACTGATTCTAACAGAAGTTCAAATACTTCATAAAATGGCTAACGCCATTCCCCAAACAAAGGCTTGTTAGATGTGTAAACATTCAATCCTACCGGGTGCTGAGTATCCTTGGGAGATGCTCATTAGAATAAAATGGGTTCTCTCTGGAGTCACAGGAATATTCTGCACCTTGCAGGACTGAGCTTCAAGGACATGTATCTGCAGAGTGCTGGGTTGAACACTCATTGAATTGAGGGCACTCTCCACCTTGTAAGATGTTGCCATGGGTCTGGGACACAAATTCAAAACCATAGTTTAAAATCCTTTAATCACGGTTAACTTGGCAGGGGACTGAGTAACAATTTTGTGTAGCTACATATGTCACCTGTTTTATATAGATATATGCATGTTCAATGGGACACTGGAAAATAAGTCATGATTTGATAGGCATTAATACAGATGAATATACAAAGTGACGCACAAATCAGTAACAATATAAACATAAAGCAAGAAAGAAAACAAGGCTGGAATTTTCAGAGGTGCCTAAGGGAGCTGAGGTAGGTACCCAAGTCCCATTGAATATCAGTGGAGTTTGGGTGCTTAACTGCTTAAGGTGCCTTTGAAAATTCTAGCCCCAAAGTCCATTTCATTCCAAGCAGTCATTCATGCCCAGGAAATACCATGTGTCTTAAAGCAGATTGTTTAAATCAGTAATGGTGAATCAATGCTAAAGCATTCTATTAAAGGACTCTAGATCTTCTTCTGATCACTTAAACCATTGTAAATTTGAAATAACTCCACTGACATTATGTAAAAAGTCAGTCTCTCTGGACACCTTTCTATAAGGGGACAAGACATGGACTGTGGGACTGGATGAGGTCGGAGTAATTCAGGACTCTGCTGTAATTGCTGGCTTAATTATGGTATGTTCCTTCTGCAGAGATGATGGGTCATGCTTCAATTATCAGTACTATGACACCTGGCAGTTTGGCTAGCTGCACTCAACTCAGGAAAGGTGTGGGTTTTTCTTGCAGTCGCTTCACCCAGAGTACAGCGGCTTTGGCTTGCAAAGTTGCAGGTTTGAGTGTTTGTATGTAATAGTGATGCTTGACTGGACAACACTCTGTCAGTGCCTGGACTTCCATGACTTAGAAGCCATTCTAGAGCATATCAAGGTTGTCATGTGGCGTCCGTGTCTGCACCTAGAACTGTGTCAGGCACAGTTAACGAGGCCAGATGATCTCTTTCCAATGTTTTTTTCACTTCTCCCAAGCAAATACCAAAGTGGTAAGCACAGTAAAAATACACAGTGCTTCTTTTGTCCCCTGAATCTCTTCCACATAACTAGGGAGAAGAGAACTTGGTTTACCAGATTTAGGACCCACTTGAAAATCATAGGTTCTTGCTCTAGAACTGAAAAATTTTGAGGTTTTAGCTCTGTTTTGCTCTCATAAGAGGAGAGCTGCAGGGTCACTCCACTTTCTTTTTTAAAAAAAAATTATTTTACTGATACTAGAAACAGGACAAGCATTAATATTAGACAGGAACTTTTCTTGTTTCCATAGTCCAAGATTCCATTTAGTTAGAAATGTTTTTAGTTAAATTTCCCTTGAAAAACAGCCATTTAAATTAAGGAAACATATGTTTAACAAAACTCAAAAACATTTTGTGAAACCAAAATCTTATTAAAAAAAATAAAAAACAGAATTTTCATAAAGCCCCAACATTCCCATGTTTTCCCACTTATCCTCATAGGACAAACAAATCCAGCCCCATACTCTCCCATCAACTCTTCTACAAGCCTGGACCCATGTGGGTCTACTGAGCAGAAGGTGAAGAAGCATGAATGGCTGAATGTGTACTGGAAGAGCTGGGGCAGACCCCAGGAGAAGCAGAGCCAGTCAGTCTGCATTTATCAGGGCTGACCAGCCAAATCCTAGGAATGGAGCAGGAGCAGGAGCAGACCCTTCTGCAGCAAAGGGAATCCACTGACATTCCATTACCTGAAGGATTCCTTCTTCCACTAGTCCCCAAGGAACTCCCAAAACACACAGTCCACATATTCAGTGTTTGGACTGAGATGAACATTTACAGCAAAATACAGTGGTCCAGTCACAGGTGACTTCAGCGTCCCAACTATTCACAGCTGCTCAGAGAAAAACAATTATTCTGAGTAACTCCTTATTCCACTATGATATTACACCTTAAGAAGCTCTCACAATACACATTATAGCCCACAGCCTTGCCCCTTCTCTCTCTCTCTCTCTAGTTTCTCCAACTCCTGGACGCACCTCACATCTGGCCTCCACCCACACACATTTTTAAAGAAACAGAAACCTTTTTCTACTGGAAAGCTACATTTTTTTTAATAAAGGAGTTGTTTTTGATAGCATGTTCATGCACACAATGTCATATGTTACACACTGACTTCTGCATTTGCTCTGCATCTTCCGTAGAAAAGTTCTTGTTCCACAGCTATTCCCCAGGGAGCTCACACAGCCACTATGTAGTCACTTTGCTCTAGTACAGACAGGAGGTAATTACATTGGGTGTGGTTCTCCACTGCCTTCCATCTGAGGTAGTCATTTGCACCTGTGCAGTGTGTGACTGCAAAATAAGTGTAAAGTGCTACCAAATCTGCATTCTCCTTTCTCTTAAACATTGTATAATGACTACACAAGAAGTAAGGCTGCAGGAATAAGGCTCTTTGTATCTAGTTGATAACCCCTTCCATTTCAACTGATTATGGTAATTTGAAAAAACAATACACCACTAATGATGAGAGACCAAAGAACAGTGTCCCTGGTAATCAGAGCCAGAATTGGTACTACCCGCACCTATTTAAATTCAATAGAAAAACAAATTGAATAACAAATACATTATTTCCAATACACAATGGACTGTGGCCTATCCTCATCCTTCTTGTGTCATTGAGATAAGCAAATCCATAATCCATGGTTTCCACACAATGGTCATAGTGTCACAGGCATTCATTTCCTCTAGAACTGTGGAATTTTGTTGCTATGTGCTGCTAAACAGCTGCTATGTTTCCCTCCAAAAGGTGACTGCATTTCATTGGGGAGTGAAGTTATCTTTTACCTGCCTCACAAAGAGGTGAAGGTTAGTTAAGGGACTAGATTTGGCTCTGGAGTACTCAAGCTTCTGCCATCATGACTCAAGGCACAGGGAACCTCTGGGCAGAAAGACCAAAGCCATGCAGGCTGACAGTCACACCACCTCACAGGTGAACAGAAATGTGTTTGTGGGGGGCAGGGTGGGAATGTAGCGTGAAGCGCTCACTACATTCTCCAAGTTGCCACCTTCAGTGGAGTGCCACAGAAGCCCCAACTACAGTTAAACATCATCTGGCCATTCTTGGGAGCCAGAAGTTTGTTCTGTTGCAGGGAGATGTAATTTGTAAATGTGTATCTCTCTACCTCAGTAGCAATGGATCAAGTCCAATCTTGGTAAAGAGCTTTGAGATCCTTCAGAGAAATACACTAAAGTATTATTAGTGTATTATTTGTTCCAAATGCAGTGCAATTTTTGCTTATTTTTCATAGTCATTCCTTTTATTTTAATCCCTTTCTTGTCATTTAGGATCTCCATTGTAGAGGCCATGATGAATTTTCTGGCTGAAAAACCGAAGATTTCTGCAGCACAAAATCCTCATAGCTTCGCTACTCCCATGTTACAGGGACCTACAGCCAACAGGAAAGCCAAAAGGGCCAACTCATGGTCCAGAATAGTAAATGTATCATAAAATATGGGCGGAAAGGGGGAAGGGAAGGGAACAGAGAGGGAATGCAAAAGAAAAAATTAAACTGTTTACTCCCTTATGGCTTTAATTGTGTAGCGAAGAGGTATAGTTATAGCAAGAAAAAGCTTGGCTTAGTCCTGCAACAGCCCTAGGTTTTGGACAGAAGCAATGTTATAATGTATAATTATATAATTTACTTAAACAGTTGCTTTCCATATGGGAAGTAATGGATTTGCCCAGCTGCATTTTGGCAAAGACTGAACCTACCATTATTCAGGGTAGAACAATTCTGCTGAAATTTGGAAATCCTACAGAAAGTATCTATACATTTCTCTGATGGTTCCTGACACTGTTTCTTTTTCTCAGAGAAATATATCATTTCGCCCTCCTTTATCAGGGCTCCCAAGCCCTATCCAACACATGGGATTTTCAGGATAACCTGATTGTGTTCTGTTTTGCTGGCTTCCAAAATGAGATAACAGCAATACTGCACTACTCTGTTGCTACAATGAAAGTGGGCCTAGGGGAGTGAGGAAAGGATGGTTTTATTTTGAATGCCCCATTCTACAAATTAATCTTATAAGGCAAAATGTGCTTTGAATTAATAGAATTGTTTCACTCTCTCTGTAATCTAGATCCCAGTTTAAACCTCTGTCTTCTGTATCAATAACCAATTAACTGAGGAACAACATGGTCCTCAGCAGCCACAGAGGAGGCAGCAGGGTTTACCCTTACGTAAATACGCATTCCAGTATCTCAGATATAGGCACAAGTTTGGTTACATCCTTTTGATATTTTTAGGAATTAACTTTATGCTCTGTGTGTTTAAGAACCTCAGCTAACAGCAATAAAGAATCTTGTGATGGCAACAGTCCCTGTCCAACACATGAGCCTCATCAGATTCCCTCCTGTCACATGAATGTCAAGAAATGGGAGATTTTCAAAATAAAATAAAGAGAACTAATAGGCCACACTGTTGGCATATACACACAGGATATAAATTGTACAGTTTGTGAGCTGGAACAGAGAAGCCAGAAGACAGAGAGTCTGTCATACTTTCAGAAGACTGAAGTACAAATGACCTAGCTACCAGAATATCTGAGATCCTCAAACTTGAGTCAAATGCATATCAGTTGGTAGCCTTCATATAGCCAATCTTTAGAATATTGTGCATAACACTGCTCTATCAGCCATATACTACTTCTTAAGTTTAAGTCATCCGAAGATGGAAAAGAGGATGTGTGTCCACGAGGAAAAAGACAAACCAGAATGAAACTGACAAGGGAGCACCGAAAGTGGTTCCACAGATGCCACTGTAGCCCATAACTTTTTCAGTATCCCAGCGGGAAATTACCTCAGATTTCTTTTGTTCTCATTTGTCCGACACATGTTTTTATTACAGAAAACTTAAAGATATAAAATGTATTCCATGCAATTCCTCCAAGAATCAATTTGCCACATGACATTGCTTTCTGCTATCTTTGTGCATCATGGTTTTGAGAAGCAAAACCACGGTGGTCTGGACAACCTATGAAGGGCATCTGACAGACTTAGCACAGCTCATCAAGAGTCATGAATTTGTGCCAGTAGTGCTGATGGTCTTCTGCCAATTCATGCGTCTTAATCCACTGGAATGTTAAAACATCCATGCTTTGTTTCAAATATCTGCTGGTACCTACACTGAGTGGCTATAGCATAAATAAAGTGAGACTGTCTTACACAGACAATGTAATAGAAAGTGAGTCGCAAAGCAATCATGTTTTCAGGATGCATTTTAAAAAATCTGCTTAAGTCCTTGTTTTCAGAGGTAAATGAGACTCAATTTGAAGTCAGTCAGAGTTTTAGGCACTCCGCATGTCTGAAAAATCAGATCCTCATAAAGCAAGTATTCACAATGGAGCTAGTGGACCAAATCAGAACAGTTCGGCAAAGCATGAGGCAACTGTGAGCTGCCAGATGTCAGTGGGAGCTGTTGAGTTCAGCTCTTTCAAAGATCGCCTATTTAGGTGTCTCAATATGGACTTTAGGAGACAAATTACTCTTGGGTATTTATGATAATGTGGGGTGCAATCCAAACCCTGCCCTGCAACCTTGGGTGCCTCACAATGCTTTGCTACTGAAGCTTCCAACCTGGGCTCCTTACAAACAGCATGCAGGTCACATCCTGAGTGTTTGTGTACAGCCACAGTCCTGGTCCAGAAACTCTGACCACAGCAGCTTGTTAGCAAACACCACCCACATTCTTGCTTTCAGCAGCCTTGGTTACTATTGCAGGGTGACCCCAACACACACCCAGTCCCACATTTTCTCTCAAAAACATGTCTTTTGCACTATCCAGCCCTCTCCTGGACAGTCCAAATATATTAGGTTCATTGCCCATGAAAGGCAAACAATATACAACAGTCTGCTACCTTAAATGAAGTTACCCAAACAAGGCACAACACTAGATTAGTTTTAATTAAAGAATAAAACAAAGTTATTTAAGAGAGAAATTTTAAGTGACTACAAGTATAAGGCATTAACGTCAGAAATGTTTGAAGAGGAATAAAGATAAAATGCTTTCTAAACTCAAGAAACTAGACTTGGTTCAAGGTGAAGTTCTTACCACATGCATCCAGCAACAAGGCTGACCAAATATCAGGTCAGGATTTGCTTCCAAAGGTTGTTTCTTTTGTCGTCTTAGGTGGAAAAGAGAGATGGCTAGGGAGAGATAACTTGGGGTGTTTTGCCCCTCACTTTTATAATTCAGTTACTTTTTAAATGTATTTTCCTAAAGGTTACCCCTACTTAAAGTTCATTCAAAAAGTGACATGGTGTCTGGTGGTGAAAGAAGATGAATGCTGTTTCTTCTCACTTCTGTTTGCTGAAATGCAGATTTTCCTTGTCTCCTGTCTTTCCCCTCTCACTGTCTGAGGGCCCTGTTTACAACTTATATGGAAACTGAGGTAAACGCACATTCCTTCTGTTTAGGACCTGCTTGATCAGGCGCTATGTGGGTTTTAACATGTGCCATCAACATCATTCAGGAGGAATTCATAACTTTACATATAATGTTGCTACACACATTTTACCATGATAGTATTGACCAGTGAGGGGGGGGAGGGATAAGGTAAATGAGGAGAGAGAAAAGAAGAGGAGAGGAACAAGACTTTCTGGAGAAGAAATAAAGGCTACATGGACTACGTGTAGGAAGTGTCCAGAATATTAGCAATAATCTTTGGATGGTGACTTCTAATCACTTTGGCTCCAAATCAGAGAGAGATTTTACTAGCACTGTAGACTTCTACTTCTCAATTCTTCCTATGGCCAAAAGCAAGATAAAGATATGGTCTACATCTGAGTTTGGAACCCAAGTAGGGCCCTTCACTCCTGACTGGCAATGATTGGGAAAAACAAGGAGGCAGCATACTCAGCCCGGGTGGAACATGAGAACGTTGCTCTGCTTTTTTCTCAACTTCTGCTGGCAGATTTATGGATCAGCATGGACAAGAAAGAAAACAGCTGTGTGGAACACAAGGCTTTTGATGAAGGGGGGACTAAAAAGGGGGGAAATGGACTGTTCTTAAGTGCTCCAAAAGAGGCTAAGACGACCCCCACCCCCCCACACACACACACACAATCCCCAGCCAATCAAATCATCACAGTCCATAATCTCTTCTTGGAGCACACAAAATACTTACACAACAGTGATATCCCAAACCAATCACTTTATAGTATTTGGGATTTTTCTGATGCAATACATTTTCCATTCCACTGAGTGATTCTGGAATAGTTATGCAAATTTTAGCATATTCGTCTGTGAACGAAGATTCTGCCAGCCCTTTGCACAGGGTGACAGCTCCTCACTCCACACTGTGAGAACCTGGGGGGTAGAATATTTTACTGACACTCTATTTCCATCTAATTCTTTAACCTGACAAGTGCTGGTCTAACTTCCTCCCATTGGTGAAAAGCAATCCTCGGCCCCTTCCAACAATTTATGAGAAAGAGCTTGTAAATTGGCTATAAAATATACATATATTTCCAGGGTGAAATTTAGCATGCAAAACTCTTTCTCTGAGAACTATACATACATATAGGCCTGCACACACACACTCACAATATTTGAAATTAAATGGCGAGGTCACTTTTTAAATTAGTTTTAAAATATGGAAATTTCCATATTTCAGGTGCCTTTGTCCTACCCTGAACATGAACAGCTGTTTTTATTTAAAGCTGAAACATGACAGGCAATGAGACCACAGTGTGAACTCCTAAAAGTACAAGAAGAAAAGAGCCATAACAGGGGCCTTTATTATGAAGGAAGTTGGTAGGGTTTATAACAAACTACTGCTCACCAGAATGAAAGGGCATGCGATTATTAGGTTTGTCTCTCTGGATGAAGTCTGCATTAAGGCCAGGCAAGGTAAAGGCACTCAGCAGAAAGAAATGTAGAAAAAACAAAAAAATAAAAAACGGTTCAATAGTGTCTTAATTTTTTTCCTTTAGGAGAAAGGAAAGGAATTATGCATAATATCTAGCACACCACTGACTGGGCCAAAATCATATCTGGTGAAACTGTTAATTTAAGTGAATCATAGAATATCAGGGTCGGAAGGGACCTCAGGAGATCATCTAGTCCAACCCCCTGCTCAAAGCAGGACCAATCCCCAATTAAATCATCCCAGCCAGGGCTTTGTCAAGTCTGACCTTAAAAACTTCTAAGGAAGGAGATTCTACCACCTCCCTAGGTAACGCATTCCAGTGTTTCACCACCCTCCTAGTGAAAAAGTTTTTCCTAATATCCAACCTAAACTTCCCCCACTGCAACTTGAGACCATTACTCCTTATCCTGTCCTCTTCTACCACTAAGAATAGTCTAGAACCATCCTCTCTGGAAGTTACACCAAGAATGAACTGGGTCCTCTGAGCCTAATTCTGATCTCATACTAGTTAAAAGTTAAAAAATTAGGAGTAATTCCACTAAAATGAATAAAGTAGCATCATTCTAAGTGTAAAACTGATGTAACCGCAAAATCAGACCCTCTGTATTCAAATGATCTTAGTAAACCTCCAAATGTTGCATGCTCTGACAACTCAGAGGTCCAGCTGATTGACTGAGTGGAATAAGCATGAATGCTTATTGGCAGGTATTTTTTATAACAAATCCCATTATTGGTTATATACAATATTTTACTTTATGAATGTATCCATCTTACAACCATGGAAAGAGTGTTATTTTAAAAGACCCTATAAAAAGCATACCGAAGAGGTCCCTTGCTGACTGAACCATCTTAAGAAACGATCTTTCTCTAGGAAAGAAGAAGAAAAACGTGATTCATCTTCTCATTTTAAGAGCTCACAAACACTGGGGCCATCCTTACATATTGTAACAGAATATGCTACATGGCTGCACTGAGATATTGTTGATAAACACATAACTAAATACAAATAATTAAAGGTATGACCTTGTAATATTTTTTTCCCTTGAAATAAAAAACCCTCAGGAGGAAAAAAAAATACTGAATTCTTGCTCCTTACAAGTGAAACCTGAAAAAGAGAAATTGAAGAGCCAGAGTGCCCTCTAGTGACAATACAGCATCAATATTAGCACTTAACGTTAAGAAACATACTTTTGTTTGTTTTCATATGAGCAAAACCAATTCTGGTGTATTTTGTTTCTTTTTCTCATTATTCCACATAGAAAGTTTATAAACATTAAGTGAACATTCCTGAACCTTCTTCAGACAAAGAGATATTTTTTAAAAAGAGACGGGAGAAACTATATAATTTTAATACACCGTCATTCCCAGCTGAAGGAAGTCTGGAATTCATTATGCATGGAAAATAAAGTTCATGCTCAACCTCTCTCAGCTCTGAACACTACAGTGATTTGAAATGAAAAACAAGTGACAGGAAAACTTGTGCGTAGGTGGCTTTGTTCAATAACCGAAGCACCAAGTGTAGGAGAAGGAGAAATCTACCCACCTTGCAGAGGAAGAAAAATTAAATACACTGGACTGGGGAGGGACAGAGAGAAGAGTTTTACACCCAGAACTCGAGATCAGCACAGATCCTGTGAAATCTTGATGTCAGGACCATCCATGCTGAAGCTTTGTACCACTCTGCACCAAAGCTGGGCCCCACTCCAACTTCCTACCTAGTTTCCCAGATAAGCTGCTGTTCCTGAAACTCCCTACAGCCACTATCTTTAAGGGAAGAGCTGCACACTTGGAAAAGAAACTCTGCACAGAAGTTAATACAGACTAAGACTACATTAACTTTTTGGTGGATTCATTGTTTGTTGCTGAAAGGCTCCTTTAACGCTCCTCCTTCTTGGGCCTTTGAAGGACTGACTCCAGCTTCGCACAGGAGTGGAAGATTCACATTCTTGCAGACAGAGGATGACTCAGACTTGGAAATGGGATAGGAAGCCATTCACTGGTTTGAATCCAGAACATACTGCAAACAATCAAAAGCTGATGGCTATTCAGTATGATTTATATCCAGCGAGTTTCAAGTCCTACTGGACCAATGTCTGCATTGTAACTGTGCTTTTGTTGTTAGGACTGCAAAGGATATAATAAGTGTAAAGGTTACATATGGACTTGCAGAGGTTGCCCATCTTAGGTCATCACTGACACATTTTGATGAGGTGTGGGGAAAATCTGAACAGCCAGTGCTAGTTTGAGGATAAACATACTTCTTCCACATCAAAGGGCATTAATCCAGTACCTATTCCCAAAATCAGTTTTGAAAGAAAATACATTTGTGAGCATCCACTTGTAGCTTTCTCCTAGGACTCATGATTATTTTGCTCTAGGGTAACCTACGGAAAAATTCCATATAATTTAAATAACGTAACTGAAATCAACAAAATGAGGAAACTCAAAGCTAAAACTGACAATCCAGCCTCAGCTCAGGAAATTCATTCTAAAAGCCAAAAGCTGTATCTGAGTTAAGGGAGCGCACTTTCGAACCTCAAAATTTTCAACCCCAAGTGATTTTTCCAGTTGAATTATAAGCCACTGATTTAATATGTTATCTATTACCAAAGCTTTCCAAAAGAGGGTAAGAATACCCTCTCTGGGCAATTTGTGTGCAAAAGGAACAGCTCATTAAGGACTCCTTTATTGAAAATATGTAAACAAGGGTCTTGGCCACAAAGTAACAATTTCCTGGGGAAAACTTTGTGGTCTGATTTCCCAGAAACACACTGAAAACTTTAAAAAAGTGAGTGCCTTGCACTGTTTTGTCTGGAGCCACAAAATACAACACAGGGCCACACCCAGCAAGGATTTAACCAGATCCATGTCTACTGGCATGAACAAAACACAAAGGTTACAGCAATAACAAATCAGGTAAAGCTGGTGTTTCAAATTATAACACTTTGCATTCCTGGACTTTTTTTTTCCTATGTCAAAAATATTTCTGTGATTTCTATATTAATTTTGTATTTAATACACTACAACCTTAATTACCTAGAGCACTATTATTCAATATACCCTAACATCTGGGTAATTGAGATGGTCTTGTATTTCAGGCTAAGAGTTATTGTGACTGAAGTTCTGATTCTTTAGACGGAGAGTAAATGACAAAGTTATAATATGGTTCTACTCTAAAAAGTGATTTTGAAAAAGATGGTTCCACTGGTCTCTGCATGCCTAAGTCAATCTGTTTACTTTATTGACAATAATATATTTTACTACATTTTACACTTTCATTTAACAGCATGCTATAAACTGGAATAAGAAAATTGTATATGGATTGCAGATTATGTGATCATGTAAAATCCGTATCATACTGTATAGGCAGAGTAACAATGTGATGGTGAGTTCTCATTTCCATATTCATTTTGGGCTATGATACATCAATGCGATGCAAATCTAAAAATAACATTTGATATTATGCTCTGTAAATTCTAGCACTCTTACTAGCAAATAATTTTGGGTTTTGCACTGTCCTCATTATAAGTTTCATATGTGTACGGGGGAAAAAAATCTTACTTATTGCTTCTGATAGTACTTTGTTTAGTCAAAGTTAAACATTTTGGTAAGGAAATCTAAACTGGTGCTTCATGATTTTCAGAACACAGGACAGAATAGGATAGGATGTTTAACTGTTGAATGTTCTCTGGTTTGTTCCTTGAAAAATCCTTACTAATCATATCCACAAGAGGAATCAGAGTTTTGAAGAGTTCTTGCTGGACAATCATCATCTGGTATAACACAGGATTTTCATTTTCATGAAACAGACACCTCTGACACTTATGTAGGTCACCATTAAAATGATTTCTTCTCTAAATTATAGAGGAAGAAACATGTAAATCCATATTTTTGACCATGGCAGGTAGAAAGACAGACTACTGGTGAATGTAATGTCATCATAAAAGCTACGTGAAAATGGATTGTGGGCTTGATTAAAATCTTCATTCCCCCAGATCCAACTTTATTGCAAAATGTTAAAATCTACACTTCCAAAACCAGTTACTAGAAGAAGGGCTCTCCAAGTCACTGGTGAGCTTATATGAAATGGCAAGAGATTGTGACTTTAGACCATTCTTTGCTATGTGACAGATTTGTTTGTGATGGCCTGAGGTAAGCTGGCAGATACAGAAGCCCTCATCACAGAGGGACATCACAGGATATAAGGAACAGCACAGTGAAATGTGCCACAGTAAAAAAGTGAACTCTGAATCTTGCAATCCCTGAAAAGCGCTCAGAAACCGTGGCAAAGAATTCAGAGTGACTTTGCAGAAAAGAACGAGGAGTACTTGTGGCACCTTAGAGACTAACTAATTTATTTGGGCATAAGCTTTCATGGGCTAAAACCCACTTCATCGGATACATGCAGTGGAAAATTCAGTAGGAAGATATATATACACACAGAGAACATGAAAAAATGGGTGTTGTCATACCAACTATAACAGGACTAATCAATTTTTCTCCTGCTGCTAATAGCCCACCTTAATTGATTAGTCCCGTTATAGTTGGTATGGCAACACCCATTTTTTCATGTTCTCTGTGTATATATATCTTCCTACTGTATTTTCCACTGCATGCATCCAATGAAGTGGGTTTTTGCCACGAAAGCTTATGCCCAAATAAATTTGTTAGTCTCTAAGGTGCCACAAGTACTCCTCATTCTTTTTGCTGATACATACTAACACAGCTACCACTGTGAAACCTGTCACTTTGCAGAAAAGGAGAATTGTATTGTTCGCTGTAACAGTGGTGTGACAGGTTCGGTCACAGAGACCCACTTGGGACTGTCACCTGATGTACCGAGACTAACTCTGAGCCCGTTTACTGTTAGTTTGGGCCTCCAGAACCCTGCCTTGTAGTGCCAGACATGCCAGTCTGCTCCAACACAGACCCAGGGTCTGAACCACATGCCCCAAAGCTGCAAACTTAACTGAAAACAGCTTAAGAAGTGTTCCCGTCTCTAGCACCCAGACACCCAGCTCCCAATGGGATCCAAACCCCAAATAAATTCGTTTTACTCTGTATAAAAACTTATACAGGGTAAACTCATAAATTCTCCACCCTCTATAACACTGATAGAGAGATATGCACAGCTGTTTGCTCTCCCAGGTATTAATTACTTACTCTGGGTTAATTAATAAGCAAAAGTGATTTTATTAAGTATAAAAAGTAGGATAAGTGGTTCCAAATAATAACAGACAGAACAAAGAAAGTTACCAGCAAAATAAAACAAAACACACAAGTCTAAACCTAATACATTAAGAAACTGATTACAAATAAAATCTCATCCTCAGAGATGTTCCAATAAGCTTCTTTCACAGACTGGTCTCCTTCCTAGTCTGGGCCCAATCCTTTCCCCTGGTACAGTTCTTGTTAGCTCCAGCTCAGGTGGTAACTAGGGGATTTTCTCATGACTGGAACCTCCTTTGTTCTGTTCCATCCCCTTATGTAACTTTGGCACAAGGTGGAAATCTTTTGTCTCTCTGGGTCCCCACCCCTCCTTCTCAATGGAAAAGCTCCAGGTTTAAGAGGGATTCCAGTAACAGGTGACAAGGTCACATGTCCTGTGAGACGCCAAGCCTTCATTCTTCCTGGCCTGACTCACAGGAAGGCTTGCAAGTAAACAGAGCCATTTACAACCAATTGTCCTAGTTGATGGGAGCCATCAAGATTCCAAACCACCATTAATGGTCCACACTTCGCATAATTACAACAGGACCTCAGAGTTATATTTCATATTTCTAGTTTCAGATACAAGAATGATACATTTATACAAATAGGATGACCACACTCAGTAGATTATAAGCTTTGTAATGATACCTTACAAGAGACCTTTTGCATGACGCATATTCCACTTCCATTATATTCACACTCATTAGCATATTTTCATAAAATTATATGGAGTGCAACGTCACAAGTGGGAACTCAAAAGGCCTGATTCTCCAATCCAGCATAAATCAGTTGTAACTCTACTGAAGTCTATGGAGTTACATTGGTGCCTGGGAAGAATAAAGAATGGACTTTCAAAGGATGTCAAAGACAATGGCTCTCAATCATAAGAATTTCAGATATTCTTTTTTAACAGGATATCAATCACAGTAAATCAGCTGCTATACCCTGCATCATATTGGCTCACAGAGCATCTTATCCAAACATTAAATATTGCAACAGAAGAGGATATTAACTCAAGTATGTCAATATGCTATTTTGTAGCAAAATGTTTAGTTATCTGACTGCTATTCCTTAAAAAAAAAAAAAAAGTACTCCGTTGTTTTAAAACAGCTGGAAAAAAACACCCCTAAATGGACAAGAAAAATGTGAAAACAAAAGAATAAAGTATTCTTTTCTAAACAAGAAAAAAAGAACTTAGAATTAAGGATTCAGATCTCACAGCAGATGGAAACCTGGCGGATCCAGCTACCTGGCTATTCCCTGACATATGCTATGTAATCCATGCTACACATCTGTAAATCCAGAAGATGGATTAGTGTGCTAAGGACCTGATCTAAACCCCATTGGCATCAACTGAAAGACCTCCATTGACTTCATTGGACTTTGTATCGATTGGGCTTTGAGTTGCCTAGGGCATTTACATTTTCCATTATCCATAGCAAGAACAATTTTATATTTTCAAGGTCCATGAACACTGAAGATTGATAGGCTGTGAGACAATGAAAATATGCCCTAGACTGAAGCTCAATTACTTTACTTTAAAATTTTTATTTTATTTTAATTAATTCTTTATTTAGCAAAAACAGAAAAAAACATTGCTGGGTAATCTCATTTGACAGTGTATTTCTAATCCCTCCTGAACCATCAACACTTTCACTTCATGACCTTGGAGCAAGTTGCTTCTCCTGTCTGTCTCTCAATAAATCCAGCTGGAAAATTGGGTGAAAACACACTGAAAAAAGACATTGTGTCAGAACTGAGCTCTCATAGACAGTGAATTGCAAAAGCAATGAAGAGGTACAACTGCTGCTTGGAGGCCAAGGCACAAGCCACATAGGGTGAGGTTCCCTGGGAGGCCTAGGATGTGAAGAGCACATGAAGGTTCCTGAGCCTCCGACAAATGGAAATTCGTTAAGAATTGTGGTGATGTCATAGAAACAAGAGACAGGGTTCACTCTTTTATGGCAATACAGAGGTAAATCATTTCAGTTGTGTGTGCTCAGCAACACCAGGTGCATCAACTCTGATACTTCTTATAAGTATTTCTCTGTTAATCTGGACACAAAACTGCTGTGAAAACTGAGAGCCCAAGGCATGAAATATAAAGAGAATCATACCATTTCATATTCAAATGAAAGCAAACTCATTTCTCACTTTGAGGACCACAAATACTGACTCGTCGGGGAAATAGTCTCACCACCACACGATTCACACACAAAAAAGCTCTAAGTTTGCACCATCCTTCAGGTCTCCATTGTGTTTTGTGTCTGATCAACCTAGAATGCAAGAGCCTCTGGGCCAGGAGCACACCTTCAATTGAGTCTTATAGTGCCAAGCATGTGTAGCAAACAGAAGTCATCCCGATTCGCTTGTCAGGCTTCTAGAGATATTGGACAAGATCAGATTTAGACAAGACAAGATTTAGCTTTGTTCAGTGCACCTGAGGCGGGGGGGGGGGGGGGCAGCACAGATGTCTTTCTCTCACCAATATGACCTTCAATCCTAGGGGCAGTTGGAGGCTCTATCTTAGGGGCTTAGGGGCCATTCTGCAAACTTAGGATCAGTGGGCCATGGCATACTCCAGGCCTGCTGCCAACATGCCCTAGTACACCCACTATACTAGGGGGACAGGTTTGGATGACACAGAATTGGCTACACTGGCTCTATACCATCCAGGAATTCCCCTCCATAAGGGGAATTCTCAGCTGCCCATTTGCAGCACAAAGAAACCAGACAGGGAGCCAAGGATCTGGCCCCTTCAAAACTTTTCAAGGCATAATAGCTCCAAGCACCACAGCTCAAGCTTGACAACTTAATTTTTTAGGGCTCTGTTATGGCTCTGACAAGGATATTCCTTAAACAAAAATCATTTAAGAAATACCACTTGATGTTCAAGCTTTTCTCTGACTGTGCCTGAGTTTATTCAGTGAAAACTGTCTTTGCAGCTAAAAGGCAAGAAGAAAAATCAGGACAGGAATAATCACATTTCCTATTATAGTCACAGCTTTGAACCTCAATTTTAAGTGAGTTCAACTGTGACTAGGGTCTCAGTGGGGGCCAGAGGTGGTCACTCAATTAGGGTGAACTGCAAAGAATGAGGCTGACAATCCCCAGAAAGCTGGTGGATATTCCAATACTTAGATTTACCAGCTTCTTTATTACCTTACTTGTTACTCAGAAGTCCAAACAACACAATTCCCTTAAGAAACTGATTACAAATAAAATCTCATCCCCTAAACACCAGGTGGCATGTGAACGCACGAGGAGGAGGTCTTGAATATAACTACGGCCAGCCCCATTCAGAGCTTTATAGACGAGTAACACTAATTTAAACTGAACTTGTCACTTGACAGGCAGCCAACATAAAGAATGCAGTGCAGGCTGAATATGATCACAATAGCTCAATCCCATGAACAATTGTGCTGCTGCATTATAGCAAGCAACGGATCAGCCTCATCAATAATCCAGCAAAGAGGGAATTAAACAATCAGGCCTCAAGGTCACAAGGACAGGAGTTGCCATTGCTAGGTTGGCGCGAGATAAATAAGGACACAACCTACGCAAATTGCATAGCTGTAAACCACATTTCCAAACCACGTCTGGCTTTCCATGGACACAGCATGTTCAAAAATAATGCCAAAATTTTTAACCTGACTCAGAATCTCTGAATGAGGCCCTCAAATCAAAAGAGACACAGAGGAGGAGCCACTCATCTCTGTCTTCTCAGGGTTGAGGGCAAGATAGCTCTGATGCATCCAACTAATCATAGAATCTCAGGGTTGGAAGGGACCTCATGAGATCATCTAGTCCAATCCCCTACTCAAAGCAGGACCAATCCCCAATTTTTGCCCCAGATCCCTAAATGGCCCCCTCAAGGATTGAACTCACAACGCTGGGTTTAGCAGGCCAATGCTCAAACCACTGAGCTATCCTTCCCCCGAGCATTCCTCATTCAATGAGGAAGCATTCCTTCATTCAAGCATTCCTCCATACCCAAGATTAAACTCGCAGAGTCCATGATACAAGATCTATATAATGAAGCATTATCGGCATACTGATAGTGCTCTACCTCATGCTTCACCATGATCTCCCAAGTAGCTGCATATACACAAAAAGAAAAGGAGTACTTGTGGCACCTTAGAGACTAACCAATTTATTTGAGCATGAGCTTTCGTGAGCTACAGCTCACTTCATCGGATGCATCCAATGAAGTGAGCTGTAGCTCACGAAAGCTCATGCTCAAATAAATTGGTTAGTCTCTAAGGTGCCACAAGTACTCCTTTTCTTTTTGCGAATACAGACTAACACGGCTGTTACTCTGAAACCTGCATATACACAGTAAACAACATTGGTGACAAAAGCAACCCCTGAGGAAAGTCCAATTCAAATCCAAAGTTGTCCCACACATCTCTGTCCCCTATCCAGCTTCTTCAGCCAGGTGCTCTCAAACCAGACCTACAGGACAGTTAATGCACACAGGGCTTTGGAGTGGAGCCTGTGGAGCAGCTTCGGAGCAGTGGAGCTGCAGGTTTTTGCCTGGAGCTGGAGCGGAGTCAGAGCACAGCTCCAAAGCCCTGAATGCGTATGCATATGAGAGAGGGAGCTGGCTACAGGACAAACTTAATTCACTCCTTGATACAGAGACTCACAGATTCACTCTCTCAGCTCAGGTTTAATTCTGATAGTTTTGCCATTGACTTTATTGGGAGCAGAATTGAGCCCCAAGTGAGGAAGAAACTGCAACTCAGAGTCAAATTTTGGTTATTCTTGATTCTGTATATTCAATTTAAAATAACTGTTGAACAAAAGGAATTCTTTAAAAGCCATTGATTTTCTTCCCCATTAATATCAATGGAATTTGAATTTATTTCATCTTGATTTTGACTATTTCCTGCTTATTAATAGCAAAATGAAAGGCCACCATGAAATAAGATTTATCTTTTATTTGTTTTTGTAAAATGATATTATTTATTAAAAAACATTTTCTATTGTAGTTAATTAATGAGTTAATTCTCATGTTCTGAAAAATCCCTGATGTTTCTCTGAATTCAAGTAATACAAAGAGAAGAACAATATCTATTACTTATTCTCTCCCATCATACATTAATTATGCAGATTAGCACAAGCCATTTTCAGCTCTATATTTTCACCAACAGGTGGAGCTAAGAATTCTGAATTTATTACAATATCAGTTAGAAAGTTATATTGTCAAGCAAGTTAAAAAAACTTTTTAACTGAAAACTTTTAAGGGAAAGATATTTCACAGGTTAGCTGCAAAAATGTCATGTAGAGGAGGGAAGTTATGATAAGATCAAACGAGGATGTGCTGAATCTGAAGTAAATTGAAATCCAGTGCTTAGACATCTCTGTGATAGGCACTTTAGAAATATCATAGATTAGATGGATAGCATATGCTAAGAGAATTTTTTTCCTTTATTAACTAAGGGCTTGCCTACACTACCCGCCAGATCGGCGGGCAGCAATCGATCCAGCAGGGTTAGATTTATCGCATCTAGTATAGACATGATAAATCGACCACTGAGCGCTCTCCCGTCGACTCGGGTACTCCACCAGAATGAGAAGTGCAAGCAGAGTCGATGGGAGAGCATCAGCTGTCAACTTGCCGCAGTGAAGACACCGCGGTAAGTATATCGACTTCAGCTACACTAATAACGTAGCTGAAGTTGCGTATCTTAGATTGACCCCGCGCGGTACTGTAGACAAGTCCTGAGTCTTAATGACATTTCCTTCATACTATCCCAGAAGTGACAGTTAATTTAACACAACACTGTAAGTACAAAATAAGATCTAAACAAGAATGAAAGACAGATTCCAGAAGTCTATAATTCTTACACATAAGGTAAGTTGATAAAGATTCTGTAAGTTTTTGTATACACATAAGGTTCTGTTCCAGAGTATAAATTGTGTTAAGACTAGAGAAATGGTAAAACTCTAGGGCTAAATTCTGCTCTGAGATATGCCGATGCAACTCCCATTGACTTCTTATAATGTTACTAGACAACTTCCAAAGCACTGACAGAAAACTTCAGTATAAGGTACTTCAAATTTGATACTCCATTAGTCTCTAGTCTGCTTAAAAATTAACGTACCCTCTGTTTAGGTATCAAATGAAGATGTATATACCAAAAAAACATTAAATTCTAGTGACATTTCATATATGAAAAAACAGCAGCCATTTACTTGCTAAGATTCTGTGTTCTGCACTCTTTATAAATGAAGTAAAATAATGTTTGAGAAAGAAAGCATGAATAACTACACTTACCGTATTTCATGTGTCAAAGTACTATCTCACCACTTATGGAACCCAGAGGAGCAAATTACTGATATTCCTTCCTGGGGGAAACCAGCTATCAGATTTATACTTTCTTGTTCACAGAAAATGGATCTTTGGCAGGGGGTGGAGGGTTTTGTGGTTTTAGCAAGTAATGAGATTTAGCTAGCAGTGCTGAAAAAAATATAGCGAGCCAAATCCTCAGCCTGAGCAACTAAGCGTAGCTCCATTGATGTTCAATTGCTGTCAATGGAGCTACTACACCAGCTGAGGATCTAGAAAGCAAGACAAAGTGGAAAATCACAATTGGCCATACTTCAGAATCACTGTCACATACCAGCTATACTTTTTTAGTGGATATTGGATTCATAGGCAACAAGGCTGACTAAAGTCTGTTCCATAATTGTAAAATCCTATACAATTGTCAGGGCAAAGACTAAGGGCCCAAACTGCAATCTTTATTCATGCAGGTAGGCCTTATTCTCATGAGAGTTATCCCATTTACTTCAATGGGGCAACTTGCATAAGTAAGGGTTGAAGGATCAGGCCCTGAGAAAGTAGTCTCCTCCTCCACCATCACATTCTTGAAAATCCAACTATCTGAACTTCTCCAGAGAGGTGAGAGCAACATAAATCCAGGCTCCCTCTGCTCAGGAACTAAGCTAACATTTAAAGAATTTTTAATCTATTTTATGTATATTATGGGTTGGCTTCTAGCTGGATCAATTGGCTTAATGATAACAGAACCATATCAGGAGGAACAAACAACCTCTATGTTGGTCAAGTTTCATTCACTAAGGTCCTGGAAGAGCTGGGACAGCTGCACTAAGATAGATCCACACCGCTGGTGCCTGAAAAGTGAAGGTGGGAATGCATGCACACTCTGGGACCATTATTGGTAAAAAAAAAAAAAAAAAAAAAAAAAAGGTAACACCTGCTGACAAGACAGGCTGCCAGCTTCCTTCAAATGAGCAGCTGTCAAACCTCTGCTCAGAGAATCATCTCTTGATCTGGGCAGTCTTGCCACTTACCATGCTCCCTCTAGCTTTCAATTTTGGTGGAAGGTGATTGAGAAGGCTATAACACTCTGGGGTTATCTAGAAACAATTTGTCTTTCAGGCTGGGCATGGCTGAGAGATTGCACTGGTTTCAACGGTGAATATCTCCTTCTGGGGGTGGAGAGTTGGTAATACATGCAGTCAGGAGCTTTCAATACTGTTGACCTATGAACAATATCCTAGCAGTGTAAACAGAATCTTGCTTCAGCTGTTCTTTCTTTTCTGAGAATATGAATATGAATAATTGCCCAACACACCTGAGAATTATTCATACACCCAAGAGTCCTCTGATTCAGGGTGTGCCAGGGCTCTATTATGTCACTCTCTCATTCACTGTATAGTACAGAGGGATAGCTAAGGAATATAGAGTTGGTTTGGACTGACATGTTGATGATGTTCAGTCCTTGGAATAGTTTCTCTGCTTTTCCAGGGTTTGTCTGAGACAAGGTCTCAGATGAAAGTGAGCCAGCTGAGGTTTCTTCCAAACATAACAGAGGTGATGTTGGGAGCTAGTTGGAAACATCTACAGTTCCAGATGGAATATACACCATCTTTCAAAAAAGTTTAGTCTGAACCCTGGACTGTTCATATACTCTTAGGTTGGAACTGTGGAAAGCAGCACCTTTTCCCATCTGCCTTTTGTCAGGTTTCAACCATTTCTTTCTGATGCAAAGGTCAGCACAACTATCCATGAGTTTGTAACCGCCATATTGGATTAATTCAACATGAGGCTGCCTCCGAAAGCCACTCCAGAACTTCAGTTAGCGCAGAGTGGGGTAGATTGATTTCTAGTGGTACTAGGTGTTCACCTGTGCAGTTCCTTATGGCTCAGTTCTCAGTTGTCTTCCTCATCTTTTTTAATCACCTACATTAAGTTTGAGGAAATTTTCCAGAGGTCAGCAGGACATATATCTCTTTTTCCTCAGATGCAAGCAGCACCATCTTCCAGCTATCCCTCTGCTTAATGAAAGACAGGTGGCTGAAGACGAACCTAGAGAAGACAGTGGTGATGTCTGTAGGAAGAGGGAAACATTTTGAAAATATAGCAACCACCATCGCATCATCCTCCATCAAAGTTGTCTGCTCTGAGACTGTCAAGTTAGTCATCAACCTTGCGGTCCCCCATGCATTCATCACTCGTGTGGGATGCTCAGATAGCAATGGCCTTAGATAACCAGCTAAGAGACTGTGCCACATCTTATCAGACAGACAGACCTGGTGACAATGATCCATGCACCTTTGTGATCTCCAGGCTTGTTTACTGCAACCCACTGTATGTAGGAATGAGCATTCCAACATTTAAAAAATACTTCAGTGAGTCCTGGGTTTGACAAGACACAAGAGGAAAGAAGAGAGAGGATCTTAAAGGTGTCAGATATACAGTAGTATTTTTGCTGATGTTCTCAGGATACAAGGCAGCTGGTCAGTCACAGACAGATGCTCTGGCCTGGCAGGTCAGCTACAACAGCTGCTGCTCTAGACCCTGGTCTGGGATGTCATCTGGTTGGGCTTTGTCAGGTCTCTCTCTTTTACTGGTCTTTCTCTGACTAGGCAGAACTGAAATGGCCAACCCATCCCATTGTTCTTGTGCTGCATGATTAAATTGGTCTCAGGATCAAGTGAAAACAAAGCTGAGTCTCTGAGTACGATGAATGTTCTCCAAATAGGGGTGGTGATGGAGTAGCAAAACTATTCTACTGACACAGGATTATAATGCAATTTAATTTCCCTCTTTACATTTACTGAAGAGAAATTTTCTAACTTGTCTGCTACACTCAAATTTCTCTTCTGTGTAGATTCACTCATGTTCCCTACTGGAGTGCTGGTAACCGAAGTATTTCTTGAGCTTTGCAAGTATTATGAACTGACAATACAGTTTGTTGCAATTATATGAATGGGGAAAAAAGAGCCATGAGTCATCTGAAGTTTGGGCATAGTGAGGTTTTGTTTTATTTCACTGTTGTTCTGCTGCTAATATGGTATTAGACCTTAAACATGATTCTCTTTACTCACATACAGTTAACAATTTTCGGGAGTTTCAACATTCCATGTAGATGACATTGTACAGCATTATCAAGAGAGCTACGTTTGTATTTAAAATAAGAGAACCAGAATTAAATAAGCAAAGCAACTAATCCCAGTAAGGGTGTGATATTTGAAAGTCATTACATTATCTTCAGCTCTGCATTAAGTTTCTTTGTATTGCACTATGAATGATATTGTTTTTCACTTTGAGATCAGATTAAAAGAACTACATACATGCTAGTTATGATTTACTGAAGCCAATTAAAATATTAATCTGCAATTCTATAAAGCAAATACTATGCAGATATTGTGGCGGTTTAAATACAAGACAGCACAGAGCTTAAAGCACGCAAGCGAGCTGGTCTGCCAACGGACTTCTGCCTGTCAGCTTTCCACCTTCCCCTTTATTCTTTCTCTCCCCCCGCGCATTACATTCTCCAACAGATAAAAGGAATACACTGGCTTTGTTTAACATTCTTATTTACCAATTTCTATCTACCGCATTCCTTGCTCTCGGGCCTTGAGCCCAGTCCTGGGAGGCTTCCCACGGTTCATGTCATCTGGGCTGTGTGTGCACAGCTCCTACACAACACTCCGGGTGTGCCCTGAATGTTGCCAAGCGCATGAACCCTGTATGAATCCTACATCCCCTCCTTTTTTGTTTATTTGTGCTCGGCCATCTCATGGTAGCCATCAATTTGCTTTTGCAAGCCAATTAACTCCCGGACAGACAAGGTCATAACTCGTGGAGCCTGCCAGGGCGGGTCTCGACAAAGCCTTAGCAAAAAATAAGCCCAAGAAGGTAAAGTGTAATTGGCCGGGCCCCAATTAGCCATGCTAGAGTACTGGGAAGAGAGGTTCGCGTAAGCAGCGAGCATCATCTCATTCCCAGTTTCCTCAGGGTGATGACATACTGGAATAAGGCACGTACCTAACAATTCTTCAGCTGCTACAAAATCAGATAAACAAAAGTGGGTAACATTTGCTATTGAAGCCAATCTTTCCCATAGGTCATATGTCATTCGGGCCTGTAACGGAGGAAGCGCTCCCGAGCCAACCCCTACAGGAAATAGCAGGCACAAAAGGCATACAATCAATACAGAATTAGCAGTAATATGGGCGAGAATTGCCACAAACAAAGTCTCAGGAGTCTCTGGCTGTTGATTTGCTGCCAGTCTTCGTTGAGCCGCGGCGACCAATGCTTTTACTGCTCCCCATGCCACGGGCTGGCTTGGGACGCTACGTCTCCTCCGTCTCCGTACCGCCATTGTCGACCCGGGAGGCACCGCGTTCTCCTCCAAGGTCAGCTGAAACTCCGGTATGGGGCTCGATAGCCCCTGGTGCCACGCCATGCTGTTTCAGTGCCGGTCGCACACACCGGGCCGGAACCCACAACGGTCCTGCAGGGAGAAACACAGCAGCATATCTGCAACCCCAAGTGATTAAAGGTACTGGGCCCAACCATTGCGGATCGGGCAGCTGACGGTAATAGACACGCTGTCTTTCCAGTACCTCGGATTTGTGAAAATGCCGATCCGCGGGGGTCTGCTGATCTGCGTTCAGCGTTAAATTATTTAAAGTAAACAAAAGGATATGCAATTGTTGCTGAATGTCTCCTAAGGTTCGGAGACGCAGCTCCCCTTGTTTTAATTGTTTGTCAAGCAAGGTTTTTAGCGTGCAATTTGCAAGTTCAACAATAGCTTGGCCTGTGGAATTATAAGGGATCGCGTATTTGAGACGGATGTCCCATTGGGCACAAAAGGTGGAGCGGGCTGTGGAGCAATAGGCTGGGGCATTATCCGTTTTTATCTGGCTCGGGCGACCCATAACAGCAAAACAGGTTAGCAAATGGTGAATAACTTTGGGAGTGGCTTCCCCACGCTGTGGGGTTGCCCAGAGGAATCCTGAATAGGTATCAATGGAAACATGTAAAAACGAATAGGGGCAGAATTGTGGCACGTGAGTGACATCCATTTACCACAGCTGATTCACCGTGGTACCTCTGGGGTTAACGGCATAAGAAAAGGAAGGGGCAGCAGTGGCACAGTGGGGGCAGGAACGAACAATAGAACATGCATGATCAGCAGGAATGTGAAATTGTTGGGCCAAAACAGAGGCAGACTGATGAAAAAAGGAATGGCTTTCAATGGGGTCAGAAAAGAGGGAATTTACCTGACCACGTAACGCGCGATCACCGCGTGCATTGCCTTCAGTGAGTAGCCCAGGCAGAGGGGTATGACTGCAAATATGAGCAACAAAATAATGGAAATTACGATTGGTGATGAGATACTGTAAGGACAAAAACAGGCGAAGACGGTCCGCGTCGACCTGAGGGGTAATGAGGGCAAGGGGTAAATGATCAATTACCTGATAAACATAATGCGTGTCCACAATCAAATTAAAGGGACAATCAGCAAAAAGTTGAAAGGCCAAAATAACAGCAGCTAGTTCCAAGGACTAGTGAAGCTCTCCTTGGGCGACCCATAACAGCAAAACAGCGCTGTGCATGCAAATGTTGTTGTACAAATGAATGAAGCGCTTTCAGCTTTTCTAGGGGGAGGGGCCACTGGTAATCCATATGGGCTCTAAGGATTGCCATACCAATGGTAATGCGGATGGCAAGGTGGGTGAGGGAGGATTTTGGGCCATTATATATTAATATCGAGGGTGGTGTCCAGCTTTACAAGTAAGTCACGGCCCCAAATATTGAGGTGGACAGGGAGTACAAAAGGGCGGATTGTAGCAAGGGTACGGCCTCCTGGTTTAGAGACCGTGACCCAAGACAAACTTTGGCGCCCGGGTTTGCTACCCCCGATCCCCCACAACTCTTTAGAAGGAACTGTTGGCCAACCGACCGGCCACTCCAGATCACGAATCACCGTAACATCAGCTCCAGTGTCCACCAGCCCTGTAAAAGGAACATTATTTAAGAGAAGTGTTAACTGAGGTTTCGAGGGGCGGAGCGACATTGTTAGAGCAACAAGTGGAGAGGACGTGTTGTGAGACGGCAACTGAGACAGCGTCGATCCAAAGCCGTTCCCGCCCCGGGCTCGATCCTCTGCGGCTGGCACCTGATAGGGGACTAAAATCAATTGTGCAATTGACCGTCCACACGGGAGCGACTGCGGAAGATGGGTCCACACCTGAACCTTAATAACGCCGGTGTAATCGGCGTCAATGACCTCTGGGATGACAAAAAAAACCCTGTTTCCCAGCGTGTGAGCGAGGGAGAACCAGACCCACAAATCCGGCAGGGAGAGGTCCCGTCACCTGTGTAGGTATGGCGCAAACCTCCCCCGGCAACTGAAAATCAGTGTCCTCCTGCATAATCAAATCAAGCCCTGCACTTCCGGCAGTCGCCGCCCTCATGGAATCTATGGATTTTAAGGCACAGGAACAGTTGTCTGAGTGGGAAACACCCCTGTTTGGCCCTGGGTTCGGGGGAGACCCGTCGTGCGGTTTCCCGACCCGCTACGACACTGATTAGCCCAGTGATAGCCCTTCCGACACTTGGGGCACTTCTTTGAGGGGCGGGCGGGCGCCGTCGATGAGCGGCACTCCCGCTGAAAGTGACCCTCCTTACCACAGCAGTAACAACGCTTCCCCTCCTTCCTGCTTTTCCGCAGGGCGGCGGCCAGAACCCCAGCTTTATTTGCTTGTGTGCCGACGTTTTGGCACGCCCGCAGCATGTCCGACAGCTCTAGAACGCCAGCGGCTTGTGCCTCCTGGAGAGCACGGCGGCAATCCTCGTTCGCATTTTCAACTGCCATTTTTAACAGGATCTCCTGAGCTGCCGCAGGGTTATCCACCTGTCAGAGGATAGCCTCCTGCAATCTGTTGGTAAAATACATAAAGGACTCTGATGCACCCTGACGGATACTGGCAAAGCTTTTGGTAGGCTTGCCTGAATCCGGGACCTTCCGGAAAGCATGCTGGGCGCAGGTGGAAATAATGGGGAAGACGGCCTGAGGGAGTTGAGACTGCATCTGAACGGTAGCAAACTGGCCCTCCCCTGCCAAGTGCTCATAAATGATACCTTGCTCTCTATATACCTGGGCTTAGCGTTCCGCCATCTGCCAATACTCACTAAGCCAAATAACATACTGACTGGGCATCAGCATCATGCGCAACAGCGCCTTCCAATCTTCAGGGATCAGAGTGTACCCAGTACCTAGCCCTTCAATGAGACCACGTACATACGTGCTAGTGAGGCCGAACTCGCGAATCGCTTTCTTTACCTCTCTGATCACCGAGTAAGGCAAACTGACCCAGTTTGCAAGCTGGTTGCCCTGGCCATCATCCTGCCAGGTCACCGGGCAAACTGAGACCAGATCAGCTAATTCCTCTGCTGTAATATCTGAGCGAGTCTTCGCTGTGTGAACCATTTGTTGCACCAGCGAAAGCCCCTGAGCAGACGCAGACGACCCCCCGGGGGGCCCCGTAGCATGGGGCACCACGGGGGGATGGTTATCACACACCGGCTCCGGTGGGGAAGGCAAGGGAGGCGATGGTAATAGAAGCACTGGGGGCGAAGCAGGGGGAGGGATGGCTGCAGGAGCGGACGGGGGTGGCGGGATTGGCAGCCCCTCTGTTGGCGCGGGAGAGGGCCTTTCCGAGGCGACACACTGTGTCGCATTGCTAGGAGGGGGGATGGCTGCAGGAGCAGACGGGAGTGGCGAGATCACCAGCCTCGCGAGGGAGGGCCTGTCCGAGGCGACACGCTGTATCGCGTCGCGGCAGAGGTGCCAGGCATGTAAAGCCTGCACGGGCGTCCGAGGCTCTTTGTGCAATGTCTGGCCCAACCGCTCCCAGTCCGCTAGCTTAAGGGTTCCGGCTTCAGGGTACCACGGGCATTGGGCACTCACCTCCTGTAGCAGGAGAATGAGTTCTCGAGTGGGGCAGTCATGCTGAGCCTTACGCAGCAAATACTGTAGCTCATTACGGTGTTGCACTTGCAAAGCAGAGAGGGAGCTTCCATACTTACCACAATGAAAAATACTCACCGGGATCCACGAAGCGGATGAGTGACGTCTGAAACCCTTGCCGGGTGAGGTGAGTGCTGAGGGCCCCATGTTTGGGCGCCAGTTCTGGCGGTTCAAATACAAGACAGCACAGAGCTTTAAGCAAGCAAGCGAACTGGTCTGCCAACGGACTTCTGCCTGTCAGCTTTCCACCTTCCCCTTTATTCTTTCTCTCCCCCCGCGCATTACATTCTCCAACAGATAAAAGGAATACACTGGCTTTGTTTAACATTCTTATTTACCAATTTCTATCTACCGCATTCCTTGCTCTCGGGCCTTGAGCCCAGTCCTGGGAGGCTTCCCACGGTTCATGTCATCTGGGCGAGATTCCAAGGTTCATGCCCTTGAGAGGAGCTGTGTGTACACTGCTCCTACACAACACTCCGGGTGTGCCCTGAATGTTGCCAAGCACATGAACCCTGTGTGAATCGTACACAGATATACTTTCTATAAAATTATTTGAAACAAAAATGGAAAACTGAAAAATTACAGCTGGGATTTTCAAAGGTGCCTTAAGGAGGTAGGCACCCATTTCCTACTGAAATTCCCTATTTGACTATGGTACGTTTAGATGGCCTGTCACCACTGTATCACGGTCCTTCCATGGAGAGACCATTCCATGCTGCTAAGTAGAATTGAGATTTGTTTTTGCCTTTACTTTTAAACTGCAGTAATTATTCTAACTCATAATGACATTTGGAAAGTTGTGCACAGTTTTAGGTATATGTTGCAGCAGGCTAACTAGACTATTAAACTGTATTTACTGCTAATTTAATTGACTATATGTGTACTGTAGGTGATTTGCACCAGACAGAAATAATTTCATTTCAACCTAAGCCATTTATATCATGTTATTTCTGATCCCAATTCATTTGAAGTCACTATAAAATCAAGAGAGCATTAGATACACAATGCTTGTTGGGTTACTGATAAGCACAGCGTTGGGATATTGAAGCCATCTTAATAATAGCTCTGTGTCTAGCTCCACAGTATGAGGTATGTGAAAAATTAGGTAAAAAGGCCAAGAAGCAAAGTTAACTGTTATAACAGCAAATAATTGGGTAAGAATGAAAGGCCAAAGGTTGTGATTTCCATGTGGGGTCTTTAAAAGAGGAAAAATGCTCTAAGAAGAAATACAAAGGGTGAAATTCTGGCCCCACTGAAGTCAGTGGAAGGTTTGTCATTGACTGCAGTGGAGCCAAGATTTTCCCAAAAGCCAATAAATCACTTATATAATGGTGTTTATTTATAAAATACATCAATTGTTCCGACTTGGTTAAAATCTCACCTGAAATATAACCTACATTCTACTGAAATTTCAGTCACTAAAGCTCGTTTTTAATAGAATCCTTCAATATAGCATCACTGGTAATCTCACTTCAGGGACCCCCCCTTCCCCCCCTCCCCAGAACTCAGCTAGTATGGAGATTTAATCCTTTCAGACAAACAGGTATTGTTTTTCCTGTTCCCAGTTTAGAGCTTCAGTATATTAATGGATGTTCATCAATATCTTTTCAGTATTCAGGAATGCTGACTATTTGAAGCAATCCTCCATCAAAGATTGGAAGGCCAGGAGACCTGGGAAAATGCTGCTCTCCCCCCACACTGGACCAAACCATTCAGGATAATTACAGTTTTGCTAGGATTTATTCTCAGCCAGTTCCGAGTTAACGCGACTTGGATCCTGGTGATAATGTTCTTTGGGAGTCAAGAGAGAGATACAGTTGCATACAATGAGAAGTCATATCTCTCCAAAGGCAGCACATAGTTGCTGAAGAGAATAGGGAGGCTTGGGCTCTTAGTCAGGGGCTAGACTGTGAGGAACAGGCCAAGAACAGAATCAGTACTTGATTCATTTCTAATGCTTTCTGTGTTGTGTTGTTACAAAAATGCCAGTGACTTCCATTTAACAAGAAAGTTTCAGGACAGTTTCAGTTCCTGCTGTGTATTGACAAACAGTCCTGCCAAGCAAATGATGAAACATGGATCTTTCATAAACATTTTTAATCCTCTCTTTACCCTAATAAACAACTTCCCAAGTAAATAGCACAAGGGAGTTCCAAAATTTTAGTTTCTAAGGAGGAAATTTTATATCAAAAATATTTACCATACTTAGCCTGCAGGTTGGAAGACATGGGATATAGAAACTATTGTATTACTCTGGAGTGCAGTGAATGTTTGTTACTGCCTCTGCTGTCACTGTAAGTCTCTATGTATGTCTTTATGTGCCACATGGCAGGGAGTTTACTCTACGGTGATTACCTTTGGAGGGGGGAAACCTAAACCACTGACTGGAAGTAACTGTAATAGTGATCCTGCTTGGCAGAAAGCCTGAAGCCGTGTATTGTATCTCTACAGGCTCCAGTCCTCCACCACAGATGTCATAGTGGTTTGTCAATACAGACAGAGAAGGAAGTACTAGGCTATAAAAAGGGAGTAAGTCTGAGAAGAGAATGTATAAATAAATATAACATTAAATCAGTTGTACATGGGTGCAGGCCAGTACTTGGCATCCGGTTGCAAAGTGAGTGAAGATTTACTTATTTTTCCTAGTTATATTTCCCATACAATTATTGCTCACACCAGCAACTGCTTCACTGTATCCTGTAGATCACTAGTTTCCAAACTGTTCAGCCTAAGGGTCAATGATATTATGTTTAAAAGGTCAAGAGGCTACAATCACTACTTTCTGTGCCCCATTCCATTCCTTTGTGCTACTCAAGTGTGCAAAGAGAAGAAAACACCTTCAAGTACCCTGCTGGGGATTAGGGTGACCAGATGGCCCGATTTTATAGGGACAGTCCTGATATTTGAGGCTTTTTTTTTTTTTAATATGGGCTCGTATTACCCCCCACCCCCATCCCGATTTTTCACACTCACTACCTGGTCACCCTACTGGGGATTCCTCTTGTGTGTGGAGTGTTCAACAGGCACAAAGTCAGTGTAGATGGCTCTCATGTCTTCCTCCGCATAGCTCGAGGTACAAGAGCCATGTTGGGTGCAGAGGGAGATGTCAAGATATGAAAGAGGAGTGGCTGGAGCATGCTATTATCCCTAGCTGCTATTTGGTACCTAGATGTGCTGAGATTTCAAGAAGGAACCAAGCAGAGTACTTCTGGGGTTGATGAAATAGTGTCTGCGTGCTACAAATCACTGTTCATCTGTGTCATCAGAACTGCTGATCATTAAGCAGCATACGGTTTGGGTTGTGTCTGTAGAGGGGAAGATGATTAGAGTGCAGAATGGGGAATCTGAGTGAGTCTAAGACAAAGTATATACGCAAACTTTAAAAGGGTAAAAAAGGCAGGGGCAGCAAGAGAGAATCAGGGGAGAACATACAAGATACCAAACTAAACAAGGGAAAAATATGGCAACAGTGTCTCCTTTTGCTATGTGTTTCTCTAATTCTTTGCAAAGCCCAGCACCTCTTCACCTCTCGAGTTACTATTTTGCCCTAAGTACATGAATGAAAAGAGCAGCAGTGTCAGTATGGAAGGTAAATATTCAATTGGTAGTGCTGCTAATAGTGCTATTCATTTCAGACATAACATTGTCTATTCTCCTATGGATATGTGAGAAACTTATTTGCTAACGCCAATTAGAACTATTACAATAATTCTCTGTTTAAACCCATTTTCAGTTAAAAAAAGGTTAATCTATATTATGCAATATCAATTTCTATTTATTTTTTTAAATAATCAGTTAATTGAAAAGATGAACCAGTGACATCACAAAAGTAGAACAAATACTGATAGAGTCAAATATTTGAAGTCATACAATGCAAAGTGAGGACAAAAGTTGTTAAAATTAGGCATGAAAATGGGAAAAACTAAACATTGTAGCATAATCCTTCCTCATGTTATTGTGTTAAATATATGCATCCTACACAAGACTGAGGGCCCAATCCTGAAAGGAGAGAGGCACACACTGCAAGATGCTCAGCACTTCAGAGAATCAGTACCTTAAAAATTGGAACAAAATGTTCAAACTTGAGTGCATAAAGCTGGGCACCTACATCCGTATTTGGGCACATTAAAATGATCTGATTTTCAGAGCACTCCGCAGCTCCTGCTGGCTTCAATGAATGAAATATGATTGACCAGTATGAGACAAAAGTGTGGCAGCTCATTTCATTAACCTAGAGTTATAGCAAGAAAAGGAAAACAGGTGCTTAATATTTCTTGCAGACTACAGCCAGCTCCTGTATCGGCACATGGACTCTTCCATGGACACCTATATCCTTTCACCATAAATGTTGGCCAAGGTAAGAGACCAGTTTTATTAATTCGTTCTGACAATGCTCCAATTCTCCTGCCAAGCCTGTTACAGTGATATCAGTGCAAAGAATGGTGAAGAATTAAAACACATTTATTGGCACATCATCAGCAATGAAAGGAGTGCTGACAGATGGCAATGGAAACTGGGAAGATAAATAATGACCCAAGTTGTAATTTAGAAGCAGCACAACTTAAAATATCATAGTACCCAGTGAAGCTTTGAAATCTGCAGGAAAAAGCCATAACTATATGAATGGTAGTAGGTGACCGTCAGACCTCCTATGCTTCAGAGTAGGATTAAGATTAGTAACCCCAGTATTATCTGCATTACTTTTTAAAGTCAAATTCTTCTCTCACACCAGTAGAATTCCTTAGTATCTCTACTGAAGCCAATATAATTATTTTTGATTTACACTAGTGTAACTCAGCACAGAATTTGGTCCCAACATTTGTAATGTCAGTGCTTCACTCTCTTTCTGTCTTGTGTATGGGATGCTATTGCTCTGAAGCAATATCCCACAGTGGCAAAATTGTGAAATTCCTACTGTCTCTCTCCCCCATCCCCCTTTGGTAAAGCAGTTAATTTAATTGAACTTTAGGTGGGAAAATTCAACAGCTTGTCTGTCTCTCATTATTTGTGAAGCAGTTATTTTCTCTCATTTCTGTTCAGTGGAGACCAAAATTTCCTGAGCCATTCTTGTAAGGTTTTGGCCTAAAATCTTTCAAGACTGACCATTCTCAGGAGATTCCTGCCATTTTGCCACATCTGAACTTTAACTAAAAAAAGGCTCCCTCTTCTTGCTTTGGATCCAGCTCAGAACCAAAAATCACAGGGACAATATTTTCTTCACTAACATGGCTAAATAGCCTAAGGATGATAGTGCCTGTACATGTACTAAAGTCACCAGAGCTCAGGAACTCCAGTAGGATCACTAAAGACACTGATAAGTATGTTTAAATCCTAACACACTGTCAATAGGAATAAACAGCATGCGTGCTGTGGCTCAGTTGGATACAAACTCCTTTGGGTATCTCTGCAACTAGAACCTTCTACCAATGAGGAGCATCTCAATGCACCTGGTTATATAATTTTTAAAAAACAGCACACAAACACTCTTTAAGCCAGGTCAGATACAGAGATATGGATCTGAATTCTCTCTTCCCAGCTCAGACCCAAACATGTAAAGATATTTAGTCCAGCTCAAAATTTAACCCTTTGAAGACTCTGGGCCAGAATCACTCAGCCTTATATAAGATATCTCTGCTTCAGTGAAAGTCCAAGTCCAGGCACTGAAATGGGATTCATTCTAAGAGGAGGTAGCTGATGGTACAAACACCATCTGCCCTCTTCAGGGATTCTGCTAGGGAGAGCAACTTTCATTTTTGTTTGTTGCTCCACCGGGGTCCTGACTGTGGCTGCTATAGCAAACCTGTGTTGAATCTATATACTGACTCAACCAGAATTCTTGTAGGGGTTGAGAGATGGATGTGTGGGAACGTATGCTAAAGTGAAATCACCACCTTCTTAACCAGGGAGCAGTATGTGCTCCTCGTCACATCTGTTAGCCAGTGCAGGAGATGGGACCTGAACCCATTCCACCCACTTTGGGGTGGCTAGTATCAGTAGCACTAGCCCAAAAGTAACTATGGCTATCACCAAGTCAGGGACCCAAATGGAGAGAGAACAGTTTTCAACCATTTGCTCACTGTTGTGCATCCACTAAGGGAAAGACACAACGCAGCCCTAAATATGTAGCTTCATGGATTACTGTATATTTTAGAATTATACTATAAAATATGCTGGACATGGAATGTGGGTGAGATAAGGTTAAGTGATCTCATAAGAACATAAAAATGGCCATACTGGGTCAGACTAAAGGTCCATCCAGCCCAGTATCCTGTCTACTGACAGTGGCCAAATGCCAGGTGCCCCAGAGTAAACCTAACAGGTAATGATTTAATGATCTCTCTCCTGCTATCCATCTCTACCCTCTGACAAACAGAGGTTAGAGACACCATTCCTTACCCATCCTGGCTACTAGCCATTAATGGACTTAACCTCCATGAATTTATCCAGTTCTCTTTTAAACCCTGTTATAGTCCTAGCCTTCACAACCTCCTCAGGCAAGGAGTTCCAAAGGTTGACTGTGTGCTGAGTGAAGAAGAACTTCCTTTTAGTTGTTTTAAACCTGCTACCCATTACAAAGGTTTTAACAGCAATGGGTAACCTTATCTTTTACAATTCCTGCCATTTTATGATTTTAAGCATACAACCTTGACACTGAAGTAGTGTTTCCTTTAGTACTTATATCAATGGAGTAGGAGGAGTGGACCAAACATAGCTGAAGAAATTGTAGGGAACCAGAGAAGTCTTGTGATTTTTTTTTTGACACATTGGTTTAAAAAGTCACCTGATGTATAAAATTTAGGAAATCTGCCTAGAGTCTTAGCCCGGGTGCTTATTTTATAAAATGTGTATATATAATACCTGTGTTCCTAAGCATTTAAGGAATGTTAGGATTCTGTGGGTTAACTTTGATCTTTGATCCATTACTCTCTCACTCAAACACACAGAACCACCACCTTAGGGACTCTCAGTGTTTGATTTGATTAAATGAATAAATATAAATAAAGCTGCTTTTCCTACACAGAAAATTTGCAAAGCATTCTGGGAATTTTATTTTATTTTGCCAGTTTTAGCTTATGTGACATTTTTGCACTTCTTATTTTCACCTTTCACTAAGAGGGGCAAAAAAACCCCAACTTTGGGACTGTCTATTTCAGTAAATTAAATGAAGATATTTAGGCATTGACCAAAAGTTCATGCTGTGCAACAGATGTTCCAGGGACTAAAAGCCAAAACCTTGAAACTCTTGTATTTCTAATGAGAGAACTGCTTTTTTTATTGCTATAATTGTGTTGCACAGCTAGATGCAGATAGAGATGATAAATGTGGAGATTTGTGTAACACTCAGACACTGCACAGGTGTCCTTCATAAATGTCAGATATGGAAAGACTGCTCCTTGGAGACTGGAGTATTACAAAGCTGAATGTTCTACACATTCATCATTGAAACAGGCTGGATGCCATCACTCTAGGCGAAAGCAAAGCCAAGTATTCTCAGCTAGAATCCATAGCACATCTAGTAATCAGCTATCCTAAAATGGAAAGCAGAACGTTTGTTTTAAAATTATCATGGGAAGTGGAATCTCACAAACATTCAAACTCTTCTGAGTCAGAATCTCATTCTTTTTCCTCAAGGTTTCTGTAGAAAAAGGTAAAGAAATTATTTCAGGAGGAAAAAATACTGTAGTTTTCTCAGAGGAAGACATAGTTTGCAGTCTCCTTGTGTGTTATTAAGGTCAGCAGTGGGTATATCTGCTTGTGTTGATGACATTAAAACTTTTTTTTAATAAAAAGAACACTACCAACTGAATTTATGAACTCAAAATCAACACAGCCACACCCAATAAGGCCAAAATCCTGCTGGCCTTCCTCATGAATTGTCCCAGGGCCTTCAGGAGGACTATCGTATGCGTAACACCGACAGACCGTGGTCATCAGCGGGCGGGATCGAACCTGGGATCTCTGGAGCTAAATGTATGAGCCTCTACTGCATAAGCTAAAAGCCACATGGCTCTGAGCTAACACTGCAGAGCGGACTCATTACTCTCTAAGTGGTCTTGGTGCCACTAGAGGAGACAGAACACCACACCCAGGAGGTTTGAGAGTTACATAAGCGTGCAGGGTTTGGTATTCTTTCTAATACAAATGACTTTATACTTTTTACACAAGCTTGGTTTATAAATAAGACGCCCTAAAATAGCAGCTCTCTTTTACTGGGACAGGTATGTAAACCTCTCATACTCTTATTAGAGGTAGCCCACGCTCTTGCCTGTTTCAGTTTAAGGACAGCATACTTCACAACAACTATTCACTGAGCCACTTTTACACTTTATATTAAAGAAGAAAAAAAATCTGGTTTATATATTTTTCTGTTTCCTATCTGATGCCTTCTCTCAACATTAAACTAGTAGCCTAAGCACCTTTGAAGCTAATGCTAAAGCTTCACCAAGATATAAGACATGAACGAATAATCTTTTGCATGGTCTGGGCAAACAGAAGTAATAATTTACTCCCCATTGGAGCAGGTCGGAGGCAAGGAATGAGGAATAGGTGGGGCCTTAGCTCTGCCCCCTATCACACTGGCTAGTGCTGGTGAACCTGTGCAGGGGGGCAGCATAGGTGGTATTAATTTGCAGCAGCTGCAGGACAAACAACAAAATTACTATTCTGTAGTGCAAAGGAGAGAATTGTGGCTCCTTCAGCATTGTTGCACGACCCCCTACTACGAGCTGGATCTTATGACACAAGCTAGCCCTTAGTATGTCTTGAATTATCAAGACTTCTACTTTAATACATACATCTGTAACCACTCTTGTAAATATTAGCAATTACACTGTGCACATGTTCCAAAGCATGACATCTTCTGGGAGAAGAGAGGCCTCCAAATATAGAAGGCATATGCCTCATAAATTCTTAATAAGAGGGTCTGCATTTACACCATATTTGTTCTAGAATTAAGTAAACTAATAATCTCCATACAAGTGTTTATCGCTGTAAGTATATAGCGCCTAAGCTATGTAACAAACTCTGTATGAAACTCCCAATTTTTGTCAAACCCTGATTAGAAACACACGTTTGTTGGTGTACATTTCCACAACCACACAAATCAAAAATCCCATCCTTTACCTGACCACACATGTATCCAGAGTGGCTATTTCAAGACACACAGCAATGTGTATCATGTATCTAACTACAGAGTTTGGACTATAAGACTGAAATGTGTCAGTGTTATGGTATGAATTTGCCCCTCTCAAAGAACAAAGATTTTGGTGCCTTTCCAGACATTTTATAGGAGTCAGCGCTATGCCAGGCCAACTAATTCAGCAGAAATCTCAAAAGGGATTTTTAAAGAATTTTTCTTCATTTAAGAGGACGGAAACTAGGTCCATACAGATCCACAGGAAGAGGAAAGTTCCCAAGGCAGTGTTACCCAACCTGTTGGGCTGACAGTCCTAGAATGGTACCAGACTAGCCCCAGGGTAGCTGACCCAAAGAGAGGAACAGTGGGTGTAGAGAAAGTTACATTACTTTGTATCCATCCAACTCCCCAAAGAAAATGTACGAATGTGGATAAAATGTTAGATAGATCTTTGAAAACCACCCTCCCTTCCCTCCCCACACTTGTGGCCGCTTCTAATGAGGATGGCAGCAAGGGCAGCTCATGTGTACAAGGCTGAGGCTCTAACGGGAGTCTTTTAGACCAAGCTTCTAAATTATTTTCTGTTTACACCACCCCCAGCCACATTTCAAGAGTGCATACCACCAAGAGATGCTCCCTGCCCATATTGAGCCCTGTGAAGTTTTCTTCTAAATGGCAAGTAGGAGCTATCAAGGCAAGGGAAAGACATGCAGGAAAGCAAAAGATAAGAAAAATAAAAAAAAGAGAAAAGGAAAAAGACCATAGGAAAAAAGGGAAAGGACGGGAGAAAGGAAACAGGAAACATGAGAATGTGCTGGTGTAGGGCATGAAAGAAACGAGATGGGAAAGGGGACAGCATCCATCCATCAATCCACTTCAAAAGGCACTCTAATGAAAAGCGTTAGGAGAAAAAAACTGTATGATTCCTTAAGGAGGTGTTTCCTATTTCTGATAGCTGCCTTTCATTCTATTGACTTCAATGAGGTTGTAGGGTTGTAAATAAGGTCAGTATTTAGGTTGGCAGATACAGGGTGGGATTTTTCAGAAATGTTCAACGTTGTTTTAGCTCTGCTCCCCTTGACTTATCTGGGAGAGTGAAACCTATGCAGAGTACTTCTGAAAAATCCCACCCATAAATGCTCAATTCTGATCAAGGTTACACTAGTACAAATCAAGAATCACTTCATTCTTACACCAGTGTACGTGAGATCAGAACCAAACCCTTGAACTTTAACTCTGACTCTTACCAAATACACCAGGTATTCCATCAATTTCCACAGACCCTTAGGAGCAGAGCAGTTGTATTTAGAATAGCAGAAACATGTTTCATTAGGTCAGACTAAATTAGGTCCTTCCGAAATAATTAATTTTGTATGCAAAAAGCATAGTATGAAGCACCGAGGTACAGCTATGTCAATAGTGAAAGAAGTTGACTGTCATCTTTTGGCATGAGGGCATATTCGCTTACAGTGCATATCCCAATTTTATGGCCCTACTATGTCCACCCTTACATTTCAATAACAAAAGCACCTTTTAAAAAGCACCTATTTTCAGTAGGCACGTAAAAGATTTGATATGAAAGCTATTCATTTTATACCTTCTGGATTCAATACTACACAATGGCAAACCAAAAGAACATCATCAGTAAATTGGTTCAGCTCTTGCAATATTACACAGAACATTAAAGAGTGATTTACAAGTCTTCCACAATGTGAAACCTACCCACCTCAGTCAAAAACAAAGATTTTTACATTCTCCTTGTAAGCAAATGGACAGTCACCAGCGAGAGAAGACAAAATTGAGTCCCAGCTTCAGGTCTCTTCAAATTCTCTTCATTGGGGCTTGCTTTATTTTCAAAAATACAAATTCCAGACCAGAACACAGCAATTCAAACAGAGGCCTTTCCAGCTTCATCTAGCTAGGAGTAGAGAGCACATGCTCTCTTCCAGTAGTTCTCAAACTTTTGTACTGGCGACCCCTTTCACATAGCAAGCCTCTGAGTGCAACCACCCTTGTAAATTAAAAACATTTTTTTATATATTTAACACCATTATAAATGCTACAGGCAAAGCGGGGTTTGGGGAGGAGGCTGAGAGCTCGCAACCCCCCATGTAATAACCTCACGACCCCCAGTTTGAGAACCCCTGCTCTCTCCCCTATGACAACCTCCTCTACAGCTGCTTCCTCTTAACTTTTTTAAATCAGCCATGTGATACGCAGGAACCCAGTAGCCTTTTTCGTGCTGGGTGCCTTTACATCTTGTCTCATTTCTAATAATATGTATTTTTGTCTTTTTTCCCCTTAAAACAAAGTTATAAACTTGAATCAACTTCAGTTCAACTAAAGAAACAATATTAAGGATTATGACCACAGTATCATTCCCATCATTGTCCAATAAAAATGTATCTGCCACATTTGGGAGTAACACAACAGAACATAGATTAAGGATTCATTTAAATATACATTTATAATTATAACGATTTACTGTTTTATTTATCAAAGTGCCTGGCATTTTATCACACACTTTTGAATATACTGAAATCAGATATGAAACAGGCATTTATGTTGTTTAAACAATATTTGCCGGATTACATGCTATTTGCAACAGCTTGTAATAGCATTATTTGTTTCAAATTTAATGTATTTATAATGTGTGTTGTTATAAGATGATATGTAATAAGTATGAAAGAGCATGGCGCCATCTGGTAATCATTTAACAGCAATTAATAAGCCATTTATTAATGGTACTTTAAGTTAAGGTGTTACACAAATTTGTTCTTTAAATTTTTTTCAGTTTATTTAAATTGTGCCAAGGAAACAACTTTACAACATGTATGGGAATTATATAGCTGGAAAGCTTTTATAGTTATTGGCAAGTTACATTTCTAAAGCAATCCATACTGTATTAGAGATTAAGCTTTCCAATCATAGTGGGAGGCACATCTAGTAAAACACCATTTCTTCAGCCAGAGAAATCTTGGATCTTAACGAGGAGCCCAATCCAGCACATCCTTACTTACTCAATGGGATTACAATGGGAGCCCATTGATACAAAATGATGACAATCAGGGCTTCTGCCTGTGACTCTTGACCCCTGCCCTTCCTGGCTAATAAAAGGGAATAGAGCTCACCTGACCTCTATTAACAGAGCTTGAGTGTCTGCAGCTCCTGAACCCAAACTCATGGGCTACTGCCACATCCACACTACCCCTTGACGGTTCTGCTAGTGGCTGAAGATTTAGAACGCCTAAGGCCTTACACTCTAAGATACCACCCACAGGGACCTGACTCAGCCAGTACACTATTTAAGAAGGAGACACAAGCAGCTGTCTGTGAAACAAGGTGGATCTTGGTTTGCTGCTGCTAGAGACCCTGTCTGCTACCTGACTCCTGACCTCACCCCTGGTTTCTGACTTTGACTCTGCCCTCAGACTCTTTCCAGTTCCTGGAACCTGTTGCCCTGGTTTCTGACTGCTCTGGCCTAGGCTATGGGTCTTTGGCTTCCAACCCAACACTCACTCTTGACTTTGGCTGCTGTTTCCTGACTGACCCAGTTCTGACTTTTGGCTCTGACACTTGGCTCCTGACATGCCAATTGCTCTTTGGTTCCTGAATACCAGGCCAGACAGCCCACATCCCAGTTGCTGGCATCGATCTTCCACAGACCCCAACACAGGCTTTCAACACTCTTTGATTAGGGGAATCTATCATCACTCCAAAAACGGGGCACTAGGTGTAATCAATGTTAAATCAAACTATTTGTCAACACTAGAGACCTCAAAAAAAATTACCACCCAGCATCTGACCTCCCATTTCTAAGCAAGCTAATTAAGCAACTATTAAAAAAAAAAATCTCCAATACCACCATCTGCCAGTATCCTGGACTCCACATAGTCAGGCTTTTGTTAGAGACACTGTACTGATCCAGCATGTATTGATGGCCTCATGACTATAAATAAGGGAAGTAAGTCCATACTCACCCTACTGGACCTCTCTGTGGTGACTGATGGTATCAAATGCCAAAGTAAGACCTGCCTAAGAAATTGATGAGTGAAAAGACATATCCTTAAATGACTCAGGGCCTTCCTCATAGGCAATTGTCCCTCCACCACCAAAGCCCTCTTATTGTGGAAAACCACAAGGCTCAGTCCTCTCTCCTGTATTACTCAATGTAAATGTTGCCACTGACACAATTATAATCAGATGTTAACAATAATTAGCTACAAATAAAATTAAAATGCTAATGGACACTTGGGCAGAGTAAGGTACAATGCTCAATATTTATTTTAGTCCCTTGCTAACTCCCTTGCTTCTTGACAGAGCTCTACCAAAGAACTACATCACAAAAACTAAAAGCAATAAAAGCATTTCTTCAAAGACTGAAGAGAGCTCACATACTAAGAAAAAAGAACTTGTGAGTCCTTATGGAACAGCACCATCTGTTGACTCCCATCATAACAGTATTTATTCCAAGTGACGTAACAAATGGTAACGTTCTCCTGATGCCCTACCAAAGACCCATGTACTCCCCTTCCTGCCTTAAAAAGGCATGAAAAGGCTAGAGAGATACAGGGTTCAAATCTGCCCCCATCACCTTTGTACATCAAGCACTTCACACAATTTTGGTGCTGTACATCTAAAGATAATAATCTTCCCCTCCTGGAGGGAGGGACAATGATGGAATGAATAGGGAAGGAGGCTGGTCAACAAAAGTGAAAATGCTGGGATCTGTATAGGAGAAACCAATGGACAGCTAGCCTTGTAACACGCTGCTACTGAGTCTTCCAGGTCCCATCGTGGGTTCATGATATTACTGTGTGGTGTACCTGCCTTACCTCCTTTCCCAGTGCATACACCACATCCATCGTATTGACAAGCCATGGCAGGGAGAGGAATTTCTGTTACTAACAGTGCTTTAAGCACTATTTCCTGATTGGCTGGGAAGGTAAACTTGCTGTGCAGAGTAGCTCTTCCTTTCACTCCTTTCTGTGGCCATGCCTTCTAGCTGTGTCAGGGATGGTTGTGGCTATAGGGAAAGAGCCATGTGGTAGAGGAACATGTTTAGCTGCCTTTCCACATCACCTCCCAGACTCCTTCCCCCCCCCCCCCCAATAGAGTATTTGCATCTCTAGGTTCTCTTTTGTGATGCATGAATGGAGACACACATATGGTCCTAAATAGCAGCTACCTGAAATTGTCCTGTTGTTGCCTTGTCCACAGACTTTAGATTTTATATTTTAAATATAGTAATTTGAATTATGTTGTCCCAAAAATCTTTCCTAGGTAAATTTCTCTCAGGTGTCCTTTCAAAATATTTATTTGGAGATTAGCGGAAATCATGTCCAGGGTGATTAGGAACACAAAAGACCAAGAAAGACACCTGTGAACAGCATGGCAGCAAAAGGCCCAGATCCAGCTATGTGTCACAGAGAGTGATCCTTGCCTTCCTCTGAGAACAAATCTCCTGCCTTTGCTGCAACCTAGCGAGACAGGATTTAGTAATAGGCTGTAAAACTGTAATAATCGGCTGCTGCCAATAGTTCAGTGTAGATGTGCGTCATCCCCTACAGAAGCAAATATATTTGAAAAATTGATGCAAGGCAAAATTTCCACATTTCCAGCAATAAATATCTGTTTTCAATGAAAATGGTAAAATGCCATTCTCCTGCAAAAATGGTGACTTTTCATTTATTTGCCCTGAGCAGCAATTACAAACGTTGAAATTTCTTTAGTGTAACAAGCTCTTGATCTTGGCTCCTCATCACACTGAGCTTTCCCTGCTATTGATATCCTTTGTATGTGGCAAGAATGTGGCTCATTTGCCCCAGGTCATTTGAACTTAACTTTTCTACCACCACGGTATACTCATGTTTTCTGTGAAACAGACACAGTACGATGTGAAGTTTTATAAAAAGACTGCCATCTAAGACTATCATGAAGATATCCCACCACACACACACACACACACACACTCACCCCTATCCAAAACAATACTCAGCCAAAAGCTCCTGGGCAGATTTATTTTTATATATTATATATCTTTTGTTTTTGTGGAATGGGGAAGGGTTTCCGCTTACGGTTATATAAATTGAAGGGTAAATTCACACCTACCAATCTCAACAGGTTTTAATTCAACCCATAACACCCAGCTCATGATACTATGATGTTGTCAGAACGAGGGCATGTTAGAATTAATCTCAAACTCATCTTGACTCTTAAAAACAATGAAATGGCGTTTGTACATAGCTCAGTACAAACATTTTAAGCACCATCTAGATTTTTGTATTTGATGTCATTACTTTAAGTTTCTGTTAATCAGAAGATATGATTTTTTCTTAATTACCCGGTATCATCAAGGCCCAGTCTGTCCATTCCTAGTATGTAAGGAGGCTGTTTAAATCATCTCTTGTCAGGGTCTTCTCCAAACATGAATAAGTTCGATTTTCAGTACTGTGGAGACTCTAGAATATTCGGGGGAGGTGGGACAGAGGGAAGGTTTGAAGGAAGAGTGTTGGCAGCACTCCTACTGGAGCAGAGCTAAGGCTGTGGTGAATTGTCTATGGTGCACTGGTGACTGATCTAGTGGCAAAATTCATTTGTGGGTGTCTGGATGGAGTATATATTGTCAATTACCTTAACTCCTTGTTCCTTGCTGTGGTGGTTTTGGAAAAGGTATGTTACAAACACAACTTCTAAGTTATTTAAAACAAAATACTAGAAATATTAAAAGTTCTAGGATTTTATACCTTTTTTAAAATGAATGTACTATTTCGGTTGAGCCTTATGAGGTATTTTATGTAAACACTGAAGTAGTACCTGTTTACTGGTCACAGAGAAATGTACAGAGGAAAAATTAGTACGGTCTCTTTACCACTGTGACTCTAAAGTTATCAATATCATTAGGATAAAGTTATTTACAGTTAATTATGCAGCTTACTATGTGGTTTTCTTCAAACATATGTACCAAAGCCTAGACAAGACTCCCATTGACTTCAGTGAGGGTTGGATTTCATAACAAATTTGTGACATGTTGCTGGCAACCCAAATCTGCATATTTTCCAGCAAAAAAATTCAGCAAACTATAATTTCACCCAGCACTAGTCTTGAATGAGTAATAGTCAACGTGAAAGAGTGAGCCCCCCAACAGCATCAGGAGATTATTGTTAACGAGCAATTTCTTTATGCAAACCCTTTATCCCTCCTCTAAAATTTACTGAGATAGGATCAGACCACAGAAGATGAAGGAAATTGTGCTTTTGGAGCACCATAAAATGAAAAAGCACTCACCTGTGAAATGGGCAGCCCTAAGGGGGTCCAGCTCACTGATCAAATATTGTACAGACAGTAAAGAATTTGACAAGTCAGACAGAACCAGAATTTAAACCCATTCCCTGGGAAGCAGTCAATGGTAACATTGCCATTCTGGACTTGTTTGCTAAAGGCAGAGACTTTCTTGGATGAGGAAACCAGAAAGAATGCACCCCCCTGATTTCAGTTTCTCAAAAAGGACACAGCACTCTGCTTTTAAACAATAGTTAAAGGACCAAGCTCTAAGGCCTGTGACTGAAGGAGATAATGCATTACCCTATGCAGCATTTAAAAGGAGTAAGAATTTTGAATAGATTTCCAATAAGATGGGGGGGGGGAGGAGCCTGTTTTTTCTATTGGTTAGAAGACTGGTTCCCAAACTTGTTCTGCCGCTTGTGCAGGAAAGCCCCTGGTGGGCTGGGCCGGTTTGTTTACCTGCCACGTCCTCAGGTTCAGCCGATCGTGCTTCCCAGTGGCCGCGGTTCGCTGCTCCAGGCCAATGGGAGCTGCTGGAAGCGGCGCAGGCCAAGGGATGTACTGGCCGCCGCTTCCAGCAGCTCCCATTGGCCTGGAGCAGCGAACTGCAGTCACTGGGAGCCAAAAATCGGCCGAACCTGCAGACGTGGTTCCTTCTGTTTTTAAACTCTATGACTATGACCCCCACCACATAAAAACACAGTTATTATGTAAACTTTTCCACTTTGACTCCCCACACCACCTCATAAAAACACGTTTGTCATAATAAAACAATGTGGAGAACAAATTTTCCATCTCATGAAAAAAATTTAAGATTTAAAAAAAAAAAAAAAAAAAAAAAAAAAGACCCAGGTTGGGACAAAAAAGCCAAAATTGAAGTTTTTTAAAATTTAATTTCATGTCTTTCAAACCATTTCAGGCTACCTTGATATTTTTTTCCAATTTTTTTCCTAAACAAAATTTAGTCTGTGTGACTAAATTCACATACACAAAAGTTGGTTTCACCAAATTGGCATTGTCAAACAGAAAACTGTCAATTAAAGTTTTCTAACCAGCTAAAATCAGCATGAAAACTTAAAAGAAATGTGGAGATGCTACATTAAGTGGAAATCACCATACCAGTATATTTGCATGAGGTGCCCTTGTCTTACAGGACAAACTAAGATAAATTTCCAGGGCGAACGTGGAGTTTGCTTTGTGTCAACCAGGATCCCTGCTGCTCCAGCATCACAGAGGTTGTCAGCGATACCACAGGTCTCTGCTTCAGCAGAAAGACATTAATATTGTAAAGCTAAATCCTTAGAAGGAAGTACTGCCCTAAAATTATTTTTAAATATGTGCATATTAAATAAAATAATAATTTTGCATAACCAATTAATATTACAGGGTGACTGAAAAAAATACGTTTGGGTCACTTAACATTGTCTAATTACTATAATATTCCTAACCAAGCCTTCAGAAGAACAAGAAGAAACTACCCCTTGTTGTTTCCATCCCAGGTTTTACAATAGATTCAGTGCATTTGAGACAGGACTTTTGGAAGTCATTAGTAACACTATATGTAAACATGTAGCCCGATTGTGTGTAATCATCAAAGCTGCTGGTTCTTTATATTAATACTAAGCCTTAGCATACTAATTCAAGGCTCTCAGAAATCTGAAACAAGTCACCTTTTCTTTTAACTTCCTTTTGACCTTTTCTCTGGCATACTCCCTTGCCTTATCCTCTTCTCCAAATAATCTCAACTTTTTCTTGATACACATCCAAAATATTCTTTTTTGATCTTCCTCGACAACAAACACTCCTCTGCACAAATTTGTATTATCTACTCTGTTTTTCTTGACTTTCACTAATCTGCAGGGCTGGCCTGTGATCAAATAACAGTGTTAGAGTACAGTACCCCAAAACACATGGCGTTCTTGCTGACATCATGGGGTCAACTCCAGGAGAGACCTTCCTGAAGTGCGTGGCACACTTAGTCTCAGATTATTTATTGCTGCTGTTCTGACAAGCTGTCTACACTTTCCACCAGGAAATTCTCCCATACCCTACAAAAGTTCCCAGACTGAAATTGATGAAGGAAGAGAGAGACAAAATAATGCTAAAGGAAGAAGCTGAGTTTCTGAAAATTATTAATTCAATATGACTACTAGTGAGCCAGCTTGTGACTGGTCTTTACGCAAATGCACAACATGAAACCTTGATCCCATTCCCCTCCACATCAGCCAACACCTCTTGCTCTTGGTAGTTTGAGAATTGAAACACAGCTCTAGAATTCATTCATTTAAAAAAAAATTAGGTCTCCTTTTAAGATCATGTTCATAGTCCTATTCTAACTTATCAAGAGTTGGAAAATGCAATCATTCTATTTAGGATCAACTGTATTTTAAAATGATTTATTTTACTACTTTATTACTCTGTATATTCAAAAAAAAAAAGCTCTCTCAGGTCCATTTAAGAAAGTTGTCCAACCACAATAGTTTGAGCGCCTCAAGTTTTATAACCTGGTGGTTTTTTTCTTCCATTTTTCCAGGAATGGAATTGTATTTAGTGTAGTTTAAATGCAGAGATGATCAACCCTTTTATCTGCACAAAGAGTTAAGATATGTGTTCCCAGAGGAGGCTGAGTTACTCCACCAAAAGTGGTCATGTAAAGCAAAAGAAAATACTTGAATTTTTCAAGAAATAGACATAGCTACTAGATTTAACTTACAATACAGTTATAAAGATGTCTGTCTTGCAACCATAAAGTAAACTATACACTAATACCAACTCCCACTGCTCTCTCTTCATCTGAGTATTGTGATATAAATAGCTTGAAAAAATGACAACTGAGGATACTCTAATACAATGACATATCACTAGAAAAGAATAAAAGGAAAGATTGAAAAAACATTATATATAGCTTGGCCAGATGACATCTATGCGGGCATGAGGAGATATAATCAATATATGCATATCTGACAGCCGGAAGAATATGAATTGTTCGAGATGATATAAGTTATTATAACTAGAAGTAATGGGATTATTAATAATTGTATTTATATTGCAACGGCACCCAAAGGTCTCAGACAGTATCAAGCCCCATTGTGGTAGGTCCTATACAAATGTATAGAAATATTAGTCCCTGTCTTGTTAAGTTTTCAATCTAACTCAAGAGAAGATACAACAAGTGAGCATTACATACAATGGGATGGAAAGGGAGGGCAGAGGGAAGATGAGGGTAACAGTAATAAGATCATGTACTTACATAGGCTAGCTGGAAGCACACCTTCATAGCATATGGGTGGTGAAAACCTGAGCCTCTTAAAGTTAATGGGAATTTGGCTATTGACTTCAAAGAGGGCCAATATTTCATCCTATTTTAATAAAATATAGGTATCAGCAATCCTCACTGGCCCCATTATCTTTGAAATTCAACAAAAGAAATAGAGGCCGAACAGAGGAATCATTTCCTAAGAATGAACTCTATTAGATGATGGAACACCCAATAGAAGCCCCGTTGCTTTGATAATTAGAAACAGGATGAAACTAGCAAATATGTAGCAAGGAACAACCTTGCACTGGAAAGGGAATAGACAAGATGACATAATAGTGACTTTTCCTGATACACTACGATTACAATATGGATTTTGGGCAGGCTATTTGGGGCTTCTTGGTGATGTGATCCCAAACTTAAACCACTCCCAAAACATAGGCAAGACATTACCAAATAATTTTAGTTATACAAGTCTCAGGCACAGCATATTAGTAGCCACATTAGCTAATGTAGCAAGACACACCTACAAGAGCTCACACTGAACCAGCACTTGTTACTCTCTCTGAAACAGTGAAGCCTGTGATACCCCATACCAGCTTCCATACACAGACTGGTGTAGGAGGGGACTGGTCTCTGTTTCCCCCCCATGCATCCACATTCCTTTTGGATGTCTAGCACAGCTTATGCACTAGACACCCAAGTGCTTGTTCGTAGGGCATAAAAGGAGGGGAATTTTCCCTGACACATCAGTGAAGAGACTCATTGATGTGTTTTATTGGTTTAATAATAAATGGCAATGCTTTTAACAAGACCCTTTTGAATTTAAGAGTGACACCTGCAAGGAGCAGAAAGCAAGAGCCACAACAACAGTGAAGATCAGTCTGCAACTGGAGCAGGAAGGGGAGCTTTTCTGATTAATAAGATGAGTGAACAGGCACTGCAAATAATGGGAGCTACAGCAAAAACCGGAAGTGGGTGTAGGGGCCAGCAGGGGAAGCGTGGAAGGCAAGGAGAGGAGACTCAGTAGAAGTGGGCAGGAAGAGGAAGAGAACCTTGACAAGGGAAGGAGTGGAAGCAGTAGAAAAGATGGAAGCAGAGTCAGAGCAACACAAGGCAAGTATGGGAGATTACTGGGGGAAGGAGGAGTTCAGGGTCAGGGAAGAAGTAATCTAGGAAGTATAAAATCATACACTATGGTCTGTAACTCCATCTCAGCGGTTCGGTGACTTGAACTTCACTCTTATAATTAAGTTACCAAACCCACCCATTTTATTGATAGAATTATAGTCTGGTGATTTGTACTGAAATCGTTTATTCTATATTTGATACACACCCAAGGCAGTGGAAGGCATGAGGCCTCTCAAAAGAGAGCACAGAATTTTTCTATTGCTGAATCAATGAATATATTCTGTTTTTCCATGGAATTCCCATGATGTTTTTCCATCTTAGATTTTCTTAATTCTTTTAAAATATATACAATTTAAGAAACACTCCCTTTCAAAACAGTAACAATGGAAAAATTCATTGGCTACATATGCTGACATCTCTTCAAAAGAGAGGTGTCAAAATGTTTAAACAATTGAGAAACCTGACCGGCTGAACACTCAGAGTTATATAGTAATAATAAACAAACAAACAATCATCTACAGATTTTGGGTTCAATGTAAAATCTGCAGATGGTAATGACAGCATGGATAAAATGTGACAAACACATGTACGACTGAACAACCAAGCTATGGAATACATCTGAAGACTGAATTTAGCCCTATTTAAAGAGGATTTATTTTTTTTTTTGCAAACCTACCATTGCTGGTGTCCATCCTGTGGTAGTGATACCACTTAGGGGCAAATCTTTCCTCAGGCAAGACTCTCATTGAGTTCAGTGGGAGTTTTGCCAGAGTAAAGACTGGGGGCCAAATTCTCAACATCCATGCAAACACTGAGTAAACGCTCTTTGCAGATAAGATCTATGTGGGGCTGGGAGTGTGATATTCCCCCATGCCATACTGTAGCCATGGGACTCCCATTATGCACCACAGTGACTCAGCAACAGGTGACATGAGGCAAATGAACTATAACTGCCAAGAGGCACCATGGCTACATTTCCAAATCAAAAGTTTCAGTTTTCAGCTGAACATTTTCAATATCTGCCAAAAAGTCAATTTTCAGTGGGGGGGGGGTGATAACCTATTGTGACAAGCTCTAAACTTAATTTTAAAAAACAGCTTTCATTCCAAGGGAGGCATTTACACATATTGGTATAATATATGTGCTTATTTTCCTCTCGTTGCTATCTTTTGAACTCTTCTTGATATTTTGCTGGTTACACTATCTCACACAGCTTGATTGCAACATTTCGTTTAAAGTTGCTTAATCAAATATTTTATTTAAGTGGTACTAGGTTGACTGAGCTGAGTAACAAGGACACTTGGGGAGCAGCAAGGTGATTGCATTTGTTAAACTTATTTGTAAATAATGCACAGCCTGTGCTTTGTTCTTAGTGTTCCCTTACAAAATGTTGACATTTGTTCTCTTTCCCAGCTGACACCTCATTACTTAGGCAGTTCAGGAACTTCTCTCATATCACTCCCCCTTCTGAATTGACCATAATGTGTGTATAATACCATACACCCTTTTTTCCCCCCAAGCAAACAGAATTTTTATAGACCTCTCTGGCATTTTCTACAATGACCCGTTTCAAAATCATTATCCATTTTGCATCAATGCTTTGGCATTGCGACTTCCTGGTCAGTTGCTTCAGATCCGTTTACCTCTTAGTTAGTTTAAAACAAAGTGTTTAAATTACTTTAAACAGATATTTGAAAATAAAACAGTTAAGAAACAAGTGAAATAAAATTGAAAATTATATACTATGGAGGCAGTGATTGCAAATCCATAGTTAAGGTTGTGTTGAGACTTGCAGCTGAAGTGGAACTAAAATCCTTTAATACCTAAACACTCCTCCTGAATATTCTCACCATACTTAACTCATCTTAAATGCATTTTCACAATATGCTTCATTGTGTTAACAGCAACAAGCTGACCATTGAAAACAGTTAAAATCATATTTTTAGGGGCAGGGAGACAGAGCTCTCTCTCTTTATTTACTTCCCTCCCTACACTCTTTAGAGCACCACATTCCCTATAGGAAACATTTCAGCAGCAGCCCCTGCTCAGTTCAGTCTTCCCTAAGCTTAAAGGCTGCAATTCTGGCCAGCTTTATATGTGCAGCAAAATAAGGCAGGAATCTTTTACTCCTTGTAGGCCAGCTTTTTGTGAATGAGCGAACTAGTATATCATATGATGCTTAAAGAAAACATGAACACACTGCCTTTATTTATTTGTTAAAGTTTAGATGCCTGTCAGTGAAGAGACCAGCATGTTGAGTAACTGTCTTTTAGGACACAAGATGGAGACGATCTAAAGACTGCAGGCAAAAATGGAACCACATCACTGAAACTAACTCAGGAACACCACTTTGGACTTTTCTGTGTGAAAGGATAACTACACAGGACAACCAAAAAGCCTGAAATGCACCATTTGATCAATGGTAAATACTAAGTTATGCCCTAAAAACAACAAGAATTATATTAGTCCCAGATTATACTTTAATCATTATTCTTTTTAAAACCATGATAGGCGATATTCTCTTCAGTTAAATGCAATCATGTTTCACAATAGAACTGTTCAGAAAGGCCACATCTGAAGGACACAAAGCATGTAAATAGTGAGCCATGCACTTTCTAATTTTATGGATATGAAAATGCAGTCTTTTTATAAGTAGGACACAAAGTTCAAATTTGTCTAATTTATCATTGCAGAGGGTAGCTTCTAACAGTACCATTTCCCTACATAGAAAAAGAGGGTTTAATCATGATGCTTTGCAGCAGGAAGAAAAACATATATCCTCAAAAGTGTGATATTACATCCACATGGCTGACTTGCAGCTTTGTAAACTTGTGCTGCAGCTTGCTAGGCTATCCATTGTAATTTTGAAAAAAATGTTTGTAGGTAGTGAAGGAAGTGGGAACCTATAGAGCAACCATCTCTGTCAAAGCATCTCTAAACATCTCTATCCTGCAACCGTGTTTCAGCAAATTAAGTCTGGATAGCTAATAATCTGTTACTGTATGTGGTTTTCCATACAAGATGGATGTACTGGTGTGTTTAATGCTTTTTCTCCTTCCCCAAAACATGGCTATTCAGACCATCTGGTAAATAAATGGCATCCATCTTTTTCTTTTACCATTGTTTACTCCTTTGGTATTATCCAACCTATCCTTCTGAGGTAAGACATTAATAATATAATGAAAGTGAAAGAGACATCTGTCAGAATCTCTGGGTGGCCAGCTATGGCAAGACTGGATGCATGATGAGCAGGGGCTGGCTAGCATGAAAACAAGTACCAGCTGGAACAGGAGCAAGGCCCAGGTAGTCTTCTGTCAGAAGAACTAGAAAATGGGAGTGGGTCCCAGATAGATAGCAAAGTGGAGAGATTGCTTCCCTGAGGAGTTTTGGCCAAAAAATTTCACCCAGCTCTAACTATTTGTTACTGTTACTTGTGGGTAGTATTACAAAAATACAGTTCCATTATTCTACACTTCACTGATTCAAGACAATCCTTGCTGAATAATCATGTACAAGCCACTTTACAGTTAAGTGTTATTTGGTCTCAGTCCCAGATTCATTACTCAAGCAAAACTCTCATGAGTTTTGCCTGGGTAAGGAATCCAAGAATGGAACAGTTGAGAGTAAGTTTTCAAAGGAGGACTGTTCAAATTTACTGGACCTTACTCCATGATCTCTCTGCATTTGACAGTGTGCCCCTGTATCAAATAAAAAGTTACTGATGAACTTTCTATTATTTTTATATAAAAGCAAAAAGCTTTTTAAACTAGAAAAACTCAAAAGTGTTTTGTAAAGCTACAGTTGTTTCTTACCAAGCTTAATTTCAGACTTTAATTTAAAATACAGCATTAAATCAATTTCAAACTTTTTTAAAGAAGCTAATTCCAATACATTTTCACACTGTATAACATGTACTCTTTTCCCTTGGAAAGTAGCACCCTCTTCATTGTCCTGTCTTTAAATCAAACACCCTCCAATCCTTAATTCACTATCATCTTTGTGGAGGGATGAGGCTGGGACACTCTCTGAGACAGGACTTCTTAATCCATAAATTCCTTAACCAGTTGGAGGAAAGGTTACCGAATGAAGTGAGACATTGCCTAGAGCTTCCCCCCCTTCAGAGCTAAAAATGCTACCTGACAGCCTGGTGAGAGAGATCTGGACATGACTGCTTCTAAAAAGGATTCTTAGAAGCAATTAGTTAATATTTTTCCTGTATTTTTTTTTTGACAGAGGAACATCCCTCAGCCTGCCTTTTCACTCCACTCTGACCCCCACCATTGGTCCAACATATAGGGCCAAATTCTGCTCTCAGACATATTAGTCCTACTGTCTTCAGCACAGATTTTGGCCTTGAAACCTTGAATTCTTCATTATTCTCAACACCACCACTTTATTTTTCACTAAAAAACATTTAAATTGTTGTGATAAAAAAATTAAGTTTATGATCAGTAACATCTGGACCAGAAAAAAAAATCCATCAGAAATCCACTACTATGCAGACAATATGAATGTAAAAATGCTTTTTTAATTGTGCTGGAGCAGCTACAGCTTTCATTAACTGTCACTTGTTCCTCTGACCGCTCTTAGCATTCTAATTTAAAAATAGAGAGTATAAATTAGGAGAATTAAATTCTCCCAGATTTAAAAAAAAAAATATGATAAAAAGAAGTACGCAAAGCACTACGGAAATTTTGACCAATGCAACACAGGGGTCCAAAACAGACAGGAGGTCAGCAAGCCTGGTGAGTAGTGGGGAGACAGAGTATTAGTAGTGATCTTTCTGTTTAAGAGTTTTTAAAAAGATGCCCACTTAACACAAGAACAAAAGATTAAAGATTTGGACTCTATTTTCCTGTTTATTTGTTTTCTTGAGCTTATTTGCTAGAATATGGAAAGTGGTGCTTAAAATGTAAGCAAGGTGGTTAGGCCAATGTCATATCCATGCATTGTTTGAGAATTGCTGGAGGGGTATGACTTCATCATCCACCAAGCAGATGGCTCCTTTCAGAAAATTCAGTTCAAAGCCTTATTATTTTTCTTGTATGCCTGGTGTTTGCTTTATTATGATTATATCTTGCCAACTTGTGTCCCAAAGTATCTGGGAATTGATTGAAATAGAGTTGTGACCTTTATAAAAGTGACCTGAATTCACCAGTATTCTGTTGTCATGCTGTTTTATATTAAATGTACATGCTCTGCTGTAATACAATTGAAGTTTGCTTCATTGACACCATTTGTGTACTAATAGCGCTCTAGAAAAAGATAACTGTAAAGGGTGGTTTGTCCATGGATGGCAGATACCAGTTCTTATGCACACTTAAAAGAGTTCAGTTGTGTTCCAAGTTGACAGATATATCAATTTTCTTCAATGCACAGATCATACTAATCGCCTTTAACATATTGTGGGGATTGTCATGTTGCTTTCCTACTGGGCAATGCACTGATGTTGTTTCTCTTTATATTCATCATGAAAGCTTTTATGATCAGGCCATCGGACAGGTACTTTGACCCAATTAAGGGCATGCCTACGTGCTATAATCTGTGAATGAATGTAACCTGCCTTCAGAATTATCCTAGGAGGGGGTTTAGGGTTTACCTAGACCAGCTAAAAAGACATCTGTCTTGTCTACAGTGAGATTTTAATGCCTGGTAGCTAATAAACATTATACATTGTCAAGGTCCTTGTCCTCCTGAGGAAAAACAATCTTCAGACCCTGGAGGTTATAAAACTCCAGAAAACAATACAAAACATTTCAGTCCAAATTCACTTTGGTTAGCTTCGGGGAATGGATTTGGCCCATTTTGTGTAGGTTTTAACTACAAATATTTGTTTTGTGTTCTATTTTCCGTAATTAAAGTAGCAAGCTAACACAGGTAGACCTTAGAGAATTAGAAGTTGATTCCAATCCTTAACCTGTATGAACTGGTCTCTGTAGCCGGGCAGTCACCCTGCTCTGGCCCTGAAAGGCTTAAAAGCCAGCCTTTGGAGAGGGCTGGGGCTGAGGGCTAATAAGAAGAGGCTGGGAGGCGGCCAATCAGGGCCAGGCTGGGCTCTATAACAATGCTGCTGGGCCAGATGGCAAAGAGTCTCACTCCAGCCTTGCAGTGGGAAGGATCCAGCTGCCTGGGAGCACAGGGTACTTGAAGCAAAGCAGTGCTGGAAAAGGGCAGGTAGAGCTGAGGAGCTCTGGCCTGACGAGTCCCCAGGCTGAGGCCTTGCTGAAGGCCAAAGGAGGTACTGAGGCTGCAGGGAGACAGTTGGACCAAGAAAGGCAGCAGGTCCAACCCCCTTGCCAATGACGAGTGGCCATCACAGTCTGCAGTTTGCCCCAGAGAATGGGGGCTAGATGATTGGCAGTAGCCACTGAGGCAAGGTGGGTATAGCGGGGGGTTCCCCTGGGAGGGGAGACCCAGAGTGGGGGTACTACTGTGGGCAGAACCCTGAGGGAAAGGGGTACCAGGGTCCGGGAGAGACATGGGGCCTGTGACGGAAGGGACACTGGCTAGCAGGAGGTGCTCTGGGGCTGGAAAAGAGCTAATTCCCAGACTGAGCTGCAGGAGGCGCCACAGCAGTGAGTCTGCAATCTACATTCTCCTTTTCACTAATACATGGCAGGTACTCGTATAATTTAACTCAGTAGTGAGAAAGAAGGGCATTGGTCTTGTGATATAGTTCTCATGCTCTGCTCAGTACAAACAGTAAACTGGCTGCTCAGTTGGGCTGTGGGACATGATCTGATAATTGCTATCTAGTTCTTCATGTACACTTGTCCACTTCAGAAACTTTTGTAGCCACCATTCCAGAGGAACGTCCATGCTGATGATGGATTCTGCTCGATAATAATACAAAACAGTGCAGACCAATGCATGTTCATTTTCATTATCTGAGTCAGATGCCACCAGCAGAAGGTTGATTTTCTTTTTTGGTGGCTTGGGTTCTGTAGTTTGCGCATTAGAGAGCTGCTCTTGTAAGACTTCTGAAAGCATGCTCCACACCTCATCCCCCTCAGATTTTGGATGGCACTTCAGAGTCTTAAACCTTGGGTTGAGTGCTGAATCTATTTTTAGAAATCTCACATTGGTACCTTCCTTGTGTTCTTAAAAAACAAACAACATGTGCTGGGTCATCATCCGAGACTACTAGAACATGAAATATACGGCAGACAGCACGTAAAACAGAGCAGGTGACATACAATTCTCCCCCAAGGAGTTTAGTCTCAAATTTAATTAACCCATTATTTTTTTTTAACAAGTGTTGTCAGCATGGAAGAATGTCCTCCGGAATGGTGGCCAAAGCATGAAGGGGCATACGAACATTTAGCATATCTGGCATGTAAATACCTTGCAATGCCAGCTGCAAGAAAGTGCCATGCGAAAGCCTGTTCTCACTTTCTGGTGACATTATAAATAAGAAGCGGGCAGCATTATCCCCTATAAATGTAAACAAATTTGTTTGTCTTAGCGATTGGCTAAAAAAAGAAGTAGGATGAGTGGACTTTGTTTTGTTTTTGAGTGCAGTTATGCAACCAAAAAAAAATCTACATTTGTAAATTGCACTTTCACAATAAAGAGATTGCACTACAGTACTTGTATGAGGTGAATTGAAAACTACTATTTTTTACAGTGCAAATATGTGTAATATAAAGTGAGCAATGTACACTTTGTATTCAGTGTTGTAATTGAAATCAATATATTTTAAAATGTAGAAAAAAATCCAAAAATATTTAATACCAATTATTCTGTTGGTAACTGTGATTAAAAACTAATCGAGATTAATTGTTTTAATTAATCACGTGAGTTAACTGCTATTAATCAACAGCCCTACTTATTTTTAATTTGTATTGCATGATGCTCCTTCTGGTAGCCTCTGAGCCCAGCAGATATTGAAGTAGAACAAGTATTTAAAATGGTGTTCTCTCCAATTAGAGACTAAACTAATATACTAAATGATCTGCATGATAAATAATATGCAAATGAGGACCAGATTAGCAGGTTTTCCTTACGTTGTGCCCTGTTGTTTGACCAAAAATCAGGCCGTCACACACACCATTCTAGGAAACAATTGACACTCCACTCACTCCAGTAGAGATTTTGGTGTCTAGTTCTGGATAATACAACTTCAGAAATGGACAGCAGAAACAATGCAACAGATCTGAACTGAGATGCAGTGTCTCAGGTAACTGAGTTCAGGGCTTTAAAGATCATGACCAAAACATTGACTTGTACCAGAAGCATATCAGTACTGTGCAGCTCATGGATAGAGTAACCATACATCCCATTTTTAAGCTCTGTCCCTGATGTCACGACTTTTTTGGCAACACTGGGCATTGTCTCGTTTTCTCTTGCTGGGGAGAAGGGGGGTACAGAGGAACAAAAAGGCATAAATTCCAAATTTTGCCAAAAAAAGTCACGGTGGATTCTGGACAAGGGGCCCCCACATGTTGTTAGCCCAACCTGCCTGTTGTTGCCTCTTAGCCAGTGTCCCGTTTTCAGTTTAGGGAAACGTGGTCATCCTACTCATGGAGTGCTGGTGTAATGTATTCTGTGACTCACCTCTCTGAGATTGAACCATTGCATTCTGTTCTCTCAGAGGACTGTCAAGGGTAGATCCAAATAAAGCCCACTCCAGAAATTCAGTCTGGGAGGAACAAAAGCATAGATCATTGTGTCAAAGTCCATATCCAAGAGGAGCAATTGTTTTCCGGCCAGCCTCACCTGCGGGGAAGAAAAAAAAAAAAACACAAACTAGTATGAGCCACCGCTACGATCTGAGAACCCAGAAGCAGTGACAAGTCAAGTATGCCTCTAGACTCCAAAAGCTATTGACAAGACCATGTTGCATTCCTGCACTAGAAGGCACAAGTGTCTCCCTTCCGATTCCCTCACAATGCTTCCCCTCTCCAGCCAGCATCACTTTTGTCTAGTCAAGAAGTGAACTCTAGTCAATTTGCCCTCATCTGAATCCTCAGGTCTATCAGACATTGGAAAGCATAGAATCCACAGTCTCTGGGGATCACAAAAGGGAGCTACGTATTCAAATTTGTGAGTACACAAATGTTTCAGTGAGAGCTGTAGCTATTGGTTACTCCCAGTAGTTCATCCTAAGTGAATAAAAGCTGCCCACAGAAGCCTAAGTTAGGAGGAGATCAGCCATGGAGCAGCAGTGTGATTCTGCTTCAGCTATAAACACAGAGTTTTGCTCCTTATTTGTAAGCTTCCATTGTGAATTCTCTGGAATTCTTCATGTTTTTGGCATTCCTGCCTATTTCAGCACTGAGTATAGGTACAATTTCCTGTGATTTTAAAGTGAGATACATGGACTTGTCAAGTTGGCAGTCAAAATTCATAAGACAGGTAATATCTTCCAGAGAAAGTCCATTTCATGTTCTTGGACCTTTTGAGTTTCTACTGCATTATCTTTCCAAGGATGGGAAAGTTTGTGATATGGATCACAGAGCAGAGAGCTGCATGCAGATCCCAAATATTTGCAGGGAAAGCAAAGAGCCATCCTGCTAATTCCATCCCATTTCTGTTAACGGACTTGCACTGTCCAAATTACTACTCACCTCCTTTTTAACTCTCATATTTCCATATATAGCTTGGAATTCATTGGAAGCAGAAGCTAGCTGCTCATAGAATTTCAATAGAACTATATTTACAAAAGTGTTTTGAAGAGCACTTCTACAACTGCTGGCAAAATAAAAGATTTATTCTATTCTTAAAGAAAAAAACGACAAGATGTAAAATTTAACGTTACCAGCTGCCTGGTCCCCAATAGAAAATTCAACCTCAGAAATGGTATCTAATTCTGTTTCATTTACATTCTGAGAGAATGTGCATTATATTTTGTTTTGTTTCTATTGTGTAATGCCCGTGCTCATTGCCTGAAACAATCATTGTACTTATCATTTAAGTGCCAGAATTTCCACACATGCCCCACTGCACAGTGACCTTCACAGCTTTTCTGTCATGTAAATAGTATTTTGTCAACCAGAGTGCTGCTGTTGAGAGCACTGTGGAATTAACAGCTGAGTAAAACTTTTAATGCCCTCTAGTGTTTCTCACTTGCAAATAAGAATGTATATAGTCAGTGAAAATTTCACAGTTATTTGGATTTTCAAGTCCCTCTGTGTATATTGAAAACAAGCCCATTGTAAATAAAGCCCTGTCATGCAGAGTAGGAGATTTAGCAAAATGGCACTAGATTGATACAAGCTGTGGAATATTTTCAGTTTTTAGAATTGAAGTGTTGAGAAGCCAAGGGTAGTGAAACATTTTAGCTTATATTATGCTGCCCCAATAATCTATATAGTCAAGGCCCTGTGTCCTTCATGACAACCCAGATCTTAATTCGGTGCAAAATGACTGAATTCTGAAGCAGTCTCCTACAAACGTGAACTTCTGTGGCAGCTTCATTTACATTAAAAATTTAGGTTTCAGAATAGCAGCCGTGTTAGTCTGTATTCGCAAAAAGAAGAGTACTTGTGGCACCTTAGAGACTAACAAATTTATTTGAGCATAAGCTTTCGTGAGCTACAGCTCACTTCATCGGATGCATTCAGTGGAAAATACAGTTGGGAGATTTACATACATAGAGAACATGAAACAATACACACTGTAACCAGAGTGATCACTTAAGATGAGCTATTACCAGCAGGAGAGCGGGGGGGGGGGGGGGACCTTTTGTAGTGATAATCAAGGTTGGCCATTTCCAGCAGTTGACAAGAACGTCTGAGGAACAGTGCGGAACGGGGGGGGGGGGGGAGATAAACATGGGGAAATAGTTTTACTTTGTGTAATGACCCATCCACTCCCAGTCTCTATTCAAGCCTAAGTTAATTGTATCCAGTTTGCAGCTTCTCTAGAAATCAGATTCACCTGCGTAATTGTTCATTTATTTTTGTAGTTTTACATGGCAGCAGTCAACATAAAAACCAATGAGTGTCTCAACATTAGAAATTGGAGATCCCTTGGTGTTCATGAGGTAAGTTTTCCAATCCATTTGATAGAGGCACTACACTGAATTAATGGAGTTTCTCCACTTCATTCAGCCGCTTAAGAAGGATGAATTGAAAAGAGAATTTATTTTAAACTGAAGAACACAAAGCTGGGAGATAGTTGCCTGGATCATTTATGTTATCCTAATACATCAATATCTGGACTGCTTAAACTTCAGCAATAAAGCTAACTGTGTAATTACATACTATTTTTAGCATAACTTAGAGTACCCTGGCCAATAATTTTACAGGTGTTTTTAAAGCCGATAGTGTTACTGAGCAACCTGTTCTACTGCTAATGTCCATACATGAGAAGTGGGCACAGAAACTAATGTACACTAAATACTCAATCTGAAAGGTGATTGACCAATGCGTGAAAAAACGGCAAAGCTCCCATTGACTTCAACAGAGCTAGTATATCACCAAAGAGGTAGGGAAATCTAATTTTTCTAATAGGAAATGAAGCAATAATTTCTGAAAGTCTTCTATTCTTTGCTGAAGCAGAATCATTTACAGATCTATTGAATGTGTAATTTTAAACCCTTTAAACTCAACATTTTCTGAAACTCCTCAGATTTATGCACTTATTTTCCTTTCTAAAACCTATAGATCTGTTTAATTTTAGGCCTGTTAATCATAACTAGTAGCCTAAACATATTTGCTTTATAACACTTTCCATTCACCAAGTACAGAATGGGCTCAACCCTGCAAATTGCACCTCCCTGCCCCATCTTGGCCTATTACAGGCACCAACGGTCTGTGAAGCGATATTAGTATTGCCTGCCTTTTTGTAGAGTTCTGTTATTGGAAAGGGGTTTAATCTTTTCTGGGGTGGGTTTGACTTCTGGACTGTTGGGTGGTTTGTTTGTTAATACATTCTTTTCTGATCTTGATTTCATTAACTTTTGAAGGGATACTCTTAAAAGGTTATATTAGTAAAAATATGGTTATTAGTTGCATCTTTTGGGAAAGTGCTTGAAACTGCTGTTTCTTGAGACTATTGTGTGTATATTTAAAAAAGTATAAAACATTATTGATGTAGAGTAAGATCTATGTATGTGAACTTGATACATAAAAAAAACAAAAAATTATGTAACAGTTGGGTTGGGGGGTTCTTAAGGTTACTGCTGAAAGAACAATACTGTTGGTCAGAATTAAGGTTGTGCTGTGATGAAATATGCATCATTATACTTGATTAGAACATAGATGGTCCAAAAAAAATAAGCAAGTTTCACAATTAAAGCATTCACTTAATGTGAATGAATATGTTTTATGTGAGAGGCTATAATGTGATCATTACCCTTTAGCAACCTCAACTGATTCTTTAAACAAAGTGTTTTAATATACTTATTTATTTTTTTACATCTAACTTCTTTTGTAGAGCTAAATGAGGACAGATTTTTTTAATGACTGGAACAAATCAGATTATTAAAAGGTGAAACTGGGGGTGGCCAAGCCAACACCGACTCCTTCAGAAACCTGCCTCATTCAGGATGAAACCACCAAAGAGCTTGTGTTAGCTGTCTCTGGGGGTGAACTTCACCCTCACTGCATACCTAGGAAGATATACACAGTATCTAGGTAGTTAAATTCATCAGGTATAGTCTGTTTTCACACAGATATACGATTTGCCAATATTCAATTATTCAAAGTTATTTACAAATATACCTTTTCTAGAACACAAAAACTTAGTCTCTGAATTTATATTCTCCTTAGTGTCACTCAGTATCAATGCTTTTTTATCCCTTATATTATCTAACCAGCATTTCATGACCAACGCAAGAAGGGCTGCTTAGTTCTTCCTTACTAAACTGACTTCAATTTTAAAATTGTTTTACACACTTTTGTATATTAAACTTTTCAAAGTTATGTTGTGACTGACATGGAGCTGCTGTGTAATGATTTATTCATACTGATCTTGTTAGTGATGCTTCCTGTGATTGTTTTTGTAAAAGAAGTCATTTTACAAGAAAAATTTACAATTCACCTTTAAAAATTTTTTAAAAAAAATTAAAAAGTAGTTACCACAGAGTGAAGGGAACAATAGGTATATCACTGGTCACACCATTTACAAAAAGGCAAATAAGGACAACCCAGGGAACTATAGATCAGTCAGCTTAATTTTGGTACCCAGAAAGATAATGGAGCAAATAATCAATTTATAAGCACCTAGAAGATAAAAAGGTGATAAGTAAGGCTATCATTTAATCACAGGTATTTTTAGTAAAATTCATGGATAGGTCACAGGCCATGATTTTTTTTTTTGTTTCTTGCCCGTGACCTGTCCGTTACTTATTCCATAAATAGCCCTGATTGAAGCTTAGGGGAGGCACTGCCAGGGTGGAGGGGGGGCATAGCCCAAGGCACCAGCTGCCAGGGGCGGCAAGCACTGAGGGGCCAGCAGCTGCTCCAGACACCACCATGGGCAGGGGAAGGGACCACTACTGGGAGCCGCTGAACTGCGACTGCTCCAGCCGCCCTCAGGACCACCGCTCAGGCAGTCCCTCGGGCCAGCTGCATCAGCCGCTGCTCAGGCAGTCCTCGGGGCCACCAGAGCAGCAGCCACTGTGGCTGGCCCCGGGACTGGGGCCACTCCAGCAGTGGCTGGTGCAGCTTGGGGCTGGGCTGCCTGAGCAGCTGACTGCAGAGCTGCTCCAGCAGCAGCCGATGGGGCTGTCTCCAGCGCCAGCTGCTTGGGCAGCCTTGGGGGTCAGCCACACTGGCTGCTGCAGAAGTCACAGAATCCGTGACTTCTGCAACCTCTGTGACAAACATGGAGCCCTAGTGATAAGGAACAGTCCACATGGATTTGTCAAGAACAAATCCTTTCAGACCAATCTAATATCCTCCTTTGGCAGGGTAACAAACAATGTGGATGGGGGAAAACGAGTATATCTCAACTTCAGTAACTGTTCTGTTATTGTCTCACATGACCTTAACATAAGGACACTAGCAAAATATAACCTAGATGTATGCACAACTGTTTGGAAAACCATACTCAAAGTAGAAAGGCAAATCAAGTGGGGCCCTGCAGGGATCTTTCCTAGGTCTGGTTCTATTCAGTATCCTCAAAAATAATTTGGATAATGTCATAGAGAGTACACTTATAAAGTTTGTGGAGGGGTTGCAAGCACTTTGGAGAACAGGATTAGAATTCAAGATGATCTTGAAAAACCTAGAGAAATGATCTGAAATAAACAGGATGAAATTCTTAGGGGGGCACTGCCAGTAGGGAGCAGGGGCAGAGCAAAAGTGCTACACTTAGAAAGGAATAACCAATTGTACAAATAGATAATGGAAAATGACTATCTAGGAGGGAATACTGCTGAAAAGGAGCTGTGGGTTATAGTTATTCTTGAAGGAATTGTGCACCAAAAAAATAAAAATGCTGCACACAATAATTTAAAGTTCTACAAATTTTATTTGTCAATAAATAAATGTAGAGGCTCCAGCATGGCAGTGGGAAGCATAGGCCACCAGCTGCATGGAAGTGAGAGATCACCCTGCAGTCCCCAACCCTCCCCAGGACATGGACTCTGTGGCAAGGCTGCACCTGACCCGGACATAGCAAAAGGGCCAGGCCTGCCCCTCCATACCAGGTGCACTGGGGGGGTGGGGGGGGGTGTCTGGGTGCAGGGCTCACCAGGGTGTGATCCAGGTGCAGGGAACTCCATATAGAATCATAGAATATTAGGGTTGAAGAGACCTCAGGAGGTCATCTAGTCCAACCCCTTCTCAAAAGCAGGGCCAACACCAACTAAATCATCTCAGCCAGGGCTCTGTCAAGCTGGGCCTTAAAAACCTTTAAGGAAGGAGATTCCACCACCTCCCTTGGCACCCATTCCAGTGCTTCGCCACTGACCTAGTGAAATAATGTTTCCTAATATCCAACCTAGACCTCCCACACTGCAACTTGAGACCATTGCTTCTTGTTCTGTCATCTGCCACCACTGAGAACAGCCTAGCTCCAGCCTCTTTGGAACCCCCCCTTCAGGTAGCTGAAGGCTGCTATCAAATCCCTGCTCACGCTTCTCTTCTGTGGGCTAAATAAATCCAGTTCCCTCAGCCTGTCCTCATAAATCATGTGTCCCAGCTCCCTAATCATTTTTGTTGCCCTCCGCTGGACTCTCTCCAATTTGTTCACATCCCTTCTGTAGTGGGGGGACCAAAACTGGATGAAATACTCCAGGTGTGGCCTCACCAGCGCCAGATGAGGGGAATAATCACTTCCCTCCATCTGCTGGCCATGCTCCTACTAATACAGCTCAATACGCCGTTGGCCTTCTTGGCAACAAGAGTACACTGCTGACTCATATCCAGCATCTCATCTACTGTAATCCCCAGGTTCTTTTCTGCAGAACTGCTGCTTAGCCAGTTGGTCCCCAGCCTGTAGCGGTGCATGGGATTCTTTCCTCTTAGTGCAAGACTCTGCAATTGTCCTTGTTGAACCTCAGATTTCTTTTGGCCCAATCCTCCACTTTGTCTAGGTCACTCTGGACCCTATCCCTACCCTCCACGTATCTACTGCCCCCCCATCTTAGTGTCATCTGCAAACTTGCTGAGGGTCCAATTAATCCCATCATCGATAAAGATGTTGGACAAAACCAGCCCCAGGACCGACCCGTGGGGCATTCCGCTTGATAAGGGCTGCCAACTAGACAGCGAGCCATTGATCGCTACCTGTTGAGCCGGACAATCTTATAGTCCATTCATCCAATCCATGCTTTAACTTTCTGGCAAGAATACTGTGGGAGACTGTATCAAAAACTTTGCTAAAGTAAAGATCACATCCACCGCTTTCCCCATATCCACAGAGCCAGTTATTTCATCATAGATCAAGGCAATTAGGTTGGTCAGGCATGACTTGCCCTTGGTGAATCCATGTTGACAGTTCCTGATCACATTCCCCCTCTCCAAGTGCTTCAAAATGGATTCCTTGAGGACCTGCTCCATGATTTTGCCAGGGACTGAAGTGAGGCTAACCCATCTGTAGTTCCCCGGCTTCTCCTCCTTCCCTTAAAAAAAAAAAAAGGGCACTATATTTGCCTTTTTCCAATCATCTGGGACCTCCCCAGATCGCCACGAATTTTCCAAGATAATGGCCAATGACTCTGCAATCACATCAGCCAACTCCCTCAGCACCCTTGGATGCATTAGATCTGGACCCATGGACTCACAGGTGGTGAGGCTCAGCGGTATGGGGGTTTGGGTGCAGGGACTCGGTGGGGTGGATGAGGCTCAGCCAGAGGTTCTGGCTCTGAGAGGGGTCTGGATGCATCAGGGTTGGGCAGACAGGGGAGCAGCTCCCCATACAGTGACCCCTCCCCCTGCAGCTGAGCAGCAATGGGGGCAGGAGAGGTGTGGAGCTTCCAGCAGCCAGGAAGGAAGGAGTCACAGTCCTTCCTTCAGTTGCCAGCACACTGGTAGACAGGCAAACTACACTGTAACTTAGGCTGGAACAGCTTCTTTCTCTGCTGTCAATCATTTCCATGGGACAATATTGAGTGAGGTGGGGCCAGTGGCTCCATCTTCTCCCCACCCTTTTCCCTCCCCCTTGAAGCAATTTGCCTCCTAGAAAAGACATGGAAGTAGCAACCCATGCACTCCTCTGACCAGTGAGAGTACCTGTACTCCACCCAGGGGACAAAAGGTATCCTTATACTCTGCCTCTGTGCAACCATGCAAGGCCAAAATAGACTGTTTAATTCTCCTATTGTGGTTCTAAACTGAATCTGCCTAATGGTCTAAAGTTAAACTTCCTGATGTTGAGAGCTTAGGAGACAGTCTTGGCAGGACTAATCAAACAGATTCTCTTCTTTCTAGGATTCCCTTCCTTCTATGCTTTTGCATAGTTCTTTATCCCTTTTGTTACTCATTATTTCCTCTTTTGTCTTTTCTTCTGCATTCAGACAAGCTCTGGTCTCCCACATTGACAAGGAAACATTATTTATATTACCATAGACCCTAAGATACCTACTCATGGACCAGAACTCCCTTGTACTAGCAGCAGAACAAACATTTCTCTTGAACAAAGGCTACCTGGACTCTCTTCTTCCTCTCTCACTGAAGTTTGGGAGAGCGCTATTTATTCACAACTTTCATTTGTACAACTGATTACTTCTTCCCCTCCTGTCAGCTGACAACCTAATCATTCTCATGAAACTGTTGTTCTCAACCCCCCCCCCCCCCCAGTGCTATAGATTTTTCTTTATTCTTTTCAAGCTTGCAGTGGCTGAGTAAGCAGAGTCTTCTCAAGGTCATGTTCATCCCTTGTGTAATGAAATATTAGGAATGGATTTGCCCCTGCTCATTTCTGGCATTACAGCTCAGTTGGGGGAGGGGGTCCCCTCTCCCCATAGTACCTAGCTTATCTTTCTATCCATTGCTTCCTGTGTCCTGAGCACAGCAACATGGGAGATCTCTCCTCCAATGCTGCAGCACATCCCCAGAACATAGGTCTGACTGGGGATTAGACCTTGTAGAGTGCATGATAAAGGAGCCATGAAACAGTACAGCAAAAGTCTGATTGGAATTCCTAGTCTTCACTAATGGGGAGGTTTTCAGAAGTGACACACAACAAACTCCCTTCTGTGCTTTTGAAAGTCTCCCCATTTCATTCCCTATCATCTTTTCATTTTCCCTCAAAGTAACTTGTTTCATTTTTTAAAATCATTTTTTCTGTTCACATGAAAGAATACGTGTTTCTATTTTACTTTAGAAGATAAATAGGAGCCCAATGTGCAGAAGCCCTTCAAAAGCCTGAGTTCCACATTTAGGTTTTATGCTGTCACTTGCTGCATTCTTATAGATGCTCTGGATAATAATTAAAGAAAGAATCCTCAACAAGTACATAGAAGTTGAATGTAAAAACGCTGACACCAGATGGTGCTATTTTGCTATTTTTAGAAAGCATGTGAAACGTTTAGCTATTAAAAGGATAAGTTTTGACCAAAAAAATCTAAACTAGAGAGAAAAGTATCTATTGCATCAAATTATAGGCCAGTTGTGCGACTGCTTTAATGATCATGTATTTGGCATTTTAAGGAAATATAGATTTTTAGAGCATACTGTGGCAGAGCTCCACCCTTGCCCCTGTGGGTCCTGAGCTTCTAGGTGGTTTATGCTAGGCTCAGAGGCTCACTGTGACCCTCCATGTAGCCCTTCTCTCTCTAGGGCCAGGGTTAGAGTCTACTGAGCCCTTTTCATCATAAGCCAGCAAGGAGGTTGGTGAGAGAACTCCCACAGTCTCTGTTATCCCTATGGGCTTATTCCCAAACAGTTTAGCCTCCTATCCTGACAGGGGCCTATCTTCCCCTCCCAGGAAGTGTTTCTGTAGTGGCAGGCTGGGGGGAACCCAGGCCCGCCCTCTACCCCAGGTTCCGGCCCAGGGACCCTAATAGTAGCAGCTGTTGGCAGCCAACCTTTCACTGCCAGAGTTGCTACATTTCCCTGGGCCACTTCCCCGCAGCTCTCCCACTTCTCTCTTCTTCACCCTTACCTTAGGGCTCCCTTCCAATGGCTTGAGACGGTCTTCATTAACCAGCCCTTCAGCTGCACTTCCTCTCTTCTGGCTCTCCTATGCCAGGCTGGAGTGAGCCCTTTTATAGTATCAGAGGGTCTTAATTAGAGTCAGGTGGTCACATTAGCTTAATGGCCTCACCTGACTCTTTGCAGGTTAATTGGAGTCAGGTGTTCTCTTTGGCCTGGAGCAGCCCCTGCTCTGGTCAGTCAGGGAACAGAAAAACTGTTAATCCAGTGGCCAGTCTCCCCGGATCCGACTGATCCTGGCGCTTGCGGGGTGCTCTGGGAGAACCTCCCCACGGTCAGCGTGGGCGACCGAGAGCGGCTAGAGCTGCCTCTCACCCTGGCCGAGTTCTCAGAAGCCCTCCGCCGCATGCCCACCAATAAATCTCCGGGCATGGACAGGCTGACCGTGGAGTTTTACCGCGCGTTCTGGGACATCCTCGGCCCAGACCTAGTTACTGTCTGGGCTGAGTCCTTGCAGGGCGGGATCCTCCCTCTGTCGTGCAGGCGAGCGGTGCTCGCCTTGCTGCCAAAGAAGGGGGACCTCCGCGATTTATGAAACTGGCGTCCCCTCTCACTCCTTAGCACGGATTACAAAATCGTAGCGAAAGCAATTTCGCTGCGGCTAGGGTCCGTGATGGCGGACGTGATCCACCCAGACCAGACCTATACTGTCCCGGGTCACAGCATTTTTGACAACCTCTTTCTAGTCCGAGACCTTTTGGAACTCGGGCGGAGAGACGGTCTGTCGTTCGCCCTCCTGTCTCTCGATCAGGAGAAGGCGTTCGATAGAGTGGATCATGGGTACCTCCTGAGCACCCTGCGGGCGTTTGGATTCGGACCTCAGTTTGTGAGTTTTCTCCGGGTGCTGTACGCCTCCGCGGAGTGTTTGGTTAGGCTCAACTGGACCCTGACCGAACCGGTCAGCTTCGGGCGAGGGGTGCGGCAGGGGTGCCCCCTCTCAGGCCAGCTGTACGCTCTGGCGATCGAGCCTTTCCTCTGTCTCCTCCGCAGGAGGTTGACGGGGTTGGTGCTGCGGGAGCCGGAGCTGCGGCTGGTCCTGTCGGCGTACGCCGATGACGTCCTCCTCGTGGTCCAGGACCCGGGCGACTTGGCGCGAGTGGAGGCATGCCAAGCCATTTATTCAGCAGCCTCCTCCGCCCGAGTCAACTGGGTCAAGAGCTCTGGCTTGGCGGTGGGGGGCTGGCGGCAGGTAAGCTCCCTCCCACCCGCGCTTCAGACCATCCGGTGGAGTGCCGGCCCTCTGCTCTATCTCGGCGTTTACCTTTCTGCCACGCACCCTTCTCCGCCGGAGAACTGGCAAAATTTGGAAGGCGGCGTGATTGAGCGGATCAGGAAATGGACGAGGCTACTCCGATGTCTCTCCCTTCGGGGGAGAGCACTGGTGCTTAACCAACTAGTCCTGTCCACGCTCTGGTACCGGCTCAACACCCTAGCCCCGGCCCCGGGTTTCCTGTCCCACCTCCGGAGATTGATTCTGGAGTTCTTTTGGTCAGGATTGCACTGGGCCCCTGTTGGAGTTCTTCATTTGCCCCTGAAGGAAGGAGGGCAGGGCCTGAAGTGTCTGTACACTCAGGTCCGCGTTTTCCGCCTTCAGGCCCTGCAGAGGCTCCTTTATGGTGCAGGTAGTTCGACGTGGAGCATATTGGCGCACGCCTTCCTACGCCGCTTCCATGGGCTCCGATATGACCGGCAGCTCTTTTATCTTTGTCCGAGAGGTTTTCCGCGAGACCTCTCCGGGCTGCCGGATTTCTACCAGGACCTCCTCCGGACCTGGAAACTGTTTTCAACCACCAGGTCTGTGGCGGCCATCGTGGGGGCGGATCTCCTCACGGAGCCCCTGCTACACAACCCCCAACTTCGTGTGCAGGCGGCGGAGTCCCGCACGGTGCGCCAGAGGTTGGTCCTGGCGGGAGTTACGAGGGTCGGGGACCTCCTGGACTACGACCGGGGGGACTGGCTGGATCCCCTGACGCTCGCTCGACGCATGGGGCTCTCCAGCCTTCGCACCCCCCGGCGCGTGCTTCAGGAGGTGGAGGCCGCTTTGACCCCCGCTGCTCGGGCTTATGTCAGCCGAGCCTTGCGCGAGGGCGCACCCCGCCCATCCTTTACCCCAGGCCCACCGGACCTTTCCATCGGGCCCCTACCCTGCCGATCCCAACACACCCCTCATCCTTTCACTGCAAGCCGGCTGCATGAATTGCAACCGGTCGGTTTTCAAGTTGCATCACGGCAATATTTATATACACTCACGCTCCATACCCTTCACGCCCGCACCCTGGTGTCCCGCCCCGACACAAAGTGGCGAGACCTCCTACCACCCTTGGAGGGGGAGCAACCTCGGTGGGCCAGCCTGTACTCCACCTTGGTCCCGAGGCCCGTCGGGGACATCAGTTGGCGGCTCCTTCACGGGGCCGTGAGCACGGGCGTGTTTTTGACACGTTTTACCTCCGTTCCAGAGACTTGCCCCTTCTGTAATGTGAGGGAAACCCTGGCGCACGTCTATTTAGAGTGTGCCAGATTGCAGCCTCTTTTTCGGCTCCTCACAAACATTCTTTTGCGCTTTTGGCTTCATTTTTCCCCTCACCTCTTTATCTATACACTCCCCATCCGTGGCCCCACCAAGTCGCGGGATCTCCTGGTTAGCCTCCTCCTAGCCTTGGCTAAGACAGCCATTTATAAGACCAGAGAGCGGAGGTTGGCTCATGAGGCGTCCTGCGATTGTAGGGCCGTTTTCCGATCCTCAGTACATTCACGCATCCGGGCGGAGTTCCTCTGGGCGGCGTCCACCGACTCCCTTGACACCTTCGAGGAGCGGTGGGCGCTGTCCGGGGTTCTCTGCTCGGTGACCCCGTCCGGTTCCCTCCGTCTGACCCTCTGATTGAGGGACAGAGCGAGAGACGCCAGCCACAGCCGTTAGCTGCTGTGAATACCATCATTATTGTTATTTAGGAGGGGTCTTATAATACATGGATGTGCCCCCCTCCCTTCCAGCCACCCACCCCGCAGCCGTGCCCATCTTGTCGGGCACTCTCAGGAGAGGGAGGGTCGGTGACCCTGGGCGCGGCACTAGGTAACTCGAGGGGGTGGAAGACCACGAGTGTCGAGGAAGCCCCCCCGCTCTAGGCCACCAGGTAACTCAGGAGGGTGGAAGACCACGAGTGTCGAGGAAGCCCCCCCGCTCTGGGCCTGGGCTAGCCTGAACACCTCTCCCTCCTGAAAGCTGTTGTGTTATACCTTCTGATTGCGTTGTTTTGTTGCTAAGTTTTTCTTTATCTTTTTGTAATCTCTGTAACTGTTACAAATAAATTTCTTTTCTGTTTCAAAAAAAAAAAAAAACAGAAAAACTGTTAATCCAGTGGCCAGTCTCCCCGGATCCGACTGATCCTGGCGCTTGCGGGGTGCTCTGGGAGGACCTCCCCACGGTCAGCGTGGGCGACCGAGAGCGGCTAGAGCTGCCTCTCACCCTGGCCGAGTTCTCAGAAGCCCTCCGCCGCATGCCCACCAATAAATCTCCGGGCATGGACAGGCTGACCGTGGAGTTTTACCGCGCGTTCTGGGACATCCTCGGCCCAGACCTAGTTACTGTCTGGGCTGAGTCCTTGCAGGGCGGGATCCTCCCTCTGTCGTGCAGGCGAGCGGTGCTCGCCTTGCTGCCGAAGAAGGGGGACCTCCGCGATTTATGAAACTGGCGTCCCGTCTCACTCCTTAGCACGGATTACAAAATCGTAGCGAAAGCAATTTCGCTGCGGCTAGGGTCCGTGATGGCGGATGTGATCCACCCAGACCAGACCTATACTGTCCCAGGTCGCAGCATTTTTGACAACCTATTTCTAGTCCGAGACCTTTTGGAACTCGGGCGGAGAGATGGTCTGTCGTTCGCCCTCCTGTCCCTTGATCAGAAGGCGTTCGACAGAGTAGGCCATGGGTACCTCCTGAGCACTCTGCAGGCGTTTGGATTCGGACCTCAGTTTGTGAGTTTTCTTCCGGTGCTGTATGCCTCCGCGGAGTGTTTGGTTAGGCTCAACTGGACCCTGACCGAACCGGTCAGCTTCGGGCGAGGAGTGCGACAGGGGTGCCCCCTCTCGGGCCAGCTGTACGCTCTTGCGATCGAGCCTTTCCTCTGTCTCCTCCGCAGGAGGTTGACAGGGTTGGTGCTGCGGGAGCCGGAGCTGCGGCTGGTCCTGTCGGCGTACGCCGACGACGTACTTCTCGTGGTCCAGGACCCGGGCGACCTGGCGCGAGTGGAGGCATGCCAAGCCATCTATTCGGCAGCCTCCTCCGCCCGAGTCAACTGGGTCAAGAGCTCTGGCTTGGCGGTGGGGGACTGGCGGCGGGTAAGCTCCCTCCCACCCGCGCTTCAGACCATCCGGTGGAGCGCGGGTCCTCTGCTCTATCTCGGCGTTTACCTTTCCGCCACGCACCCTTCCCCGCCGGAGAACTGGCAAAATGTGGAGGGCGGGGTGATAGAGCGGATCCGGAAATGGACAGGGCTACTCCGATGTCTCTCCCTCCGAGGGAGAGCACTGGTGCTTAACCAACTAGTCCTGTCCACGCTCTGGTACCGGCTCAACACCCTGGCCCCGGCCCCGGGTTTCCTGACCCACCTCCGGAGATTGATTCTAGAGTTCTTTTGGTCGGGAATGCACTGGGCTCCTGTTGGAGTTCTTCATTTACCCCTGAAGGAAGGAGGACAGGGCCTGAAGTGTCTGTACACTCAGGTCCGCGTTTTCCGCCTCCAGGCCCTGCAGAGGCTCCTATACAGTGCAGGTAGTTCGACGTGGAGCATACTGGCGCACGCCTTCCTGCGCCGTTTCCAGGGGTTCCGATACGACCGGCAGCTCTTTTACCTTTGTTCGAGAGGTTTTCCGCGAGACCTCTCCGGGCTGCCGGTCTTCTACCAGGACCTCCTCCGGACCTGGAAACTGTTTCTAACGACCAGGTCCGTGGCGGCCACCGCGGGAGCACATCTCCTCACGGAGCCCCTGCTACACAACCCCCAACTCCGTGTGCAGGTGGCGGAGTCCCGCTCGGTGCGCCAGAGGTTGGTCTTGGCGGAAGTCACGAAGGTCGGAGACCTCCTGGACTATGACCGGAGAGACTGGCTGGATCCCCTGACGCTCGCTCGGCGCATGGGGCTCTCCAGCCCCCGTACTCCCCGGCGCGTACTTCAGGAGGTGAAGGCCGCCTTGACCCCCGCTGCTCGGGCTTATGTCAACCGAGCCTTGCGCGAGGGCGTACCACGCCCATCCTCTACCCCGGGCCCGCCGGACCTTTCCATTGGGCCCCTACCCTGCCGATCCCGACAAACCCCTCACCCTTTCACTGTGAGCCGGCTGCATGAACTGCAACCGGTCAGTTTTCAACTTGCATCACGGAAATATTTGTATACACTCACGCTTCACACCCTTCACGCCCACACCCTGGTGTCCCGCCCCGACACAAAGTGGCGGGACCTCCTGCCACCTTTGGACGGTGAGCAACCTCGATGGGCCAGCTTGTATTCCACCTTGGTCCCGAGGCCCATCGGAGACATCAGTTGGCGGCTCCTTCACGGAGCTGTGAGCACGGGCGTGTTTTTGACACGGTTTACTTCCATCCCGGATACTTGCCCTTTTTGTAATGTGAGGGAAACCCTGGCGCACGTCTATTTAGAGTGTGCCAGATTGCAGCCCCTTTTTCGGCTCCTCACAAATATTCTGTTGCGCTTTTGGCTTCATTTTTCTCCCCACCTCTTTATCTATACACTCCCCATCCACGGCCCCACAAAGTCGCGGGATCTCCTGGTTAACCTCCTCCTAGCTTTGGCAAAAACAGCCATTTATAAAACCAGAGAGAGGAGGTTGGCCCATGAAACGTCCTGCGATTGTAGGGCCTTTTTCCTATCCTCAGTACATTCACGTATCCGGGCGGAGTTCCTCTGGGCGGCGTCCACCGACTCCCTTGACACCTTTGAAGAGCGGTGGGCGCTGTCCGGGGTTCTCTGCTCGGTGACCCCATCCGGTTCCCTCCGTCTAACCCTTTGCTAGGAGGGCCCTATAATACGTGGGTATCTACCCCCCCCACCCCCAAACTGCCCACCCCGCAGCCGTGCCCATCTTGCCAGGCACTCTCAGGGGGGGGATAATCGGTGACACTGGGCGCGGCACTAGGTAACTCGAGGGGGTGGAAGACCACGAGTGTCGAGGAAGCCCCCCCGCTCTAGGCCACCAGGTAACTCAGGAGGGTGGAAGACCAAGCCCCCCGCTCTGGGCCCAGGCTAGCCTGAATACTTTCTCCCTCCTGAAAGCTGCTGTGTTATACCTTCTGTTTGCGTTGTTTTGTTGCATACTTTGATTTGGTTCTTGATAATTCTTGTAATTGTCACAATAAAATTTTTTTTTCTGTTTCAAAAAAAAAAAAAAAAATCCAGTGGCCAGCGTATCTGCCTTCTACTTCTCTGCTGAACCTTGACGCCTTTGAGGAGCGGTGGGCGCTGTCCGGGGTCCCCTGCTCGGTGTCCCCGTCCGGTTCCCTTCTTTTGACCCTTTGACCGCACTCCTGTCCCTGTTCTTCATTAGTTGTCTCCCGTAATTACTTGGCTTCCAGGTCTTGTGGATCTCCCCCTTTGGCTGCGGGGGGGATCCTTTAGCAGTGGGTGAGCTTTGCCCGCCCACTTCCTGGATCCCAATAGGACTTCTCTGCTGAACCTTGACGCCTTTGAGGAGCAGTGGGCGCTGTCCGGGGTTCTCTGCTCAGTGACCCTGACCGGTTCCCTCCGTCTGACCCTTTGATTGAGGGGATGAGCGAGAGACCCCAGCCCCACCCATTGCCGCTGTGGATACCATCATCACTGTCACCTAGGAGGGGTCCTATAACACGTGGGTGTACACCTCCCCCACCCCCAAACCGCCCACCCCGCAGCTGTGCCCATCTTGTTGGGCACTCTCAGGAGAGGAATAATCGGTGACACTGGGCGTGGCACTAGGTAACTCGAGGGGGTGGAAGACCATGAGTGCAAAGGAAGCCCCCCCGCTCTGGGCCCAGGCTAGCCTGAACACTTCTCCCTCCTGAAAGCTGCTGTGTTATACCTTCTGTTTGCATTGTTTTGTTGCATACTATGGTTTATTTCTTTGGTAATTTCTTGTAATTGTCACAATAAAATTCTTTTCTGTTTCAAAAAAAAAAACAAAACAAAACAAACACACTCCTCTGCTGAACCTTGACGCCTTTGAGGAGCAGTGGGCACTGTCCGGGGTTCTCTGCTCAGTGTCCCCGTCCGGTTCCCTTCGTTTGACCCTTTGACTGCACTCCTGTCCCTGTTGTTCATTAGTTGTCCCCTGTAATTATTTGGTTTTCCAGGTCTTGTGGACCCCCCCCCTTAGGCTGGGGGGAATCCTTTAGCAGTGGGCAGGCTTTGCCCACCCACTTCCTGGATCCCATTACGACTCCTCTGCTGAACCCAACTGGCCTGGGTCTATCACAATACATAATATGAAAAATAAAAGTCTTAACCTTTTGCAAATAATCCTGATTAACTCATGTTGAAAAGAGTTATATAAAATACTTAATCCACAAAAATACTACATTTGCTTCTAAGAGTGGTTTAAACCCACAAAAGTGGAATTTAAGTTAAAACCAGCTGATACACAGTCTATAAAGTGGAGGGGGGGGAGAAGAGAGAATTAAGGGCAGAATATCTGGATTATTGGCCATAAATGCTCATTTCCTTTCTGTTATGTAAGCATAGGAGAGAATTGTTGTTCCATCTCTCCATTTCTTCTGAGATTTGGGGCCTATTCAGTATTTCTGGCCCCAAGCATTAAAAATTCCTGAGTCAGCCCCCTGCACCCTAAAGTCACAAGACTGCCTTAAAAGGGAAATTGGGCTGTATAGTTTGGATGTCCTCCACCTCAGTAGAAGGGGAACTAATCTCCAGGACAGGCTGGCTAGAATAGTCAGGAGAGGGTTAAACTGATAGCAAACAGGAAAAGGAAAAATAGGAAAGATATGAATACTCATAGCACAAAAGAAAGATGTTGAGAACAAAAAATAAATCAAGAAACCAAAGGACATGAAGAAATTCTTGAATTGCCTATACACCTGGGGTGGCCAGCCTGTGGCTCTTCAGAAGTTAATATGCAGCTTCTTGTATAGGCACTGACTCCGGGGCTGGAGCTACAGGCACCAACTTTCCAATGTGCTGGAGGGTGCTCACTGCTCAACCCCTGGCTCTGCCACAGGCCCTGCCCTCACTCCACCCCTTCCTGTCCCTCCCCGAGCATGTAGTGCCCTCACTTCTCCCCTCTCCGAGCCTCCTGAATGCCACAAAACAGCTGATTGGGTAGTGCGGGGAGTGGGGGAAGCTGCTGACATATTACTGTGGCTCTTTGACAATGTAAATTGGTAAAGTCTGGCTCCTTCTCAGGTTCAGGTTGGCCACCCCTGCTATACACCAATGCTAGAAGCTTGGGTAACAAACAAGAGGAATTGGAATTGCTCATTTATGAGCATAAATTTGATCAAGTTAGTATTATTGAAGCCTGGTGGGATGATTTGCATGATTGGAACATTAAAAATCAATAGTTATCTATGTAAGCAGTGTCAGGATGAGCTCCACTCTGACATCTGGTGGTGAGGTGTGGCAAGTTGTGGAAAAGAACTTCAGGGGCCGATCTCATTTGCACAGGCACACCCAACCCGCCTAGAATGAGGCCATAGCTGCCCAAATGGTCACTTTGGCTGCTGTGGGATCCCCACTGTCTCTGTTATTGGGGCAGGAAGAATAAATTGTTATTACCCTGATTATGGGAACTGTGCTTGGAACTGTACTTGGCCTTTTGTTATGATGGAGGGACTCACCATCAACTAAGTAGCACTCGCTAGGCAAGGGTGATGGGTTCTAAAACTCTGTGAATTGAGAAAGGCTAAGGATGAGTATTAATACTTAGTGGCATGGGCCCCTTGGTGAGGGCCTTACATGTTAATTACACTTCTTCCTCTCTCCACTGTGGAATATCAGAGCTAATTTTGATTCTATTAGGAGTCTAGTTACAGGCTGCTGAGCTCACTTTGGGCTAATGGTGCACCAGTACTGAGGCTCCCCCACTACAGGCTGAATTCACCTAAGAGCTGAAATCATTGAGTGTTGTGTTAAGTAGTAGGGGAGCCTGAAGATATATTGTGGAGCAGTCTGCGGGACAGCTGGAGTGCCTTGTGGACAGACTGGTAGAGCAGTTCATGGGACGGCAGGAGCTGCTTGTGGGCCGCAGAGCGGAGCTGAGCAAAGCAGTTCATGGGGCAGTTGGTGGAGCGGAGCAAAGGCCTATGGAGCTGTGGGACGGTCAGCTTCAGATCATGTAAGGTGCCCCTTACCTCTCCCCCCCCACCCCCATCTCCATCCAGGTTGGGAGGTAAAACTCTGCAGATAAACTTTCGAAGTCTGGGGCTGCCCTGACCAGGGACAGGGACTTTGGGTGATTGGGGGTTGCTGGACTTAAGAACCAAAGGAAAAGGGCATGCCCCAATTTGTTTGGGGTGGGCTTTTTGCTCATGGGTTGTGTTATGAATCCTGGTGGTGGTGTTTCCCCAACATAATGCCACATTGTTTCTCTCTGTTATTAAAAGGCTTTTTGCTATACTCAGACTATGTGCTTGCGAGAGGGGAAGTATTGCCTCTTGGAGGCACCCAGCGGGGTGGTATATATTTGTCCCAGGTCACTGGGTGGGGGCTCGAGCTGGTTTGCATTGTGTTATTGGAATAGATCCCTTAGATATTGAACCCAGCCCTTGTTGCTGCCAACTCTGATGGGCAGAAGGGTTACATCTATTTAGGAAGGATTGAGTTGGTGGGGGGAGGGGGATGGGCATTCTGTCAAAAACCTGTTTCTAAATCACTGATAATTTGGGGAGAAAGTGAACTTGAATGTTTATGGATCAATATCCTAACAGATAAATCACAAGATGGGATATTAGTTGGCATCTGCTACAGACCAAATTTCACTAGTAAACTGGATGACCTCTTCCTTATGCACCTATCTATAAGATGGGGGGGTGGGGGGAAGAGACACAATGTGATCACAGAAGGACTTCAAATTTGAGTGACATATGCTGGAGGTCTCATACTGCCAGGACTAAAGTATCATAATTTTTAAACATTATAGATGAAATTTCTTAACTCGAAGTGTGTTGCACCCAACATGGGGAGGAATTCTTTATTCGATCTTATCCTAAAGAGAAAATGACCACAGAAATAAAAAAATATAATAATGGTAGCTTAGGTACAAATGATCATGACTTGATCACATAACATGCAAGAAGAATAAAGTCCAGACTAGTAAAATATATGCTTGGTTCTTTAATAGGTCCAGTTTCACAGAGCTGGAAACAATTATAAGCCAGATCAGCTGAGGGGAAGAATTTAATCAGAAAAATGTGAATGATAACTGTGAATCATTTAAGAACCTTACTACATACCCCAAAAGCCACAACTGCACAATGGGGCGGGGGGGGGGAAGATGCCATGTTGGTTTAAAAAAAATGCACTGGTTTAGAGGGGAAGTGACAGCAGCTATAAAATATAACAAATGGAAGAAAGGAGAAGTTGATAGTAATGAATATAAATCAGAAGATAAGAATTGTAGAAAGTTGATAAGGGAAGCAAAGAGACAAATCTATGGTCAGTGGAGTAAAAGACAATAAAGAGGGTTTTTAAAATATTATATATTAGGAACAACAACAAAAAGTCCTGACAATGGTTTTGGTCTGTTACTAGATGGAAATGGTAGAATTATCAATAATTCAGAAAAGGCACAAGTGTTCAATAAATTTCTGTTCTGTATTTGGGGAAAACAGATGATGCAATCTCATAGGGTGATAACACTCTTTCCATTCCACTAGTATCTCTGGAGGAGGTTTAATAGAAGCTACTAAAAAGTTAGACATTTTTAAATCAGCAAGTCCAGATCACTGAGGGGCTCAATGGACCATTAATGTCAATTTTCAATATGTCTTGGATCAATGAGGAAGTTCCAGAAGACTGGAAGAAAGTGTACATTTGCCAGTTTTTTAAAAGGGTAAACAGATGACCTGGGTAATTATAAGCCTGTCAGCCTGACATTCATCCCAAGCAAGATAATGGAGCAGCCGATATAGGACTTGATTAATAAAAAAAATGAAAAGAAGATTATGTAATTGATTAAATCAATATGAGTTTATGGAAACTAGATCCTGTCAAACTAACATGACTTTTTTTTGAGGAGATTACAAGTTTGGTAGATAGGGAAACCCAAACATTCTGGCATAATGTACTTAGAATTCAGTACAGCTTTTAACTTATTACTAAATAACATTTTGATTAAAAACTAGAATATAAGTAATGTGACACTAAATGGATTAAAAGCTGTCTAACTGATGGATCTTGAAATATAACTGTGAGCAGGGAACAGTCAAGCAGTTCTGTTTCCAGTGCAGTCCCACAGGGATTGTTTCTCAGCCCTGCGCTAGTTAACATTTTTACCAATGACCTAGGAGAAAACATAAAATCATCATTGGTAAAGTTTGCACTACTACAAATTCACCACCCCGGGCTCTATAGTTGGAGGGAAGAGATCCCAAATGGTCTCTCATCCTGGGACAATCCTTGAAGATGGGGAAGCAGCATCAATTGAAGCCACTGGTGACCAGCAGAGCCTAGATCAGGGGCAGCTGCTGATTCTGAGGCTTTGATAGCCAGGACCCCCAAACCTGGCTCCCTGTTTCCCAGAACCCAGGGCCTCCATCTCTTCCACTTCTGGACCCACTCCAGAAGGGGAGATGGAGGCTCAGCAAGGACACACATGTGCCTCACAGCAATGCTAAGGGGGAAACCCTGTATACACGCATGCACCTCTCAGAATGCAACACATGCATAAAGCAGGATCCCATCCTGCCAACAAAGAAATTGGAAATGTAGCGACATTTGCTACTTCACAGGTAACCTGGACCCCCGCTTAGAAAAATTCTGGTCAGGCCTTTGCCTAGAGAGCAGCCACTCCGACAACATTTCTAATTGGCACCAATTTTGGGCCTTAATCCAAAAGCAGGCACTCGCTGCCAGATTTCAGCCTAGCTCTAGTACAGCTGTGATTAGATTATCTATTCATTTTTTGGGTGCTCATCACGGTTATATTAAGCTTCCATATATGATATGGGCATGTCCTCTAGGAACTAGTGTCAAACCAGCAACTTATTTTCCTGCCCAAACAATTTATAAACTAGATTGTGTTTGAGTGGTTATGCAGCCCCCGTAATTACACTGGCATAATATTGTTTCCAGGATTATTTGTATACCTGCTTTGTCAGTTTGATAACACGCAGTGCTGCCAACACGAGCAGAGGTATTGCAGCTGCTTTTGTGGGTCTTGCATCATAAAACACAAACAGCTCAGGAATTTTGCTTAAGTCACCTACAGTTTTCTCCTTTGCCCACTAGAAGCCACTCTGCCACAGGCAGCTGCCTGCAGTATCCAGGCATCCATGAGTAGGTCTAGATCACAATAAAAACCCCACAGCACCAAGTCTCAGAGTATGTCAACTCTGCAATTAGATACCCATGGCTGGTGACTGCCAGCTGATTTAGGCTCATGGGGCTCAGACTAAGTAGCTGTTTAACTGCAGTGTAGACATTAGGGCTCAGGCTGCAGCCCAAGCTTAGGGACCCTCCTAACTCAAGGTCCTGGAGCCTGGACTCCAGCCTGAATATCTACTCCACAATTAAAGAGTCCCTTACCCTGAGCCAGAGTCAGCTAGCATGGACCAGCCATGAGTGTCTAACTGCAGTATAGCTCAATTGACTCAGGCTACAGGGCTAAAAGTCTGGGCCCAAACCTGAACACCTACATTGCAGTTTTTAGCCTTGCAGCCTGAGCCCAAGTCAGCCACAGCTGCGCTGCCGGTCTTATTCCAGTGTAGATGTATCCCATGTGTACTCTGAGCAGGCAGAGCTGGACCCCCCCCCCCCCCCCAAGATTAGCAACCATAGCCTCACCCTCACCGTGAGGGTGCAGGATAAGAGAGTTAATGGAGGTAACAATCCAGGGCAGCCCCCTACCCTGAAGGCTGGAAAGAGAGAACAGCAGCTGGAACCTGCCAGGGAATATGGGGGCTATGGGACCTTGCTAGGACAATAGGGGACTGAAGAAGCCAGCCAGGAACAGAGGTTGCAGGAACTGCAGGATCCTATCTGGGGAAGTGGAGAGCGGGGAAGCACAGGTCGCTGTGTGTGGGTTTGTGTAATTATGTGTAGAAGTTTGGATTTCAGTCTGTAGTTGTCACACACATGGGGGGGGTTCTCAGGAGGAAGCTAAAAAACAGAAGACAGACCAAAAACCATTTAAAAGAAAAAATCTAAGTTTTTAAGTCCATGATTTTGGGGGTTTTAAGTTCTGATCAGTGAACTCTGTGGGCTAGGAATACTGAATACTTTAAACTTCCTGAACCAGGTTTTCTGATCTGGCCAAGCTGCACTCAGCATACAGCCACACAAGAGGCAACAGTAACCACCTTTGGAGCTGCTGGATCCTGGGACCAGCTGGAAACCAGTCTGGTCTTTAGCGTAAATCAGAGCAGCCCAAAAGGAATCTTGATCCCGGTCTTATTCTCTAGCCTCTAGAAGTTGCAGAAGTAATTCTGCATAGAACAGTTATTCAACTAAACACAACTTTGAGATTTACAAGCTAAGTCTGGCTTTATAGGAAGAGTGTATATCAGAGATACTCTTTCACTGAGTAAATGGTAAACACAGAAGGGATCAAATAGCAAAACTCAACCTGGAAAATATTTGTAATCTCTCAGAGATTCAGAGCAATGACAATGCTGAAAATTGAGTCCTGTCTACACCAGAGTTTGTAACTTTGCTAGTACCAGGACAACCAAAAAACAGCTACAATTTTCTAGTGTGCATATGTTGCTAGAGTAAAAATAAAAGTCCGAGAGAAATGTTAAAATAATCTACCATTCTTTTCCATTTTTATAACCCTAACCACTATCCTGGTCAACGTATCCCATCACATTGACCTAGCTGAGGAGGGCTGACACAAAAGAGCACAGGGACTATAAAGACCTAGTCATTTTACTGATTGTTGCTCTATGCAGACTCACCGCTGAAGTACTCTCTTGTAGCTGGGCTGAGCAAAGAAGACCATCTCCTCTCTAGCATTCCTCACCAACAGCCTCTCTAGTCCTGTGGTGGTTTACCTCTTCTTGTGACAGCCCTCCAGACAGGTCACAATTTAATTCCACCCTTCCCAGGTGAACAAGAATACAACACAAGACAGCCTTCTGCCACCTTTGGGGCTTTTTCCTCAGGGTGTCAGTTAGGTTCAGTCTTCCACCTTACCCTGCCATCGATACTCCTTATATCAGACTTATAAACCCTTTTCCTCAGAGCTGGTAGGGGAATCCAGGCTCTGAACCATGACCTAGGGACCCTAGTTTAAACAGTTAATTTGCATATTCTTGTTTCCTGTAGCCACTTCCTACCTCTCTTCAGTTTGTGTTTAACACAGGCTCTCCTCTGGTTCCCAATCTGCCAGCTTCTCCCAGCTCCTCCTTTCTCTGCTGGAACACTGCTCCCTGAGAACTAGCTGTCTGTGACCTGCTCCTTTTCTAAGGCCCACCACAGAGATGAAAGACAGAAACCAGACCACATGACTCCAGCTCTCAGTGGTTTCTCTGTCTTCCCTAAACCTCACCTGTAGCTGTCACTTCCTTCTTTTATAAAGCCCCAGCTCCTTAACACTTGAGTCTAATAACAAATCAAGTTTTACACACCCTCCAGGTGCAGCAACTGAGGTCTCAAACTCCTGTTAACCTTTTGTTCTCCTCCACAGGGTAGGCACACCATCACACTCTGAATGAAATAATGTCCCAAATTCACCCCTAATGCAACACCATTGATTTCAGTCATATTACACCAAGGAATAATTTGACCCAGTATATTTTCCATCTCTGTATATACTACAACCAGGAACAGGCTTTATGCAAATGGCTGCCTGCATTTTTATTTTAGTTCAGAGTAGACAGTGCTTATTGTGTGTGTGTAGGGGGAAAGGATGGAGGAACTGGAGGTTAGAAACGCATCAAAGAGAGGGAAGAAAAGATGAAGATACCCAAATATTAAATAAATGTAATTATGACATGATACAGAAAGAAAGGACGGACGGACAAGGGACACATAAAAAGGAATAGAAAAAAACCACACCATTTCTCTTCCCCATCTTTCCTCCTACTGGTCTCACTCTACTTCTCCCTTCCTTCAATCTATGCCTTTCTTTTGAAGATGCTCATCAATATGCATTAACCAGAGTTGGATTAAGGTATAGGCAATACAGGTACAGTTTCTAGAGTCAGGTGATGACATCAAAACTTCAACTTTCATTTTAAAATAAAGTCTCAAGCCTTAATGGTTGCAAATAAGCTATGAACCGAACAGGACCACTGCAGTGACATCTAGCTGAATCTGCAGGGAGTCTGACATAAGTCTCAGAGGTATGAACTGTCTCATAAATTTCAGTGGGATGTTAGTGCCAAGACCTGCTGCTCTGGGAGTCCCATCAGATACAAGCCCAACAGAGAACTCTGTATGTAGTAAGAGGAAAAAAGGGTAATGAACCTGACCCAACCTGTCCCAAGCAGATACACCTGCAGGGGTAAGCTACCCCTGGCTTCCTCAGTAGGGGGAGAGAGAATCCTAGCTGCTCCTGAGGTGGGTGTTTATATTTTCTGTTGGGGGAAGGAAAGGGCATGCTGCTACCTCTGCCTTTTAAAAGCCCCCTCTCCTCTAATGGGGTGTGCGACCATCATGTCGGTGTGGAGCCACTGAGGTCATTAACCAGAATCTCAAAAACAAACAAAAGAAAGATGAAAAATTTAGAGACGTAACATAGGATAGTAGACAAATTGTCTGAACGGTTTAGAGCCGTGGCTCTGAATTTTTCCAGACTACTGTACCCCTTTCAGGAATCTGATTTGTCTTGCATACCCTCAAGTTTCACCTCACTTAAAAACTACTTGCTTACAAAATCAGACATAAAAATGCATTTTTTCCATAGAATATAAAATAAATCAATTGTAATATAAATATGGTACTTACACAGTAGTACTTTTTATGTAGCCTGTTGTAAAACTAGGCAAATATCTAGATGATGTACCTCCTGGAAGACCTCTAGTTTAAAGGGATATTGAACCTTTCATCTTTAAGTTACAAATTCAGTCCAGTTATTACCTTGTTATGGCTGTTCAATAGTCTGTCCAATTCTTAGAGAACAGATGTCCACATCACAAAACCACCATGACTACTAACTGGTCATGGACTGAACACACATGGAAACCAAACTATCCTGCAGTTTAGGATTGAGGCACAGTCCTAGCCCAAAGAAGGACAATTTTCTACAAGGACCTGCTTTGTAGCTTGAGATACTGCAAGGCTAACTTCACTGATGAAAATGGCTAATTTTATACTAATTTATGCAGCCACCCCTTAATTGTGCAGCAATTGCCACAGCTGCAGAATTGTTATGACTGTTTATTAAGCACTGGTAGAATATTTGGCACTCTGTATGAAGAGATTGAGGAAAACAGTCACATTCTAAATAGATGGATAACACAACAGTGCTAGTTTAGCAGTTTTCTGCATTCATGTGGTAATGTAGAGCTCCTGCTTAGCATCTACAACTGAGGAATCTATTCCTCAGATTAAAAAAAAGAAAGGGTGTACAGGTGACATAATCAGAAAAGAAAATCTCTCTATTGTCAGTGCCTGCTGAGAATTGGTTACTAACCTGGTTATAACAACCAAGCAGGTAAACCCATACTCAGGGCTGTAACTAAAATCCACTTAATATAGGCAAAAAGCTGCTGTTGTGGATTTGCTTGTCACTATAACTATAAATCAAAAATCTGACCTAAAGGGCTGATCCTTTTAAAAAAAAAAAAGGTTTCTGCTAACTCCTCAAATCCTATTGAATTCCTTCAAACTACCATCATAAGTTCAGTCTTAGCCAGATGGAATGACAGCCATCTCACTCTCATCCAAGCCCAGATCCCAGCAACATAGTGAGTGGGTTAGTCAGTCAACCACATTAGCCAGGTCCAATGAAATAGAAATGTAAAGTTGTTTATCATCTCAATATTGGACATATGCACCAGTCCATGCTCCCTCAGGAGGAGTGACAGAATAAACCTCCCATTATAAAACATTTATGGCCAATAAGCAATTATCCTACATTTCCCTTTGCATACTCTCTGAAAGACAAGAACAGAGCCACTTGAGTATGACTTGATCTGTCCCTACCAAGATCTATAACAGTATTAACACCTTGTGATTAAGGTATCAATGGCAAGCAATAGATCTAAAAGAATGATCAGTTGATTTTAATCCATTGCCAGAAGGAGATCAATAACCAGTTAAAGCAATGTAGTTTTTGGCCATATCCAGGCCTAAAAACCCAATCAGCCAGTCAAGGAAATCTGAATACTCCAGATATGGCAAAAGTTGATTCAATACCACCTTCTTCCTGATCTTCCTCCAGAAAGGAAGGTTACAGAAACACTGTCAAGAGAGAGTTTCTTGAGCAAGGGCCTAATAACTGTGTCTTTAAAAGAAGTCATCAACATTTCCTTCAAAGCTTAGGGATTGAAAATCTCCTCATGATATTACTCCCTAGCTCCACTGGATCATGCACTTCAGAGGGCCAACTGGATGTACCACAGAGGTCAGGATAGCATGTCAGGCCAAGGACAAGTGCTAATAACCTTACACAGTGTACAGTCTTAGGCAAAAATTTCTTTCATAAACATAACATAACAATCCTTCCCAATCTCTCTTACATTATAAACAATAATCAACACAGTCAAAAGTGGGGAGCCCTTTTAAAGGATCTGGTAGTAAAGCTTTTCAGGTGGAGAGTGGGACCAGATGCACTAGAATTTTTCTGTCAGGCAGGGTGCCACTTTAAAGAGTTTGCTTCTTTTTCCTTGTCCCCTTAATTTTTTTAATGATACATTTCGGTTCTTCCATAAACTCTCTCTAGCCCAATGTGTTTCAATAGGTTAAAGATACATCCTGGATCTTGAAACCCCATCCCTTTCAAAACTGTTTCTTGTAATAAGAGCTAAGTAATAAAAGTGGACAGATTTCAAATATAGTGATCCCTAACATCCTTTCCTCCCTAACATATATAAATAGCTACTTCTGGGGTACTCTGTAAAATCCTGTATTTTATTAATTACAATAAAATAGCTCTCTGTAGCTTACTGATCTCAAACTTACATGCTCAAGACTCAACTAAAATAATTCTTGTAAATGTCAAAGGTTAAGGATTTGCAGAAATCATGTTTGAGGATTAGTCCCACTTGCTTGGAGCTTTCTCTTTAGCTGTGAGGAACTTGTCTACAACTGCAGGAACACAAATAGATCCAGGAAAGAAAATATACTTTCTTGAATGTATTCACTGCATCACGGTTGGATTGTTCCTCTTCTTTCTTTTTGCCACTTCTGTTATCTGGATGTATTGATCTGAGGTGTAGTGACCTTGAAAAATGTACAAATTAGTGTGTAGCAATACATTTTATTGGCCTTTAAACTTTGTGATTTTATCAGTTTGTCAACAGCAAGGCCCTGTTGGATCTTTTGTTATTGTGCCTCATAATTCAAAGTAATCCTAAACCAAATATTTTACATTTTCACATTTTGGCAAGCTTTGGGGCTTTAAAATTTTTTAATTTATTTTACAAGCTCTTTTTTTCCTGAGGCATAAAAGATTCTAACAAAGATTTTTCACACACGTTTTTTAATGAGTGTGTTCAAAATGTAATATTTCTCACAGCAGATAATATCATTAAGAATAGAATTAGGTGCATAACTACAGGAAAAGTAATAAATGGTCTCTTGGGAGAAGTAGCTGAAGGATGGAGAAAAGCTAACAAGTTGCATGGAAAGTCTACTAGCAACACAATCTGATTTTAATGTTCAATGTGTCACTCTGCTGTTGTGCTTCACCAGCAAACGCTAGTACCAGAACTAGGTTTTACATTGTCCTAAGTAAATTGGGAAAATACACAGCCTTCTGAATCCAAAATGACTGTAACACCTATGTTTCCGTAAGGCATAAAAAATGGAAGGGAACAAAGAAATACAAAACTTCTGCAGCTTTTTATGTGTTGCTATTATGCAGTATTGTTCCCATACCTCCACTTTGCAAGGCCAGTAGGAATGTAGGGAGGGCAGACTGGAGGCAAGGCCAGATAAACTGCTGAAGCCGAGAATCCAAAAGATATCCTATTCTAAACTTTTTAGATCCTATCTTGTCTTACGAAGGGACTATTCCCTCAGCGCTCCTCAGAGCTTATACATACAATGGCAGCATGGCTGGCTCCTGCTTATGCTGCCATTGGCAACTAAGCACTGGTTGTGCTCTTTGACTCCTTTAAGGAGAGTAACAAAATGTTTTAGGATTAGATGCTGCTGCTCTGAGCAGTATTAGTTAATCTCTGTTTTTTCTGTCCATTGTAATCCACACAGGAGATGGAATGTACCACTTAGAACAGCTATTTCCCAACTCCTTCCTACTCTCTTTTTCTGAACAGCCCCTTGGCTGTGGCAAATATTTTGTAAGGAGACTGAAGCAGCTACATGAAAGAGGGGAACAAAACTCATGACCTTTCCATTTCTCCCTGATGCACACCTAGTGCAGGAGACACCATAGTGCAACCAGGTGTGCTACACCTTAAAGTGGGTGTGTCTTGGCAAGATAGGGATGTGACCAGTGCTCTGCCCTGCACACCTTCCAAAGCCAGTGTGGTGGGGAGTGCAAGAGTCTCTTCTAAGTGTGCTCAGCTAAGTAGCCCTGGAAGTTAGTACCATACATTCATCATGCCTCCAGCAACTGCTACTTGGGCACCACACTTCTGCATAACCCTCCACCTCCCTAACAATACAGACCTGGCTTTAAAGATCACAATAAAGCCTTTATGGGCATGAAGATGAAAGATACATATACAAAAATATCTAATTACATACTTTGTAATAGTAGAATTCTGAGGAGACTGTCTCTCTGTCAGAATTTCTGACCCTTACCAGAGAAAGAAGTTAGGCACTCAGACATTAGAGATATCTCACTCCAAATTAATATGACATTAACTCTAACCACCTAGCAATAGTGATTCTGCATTCATCACCTCCAGGCTGGACTATTGCTACTCAATCAGTCTGGAGCTGAAGGCAAAGACTCCAAGAAAAGTACAGCTTTTCCACTACATGATGGCCTACCTCCCAAGAGGCCATGTTGAAGACAGCAGAGCAGCTAACATCAGTTCTCCACAACTTTCACTGAGTTCCTGTTCATTATCAGATCTGTTTCATGGTAGTAGTCCTGGTCTTTAAGGACCTACTGGACTGTCTTAGGAATCACTCCTTTTTCAGTGCTGTGCTGTATTTACTATGATTATCTTGCATACTATGGCTGAGAGAGACTAAAGAGACAATAGCAAGGATCTTATCAGCTCATGGTCACAAACTGTGGAACTACCTATCACTGGAAATCAGGATAAACCCAAGTCTTGTTAAGTTCTAGAAATGATGCAAAACTCATCTCCTCATGAAGACATTTTGCAAAGAATTAAGCAGAAGAAAAACCTGGCTTCCATCATATGAAAGACTATAATTTATAAGCAGGAAATGAGAATGGCAGAGGAGATGGTCCTCAATCCAGATTTACACAATTTACTTAAATGGAGCTGTGTTTGATGTAAAGGAAGCATTGCATTCTGTGATTCAATAACCATGTAAAAGCAACTAGATTCTTTCATAGAATCATTGGAAGGGACCTCAGGAGGCAATCTAGTCCAACCCCCTGCTCAAAGCAGGACCAATCCCCAACTAAATCATCCCTGCCAGGGCTTTGACAAGCCTGACCTTAAAAACCCCTAAGGAAGGAGATTCCACCACCTCCCTAGGTAACCCATTCCAGTGCTTCACCACACTCCTAGTGAAAAAGATTTTCCTAATATCCAACCTAAACCTCCCCCACTGCAACTTGAGACCATTACTCCTTGTTCGGTCATCTGGTACCACTTAGAACAGTCTAGATCCATCCTCTTTGGAACCCCCTTTCAGGTAGTTGAAAGCGGCTGTCAAAAAAAGACTAAATAATCCCAGTTCCCTCAGCATCTCCTCATAAATCATGTGCTCCAGCCCCCTAACCATTTTTGTTGGACTCTTTCCAATTTTTCCACATCCTTCTTGTAGTGTGGGACCCAAAACTGGACACAGTACTCTAGATAAGGCCTCACCAATCCCGAATAGAGGGGAATGATCATGTCCCTCGATATGCTGGCAATGCTCCTACTTTTACAGCCCAAAATGCCGTTAGCCTTCTTGGCAACAAGGGCACACTGTTGACTCATATCCAGCTTCTCGTCCACTGTAACTTCTAGGTCCTTTTCTGCAGAACTGCTGCCCAGCTGCTTGGTCCCTAGTCTGTAGTAGTGCATGGGATTTTCCGTCCTAAGTGCAGGACTCTGCACTTGTCCTTGTTGAACCTCATCAGCTTTCTTTTGGCCCAATCCTCTAATTTGTCTAGGTCCCTCTGTATCCTATCCCTACTCTCCAGTGCATCTACCACTCCTCCCAGTTTAGTGACAACTGCAAACTTACTGAGGGTGCAATCCACGCCATCCTCCAGATCATGAATGAAGATATTGAGGAGTATTCAGTTTTTTAATTTTTTGTTTGTTTTTGTATTCACAACACAGCCAACAACACCCTAGGTTGGATGAGATTCTGTATCTTCTATTATTTTTCATTTTTCATATAAATTTGTAATGAGGAAGAATAAAACTGGTGGGTGTAAGAGTATTCACTATTGCAACTGCTAGTAAAATATGTCAAAAAAAGATTTTCTGACATTGCAGGAGCCCTGGCTGAGTTGAAAAAGTTGTTACCTGAAGGATCTAGAGCGGCCAGTAAAGAATTGTTTTCCTTTATACAAAACTTGAGTTCATTTCCACAGGCCCATATCTATTTTTTCGTTTGGGGGGGATAGACTGACAGCAGCATCATATCATATTAACAGCATTCTTCAATTCCTGGCTACTTTACAAGGGAGGCCTGTTGCTATAGCTGACAACAGACTGTGAAGCAGTTCATAATTTCAGTTCCTTTTAGATTCACAGGATTCGGAAGATAAGGGGTCATTATGTCCTTAGAACCTAAAAGTTAGTACCCTTTTTTTCATGGAACAAATAATTGATTCCAGCCCAGCCGTTTTGGACTTTGACCCTCAAAAGTCACCTTGATCCCTAGCAGACGATGCGTGGAGGACTTTAGGACCAGGGGAAGTCCGAGAGGAAGCAGGAGAATTGAACAGCTCCCACCTGCTCGGTTTGAATTGCCTTCGAAGTTTCATCTGCAGATTAAAAGTTTGCCTTGGAGGTTGGAGCAGTAGCGTCAGCCGCAAGTGACTCTCTCCTTCAGGTAGACACCGGGCCCTTCCTCGAAACATTCAGGAAAGCTCTTAAGTGAGCGCTGGTATCTGCAAGCATCGGCTTTTGGGAGAAGGAGGAGAGATTCTCCTGCTCTCTGGAGGCAGAAGCTGTTCGACTCATGTTTTCTTTGGATCACAGAAGAATTGCTCTGAGGGAACATTCAATCCTTCCTCTCTGCTTCTCCTGAAATGACAAGCTTGCTCATTGCTCTGAAATAGCTAACCCGTACCGGTGCAGTCATGCAATTGATCACTAGCACTTGGGGAGAGGGGCTTGCGTGAAACCTGGCGGGCAGTTCTGTGTCTGCAATGAAGTGGCCTTTCCTGTGCAGCATGTTCAGCGTTGGCAGGTACAGCATCCCGAGACCTGTCACCAGGAATCTGGAGGATCTGGACTCAGTGCAAAGTATCCTGCTGCACAGGTTAGTGTGAGGGGGAGGGGAGCTGAAAGGCAGGCGAGGGAGCTCACAGACCCTCCCTTTCCCACCAGGCACTCAGTTCAGACTGGTGAAGAGCTGTTTTGGTTTTTAATGCAATTAAAAGGCATTGGCAATTCTTGTTTTCCACTTTTTTTCTAGCTGCTTCCTCTGGGACAGGAGCAGCCGGATCTGAAGTCCCCTCTGACCCCCGTACACACACAGGCAATAGGATCTCCTGTAATTCCACTAATATGCTGTGATAAAGGGAACTTCTCCAACCCCAGCTCTGTAGGCACTCCGGAAAGGGGTGTATGCTAAACTTAAAAAAAATCTGGAAGGGCTAAGAACTACTGTGTGACACCCTCAGCCACTGAGCAACGAGCTTCCGTTATAGAGAAAGGTAAAGAAAGAGATCATCTCTCACTGTGCTCATTGCTTAGTTTACAGACCCTACTCCTGTGCATGGCACGCTCTGGCTGTGCTGTAACAGACACTTGATACTTACAAGAGGCAGCAGTTCAGTGCAGTAACTACTACCGCTCTCAGAACAAGGAAAACATTAAAACTGGGAGATGCAGTTATTAACTTTCCGCTTTCTCCAGGAGGGTGATTTGTGGGCAGAGAGTCTTTTGTTGTTCAGACAGGAAATGAGAATGTGCTGTTTCCCCTTTTTTCTGTTATTCAGTCGAGGGTGGGGAAATGTTTAATGTCTGACATACAAAAGAAACATGCTCGATAAGAAACCCAAACTTTCTAAGCATTATAGGAGCTGTGCGATTCGGAGACATGGGGGTAAAATGGATTGGATGCAGAGAATATTGAGCCGGGGCTGTTTGTGTCGGGTAAGCAAGAGGATGGGAAGAATTTTTACTTTCTTAATGCTAAAACTAAATAAAAGGGCTGGCTGATTTTAGAATAATTAATCATTCTTTTGTTTAGCTCCCTGTTTTAAGGGTACTGGCATTTCCTGTAGTTGCCACATAGAGATGGAAGGAATGCTGTATTGATACACTTTGTAAGGGTACTATAAAAATCTAAGCAATACAATTGAAGGGATTCCGGGGCAATATACAGGCTTACACTTAATAGAAATGTTGGCGGGGCGGGGGACAAGAGGAATCACTTACATGATCATCTTGAATTTTTTTGCTTTAAAAAAAAAAAAAAACACAAAGCTATGCCAGATGGGAAATCGTCTGCACCTTTTAAGTGAGAGTGCAGGAGGAACGTTGAAAAGAAATTGCTTCTTTTCCCCCTTCCCCGCCCCCCGCTCTCACCATCCCTAACATGCGATTTTCCAGTTTTCCCGAAAGAAGCACTCACAATGAGACCTTATCAAAGGGGCCCGTAAAGAAAGGACGCTAAAAGAGATTCCAAAGACCATTTCCCAGCACTAACTAGAAAAGGCTCTTGACTAAACCACACGTTACAATAGGAAAATGATTCTATTGAGCAGTATTTAATAAAAGCTCATAAGTAGCCTGTGTCTAATAGAGCATCTGTTTCTCAAAACACACTTTCTGCTCAATGACTTTATTTGCTATTGCAAATGAAATGCTGCAATCTGTCATGACAGTGCCAGCTCCAAATAGATATAGCTACTGAAACCTAATTATTAATACAGCAGCTCTGTAGCCCAAAAGACAAATCTATGCAACTGAAAAAAGTTTAAAATCAATATCTACAAAATTGTAGCTATGAAAATAGAGACAAATACTACCCTGGAAATAAGTAGATAGGGAATTCTGGAATAGATCTGCCCTCATATCGCATTGTGAAGCAACTTTATCTGAATTACAGATAAATGCTCCCATATGCGACTGGGGACCCTCTGAAATCTGAACGGTATGGATGCATTTGTCAATGACTGTAAAGCTGAGTGGGTGTTGTGGGTTTTTTTAAGCCACAGTAGCAAAATGCTGCCCAGTAGTATTTCTTATTTTAATTTACTTTCCATGCACTGGAGTACTATTTGTACTTACATTTGCATTTTGACTGACTGCAAAGAATCACTATATTCTTTGTGCTTAACCTATATACCATAACTAAGTGATCCTAATAAAGGCTGTGGAATTTAACCAAAAAAAAAAAAGCAAGTTTTGGAAAATAACTATTTCAAATTATTACTACTTTAAATGCTAATAGGCAATGGTTGCTGGAAATTAAAGTAGTTGGTGTCTCGATAAAATACTCCCCCAAAGGAGTCACATAGGTTGGTGTGGTCTTCCTGATTTTTTTTCATATCTGTCTTCCAATATTTTGTTGTTCTTCTTACCTCTTACTTCACTGAGGACACCAATGAGAGAGGAAAGGGAAAGAGGCAAAAAAAAAAGGTGAAATCTGCATTTACTTATTTTGTATGTGGTATTTGCAAACCTGAAGGCGTTTTCCTCAAACTTTCTATTATTTTCTGTCACAAAGGCAGCCTTCACTCTGGCTTTAGGTTATCTTAATTTAAATACACTAATTTAAAATGAACACAGTTCCCCTGTTAAATTCACCTTGCCTTGCAGTAAACTGTCCCCACACAATACTTGCAGCAAAGTTGTGAACAAAAGGTTTTATGATGCTTGTTTCTTTGCTTTTATAAAGTATTAAAGACCTGAAAGTCCATGCCACTCACCTTTCAAACACAAGCTTTTTTTCTGTTTGTTTTTAACCTTACATTTTTTTTCAAATTTGTATGTCTTCCCTTTCCTGTTTTGCTGAAGATGTCCCTTGGAGAACACAAATGTACCCCTACATTGAAAGGGCCAGGGTAGTGAAACTTTAACAAAAGAGGGTTGTTGTTTTTTCTTCCAACTTTGTTTCAGTTATTTGAGCAAAGTAGGCGTTAACAAAAACAAACAGAATCTTAAACTAAAATGAAAATCACTTCCCTGCTCCACTGTGGTTTTACTTGCTTGGTATTTATAATATCATATTCCTACTAGTTCTCTAGTTGACCATAGAGTCTTCCAGGAGAAAAACAAGTAGAACAGACCTGAATTTCAGATGTTACAAGATTTTTTTGCTGCTTTTATTTATGTCTTCTCCCTTATCTTTAAAGAAACAAAATTTGTAACTTCAAAGTCCAGTGGAAAATGGGGGAGAGGGAGAAAGCTGGGGACCATATAAAATGTTGTTAAGTGTTGGCAGTTAAGAAAGGCACATTCTGTTGTAGTCAAAGCACATTCATTGTTTGCTATGGTCTATTTATGCTGGCTATACTATGTAAAGGGGACATAGAGCTGGCAGATCCAGCCACCAGGAAATTGTCCTGGCTTGAGGGAATCTCTACATGGTATAGAGCCAGCAGCACAACAGATCTATGCAACATTTCCCCCCCTCAATCCCCCCCAGCCTCTGACATTGGGGGTGTAGATGGAGAGGAAAGGGTGTAGCTGAAAACTCTCTGAGCTCTAGCTATTCCTGCAATGGTCCTTCAGGCTCATAGGTAACAGCCATGAGTTAAAGCAACCCTGGCTGGCCCCAAATACAGGCGGTGCAAAGGTGGCATGCAGCCACCATGTCATCACTTTCAGTCCTGCATGGAGCGGAATTCAGCCACACCCAAGACCCAGGCCTGTGTCTTGTCTACAGTAGCCAAAGAAATCATGCTGGCATCTTTCTAGCAAATTATGTTTAATCATGGTTCCTAGATAAGGTGTTAAGATTGGGCCTTTTGACACAACAAGACCAGACTGTGCTATAAGAGAGTGAGGGCACTTCCATATTTATAAAAGCAAAACAACGAGTCTTTATCCTTCTACTACAAAAGAGAACACATATTCTGCAAATGCCAGACTTTCCTTTTGCAACTTCCCATTGGAAGAGCCAATTACCAATGAATAACAGTGGAGAAAATAAATTTGTTAGTATCTAAGGTGCCACAAGTACTCCTTTTCTTAGTGGAGAAAATAATACTCAAAAGGAATAGTTTAATTTTCAATTTAGTCAATAACTATCTCTATTTTCATTTATATAAAGTAATGCATTAACCAGTTGTCTAATAGGAGATAGTTATTATATCAGTACCAATGACAGCCTGTGGCAGAACTCTTGCCATCCGTTTGTTGTTAATGCAGGAAGCACTGGAGAGAAGGTTCACTAGACTTCCAAGTCAAGAGTTCCAGTCCAGCTAATCATGTTAAATATAAAGGGTCTTCCATATGAATGATTATTTCAAAGCTGCTTATAATTTTTCTGTATAGGGAATGGTGGCAGGGTTTTCCCTTCTACAGAGATCTTATGGGAAATTCTGTCTTTATTCAAAAAACATCCTGCTGTGAGAGACAGTGCCTTTCCTTGGTTGTTTCCACAGCAGCAAAAGTCATAAATGTTTCAGAAAACATACTTGGGAGATTTGCCACTACTGCTTTCAGTAGACCAATGTTCTATGGTGCTTTGCTCCCTAATACGGTTAACCCTGTAAAACAGCAGAACATGGGCTTTCCTTCTTTTGCAGGGGGAAGCCTGTACTTCTCACTTGTTGAATTAACAACTGGAAACAATTAACCGACCCTTGAACTCAGTGAAATTTAACATAACGGAACCATCTGGCATAGACTATCACTTCTCAACAGAGACATTTTCATGTGCTGTTCACTGCATTAAAGGTGCTAGCAAATATAAATGGAATTAAGCAGGGAGGGATTGAATATCTCACCTCCATCTCATTATTAAATCCTGATTTCTTGTGTAATATTCCATTTAGAAAATCACTAGACATTGGGTAATTTGGAGGCGTTCGTGTGTCTCCTGTTTATCCAAACTGTTTTGTTTTGATGAGGTGAATTGCTTGAGGAGTTGGGGTGGGAGAGTTTCCCCTCCTGCTTCTTTGGAAGTAATAAAAGAAGGCAAGTCAGAGTATATCTTGCCTTTATGCCATGTCTTAAAATTACCAATTGCTAGTCTAAAATAGAAGTCAGAGGTCTGAATTTGTTTAAGAATTCTCCACCATTAAGATTGGTATACTTTGAGTGAAATTTTTATGTCACCTAAGATAGGAAAAGCCTATCACTTCCTATCCTGAAGCTGAATGGAACAATTAGGGGTTTTTGTACTACTATGTTTTCTTAATTTTCTCTTATTTTCTTCCATAAGAGCATATATACATGTATCCTTCCCTATATGTGGATGGAGTTGTATGACTAAACCCATATACTTGCATTCAGTAGATAACAGGCTTTTACTTTTAGGAGCAAAAGCACAACTCTTGCCTAGAGCCTACTTCAGAGGGACCACAAAATTCTAGTCCGAGATTTCTGTAACAGTTCCAGTTGAAAAGTTAGTTGTGTAGCTAAGGAGACGTGTCCAAAGCACTCCTTTGTCTGTTAATTCACTTGGAATCCTTTGTTCACTTAGTTAACATTTTCTGAGACTGTCTCAAGTACAGAAGTTTCACACTAGAATCTTACACCTACTGCAACAAGATCCAGCAGTGTAACGTCTAGATCTTCAGAACACAGATCAATTCCACAGTTTTAGAAATGTTCCAACAAGTATTTTCCATCCCATTCTGCATGTACCCTAACATCCTGTTGCATTTATTGACTGTAGCTGTGCATCCAGCATAGGTTTTCATTGAACTGTCTACTGTGACACCCAGGTTTTGAGTTGATAGAACCCTGTTGGATGCCTTAATTTTTTTCCTCTGATGTGTATTACTCTGCACTTGTTGACATTGAATTTCATTTACAATGTGTTGCTCATTTAGGTCTCTGAAGTTCTTCACTCCTCTGTGGTTCAGACTAACCTAAATAACTTTGTGTCATTTGCAAACTTACTACCTCACTACTCACCCGCCTTTCAGATCATTTAATAAATGTATGAAACCTTGAGGCACTCTGCTGTTAACCTTTTTTTGCCATGGTGGAAACTGTCTATTTAATCCCACACTTTCTGTCTCCAAGCCAGTTTTTGATATATGGTGATGATTTTGCTTCTCACCAAGTGCCTACTTAGCTTCTTTAGGAGCCTCTTGTGCAGGACCTTGTCAAAGGCCTTTTGGAATTCTCAATAAATTGTCAGCTAGTTCTCCTTTATCCACTACTATACTGATGTGTTCAGAGAATTTTAGATTACTGAAACTCAGCCAGATAACATGTTAAAACTACAACTTGCCTTGTCTGCAATGGAATTTCAACAATTAGCTAACATGTTAAAAACACCCTTTTTTCCCCTCCTAATAAAAGGTCTCATGCATTGTCTGGACTGGGATTTAAAGTTGTGATATTAACATGTTAACTTTCACATGCTAACTAGCTAACTAGTACATTTTAAGTATACTGTAATGGCACACTGCTTTTAACAGGTGCTAAATTGGTCAATTCAAAGCCTAGGATTTCCCCAAGGCTTCAACTCAGCCAATCTAGCAGGTTAAAGGCAGTAGTTTTGTCTACACTTCTTAAATTCTAATCTAGATAAGGCCATAATGAAAAACTACCATGAACCAGCCAAAGCCTTTGCCAAAGATTAAACTGCTGCTGTGGCAACTAATCAATAAGCTTTAACCTTGTAGTGTGTAGACCTGAACCATGTTTACAGCTAACCATACCAGTAATCAGAGGGGTAGCCATGTTAGTCTGTATCCACAAAAACAACAAGGAGTCCGGTGGCACGTTAAAGACAAACAGATTTATTTGGGTATAAGCTTTCATGGGTAAAAACCCACTTCTTCAGTTCGTGGGTAAAAAAACCCATGCCCAAATAAATCTGTTTGTCTTTAACGTGCCACCGGACTCCCCATACCAGTAATGTGTTACAAAGAAAATTCAAAGCTGTAGTGTGGAAAGGGCTTTAAAGTACATTATTAACTAGTAATTGCATTAGATCTGAATTGAAAATAATTTCAAGGTTTTAACATCTGCTTTTTTTTTTTTTTATTACTGGAACAAGATCTATGGTTTGGGAAAGGTTTAGAGTTCCTTAAAAATGAGCTGGATCCCAAAAATGTTTGAAAACTATTACAGGCCACATGAACGTCCCAAAGTGACCCTTTTCATTTTGTTTGTTTGTTTTTTGAAAACTATAATTTCACATGAAGCAATTTGTAAAATTAAAGCTGATTCCATGTAAACATTTGCTTCTACTGAGTCAACCATATTGATGTATTATGTGCCTTCTAGCAATAAGCAAGCCATCAGTTAATCCCAGATATTGGTTGTATTTGAACACATGCTTGCTTTTGGGATAGCAGGTGTAATGGGGAATCACTACTGGAAATAATACCCAGGTAGGAGCCTGAACCCGCCGGCGCTACCCGGTCGCTGCTGCAGCAGGAGCTGCCTCGCCGCCACCGGCCTCTCTCTCTCACCAGGGCTTCTCCCGTCTCCATGGCACCCGGCCGGCGGCACCAATAGAAGGGCGGGGCGGGCATCACGTGCCCCCCTCGTGCTTCCGGGGGTTGGTATCATGGCGGCCGGGGGCTGCTGGGCTCCGTAGTGGTGAGGTGACATCGCCCCCCCCCCCCCCCCCAGGCATGGAAGAGCCGCTGTCCCTCGAGATGCCCCGGGAGCTGGCGCCGCGGCAGGAGGGGGAAGAAGCTGCGGGCGGCGGCGGCGACGACGACAGCAGCAGCGAGACCGGCTCCTGCTCTGCATCGTTCTCCGGGGGCTCTGAGTAAGGGCGCCCCCACCCCCATGGGCCTGGGGCAGAGAGTGACCGTGCTCTCTGGCCCTCGGGAGGGAAGGACTCAGATCTGGCCAGCGTGCGCCGTCCCCTGGGGTCAGGCGCTGCAGCCAGCCAGCCAGGCTGGCTGGCGTCCAGGGCGCCAGGTGTGAGACAGCGCACCTCGGCATCCTAAGGCTCCTGACGCCCAGCTCCATTCAGGAGAGCTTGGATTTCACGCTCCCCTTTTCCACTCTTCAGTTGTGAGAACTCGGGCAAATAGCTTCACTCTCTGTGCCTCTGTTTCCCACCGTAGAAAAGGGATAGGAAAGACCTCCTGCACTGGTGTCCTGTCAGAAAGTACTTTGGGGCGGAAGGTACTGTAAAAGGGGAAATGGTCTCATTGACTTATATTTGAGTCAATATAGGGAGGTTCAGTTAGTCAATTTCTGTTAGTCTTATTAATAATTTAAATAGCTCCCAGAAGGGGAGTTGGCTGTTTAACTGTAATAACAAAACTGTTACAAATATTACGTTTAAAATAACTATTCATGCATAAATATGGATGTGCTAAGTATTATGCATTTCCGTAGATTGTGGCAGCTGGGATCTGAAAACCTAAAGTTAGGCTCTTAAGTCCATATTTAGATACCTAGATAAGTGGTAAAAAGAAAAAAGAAAAGGAGTACTTGTGGCACCTTAGAGACTAACCAGTTTATTTGAGCATGAGCTTTCGTGAGCTACAGCTCACTTCATCGGATGCATAGCATATCGTGGAAACTGCAGTGGTGTAATTTGCTCCTAGGAGCTTCTGTTAATTTCAGATGGCTACAGCTTTTGTTATTTTAGGGTTACACAGTTGTCCGTTCCCCTAGCTAAAACATAAAATATGTTGATTCCCCCCTTCCCCAAGTTTTGGGCAGAAAACGGATTTATTTATTTTTTACTCTGTTTCCAAAACATTGTTCATTTTGTGCTGGTGGTAAGGTAAAGCCCGGTCTACACTTAAAATTTAGGTCGACGTAGCTACATCACAGGTATGTGAAAAATCCACATGTCTGAACTCTGTAGCCATGCTGACCTAACCCCAATGTAGATGCAGCTAGATTGATGAAAAATGCCTCTGTTGACTTAGCTACTATTGTTTGATGTAGACTGTGGCCTAGTGTACACTACAAGGTTAGGTCGATTTAAGCTGCCTTGCATCAACTTAGCTGTGAGAGTGTCTTCACTTAATTTGACTCCCGGTGATGTAAGTGAGTGCTGGATTTAGTAACCTCACCTTCCTGAGTGACATACAGTCATGGTCAATGCAATGTCAGTGTAGACACTTCGTGGCTTACGTCGACTGTTACTGGCTTTGAGGAGCCGCCTCATAATGTCCCACACTGACAATACAGTTGATACAAGCACTTCTGGTGAGGATGCACACCATGAACACAAGGAGCCACGTGTGCGTGCGCACAAGCGATTTAATAACTGTGATGGCTGTATGCTGACATAAGTTAGGTCAACATAAATTTGTAGTGTAGACATGATGTGCCTGTACAGTTCCGTAGTGTAAATGTGGCTTGAGTTTTCTGTGACTCCTTGCTATGTTTGGTGGAATGAGTAAGGGCCTCAGTCCACAAAAGTAGCAAACACCTTGAAATCTACAGAAACCTGTTACTTCTGCACAGCTAACCTGCGTCCTGATCCTTTCCCTGGCATCAGAATCCTGAAATATCCTTGCTACTGTTGTCTAACCTTCCTTTTGATTATACTACTCCAGCCTCTGTTTTAGTGACTATTTTAGCTTAAGGCTGGAGTAGCAGCCTCAGAGTAGTTCTGCTACTACAGTATAGTCTGGAAGTATGTGTAGGATTTCTTCTCTTCCAGAAACATCAGTAAGATTCACAGTTAACACTCTAATGAGATGCATAGAAGCAGTGTATGCTTCTTCTGGAGGCAAATCCTGTTCCCTGCAGATGACCATCTTGTAACTAAGGGCAGGTCTAAGCTTAAAGTGCTGCATCAGTGCAGCTTCGCTGATGTAGTTGTGCCCCATAGCGCTTTAATGAAGATGCTATAAGCCACTGGTGGGCAACCTGCGGCCTGCACACAGCCCACCACTGCTCTGAGCCAACAGGAGCGAGCCTCTCCCATCAGCTTAGTTAATCCATCTCCGCAACAGGCCACATCAGAGTTTGGGAGCCAGAGCTCATGGCTCGGCGGCAATCAGCCTGGAAGCACTGAGAGCCTTTTTCAAGCTGGAGTTCTTGGAGCTTCCAGGCTCCCTGCTGCAGAGCCAGGGCTCCCCAGCTCTTCAGCATAGATCCTAAAAGCCCTGGGTACTGGTCTCCCCAGCAGCCCACCAGGCAAGCTGGCAGAAAACCAGGCAGGGTTCTGAGGAAACCCTGTCTGTTTCATAAGAAGTTTATCAAAAACAACACATTTCCACAAAACATTTCAACAAATTGGCATTTTCTGCCAAAAACCTGTTTCATCAGGAAATTCCATACCAGCTGTAGTTGCCATGTTTTGGTTGTGATTCATATGCACTAAAAACCTCTGGGACCTCTTTTCTCCTTTCCCCATTTGTCATTGTGTGGGTAAAATTCTGTTAAAACCTTAATCTGTTAGTATAGATTTCTTTTTGTTTAGAAAGTAACAAATATGTGTGTGGCTAGACAATTATTGGAAATATTACTATAATAGTTCTAGATTTGGTTTCAGCAGAGGGAGAAGAGAACAACTAGTGAAGATAAAGTTAGTTTTTGCACAGTATCATGTGGACTAATGGTTGGAGGTTGAAGTACTTCACTATGTTGCATAGCTGACCTATGTTCTTAATTTGTAATTTTAGAATACAGACTATTTTTAAAAGCAGTCCTATTTCTGTCTGCCTCTATTGTTTTCAAAGTTTTTTGTTTGGCTGTAAGATCAGAGCACGGATTATACATCCATCCATCCAAGTACATCTTTATTCATATTTTTACCAAGAAACCTGGACAGACGTTTTGTAGCTGACTCTGAAAGCACAGCAGTGCTAGTTAGATGTAATTCATAGGTTTCAAAGTGTAAATTTGTATGAAAACTGATATCCTGCTCTAATCAGTATATTGTCCCAACTACTTCAGTGTCAAAATCCCTACTAATGAACCAAGGACATTCATGTTCATGCCTACTTCTCTAACAAATTTCATTTCTTGAGGCCATATTATATTGCGGGGGAGGAAGAATAACTTCCTATGTTCAGCTTATACAATTTCTTTCAAATCTTTACCCAGGAAGGAAGAACCTTAGTGGATGGGTGAGGCTGTGTAGGTCGTGTGGCCCCATCATCTTGCAGATCCATGGGGAAGGAAACTCCCAGGCCTATACAAATTTGATCCCTCTGCTGCTGCTGCTCTGCTTGCTACTCCCTCCCCAGTTGCAGTGTTCCTGTGGAAGCTGGGGGTATGAGGGTGGGAAAGACATGGAGACTCAGTTAATTTTTCCCCCAAGCAGCATGAACTTGTGTGCAGATGTTTGTTTGACTACAGATGGCGAATGCTGTGCAGAATGACTCCTTCTGCCACCAAGTTATTTATATTAGCAATTAGGAGTCCAGCTATGGGCTAGGACCCCATTAGGGTAGGGGGCTGTACAAACATAGAAAAAATATATTCCCTGCTTCCAAGACGTTACAATCTAAGGGCTTGTCTACGCTGGCACTTCACAGCGCTGCAACTTTCTCGCTCAGGGGGGTGAAAAAACGCCACCCTGAGCGCAGCAAATTTCAGCACTGTAAAGTGCCAATGTAAACAGTGCACCAGCACTGGGAGCTACGTCTCTCGTGGAGGTGAGTTTTTTAGACTGCTGGGAGAGCTCTCTCTCTCTCTCTCCCAGCGCTCTGCTGTGACTATACAAGCCATGTTAAAGCGCTGCCATGGCAGCGCTTTAGCGTTGCCAGTGTAGACTAGCCCTAAGTAACCAAAACTGTGAATCTCCCTCAGAATGGCTCTCATGGGGTCTCAGGAAGGAAAAACAGTATCATGGAGTTCCTTCATAAGCATTCTATCGGAAATCTGTCCAGATGGAGTCACCTCAATTGTCCCTTAAACCTTCAGTTATATAGCTGACTGTATATAATGTGCTTTACTCACCTAAACCCATGGAAACCTATATTACCATAAAAGTACTCTTAATTTAGACTGACTGTGGAACTAAGATTGTACTGTTATCAGTTCTAAATGGAAGCTTATTTTATTGACACTTAAAAATAAACCCAGTTGGGATAGGGAAGGGAGGTGGAAATCTACCCATAAACAAAGCATTAATAGTCTGTTATTGCTAAAGTACACTTTACTAACTCAGTTTTTATTTGTATGCTGTTCATAAATGCCATCAATACAACTGTTCTTTCTGATGGCTTAAGGGATGAACATGGGAGAGAATGGACAGGATGTCATTCTTGTTTGACTAAAAGAAAATCCCTCACTCTGATGGATAATGGTTACTTATTCAGACATGGCTTTGAAAGGAACAGTTCAATGAAATTGGCTTCTGTGAATGATGCTTTTGCAATGGATGAACAGTAAGACACTATGAAAGGCTACTTCAGACTCTAGAAGGGCAGTTGTGGTTTTCTGCCCCCCACTGCCCACTTTTTTTTATTCCTTTCTCCCTGTAAGGATTTTTATATTCAACATGATCTAGAGCACCAACACCATAGAATTTCAAGAGGCAGACATTTTCTCACCCCCTCCCCGAAGTAAACAAATGTAGTTGGTATTGCTGTCTTCCTTGTCTGCGTTAGCATTTAATTCTCTCTCTCTCTCTCTCTCTCTCTCTCTCAGCGACCTTGAGCCTGAATGGTTGGACAGTGTGCAGAAAAATGGGGAATTATTTTATCTAGAACTGAGTGAAGGTGAAGAAGAAACTCTTCTTCAAGACATCTCTTCGGAGGTGCCTGCAGGGAATCATGTCAGGTTCCGTGAAAATGAAGCTGAGGTTATTCAAGAGGGATCACGAAAAGAAAGAAAGAATGAACCCAGACTGAAAAAAATCACCAAAATTTTAAAAAAGAAAAGCCTTTTACCAAAGCATTCTGGTAAGAAAGGAACTGGTGGTAGTGATGGGCATCCTTCCGGCCCAACCTCCATACTGAAACACCAATCCACTCAGAAGGTGGGAGTCATAGTCCAGCAACGGTACAAAGATGTTTGTGTCTATGTAAATCCAAAAAGACTACCCAATGCTGGAGCAGGGGGAAAACTCAAGCTTCTGGAGGCATTGGTAGGGATTGTTCATCAGTCTTCATGGAGCAGCAGAAGAGCTGAAAAGCAAGGAGAACAAGACAGAAGCAACAAAGAGATCAATGAAGAGAAGCTTGTAGTTCATGGCTTGGTCCCAGGCAGCTCAGCCATAAAAACAGGTCAAATCTTGATTGGTAAGTAATCCAATGAACACTGACATGTGCTTACTCCCATTAAAACCAATACAGATACTAATTTACTCTTCAAACTGTAGCAAAACCTAGACTAACAAGCATTTTCAGTAGAGGGATAACTTAAATATTTCTGAGATTTTAAATCTATTTGAGCTGGTCAGCTCATAACTGAGGTTCTACTGTAACTGGAATTTAGTTGAACACAAAACGGCGTATATAACTTATTTTTATTAAAAAAGCCATATGTTTTGGATACATAAACTTCTCTTATCAAAATATGATTCACATTTACAGCTATCTTATAATAAGTTTAGGACCCAACAAATTTATATTAAATTCAGCTTTCATTTTAAACAGGTTTATCTTCTAAAAGAAAAACATTGTAACTCGAAAAAAAAAAGTGGATTTCAATTAAAAAAATCCAATGTTTTTATTAAAATTTTTATCCACACTGAGCTACAGGCACATAGGCTATTCATAGATTACCAACAAGCAATGAATGTATCTTTCCTGGCGTGCTGCTGTGGTTTTCTGTTGGGTCTTGGATCACTGGGGGAAATTAATGCAACTCTCTAAGCAGTTGAAGAAGTCTGTAGGCGTAACATGATTGGAGGGGGCAGGAGTGGGCCTGTATATACTAGTTTTGACTGGGTTCAAGAGGAGCAGCAAACAAAGGCCCCAAACTGTGTGAAGGATCAGCCTGAGCTGATTCAGAGTGAGGTACTGTGGAAAAAAAGAACTAATAAACTAGTGTATGGGCCTATGAGAATTCCATGCAGATAAGTATGATAATTTCACCATGCCTGGTGAAATTAGCCTGCATGTCGACTTTTGGTTTTGTAATACGTTTTTTCTGTGTAATCTTTTTGTCCTACATAAATGTACTGTGGTGTTTGAAAATTGATTGGTCACTGGTAAACCTGTCATAGTTTCTGGTAGATAGTAGAACTGCAGGTGCTGGACTAAAGTGAGACTTGCTTGGAGAAGCACTGTAATTAGGGTTCCCAATTTTCGTTGGATGTATTCCTGGAGGTTTCATTGCACGACATAGTCTTTAATTAAAGACTAATCTTTTATTCCTGGAGACTCCAGGACAGTTCTGGAGGACTGGCAACCCTAACTGTAACTTGCAAGGAAATTACAGCCTAAATCCACAGTCTGGAGGGAGAAGGACATGAATTCCCACTCTGAAACAGGGACCTGAGATCTGAGTAAGAGTGCCCTCAAGGAGACTAAAAAGGGATCAGAGATGCAGTTATCCCCATGGCCATTTTGGGGTAATCCAATAAGACAATCACTGTGTGCTCCAAAGTATGAAGCTTTGAAATGTGTGTGTGTGTTCTGAAACTAAATTAAAGTGTAGGAGGGAAGCATGTTGGGTAAGGGAAGCATTAGGGGGAGGTGTGGAAATGAAAGTCTTAGGCCACCATTTTACAGGGTCTTGGTAGAAACTCTGCAGTTACAGATTGTTTCCCCTTGAGCATTTAAGGTAAGTATAAAGGTCTAAATGTATTTTAAGAAAAGATACATATTGCACAAAGCCTCTACTGTTTATCTGTAAAGGACTGGTGATATTAGCCTTAAGATTGTTCTCTGGAGAGAAGAGAGTGAAGATGTATGCTCTGGATGGGATCTTCAAAAACTCCTGAATTTAGGAGCACAAGTCCCATTTGAAAGTCAAATCACATAAGCACTCTTGAAAATTCCACATTGTATACATAAAGACAGATCACACATGACTCACGAGTGCATGATTTGGATAAGAGTATTAAATAATATTCCCTTGTAAAAAATGAATAACCTTCAAGTTGTTCCACAAAAGGGGAAAGGGTTAATATATAAATAAGTTTGAAGGGAGATTCTGGCTGTATCTTCAGCTTGATAGGCCCCAGTTTATATGCATAAATTTCATTAACAAACAGTTTTTGTAAATGCCTACCACCACACTAACAATGTAATTCCTTCGCTTGGGTCACAGTTAAGGTGACCAGAGAGCAAGTGTGAAAAAGAGGGACAGGCGGTAAAGGGTAATAGCCGCCTATATGAGACACAAACCCTGAATATCAGGACTGTCTATAAAATTGGGACATCTGGTCCCACTAGTCCTCAGTTAAAGTAGTATTCTTTTCTCTCCTGATTTTTGTCTACAAGAATGGGCACACAGGCAGATCACTATGACAAGTAGCAGGCCTAGGAGATTAGATTAACTCTTTAACTGTTTCTGTTTCCATGGCAGGTATAGCAGTATTGCATTTATCCTTAACAGAGCTAAGGAGGCAATAGTATGTTAAGAGGATGTGGAGAAATGAAATCTTTGTTTTGTTTTAAATGGGGACAGTTACTTAAACCTCAGAGGCTGGTAGTTTATTACATGTCCTGAGCTACCATCAACCAATGTAACCTTATTTTTACATGTTGGAAACAAAATACTTTAAAGCATACTGCCATCATTCTGCTTTGAACAGGGAAAATGTGCTACATCCTGTGCCAAGTGGCATAAAAAGTATAATTTACATATAAAAATACTCTAAATTATATATGTGCAGTGAACATTGGGTACTCTGAAATCTGAATGTGGTATCTAGCACCAGGGATATTTTGCATAAACTAAATGTTTGGATTTTAATGCAGTTGGCATAAGGGATATACAGTTAAAAACCCAAACACTTAAATTTTTTTTGTAAACCACTTTTAATTTAGTTTGTTCCAGTCAGAAACCCTTCTGGTTTAGCGTTGCTGTATTGTATATCAGACGGCAAGATAGCCAGGCCTTTTGAGTGTACACCCAAACTCTCCGGTTAAAACCAGAAGTGCAGTTTAATTTTAGATACATAGATGGTACTAATATGAAGAGAATAGAAAAATACAAGTTTCTTATGGTCTAAAATATCTTAAGCTTTTTCTTTTAAGTGGTGAGATTCAAGAATCCTGTCCTGAATTGAGCAGTTCTTTATTAAGATGTACTTCAAGTTTAAGTTGATCTAAATACTCACGAGAATTACTAGTTTATCAGTTGTTAAGCTAATCAACATGGTATGGTTCAGGCTAACCAATGTTGCTAGAATTCTACTTCTCTCATCTCTTACCAATAAGGGCCTGCAGAACAATACACTACTTTGCCTATATGCATTTGTTACTCTGTATAACATGGTGTGATCTTGCTGGTCGTCTTAACCTCGAGAACCAGGCATTAAACAACTCTTCCCTCTGAACATGAACATTTTGAAGTGCTGTTCTTTGGCTATATTAGTAACAGTCTTGGGACACTTGGAATATCTAATTTTCTAATTTGATTTCTAAATAAGAACTCTGTAGATTTTAGTTTTGTATCCCTGGCAGACAGAATACCTGATGATTTAAAGTAATCTCATACAGCTCTGAGATTCCATTCTCAATGAGAAGTATGGTAGCTATTTCAATAGCTGTCAATGTTTAATAATATTGCAGATTAATACTGCAAATTAAGCACTTTGTTTTACAACCAAATGGGCTAACAAAAAAGGTGGACAAGGCAGTTACTTACTTAACTTTTTTAATGGAAATTTTTTATATAGTTCCTTAAAATAGTGCCTTAAGGTATCTTGTCCTGTTCCTTCTGAAATTTGTATCACTATATCTTAACACTTAAGATTGAACATTTATCTATTTGTGCACCACACATTTAAAAATATCAAAGGTTGCATATGGAATTCATAAGTTTTCTTGCAATACTTGACCATATAGATGGTCAGAATCATGGTTACATTTTATATTCTGAGAAGAAATACACCATTTTTGGCACCAAAAATTTGCTGTCTAATAGCCCTGTGTGTTTTCCAAAACAAAAATACTTTATCCAAGTCTGTTAAGCTATTTACTAAAAGATGTTCTAAAACTAAATCTTTCTGTATATTGTGACAGCTCCAGTTGACTAGTCCTCAGTTGGCCACTTAGCACATCTGGATCTCCAAGTGTTTTAAGCCTTCCTGGGTCTTAGCAGGCTGCAGCACTGTTTCTTCCCTTGTGCTCTGTCTGGCACATTTCCAGGGCACTAACTCTTACTCCTTCATGGAAATGAAGCCCTTCAAGCTACTTGTGTAGGCCCCAACTTCCAGCACCCCCAGGATACCCCAGTAGCTTATATAAACCCTTCTCCTAGAATCCCAGCAAAGGTCTGATCTTTCTGGGCTGCAGATTCTCTCAAGAGGCACGTGGTAGGTGTAGCATATAACAGACACTTTTGTTCTGTGACGCTTTGCTCTTTATTTAATAACCTAGGAAATACACCCATCTATTTAAAAAAAAAAAAAAAAAAACTACTACTACATGCATTTTCCCTCACCTTGGCAGTCTTGGGGGGGACAATCTATGTTCAAATACATAGGGTCCACCCCTCTGTCTCATTCGTCTCCTGCAGCAGCTTCTCTCATCTTAAGTTGGTGAGAAGTGGCCAAAGAGAGAGGAATAGAGCAGTTTCTGCCCTTTGTAGCCTTCCTTTCTCCTTTGTCAGATGACTTCCTAGTCAGCCTCAACAGTTGACTGCTGAGTCCGATCTGGTGACTTCATTGTCAGGTCACCTCTCCCCTGACAAACCAATTCTCCTAGCTGGGAGTTACTCTTGTCTACAGCTGTTACTCTACAATGATCGAGCACTCAAGTCAACAACCCTTTTTGGTTTGCCCTTTTGCTCCAGGCTGGACTGAAATACCAAAGTGCACAGAGAAAGCAACTAGCTTCCACACTAAAAATGGAATTTGCAGCTTGATAAGGATACATACAAAGTTCGTAATCTCACACAGAATTCGCTAATTGTAAAGACAGATCCCCAAATCATCACAGAGGTATGTCATAGTTCACCATCCCAGACAGAATTCAAACAAACAAACCCCTCCAGTCTTCATTGGTCCAAAAAAGTTGTGGGGTTTTTTTCATTGTTGCTCTGAATGTACTTTTTATTTTTCTGCTCAAAGTAACAAGTAGCTAGGTATATTGTGTTTGTAATGGCTCTTATTTGAGATCCTCTTTGCAAATGTAAGCCCTTTCATATTTTTGCAAAACCACTTTTGCTTGCCCACCTTCATTCTTAAGGATCATGAATAATCTTGTTCTACTTTTTCTGCTTTATCAGTCATTCCAAGAAACTATTAACTATATTCTCCATTTAGTATCTGTTCAGCGTCACTCTTTCTAACATTTCCCTATTCTTTGCTACCTTTGTTGAGACATATGAGTATAGGTCTTCTCTAGTATTCGATGGGGGTAATGGAGTAAGTTAGTTTGATGGCACTCTTCATAAACACTCAGTAGTTGCTGCCTGACTCATCATTCCTTAATTTCTGTGTCTAGGATGCCTATTGGTTGCATGTGTAAAGAAGGTAGAGATATAAGGTAAAGAGTCTCCTTTTCTACTGGAGATGCTGGTTGAAACATGTGTTTGTTACTGAGTCTCAATCTTTCACTTTTCTCAAGATACAAAAGGAAACCTCATACACTCAGCTTTTTGTTTTGAGCAGGTCCATGAGGTGCAAAGATGCAAATCTGTACTTTCAAAACAAAGCTCATTTTAAAGTAGACTTTTGTACATTGACGTGATCCTGCAAAAATTCTAGTAAAGATGATCAAAACTTGGAACTTTGAACATGTTCAGTATTTTATAAAATTTTCTGATAAGTGGTCTAATTATTCATTTTTTATAAAACTGTACATCGTTCTCTTTTCTCCAGTGCTGAGTTTTTCTTGTTCCAGTTTTTTCTGTTCTTGTAAAAGAGCTAATACAGATTTTAAAAGGCCCACCAAAACAAGTTGAAGAAAAAACTGGCCTCTAAAGGCAGATGAGGCTTGTGATAGGAGATGCCAGTATCATTGGTTCCTTCTCTTCAAATTGAGTTGATTAGAGAGAGGAGAGAACTGTGTCCCTATCTTGTGGGAAGGGTGTTACTTAAGTGATGCTACTGGAAGTCTCACAATGGCCGAAAGGTTAGAAGAAGCATGCATGGGGAGGGAAATCCTTGCAGAGACTGAAAGATTAACACTGTGGCATCCTAGTTTCTTAGTACTACACAGTGCTTTCTGTGCTATAGCTACACAATCATTCCAATATTGATCCACCTATTTACTTCCATTCGTTCTGTTACTGCACTCATCACCATGGTATCTGATTGACATTTATGGCTTCCTTTACTCCCTCAGAGAACACAAGGTACTTTTGTCTCGTAACACGATATAAGAACTTGAGAGAGACTAAGGCTAAGTCTACACTGGCAACTGAATGACAAAACTTTTGTCTTTCAGGGGTGTTTTTAAAAAAAACACACACACCCCGGACAGACAAAGGTTTTGCTGACAACAAGCTCTGGAATGAACAGTACTTTGTCGGCAGGAGCACTCTCCTGCCGACAAAGCAAACACTACTCTTTGTGGGTGGAAGTATTTTGTTGGCAGGAGAGCTCTCTCCTGCTGACAAACAATGGCTACACTGCATGCCTTTTAGCAGCAAGGCTGTAGTGTAGACATAGCCTAAGTACATTCAGGATTACTGTAATTCTAAAGAGTGCAAAGCTGGGTCATAATTATCAGTTGCATGTAACATTGCAGGTGCTCAGTCCCTATCCAAGCCTGAATGAACACTAGAAGCTATGCTGGAAGACAATCCTGTGTCCTCTTTTAATGGCAAACTGATCTTTAAGGTTTTGTCCTCTAAGGAAGGGAAACTTCATCTTATTTCTGCCTCTCACTCCCGAGAACCAATGAAGGATGGTGTTGGTTTCCTTGCACAGAGAATTTCTATTGTAGAGAAAATATGGTCCATCATACTTATGAAACAATTAATTTCCTCCTGCATTTGAACAATAAAAGCTAGGGCTGTCAATTAATCGCAGTTGATGGTTAACTCAACAAATTAACTCAATTAAAAAAAATTGCCATTTTAATTGCACTGTTAAACAATAATAGACTACCAATTTAAATTTATTATAAATATTTTTGGATGTTTTTCTGGATTTTTCAAATATTTATGTCAAAGTGTACAGTGGAATGGTGGTCAAAGGGGCATACAAATGTTTAGCATATCTGGCGCGTCAATACCTTGCAATGCTGGGTACAACAGTGTCATGGGAACGCCTGTTCTCACTTTCAGGTGACATTGTAAATAAGCGGGCAGCATTATCTCTCAGATGTAAACAAACATGTTTGTCTTAGCAATTAGCTGAATAAGTAGTAAGACACAGTGGAGCTGTAGGCTCTAAAGCTTAGCATTGTTTTATTTTGAGTGCAGTTGTGTAAAAAATTCTACATTCTGAAGTTGTACTTTCACAATAAAGAGATTAAACTACACTACAAAATTTATGAGGTGAATTGAAAAATATTTTTTACAGTGCAAAAATTTGTTATAACAATATAAAGTGAGGGCTGTACACTTTTATTCTGTTCCAATTGAAATCAATTTGAAAATATAGAAATCAAAAATATTGAAATGTTTTATTGTTTAACAATTGCAGTGCAATTAATTGATTTAATTGCACAATTAATTTTTTTAATCATTTGACAGCCCTAATAAAAACATCATTGGTGGAGATCCTCATGTCAAGTTATGTGTAATATTTTAAAAATAAATATACAATCCTAAAACTTCACCAATCCATGGGTATGGACAGTTATTGAAAGAGACAGGGCCATACCAGAGGATAATACCAAACATGGAATCTGCCTAACTTTCACTAGTTGTCAAACAGTAACCATTGCATAAAGACAGGTGACTCAGAGGCACGTACCTACAAGGCAGCTATCTGTGTCTGTCATAATGGAACTAACACACAGCTAGGATTCCTGTCAATGAAAGAATTCCTTTGAGAGCTCCAACGTACTTTAAGGGATCTGATATTTTTTTCTTCCCGAGAGCGAGATTGTACTCAGTGAAAGGTTATGTAAACTAGAAAAAGTTTAGAAGCCAGAGCTAGCGATAGGGTATTTGCATAAGCATTGCCATGTCTCAATTTTCGTTATGGAGTTTGAGATGCAGCTTATATTTCAGCCTCCTCTTCAGGGCCGGCCCACAACATTTTGGCACCTGAGGCGGGGAGCTCAAATGACACCCCCATACTCCCTTGCTTGGGCCAAAACTTTGAAAGGTCTCAATTCTGCCTTCTTCTTGTTCTATTCCTCTCATAATACTGCTCTACTACCTACCCCAATAAAGGAGAGCTAACAACTGAAAATGCCTTGTTCAAAAATTTTAAGTAACACTTAACTTTCAAATGCCTGAACAGCAAATGTAACTTTTCTTGTCTGCATAATAAACACTGGCACTTTTATCTGTTTGAATAATGAAAGTGGTGCTTTTCGTGCCTTCTTGGTTGCAAAGATTTGAACTGCTTCCTGCTGAAGGTCCACAGTCTGGGCTAGCTCATGCTTTACTGAGATGGTTGCAAGGTCGACCAGCCTCTCCTGTGTCATTGTGGAGCGTAGATGTGTTTTTATTAACTTCAGCTTGGAGAAGCTGCATTCTCCACTAGCAGCTGTTACAGGAAGTGTTAGAAGTATGCGCAGAGTAACAAAAGCATTTGGCAAGAGGGTGATCTTATTTATGCACATATATTCCAGAACAGCCTTTGGAGTTGATCCTGCTGAAATGTATCTTGAAAGGGCTTTCAGTTCATCGCCTAAATCACTCGCATCAATATCGCGCATGTCATCATGTGTCAACACTGCCTCTAGTGCCCTGCATTGCTGGTGTAGGTCTTCTTCAGGTATCGTGAGGAGTTTTGGAATATCATACAACATCCCAAATATACTGCTGTGTTCCTTGAGCTGCATGAAATGTTCTTCAACTGACTGTATTGCACAATCTAGTACCCGGTTAAAGAATTCAACTTTGAATTGTTTTTTGGGGTCTCTTATGGGATTATCCCGTGCCTCGTAATCAAAATGTCGTCTTCGGTGACTTGTATTCTTGAATGGGTGGGAAAATATCTTCAGTGTGAAGTTCCTCTGCCAACTTCTGTGCACTCTTCAGAATGTTTTGAAATCCCTCATCTGGCCAGTAGGACTGTAGGTATGACTTTGCTTTGTGCAGTTTCATTTCTCCAGATATACCAAGGTCAACGCCTTGGAGTCTCTAGCTTACAACATTTATTTCAAACACTATGTCATGCCACAACACTAAGCCACACAGAAATTTGAAGTTATGTATGTTTCTGGTAATTCCATTTCCCTCTGCCACTGTTCTCCCATGAACAGTTCCTGCCATAGCCTTATGCCCCACAATGACATCATCTGTCTTCCCAATTTGGTGTTTGATAGGTTTTATTGTCACCACTCAACTTAGCCGTCGTGTGGCACTCAGTGGTTTGTGTCAGCGAGGATGTTCCCAGATGTTGCTTCAAAATTTGCCATCGATGAGTTGATGCAGAGAAAAATACATAGATGCTTTGAATTACATGAAAATTCAGCAGCCTCACTAGAAGCTGACGCTACATTACTGACCACCAAGTTCAATGCGTGAGAACTGCATGGGACAAAAAAAGCTCGAGGGTTTAACTCTCGGATCAGTGTCTGCACTCTTCTGTTCTTTCCTCTCATGTTAGCACCATTATTGTAGCCCTGACCACTCATGTCAGCTATCGCAATTCCCGTATCTTCCAGCTTTTTAAGAAGCACATTTGTCATACTAGCTCCTGTAGTATCATCAATGTCAAATTCTAGAAAATGCTCTCTGACCATCACTATTGCAGGGACATTTTCACTAGGTTCTGTTGTTACAAAACACACCATTAAAGTCATTTGTTCCATATGGCTGATGTCAGGTGTGCAGTCCAGAATAACTGAGTAATATCTTGCTGACTTGAGATCTGCCACAATCTTCTGTTTGACTTTTGTTGACAGTAACTGTATGATCTTATTTTGAATTGTTTTTCCAAGGTAGTGGTGTGTGTACATTTCTTGGGTGTCAGAGTAGCAGCTGTGTTAGTCTGTATCCGCAAAAAGAAAAGGAGGACTTGTGGCACCTTAGAGACTAACAAATTTATTTGAGCATAAGCTTTCTTGAGCTACAGCTCACTTCATCAGATGCAATGACTTGTCTTTAAGGTGCCACAAGTCCTCCATTTCTTGGGTGGTGACTCTTCTTAGATCTCCTGGAGTACAGCATCAAACTTAGCCATCAGCTCCACAATTTTAAGGAAGCTTCCATTGCTTGGCACATACAGCTGATCTGACGTGCTACACAGTGCAAGGTTTTGGGTAGCAAGCATTCTCACAATGTCCATGAGGCTTTTCAGAACATTTTGCCAGTAAAGAGACTCTGATGCAATCTTCTCTTGATGCTGATCATCTATGGTGGCCTTTAACCTTAGTCTCATCTCAAGCTCTTTCCACCTATGGAATGCTCTCTGGTTATTTGCTGCCCTCTCACGGCATGCCAGATTTCCAGCCAGATTTTTTCAGTCCTTTGTTCCTGTAGAACCCAATGTGGTTGGAACATTAGACTGGAAAAGTTTGCAACAAAACCAGTATGCGGCATTCTGGGTTTTTGAGTACATAAGCCATGGCCTCTCCACTTTGTCACCATTGGGGATTTCACGCCAGTAATGTGTTGGATGGAAACTTCTATTTTGTCTTTGGGGAAGTTTTTCACTTGCTGTGGCCCATGCAGTACAAGGAAGTCCCTCAGGCTACTGCTCAAGTGGGTCCACAGTCCTGGATCATCTAGACTTAAGGAACCAAACTCAGCAGCAGCTGTTTCTTGCGCCTCCACCACACTCTTCTCTGATCTAAACTTTTCTTCAGGAAAGTGCATGGTTACATCCATTTGAGATGGAGATCTGGATGCTGCAGTACCTGCCAGGTCACCTGCACTCTGACTAATTGGAAGATCAGGCATCTCTTCACCACTCACATCCTCATTGGGCCCAGAAGGTTTACTGTGAACATTTGTGTCTCTGTATCTCAGGAGAGCTGCTTCCTGCTTAGATATAAAAGCTTCCTTTGCTTGCTTTCTTTCTTCTGAATGCTGCCCCAGAGGGGCTTTTTCTTCTTTCACTCATGATTGCTGTTCTGTGCCAGCTATAGTGGCTCTCACTCAGTTGAAGTGGACAAATAAGCAGGCTGGTAGCAGGGCCTAAGTGAGGGAAGATATCGGCATCTTAAGGGCCTAACTGGCTCCTACGACTTCAGTTGACTGCCTGTTCTCCTCAAGTGGGTTCAGGGAAGCAGCAGGAAGCTCCCTGAGAAGCTGCTGTTAATCAGTCCAGGCTCCTGGGGGTGTTAGAGAGGTACATAAGAGGCTCCTCCTCTTCTCTCTCCCTGCAGCTCTGGCTGCTTTCTGTTATTCCCTCTCACCTTTTCTCCTGCCTGCCTGTTATGTCTCTTGTGCCCTCCTTCCTCAGCACAGCACTCCACCATCTCTGTGCATCTAGAGCAGCAAGAATACATATGCACCAGCAGCAGACAATTTTCTACACTCCGGGCCCTAGGGGTGCTAGAGAGGTACATACAGCCCACCTTATATTTCAGACCCTATACTAGTTAGTCAATTTCTGTTGTTTTTTGAGTGTTTCCTATGCAACAAAGGGGAGGGGATATTACCTTAAATAGGCAAATGTGGTTGTAAAACCACAAAAAAATTGGTAGGGGACCTTTTGCAGGTCTTATATCCATCCACTATTCTTAATTCATATTTTTTTAAATGGACTAGATTTCAAAGTGACATTGTCTTTTTAAGAAATGGTAGTCATATTTACTAAATAAGTCCATGTTCATACCAGATTTAGTAACCTCTTCTCCCCCAATGATTATTATTTTCATTTACTGGATTAAGGTTCTCTGTCCATTTGGTTGCTCTTATGCTTTCCGTATATCCTTGGAGGATCACTCTGATAAATGTAGCTTTTCTCAACTATACCATGGGTGATCTATAAAGATAAGGCATTTTTGAAAAATGGGAACCACCTGTAGGACTGCTTGGAGTCTCTGAAAAGCTCACTTATTTATAGTGTATGCTTACATTTTTACAAATTGAATAGAATAAATATTTACTGCAAGAATGGAAGTTTTAAATATATGAACTGTTAGGCATCAAATGATAAAACACTTTGAGTACATGAAGCGTAAATATTGCTTTTAAAAGGCAGTTGAAAATTTTCCGCTTCAGGAAATTTAAACATCACATGGGAAGTATGAAAGTCTTCCTTTCACTTCAAAATATTAAGGTGTTTACTTTCCCACTAAAAATGTGTGCAGCTGGTTTGAACTTTCTCACTTGGCAGAGGATTAAACGATTACTGTTGTGCAGACAGTGGTCTAAAAATTTTGAATTCCCTAGTAAACAAATTTGTTTTATTAAGCAATGCCAGTAATCTGGAACAAGTTTCTATATTTCCTCTAGTGCCTGTAATTCAGGGGTTCTCAAACTTTTGTACTGGTGACCCCTTTCACACAGCAAGCCTCTGAGTGCGACCCCCCGCCCCTATAAATTAAAAACATTTATATATTTAACACCATTATAAATGCTGGAGGTGAAGTGAGGTTTGGGGGGTGGAGGCTGACAGCTTGCGCCCCCTGCCCCCCCATGCAATAACCTCGCAACCCCCTCAGAGGTCATAACCCCCAGTTTGAGAACCCCTGCTAAATGATAGTCTTAAACATCCAGTACTAAAGTATTGCATAGCATGGCACTTCGCTAATTCTATTCTGCCAACTATGTTCACACAAAAAAACATTTCTTGATAACATAACCTCTTAACATACAATGTTGGTGATGTCTGTCTGTACTATCGTAGTGTGGACACTGCATCCAGATTCAGGAACCCAAGATTTCTGTTGGCTGGTATGGATTCCCCTTGGTCGCTTTGGGCAAGCCATTTAACTCTGCCTCAATGTCCCCATCTTTAAAAAGAGGGGTAATATATACAATACCTGTGGTGCTGATGAGAACATCTTATGTAATTTTAAAACATTAAAAATGTGAAATAAAATAAATGTAATTACTTCTACCCCTAGAAACTGTTGGGTGGGTTTTAGGGAGCTGCTGAATACCCACAGGTTCCATTGACTTCAGGGGCAGCTGCAAGTGCTCAACACCTCTGGAAAATTAAGCTGTGATTGGCTAAAGTCCAATTCTGCATACCAGAGCCCAATAGTGCACAGCTGGTATAATCACTAAATCCCATAAAAGAAAAGTCCATATGTGCATCACATTAAATGGGTAGGTGAGATGAACCTTTGGAGTTAGAAGGGGACAAAACTAAGGGACCATATGTTGCAGCCTGAATGTGGGGGAGAGATTTTTTTGTTCATTGGGAAGAAGTGGTGCTCGTGTCAAAGACTGAGCAGGCCAAAGACTTTCCTGTGGTGTAAATCAAAAGAAATACAGACTGGAGAGAGAATGGTAGAGACCATTATTTGAAAGGAAGGGTTTTCTGTGGGATGTTATCCTAAGGAAACCCATGACATTTTGCTATTATAATAAAAAGGGATTTTATCAGTGCTGTTGTTTGTAACTCACTTCCTTTTTGGGGGGTATTAATTAGAGGGGATTGTGCTTCAAAATCTATCAAGTGTTACTAAGAAAGTTTGAGGTCCCTGTTCTATGGAATAAAGACAATCTTTTATATAATCTTCAGTCCCTTTCTGTTTCCTTTTCAATTACTTTAAATAAACATCTAGCCAAAAATGATAAGCGTGCCACTGTCAAAGGGGAAGGGTTTCAATCAGATTCCAAGATCTTTAAACCACTGAACTGAAGGGTAGAAATATACCCCACCACTGTGGGAACATTTACAATCCTCTCCAAATTTATTCTACTTCCTACCAAAATTATTTCAGCTTTCTTTGGACTCATATGAACCCAGCATTATGGGAGAACTGCTATCTCTGTTAGCTAATGAGAGAACAAAGAGAGAGCAGAATCTAGGTTATGTGGAAATGAGAAGTAAAGTTGAATATCATTAGTATCTTGAGGTGTTGCCTAGCTCAAAACATCTCACAATCTCCCTAGACAGTTTGCATGTGCACTTAATAGGAGGGTTGTGAAGCCTGAACCCTATTAGAATCATAGAATCTCAGGGTTGGAAGGGACCTCAGGAGGTCATCTTGTCCAACCCCCTGCTCAAAGCAGGACCAATCCCCAACTAAATCATCCCAGCCAGGGCTTTGTCAAGCCTGATCTTAAAAACCTCTAAGGAAGGCGATTCCACTACCTCCCTAGGTAACCCATTCCAGTGCTTCACCACTTTCCTAGTGAAAAAGTTTTTCCCAATATCCAACCTAAACCTCCCCCATTGCAACTTGAGACCATTACTCCTTGTTCTGTCATATGGTACCACTTAGAACAGTCTAGATCCATCCTCTTTGGAACCCCTTTTCAGGTAGTTGAAAGCAGCTATCAAATCCCCCCTCATTCTTCTGTAGACTAAACAATCCCAGTTCCCTCAGCCTCTTCTCATAAGTCATGTGCTCCAGCCCCCTAATCATTTTTGTTGCCCTCTGCTGGACTCTTTCCAATTTTTCCACATCCTTCTTGTAGTGTAGGGCCCAAAACTGATCACAGTACTCCAGATGAGGCCACACCAATGCCGAATAGAGAGGAATGATCATGTCCCTCGATCTGCTGGCAACGCTCCTACTTATACAGCCCAAAATGCTGTTAGCCTTTTTGGCAACAAGGGCACACTATTGACTCTCATTCTCGTCCACTGTAACCCCTATGTCCTTTTCCACAGAAATTCTACCTAGCCACTTGGTCCCTAGTCTGTAGCTGTCAAGGTTCCTCCCCCACTCTGAATTCTAGGGTACAGATGTGGGGACTTGCATGAAAACCTCCTAAGCTTACTTTCACCAGCTTAGGTTAAAACTTCCCCAAGGTACAAATTAATTTTATCCTTTGTCCTGGGAATAACCACTGCCACCACCAAACTCTAACTGGGTTTACTGGGAAACATAGTTTGGACATGTCTTTCCCCCCAAAATCCTCCCAACCCTTGCACCCCACTTCCTGGGGAAGGTTTGGTAAAAATCCTCACCAATTTGCATAGGTGACCACAGACCCAAACCCTTGGATCTGAGAACAATGAAAAAGCATTCAGTTTTCTTACAAGAAGACTTTTAATAGAAGTAAAGAAATCACCTCTGTAAAATCAGGATGATAGATACCTTACAGGGTAATTAGATTCAAAAAATAGAGAATCCCTCTAGGCAAAACCTTAAGTTACAAAAAGGACACACAGACAGGAATAGTCATTCTATTCAGCACAGTTCTTTTCTCAGCCATTTAAAGAAATCCTAATCTAACACATACCTAGCTAGATTACTTACTAAAGTTCTAAGACTCCATTCCTGGTCTATCCCCAGCAAAAGCAGCATACAGACAGACACAGACCCTTTGTTTCTCTCCCTCCTCCCAGCTTTTGAAAGTATCTTGTCTCCTCATTGGTCATTTTGGTCAGGTGTCAGCGAGGTTACCTTTAGCTTCTTAACCCTTTACAGGTGAGAGGATTTTTCCTCTGGCCAGGAGGGATTTTAAAGGGGTTTACCCTTCCCTTTATATTTATGACAGTAGCAGTGCATGGGATTCTTCCGTCCTAAGCGCAGGACTGTGCACTTGTCCTTGTTGAACCTCATCAGATATCTTTTGGCCCAATCCTCTAATTTGTCTAGGTACCTCTGTATCTTATCTCTACCCTCCAGCGTATCTATTCCTCCCAGTTTAGTGTCATCTGCAAACTTGCTGAGGGTGCAATCCACGCCATCTTCCATATCATTAATGAAGATATTGAACAAAACCGGCCCCAGGACCGAAAACTGAGGAAGCTCCTGAGATGAAAATTTGCCCAGATCCTCCAAGGTCCTCCCAAAAAGTAAAGAATGCAGCTACTCTAGAGAATCACAGAGTTTGTTTACCGATAAAGAGCCTCAAAAGTAGAAGTTGTCACTGTTATTGACGTTGATTTACTCTATTCTTCTCAATAAATAAATAAAAGGGAAGGTTAAATAAAAGACAGAACAAAAATTGAGAATGCTAATGAGAAGATTTGACCTATTAAGCATGAGCTTATCTGCCTCAAATGTGCTCAGAAGAAAATGCTTAGTTTAAAACTGGAAGATTTGTAAACCAGTTCTTCTCTGTAAAGAAGATATAATTATCTCTTGCTAGGCATCTTAGTGTCTCAAAGACATTAACAATTCTGATCAATAATAGACATGCTCTCTCCATTGACTTTGGCTGGGCATTAGTTCATTTTGCCGGTGATATGTGTGAACTTTTTTGAGATAATCTTTATACATCATAGAGGTGCTATATAAGGCACAAGGAAATTTCTCTTGCTTTTCAACGTGATTATTAAGTGCAGAATTTAGGATTTTCAACTCACTCCCACAAGAAATAAGAATGGCCATGCAGCTAATCACTTTGAAAATTAAACGAGAAACTAATTTTTTCATCATAGTTTGCCTTCATTTTCTATAGACAGAAAGCATAGACAACCATGTAAATTATCAACTAATTGAGCTATTTTTCCTGTCTGTTGAAAGAAAGTGTTATCAGAACCATAGCCTGAAAAATTGAAACTGGAAATAAAGCACAGATTTTTTAAGGGAGGATAATTAGCCAGTGGAACAGCTTGTAGAGGACTCCCCATCACTTGACGGCTTTAAATAGAGAAGATAATTTTAAATCAAGCACATCTTTCCCAAAGGGATCTAGTTCAGCCACAAGTTACAGGCTTCAAAGCTGGCATTACTTGATCCAGTTCAGTAGCCTCTGTTATAGAAGTGGTCAGACAAGGGACTAAATCTGCAAAGAGAATTAGGTGTTGCAATGCCTAACTTTTAGAGGTCATGCCACCCAGTGCAATCTACAGCCCCAAGATACATGCTTACGCTCCCTGTACAATGTATGTGGAGAGAAGGGCATCTAAGGATGGGATCCACAAAAGCCAGCAAGCTGAGTGGGGAGCTGCCTAAGGACTTGTATATACAAACACTTTGTTTGAGGCAAACCAGGGTGTAAATCCACTCCATGTTACCCTGTCCCATACATTTATACACATTCCACAATGGAATGACTTCAACAGGAGAGTTTGAGAAAGCCCTGTGTCTGAATACCTCATAGCCCAGTGGTTAGGGCACTCTCCTGAGAGGTAGGAACTATGAGGTTAAATCCCACACCATATGAATTCTGCTGTTGTAAGCTAACAGGTCTTTGATCTAGCCCATTTTGAAATAGAGGTAGATTAAACCACACTAAGGAATTTTTAGTGTGCAGCAGCATGGTCCACACAGACACCTACTGTGCAGGGCAGTAAATTTACATTCTAGCTTGCCATGAACTAAGTGTTTGTATAAACAAGCCCTAAACTAGCCATTAGGAAATGCCCGGAAGGGAGGTGTGGCCTACAGCTTGCTCCCCAAAGGAAGTTAGGCACTTATCTCTGCTTGGTATTCTCAGTTGTGAACTCTCTTCTGGAGTTAGGTGCCTAGGCAAGAAACAGAAGAGGAAGTGGGTGGCAGTACCACCCGCCCATCTAATTTCTAGCCCCGAAAGAGTGGTCTAATTTAATTATTTGTATACATTTATACACATTCCACAATGGAATGACTTCAACAGGAGAGCTTATGAAAGACGTGCTTCTGAATAGCCCAGTGGTTAGGGCACTCACCTGAAAGGTAGGAGACATGAGTTCAAATCCCCTCTCCATATGAGGCGGAGGGGAGAATTGAACCCAGGTATTCCACATCCTGGTGAGTGTTCTAACCAGTGCCCTAAAATGATAAGGTGTTATGGGGAATAACCACCACTTCCTCTGGCCATTTTGTGTGGGTTTGAGCATGCTCTGAGCACACATTCTGGACCACACCCCGCAGGCAAGATAGGAGAGGGAATGTCTGGATTGAGAATCCTCCTGGGGCTTATGTATGAGGCAGGCAGCCAACACTGAGATGGCAGTGTACATGGTTACTGATAGAAATTTAAGCACCCACAGACTTAGGCAGCAACTCAGTAGTGATTTTGAGGATCTCAATGGCACCTAAATATTGGACTCAGATGCACAAGTTATTTTATAAATCTAGCTGTAGATCATTATACTTTTTTTGTCTGGTCTTAAAATATATGAATCCTATTGTTTTCTGTTTTTGAATACTTAGGGGGCACACTGATACCAAGGTAACATGGTGGTAACATAAATACTAAGATATAGGATCATAGAAATGTAAGGCAGAAAGGGACCTCAAGAAGCAAAAAAGTGCAGCTCCTTGCGCTGTGGCAGAACCAAGTAAACTTAGACCATCTATGATAGGTGTTTATTCAACCTGTTCTTAAAAACCTACAGTGATGGGGATTCCATGGCTTCCCTTGGAAACCTATTCCAGAGTTTAACCACCTTTATAGTTAGATATTACGAAAAATGTTCTAACTTAAATATACCTTGCTTCATATTGAGTCCTATTATTTCTTGTCCTACCTTCGGTGGACATAGAGAACAATTGATCACCATCCTCTTTATTACAGCCCTTAACACTCTTGAAGACTGCTATCAGGTCTTCTTTGCTCAAGACTAAACATGCCCAGTTTTTTTAATCTTTCCTCGTAGATCAGATTTTCTAAATCTTTGCAATTTTCTAAAACACTCTAATTTGTCCACATATTTCCTAAACTGTGGCACCCAGAGTTGGACAAAGTACTCCCGCTGAGGCCTCATCAATGCCAGGTAGAGCAAGACAATTACCTGCTGTATCTTACATACAACACGCCAGAATATTAGCCATTTTTGCAATTGCATCACACGGTTGACTCAGATTCAATTTGTGATCTACCATAACCCACGGATCCTTTTCGGCAGTACTGCCACCTAGCCAGTTATTTCCATTTTGTAGTTGTGCATTTGATTTTTCCTTCTATGTGAAATACTTTGCACTTTTCTTTATTGAGTTTCATCTTGTTGAATTCAGACCAGTTCTCCAATTCAGGGTCATTTTGAATTCTAATCATGTCCTTCAAAGTCCTTGCAACCCCTCCAAGATTGGTGTCATCTGCAAATTTTATTAAGCATAATCTTTATTCCAATATCCAAGTAATTAATAAAAATATGGAATAGTACCAGACCCATGACTGGCCATTCTGGGACCCCACTAGTGGATACACCCTCCCAGTTTGACAGTGAACTATTGATAACTACTCTTTCAGTATGGTCTTTCAGCCAGTTGTGCACCCACTTATAGTAACTTCATTTAGACTGCATTTCTCTAGTTTGCTTATGAGAATGTCATGTGTCAAAAGTCTTACTAAAATCAAGCTTATCATGTCTACTTCTTCCCCGCATCCACTAAGCCAGTGGCCCTTTCAAAGAAGGAAATTTAATTTGATTTGCCATGATTTATTCTTGACATATCCATGCCAGCTATTCCTTATAACCCTATTATCCTCTAGGTTAGCAGTTCCCAAACATTTCCCATACATGACCTCAGTTTTAGATATATTGCTTCCTGTGACCCCAGACAACCTTTGAAAAATGGATCCTCTATGCAGCGTGACCTCACATGCACCATATGTGCAAGGTCATGCTGCATGGAGGATGCTATTTTGCTTTACAAAATGGCATCCTCCACACAGCATAACCTTGTACACATGCAGTGAATGTGAAGTCATGCTATCTGGAGGATGTCATTTTGTAAAATAGCATCCTTCGCACACATGGGATTTCTGCAACCCCATCTGCTAATGGAGAGACTGCCCTTGGGGTTGTGACCTACAATTTGGGAACCACTGCTCTAGGTGCTTAAAAATTAATTGGTTGTTAATTTGTTCCAGTATCTTTCCAACTATCAAAGTTAGGCTGACTGGTCTATAATTCCCTGGGTCCTCTTTGTTCCCCTTTTTAAAGATAGGCCCTTCTCCAGTCCTCTGGGATGTAACCCATCCTCCATGAGTTCTTGACGATAATTGTTAATAGTTCTGAGATTGCTTCAACTAGTTCCCTAAGTATTCTAGGATGAATTTCATCAGACCTTGCTGATTTGAATACATTTAACTTGTGTAAATATCCTTTAACTTGTTCTCCTCCATTTCGGCTTGAATTCCTTGCCGCTTGTTGTTAATAATAACTGTGTTGAGTATCTGGTCACCATTAACCTTTTTAGAGAAGTTCGAAGCAAAATAAGTATTAAACGTCTCAGCCTTTGTGATGTCATCAGTTATTAGCTCTCCTTCCATGCTTAGTAAAGGACCTATGCTTTCCTTCGTCTTTTTCTTGCTCCTAATTTATTTGAAGAACCTCTTCTCATTGCATTTTATGTCCCATTCTAAGTTTAACTCATTTTGTTAGCCTTTCTGATTTTTTTCTACATGCTTATGCTATTCTTTGGTGCTCCTTCGTAACAAATAGTTCATGTTTCCACTTTTTGTAGAATTCCTTTTTGATTTTCAGGTAATTAAAAGCACTCCTGATGGAGCCATATGGGCCTCTTACTAGTCTTCCAATCTTTTCTTCACTTCAGGGTAGTTTACAGTTTTGCCTTTAATATTGTCTCTTTGGAAACTGCCAGCTCTCCTGAAATTTTTTCCCTTAGATTTTCTTCCCATGGGACCTTACCTACCAGTTCTCTGGGTCTGTTAAAGTATGCTTTTTCGAAGTCCATTATCCTTATTTTGCTGCTCTCTCTCTCCTTTCCTTTGAATGACAAAATCTGTCATTTCATGATCACTTTCACCCAACTTGCCTTCCACCTTCATGTTTGCCACCAGTTTCTCCCTGTTAGACACAATCAAGTCTAAAATATCTGTCCCCCTTGTTACTTCCTCCTCTTTCTGAAACAAAAAAATTGTACCCAATACATTCCAAGAACTTTCTGGAAATGTTGTGTTTTGCTGTATTGCTCTTCCAATATGTATCTGGGTAGTTAAAGTCCCCCATTACTACCAAGTCTTGTGTTTTGGATATTTCTGTTATTTGTTTTAGAAATGCCTCTTCTTCCTGATTTAGTGGTCTATAGTAGATACCTACCATGACATTAACCCTATTTTTACCCCTTTTATCTTTATCCAGGGACTCTCATCTGGTCTGCCTCACATCTTCTGGACCTCAGAACAAGTGTATATATTCTTGATGTATAATGCAACACCTCCTCCCTATTTACCCTGCCTGTCCCTCCTGAACAAGCTGTATCCTCTGTACCAATATTACGGTCATGCAACTTATCTCATGAATTCATAATTTAGCTTATGTACTAATACTTCCATTTCTTCCTGTTTATTCCCCATACTCCTTGCAGTTGCATATAGACATTGAGCAGATTCTTCTACTGATTTTCTTGTTGTTGCTTCTATGTCCCTATTGTAAATTTCCATGTCTTCCCCTCACCCCACCTAGCCCTCTGTTATTTGATGCTTACCTGTAGTCTTTTGTCACCTGCCCCCCTTTGAACCTAGTTTAAAGGCTTCCTCACTAGGTTGGCAAGTCAGTGCCCAAAGATGCTCTTCCCCTTCTTAGTCAGGCAGGCCCTATCTCTTCCCAACAGTTCTTCTTCCTGGAACAGCATCTCATGGTCAAGGAAGCCGAAGCCCTCCTCTTGACACTATCAGCACAGCCATGCATTCATCTCCAGGAGGTGGATGTCCCTGCCTGGGCCCTTATCCTCAATGGGAGAATAAATGAGAGGACAATTTACATAAGAACGGCCATACTGGGTCAGACCAAAGGTCCATCAAGCCCAGTGTCCTGTCCTCTGACAGTGGCCAATGGCAGGTGCTCCAAAGGGAATGAACAGACAAGTTATCATCAAGTGATCCATGCCCTGTCACCCAATCCCAGCTTCTGGCAAACAGAGGCTAGGGACATCATTCCTGCGCATCCTGGCTAATAGCCATTGATGGAACTATCTTCCAAGAATCTATCTAGCTCCGTTTTGAACCCTGTTGTAGTATTGGCCTTCACAACACCCTCTGGCAAGGAGTTCCAGAGGTTGACAGTGCACTGCGTGAAAAAATACTTTCTTGTGTTTGTTTTAAACCTGCTACCTATTAATTTCATTTGGGGACCCCTTGTTCTTGTATTATGAGAAGGAATAAATAACACTTCCTTATTTACTTTCTCTATTCCACTCATAATTTGTGCCCTTGACGCTTGCTCCCAAACCTTTGTAGTCACTGCTGATTTGCTCAGGGCCATACCTGGCGATATCATTAGTGCCCATGTGGATGAGCAGCATGGAATAGTGGTCAGAGGGACAAATGAGCCTCTGCAGACTATCTATAATGTCTTGGCTCCAGGCAGACAGCACACACTGGTCCAACTAATTTGGAAAAGTTGTCTAGTGTGAGGGTTTTTGTTATTTCCAGCTTCTTCCTTTTTAAAAAACAAAAACCTTTTTAGGAGCTGAACTTGTAATTCTAATTTATTTTCCATTTACAGAAAGAATCTTCTGAAAGGAGGATGTGGGGAGAGAGTGAAAAGATGTTGTGGCATATAGACTAAAGGATAAAAAAAAGAGTCTTTACTAGGAACTTGAGGGTATATTTGGCTGTTCCAGGAGTGGGGAGTGGAGTGGGACTAGGCAAGTCAGAAGTGGGAAGAAATAAAGCATGTGGTTAGGTAGGAGGAGTTAGTAGATTAGCGCATGATGGGGAGTGTAGTAAGAAATAAGTGAGGTAGGCAAGACAGCATTATGCAGGGCCTTGAAAAAAAGAATGATGAGTTAAACCTTGAGGTGGAATGAGATTAAAAGCAAATGTGGGGACTGAAATGAGGTGGGCATAATATGACTGAAGCAGCAGCAAGAAACATACCTTTAGTTGCAGCATATTGAATAGGTTGGAGAGTGGAAAGGCAGCAAACTGGACAGGAGGAGATTGCAGATAATGAGGTGATTGGCTTCAGTTTTGGCAGTAGGTATACAGAAGTGAATTTTGAAGACCTTGTCGAAGCAGCCTCACAATTTGTCAAGAGCCTGGTCTAAGAAGAGGTAGGAGTCCAAGATTCTGAGGTTGCAGGGTTGCATGACTAAGAGGATAGCAGAGAGGAGTAGTGTGCATTTGTTAGTGGAGAGGGAGCTGAAGATGAGCAGAGATGGTTCAGGAAAAAGTTCAGTTTTGGACATGTTTGATTTGAAGAAATTATGGGACATCCATGATGAGACATCAAAAGACATGCAATGATATAAGCCTGGATAAAGAGAAAGAGCTTTGAGTTTGTCTATGAAAAGTGACATCAATATGCAGTAGTAAACCCTAGATTAGTAGTAAAGGCTTAGAGGATCAGGCTATTAATCTTTGGCTTTTCTTAGGCTTGTGTAAATGATGTATTTAAGAGGAGCCTACTTATATTTAAGGAAAATCATCTGAGAGTACTGAATGATATTTTATATTTGAAGAGAACATACTGTTGAATTTTGTATGGTGTTTGCATACACCCTGTATTTATTTGTTTTTTGTTTTTGTTTCCAGGAGATGCCCTTGTTGCTGTAAATGATGTTGATGTGAACACTGAGAATATAGAAAGGGTTTTGTCTTGCATTCCAGGCCCTATGCAGGTATAGTACTTTTGCAAGAAATGTATACTGTGTTTTTGATATATTTACCACTGCCCATCAATATTAATTTTATTCTCCCTGCTGATGACAGGGTCTTAACTCATCATTGGAACACATTAACTTTTAACCATTAATATCACAGCAATAAATATTACCTGTATGCAAAGAAGCAAGTTATAGTTGCTGTGAAAATTGCAACTCTGAACTCTATGATCTGTGTAAATAGAGGATAATATATGAAATGTTGTGGTGTCTTGATCATACTGGTTAGTTGAGATGGGGAAGATTGAGTGTCTGGTCTATAGATGTTAGGTATGAGGCAAAATATCACTGTCTTGCTAATGATAATGGACAAGTAAACTATTGATCAGAAGTGGTGGATGAATAATGGGGAGTTTGTTTGTTTGTAATCCACATTGGGCATATATATGATGAAGAGTGATGAAGAGGATTTTTTAATTATAGGCTGTTTTGGCAAGATGCTCTTTATTGTGGTAATGGGAATCAAGTAAGTATCTAGATAGATAACTTAAAATAATTTTTGTCAATCTAAATGATGGCCACAAAGTCACATCTGGGGAAAAACAACTTCCCTGTTAACCATAAGAGCATTTAGGTGGAACGCTGTTGAGATCTCTGTGAAATCAAATTGAGATCTTGGACTCCCAGAAGGCACAAATGACAAATCCAACAACTTTTTGTTTAAAATATATATTAAAGTTATTGCCCCTGATTAAGATGGAGGATGTCATCCTTTCCCCCCCATACTTGCTCTTCTAGCTGAACAAGGATCCTGGAGTCAAGATAACAAGTTTATAGATTCTGGTACTGGGAAAACAGCAAGTAGACTTTTCGACCTCTGACATACAGCCTCTATGCTGCCTACAACAGAGATCTATAGACATAACAGTTCAATTATATCTATCCCAATCTGGGTCTGTTTTTCTCTGGTAAGCAGAAAAAAGAGTTCATAACTAACAATCTGAAAGCATCTTCCTTTACTCAGTGAAGTTAAGGTTTGAGGAGAATAAAAATTACTGTATCTGTAAATAGTTAGACAAGATTGAGGCAGTGAGAGCTCTGGAAAACCTCTCAGACTTTACTGATATTCCTTTCCTGTACCAATGTTATTTATTATATATATATATCTGTTAAATTTCTGTAGTTTGCTTACATACTGTAATGTTACATATGTGGTCTATTATGGTTTATTTCTATTCCCTTATGGCACTCGGTTTTGCTGCTGGAAAATCTCTATACAAACATTTGATTCCATGTGCTCTGTATCTCTATTTTTAAATCAGTGGTTAAGTGAGTGGCTTCATATGGACTTGGGGCCAGTTTCTGGAGTGTGACTGACCAGCACAATCAGGAATGGTAAAAAGGTGGCTTAAAGTTCACATATGCATTTCCATGATCCCAATGCCATCCCCTTTGAACTGAATTAGAGTTTTCCGAGGATTACTTTAATTTATGTTCTCTGCAGATTCCCCCGAAGGGAATGAAATTACAACTAAGGATCAGAATGATTTAGGGGCACCCCAGCCATGCCCCCTTTCCCCTACTGTACCGGCAACAGGGAGAGAAGGTGGCGTAAGAGCCCTTACATCAGCTCTATGTCATCAGGGATTACCTTTGTACTGGGTAATCTTCCTTGGGCTTCGTATGCCAGTTTTAGGCCTGACTGTGTTGGTGGTGTGGTACAGAGCACAGAGAATCTGGCCTTATGTTTGAGGCTAAGGATATGTCTACACTGCAAAACAAACAAACAAAAAAACATGGCAGTGAGTCTCAGAGCCTAGTGCTACAGACTTGGGCTTGTGGGGCTCACACTGCAGCATTAAAAATAGCCGTGTAGACTTCTGGGTCAGGCTGGAGCTCAGGCTCTGAAGCCCACTAGGGTTGCCAGGCGTCCGTTTTTTGACTGGAGCGCCTGGTCGAAATGGGACCCTGACGGCTTCGCTCAGCACTGCTGACTGAGATGCTAAAAGTCTGGTTGGTGGCACAGCAGGGCTAAGGCAGACTCCTTACTTGCCCTGGCTCCACGCAGCTCCCAGAAGCAGCTGGCATATCTGGCTCCTAGACACAGGGGCGGCCACAGGGGCTCTGCACGCCCCCGGCCCAAGCACCAGCTCCGCAGCTCTCATTATTTGGGAACTGCAGCCAATGGGAGCTGTGGGAGTGGCACCTATGGGCGTGGGCAGCATGCAGATCCCCCTGGCCGCCCCTCCACGTGGGAGCCGGACATGGCGGCCGCTTCTGGGAGCCGCCTGAGGTGTAAGCGTCCCCCAAAGCCCACATCCCTCACCCCATCCTACACCCCAACACCCTGCCCCATGTCGGAGCCCTCTCCCGCAAACTAACTCCCTCCCAGAGCCTGCACCCTGCACCTCTTCCACACCCCAAACCCCTCATCCGGCCCCACCTCAGAGCCCACACCGCCAGCCGGAGCCCGCACCCCCTCGCACACCCTAACCCCTGCTGCAGCCCGGAGCCCCCTCCTGCACCTCAACCCCCTCATCCCCAGCCTCACCCCACAGCCCGCTCCCACAGCCGGAGCCCTCACCCCCTCCCGCACCCCAACCCCCTGCCCCAGCTCAGAGCACCCTCCCACACCCTGAACCCCTCATTTCTGGCCCACCCAGAGCCAGCACTCCCAGCCAAAGCTATCAGCTCCTCCTGCACCCCAACCCCCTGCCCCATCCTGGCGAAAGTGAGTGAGGGTGGGGGAGAGCGAGTGACAAAGGGGGGGGGAAGGAGTGCGAGGGAGGTGGGGCCTTGGAGAAGGGGCGGAGTAAGGTGGGGCCTCAGGGAAGGGAAGGGGATGGGGCAAGGGTGTTCAGTTTTGGCCCACCCGCCTCCCTAGGCTTTTATCCACAGCTAACAAAATTTTGCTGTGGTCTCGCAGTGGTGAAGTGATGTTGTCACAGTGCAGTTTGCATTTCCCTTTTAATGTTGTGCACTGGATGCATTGATCTGTATTTATTTGTTTTTGTAAATCTTTCTAACAACAATATTGCAAGCCTTATTTTTTTCATTTTAAGGTTAATTTTTTAACATTAACATTAGTGTTTATGTTCAAATTGTAAACTATAACTCTTGTCTGACACACTATAGTTAGTTAGGGTTTACAGCAGTGAATAGCACCCCAGTTACATGTGCACACCGTAATTTTCTAATGTGTGATGAACCCTTGCATGCTGTTTTGACAAAGATAGCTTTCCCCAAAACAACAAGCAGTATGCATTACTTCTGAGACTGTTGAAATTGACCATGTTTCTAGGAGCCACTGAGCCGATACAAATGTATATACTATTAAAACAATTATTTTATCTTAGAAATTGTTAATTTTCATGCTACCATGTTCCAGATAATTAAATATTTCAAGTTACTTTGTTAAATCTACCTCAAAAGGGACATTGTACATATTTATAATGTGAGATGAGAGATGGAAATTAAAAGCTAAACTTTTTTCTCATCACAGAATATGTCCCAGTGTGTGTACACTATTCTTAATGCTGATCAAATAGTTCAAGATTTAATCCAACTCCTACAGATAAACATTTCCTATAAAATAAACTTTTCTAGTGTATTGGGAACCTGACTGTTTTCTTCTAATGCTATACAAAAATAAGTAATAATAGTGAAGATATGTTTACCATTCAGAAGGTGAACAGCAACTAGAATTTTTGATTTCTAGGTCATTACACTCAGATGAACACACTGCCATTTACAGCAAAGTTGGTGCTAGTGTTTGTGGGTTGTATATCTGCAGTTGCAGTAAGTCTAAGTGCTAGTGTGTCAGTTTAGGAAGGTTTCCAAGATATCTGACACCATGGAGCTTGACTAAACTAGTGAAGTTGTGGTCAAGTATTGGCAGAACTCCACTGTAGAAGAATCCTGTTGCATTCTGCCTTTGACCAAATAAGTAGTTGCTGTAGCTACTATTGTTTACTGAATGTGAAAAGCAGAAAATGTTGCTTAATTAACTGTATCCTTGTTCAATTAGAGCATATATATTGTTGCTCAAACATCCCATATATACTTTTTTATAGTAGTTAATGTTAATGCAGCCTTAACATTCCCATTTGTCGGTTAATCTGTCAAGCAGACAGTGATTGCTTGAAATGTATAACTGTTTCTCATGTTGGCTTTCCAAAACCTTTTATTAAAGTGCAATTATTCCCTAGTAACCGAACCAGCTTAAATCAAGCCAGAAGAGTGATTACCTAAATAGACCGTTGGAGAATTTTAATATATAGTTCTGGTTTTTTGCAATTGAAAACATTCTGTTCATGCCGCAGCAGAAACAGAAGTTTCGTTGCTTGCAAGCTTTAGTAAGAAAGATTGCTTGTTCCCAAACTGAGTAGTTAGAGTATTATCATTCACTAAGCATTGCAAAAGACATTGGATATAAGAAGTTTGCAGCTGCGTAAGACAAACTGTAATGTTCTAAGTCAGTTATTTCCATAATAAGTTGCCACTGCTCTTTTGTGAGTATACATAACTTATACATACAAAAAATATACATAACTTTTTGCTATCTGCCTTTTCAGAAAAAAATTCTTTAACTTCTCTTAGCCCCAGTGAATGTGAATATAGTTTATCTTGGCCGCAAGCAATACTTCTAAGATTGTGCTTATCTTACACAAATATCAATTTTTGGATAGATAACGCCCAGTTTAGCATATTTGTAAAATATGCCCACCCAGCACCACAAACAGTTGCTACATCAGACTGTATTTTTTCAAGGCAAGAACCACATCTACCTGTCTGCTTCCACAGCACCTAGCACAATCATGCCCTGATTCTTAAGCGTTTGGGTACTACCACAATGCAAATAATAAAATAGGTAGAGAGATGCAGAAGTAAATAAAAAACTAAACAAAAATATCCTCATTTTAACAAACCAGATTATCATTGAATATCTGAAGGTTTTATAGCAGTCTTTGAACATGATCTAGAGACTACAGAGTACCCCAGCCTCAGAAGGATTTGAGAGAATCCTGACATTGTTAGTTCCATACAGGACCTACATTTTAACTTGCTGTAACCAAATCAACTGCTACTTAATTTGGCACAGATCACTGCTAGTGTTTACCCACTTCTGCTTAGCTTTGCTCATAAGAATATTGATGAGTCTGGACCCAAGGTTTCTTTTCTTTTACCACTGTTTAGAAAAGAAAACCAGACCCTATATTAGAACAGGCTTAAGTAAATACAGTGATTTACTTAATTGAGTTCAGCTTGGCTGACTATGTTTCTTCATGCCCCATGAAATTATTGCAAGACACAGGCTCTACCATACCCTAGTCATAAGGATAACAATAAGAAAAAAATCTCTTACTTTCTCCAGGATCTATTTTAACCAAATACTTTGAAAACATTCAGTTAAGTGAATGTAACTGACATTTCTGGAGTGTCTTTCAGCCAAAGATCCCAAAGCACTTGGCAAACTTTACAGAATATATATACAGACTTTGGGCTTCCTTCACCCTGATTTAAGTGGGAGAAGTAAGAAAAAGTATTGTTGTTTTTTAAATGGGTGACCATTAAAATGACCTTTTTTTAAATGGATGATTCCCTGAGCTGCCTGTAACCCACAGCACTGATGTTGTAGTCCCACATGTTCCAGTCCTGCTTTTGGACCACCTATATCCTTACAACCCAGAGTTAGGAGCAGCTAAACTTCTAGTCTGTTCCCCATTCCCAGATGACAGGATGATAGGAAAGCTAATGATTGAAGGTAAAGGGGCAATTGTGGATGACAAAAGGTGGTTCAAGACATGGGAAGAAGGCCACTTCCAGCTTGTGTAGTGGAGGGCCAGTTTGAAGTTGTGCTTGTGGAGGTAGGGGTCCACCAGTCATTTCACCACTGCTGGAGATTATGTCATGTAACCACTTCTAAGGTAAAGGCAGCTTTCCTCCACTCAGGAGAGAGTGAAGAATATTTGAAATGACAGAGAAATCTTAAGTAGACAGAATGTCAGAATTTAGCCATGACCTGAGGCTTACAGCCATGTTCTCACAAAAGAATACAACACACCTGTTGTACACGAGCAGTGAATTTGTCCCTGTAACTGGTATATAGAATTGATGATGCAGAATTTTGGATGCATGGTACTACCAGCTGCTTAGAGTACTGTATATATGAATGATTTCAAAGTAAGTGATTATCACCATATGTAGATATTACATACAAATAAACTATGTGAAAAAAATATTATTTAGGTTGCAAAGTCAAGCGCTCAAAAGTTAGGAAAGGCCATAATGGAGGTTGCCTGTGCAACTTTAATGTGGTCCCCTTGTGCATTTTGATACAGACTGTAATTGATCACATACCATTTTTCCACAGGACTCTTGCCTCATTCAGTGCACAGGATGAATGGTGCTCACTGAATGAGCTGGATGAATTCATATTTCTTAAGTCTTAGGAATCGTGAGTTCAGTGCTGGAGTGGAGTAGTGCTGGAGTGATTATGAATCCTCCTCTCCCTGCCCCCTTTGCTCCCATTAACCTGCTGTGTCTGGCTTGTGCTCCTATCCCCATTTCTGCATCTCACCCCTCTGCATTTGAGTTAGAGGTCTTCATCCTCCTCCTGCATGCTGCCTGGACACCAGCAGCAGGAGCATTGAGAGCACAAAAAAAGATTTCAGAGTAGCAGCCAAAGAAAAAAGAAAAGGAGTATCTGCAAAAAGAAAAGGAGTACTTGTGGCCCCTTAGAGACAAATAAATTTGTTAGTCTCTAATGTGCCACAAGTACTCCTTTTCTTTTTTCCAAAAAAGATTGTCTCCCTCAGTTCCGCTGCCCAGCACCACAGCGGCCCCTGGCAGCTGGGTGGAGCAATTATAGGGAAAGTTCTACTCAATGCCTGCATCCTTGGGGTGGTGCATGCTCAGTACAGATGGACTCTTTGGAGAATGTTGCCAGCGTCTAATAAACTTCTACTTTGTGCAAACTGTGATTTTCAGAGTCTTATAACTTGGCCAAATTTGGATGGCTTTTCATTAGAAAAGCAAAAGGCATAGTCCCTGCTCCAACAGCATAGAAATTCTAGAGTTTCTCAATGAAATAGTTGTAAGAATTTTTAAAGTGGGCAAAACAACATATTTTTCCCTAACTGCATTCTTGGAAATCACTGAACCATTTTAGCTGAAACTTTCCAAAAATATTCAGTCAGAGGCAGACACCTGGCATGGAAAATTTCAGCCTGAACAGTTAAAGTTTGGCAAGTTATAAGCTACTGAAAACAGGGTTTTATAACAGGGAGGTGTCAGGCAACTTTAACTAGGTGACACTGCCATCTCTGCCCATAATAAAAGCCATCTTTTTGGATATTTGGCATTCTTGGTATTCAGCTTATCCTTTTCTTAATATGATTTTTTCATGACAGCTGTGTCTTCTTTAACCAGAAACTCTACTGGAGCTGGAAAAGGGAATGGCCAAGAGTGTCTTATAGGATTTTCCCCTTTCCCATATGGAAGGATGGGAAGATCATGCACAACCACCAACTTTGTGGCATCATTTTGTCCTGTCCCCAGACTCCATGTTGTTTTTGTATTACTTGTAGCATCCAGGAGCCCCAGTCATGAATGAGGGCCCCATTGTGCTAGATGCTGAACAAAAAAATTGTCCATGTCCCAAAGAATGTACATTCTATGTATGATAAGAGATGAGAGGTAGACACAGACAAATGGGGCAGTCCAGAGAAACAATGAGAGCATGATAAACAGTGGTCACAGCACATCAGCTGCATCTCTGTTATCAAGTTTATTGTAGACCTCACAGCAAAGGGGAGTTTTAAATGGGAGATTTGAAGGAGGACAATGAGGTGGTTTTGTGGATGTTTATGCGGAGCTCACATGTATGAGGGGCAGCACTGGAGAAATCACAGTGTTATTTGAAAATACAACAAATGGTTGCTGGAGGGTGGCATCGCTGGCAGAGTGGAGGCGAGAGTCAACATCTCAGTGTTTGAGAGAGGATAGGTAGGGTGGGAGTATCCGTTGGCTAGGAAAATGGCAGAACTGAAAGAGGAGTGAAGGTTGTTAGCATGGGCACAGGTTTTCCACAAGACACACTTAGCAGGAGTGAAGGAAGCAGGTGTTAGGGGTGAGCCAGAGCTGTGGGTGGCAGTGACAGAACAGAGGGCAAAAGAGACAAAGGTGAAGGATAGTTAAGTGTGGAGAGAATCAACAACCATATCAATGGGAGAAAGGGAAGAGACATAGAGAGCAGAAGAGAAGTCATCACCATTCCTGTACTAGAAGTAACTGAAGTAACTGAAGGGTCTGTGAGAGGGAGGGGCAGATGGGTGATGGTCAGATGGTCAGAGAGGGGGAACTCAGTGATGGATCAGAGATGAAAGTAGTGCTTGATGAAGATTATTCAAGTGAATGTTCATTTGGTGAGTGGGTGAGTTGAACCAAGGCTGAAGGTCAAATGAGGAAGTCAGGGTGAGAAGATGGGTCAGTAAAGGGTGGGTGGGTCATCAAAATGGAACTTTGAAGCCACTGAAGATATCAGTGGGATATTGAGAGGAAGAGGGAGAGCCATGAGTTGAAATCAGAGAGAAAGGAAGAGTGATGGGGAGGAGCTTGATGGGTAGGAATTGACAGCAGCATGGAGGGGGAGAAGGAAGAAGAGTTGGATGCAGTGCTGCTCAAAAAAGGAGAAAGGGGCAAGGGGAAAGAGGAAGAGGTTGGAAGTGGCAGGAATGGGAGAAGAGAAGCTCATCAGGTGGGAAGGGAGTAAGCTGGGATGGGGAGGTGGAGGGTCAGATGTAGAAATGGTTGCAGTACCTGATAGTCTTCTTTTCTGCTCTTTGTTGACAAGCATGAATATTGTATACTGTCCATATCGCTTGCTAGATTTTCTTTTGAATTTTTTTTTTCACACACACTACTTGCTTTTGTTCAGGCTTCTTAAGCTTAATTGCTATTGGGGAAGCATAAGCGTTTTTTCTCACATCAGTTACTCTAGTTCACTGGACAGAATCAAGGTTCCAGTAAAGTCAATGACAAAGCTCCCATTGGCTTTAAATGGAGACAGCGTTTTAGCATGTAGTATAGGCCTTTGGAACATTTGTCTGATCAGATATTTTGAAGTTAATTTCCAAATGGGCAAACAAGTCTTCATCCAAGAAGGTAAAACATTTTATTTCCCCTTTCTGAAAGGTACAATTTTAGGCTCAGACAAGAAATAAAAATTCCTTTGTTTTCCCTCTCCCATACTTAATGTGCAGTTGTCATTAAAAGTAAGAATTTTATTCATTAATTTCATCATTTTTAAAATAATTAAAATTACTTTCAGAAGCCTACTGTACATAAAGATGCAGATTTAAAAATAAATTTTGAAAAATGAAGAATCCAGTTCCAAACCAAACTTACGCTTGGATTTTATGTTGTTTAAAATTCCAATGTATATACCCAAAGCTAAAAATTATACTTATTTTTAAAGAAAGTAGTCTAAAATAGTTGTCAACTGTACAATTTTTTGTAAAATGAATTTAATCATTTTGTCTTTTTATAAATGAGTGTCACGTGCTCTCGAGAGCAAGTTTGGTAGTGCTTTGATTGTTGGAAGAATTGGAACAGCAGGTAACACAACATATGTTTGTGCTTTCTACTGATGGTATATAAAAGACAGTTGTTAACATCCAATCATAAATCAGCACAGCACTTCTTTTCCTGGTTAATTTTTTAAAAAATTGATATGGCAAGGAACAATGAAAATGTACTGGCAAGTTAGTTTGTGGTGAAGAATTCAGTGGCCACTGAGTTCTAAAAATTTACTAAAAGGTTGTTAGTGGTTTATGGTCCAACCAAGGTAGGTTACATTGTACTAATGTACCTTTCTAAACTGATGAGTTTAAAATGTTAAGGAAATACTTTTGAAAAAGAACCTTAAGAACATGTAAATGTGTAAATGATGCCATTTTGAAACAAGTTATGTAATAATGTTTCAAAATGGTGGTGCTAGATTGGGTGCTCAAATAAATCCAGAGCAGGAACTGTATTTTTCTGTTTTTAGAACCATAAAACTCAAGTATGAAAACATATCAGGCCACATGCCTAGTTCACACGTTTGATAAAGCATTTAATAGCTGGCTTTGTCATTGGTAATACATGGTTTTATAATGTTGAATGTATAAGTGGCTTTCTTCAAACCACAGGGGTTTTTCAATGCTTATGTCTTTTATATGTGTTTAAAAATTTCTTTTTAGAGAACTCTCTCAACCATAAAAAAGGATAGAGGAGATTACAGCTCTTCTTAAAGCCAAAATATATTTTTATTTATTTGACATTAAACATGACTTTAAGAACAGCACCATTTTTATAATATATTTAACTATTTTAATAGGTGAAACTTACATTTGAAACTTCAGTCTTTGAGAATGAAGGAACATCTCAACAAAGGTATAAACAGGCACAGTCAGCTATGAACAATCTCGTCAAGCTTCTATGGGGAGAAGATAATATGGACCTTCAGCTGGCTATCCAAGGCATGCCTCATATTGTTCTGTACCTCACACTAAAATTGGATTCTGAAACATCTAAGGATGAGGTATGTGGTCAACCAAATGAAGCAAAAGACAGGCAGGATTCAATTTAAATCAATAGATGTCAGTAAATGTTGATTTCAGATAACACACTGAAATCGATTAAAAAAACCCATCGATAACAGTCAGTGCAGCACCTGCAGGGATGTGGTGTCACCAGCCCGGTAGCAGTGCAGAACGCCCTCTGCAGCTCTGCTGTCATGGGATTGAGTGAGCTGAGCCGTGACAGTGGAGCCACAGAGGGTGCAGCCATAGAGCCAAAGATGCTGGATCCATGTGGGTGCAAGGTGCTGGGAAGGCTGCAGTTCTGGTGTGGCAGAGCTGAAGACCCCTGGCCAGGGCTGCGAGGAGGAAGAGGAGAAGGAGGACAAGCTCTCAGTTGCAGGGGAGGCCACTCCACTTCTGAAAAGGTCTGTCCTGTGTAGGAAATGTACAGTAACAAGGTGGCCTCCCCAGGTGGGGGCTCTTCCTCCTCCTTGTAGACCTGGGTAGGGGTCTCTGCTTTGCTGAGAGAGCCCCTTGCACAGCCGCTGCATACCCACTGTCAGCGCTGCCCTAACCCCTACCCTACCTCATCTTAATTTCCTGCAACTAAAAATTAAAATACTTAAAAAATAAAAAGTTAAAAATACAAATTGATATTAGTCTAAATTGCAAAAAGTTAAAAATTAGATTCTGCTGAGTCTAATTATAATGATGTCAACTGCTGTGACTTTAAATAAAGGTACCTCATGTTTACTTATACTTTTGTAAGTGATTCCCTCTTATGGTCAAAGTGTCTGCAAAATTATTATGTCTATTATAGAAATCAGGCCTGAAATTCCAGGAAAAAGTTAGGAGTCCATCTTACAATCTTTAATTGCATTTTGAAGCACTGCTGACGGTCCCTCGATAAAGAACATTACCATAGGCCCATAGAAATAAAGTGAGAAGGATTATCTTCAGGTTTTAACAATTACCTGCCATATTCTTATCATGCTGCTTTGAACATCACTTTATAAATGTAAAGCATTATACAAGTACAAAGCATTCCAACTCATCAGAATTTTTTTTATGGGAGAAGCTGGTAGCAAACCCTATATTTAAGTTGCCTAGCACTTTCCACTATAAAGGATTAATGGGACCTTTTCTTTGAGAAACATTAACATTTCCATTGTTTGTAGCAGGCCATTGATATTAGGCACAGACAACACCCTCATGCTCCAGAAATGCCCTTTCTTTGTCCTATGAAATTCCATTCAGTTTTTGCTGAAATATTAACTGTTGAGAATTGCTATTTCCTTTCTCTCACTTACGTTTGTCAGGAATATGTTTTCAGAGTGCAAGTATAACTGAAGACACGAACATTCTAAGGTTGAGTTCATTCTGTAGACAAAGCAGCCGCAGCACACACCGTCTGAGGAATGACTGGGAATTATCAGAACAGCTGTAGCAGGAAGGGAGAGATAGTTGAGCTGGGCTGGGCTTCTATCCCTGCCCTGGACCCAACATGACTCTAGGGCTGCTTTAGGAGCATCACATGGGGCAGCAACCAGGCTCCCTACCCTAAATTGCCCCTGGACTCAACACTTGATCCAAGGAGCCTATTTCCCCTCACTCACTCTGGGGCACTATATAGAGCAGGAGCTTTCCAAACTCCCAGGGTAGCACGTAAGAGAAAGAGCTGGGACGGGCTATGTTCCTTTCCTCTCCTGCTGCTGACTAATCTCTAGTGTTCCATCCCTCTGCTGGGATAACAACTTTCTCCAGTTGCCAACTAATGCAATTTGTCCTGTAGTTTAAGTGGCAGATGTCTTCACTGCAATGATGATGGTTAGGGTTCAAACTCTTCTGATAATGCATTATGGAGTGGAGAGTGTTACAGGTGCACATAAAGGAATTTGTTTTTACCGTTTTTCTTTGTGAGGGAGAGGAAGGTAACTTAAGAAATTACTTTAACCGCTGTTCCTTCCTCCTACATTAAAGAATATTGTTTAGTTTGCAAAATCAAACTCTTGAAAGTTAGGATATGTCAGATTTACAACTACTTAATTCAGCCCCTTGTGTATGCCTTATGATACTGTCTCATATTATTTTTTTCTGCAGGACTCCTGCTTCAGTCAGTGTTCAGGATGGACAGACAGGGGGCAGAATTAACGCTACACAGGCAACTATAAATCTGGCATTTCCTAACTTTTCAACCCTAGTAATGTTCTTTGAAAACACACACACTCTTACCATCCCACCCCGCATTGGGATAAAGGCTACATTATAATACTGTAAGCCAGCAGTTGTCAAACTGTGGGTCAGGATTTTAATGGGGTCGCCAGGGCCAGCATTAGACTTGTTGGGACCCAGGGCTGGAGCTGAAGCCTGAGCTCCATCCCTACCTCAGGCTACAGCCCCCTCTCCTCCCACCAGGGGCAGCAGGGCTTGGCCTGTGGCATCCTTTCTCCCCACCCGGAGCGGCACAGCTCAAGCTCCGATGCACCCTCCCCTCACTCCCCCGCCCCAGGGTCATGTCGTAACTTTATTGTCAGAAGGGGGGTCGTGGTGCAATGAAGTTTGAGAGCCCCTGCTGTAAGCTTTGCTTTTCAAGCCTCTATCATATCATTTAGGGGACTACACTTTCACTATCAGAGGTGGCTATGGTACAAAGTAGTTTATACAAATGTCTTTTATAAATCCTCAGGACCACTCTAGTTCACTTTCTTCTGTTTTTTGCAACCTAAGACTTCTCCCATTAATGTACAGAAAATTTCTGAACATTTCTCACTTTGGTATTTTCCCACAATAAGAATGTATAAGGTACTCTCAACTGGCAATGAAATAAAAATAAGAAGCTTAATCAAAGTTCACTTATAACATATTGCAAATGGTTAATTTTTCTTTTCAAAATCTTATGCTGCAGCTCCTTGTCCCCGTACATGCAATATGATAAGGCTAGAGACGGTTGTCTTATAAAGAAAGAGGCAGCATTGTCTAGGTGAAAAACATAAACTTAATATTACTAAAATAGTGAAAAATACAAGGATAACCAAGGCTTATCTGGTTTCAGAGCTACTAGTTTCCTCATTAGGAGGTTGTTAGATATGGCACAGTTACAGTCCCTGCACTTGGGTATGTGAGGGCCACTCCCTCGCTACCCCACATGGCACCATTGTCCTATCCCTTCTCCACACTTTTCTGTGATGCAGGACTGGCACAGCATAAGGAGTAGTACACTACACCTTTGAAGAAGAGGTTGCAGCTGGCCTGCTCCCCCTACATTCCAGGGATAAATTCTTCTCTGAGGAACCCCAGAGGCAGTGCAATCTTAAACAGCCACTAATGCCGTCCTGTGCTTAAATGGCACAATTGAGCTCCTAAAAACACAAACTTTACCAAAAGAACACCATGCCTTTTGGAGAAAATTGTCCTTAATGTTATCCTTTTAACAATGAATGAATAAGGATATGCTGTTCCAGACTCCAGAGTTTATAGTAGTTTGGATTAGAATTGAAGAAACTTGTCTATCTGTCTTCTATAAGTGATCCGTTACTGGGCTTTTTATCTCTATCTTATGGCTGGTTTGGTGTGCAGATCACATCTTAGCCTCATTAGTAAATAATGGCAATTTATACTAGGTTCTCCCAGTTATGAGCCCTGGGCACTCAAAAGCAGAATTAAAGAATCCTAAGCCTCACAGAGCTCTGGCTGTTGTATCATAATGTAAAAGTCATCTCCCTACAAGGAAATTAGTCTTCCATGTAATCACGGATTCAGCTGGCAGGCTGGGTCTCAGTTGGGCTTTTTAGAACAGAGTAAATATTTTATTCCACTGTAACAGATTTCTGTACTTGGACAGTCTTCCAGTGATGTCATGTTTTAAGAGAATAATGTTATTCATGTCTTTTCTAAATGGTTGATATCAGTATTGGAAGAATTTGTTTAGTTTCTATGTAAAGCAAGCATTATTGAGCAATTAATGAGACCCTATTGGCCTTTACAAATACTTACCATGTAAATTTGGCGGTAATAGTTCCTATTTTAATAGCTTTTGAATGAATCTTGCAGGGCTCACAGTCTTCTTGTGTACAGCAAAGTAGAAGACTGTTGTCTCCTTTCACTGCGGTGTAAGGACAACTTAAAACATTCTTTGTCAGTGTCCTGTGTTTGAAGGTTGTGGGAGGTTTTTAGGTGGTCAGCTCTATTTTGACAGGAGTCCTTTCAGCCATCTTTCTTGGTGCCAAGACTGTTCTGATTAAAGCAAACTGTTTCTTTGCAGTTCATTATATGAGAAGTAAGGATACTGGAAATAGAAGAGGTGGGATTTACTGACAAAAAAATATTTCCACGCAATATTTTAGTGTTCGGTTCACAAAATATTGTATTCTTTTAAGATTAACTACTTTGTAATTTATTAATTCAATTGTCCTTGGCCTTTGCACCATTTAGACAAAATGACACTTTTCAACTTGCTTGGAAGACAACTGATCTGCTTGTGTGGTGATAGGTACTAAACCTTACTAACTCATTAATATATAGATGGTGCTGCTGGGATCTTTTGTTATGTTTGTCTTTTCTTTCCCTGGGAAAGTGTATAGTTATTTCTCAAATGAACAGTGTAAAGGTCCCTGTTCATTGGGAAAGAAAAGACGTTTTTTTCTAACTCATTGCAATGCTGTAATTAGAAAAGGCTTTTTTTCTTGATGAGAGGTTGATGCAGAAAATCCTTGTTGCAAACAAGTATTTAAAAATAGAGCAAATTAAATTGAATGAGAGTGGCAGAGCTTGCCAGTTCTCTCAACAGTGAGACTTGAAATTCTTTTAGTCTGATTGAAAATAAAATTTCCCAACCAACTTTTGGCGCTGTCTGGATGTGCTTTGTCATATGAAATAAAAAAGTTAATGACTTCACTAAAAAGAAAAAAGAAAAGGAGTACTTGTGGCACCTTAGAGACTAACCAGTTTATTTGAGCATGAGCTTTCGTGAGCTACAGCTCACTTCATCGGATGCATAGCATATCGTGGAAACTGCTATGCATCCGATGAAGTGAGCTGTAGCTCACGAAAGCTCATGCTCAAATAAACTGGTTAGTCTCTAAGGTGCCACAAGTACTCCTTTTCTTTTTTCTTTTTACGAATACAGACTAACACGGCTGTTACTCTGAAAAATGACTTCACTGTTGCTTTTATTTGTTAAGAAAGATAATTTAATTTTTAATAGTATCTCCTGGCCTCTCTATCTTGGGTAGACTTGCTATTTCAATTAGATTATTTCCAGGCCATCTAGTAAAGATTGAAAACACTGTATAGGTTGCAGTATCTCTATAGGTATCAGTTATTAGCTCCGTACATTTCATGGGTTGACAAACTGCACCAAGTATGTGGACATTATCCTTTATTTAGTTTATTATTCCCACACAAAAATGCTTTAAGTTAAAGGTTTCTGAAGTAATTAATATAACTGTTATGTAAAATAGGTAACTACAGGATTTCCCTTAAAGAACCTAGGAATTTAAAAGACTGGAAAGAATCAGGTAAAATAATTTACCTAAAGATTTATTACCCCTACAATTACTGATTCTGCAATTTCTTGCCCTCAGGCAGACTTCTGCTCCTGTGCACCCATGTGTAAACAATTGCATGCTCAACACCATATTTGTTAATGACCTATGAATTTTTTCAGTATGTACCGACTAATATCCTGGTTTATATGTAAATATATCATCAGTGATGTATGTGTAGAAAGGCTGTGTATTTATGTTGTAGTTTAGGGCCTGATATTTAGAGGGGCTGTGAACCCACAACTCATAATTGAAAAATGAAGAACACCGTGGTTCTATTAGTGTGAGTAAATGCTTGCCATTGTGAGTAAGGGGTTCACAGATTTCCATTTAGGGGATAGATTACATGTTCAGATTGCTGTACAAACACGAACAAATCAGATTCCACGGGACTGTCGTCTTTTAAAATGACAAAAATATTTTTAAGATGTGAAATTCTGCAAAATGTTGTTTTTAATTTTTGAATATATTTTCCCTCATAGTAAAGTTTTACAAAAACCTTTTTTCCAAACATATATATGCACATGCTTAAAAACTTTGCAAGTTTGTAGCAAGGTCTGGAAATGCCCTGACAAACCAGTGCTAGATAATATACTGGGAAGGTATGTGATAAAAGTTTTCAGGTCTAAAATAACTGATGTTGCGGATATACTTTTTCTTTAGCAATCTTTTCCTTTGCTTAACTGACTAATAATTTGGTATCCTGACAGCAAGAAATTCTTTACCAATACCCCATATCAGAAGCATCCCAAAAGCTGAAAAGTGTGAGAGGAATATTTCTCACTCTCTGTGATATGCTGGAAAATGTGACTGGAGCCCACATTATCAGGTAACAGTATTTTCAATTTAATACAAAACCTTTTTATTTATTTTTTAACTTCCCTTTCTTTTTATTTATACTGAAGAAAACATCTGTACATAAGGCTTTGTTATTATGCCTAGTCAAACAAGAATCAGTAATACCTTTTAATCAGTACTGTTTTATTTGGTCTGCCTAATGTGGCTGTACTGTGAATGGTAATGTGATACTGGTCTGTTTCTTTGCTTTAGGTCTCGGTGGCTAGAAATTTAGTATAATATGTAACGTATCACAGAATCTGGTCTTATGAACTCCCAGTCAAGCTTGATCTAAATTCTTTAGCAAGATTCCTGGATTCTTTATCATTTTAGTAAGGTAGACTGGATATTCTGTAGCAGCTTAATTTAAATTAAAAAACTAAGATTTTAACTCAGTTACATATGAAAATGAGTGATAGTCGGTACATAAACTCCTATTTATTAATTTTGATATTAAATTTATTTTATTTCCCAAATTTTTGTGTGTTTTTGATTTGTCAAAGATTTTTGTATTCTCAGCACGTAACTACATCATCTTTAGAGGTGCAGCACAGAATCTCACCCATTATTTTAAGTCTGTTTGCAGACTCAGGAAGACGAGATTGCAACAGTTTTAAACTTAGTTCACATTTCAAGTTCAAGGTTTTCTTCTCAGCCATAAAATCTGAGGCATAATAGTTTTAAAAACTGAAAGCTTAAACTGTAGAACACGTTTGCTTGGCAAATTCCACAGCCTTAGAATCTGAGAGTATGTCTACACTTGGAACTGAGGGTGTGATTCCTGGCTCACATAGACATACTCACACTAGCTTACATAGCTAAAAATAGTCGTATAGTCATGGTAGCACCAGCCATGGCAAGCAGCAGCATGAGCTAACTACCCTAAGTACAAATCAGCCTGGACCTCTTGGGTACATACTCAGGGTGGTTGGCCCATGCCACTGCTGCCAATGCTACCATGACTGCACTATTACTGTTATCCCGCTAGTTCAATGAGAGCTACTGAAAGTATGTCTACATGAGCTGGGAATCACACCCCTATCTCCAAATGTAGATGTGGCCAGAGAATACATGGGGCCCTGGTTATATGTAAGGTAGAGAGACGTTAATGAAGCTGTATAAAAATGGGAAGAAGAAATCTTTGGGAATAGGAAGCCAGTGAAGGAAAAGGAGGGATAATGAGGATCAGCCATCTTCACAAACTAGAAGTAGGTTCCATTTTTACTTCATGTTACTCCCTCCTGACCCCTGATTTATATGTTCTGTGCCAGTCACATCAGTCCATAAGTGTCTAAGTATCAAGCCTGTCACAGTGAACTGGTGATAAGTGGTAATCTTCAGTGACTGATGTTCCTGGTCTATAACATGGATATGTACTGGATGGTACAATATATCCACGTGTGCACAAAAAAAGCATTTAGCACAAGAGCTGCTGTTGTCAGCCATTTTCTAAGGAAGCATTGGAAAGTTTTACCAGCTATACAGGTATATAGTTATACTCATATAATCCCCAGTGTGGATACTCTTATTCTGGTGTGAGTGCCTTTTTCTAGTTCCCGTTAAAACCCTTCCAAAGCAACATAAGCTAAATTGAAAAAAGGCACTGTTGTACCAAAATAAATGTATCTTCTTGGGGTGGGGGGATGGTTATGCTAGTGTAACTACATTCATTGAAATTTACACCTGATGTTACACAGAAAAATCTTTCCTATGTAGATAAGATTTAAGTGTGATGGAAAGGCTATGACCTTTTCCAGTTTATGCAACTCATTATTACTTCTTTGAGTGTCCTCTGCATATTCCCACTCCAGGGAAGCACCAGCTGGTACAGTTCAGATGCTGGAACCTTCTCCTAGCAGTGCCCATTAGAGCACTGGTACGTCCCACTTACCTCTTTCCTCAGCATTCCCAAACATTATGAGGGCAAAGCTATTAAAGGGGGCATGGGGCCCTCTGCCACCTTAGTTCCTTCCATCTGCTGCAGCCCATGGATGTGAACCTCTCCGGATCCTTCTCTCAAAATAAATATTGAGTGCCTTAGTTTAACAAGTAATATAGTTAGTATAGATAGCATAATTAGAATAAAATAATCTAGTTGTTTAGGATATTGTTTTTATTGTTTGTATGCTTAGCAGTCAAACTCATCTACCAGCTTCATAGGGAATCCAAAGAGAGCCAGGTTTAAGAGGTATGCATCATGTACAGTGGCCTTCCTGACATTGGATGTCCATGTCAGATGCTTGATGTACCTAAGTGAGGGTGTGACAGAGTTGGGGTAGCTTAGGGCTAGCACTTTGTAACAGTCCCCGCATGGGCCAAACTGGGAGATAATTGATTAGGACTAGGTAATTAACCAGTTAACAAAGAGATTCAGCTCATCAGCTGGGGACTGTTAAATGGAAGATAGGAAGGGAGAAAGGAAGGCTGGAAGGAAAGGCAAAGAAACCTAGGATTTCAGAGAGGTTGAGATCTCTCTCTCCACCCTCTTCCCCTGTGCCTAGAGTTACACTGAAATTTGGGGAAAACCTTATGGTAAATAAAGTACATTGTGGTGAACTTAGGTAAGAGGGTGTGAAGTCTACTTGCAAAGAGAAATCCAGGGTGAGGGAGCATCCTCTGTGACCGCAGTCACTCTGAATTCTGAAAAATTCTCCTTTTGGGTTGAAATGTTCTATGCTTGGTCTAAACTAAACGGTAATTTTTGTTTTTAAGAAGGTGGAAGTGTCTGAAAATAATTCATTTCTGACTATGCAGTCTATATCCCCTTGCCCAATTTGACAGATGCAGACTACAGCTCTTCCAGCACAGAGAGCTGGACACGGATAGTGGGCTGTTAGTCTCAAGTCACTTCTGGAACATCTTCCATGGTGGAGACTGTAAAGGCCTAACTGAAAACCCACAATGGAGTGCTCAAAAATCACAACAACAACACGCCACCTGCCCTTAGCACCAAAAGGAGAAAGTCTTGTTGTTGTTTAAATACAAAACTGGTAGAATTAGTGATTTTATAGGGACTCCAAAGTGTTTACTACATTCTGAAAATTCTAAGATTTCATTTAATAAAAAATGTAGGTTTCTACCTTTTTCAGTAGACTAGGCACAGCTACCTAAAAATAGATATGCTGATACCTTGTTAAGTCTTACAGAAAACTGACTCCTGCCAAAAAAATAGAAATAAAGGTCGTTTCTTCAACGAGACGTGAACTTCAGTACCTAAGATGGAGCATTTAACATAATGCTAATTGCCCTTCTTCATTTTACTTTATTTAAATATTGGTTTCTATTTTATCAGGTTGTCATGGGTCATTGTTAGAGAAATTGTGGAAAGCATTAGTTTCTGTATTGACCTGATACTAAAATAGGTAACTTATTCATATCAAAAATCTTCTTCATAGAAAATAGATATGAAAGTAAATTGTGCTGTGAGCCTTATCTTTGGAGCTACTACTGGTGCTTTGTATTTGTGTTGATATACGCATATAAAAATAAAAGGAGTACTTGTGGCACCTTAGAGACTAACCAGTTTATTTGAGCATAAGCTTTTGTGAGCTACAGCTCACTTCATCGGATGCATAAAGTGGAAAATGCAGTGAGGATGTTTTATACACACAGACCATGAAAAAATGGGTGTTTATCACTTCAAAAGGTTTTCTCTCCCCCCACCCCACTCTCCTGCTGGTAATAGCTTATCTAAAGTGATCACTCTCCTTACAATGTGTATGATAATCAAGGTGGGCCATTTCCAGCACAAATCCAGGGTTTAACAAGAACGTCTGAGGAACAGTGGGGGAAGGAGGGTAGGAAAAAACAGGGGGAAATAGGTTACCTTGCATAATGACTTAGCCACTCCCAGTCTCTATTCAAGCCTAAGTTAATTGTATCCAATTTGCAAATGAATTCCAATTCAGCAGTCTCTTGCTGGAGTCTCGTTTTGAAGTTTTTCTGTTGTAATATCGCAACTTTCATGTCTGTAATCACGTGACCAGAGAGATTGAAGTGTTCTCCGACTAGTTTATGAATGTTATAATTCTTGACGTCTGATTTGTGTCCATTTATTCTTTTACATAGAGACTGTCCAGTTTGACCAATGTACATGGCAGAGGGGCATTGCTTGCACATGAAGGCATATATCACATTGGTAGATGTGCAGGTGAACGAGCCTCTGATAGTGTGGCTGATGTTATTAGGCCCTGTGATGGTGTCCCCTGAATAGATATGTGGGCACAGTTGGCAACGGGCTTTGTTGCAAGGATAGGTTCCTGGGTTAGCGGTTCTGTTGTGTGGTATGTAGTTGCTGGTGAGTATTTGCTTCAGGTTGGGGGGCTGTCTGTAGGCAAGGGCTGGCCTGTCTCCCAAGATTTGTGAGAGTGATGGGTCGTCCTTCAGGATAGGTTGTAGATCCTTGATAATGTGTTGGAGGGGTTTTAGTTGGGGGCTGAAGGTGACGGCTAGTGGCTTTCTGTTATTTTCTTTGTTAGGCCTGTCCTGTAGTAGGTGACTTCTAGGTACTCTGCTGGCCCTGTCAATCTGTTTCTTCACTTCAGCAGGTGGGTATTGTAGTTGTAAGAATGCTTGATAGAGATCTTGTAGGTGTTTGTCTCTGTCTGAGGGGTTGGAGCAAATGCAGTTGTATCGTAGAGCTTGGCTGTAGACAATGGATCGTGTGGTGTGGTCAGGGTGAAAGCTAGAGGCATGTAGGTAGGAATAGCGGTCAGTAGGTTTCCGGTATAGGGTGGTGTTTATGTGACCATCGCTAATTAGCACCGTAGTGTCCAGGAAGTGGATCTCTTGTGTGGACTGGTCCAGGCTGAGGTTGATGGTGGGATGGAAATTGTTGAAATCATGGTGGAATTCCTCAAGGGCTTCTTTTCCATGGGTCCAGATGATGAAGATGTCATCAATATAGCGCAAGTAGAGTAGGAGCATTAGGGGACGAGAGCTGAGGAAGCGTTGTTCTAAGTCAGCCATAAAAATGTTGGCATACTGTGCGGCCATGCCGGTACCCATAGCAGTGCTGCTGATTTGAAGGTATACATTGTCCCCAAATGTGAAATAGTTATGGGTGAAGACAAAGTCACAAAGTTCAGCCACCAGGTTTGCCGTGACATTACTGGGGATAGTGTTCCTGACAGCTTGTAGTCCATCTTTCTGTGGAATGTTGGTGTAGAGGGCTTCTACATCCATAGTGGCCAGGATGGTATTTTCAGGAAGATCACCGATGGATTGTAGTTTCCTCAGGAAGTCAGTGGTGTCTCGAAGATAGCTGGGAGTGCTGGTAGCGTAGGGCCTGAGGAGGGAATCTACATAACCAGACAATCCTGCTGTCAGGGTGCCAATGCCTGAGATGATGGGGCACCCAGGATTTCCAGGTTTATGGATCTTGGGTAGTAGATAGAATATCCCAGGTCGGGGTTCCAGGGGTGTGTCTGTGCGAGTACAGACTAACACGGCTGCTACTCTGAAACATATAAAAATGTAAATACATTGACTACAGCCATCACTTTGTCGTTGATGTAGTGTAAATAGTAATGATATTGGGCACTGTACCCTTCCATTTTGCTCTAAGTATTTTAGAGTGCTTTTTTTTTTTTAAGCATCATAACATTAAACTGCGGAGAAAAGCTAGCATTGTTTTTAATATTTTTATGTTACTTGATCTTCACTGCCTCTTCTTTCTGTCTCCCTACATTGTGTGAATGCATTCTAATGCTCTGGCAATTATTGATTCAATTGAAGTATAGTTTATTCACGCTGAACATCAGCAGCATGTGCCAGACTGAGACTAAGTCCTCCACTTAAAATCTTAATTTACTTAACAGAATTTCTTTAAAGTTAATTTGTTTGGAGCTAAGGGAGGAGGAGAGTTGTTTTTGCTTTTTAAAGCAACATGAAGATTATGTCCTGCAATGTAAGCTCTTTGGGGCAGGAAAGGTCTTTTTGTTCTGTGTTTGTGCAGTGTCTAGCACTAGCACAATACAAGCGATAAATAATAATGAAACCCTCTTTCCTTTTATGAGGCAATCTCAGCACATCTAGATTAAGTTTTCCTCCTGTCTTATGTTGTTAAAAGTGCTTCTGGCACTTCGTGCTTACAAAACAGTTAATATTTGCTAGTTTTGATTGATTTAATATTTGTTGGGTTTTTTCAGTTCCGATCTTGCTTCCTTGATGCAACTGGGTGTTCTGCCATTGAGTTGAGGAATTGCAGCCTCCTGCTCTAACCATGATATAACAGTCTAGCCTATAAAAGTTGTGAAAATGCTTCTCCCTTTACTATAGCTTCTCTTTTCTAGTGTACGCTGCTTTCTTGCTTCATTTATTCACAAACCATTAGCATATACCTAGTCTGCATATTTTAGGCACCAGACACTTACCACTAATTCTTGCACTTGCACATATGTTCTCCCTTGCATCCTCTTACATTCCATATAGGTATCAGTACTTTGACTCACACTTCATCAGTCATAGCCAGTAATTATATGATTTTCTTGTAAATCCTTATGGATGCTGAATGGAGATTCTCCCACAGAGGCATTTTCTGACAGCTCCAAACTGTCTAAAAAATATCTTAAAACAAGGCAACCTATTTCTAGATGTCCTACACATTCTCTATTCTTGTACCCTCAAGAAAAGGTTACAAAATCCATGAACACTTAGACTGACTTTTGCTGGTAAAGAACTATATTTCCCAAATTTAGATGAAAAATTAAAGTGTAAAATCATTTCTTATGGCTTCTAGAGGCTGTTACATATTGTTTGAAAAATGTAATAGAAAATACCAGTATTCTGTCCGACATTTCCTCAGTCAGAAAAGTAGCTTTTGATTTTCACCTCTGTACATGTATGAATCGTTGCTGAGTATATAATGAATTGCTGTGTTTTCTATTTTCTATACATATTTACTTCACTGCTAGTGTCTAACTTTTTGTTTGTAAAGAACATTAGAATACCTTAAGTTGGATAAGACTAAGGTGGTCACTCTTGTGCTGGTGAATGGCAAAGATCTTTAATTCTATAATAACTCATTACTGACTATTATACAATATAAATATTGGAACCAAATAGAGTGATTTAATCATAGAAAGAGAGCTTGAAAACTGAAATTATTTGCTTTTTTAAATTTTAAACTAAACTCTTTATAACTTTATTTCACTTTGATACAGTGATATCTTAAGTTGCTGTTTAAAATGTCTAAGGCTGTAATAGGAATGGTGGGGAAAGTAATACTTGGAAACTGTGGTCTGTGAAAATTTCAGTACCATTATGACTGCAGGATGTTACACCCACTAGTACTCACTGTTTATGGCTTCATGTCCCCCATTAGGGTAGTATTTCAGCATCTCATAAACGTTAATGAATTAATTGTCACAACAATTGCATGATTTAGAAAATATTGTTACTCAAATTTTACAGATCAGGAACTGAGGCAGAGGGAGATTAAATAACTTGCTTAAAGTTGCACAGCAAGTCTGTGGCAGAGCCAGAAATTGAATCCAGACTTCTTGAGTCCCAATACAATAGTACTTTAATCACAAAGACCACCTTCCTCAGTCTTTTTGATTTAGGTGGAGAGATATTTATAGTCTTCTAAAACATCTTGAAGTTTAGCAGCAACCAACAAACTCAATCTGTTGGTTTTATATTTAATCTGAGATAGTCTGGTAGCTAGATTATTGGATTCCAACCCTCTTTTTTTGTCCCACTTCACTCTCCATTTAAAATATGTACATTCTCCATATATTTCTGTGATTAACACACTGAATACTGTAACAATTCAGGCTTACCTTTGTCATTATTTCAGGTAAAAAAATTTGAAAGTGCTGAAGTCCTATTTTCAAAAGAGACTGAGGAGCCAAAGTCACTTGTGGGGTCTCTCATATGAGAATATAACCAAGGGTTTGACCACTGAAAATGTTGCCTAGAGTCTATAGCCGTACCACTTTCTGCTGAAATCCTGTTAATTTTGTAAGCTAAGTGGAAGACCTCTAAAGAACACCTTAATGGCTCAGAAAGAGATGGTTGCATTCATCTCTGTGACATAGTACTTGATTCCCACATGGGGCATGGAGTTACTTCAGGAGTCTTTTGGTTGGAACATAAAGCAAGTCCTCTCCTTTGTGGTAGTTTGTCCCAAGGCCCATTTTGTAACAATAGGGGCTTTAACCCTGGTGTCTTGGACATTATACTTGGCCTGGCTAAATTCTCCCTGTAGTTTCCACTGGAAAAAATATTCTGCATTTCTTATCTGACACTCTTTTACGTACTGTAGTATTGCTTTGTACCATTAAATACAAATGACTGTATTTCAGTGGTTGAAGAACCAATCCCTGTACATACAGCTCATACAAAGTTATGGTTTATATGGAAGTTTATAAGATATGTTGGATGTGAAGTGCTGCTGTCTGTAAGCTCATTACTATTAACAGCATGCTCTGCATCTTAGTGTGCAGTGACACATTTTCTTCAGATATTTATACTCTTGGTGCCAGATCTGGTGGTCTATTCCTGGCCCAGTTTGGCAGTGCAAAGCTAGCATCCCTCTTATCAGTAGCCACTCCAAAGAAATCAGGAAAAGGCAATAAAGAGGCAAGGACCGGAGGAAAGCTGTTAAAGGGTGGTTCAGTGGATGCTCTCCTTGTAGTTCCAGAATGCATTTTTCTAACCTAAGAGGGGACAGAGCCTTTTGGAGCTCCCACGTGGTAGAGAATTTTCACTGTTCCCAGTGCTCACCGGACTAATCTGGGTGTGTTTTATAAAAATCATTGGTATAAATACATCTTAATTTAAAACTGGACAATATTTCTAATTTGTTTGCACTCTCCAGAAATTTTTTTCGCTGCCTTTTCTTTAGTGTGTTCCAGTATTCTGCTGTATTTAGGAAAAAAAGGAAAGATATCTAGCAGTTTTTTCGGTAACCGTTTGTGGAAATGTTAAGAAATAGATCTTATTGTTATGTTTTCCCATTATCCCTATCAATTTGTTTAAAAAATCTATTGTACAGTAGATGATTACCTTACAAATAACTTGTAGAGTGTGCACTTCAAATTCCATAATTATAAATGCAATTGTGTGACCCAGCTGAATACTCTGTATTTAAGTGAGCATAAAGCTTTATATATTAACATTCAGAATAAATGATGACCCTTCGTAAAGCCTAAGTAAACATTTTTTCTGGCTTTATTATTCTAGCTCATCCCTTTTTTTGTGTGGGAAACTGGTTCAGGTGGTTTACTGGAAAGAATCTGACAAGTTGCTTGTGATTGGCCTTCCTGCAGAAAGGTGAGTTTTAAACATAGCATGTTTATTTTTTAGAAGATTATTGAAATGTGCAAAGACCTGGGAATAGTAACTTTCTTATATCACTTTAATATATGTATAGAGCTATGTTTTCAGTTGTATGGCTGGTAACTCTGCACCTATGTAGGAATTATTCAGCTTGCAGTGTATGGAAAATCACTGCCAAGAACTTGACAGAACTAGTTTGTCACTGAAAAAAATTGTGACTTTTATGAATATTTGAAATCCCCTGACCAAAACTGCTATTTGTGTGGAAAAAAATTATAGTTAATGTGATGTATCTGATTTGGATTGTAATCTCTTTGCAGCAGGGATTCTATTCTTTATCTGAGTATACAGAGTTTAGCACAAAGGGGCTGCAATCCTGATTGGGGTCTGTAGATGCTACTGCTATACAAATAACAGTAACAGTGAGTGCATTGTCTGGGAGGCAGGAACTCCCAAGGTCTTTTTCCCAGCTCCACCACCGATCTCTGTGTGACCAGGAGTAAGCCACTTAAAGGAAAACTACTGTATATTACTATTTAAGTATGTAGCGTATGTGTAGGGCCCTACTAAATTCACAGTCCATTTTGGTCAATTTCATGGTCATAGAATTTTTAAAATAGTCCGTTTCACAGTTTCAGATGTTTCACAGTGTCATAACCATGGGGGTCCCGACCCAAAAGAGGGGTTTTGGGGTGTTGTAAGGTTATTGTAGGGGGATTGTGGGATTGCCATACCTACTTCTGCGCTGCTGCTGGCTAGGGCACTGCCTTCAGAGCTGGGCAGCCAGAGAGCAGTGGCTGCTGGCTGGGCACCAAGCTTTAAAGTCAGCGCCACCACCAGCAGCTGTGCAGAAGTGAAGGTCTCAGGGGGTATGGGAAGGTGGGTTACCATAGGTCCATGTTTTCCTGGAAGCTTCCCACCTGGGTCCGGGACTGACAATTAGGCCCTCAGCCTCTCCGCAATGTGGGGTGACAGCTCGAGCCACGGTCTTTCCACGCGGGGTAGGGGTGACAGCTCAAGCCGCAGCCTCTATGCATTGGAGGGAGGGGCGACAGTGTGAGCTGTAGTCTCTTTGTGCAGGGGAAGGGGCCGCAGCCTCTCCACCCAGGCTGGGGGCTGACAGCTGGGGCTGCAGCCTCTCCACTTGGGAGAATGGGGGTGTGACAGCTGGGGTCGCAGCCTTTCCGCCTGGGTTAGGGGCTGATAGCTGGGGCCGCAGCCTCTCCATGTGCTGGGGAGGGGATGACAATTGGGGTTGCAGCCTCCTGCCAGGGACAGGGTCTGTCCCAGACAAAAGCAGCAGAGCTTCCTGCAACCAGGAGAGGTTCCCGGAGGTGGGTCTGACCCTGCTCCCGGAGCAGACCCTGCTATTCTATTTTGTGTGCGGATTAGAAATTGTGAATCAGTGAGGCCAGCAGCAAAAAAGAAATTCACCCTCTCTTTATCCGTGATGCATTTCATCATATTGTAAACACAGCTTAAACTGTTTTTTTATTTTGTTTTGTTTTGCTAGTGTGCCTCTTTCTCAGCTAAGGAACATGATTACAGATGTTGTCAGAACCTTAAAATTTATGTATGGTTCTTTGGACAGGTAAGTGCTTCCAAAGGATTTATTTTTAATAACTAATTTTGAGGTTAAAAGAGAAGGAGTACTTGTGGCACCTTAGAGACTGGCAAATTTATTTGAGCGTAAGCTTTCGTGAGCTACAGCTCACTTCATCGGGTGCATACAGTGGAAAATACAGTGGGGAGATTTTATATACACAGAGAACATGAAACAGTGGGTGTTACCATACACACTGTAACGAGAGTGATCAGGTAAGGTGAGCTGTTACCAGCAGGAGAGGAAAAAAAACCTTTTGTAGTGATAATCAAGGTGGGCCATTTCCTGCAGTTGACAAGAACGTGTGAGGAACAGTGGGGGGGGGAAATAAACATGGGGAAATAGTTTTACTTTGTGTAATGACACATCCACTCCCAGTCATTATTGAAGCCTAATGTAATGGTGTCCAGTTTGCAAATTAATTCCAATTCAGCAGTCTCTCGTTGGAGTCTGTTTTTGAAGTTTTTTTGTTGAAGAATTGCACCTTTTAGGTCTGTAATCAAGTGACCAGAGAGATTGAAGTGTTCTCCGACTGGTTTTTGAATGTTATAATTCCTGATGTCTGATTTGTGTCCATTTATTCTTTTATGTAGAGACTGTCCGGTTTGGCCAATGTACAGGGCAGAGGGGCATTGCTGGCACATGATGGCATATATCACATTGGTAGATGTGCAGGTGAACGAGCCTCTGATAGTGTGGCTAATGTGATTAGGCCCTATGATGGTGTGCCTTGAATAGATATGTGGACACAGTTGGCAATGGGCTTTGTTGCAAAGATAGGTTCCTGGGTTACTATTTTTGTTGTGTGGCGTGTGGTTGCTGGTGAGTATTTGCTTCAGGTTGGGGGGGCTGTCTGTAAGCAAGGGCTGGCCTGTCTCCCAAGAGCTGTGAGAGTGATGGGTCGTCCTTCAGGATAGGTTGTAGATCCTTGATGATGCGCTGGAGAGGTTTTAGTTGGGGGCTGAAGGTGATGGCTAGTGGTGTTTTGTTATTTTCTTTGTTGGGCCTGTCCTGTAGTAGGTAATATCCGGGTACTCTTCTGGCTCTGTCAGTCTGTTTCTTCACTTCAGCAGGTGGGTATTGTAGTTGTAAGAATGCTTGATAGAGATCTTGTAGATGTTTGTCTCTGTCTGAGGGGTTGGAGCAAATGCGGTTGTATCGTAGAGCTTGGCTGTAGACAATGGATCATGTGGTGTGGTCTGGATGAAAGCTGAGGCATGTAGGTAAGTATAGCGGTCAGTAGGTTTCCGGTATAGGGTGGTGTTTATGTGACCATCGCTTATTAGCACCTGTCATACATATAAAGGGAAGGGTAAACCCTTTTAAAATCCCTCCTGGTCAGAGGAAAAATCCTCTCACCTGTAAAGGGTTAAGAAGCTAAAGGTAACCTCTCTGGCACCTGACCAAAATGACCAATGAGGAGACAAGATACTTTCAAAAGCTGGGAGGAGGGAGAGAAATAAAGGGTCTGTGTCTGTCTGTTGGTATGCTGCTTTGCCGGGGATAGAACAGGAATGGAGTCATAGAACTTTTAGTGAGTAATCTAGCTAGGTATGCGTTAGATTATGATTTCTTTAAATGGCTGAGAAAAGAATTGTGCTGAATAGAATGACTATGTCTGTCTGTGTGTCTTTTTTGTAACTTAAGGTTTTGCCTAGAGGGATTCTCTATGTTTTGAATCTAATTACCCTGTAAGGTACCTACCATCCTGATTTTACAGGGGTGATTCCTTTACTCCTATTTACTTCTATTTCTATTAAAAGTCTTCTTGTAAGAAAACTGAATGCTTTTTCATTGTTCTCAGATCCAAGGGTTTGGGTCTGTGGTCACCTATGCAAATTGGTGAGGATTTTTACCAAACCTTCCCCAGGAAGTGGGGTGCAAGGGTTGGGAGGATTTTGGGGGGAAAGACGTGTCCAAACTATGTTTCCCAGTAAACCCAGTTAGAGTTTGGTGGTGGCAGTGGTTATTCCAAGGACAAAAGATAAAATTAATTTGTACCTTGGGGAAGTTTTAACCTAAGCTGGTGAAAGTAAGCTTAGGAGGTTTTCGTGCAGGTCCCCACATCTGTACCCTAGAGTTCAGAGTGGGGGAGGAACCTTGACAGCACCGTAGTGTCCAGGAAGTGGAACTCTTGTGTGGACTGGTCCAGGCTGAGGTTGATGGTGGGATGGAAATTGTTGAAATCATGGTGGAATTCCTTAAGGGCTTCTTTTCCATGAGTCCAGATGATGAAGGTGTCATCAATGTAGCACAAGTAGAGTAGGGGCATTAGGAGGCAAGAGCTGAGGTCTCAGACAGAGCAAGCTTTTACACCAAGTGTTTTGCTTTTTGTATTTACATGGCTTTGCACTGGATTCTATTGCACTGGAAGCCTGATGTCTGTATGTTGTTGTCTGTTTTTGTTTCAACCTTACACTAATACAATTCTTTTAACCTTCTTTGATAAGCAGTATTTTTTTTTAAACAGCTTTGGTCCCGATCATGCAAAGACTTACACGTGTGCTTAACTTTAGGCATGTCAGAAGGTCCATTGAAGCCACTGGGACCTATTCTTCTAGACTTTTAGGTGGATTACATTATTAGATTGTTATAATGTACAGTCCATAATTTTTAACTTTATTTGAGGCAGGGACTGTCTTCCTCTGTGTTCAGAAATCATCTAGCACATTTTGAATACTACTTCAGTTTTCAATAAAAATGCCAAGGGCCAATGTTAGTATAACTGTATTAATTTCAGTGTGAAAATCATAATAGTTATGTCTATTCCTGTGTTAAATAGCAAAAAAATATATGTGTTGTGTTCTAGGCAGAATAATTTGACATGACATCGGGTCTCCTGTTTACTCCAATAAGCATGTACGCACCACTTCTTATACATTGGCAATTTTCAAAGATATACTGGCAGCTATGTACATGTATCTCCGAAAAGAATCAAACACTGAATATGATGGATAAATCAGTTTATTTTGGTACAACTTTAGTAGACATTTGGAATAGTAGAATTTTTTTCTCATTTTCTGAAGGTAATATGAAGAACATGCTATAGTATAATCTTTTTTATTTAAAATTGTTTTGGTTGACATCAATTAAACAATAGTCAACAATGGCAGGTACACTAAAAATAATTAAATGTCTAAAGAAAAGGAGCAGGTAGAGTCATCCAGGTCACCAAAGAGATGAATGTATTTTAGAGCCTTATTTCAAAATCTGCAATTTGCTGTAAGGTGTAAACTGCAGAACTATTGGTATTAAGAAGTACCAGTTGTTTTCCAAGCAAACCTATTTTTATTCTGGGTAACAACCTTGTGTTTTTTGTTGTTTAACACTGAGTGGTTTTTGTTTGTTTGTTTTGTTTTAATCCAAATGGAGTATCCTGCTTTGAAGCATCTGCTATAACATAGACAATTATACAAACAAGGTACCAGTCTCTTGATGTTATTCTAACTTCCAGTTCATATTTGTTCAGTGCTTTTTGCCAGGTGGAAAACATTTCCCGCTTGGATCATTTTTTCAACCTGTTCTTCCAGCGAGCAATTCAGCCTGCCAGACTCAACTCGAACGCCAGCCCCAGTGCTCAGCACTATGATGGCTGCAGTGCATTGCTTTTAGACAATCTCCCAGGGGTACGCTGGTTAACGCTGCCACAAGAAATCAAGGTAATCTCCTTTACAAATCTCTTAAGAAGGACTTTTACGTGACAGGGTAAACATTTGACAAAAACAATTTATTTACACATACATTTTTTTGGAACCCCACATACATTTTCATAATCAACAGCATGCTGCTGTAAATACAGCTTAGTGTCTTCACTCGAATCACGTAGGAAGAGAAGATGAACTAAAAAGGAATTAAGGCCTTGTTTAACAAAAACATCTTCAATATGTAGCAATTATAGTAGAAAAAACAATTGATGGTATATGTGTTTGTTTCGTTCTACCATTTAAACATTTTTCCAGTAGGCAGTCTTCTAATCTTTAAAGTCATATTTTTATTTGAGCAGCTTGTGTTGCAGGAGAGTTGCAGCCAGCTGCTGTAGAATCTGAAGAGATGGCCACATGACATTTGTGTGGCAACATACTGGTGCAGCTTCCATGCATCATTTTTCTGTATCTAATTCCCCCCAGATTCAGGCAGGAGCCGAGAGCTACACAGAAAGGATGTTTGCAGTTTAGTGCAGAAAACCAAGGTGGTGGAGGGTTTGAAGAGAAAAGGTGAAATATTCTGTATAGCTTAGAGAGCTTGGAGTCTTACATCTGAACCTCTTCTTCCTGAAATGATCTGAAAGATTTAAGTGGGGAATATTGGAAATTCCCCCAAAACAGAAGGAAAATCACTATGTAAAGAAAAAGAACTTCAAGAATAACTTTGTAATCAAAAGCCAGTTACTTGACCTTAATCTATTTCCATAAGCTTTCCTACCATCACCTTTTCTACAGCTTGCCTCCTGTCTACACTGCAGAATTTACTGTGCTGGAGCAATGTGTTATAATACGTCAGGGACACAACCGTTTTATAATACAGCATTGTCTCGCCTTTGTGGTGCGCAGGTTCTGTAGTATGGTCCCAACATGATTTGGTTCTTCCCACATATGAAGTCGAAACTGTGCTGTAATGTAGTTGGCACACAATCTTGCCCCAACATAGTAAATTTTGCAGTGTAGAAAGAACTTAATATTTGGAGAGAGTTATGGGAAGACATTTTATGGAAGCGCATTTAGGGTAAAGACGAGTAATTGTGTTTTGGTGACAAAAGATATTCCTGACATATGTTTTTCTTTATATTGTGTGTATATAGGTCAGCTCTTGTTTTGGTTTTTTAATAAACACTTGTTTTTGTATAAACTTAGCTCATAGTTTTACATTAGACTAACTAATTTGTTTCTGTTTTACCTCATCTTGCGTCCGCTGTTAACTATGGAACTGTAACTAAGGAAGGAGAGGAACATTCTAATCTGAGTTTACAGAGGTCAAGAAGCCCAACTTTATATCTGAGCACTAAATACAAATGAAATAACCCCTGTTTGATGGTAGTATACATTTTATTACATTTTCTCTCTAAAAGTAAAAGACCAATTTCCTTTGTTATGAGCAACCTTTCTTTAAGCCTCTAAAAGCAGGCAAGGGTCTGACTAATTAGGGTATAAAATAAAAATATTTGTTAAAAGAAAACAGTAGAGTGGGTCTTTAAAAACAAAAAAACAAAAACAAATGTTCCTTATTCGGGCTACCACTTTCCATCTTTTTCTTCTTCATCTTTATTTGGTTTTGTAGATTGCAAGGCCAGAAGGGAACATTGTGATCATCTAGTCTGATCTCCTGCATACCACAGGCCATAGAACTTCCCCAAAATAATTCCTAGAGAATATCTTTTAGAAAAACGTCCAATCTTGATTTAAAAATTGTTAGTGATAGAGAATCCACCACAACCCTAGGTAAATTGTTTCCCAGGATAGAGTCTCCCATCCTGTAAATATGGCCTACATATTTGTTTCTAGATGTAAACATTTACATTTAGCTATAATAAACTACATATTGTTTGCTAATTCCCAGTTTAGCAAGCAATCCAGATTGCTGTGCATTAGTAACTTGTCATTTTCATTATTTACCATTCCCCAATTTTTGTTGTCATCTGCAAACTTTATCAGTGATGATTTTATGTTTTCTTCCAGGTCATTGATAAAAATGTAAATAGCATAGGGCCAAGAATAGATTCCTGCAGGAATCCACAAGTAAACACTCAACTCAAGATTGATTCCCCATTTGCAATTACATGTTGAGACCTATCAGCTAGCCAGCTTTTAATCCATTTCAGGTGTGCCCTGTTAATTTTATATCATTCTATTTTTGTTAATCAAAATGTTATCCAATACTAAGTCAAATGCCTTACAGAAGTCTAAGTATCCCATCTCAGGCAGTACTACAATATGTTTTGATCTTTATGTCCTGTGTAAATTTGGATTTTCTTGACTGACATATCCATTGATTATATGTATATATATATGCACTGTGACTGTTGGACTTCATCTTTCATTGCTGCTATCTATCAGGCCTACAACCCCAAGGTCCTGATAAGGCATATTCTGTCAAATGAATGTCAGTAGCTGTGGCCAGACACTGCTCTGTTCCTGTCCTGAAGGTATGAAGGGCAGCCACAAGAAGTTCTTTGACAAAGCATTAAAGCAAGAGTCTAAGTGTATATCCACATTGCAATGAAAGCCCAGGATTATTGGAACTTAAGTCAGCAAACCTTGGGTTTGAGAACCCAGGGCTTGAGTGTCTACACTGATTGCTGACCCTAGGTTGAGAAATTTTCAACGCCGGGTACCAACATCCACACCACAGTATACACATCCAAGTCCAACCAATCATATCTCAGACTTCCAAGCACCCTCCCAAAATGTGACTGCTGCTGCCCTTTATTCATGGCACAGTGTGGGAAAACTTGACTGTCCATCCCCGTGCGTCACAGGAAGTTTGAGCAGCCCACCAGCACATCCTGCCAAGCCGTCATTTTGGTCTGCATGCTCCAAGCAACCGGAGCCAGCAACCTGGAGGCGTTGCGAGTAGAAGAGCTTGCCTTGCTTGCACTTTCACTCTTGTTTGAGGAAACAGGCAAAGCTTCCATGAGTCGCTGGTAGACGTTCCAGCTGTGTTTGCTGACCCACCAATGACACCTGACAGAACTAATGATGGGGGAGGACACAGACATGGTAGACTCGAACTGGCTGGTGCTGCTCATGACACAGTCCAGCCGCTGATGCCCCCTGAATAGACAGGTGCTTCTTGAGCAGGGCCACAAGAACAGACTGCTGGGACCATATAGTCATGCAGACCTGGAATGGCCACCAGCGGGTCCAGAACTTTTGCATGAAGAAAGCTACATTTCCAGAGCTTTGTGAGCAGCTTGTCCTGACCCTGCAGCAACAAGACACGCATGAGGGTGGCCATGCAGGTTACTATAGCCATCAGGAAGTGGTTACCGCAGACTGATACAGGTCCATTGCCAACCAGTTTGGTGCTGTAAAATCATCTGTGGGTAAAGTAATGGCAGAGGCTTCTGAGGCAATCAGGTGTGCAGTTTACCCCAAGGTGGCAGGCATAAAAGATATACCTGAAGTAATTGCTGGCTTTGAGAGAATGAGGTTTCCAAACGGTGCCTGAGCCATCAATGGGATTCATGCCCATTGGTTGTCCTCCTCAAAGAGCATGTGAGTACATAAACTACTCCATTGTGATGCAGGCCCTAGAGGACCACAGAGGCTGCACTGGAGAAGTTCATGATACCAGGATTTTCTGCCAGTCAGAAGTCTATATTAATGGACAGGCTGGGACTGTCTTCCACCAAATCACGTTGTTCATAAATGGAGTTACTGTTCCCACCCACTGTTGTTTTTGGAGACCTCATGTACTCCCTTTTGCCTTGGCTTATGATCTCAGAAACAAAAGAAGGTTTAATTACACTCTAAGTGGGAGTAGAATGCTGGCTGAATGTGTGTTTGGCAGATTGAAATCCTGCTGGCACTGCCTACTGACAGTTTGGATTCCCATGTCATCAATGCTGTCCGCATTACTATGGCTTGCTCTGCTCTTCACAATCTTTATGAAGCCAAAGGTGAGCCATTTTCCTCCAGATTAACCTGTGATAGTGATGGACTGCTGAACTGGTACACTCAGCCAGAAAGTACCCAGGCAACACAAATTACAGATGCTTTGTGCTCCCACATCATGGATATCCATGGGCCAATGGCAGAGGGAGAATAGTATGTTTATGAATGTGCTTTGTGCAATGCTTGCATTAGAAAAGATGTGGGGGGTTGATTGTCATACATTGTTCTTCTGAAAGACATGACCATTTATGAAATGGGGGCAGGAGGGGGGAAGAACTTTGGATTTACACTTACGGATTCATGTAGATATCTGTATTGAGAAATAAATAGTGTTTGCATACAACTTCCAAGTTGTCCCTTATCATGTGTTTATCTTTATTATTTGAAATACACATATGAAGTGATGCTGTGGTGGTAATAACATTTTGTATTAGAATAAAAACCTTTGTTTTCAAACATTTATTAGAAAACCACAATATTAAACCATTGCCAGGCAAGTCACCTGCTATTAGGACACCAAAACACACCAATAACACCAAAACTTTTAACAAAATCATAAACAAAGTGCATGAACAAGAGCAAACAGTGAAACAGTTTCCAAGATGGAAATCCCCTACTGTTGCGTGTCCCCTGGCCTCCCATTCTCCTTTCCCTTCCTTACACATTTTACCGCACTCTGTGCACCAGAGCAGCAGGGTGGAGGGGTTCAGTGTGTGGGACTGCATGGGGTACATTTGGCCTATCTGTCTGCTGTTAGGGCTTGATTGCATGGCCCACCCATAGAACTGTCCAAACTGTTCCTCGTCTGTAGCACTTTGTACAGAGGAGGAGACTCAGGCCCTTGGGGTGGGCACAGCAGGAGGTCATTGTGACTGTTAGCAAAAGCATCCCCTCAAACAGTTCTTTCTGCTGTGCTCTATCTTCCTTCCTCATCTGTCATTCCTATTCTAGGAATTGTCAAGCAAGTGTCTGCTCCTGTACTGAAATCCTGTGCAGCCAGCCTGAGCCTTTCTGCTTGCCTCTCTTTCCTTTCCACTTGCTGTAAGTCCCTTGCTCTTCGGTATTGGACCTGCTTCTTGGCTCTGTCCAGAATGTCAACCATAAGTTCATCATGGAAACACTTCCTCTAGGACCAATCCACAACAGTACAATGACTCAGGCTTCTACTGGAGCATGGGTAAGCTGTCAGGGTACTATGGTCTGTAAAAGTCAATGGTCCTGGAAGCAGACAAGACACAGAAGGTTATTGTCTCAGTGGATGAGCACAGAAAAATTCCTTTTGAAACTTCAAGGACACAGAACATTACTTTTGTAAAAATGTACTTTATATGGTTAGAGGTACGCGTCAAACCACAGAAGTTCCCTGGACACTATCGAGTTAATAGCAGTCAAAGACATGCACAGATAATGGTAAGTTAAAAATCACAGCTGCTTTTTTTTCTCTTTTTTTTAATTGCAGTCCAATTTGGGATTTGGGGGAGAGCGGTTGCCGTGGTGTTCTACATAAGCCTCCTCTATCATTTCAGGCATTCCACATTTTGGAAGATGTAACAGTTCTTGGGTTCCCAATTGACAAAAAGAGGTTTTATTCAAATCTGCCAGTAGGAAGACAGCCAGGTATGCCACTGAAACATTCAAACATGTGGTGAGTGAACAGCACTGCTATGAGTGGAGAGAGCTGGTCAGCTACCGAGGTGGCCCTGAAAAATATGCCCTTCTCTGAAATGTGACTACTTATGTGGAGGTTCCGCTACAGGAAAAGTTTGCAGCTATCAGCACCTGGGATTGGGGCAAAATTCATGAGGGAATCAACAGGATGTTGCTTTAGCATCCATGTGGGTTGGTGCCTCTGCACAGCTTCTGATATATACTGTTATGACTGCATGCAAACATATAGAACTCCGCTGGCAACTCCCTTCCTCCCCCCGTCCCCAAGCCCCCATTTCTGGCACATTTCTGGACTGTATTTCAGACAAATGATTTCATCACACATCAACCACATGGACTACAGTTAACTGAAATGGACTACTGTACAGTTATAAATGGACTACATTTCAACCTCCCTCCCCCAGTTCACTGGTGGCTTATTACACCATTAAGTAGGTACGGCGCACCGTGCTAACAGGAAAGGCAATATAAGGTTCTTATTTTTAACAAACCGGAATCTCCTTGCTAAAATTGTGCTTTTCAAGTAAAACTTCACTTTTAGAGGCTTATTTCACTGTTCGCGTGTTTCCATATTGAATTCCACTTGGTGGGTCGGGGAGGGAACACCAAGGCGCTGGTGTGCAGCTGCCATTAGCAGATACACATTGCTACCTAGGGCTTGTAATAACTTTTTGCATTGGTTCATACTGTAACTATATTAATAAACACAAAAACTGAGCCAAAAACTTACCAGATCCAGGGAAACTTCTGCCTCTTCCTTTTCTGCTGCCAGTTCCACGGTGCACTGCTCTTCCAGTGAGCCATCAGAAAGTTCCTTCAAGTATGGCCCAGGATGTGCTGCAGCTGTTCGTGCAGCAAAGCCTCCTCAGGGACCAGTTTCATCACCAGAGTCACTTTGGTGGCCTCATCCGGCTCTTGCTGCTGGATCCCATCTCTTCCCATGTTAGATTCTGGGGTCAGCAGGTCACCATCCTGGCTGACTAGGTCATCATACACCGCTCTTGGCTCCATGTGAGGTGCAGTACCCAGCACTGCCAAAGTCCTTGTAAAACTGGCTTGATGATGATGAGTTCCCAGAAATGCAGTTCTGGTCCCTGGCTTTGCAGCTTTCTGTCTTGAGCCACTTAATTGCTCCCTGCACTGGTCACTAGTCTGGTAAATTTCCAGTGCTACCAGTTTCTTCTCTATTTGCTGTTAGGCATAATCATTCATGGCACTCTTACTAATATCAAATGTTTTGCTCACCTCACACCAGAGAGTCACCAAAATCGCATTATGCTCCCTCAACCAGGAAGCTGTATGCTTGGCAAAGGACTTCTGGTCAGTGGCCATTGCAAACTCAGGAAAAGGTTCAAACAAACCCTATAACAGTCAGTTTAAGATTAATCTGGATAAAATGGTTGTGTTGCTCATCAGCATAGAGAGGCATTCTGAGGATAATAAATAATAAAATGTTTTGCACATGCCTCTCTTCTTCCACAGATCTCAAAATGTTTGCAGCTCAGCTGCCAAAATAAAATGGAAGTGCCTAAACACTGAGCTGTACTTGAATAAAGGCAGGTTGTCTGCATTTCCTGGAATAGGAAGTGGGATAGAGAGGACACAGAACACCATCCTGTGGGATTGTGGGATAGCATTGGTAGACTCCCAGGGCCCGAGTCCAATGTGGCTGCATCCACACGGCAAAACAATAGGGCTTGAGCTTGGGGTACTGGCTGGACTTGAGCTCAGACCCTCCACCTCTGTGAGGCCCTAGATCTCTCAGTGCAAGCCTGAGTCTGAGAGATTTGTGTATAGACAGAAGGAGCCTGACTCTGAGCCCAGGCTTACATTGCAGTGTAGACATACCCTAAATGTGGCTTACTGGTGTTACAGAAAATGCCCTAATTCTATGGCCCGTGGGTGTCTTTTTTCCTTCTTCTTAGGTTAGCTTGGTGTTTTTTGATAATGCTTCCTATTTTTCCTTCCTTTAGAGTTTGTATTGTTTTTTTCTAATTATTTTTTAGCTTCAATGCAAGGTGCTGCCTCACTTTATTGGATCAATAGCTGCTTCTTTCTACCTTCTTCAAAGGTTTTTTTAGTATCTGCTCCTCTTTCGCACAGCAGCATTCCTGGAGCTTTTGATTCTATGGGCTTGTCTACATGGCACAGCAAAGCACGCCAGAGGGGTGTGATTTGTAACATACCCTAACATGTTGCACTCTGATTGTCCTGTTAACACATTTTAGAATGTGCCAAGAGGGTCTACACAGGCCAATTAGAGCACTTTACAAATCACACCCCTCTAATGCACTTTGCCAGCAAGCCCTAAAACAGATGGTTTAAGATTAATCTGGATAAAATGGTTGTGTTGCTAATCAGCTTGGGGTAGCATTGTGAAGATAATAAATAATAAAATATTTTGCACATTCCTCTCTTCTTCCACAGACCTCAAAATGTTTTTGAAAGCTGGGTAAGCATGATTATACCCAATCTGTAAATGGGAACATGGAAACAGAGAGCGGTTAAATGAATGCCAAATGGTTATACAGCAACTAAATGGCAAAGCTGGGTATGGAACACAGGTATTCTGACTTTCAACCCTGTACACTCTCCCCTGCTAGAGCACATTTCCCTACAGTAGTGAGCTTGACTACATGTTGACTACATATTTGGAAAAATAAAGTCCCTTATCAGTCTGCCCCCGTGAAGGTATTTAATTACAGATCCATGCTCACCTACCTAATTACCTCATGGAGTTGTAAAGCTTGATTTGGCTGTATTTTTGTATATTCACTCAAAAGAAGCTGATGGTAAGAGACCCATGTAGTTTCACGAAATGGGTGATATGTTGTACTCCCTGCTGGGGAATCAGTCTCAGTGGCTTTAAGAATCTTAACTCCAGGAATTCTTGTTAGTTTCTGCTAGGAGCAGAGGTCCCAAGATCATGGCTCTGTTCTGTTTTTTCCCCCTGCTACCTTAGCAAGTCAATGTAGCTGGGGTGCTGGAACAATTTGTATAGTGGAGGTGCTGAGAGCCATTGAACTAAACTAAACCCTGTACATGATATAAACCACTTCAAGCCAGGGGGTGCGGTAGCACCCCTAGTTCCAGCACCTATGCAATGCAGAGTGCAGTGCTTCTGCTGGAAGACATTCACTATTGCGCCTTGTTGATTCTACAGGTGTGGGGCAGGAGACGGGGTTAAATTTAACAAGTAGAGAAAAAGGCACCAATAGAAAGAATATATTACTAATAAACAGGGGGCCTCTCATGTCTAGTGACCTGGGCAGTGGGTATAGTAGGCCAGGGGAGGCTTTGCCTCCCCTGGCGCAGCCGCGGCACCCGGACCTCCGGCTGCAGGGTTTGGCGGTGAAGTTTTTGTTTTAATATGCCCCATGCAAGTTCCAGGATGGTTTAGGAGGCACATACCGCTTCCTCAGCCACCCCGGAACCTGCATGGGGCATATCAAAAGCGTCTTTTAGGTAACAGAAGCTTTTCCCCAGGGTGGGTTGGGTCTGGGGAGAGGAGGGAGGCACGGCGTGGCTTTGGCCAGCCTGGGGCTCCTGGCGGGGCTGAGGACTTCGGCCAGCTAGGGCGGGGGGGTGCTCTGAGCTGTGGCTAGCCCTGGCTTCACCAGCCAAGGGGGGGGCGCTCCGGGGGGAGACTCCCGGTGGGGGGCAGGCTTGTGGATCTGCTGGAGGGGTGGCAGGGGGTCTCGGGGCTCCAGCTGTGGGGAGGGCGCGGGTGGAAGGGGTAGAGCCAGGGGCTAGCCTCCCCAAAGGGGGGCTCTACCCACTGCCCATGCCTAGTGAGGAGAGAAGCCAATGGAGCAGCAATAATGGAAAAGACAAGCCCATATGTCATTCTTCTCCTTCCTCCTGGAATGGCAGCAGTTCCTCTGCATGACCACAGGGTATTCCAGATTATACATGATTCAATGGCAGGGATGGGATGGCCTGGCAGAGCTGAGGAAAAGTTACTCTAGAGATCACATGCTCCCCTTGGAAATCTATCTATGTCCCCATTGAGTTAAATCTGCTCCTTGTAGCATAAATTTGCAGTGTATGGTTTCTACTCCAAGCAAGAAGGTATAGGTGATAGCATGTATCAGCAGACAAAGAACCAATGTCACCCTGTCCATAGAGCCAGTCATGCTACCACAGGACTAGAGGGAGATCCGGACAATGTGCAAGGAGCTAGCAGACTGCATATAATGCCCCAGCATCTGTGGGGTTGGTGACAAGATTTCCCTTGAATCACTGGGTTCTACATAGTTAAGAGGCACAGCCACTGCATTTTCCCTGCCAGCACTAATCCCAGCCTCTCTCCCTGAAGAGATATGTCATGTCCTGTCCCCCTTCAGCCTGCTGCACTTTTTTCTCATATTTTGTACCTTTTCTTAGATTCTGTTATGCAAAGGAGAGATTCCAATTGTAAGAAGAAAAAATCCAATATTGTATAGATGAACTACAAATATCTACCAAATTCAGAGCCTGAATAATGAATATCTAGATATGTAAAGTAGGAAATGTTTATTTTTAAATATGTAACGCTTTTGTATCCAATCAAATAGGTGTGCTGTAATGGCAATACATGCGTATATTCTGCGGGCTATAGCCTCTTTCCTTTGCGCTCCTTCACACACTACTATCTATGAACTAAAGTATTAAAAACAATTAATACAATTTAATACAAACTAAAACATTTGCTTTACAGAAGAGACTGTCTCCACTTTAGTTTAAAATGTCTTGTTTCACTGATTTTTGTGTATGTAATATTTACTAAATCTTCAGTCAAATAACTTGCATCTCCAAAATAAAGCCAGTTTAGACTGTATATCCTTAAAATATGAAGAAACTCATTATACAGAAATACATAATCAAACACTTTAAAAGATTCTTATTACATGACCAAAAGCAGGCTATTTTGGAGCAGTTATCACATCGTGAATGCAAGTGAGAAGAAGCAGATCTTTTTCGTGTTTCAGTACATTGCCACCTACAGGAACACTTCTTGTATTGAACATGGTCTAAAATGATCCTACGTTGTGGTCTAAAATGATCCTGTGTCATAAAGACATTCCTGCTCTACACAAGTCATTAACCCCTAACTTCTGATAAGGATGCTTACAGCCCACCTGTGCTGTAGGGGATTTTATGGCTTGGTGGATGAAGTAATACGGATTCTCTTTTAGTATAATGATGCCAAATGATAGAGATACTTTTAGCAATAAATTTAGTCTTGTTTAAACCTGTGAAAATTGCATACTATACCATATAACCTCTTAAAGCATCTCAGTTCCTATATGTCATCTATAACATTGCTAGCCTATAAAGCAGTATCCCTGAGAGCAGGGAAACTCATTAATTTTTAAAAGCACTTCATCTAATTTAGTATTTTAACCTTTTATCTGACATGTTAAACTGAACAAATGTCTATTTAATTGAACAATGAGGGCTGCAGGAGTACTGTACCAGACATGTAGCTTTACTAACACACTCATGCATTCAATGGCTTTATTCTTGATCATGCTGAGCATTATTATTGCTATGACTTTTAATTGTTTTGATTTTGAAAATCCTACTCAGTTTAAAAAAAATTGTAATCCAGTCTGATGTCAGATCAATGGAATTATAGTATTAAACCCCTTGATTATGGCTTCCAGGATGTCTTATTCAACAATTATTTCCACTATCTACCATATATATTATAAGCATTTCTAAAATAACCTAGATTAAAGGAGAATCTGATTAGTTGACAGGCTTTGGACCATGGAATTAATTCAGCAGTAGACACATGTCAGGAACCATTAAGCATATTATTTTACCACTTAGCCATAGGCTTATGAAAACAAAGGAAAAAGTAGTAGGGAAAATTTGAATGAGATATATCCTTATTATTTTTAATATACCACTTTCTTGTTTATGTGCAGTGGAACTTATGCCAAAATTTAAAGGCAGCTTTTTGTTGGAGTCAGGGGATCAGTGTACAAATGAGGCTGAGAGCTGCCAGTCTTTTATCCCCATCCACCAGGACACATGCTTAAGTTCCCTGGTTGAGAAGGAAGAGAGGAGTTGTCAGTCCCTACCTGGGTCAAGAAGCAGATCCACAAGTCACTGCCTGGGACATAGACTAAAGAGGCTGATCTTAAGGTGTATCTTGTAGCTTGTGCTGTTCATAAGATTTAGTACCATACAAAATTCTGATTAAAAAGCTGTCACTGCAAAAAATCAGTATACTTCGTATAAAATGAAGTCAAACTTAGTTAACTGATAGATCTCAAAGTAATTGTAAATAGAGAGTCATCATACTGTGGGGCATTTCTGATGGGATCCTACAGGAATCTGTTCTTGAACAAATGCAATATCAAAATCTTTATCAGTTATCCGTAAGGAAATAAAAAATCTTTACTGGTAGTTTGCCAGTGCTACTAACATTGGTAGAGTTAATTAGGACATATCTGTTCTACAGAGTGATCTTTCTAGATCACATGATCTAGGCTCATTGGAACAACATGTGCTTTAATACAGCTAACTGCAAGGTTGTTCATCCAGGAACCAAGAATGCAGGTCACACGTATAGGATGGGGACTGTATTTTGGAAATCAGAGACATAGGGGTCATGATGAATAACCAGCCAAATATGCACTACCTGTACGATGCAGTGGCTAACAAATAAAAATGTGATCCGTGGATGGATAAGCAGGGGAATATGAAGTAGAAATAGGGAGATATTATTACCACTATATACTGCATTTGTTCATAATAATCCCTTCTGGCCTTAAAATTTATTATGACTTGAACTTACCTATTAGAACTGCTCTTATAGATCAGATGTGTACCAGCCGCACGTACACAATCTTATGTGAACTTGGAGTGGGGGGTTTCAGTTTATACAACTGGACACTAATTTCCAAAAATGTTGTTAGGGAAATGAATTGAAGGCTTAAATGTGAATATTTACTGTGGTTCTAGGATGAAGCTCTAAAAACACTGAATCCCTGTAGGATCCTAAACATTGTAGCTGCCCACAAGAAATCAGCAGCTTGCACTGAATCAGACTGACAAAACAGAGCCTTTGTAATGGAGAATGAAGGGTGCTTGCTACCTTGGAAAATGGCATGTTGACTTCAAAAGATCAAGATTGTTGTTTTTGGTCTTTATTGCGTGAATTCAATAAAACTCCTGTTCTGATGTTTACAACAGGGCATATTTCTAGCCCACTCATCCTCTTTTAGCACCTATTTAAAAATTCTTAACTTTTACAAGCAAACCTTGAAGGTTTTGTTTTGGTAGGAAGAATGTCAAGACCCAGGGAGTCAAAAATATGGCCACATAAGCAGCTGGCTATTAAATAAATTAAATGTTTTTTTAAAAGACAGACACAATTTTTAAGTAAAATAACTCGAATTTGGAGCAGTCTTTTTACAGCTAGTAGAAAAATTATCTCTGTTCAATTTCCAGTTGAAAAAAATCTTGAAATAACCTTCATCAATGTGCACATTTTACTGGACTTGGTATGCTGTAATAATTTTTACATTGTATTTTGATTTAAGAAGTGTCTGATACCATGAGCCAAGCACAGCTGTAAGGCTTAGTGGACCTATTTGATTTTTTCCCCCTTTTTTTGTTCATTTCACTTCACATAATATATACAGGGTTATCTTTTGAAGTGTGTATATATACAGGTCATGAAAAATTTATCTGACACGTTCTACACCAAGAACTATACGTGTTAACCAGAATGAAAAATACATGTGCTGCTGCACACCTTTGCCCTCTACCCCACTTCCGAAAGCCATGCCCCTGTAATTTAAAGGGAAAGAATAGTTATATGCTGGACAGTGTAGTATATTCAGGTCTAGCACATGGTCAATCAGTGACCTAATACACATTTTGAAAGGTAATTTATTGAATCTCTTTTGTTTTTATAATCTTTCCTTTCCGGGCTTCACACCACTTTTTCTTTCTTTTCTGTAATAAATAATGGTTATTTGCAGTGTTGTTGTAGCCCTGTTGGTCCCAGGATATTGGAGAGACAAGGTGGGTGAGGTAATGTCTTTTTATTGAACTAGCTTCTGTTGGTGAAAGACACAATCATTCAAGCTTACACAAAGCTCTTGTTCAGGTCTGGGAAAGGCACTCAAATGTGTCACAAGAGTGGAACCGATACAATACAAGGGTGGAACCAATAAGGTGTTAACACATGTTGCAAGATGAAAACCACGTGTAATATGGTGGTCTTTGTCTTATCATTTTTGGTACAGAGTTCATTCAAAAGTGTAGTGATTGTTCTGTTTCACCCACATAGTTGTTGTTGGGGCATTTAGTGCACCGGATGAGGTGCACCCCATGTTGTGATAGGCATATGTAGGACCCATGGATCTTGAAGGGCACGTTGGGGCGCGTATTGATCATTGTAGCACTGAAGATATGTCTGCAGGTTTTGCATCTGTTGTTCTGGTAGGGGCTGGAGCCTCTTTGAGTTGATGTGTCTTGGTCTGTGGGCAGCTTGCTTCTGACAGTGAGCTTAGAGAGGTTGGGGGGTTGTTTGAAGACCAGAAAAGGGGGTTCAGGAAAGACTTCTTGCAAGATGTGGTCTCTACTGAGTATGGGTTGAAACTGTTTAACGATACATATGGGTTCCAGTATGAGTGGTAGGTGACAATGAGGGGTGTATGGTCTTAGGGGTTTTTTTCCCCCCTTTTTTGAAGCAGGGTCTCTCATAGTATTTGGGTGACCCATTGCATATGCCAGGGTGGCCAAACTGTGGCTTGTGAGCCACATGCAGCTCTTTTACCGTTAAAGTGCGGCTTGCGAAGCCCCCTAAACCTCCCCCCCATTCTCCACTTACCAGATTGATGGGAGGGAAGAGAGCTTGTGACCTCTGCCATGCAGCAGGGTGGTCGGGTAGGGGCTTCTGCTCAGTGGGGAGCACAGGCCTTGGAGCTTCTGCCCAGCGTGGAGTGGGGGGATCTCAGGGCTTCAGCTCTGTGGGGCACACCTGCTGGGGATCGGGGCTTCAGCAGGAGCAGGTATGAAACCCCAAGCCCTGTCAGGCGCCTCCCACAGGGCTGAAGCCAGAGTCCTGGCAAGTGTGCCCGAGCTCTCAAACTTCTGAAGATTGTTGTATGCAGCTCGGAGGGTCAGTAAATTTGGCCACTCCTGGCATATGCAATCTCCGTCTTCAGTGGAGTGTCTTTGTTTGGTGAAGGTAACTTTAAGTGTGTTAAGGTGTGTAACGCAGATTTTCTCCTCAGAGGATGTTCTGTGATGTCTGAGTGCCTGTCTGTAGATAACAGATTTCTTGATGTGTTTGGGGTGGTTACTAGATCTGTGAATGAAGTGATCCATAACTATATAGGTGTTAACTGCCCACTTCACATTGAATAGTTACTCCTTATCTGTTCCACTCACTATTTAGCTGTGTCACTCTGAGTACATTTACCAGACCTGAAGAACAACTCTGTGAAGCGTGAAAGCTTGTCTCTTTCATTTACAGAAGTTTAGTCAATAAGGCTGTGTTTACAACTTGCACTTTTGTCAATAAAATACACCCTGACTGACATAACGGTGTGGATTGCGCCATGTCAGTGGGAGACACTTTCCCACTGACATAGCTGTTGCTGCTCGTTGTAGGTGGTTTAATTATGCTGACGAGAGAGCTCTCTCCCATCTGCATAGAGCAGCTAGACAGGAGACCTTATAGACCACAGCTGCATCAGTGCAGATTTGCTGCTGTAAGGTTTCGAGTGTAGACGTAGCCTAAAAAATACTACCTCACCCACTTTGTCTCTCTAATAAACAAAGATGTATTTTTTCTGCTGTTTTCAGGGCCTGTTTACTCTTTTTTCTTTCTCTTCACTGTGTTCTCTGCATCCCCTTATATCTTATCTCCTTCTTCTCCCCAAAAATCTCTCTTCCTTTCTTCTTTCCTCATGTCTCCCATCAGTCTCTCTCTCTCCCATCCTCATAACCCAAACACACACCTGCATCAACTCTCTCAACCACCCCCTTAGAAATACATAAGGGTTGGAAATGTATCAGACATCTAAAACTCAGAGGACTAAACCTACTAGTTAAGACTGATAAAAGAGTAGGGAGATCCACCATCCAGGAGCAACATTTAAGTAAAAAGCCAATCTCCACCACTTTCCAGTTGCTGGAATTCCTACCTAAGACTCCATGGGTTCTGAAAGGGAGACGTCTCTGTTTGCCTCCTCCCTCCCACCCAAGAGCCTTCTGGCTGCAGCCAAGGTGGGATGTTTCTGCTAGTCCTGACTGCTGCAGTTGTGGGGGGCATTTCTATTACTTTTCTCTTGGCTCCTGGAAGGAGTGTCTCCAGTATTCAACCTCTCCCGCAGCCTCTCTACTTGTTCCTTCCCCACTCTGAACTCTAGGGTACAGATGTGGGGACCTGCATGAAAACCGCCTAAACTTATTCTTTCCAGCTTAGGTTAAAGGCTTCCACCACCAAAGTGTTACACAAAGAACAGGGGAAGTGCCCACTTGGAAATGTCTCCCCTCCAAAATCCCCCCAAGTACTACACCCCCTTTTCTGGGGAAGGCTTGATAAAAATCCTCACCAATTTGCATAGGTGAACACAGACCCAAACCCTTGGATCTTAAGAACAATGAAAAGCAATCAGGTTCTTAAAAGAAGAATTTTAATTAAAGAAAAAGTAAAAGAATCACCTCTGTAAAATCAGGATGGTAAATATCTTGCAGGGTAATCAGATTCAAAACATAGAGAATCCTTCTAGGCAAAACCTTAAGTTACAAAAAGATACAAATCAGGAATATACATTCCATTCAGCACAACTTATTTTATCAGCCATTTAAACAGAATCTAACGCATATCTACCTAGATTGCTTACTGACTTTTTACAGGAGTTCTGACCTGCATTCCTGCTCTGGTCCCAGCAAAAGCATCACACAGACAGAGAGAACCCTTTGTCCCCCCCCCCCCCCTTTGAAAATATCTTGTCTCCTCATTAGTCATTTTGGTCAGGTGCCAGCGAGGTTATCTTAGCTTCTTAACCCTTTACAGGTGAAAGGGTTTTGCCTCTGGCCAGGAGGGATTTAAAGGTGTTTACCCTTCCCTTTATATTTATGACAGTACTCCTCCACTGTGAAAAGCTCAGTGCCAGCCTCTGTAGCAATAGAATGAAATTTACCTGACCTGATTCTTCCCAATTTCACTGCTACCGGTTGGGTTCCCATTATCAGTAGTGAAAACTGGCAATATACTGGTCAGTTTTCTTTCTCCTGCAACTTGTGAAACCTCTGACTAGCAGCAGACATATTGTGTAGTTCTCTGTCTGAAAATTAAGGAAGACAGCAGTACTTACATTCAGTTCATATTTGGAAAGTTATCTTTGCAACTGTAAGGGCTAGAAATTTGAGTTTGTTGGGGTTTTATTTTGTTTTGTTTTGTTTTTTAAACAAAAGCTTGGATTCTGCAGAAATGAAGGCGCTTACCTGGGAAAGCTTTCTACTTACCACAGACTTTTCAAGCACTGTATATATAGCTGTGGTTTTTTTATTCTCATGTTAATCTCTAATTCTGACATCTGTCCCCCTGAAGAAAATATATGAAAGGCATTTCTGTGAGTTTGACACTCTTGGGGAAGTGAAATATGAACTTTCTATGTGACTCTGTTCTGGAGAGAGAGAGCCAAGAAAGTAGCAGGAAAATCTTTCAAAAGTATATAAGGACATTTTTAAACCCCCATGCTTCTGAAATTCTTTGTGCCCACATTTTTCAGAAAAGTGATACTGTGTAACAAGTTGAAATTTCTGGGGGATTGGTTTTGGTGAAGTTGGGAGTGGGTTAAAAATTGGGTTTATATTTGGAAGCTAGTTTCAACCTTAATTAGGGAAGGACTGGCAATCCTCCTTAATAATAAAAATAAGAATATCAGTTCTGTGTGGGATAGATGTATAATTTAGTTCTAAACCAAGGGAGAAGTTGAGAGGCATGATTATTTGTTGACTGACAACAGCATGGTTAACATTTCTATAAATCTGAAAAATTTACTTTATCTCAGTAAGAGGTAGCTTGTTTACAGAGCCCAAAAGGGGTGCCATGGCCTTTTAAAAATTCTTTTCATTAAGTAGCATATTTGTCATGAACCTGGGTGGCTGCTATTATGTTCTTTAACTAAAAGTATTTTTAGTAAAACTTACATTAATCAACAGCTCCTGAAGCTAAAAAATATGCAAGCTTATTGCTGTTTGAGTAGAACAAAGGTAAAGTGTGAGAAAGTTTTGGAAACTTCCATAGAGACAAAAAGTAAATCCAAAGTGAAAAAGATTTTTCTAATAACTCAGTTGGATACTAAAGCTTTGCCAGCTTTCAGGGGAGCCTCCTGCCTTCAAGTTTTATTCCATGAAGAAAGTAAGATTGACATCTCCTTTATATAAAACAGTGGGTTCAGGAGACAGACAAACAGAGTGAGGGAAATATGCAGAAATTGGAAAAGATTTTTCTTTAATCTTTTGGAGAATTCAGATGTTCGTGATGTTTGATATTATTAATGCAAAAAGTATGTACAATTTTTTACCATTTCCCTATAAAGTAACGAATAATGACTCTTAATCTTGTGAGGCTACTAGTACTATGTCATATATGTTATTGTAATTGTCAGTATATTTTTTGGAAAAATATGTTCGTATCCACCATTTCAATATTTCAGATGGAAATTGACACAGCACTGAGTGATTTGGAGGCAGCTGATTTTGCAGAGCTGGTAAGGAGCATGTTTTTATAGGGCAGGCGCTTTGTGCTGTTCACATTCAGTAGTTTGAAGAAATCTTGGATCAAAGCCCGTAAGTTTTCTTAACCAACTGAAAGTCAAAGCAAGCTATGTCACAATGGTGTTATTTTTTCTTGATTTGTAGTAAAAGTTTAAAGAACTTTCCTTTTTTCATGAATTTCTTTTTGCAGTTACACCAGTAATTATAGGGACACTGAGTGGAAACTAGATCTGATATAATTGCAAGCTTGACTGATGCTTAGCTCAGCTAAAAAGCCACTCTTTGCTGTAACAGGGATATTTTCTTTTTCAATTAATAGTAAAAATCACCTTTTTCTCTTTCTTTCAAGTAGTTATGGATAGTCCTTAAAATTGCTGTACAGCATTAAGAACAAAACTCACCAATCATAAGAAAGCAACTAAAAGTCTCAGTAACAGAAAGTCTAGAAGGCTATGTGGTGCAATATAAGACATTGTTCTTACCACATTTGTGTTAACACTTAATGATGTAAGCCTAATACTTGTTAGAGAATGATGATATATCATTGGCATAAAATTGTGTGTACAGAACTGGCTGCTTTTCTCTACACAGTACAATTATACACATTCACAGTTTTCAATAAGTTTTATCTTGGAACAAACTTGAAAGAAGCAAGTCATTCAAGCATCATTTTTTGTATATTTCCTTTACTACATATCAAATGGTGAGAGGTAAATATGTTTATACTTTTGAAAGTTTTCTCCTCAGTATGAAAGTCCCTCTTTAAATTCTTGCTTCAGAAGAAACTTTTTTAAAAATGAAGTCATAACTGGATCTGTTATGCGCACATGCAAAGAAAATATTATTGAATATATATAATACTGAACATTTTGGGGTTTATGTCTTTTTTTTTTAACTAATAAAATGTCCGGGACTATAAATACAAGGCAGATGGATGTCTATAGTCTCACTTCTTGTTAAACTTTACTGTTTGTGTCTAATAGGAACCAAGCCATTTGTTTCTTAAATAAAATCATTTCCTAGTGATTATTGAAAATTATATTTATAAATACTGTTTTATTGAGCAGAGCTATATGTATCCACTACATTTAAAATTAAAGCTGCCCAGCTGAGATCTGTGTTGTGATTGTGAGAGCATTTGTCAATTAAATTAAAAGGTGAATGGAACGAGTTAATGTTGGGTAACGTATTTCCGGGTACTGTGAAAAAGGACTGGTATGTCTTCCTAGATTTGCTATATGAGGTCCCTCTGGTGGCAAGAGCTATGCAACAGCTAGCTGGCTGTTATGACCTGTGAAACTTAGAGAACCCTATAAAAAAGCCATCTGCTTTACAGATAGATTAGAACTGAGTAGGAAATCTGAGTACCTATTATGCTGTGCTGGAAATAACTATAAAAATGACTCTGCAGTGACTTGAAAACCAACAATAAAGTCTAAGTGTCATATTTTATTTAGCTGTTTGTTCTAACTTCACCTCTCTGATGCTCAGCTGCTAATAAATTAATATTTAAAGAAGGCACTCTGAAAAATTGAAGTATTAAATAACACTGACTGTTATTTATTAAAATTAGTTTCACTTGCCTTCACTCAGTCATGTAACAATCAGGAGTTATAAATGTACTATATTTTTGTTTGCAGTCTGAAGATTACTATGACATGAGACGGTTGTATATGATTCTGGGATCTTGTCTCTTCTATAAGGTGAGACCGTTTGAGTACAGCATGGAGTTTTGAAAAATGCACCAAGCAGAAACATAAGCCAAGCATGAATTGACACTTGCCTGAGCTTGACAAATATGAACAATGTGTGGTCATTTTGTCTGTTTAACAGACATAATTGAACTCAAAGAATAGAACAAAACCATTTACTTCACAGATGCAAATAAAATATTTAAAGTCTTAAAACAATTCTTACTGTATGATCTGTAGCACTAAAATATCTTTATGAAACCAGTAACAACAACAATCTTGCAAAATGTGGTGTGTGAAGAGATGAATGAAGAGGTACAGGAGTCAGTGATGAATTACCACATTAATTGATAAGAGAATTACTGTGTGGTATTCTGATACCATTGTTCTTTGCCCATCCCTGTCACTAACTGAAGGCCTCTGGTTGTAACTGTTATCCAGATTAAGACTTGAGAAACTGAATCAATAACTTTCTTTCAGCTTGGCCTCTGGTATTTGTAAACATGTTAGTTATTGAGCATTGTCAGTATATTCAGAACCATACAAAACAAAAAGTAAATTACAACTCCTACTCTACAGAGCTTATGTTCTAAGGTCTCAGTCATCCAATCCTTACTTATGCAGGCAGTCCCATGGATTAAGTCTACTTGCATGACTAAAGTACAAGGCTAAGTCCTGTCTACACTGAGACTGGTGTAACAGTGCAATACCAGCAAAATGCTAGCAATAATGGAAACTCTAGTGCAGACCATCCATTGGCATTTTTACCATCATGTCATCCAGACCTGCTCTAGAAAAACTCATGCAGCTGGTCTCCTGTGTGCGTGTTTTTTAATGTAATGTGGAAAATCAAAAGAGGTACAGAAAGGGCAGTGTTAGCAGAAGACTTCGCCTGCCAACAAATCTCAATTCTGTTTTGGGTGAAAAGCTAGTGACCATTCAAACACCAGTCCAATCTCATGAGGTGATAGGCACCTAGGAGTTGAGATATTCAGTACCTTGCAGGAAATGCTCAGTAGCTAGCAGAATAAAGCCTTCAGACGGCAATACTTTTAAGCTGTTGTTCTAAAGGGAAATATAGCAGGACTTAATTAATACTATGTAATTTTTATGATGTACAGTTATGAGGGTCATATTTTAAATCCTTGTTTTGGTATATTCAGTTCTTGTCCTTGTCTGGGAAACACATTAATTTCAGTCAAAGAGCTAGTGTTTTTTGGTAGTTACACAGGGGACTGGGAATTAAAACTCTTTGGTTCATTACTGATTCTGCAACTAGGTGTTTGGCAAGCCACTTCACTTCTGTATGCCTCAGTTTTACACCTCTGTAAAACTGGAATAATAATTTACAGGAGTGTTGCTTATTTGTTGGTTTGTTCTTGTTTTATCATAGCACCTAAAAACCCCAGTCATGGACCAGGATCCCATTGTGCTAGGTACTATACACACACAATATAAAAAGATAGTCCCCACTGCCTGCCCCAAAGAGCTCATGATTTTAATATGTAAAACACTGAGATCTTTAGATTAAAAGACACTATATAGTGAAAAGTATTGTTATTTTTATTGAGTGTGCATTCTTTTTTGTGATTTAATTAAGGGTTATTTGATTGGCAATCACTTACCAAAGGAGGATCTTATTGATATAGCTTTATATAGTCGACAATATTGCCTGTTACCCTTGGCAGCAGAACAGAGGATTGGTCAGTTAGTGATATGGCGAGAAGTATTTCCACACCATCACCTCCAACCAAGTGAAGCTTCAGGTGTTACAGGATACAGGGAGCCTGAAGCAAGATACTTTTTACTAATAGTTGGTTTGGTAAGTTACAATTTCCAGAGCACCCATGGTTTGATTGTCTGTTCTGCTGTTGCCTTTACATTGTAAAATGTTATTACATATTTCCAGTACTAAGCATACACTGATTTCATCATTTAAAAAACATCCTTATTGCAGCTGTGAATTGGTGTAGAATTTTTCAGCTGGGGAATACAATTATTATTAATATTCATAAAGCTTATAAAATTAAGCATAAATAAAATTGTCATGGTTTTGATGCTCTTTTGTTCACTTAAGTTGAAATATTTACTTTTATAATCTGATGTTTTTCAGATACTTCATCCATTTTGAGCGGAAATTATTTTAAAAATAACCAGCAAATAACTATTTAAGAGGCAGTTTCTCATATGCACAGTAACTTAATTTTCATAACTTATGATTAAATAAACATTCATTTGCATGAGGATTGTAATAGGGGGGGAAAAAAAGCCCTAAGGAATGATTTTGACATAAAGTGGCTCTTGTTGGAGGGCAGGGGACCTGTCCAGTTTTGCAAATCTTTGTAATTTGCTGAGATACCATATTAGATTTGATAAGGAGTGTAATATAGAATGGATTCTACAGTATGCAGTATTTTAAATCAAAGATTAATTTTTTATACCCATTTGTTTTACAGAGACACTTTATGCTGTGTGTTTTGCTGGAGACAGGGGGCTGCACTTCCAAAGCCATTGGGAATCCAGGACCAGATTGTATATACGTTGATCAGATCAAAGCAACTATACTTCAGTTGGAAGGCATAGATTCTAGCATAGAGGAAAGATTAGAATCTCCTTCCATACCATGTCTATCTTGTGCTGACTGGTTCCTTCCTGCATCACGTGACAAACTGGAAAGCTTTACAACCCCACCCATCCTTAGTAAACTGCAAAATACTTCCAAATCCGCAACCTCTACAACAAGCAAGAGAACACTCTTCACTGACTCCTCCTTAAGGACACGTAAGCCCAGTCCCTCAAGGAGCAGTGGAGGATCTGACAATGGCAGTGAAGGTCCTGAAGAAGGTGGAGGCCTTAACCCACTTGCTACACTAGATCAGGTCCGAAAGCACGAACGAAAAGAATCCCAAGGTTTTGGCGGGTCTGAGGGAAGTGGTAGCTTGTTCAAGGTATTATTGTTATTACAATGTATTATGTATTAAACTGTTTAACTTTTGAAGGTAGGTACAGCCAACGGAATGTTCAGAAATTAACCAATGCTATTCTGGATGTTTGCCTCTTATGGTAAATGTTTTAATAAATGTGAGGCAGACTGATATTCACTGAGGAAAAAAAAGTTATTAATAAGGCTTTTTCTATACTGGAACCTGAATCACAAAACTTTTGTCATTCAGGGGTGTGAAAAAAAACATACACACACACCCCGAATGACAAAAGTTTTGCCGATTAAAAGCACCAGTGTGAACAGCGCTTTGTCAGCAGGAGAGCTGTCCTGCCGACAAAGCTACCGCCGCTCATTGGAGGCGGAAGTATTTTGTAGGTGGGAGAGCTCTCTCCTGCTGACAAACAGCAGCTACACTGCGTGCCTTTTAACGGCATGGCTGTAGTGGCAGAGCTGTGTCACTAAAAGGTGCATAGTGTAGACATAGCCTAAGAAATGTACGGTAAGGTTGCGGATTCTAGTTGCATTCTGTGACCGTGGAGATAGCTATGAAAAAATGAACAAAAACTGACGCATTTCACTCATTCACTGGGAATTATTTTTCTGTATAAATGGAAACAGGATAATTCTTTATATTTTTTATAAATTATGCTTGATTACTTTAAAGTTAGTTTAGTGCTATAATTATGTATTTATTTGTTTTGGATTTATATAATGCAACTCCTGGTGCTTAAGAAGTCAGTGTTGGTTTTCCTGAGTTTCATTAGGATAGTTTCAGTTCTTAACTAAAACTAGAACTAAAATTATCAATGAGACTACTCAGATGTTTAAAGTTAGGCAGCCGCTTAAGCACCTTGCTTAGTTGGGGGCTTAAGGGCCTGATCCAAAGCATGCTGAAGTCAGTTGAAAGACTCTCCTTGACTTCAGTGAGCTTTGGATTAGGACCACAATTAGCACCTGTTTCTTTCATCTGGCTCATCATCTCATCTAAATATTTGGCCTTCTGATGACTAAATTGGGCACAGCTGTGTTGAAAACTACAAAAGTAATTGGAGAATTTTTTCAAAGATTATAAAAGCATAAGCAATATTGACCAAGGAAACTTGTTATACATTGAACAAATGCTACCGATTGGTTTTAGCCTGAAATAGACTTTACCCTATAAAGTACATTCTACAAATTGCTGAAACTATTTAATTTTTTTTAATACTTCCATTTTAAATAAATGATATCATTGGCTGGATTTTGGTCCTTGATTAAATGTCCTTATTATGTTAGTTTACTGTGCAATTTTTTTTTTTTTAGGTCACTAAAAAGAAACATACCCTTCCAAATCCTTTTCATTTAGGAAACCTGAAAAAGAATCTTTCAGAGAAAGATATGGAACTCTATAATGCTGTCAAGTAAGAGATTATTGGTTTTATTAAATATTTTATTTTTCAGATCACATTCACCATTTTTGTCCAAAGACATATGCAAATCACCAAAGGTTCTATGTAAGGCTACAATTTTGTCATGGATATTTTTAGTAAAAGTCATGGACAGGTCATGGGCAATGACCAAAAATTCACAGAAGCTGTGACCTATCCCTGACTTTTACTGAAAACATCCCTGACAAAATGGGGAGAAAGGAGGGTCCAGCACTCTGCCCCACTGCATGCAGTGGCAGGGAGTTGAGAGGGACCCCTGACCGCAAGGCTAGGACCTGCGAGGGATCCCCTGCCGCCCAGCAGGGCTGGGAGCTGGGGAAAGGGTCCCCACACCGCCTGCAATGACTGGGAACTGTGAATCTCCTGCCACCAGTAGGGCTGGGATCTGCAGGGTCCCTGCTGCCGCTGCCAGCTGGGAAGGTCTCGGGGATCCCCCGCTGCCCTGCAGGGCTGGGAGCTGGGGTGGGGTGGGGGGGGCGGGCACCACAGTGGCTTGGAGCTATGGAGGTCCTCTGCTGCTGTGGCGGCCGGGCTGCTGCAGAGCCCCAATGCCATGGAGATTGCAGAAAGTCACAGAATCCATGACTTCCGCGACCTCTGTGACATATTCGTAGATGTAGAGGACACACAGTCACTGTGGTCAAGCAGGAGAACAGTTGCAGTAAGAGCCAAGGTTTGGGGGGTTTTTTTACATTACTGTGTAACCAGTTTTCCTTACTTCCTACAATATATCTAAATATGCTTAGTGATGAACACTACCTCTCCCATAATGCATTATTCTGAACCCCACACATAGAGGGATAAGACACTAGGAATGTATTTTAACTAGGCTGCAACTTTATTAACATTTCTGAGAAATTACCTGGCAATAACTTATCTAGTGCTGGTTGTTCTTCCTTCTGTAATTCCTGCCATCTGGGGGAAGGCTGCCCTAACCACTTCGTTCCACACCTTTACACTGGTCCCAACACCACTGCTGTGACCCCACTTCCCTCGCCTCACCTGAGGGTTAAGGGTATGGGGGGAGAGGTGTTGGCCCCTACCAGACATTAGGCGCTGCAGCCCAGCTCCCTACCTTCTTTAGGTGATACCCTCCCCTAATCCTGCTGCACCCTTCAATCCAGCCACTGAGCTAGGAAGCTCCCCTTCTCCCTCCACACTCTTGCTCCTCAAACTGACGAGGAAATGGAGTTCTCACTAGAGGGGGACAATCCTTAAAGAGACCTCAAGGTTTTCTTTTCCCTGCTGGCCCAGACAAAGCCTCCCCACCTCTGAAGCTGCAGAAGTGAGGAGGGCATTCTTATTGTGAGGGATTTTGGAGTCAACTAATCAAGTTGTCACACTAGAGGAATGTTTCAAAATTAATATTGGGCTACTTATTGTATGCCGGTATTTGGCACAGTTTCTCAAAAAAAATCAAGCCTGTGGAACAAACAAGCCTGAGTTCACACAAATTACTGGGCTCAATGCAGGGGTTACTGGATTAAATTAAATGACCTGTGATATGCAGGAGACCAGACTAGTGTCCCCTCTGGCCTTAAACTCTGTGAATCTCTGAATTTTTGTGTATTTCATCACAGCCCTCCCCAGTTTTCAAAGCAGTGCAGGGGATTTAGCCACACCTCTTACATTAATTTTTTACAGTCTGAATACTAGCCTTTGTTAGAGTGAATTTCACCTCTGTGCAGAGGCCAAGCACAATGCCAGTATCCCACTTAAGTCTCACATCAACCCTCAAAAATAAAACTTAAGTGGTGCACTGGCTTTGTGCTGGCCTTTTCCACAGAGACTAATTTCTCCTGTGATGATTATTCCATCCCATGGGTGAGTCCAAACTCCAAACTGCAGGTAGCGTCTCTCTTCTGCCACTCTAGTTAAGAAGGTCCATCAGTAAAATGTAAAATTGCAAGGAAGTGTGTACATTCCATTTACTCATCTTCCAATGATTTTTTAATCCATGCTATATCATTAGTGCTATGCTTTTGGCCTAAGAGTGTCCTGATGAAAAGGGGAGATCAGGAAAATGTAGTCTTTAAAAAACAAAAAAGTCATAAGTGATGTTTTGCATCTAAAATAATCTTCAATTTTAATGTAAATATGAAACAGTATGTTTAACACAATATTTTCAATTTTGTGTCTGTGCTTAGAGAATTTGACCAAGTGTATTTAATAATTTAAATTGTGTGTGTACTTTTACTAATTAACAATGTAACTATAACTGAATCTCTGCATCATACTCCCTGTTGGCATAAATCAATGTAGCTCTTATTCATGTTAGTGGACTTACATCAGTTTATGTCAACTGAAGATCTGGCCTTCTGTCTGGAAATCCAGCCTCAGCCTCCGGGTTTTGGAGGGGTTTTTTAATCTTATTTTATTTTTTCCATTAAGGCACTTCCTGATGACTCTCTTGAGGAGTTAGAAGTTCTGACTGACAGAGGAACTATTACATTTTTCCTTTGTAACCACTGTCTTGTCTCTTAACTCCTATTCTGTTAGTCTCCCATGTTACCTCAGGCTTAATATAACCGCTGTCAACAGATTATTTTCAAATGTTACCATCCTATCCTCCCACTTCCCTCATTCATTTTCACTTGTTCTTGGAAACCTCCTGGCTGTTTGCAACATTCTATTCATCTCCTTTATTCTGTATGACTAAAAAAACCACTGTAACATCAAATGTACACATTTATATATAAATATTATTTTATATAAACATATCACACTCAGTTTCTTTTAATTAAGATGGTTGGATATATACTAGTAACTCACTGTTTTCAGTCAATAAAGTATGACAAGGAAAGTATGACTAGTCCTTATGGTCTCGCTTACCAAAACTGAAACTTGTATATGAAAATAAAATGGGTGCTAGCCCACGGTATTAGTGGGGAAAATACTTAATGGAAAATAACATTAGAAGTGATATTAGAGAATAACATTAGAAGTGCAGTTGTCTTCAAGCTTTAAAAACAGAACAAGAACAGTAGTTTGGTTTAAAGAACAGCTATGTTCTTTATAACCCACAGCACAGAGGTGACTTTGTGACTAATATGTCCTTCTTAAACGTCTTTTCTATTTTGAGTGAACTACTTATTTATGCTTTCTTTTTTGTTTTGGATAATACTACCTCTTTGGAGTAGGGCAGTAACCCCCAGTTTACCTCCATGATCACTGTTTTTTTTAAATAATCAGTGTTAACAGTTTTAATTAGAAGGAAATGTATCTTGTGTAGAAATAGGAAAATCTTGACAATGTCTGTTTCCATTCTCATACCATGTTACCACCAGCAGAAAGCAATCAAGTGTAAGAGAGTGTGTTGTCTAGACAAGGTTTAATTCAAAATCACTTATTCTAATTTTTGAAGGTTGACGTCTGGTCCTGAGAACACCCTCTTCCACTATATTTCTTTAGAAACAATGCAAGGAATCTTTATTACTCCAACGCATAAAGAAGTACAACAGCTTAGTGGCTCCATCCACCCTCAGCTAATCAAGAATTTTCATCGTTGCTGTCTTTCAATTCGCTCCATTTTCCAGCAGGCCGTGATGAAAGAAGTAAGAAACTTTGTCTTCCTAACAGAATTGTTTTCGTCTACTTTTTTCTTTACTTAATCTCCTACTTAATATTTTCAAGACTACTATCACTTCAGCGTTTAAATAGTCCCCCAGTAGAAGATTCTTTGTGAGCTTTCTCTTTAATTTACTAAGTGTTTTACTTATATGGGCAGACTGTCCAACCAATCATGCATATCAAAAGGGCTTCACCTCCGCAAGACAGTGCTCTGAGAATCAGAGAATTAGATTGCTCTGTGGGATGTGGTGTTATGACTCCTATACTGTCCATAATTTAGCAAAGAGTTTCACAGAAGGCCTCTAGGAGAGAATGGCAAGAGAGGAACTAAAATCATTTACCCTCTCCTGCCTTCTACAAAAACAGGTTTTTTTGTTGTTAATGTAGTGCTTTTGAAGGATGCTAGCTTGACAACACGGGAGATTTAAGTTCTCTGTTTCTTCACAGAAAGTGTATGGCATGTGCAGTGACAGTTTAAGCTCCCTCCCTCCCCCCCCCGCCACTGTGTTTCAACCCTGATATGAAGAGACTATCTCTGAAGGTGAGAGGGTAGCTCATTCTCAGTCTCTTTGGCCTTCCTGTTAAAACTGCCAACAAATTGGCCAGCCACTAATGTTTGTAATGGTGAGTTTTTAATGTGGACATCTGTCCAGTAAAAAACACATTGCAACTACCAATTCCTTTCAGGCATGTTGCCAAGTAATCTCTTCTAGGTGTGAGACAGGCACACAAGGGGTATGCTCTTCCAATTTCTTGCAAGCAGCATTTATTACAACTCTAATAGGATTTTTTCCCCTTCATGAGACTTTCTAACACACTCCTAGAGATCTATATATCATTGCACCAACTGTCATTGATCATATTGTGTGCATATGGGCCTCGTCCACTTGAGACGTTATCTCTCTGCCCTGTGAAATCATGGCAGTTGTGATTATCTGAGTCACTGCAAGCTTTATCTGGGTGGAATCTGATGCCAGATTATTTGTTTTACTTAGGGTTGTCAGTTAATCGCAGTTAACTCACACAATTAACTCAAAAAAATTAATCGTGATTAAAAAAATGTATCTTGATTAATCACACTTCTAATTGCACTGTTAAACAATAGAATACCAATTGCAATTTATTAAATATTTGTGGATTTTTTTTACAATTTCAAATATACTGATTTCAATTACAACACAGCATACAAAGGGTACAGTGCTCACTTTATATTATTATTTTTATTACAAATATTTGCACTGTAAAAATGATAAACAAAGAAATAGTATTTTTCAGTTCACCTAATACAAGTACTCAACTGCAATCTCTTTATCGTGAAAGTGCAACTTACAACTGTAGATTTTTTTTATTACATAACTGTATACAAAAAATAAAACAGAGTAAAACTTTAGAGCCTACAAGTCCACTCAGTCCTACTTCTTGTTCAGCCAATCGCTAAGACAAACAAGTTTGTTTACATTTATGGGACATACTGCTGCCTGCTTCTTATTTACAATGTCACCTGAAAGTGGGAACAGGCGTTTGCATGGCATTTTTTAGTCGGCATTGCAAGGTATTTACATGCCAGATATCCTAAACATTTGTATGCCCCTTCATGCTTCGGCCACCATTCCAGAGGACATGCTTCCATGCTGATGACGCTCGTTACAAAAATAATGCGCTAATTAAATTTGTCACTGATATACAGTACTTGTATGAGGTAAATTGAAAAATATTATTTCTTTTGTTTTTTACAGTGCAAATATTTGTAATAAATAAATAAAAACTGAGCACTGTACACTTTGTATTTTGTGTTTTAATTGAAATTAATATATTTGAAAATATAGTAAACATCCAAAAATATTTAAAATAAATGGTATTCTGTTATTCTTTAATAAGATTAATCGCACAATTGTGATTAATATTTTCAATCGCTTGACAGTCCTAGTTTTACTTTGTATGTAATTCACCTAGATGCAAGATAATAGTCAATGCACACACAAAAAAACTAAATAAATGAATGTCACATCTTTAGAGACTTGGATTATAAATAGATCCACTGATGTGTGTGCAGTACAATTTTTTTCTACAGTCCTGGTTTGTTTGTAGCAACTGTCAGTCATTACTGATTTGAACCAAATAGCTGATAATCCATGACTAATTCCTTGAACTCTCCAGCTCCTTTGGGGGCAAAAACTTTACATTTTGACATAAATATACATGGATGTTGTGTACCATTTTTTTAAGCTCTTAGAAGTAGCAGACAGAGCAGTTAGTGAGAAAGAAGTAATCCCAAGCTATTGACCAGGTGGCATTTCCTCACCATGCTGCCTGTAGGCAAAACTGTACTTTAATTCTCACAAATGGTGAGGAATGGAAAGCACTTGTACAGAGTGGATGAATGCAGTTTGCAAACAGCAGTGAAATCTTCCTTCAAGTTTGTTTGTAGTTTGGAGGTGTGAGGCATGTGTACCTAAGAGGTCTTTTCAGATTGGACTGTTTCCCAGACATAAGTCTGTTAGGATTGCTTAATACTTAGAAAAATACCTGAATAGTGAGAATTTTTTCATCAACTGTACATAAATTGATGCTCTGTTGACTGGAATCTTGGCTGAAAATTAGTTTATACCTTTGACACTTCTATAGGGAGGTACAGAAATCCAAAAGCAAGCAGAAAATGCAGCTGAAAAAAGGAGAATGTTGGTTTTGCATATAAGCAGTTAAAATAACATGAGTTGAAAAACCTTTTCTTTTAAGTTCAGATTGCCTTTGGTCACAACTAACAAGTACATGAGGTTTCCAATTGTTAGTTTACACCAAAAATACCTGGATAAAGAAACCACTGACACATGCGTAGGCATTTCCAGGTGTAACCAATAAAAATTGGATACATGCGTCTGAAAGTGAAAACATCTGTTATGGCCACAGCGACATCAGCATGCACCCTTCCTGCCTGTTTCAGCCACATGTCATTACAGTGGACGCCAGCTGAGCTCCCAACGCCCTGTAGGTCAAAAAGAACTGATGAATATGCTATGGAGAACAAAGATTTTCTTGTTGAGGAGAATCAGGCACACGTGTAACTCAGTTTTATAACATTTTGGGACTGGACTATTCCTGTGAGAAAATTTACAGACAGTTTTTGTGCATTTGGTCCAGCAACATACGCTGTAGCTGTCTGCTTGGCATTTGGAAGCTATGGCTCGAGAAGACAAGTTTGGACTATTTAGTTTACAGTGCATGATAAATGGATAACTAAGATACACAGAAATATGTATTCACATTGTATGATTTTTAGATCAACAAAATATTGCTGTGGTTTGGAATTTTATAGATATGCACAATATTGGACCAAAATGATGGTAATAAAATTGATTAATAATGAATTTTGGGCCATTTTCTAAACACTGAAAAATCACTGATATTTACTATTTTAAATGTATGCAAAAATTCAAAATAAACACTGGAACGGGGAAAAATAAGCACTGAAAACTAGAAACCCTACATACTGTACAGTAGGTGACAGGCAACTTAGATTCTGATGTTTTTCTTCAGCATCTGAAATGAATGTGTTCTTGTACAGGATCCCTGGGGTACAACCTGGAACTGGGGGACCACTGTGCTCCCTTAACTCTCCAGCCTGGGCTGTCTCACACCCAGCAAAATTGCATGAATGCTCCCTGAGCCATTCATGAATCATACAGAGATAGGCACCAGTCAATCACCCCAGCCTTGCACCCCAGAAATATACTGTCTTACACTGCTCAAGACTCCCTTGTGCAATACAAACTCATTAACTAGTTTGCCACTCTGACGAAAGGGTAATGGACGTGAAACAGCCCTTGTTAACCTGAGCTGAGATTCCACAAGCACTTCAACTAAAAACACACTTTTAGGTAAAGTATAAAACAGATTTATTAACTACAGAAAGATAGATTTTAAGTGATTATAAGCAGCAGGCATAGTGATCAAAGTTTGTTACCTAAGAAGTAAAACAGAAATGCAGTCTAAATTCTGACTTTAACAGACTTAGGGCAAGTCTACACTACAGCAGCACAGGCTGCGCCTCTGTTGCGCGTCTGGTGAAGACATGCTATGCCAACGGGAGAGTGCTCTCCTGTCGTCATAATTACTCCACCTCAGTGAGAAGCGGAAGCTATGTTGTCAGGAGAGTGTCCCCCGCCAACATAGCGCTGGTGTGGACAGTGTGAAATTTGCATTGCTTTGTGGGGGGAGCTTTTTCACACCCCGGAACGACGCACGTTATATCAACTTAGGCTCTAGTGTGGACCTGCCTTAAGCAAGATTTGGATCAAGCAGTCTCTTAACCCTAACAGACACATTACAGGCAGCTCACAGTTCCTCAACACATAGACTGGACTCCCTTCTACGCCTGGACCAATCTCCCTAGCTCAAAATCTTTGTCTTCTAGAGTCAATCTTCCATGTGTTGAGATGGGAGGGGAGAGAGGCCAAGTGATGATGTCACTGTCCCTCTTTATACCTTCTTCCAGCTGCTAGAAAGATCCTTGCTGTGATGTGGGGATCAGGCAGTCCCCATTGGTCAGGCAGTCTCTGTTGCATATGTGCCCCCTCTAAGGAGCCTCTGGGAGAGTGGATTCTTCTTGATGGGCCATTAATGCCTGTCTGGCCAGTGATAGCTGCTCCTTTGTTGCAATTGAAAGACCAGCTTTGGGTGTTTTCCAACCTCACAACATATTTCAGTAATACATATAGCAATACTTCATAACTTCATATACAATGATGGTACATACAATCCAACAGGGTATTAATGTTCAGCAAATCAAGACTTCTTAAATGATGGTTCACAAGGCATACTTTGTACAAAACATATCATAATCATATCACAGTGTTGAATATGGGGGTTCTAGGGTGTTACTTTGAGGTATAGTGTGTCACAGTTCTGATCTGTGTATAAATATGAAGGGGAAGGAATTTTAATGCTCATGAAAGTACAGGACTAATAGCCTACATAGCTCTGCCAGTGTACCTTATTCCTGATTTACAAGTTCCCTGCTCTTCCTGTCCTCGTTAGTTTCTGAATGAGTAGTGTAAATGATGCCAAATTATGGATGGTGGACAAATGTCAAAAGGAAAATTGGATAAGACAACTACACATTTTTATTTGAGAGAAGCATTTGGAATGCTAGATGACATATATTTGTAGCTTGTTTAGTGACCTTAGGTCTTCGACGTGGCAACATCAGCATGACCAGACTGTGAGAGGCAGCTCTTCTCTGCAGTAATGGTAGACACTCTAGGGAGGGGCTGCGTCTGAAGTCCCATACTCTTTGTTTCATTCTCCACTATTGCATTAGTGAGCAGTGCTTCAGAAGTTTACTGTATCAACTTTGAAAAGCAGCACAGTCTGAGCAGTTAAAAACCTTTCGACCACATGGGTACCCAGTGTTCTGTTAATCCAGTACTGATGGACTTTACATCTTTGTCCCTCCCTTTGCTGGTAGATATGAGGTTCCTCTTCTGATATTTTCCATCAGCAATCTTTTTCCCCCCAGCCCCGCCCAACCCAGCAAGTTAAATGTCTTCCACCCCTGTTGGCAGACTTGCAGTACTACAGCCAAGTTGAAAGTCCTGTCATCTATTTCTGCCTAAGATAAACAGAAGTTCCTCAGGGCTTCCTCTGTATATTTTCCTTTCCAGGGAGGCCTCTTTTCCTCTGCCTTCAACATAGAAACAGCTCTGAAGGAGAAGGGGTCTTTGCAAGATTCCAGAGGAACTGCGGAATTCCCCCCAGCTTAGCATTTCCTCCACACTACTTGGTTGTTGAAGCAGAACCCAGTTCAGAGGAATATGCACTTCAGTTTCTCCTCATGTCATTATACTTTTATTTTAAGACCTACAGATGGCCTAGTTCAGGGGTCGGCAACCTTTCAGAAGTGGTGTGCCAAGTCTTCATTTATTCACTCTAATTTAAGGTTTTGAGTGCCCGTAATACATTTTAACGTTTTTAGAGGGTATCTTTCTATAAGTCTATAATATATAACTAAACTATTGTTGTATGTAAAGTAAATAAGGTTTTTAAAATGTTTAAGAAGCTTCATTTAAAATTAAATTAAAATGCAGATCTTATCAGTTTAGTGTGATCCTTACCCTTGCTTTTCCTTGCTGAGTTTTCCAATGTCTGGCAAGTATTTGGATACTTATGCTGCACACAGGCTTCTGAGTGATCAGTTGTTAACCAGCTCCGAGAGGGACAGAAGACAGATTTCATGTGTGAAAATACCTGTTCACACAGGTATGTGGATCCAAATGCTGAAAGCATTGCAAACGCAATTTTCTTCACACTTAAAATTTCACTGGCAGGCACATCCAGCAGGTCAGAATAGAGGCCCCATGATCTTTCTCGGTAGCTTCAAGTGCACTCCGCAGATCTCCAAACTTTGATGCTCACAATTCTGAGCTTTTTAACTGAATGAGCTGCATTTCAAAATCTTCAACACCCATCCACTGAAATACAGACAAATCCAAGTCACTTTCGTTTAACTTTTCAGGTTTAATTAGAAAAGGAAGCATTGGGCCAAATCACTGGAAATCTTGAAATCTGTCAGAAAATTCTGATTCCAGTTCTTTCATGTACATTTCTAATCTCAACGTCATACGCAGTGCACTGTTCCACATGGCATGATAGTGATGTAAGCAGCAAATCAGGACTTAAAAATATCCCAGTACAGTGGCTCTGGAACAATTTTTAAGGTGGGGGTGCTGAGCTGTGACCCCTCTTTCCCCTGTCTGCACCCCTCACTGCCCCAGGCTGGGGCCAGTGGGCCACAGCTGGGGGTGGCTGCAGAGCCCCGGGCCGGTGGCCAGGACCCCAGGCGGGCAGCAGAGCCCTCCAGACCGGTGGCCAGAACCCGCGGCCGGCAGCAGGCTGGCAGCAGGTACCCCAGGACAGCAGCGGGGCCCCTGGGACCAGTGGCCAGGACCCAGGCAGTGTGAATGCCACTGAAAATCAGCTCGCGTGCCGCCTTTGGCATGTGTGCCATAGGTTGCCTATTCCTGGTCTAGTTAAAACTCTTTGCAACAGTAAGGGCCCACTCACCAGATTCTTGTCTACCTAACGGGCATTGCAGCTCAGAGCATCTTACAGTGAGATCTGCCATGTAACAATTTGATCTTCAGTCACTCCTTGGGCACTCCTTTACTAAGCGCTAGTTTTACTTATTAAAAACTCCCAGTAACCTCAGCAGAAGCAGGGTTAGGCCATTTTAAGCACTTTTGAAACTCCCACCCTGAATGTTTTATCCCTACTGGGATCTGATTTGCCTCCCCTTTGTGAGAGGGAAGCCATCATCTATACTGGAATAACAGGACACTGGGTACTTTCTCTCAGGAGAAAGAGAAAATTAGTTTCCTTGCATATAATTTTATCTTCTCCATGTGGGTGCCAGCTGTTCAATGAGAAAACATCCTGCACTTTTACAAAGGTTTTCTTATCCTTACTGACTTGGCAGAGCACAGGAATACCCTTTTTTGATGGAATGTTTGGAACAAGAGAGAAAAAGTGCTTTTAGCAAGGTATTAAGAACATAAGAATGGCCATACTGGGTCAGACCAAAGGTCCATCTAGCCCAGTATCCTGTCTTCTGACAGTGGCCAATGCCAGGTGCCCCAGAGGGAATGAACAGAACAGGTAATCGTCAAGTGATCCATCCCCTGTCGCTCATTCCCAGCTTCCGGCAAACAGAGGCTAGGGACACAATCCCTGCCCATCCTGGCTAATAGCCATTGATGGACCTATCCTCCATGAATTTATCTAGTTCTTTTTTTAACCCTATTATAGTCTTGGCCTTCACAACATCCTCTGGCAAGGAATTCCACAGGTTGACTGTGCATTGTGTGAAAAAATACTTCCTGTTTGTTTTAAACCTGCTGCCTTTTAAACCTGCTGCCTATTTCAATTGTTTATTTAAAAAAGAAACTCCTGTCTAAGCAAGTTCATTCAAATGTCCTTTTCTGGTGCAGTATTTAGTTTTATTATTTGTTTTGTCACATTTTTGTTGTTATTCTTGCTTCTCCTTAGCTTTGGCAGCATGCCTTGCTTCTCAGTGTGGCTGTATTACCTCATATGCGCTAGCAGGGAGAGTGAGCATTCAGTTTCGAGAGGAAAAACAATCACAAAACAGAGCTTGTATCCTTCTCACTATGTGGAACAAAGTCTGAAAGACTATCACTATCAAGCTAACAGAACTGTGTGTAGCCACTTGGAGAAAATAAAATTACACATTAGGAAATTAATTTTACCTTCCAAATCTTGTTTTACAGGATATAGTAATTGTGATATCAAGATCATCCTACACAGAACCAGCAACTTACCTGTTCCTCCCAAATGAATCACACTGCAGTTCATTATCCTTCTGTTTATGCAGAAAAAATATTTCACACTATATTAACATTTAAACTATTTTACAGAAAAAGAAAAATGCAGACAGTGGGAGCAATTCAGATTCCAGAAAGGCAAGTTCTGACCTCAATCTAGTGAGAGAACATGGGGTTTTGTTTGAGTGTTCTCCTGATAACTGGACTGACCAGAAGAAACCACCACCAACTATGACTTACTGGGTTGTAGGGTAAGTAGAAAGAAATTTACTCAGGTTTAAATTCAGATGTATCTATCTATCGTAGAGTTTTCTATGGCAGCCACCACCATTGTAGCTATGTATTGATATTCTGGTATCTTGCTCTATCTTGTGTTTTCTTTGTTCTCTTCCTAACCTCTCAGACCTCTGCATTGTCCCCACTTTGCAAGTGAATCATACCTGTGCTCCTATTCCAGCACACAACTCTTATTCAGTGGTGTGGGGGAACGAACGATGGAAATGCACAAAATTCAGAGGGGATGAAAAGAGAAGTGAACAAATTTAACTATTACTGGGGAGAACATATTTGAGATATTAAACTACCAATCGACTTGCAACATTTTGTAAAGCAGTCTTTATTTTAATGTGCTTTCAAATACAAACACGTGAAATTAAACTCTGCCATTATCATTATAAATGGATTATAATTACTTTTCTGTTGTTGGTTATATTAAGTGTTAATTATTTTTTCTTAAGTGATTTTTCAAATTGATCTCCAGTTGGGTTCTGGTGGGTATGGTCCTTATTGCGCAACTGTCTCATGCTTATTTGTATAGCCTGGCACCACACAGTGCTAGAGTTTGTGAAGTAAATATTAAACATCAAACCTACTTTATAGTGGGAAGATAATTATAGTGTAACTTGAAAGAGTTATGACTATAGCAAATCTTATAATTGTTTAGGTCCTCGGCATTTGGCCATATTCTATAACCACCACTTGTCGAAATCCTTCTTCTCCCACCCTAGCAGGCCACAGCCTTTACTTGTCAGCATTATAGCTTCAGTAATCAGAAAGTACGATCACGATCTGTTAATCAACAACAGTAATTTTCCTTCTTTGTCTCTTTCATTCTATCTTTGGTGTCCTTGTTAGAAGGATAGAAAAAGAAGAAGAAGAAGAAGGAAGACTGAGGTTCCCATTGAGCCATACTTTCAGCATGCCAGCAGCTAATAATTAAGGGCAAGGGGCTGGCTTGGAGTTTATTTACTGTAGTTGATTGACTCACTGAATTTGTGTCCTCAATTGTGGAGCTATAAAGCCAGTAGTAAAGACTTTTGCCCAGCTAGCTTGGGAGAAGAGGACCACAAACCAGCTTACCATTGAATAATCTTCCCAACACCGCATTTCAGTATGTGGCACAAACTCTTGTTTCTAAAGCATTTATGGTGAATGTAACCAAATAATAATAATTAATAATAATTAATAAATAATGGATTTGGTCTGGAATCATAATTTTAGAAATTCTTAATATCTCCTGAACCACTCTCATCTTTATTACAAAGTATGTCAATTTATAGTACTGCCAATTTTCCTTCAACTCAAATATTCAAAAAAAAGAAAAACTCCTATATACTACTGAAGACAAATAAGTGTATGTAACTACAGTGTGTGAGCAGCTGAAATGCTATTAAGATTTAACAGGTTAAAATCTTGGGTACTGTTTAAACTGTTGCTGTCCCTGTTGAGAAAAGCTTCAGTTTTCCAGTCTCAGCATGCTCAATGTGTGACATCAAGTGAAACTCAGTACCACTTGTGGAGAAAACTACTGTGCTCACATATTAATAATTTCATGGTTTTGGTTCCCACATGGTAGGCAACCAGAGAGCTGACATGTAGGAATATTAAAACAATATTAAATTTAAAAGGATGTGAATACTATAGTTTTCTTCTCAAGCACTCTTGTGAGTGTAGCTGGAGAGCACTGAGATTTGAAATACTGCAGAGAACCCAGTATCATGGGAATGAATATTGAGAACATGAAGAACTTTTGCCCGACAGAGTCTTGAAGAAAACTGAGTAGAGGTGAAATTTAAATTGTTTTAAATATCCAATAAATGGGAACTAAAAGATTTCCAGGAGAACTGTGGAAATCTGCTATTAGTCTTGGTTTGCAATTACTTTCAACTTGCTATTGAAACCTTGTCAAACACAAATAGAATTTCTAGAACATTGACCACCTCCCTCTGACACTGGATTTTTGTTTTTCTCCAGGAGACTCTTCCTACATCCAAAACCTCAGGAGTTTTATGTCTGTTTTCATGATTCAGTCACAGAAGTTGCTGTTGAACTGGCTTTTAAACTGTCCTTTGGCTTAGCTACATAGATGTGCTTCCTGACTAAGCAGCAGTCCTGAACAGTGCTGGAATCCATCTAAAGCACTTAAATATAAACAGAAACTGAGTAAATCATGATGTCCTTCTCTGTGTTCTTTTGAAGTGCTTTAAAAAAATAAATCTGCCTTGTGGACTAGCTCTGTTAAACACTGAAGTAACACGTTACTGCTGATTTACTACATCAGCAGCAACGTACGGGAGATGATGTTTTTGGGAGAAGCAAAAAACATTAATTTTAGATACAGTCAAATGGATCATGATGAATAAAAAGATGGAATTACTTATCCTGAGTGTAGCTTTACTACATAAAATATTAGCATAACATGTACATTCCAGTAATGTCCAATATTTAATATCAACTGCAAGATATTACACTTGATATACTGTCTAGATATTTGGCAGTCAGCAGTAGAAAAAACATAACTTTCCCTGGTAATTAAGCACATGAAGCGCTGATGGCATGAACAATTGCTGGATGGTTTTAGTACTCCTCTGTTAATCAAAATGAAGGGGAAACCAGTAGCATCTGGATTAGGGGCTACAAAACACAAAATTAGCATGTTATCTTTTTTATCCATTGTGATCTTTCATACAGCCAAGGGCTATAATAATATTGATATTTTAATAGATTTCATGAATGGCATTGTAAATAACAAAGTGCTACATTTGTTATAGAGTAATTTTGATCCTTATGAAAGTATAATAGGTACGAAAGTATGTGAAAAAAGACTTTAACTGGCAATTTTGTTTCTGAAAGCTAGGCACGAACATAGCTATTTTTATATGATGTTGATGCTTTTATAATAAAGAAATTTGTATATTTGTAGGGGGAAAACAGTGTGCCTTCTATATTTCTTGTACACACTCATCCATTTTCTGGTTTGTCACATTAGGCAATATTAGTTTGGTTAGCCTTGTTATGGTTTACAGTAGGATATTTTTCTTCATATACCTATTGGCTAGCCTATAAAAAAGGTTCTATGAGGCAAATGGAAACAAAACTCTTGCAAAATCAAGATGTCTTCTACAAAGCCCATATTTCCTACAAACTGTTGGAAGTTTTGTAATTCACAGGCCTGCTATTTTCAACAGTTTTCTTAAAAGCTGGTTTTATTTAGAATGTATATTTTTAGTCCCCTTTTCTCTTTTTTTTTCCCCCAACCCTAACACTTGGTGCTGGCTTCTTGGGGAGCATCTCATCACATTCCATGTCAACAGTTGAACTGTTCTTTCTGGTTCTGTCATCGCTGGTTGCTTTTCATGGTTTGCCCAGCATGAGAATGCAAGCTATTAAAGTGTATGATGAAACTTAAAGTTGCATTTTAAGCAGTACAGTTGGATAACTCAAGCTGAAGAAAAATGTTGAAGAAATCAAAGGTAATTTCAGTTGGCTATCACTATCAAATATATTTCTTGGGTCTTGTCTGCGTGAGAAAATTGTACCAATTTAACTAAATCGATTCATATTAGGCAAGATAAGGCACTTGTATGCTGAAATAAAAGGAGGGGTACAAACAGAAGCATGTCTTTGCTAGAGTCAGGTGATACTTATGAAAGTGGCCATCTTGAAAATGTTGGCCTTAATCTGTCTGCATCTGTGTTCCCCATTTGCAGAATGATGATAGCCACAGACATGATCTGAGGTCTACTTTATTGTTTATAAAGTACATATAGTCCTATTATTGATGTGTGTACAGCATTTTGGAAAGGCAAAATGCTTCAACACTACTTTAAAACTACTTAGTGTTAAACTGGAGGGATTGTTTTGCACATGGAAGAAGGAGCTTAGAAAAAAGGAAAACAATCTTTACTGCACTACTTCCAGCTGAAGAAGCCCAGTTGATGACTATCCATAAAATTTTTAAAGGTATTTAGGTGCCTAACTCCCAAACCAATGGGAGAAAGGCACCTAAATACATTTTAAAATCTGGCTGCATTTATTGTACTGAATAAATTTAAACATACTCTCTACGGAAACAGAGGGAAAATTCAAGTATTAGCTCAGTAAGACAAATAGTTCCATAATTATTTGCTGGTATACAAGACTGTGCCTGAGCTAAATAAAAGTTAAACTATAATCCTTCATCTGGTATGATGATAATCCATACTCTTTCAAATGTGCTGATATTGTGGGTCCTGCTGGAAAATGGAACAGTGTTTTTCTATAAAACATTCTTCATAATACATATCTCAGCATTTTGTAGAGGTGCATAAAATGTTTATTAGTCTTCAGTATCTGGTTGATTATTGCAAACTGTAGCTGCATATAAAACTTATGTAAACAGAAAAGGCCTCCTTTTAACTATTAGCTCAGTTTCCATTTGCCTTATCCTTTTAGTTACTGTGTGGGATGTTCCCCCCATATACCCAGCCCCACCCATGTCATGGGGATCCCTCCCCAGTCCAGCCATAGACTAGACATAAAGCTCTTTGGAATCCATTACTTGGATAATAGTTAGAGTTGTACAAATGAAGCAAGTCACTCCCAAAAAAACCCTCAGGCTAGCCATGCTGCTTTCTAATCCCTGCTAGCCCAGGCACAGAGAGCCAGGCTTACAGCACAATCTGATCTCCATTTAGCAACACAATGAGCTACCTTTAGATGGCTGCCTATGTAATAACTTTTTAAACTGCTGTTCACGTTTGTGGTGTGTTCCATGTCATATTACCAAACAAAAACTACATTTAAGGTTAAGACTTCAACAGGACACACCCCATCTACCCATAATTTAGAAGCATGGAAATAAGAAGTTAAGGGGAAAGACTACTGCATTCCTTTCCACCTTCATATTAGGTATAGCACTGTCAATACCGAACTCCAGTGTTCCATAAGGCTTTCACTTCCATCCCCAACAGATATTTCTAGGCAGTAGATATCCCAGCTTCAGCAACCGAGCACTGTAATGCGAAACATTAACTGTGACCTCATATGCTTTTCACATTCCATGCATTTTGGAAGTTACTTTGCTTTAATACTTGTTAAGATTTTTTGTTAGAATGAAAATTTGCTTAAGTTGGGGTATGTATTGCCTTTTGGTATCTGTTGGAGATGGAAGTGAAAGCCATATGGAGCTCTGAACTGTGTTAATAATTGCATAATAATTAACTGCGTGAAAGCCATATGGAGCTCTGAACTGTGTTAATAATTGCATAATAATTAACTGCACTATGATACCCCTAAGCTGTTGGTGTAAATTGTTGATGTAAAATGTCTATCCTCTTGAAAATACCAGTTAGTTATAGGCATTTCCTACAAACTCGTTTAGACAAATTCAAAAAGAAATAGAGTGGATAAATCCTAGCTACAACATTCCAGTTAAAGAATAGATGTGCCTCCTATGTTGCAGTAGATAATACTCAGCTTTGTCTCTGCAGCAAAGAAGTAAGGGTGATAATAGTATAGTTTACCTAGGTAACATACCGGAACCAGATAGTAAATCTCTACCTATTCCAGGACCAGTGAAGAATCTGACAAATTAAAACCAGCATCCTGTGTACAATCACAAGTCAAAAGGCATTTTCAGTCATCAGCACACTCAGAAGAAGCTGAAAATGGCAGTTAAACAAGGGAATTGTTGCTGATATTTAATCACATCTCTCCCTTATGAAGGATGGCGTTTATAATTTCATAGCACCCAAGGCATGCTAGGTGTTCAACAAGACTTAGACAAAGTTTCTGCTCTGAAGACTGCACAATCTAAACAGACCTTGCGTAGACAAGGGGGGTGAGGAGCAACAGCAATTATGTGATTGAGTGCTGAAATTAGTATGGAACTTGTTAAATTCTCCATTTTTGTTAGAGGGTTTTTATTGCTTGTTTGATAATACTGTTCAAAGTACAGAACTAGGTTTTGTAGATTTTTTTAGAAGCATGTTTTAAGGAGGGCCCTAAAGGAGGGGAGGATATAATATAGAACACAGCAGGGAAGATCTTTATCAGATATGTTCAGTGCAGCTCTTGTCTTTTGTAACTTTGGGGAAATTTATAGCTATGAATCAGGGTACATGAAGTTGATGACAAAAGGAAAAGAAATGGAAAGTAGCTACTAAAGGAGTCAGAACTCAAGTTTCATGCCACAATAGAAATGTGATCTTCCCTCATTGCCTTTATACAATTTCTTATAGAAAACTTTACAGGGGAGCAGGTATGCAACATATTTGGTGAAGTGCCAGGGTCTAAATGATTAGATTTCAAGAAATTATAGGAAGTAGAAAAGAAATTGTCAGCATTTAGAAATAGTATTTAAATCCATAAACAAGCAAAATGTTTGACTGTAAAAAAAACATGGTGGTTCCTCTTTGGTTGATACCTTCATCAGCCAGAATAGTTTCAGGAACTTGGGGAAAAGGTAGTAAAAATCACTTAAAAATCTTGCTTTACTAATAGTAAACCTAAGAGGAATAGATATGTCTGGCTTGTAAATGAAATAGACATAATTGAAGCAATGTTTATATGAGCAGCTTGTTGTGAAAGAACCTGAGAAACAGCTCAGACAGCAACATTAGTTTTTTGGGCTGTTACTCCCTGCTTTCTGGTAAGTCCACTTGCTGATTAAAATGATTATAGACTAGCCAAGAATAGGGGGAGAGATTTAACAGCCTTTCTTCCACGTTATTCAGCACAGCATTATTTGTTAGTGGATCAATACACATAGCATTGCATTGTTTCCTGTTCAATTATAGCTTTAGGTTCCCAACTGCAGTCTCTCTTTCTTGCATGCTTCATAGGGCAGAGTTCTGCGGCAGAGATCAGTGGGCCACCAAGTACTAGTTTTCTAGTTCCCTTGACCCTGTTGCCAAGACTGCCTTTCTACCACTACTCTCATCACTGCCAACCCTTTTGTGCTACTACAAGGAAGGAGAGAGAGGAAATGCAGTAGTATGTCCCTGTCTTCTCTCTCTCCCACCAAGCAGAGGATTTGGCATTCTCTTTCTCCATATCAGGGTAGGCTACATTAAAGCTTGCTACCGTAATGGTAGTAGAGGGTACCACCTGCAACTGGCTGCGTGGTGTTCAAGTAACTTAGCAAACCTCAGGAAGTGCCAATGGCTTTGGGCAGATGAGAAGGGTAGTGGAACTCTTGATGGAGGAAATGCTATCAAACGGCAAAAGAGTTAAATAATGGATCTAACACACAGCAGCCACCAACCGGAGGAAGGCAATGGGAAACCACCCTCTGTTCTTTTCTCCCATGAGAACTATGGCAGAACAGAGGCAAAGTGTTAAATTCTGTTATAATGTCACCAATGTTCAGACATGAATAAATGGATTTACTTACATCCCCACCCTCACTTCAAGCAGGTCAGAGGCATGATGGGAGAGAGAGCCCATTTTCTTTGTCTTCTGTCACATTATCAGCACATAGGGGTAGCAGGGAGAAGAGCAGAGATAGAGTATGTCTACACAGCAATCAAGGGGGGTGATTGCAGCCTGTATAGACATACCTGATCTATCTTTGATCTAGCTAGATCAAAGCTAGAGTGAGTAACAATAGCAGTGAAGCCATGACAGCTGCTCATGTACATACCTAAGGTGCAGGACTAACCATATCCTCATCCTATGTACCATATAACCTCACTCTCGACCATCCACAAGGCTCACTTTCCATTGCTGCCCTGTCTCCCATTCTCACCCTCTTACTGGACTCTAATCCTTCTACAAACATATTAACATTTCAAACTACCACAGCTAAATATTCTTTAAACACACACAAGATATCAAGGTGTATTAGTAACAGGAGCATGACACATAAGAGTTTTTTACTGAGGTAGTCCTTGCTGTCTGATGGGATGCCTGCTTCTGCAAAGCTTCCACACAGGAACTCTCACTGACTACTGTGCAACTTCCACATTTCGATTCCTTGCAGGAGTTGCTTTTGGACTGCAAATTGCTTGGGGTACAGCTCTGCCTTCTTTGTCTGTAAAGCATGCCATGCTGTAGACATACTGCCCGTGAATGGAATGGCAGGTGCTTGTTACTTCTGAAAGAGAGACGTGTGGCTTTAGCAGTTGAAGCTCAATAATCAAAGGGTCAAGATTTACACATTCAAAATACCATTTGATTACGTTTTTTCCTCCCACAGATTATCATTTGGTGTCAGTGCTGCACCTGAAATATTTCATAGAACTAATGAAGGATACGCTATTGAAAGGTATAAATATGAAGGCATCTAAGTATATGTTAATGCTATTTGAGACTGTTGTAAGCAAGAACATAAGGCTTAGTTAATTAAAGCTCATTGAATAATATAGTGGTATGCCAATGCTAAGCTATGGAAAGTGACAATTCATAACATGGGTGGATCCAGTTAATGCAAATTTTAATCAGTGAATTAGGATGTAAGATGAATTAGAATTTGAATTTTTCTAATCCAGTCATAAACTTCAAAGCTCTTATGGATACCTCCATGAAAAGCCTCAGAACATTAAGAATGTTGCTTAGTTACTATTACACAAGCTGTGCAAATGATGATAGTACACATAAGCCTAAGAAGTTTCATAGTTATAACCAACTGATAGCAAAACAGAAATTGATCATACACCTCAGGAATTATATAAAGCCTCCCAAACTGCCCCTTATATTCAGAGACTTGCAATGAAAATGCAGCCAACCAATTATCATTTGAAACACAAGGAAAGTACCTTACAAATAGGTGCCCTTTCAGGAGCAAATTTATAACACTACGAAAGGACTATGGTTTCATGTGGGTATAGTGACAATATCACATCTGAAAAGCCTAAAACCTAGGGATCATTAAGAAAGTGATCTTGAGCTTTCAGAATAGCATGTGATACAAACATTGTGGATTCTGACCAGCTTGTCTAGTACCCTGGCTCCAACAGCAGTCAATTATTATTATTATTATTATTATGCTTGATATTCACAGGGTGACTTTGCTCACCTCCCAATAGTGTCCGAAAATATCCTGCTTTTACACCTTTCACTACGGGGCACCTACGTCTAATTAGCATATGAAAAGTGCTATTTTACCTATGCTAAAATGCATTTAATTGGCATTGCTCCTCAGCTCAGAGCATCCAGGAAATCTGCATGGGTGCTTCTGAAACGCCCACTGAGCACAAGGGGATAGATTTGTAAAAGGTATGTAGGTGCTTAAAAATGCACACAGGTGCCTAATGGGGTTTTCAAAAGCCGCACCTTTAGGGACCTTTAAAAATCTGGCCCCTTCTGCTCAGGCAACATGGATGCAGACAAACACCAGCTTTGAAAATTCCTGTGTGTTCAGCTTCCACTTGAGCACCTAGATAGGCACCCAAATTGCCCTTTAATCTGCTTCAGATTCCACTTCTGCTGCATTTAAGAACTTTTTAAAATGGTGACAAATTCCCTACACTCTATCTATTTCTGAGTTTTTCTATTAATCTAGGTGCTGGTGAGGTCACTGTACTATCACAGCAGGCTCCAGAGTGCCCCACAAAAACACTGCTGTAGTGTAAAATCAAAGTCATTGATTTTAATGGGAATTGGATCAGGCACTAAAACAGGAACACAAATTCAGGAGCAGAGTTAAGGTTCCTTGGGTGCTTGATCTTTGTAAATCTCCAAGTTAACATGATGCCTGGCTCCTGGAGCTTCACATGAGAAGCATTGTGCTGTCCAGGGAACCTTTGATCATTGGTTGAAGCTTTCTCTGCTGGGCAGGAAAAGGTTTTCCCAGCACGACTATGATGATTTCAGGAGCTCCCCAACCCTGGTTCCTTAGTCAGTCCTTGTTGCCTAGTCCAGCCTGCGGCCAACCCAGCTCCAATTCCTCACTTCCAGGCTCCAGGTCTCAGGCCCAGCCACCTAGCTCCAGCCCCTCGCCGTGGCTCCTCCCTTTGTGCCTCTAGCCCTTGGCCGCCGTGTGGTTAGCTCATGTGACCTGCAGGGGTGGGTTCTGAGCTGTGGCAGTTGGCCTTGGCCTGCTGGGAGGAGCCTGCTGTCTGGAGCTCCTGCCCCATCCCAGCCAGTGCTGCTGCCCTCTCCTCTCTGCACCATGCAGGCCTCGGAGAACCAGCAGCTCTTCGACCCCATCTCCTTCGTGGCAGACCTGATGGCTGGGGGCATCGCGGCCGCCGTCTCCAAGACCACGGTTGCGCCCATCGAGCGGGTGAAGCTGCTGCTGCAGGTGCAGGCCTCATCCAAGCAGATCCGCGCTGACCAGCAGTACAAGGGCATGATAGACTGCTTCGTGCGCATCCCCAAGGAGCAGGGTATGGACCCCCAGCAACCCCTGCCCCCTGCTTCGTGCGCATCCCCAAGGAGCGGGGTATGGACCCCCAGCAACCCCTGCCCCCTGCTTCGTGCGCATCCCCAAGGAGCGGGGTATGGACCCCCAGCAACCCCTGCCCCCTGCTTCGTGCGCATCCCCAAGGAGCGGGGTATGGACCCCCAGCAACCCCTGCCCCCTGTTTCGTGCGCATCCCCAAGGAGCGGGGTATGGACCCCCAGCAACCCCTGCCCCCTGCTTCATGCGCATCCCCAAGGAGCGGGGTATGGACCCCCAGCAACCCCTGCCCCCTGCTTCGTGCGCATCCCCAAGGAGCGGGGTATGGACCCCCAGCAACCCCTGCCCCTGCTTCGTGCGCATCCCCAAGGAGCGGGGTATGGACGCCCAGCAACCCCTGCCCCCTGCTTCGTGCGCATCCCCAAGGAGCGGGGTATGGACCCCCAGCAACCCCTGCCCCCCCCCGTTTTGTGCGCCTCCCCAGTGAGCAGGGTATGTACACCCCTCTGCCCCCAGAGCGCTCTACTTTGGGTGAATCTACATGGAGCACTGTGTAGATTCCCCACACACAATCTTGTTCGATCCACACCCTCCTCCAATTCTAGGGTTTGCAGGAGTCATGCATCTCGCATTACACTCCTGCTTTTATCACTCATATTATGCTATTACTGGCATTTCCTGCATCCAGCATAGTTGAAGACATTTGGCAGGGTTTCCCTTGTAGCTCAGCCTCCTGTCACTAGATGATGATGTGAGGCCTGGTGTGCAGGCTGCCTTCTCTCCCTCTGCTCCCCTGCTGGCTTGCAGCTAGCAGGAGAGGAGCAGGTAGCAGCCACAATACAAGGTAAGAAGAGAGCACTGACAGTCCTTCCCTGCTGCTCCAGGGTCCGCCTCACCCACTTCACCACCAATCCCCCCACTCCAAGTACTTCTTCACCAAACCCACCCCCATTTTGTTGCCGCCCCCTCCCACTTCCTTGTCCACCAGGCCTCAGTTCACCGTGTCCTACCCTAACTTTTGTTTTTCTTGCTGGAATGAAGTTGAGGATTCCCTAACTGACTCTTCTTTTTCAATTGATCACTGCTATTGCATTTTTCTGAGGAAACACTGTTGTGTTTTAATAACATTAGGTACATACGCTCAGCAATTTTAATTGAGTGTATTTTATAAATCAAAAAAGTAATAAAAAAATCAGAAGTGACACTTCATTTAATCTACAGACACATCTTTACATGGTGTGATAGCAAAAGTGTGTGTTCGTAAATATGGGTTGCATAAGACATCTTAGGTTTGGGTGGTATTTTTAATATTCTTCCCTTATCAATAGTTGCAACTATTTGGCATGCTAATCTTAATACCCATAAAAACAATGTTTAAAAAAAGGGATTTGGGAAGCCTAAAACTTTGAGGGTTCCCCTTTGTGAATGGACTTTCATACTCATCCCAAATCAACCTAGATGAGTGAGGCAAGTCTGAATTGATGCATGTCAGACTTTGTCTACACTGCACTTTCGTCGTTAAAACTTTTGTCATTCAGGGGTGTGAAAAATACACACCCCTGAATGAGAAAATTTTTAATGACAAAGAGCACCGGAGTGGACAGCGTTTTGGCTGTGGGAGCTGCTGTCCCATCGACAAACTACCACCCTTCATCGGGGGTAGGATTTTTTTGTCGCCAGGAGACCTGGGGGGCACAACCATGCTGTTGTAAATTGCGCACTGTAAACGTAGCCTCAGTTTCACTGTTCAGCTGGTGATTAAGAAAGCCAGGAGCAACAGCTAAAGCACTGAAGGTTTGCCCTGATTCTTGTTAGTGGCCTTCTCACAACCTCCTCATATTTCCGAGCAGATTCTAGCAGGCAGATCTCTGATAAATTTGTCAGTCCCTATATCCATATTGCTTGCAATTTTATGGCTCATTTCTGTGCTGAGCACTCTTGCTCCAGTCCAACAAAGTACTTAAGAACACGGTTAACTTTTAAATATGTATGTAGTCCCTTTGACTTCATATTGAGACCAACTGATCATCAACTCTCATGTTGTTGTTTTTTTTCTTGAAACCGTGTCTCCTGGAGTCATGTAATTATGTGAGACTCAACTTTCATTTGAAAAGGAAGTCCCTGGCCCTGCTCGTTGGAGAGAGAAGCACAAAAGCATGAAATCTAAAGACTTGAAAAGGCTAATAAAAAGAATCCCAAACTTACTATTTTTTAAATTCTCATGATTTTTAAGCCAATCTCATGAAATTTTGGGTCCTGACTCATGATTTTTGAATGCTTGAAGCTGGCAATACTGTGATGGCTTGTGCCATTCCACCCTAAAGTGTTTTGTGGAACTGCAACAGTCAGGAGTAATCCAGATTGCCAGCAAGACAATAATGACATTTAGTTCACCGTTGGAAGGTAGAAACTTAAAACAGGGATCTCAAACTCAAATCACCAGGAGGGCCACATGAGGACTAGTACGTTGGCCCGAGGGCCGCGTCGCTGACACCACCTGCCCCTGTTGCCCCCGGCCCCGCCCCCACTCCACCCCTTCCATGAGGCCCCACCCCATCCAGCTTCTTTCCACCCCTTCCCCTGCCCTCATTCCAACCCCTTTCCCAAAGTCCCCACCCCAACTCCGTCCCCTCGGTGCCCCTATTCCAACCCCTTCCCCAAATCCCCACCCCTGCCCCGCCTCTTCTCCGCCTCCTCCCCTGAGCACGCAGCTCCCTGCTCCTCCCCCATCCCTCCTGGAAAGCGTTAAACTTCATTCTGCTGGACACTATCTTGGTATTGTGGGGGTCATTTTGGCAGCATTGCCCTGAGAAAAATAACAGCATTGGTTAGAGGCACTCGTTGTGCAAATAGACTGCGTGCAAACTTCTCCACATGTCAAATAGAATTACACACATCCAGACAGGATTTGCACCTTGGTAGTGCTGTAAGTTGACATACTTGCCTGTCTCCTTAACAACTTAATTATATTGTCCAAAGGGATCATTTTTTTAATGTTTTCAGGAATCTAATGATAAAAGGTCATTGTACATGCTGAGTTCCCACTATGTTTCATAAACATTTCACCATTCCATGTACATGGAGCCTGAGCTCCTTCTGTGGTGATTAAAATACACATGCAGCCACACTTAAATGAGATAAAGAACATGATTGGTATATATATCCCAGTAAAGAGTTATGAGATTTTTTTCAAATACATTAAAAATATGTATCCCAAATTTTATTTATGAGGTAAGGAAGTTAGGAACCTTCAGCATTTCTGAATGTTACTGTCATTTCTCTTATGGTCTCAAGAGTTGAGATTTCTCATTGTTGCCTACTAATACAGACATCTGTTGGTTAATGTTAGAAAAAAATTCAGATTTCCAGTGCCATCGGAATTTTTTTGGCCACTTTTACAACTCATCATAAACTAGAAACAACAGTAATGTAATATAATCTATTCAGGGTGATATAATACAAACTTTGTAAATGTAATTTAATAATCTGTTTTCTCCTACAGGATTTTTGAGCTTCTGGCGTGGCAATTTGGCAAATGTTATCCGATACTTTCCAACACAGGCTCTAAACTTTGCTTTTAAAGACAAATACAAACAGATTTTCATATCTGGACTGGATAAAGACAAACAGGTGAATGTGCTCTAGCAGATTTGATCACTTTAATAAGTAAACCTGTTTTGGTATGGCCTAGAGCGGATTGAAAATTTTCCAATGGAAAATGCTGATTTGATTAAATCTAAATGTTTGACAGGAAATTAGTTATCTAATTTGTTTCATGTGAAAAAAATAGCTCAAACATCCCTTTTATCTGTATCTGTCTTACATTATCTTTTTCGGATTTCTGTAGTGGGTTTCTGTAATTTCAAAAAAATATGGTGTTCTCTGCTTCTCTTCCTGGCAGCTTTTTCTTCAGTGCCAGCAACAATTCCAACTTCAGGCTTTCCTGTTGGTACTGACCTGAAAGAACTCTGGACATGCACTATTCTCTGATTCGTCTCTTTGTATTGCATGGTAATTCTTAATCTGGTCCCTTTTGTTCAAAATGAATAAATATATAAGAAATTTCAGTTTGCAAGTTCACCTTTTTACAATGGAAAAAATGAGCTATGCTTGGTGTAAATTATATTGAATTCACAATTCTTTAAATCTCTTTTCCTTCTCATAAAAATGTACCCAGCTGGGATGCATTTTCATGTTTTTGGGACTCAAATTTTACAAACATTTCTGTAAATGAAACAATGCTCAGGATTCAGTTCTCTAAAAATTAGCACATTTTTAAACAATCAGTGTGTTCTTTTTTTTTTTGAAGCTCAGTCCATTGGGATGCCCTTGTATATGTTTTGTGTTGTGGGAAAACCTAAAGAGGAACTACAAGCTATAGTTCCCTTGCGAGCTAAAACCTGTTAAAATATGTATATATCTATTAAAAGCAATAAAAGAGGTTGTGGGAATTAAAGTGCTAGATCGTTAGCTGTAGCTCCATAGAAATCAGTGGAATTAAGCCAATTTTCACCAATCTGACGCAAAATGTTTTAATCTGTTCCCCTCCTGTTAGTTTTTTCCTTGCACCTCTTAAATTTTCTGAACCAGATTGATGTAAGTCCATTGACTTCAATTTGGCCCATGAGACATAGGGACTTTTTTTCTGTTGTAGTACCAACTGAGCACCACTGGAGTTGGTGCACAGTTGTACCGTCATCAGAAAGTCTCATCAGGCCAGCAGTAATGTGGGTTTGGAGAATCATGGACCAGAACCGTATTCTAATATATTATAAAGTGTTTTTTTGCTTGCTCTTGAGAATTACAAAAGCTCTTTAAAATTTAAAAATAGATCAGGGGAAGACCTGATAAATATTTTGTAGTGAATGGGAGGACAGAAATGGAATCTTGTCAAATCGATATGGATGAAATACTACTACACATACTCTCTGAGCCTTGCATGAACATTTATTATATGTTAATTTGCAACATTATCTGATTCTTTAGATAATTTTTAGGGCTTCCATGCTAATGATGGGTTCTGTTTGATAATGATCCAAATCAGTGCGGACTGACGCATTTTCATTTTCATCATCTGAGTCAGATGCCACCAGCAGAAGGTTCATTTTCTTTTTTGGTGGTTTGGGTTCTGTAGTTTCCGCATCAGAGTGTTGCTCTTTTAAAACTTCTAAAAGCATTCTCCACACCTCGTCCCTCTCAGATTTTGGACGGCACTTCAGATTTTTAAACCTTGGGTCAAGTGCTGTAACTATTTTTAGAAATCTCACATCAGTACCTTCTTTGCGTTTTGTCAAATCTGCTGTGAAAGTGTTCTTAAACAACATGTGCTGGGTCATCATCCGAGACTGCTATAACATGAAATATACGCAGAATTCGGGTAAAACAGAGCAGGAGACATACAATTCTCCCCCCAAGGAGTAGAGTCACAAATTTAATTGACGCGTTATTTTTTAACGAGTATCATCAGCATGGAAGCATGTCCTCTGGAATGGTGGCCGAAGCATGGAAGGGATATACGAATGTTTGGCATATCTGGCATGTAAATACCTTGCAACGCCAGCTGCAAAAAAGTGCCATGTGAATGCCTGTTTTCACTTTCAGGTGACATTGTAAATAAGAAGCAGGCAGCAGTATCTCTCGTCAATGTAAACAAACTTGTTTGTCTTAGCGATTGGCAGAATAAGAATTAGGACAGAGTGGACTTGTAGGCTCTAAAGTTTTACACCGTTTTGTTTTTGAGAACAGTTATGTAACCAAAAAAGATCTGTATTTGTAAGTTACACTTTCACGATAAAGAGATTGCACTTCAGTACTTATATGAGGTGAATTGAAAAAATACTATTTCTTTTGTTTATCATTTTTACAGTGCATATATTTGTAATCAAATATAATAATATAAAGTGAGCACTGTGCACTTTGTATTCTGTGTTGTAATTGAAATCAATATTGAAAATGTAGAAAAACATCCAAAAATATTTAATAAATTTCAATTGGTATTCTATTGTTATAAGTGTGATTAATCATGGTTAATTTTTTTAATTGCGATTAATTTTTTTGAGTTAATCGCGTGAGTTAACTGTGATTAATTGACAGCCCTAATAATTTTCATTAACTGGGTTTGGTCACAGAGATGCCCTTGGGACTGTCACCTGACGTTCTGGAATTACCTCTGAGCCCATTTTCCCTGCCAGCTTTGGACTCCAGAACCCTGCCTTGTTGAGCCAGACATGCTAGCCTGCTGCAACACAGACCCAGGTTTGGCCCATGCCCCCAAAGCTAAAGACTTTGACAAAAAACCACTCAGCGGGTTACCTATCTTCACCACCCAGACACCCAGTTCCCAACGGGATCCAAACCCCAAATAAATCTGTTTTACGCTGTATAAAGCTTATACAGGGTAAACTCATGAGTTGTCTGCCCTCTACAACACTGATATAGAGATATGCACAGCTGTTTGCTCCCCCAGGTATTAATCACTTACTCTGGATTAATTAATAAACAAAAGTGATTTTATTAAGTATAAAAAGTAAGATTTAAGTGGTTTCAAATAATAACAGACAGAACATAAGAATGGCCATACTGGATCAGACCAAAGGTCCATCCAGCCCAGTATCCTGTCTACCGACAGTGGCCAATGCCAGGTGCCTCAGAGGGAGTGAACCTAACAGGTAATGATCAAATGATCTTTCTCCTGTCATCCATGTCCACCCTCTGACAAACAGAGGCTAGGGACACCATTCCTTGCCCATCCTGGCTAATAGCCATTAATGGACTTAACCGCCATGAATTTATCCAGTTCTCTTTTAAACCCTGTTATAGTCCTAGCCTTCACAACCTCCTCAGGCAAGGAGTTCCACAGGTTGACTGTGCGCTGAGTGAAGAAGAACTTCCTTTTATTTGTTTTAAACCTGCTACCCATTAATTTCATTTGGTGGCCCCCTAGTTCTTGTATTATGGGAACAAGTAAATAACTTTTCCTTATTCACTTTCTCCATACCATTCCTGATTTTATATATCTCTATCATATCCTCCTTTAGTCTCCTCTTTTCCAAGCTGAAAAGTCCTATCCTCTTTAATCTCTCCTCATATGGGACCCGTTCCAAACCCCTAATCCTTTTAGTTGCCCTTCTCTGAACCTTTTCCAATGCCAGTATATCTTTTTTGAGATGAGGGGACCACATCTGTACGCAGTATTCAAGATGTGGGCATACCATGGATTTATATAAGGGCAATAAGATATTCTCCGTCTTTTTCTCTATCCCTTTTTTAATGATTCCTAACATCCCGTTTGCTTTTTTGACTGCCGCTGCACATTGCATGGACATCTTCAGAGAACTATCCATGATGACTCCAACATCTTTCTCCTGATTAGTTGTAGCTAAATTAGCCCCCATCATATTGTATGTATAGTTGGGGTTATTTTTTCCAGTGTGCATTACTTTACATTTATCCACATTAAATTTCATTTTCCATTTTGTTGCCCAATCACTTAGTTTTGTGAGATCTTTTTGAAGTTCTTCACAGGCTGCTTTGGTCTTGACTATCTTGGGCAGTTTACTATCATCTACAAACTTTGCCACCTCACTGTTTACCCCTTTCTCCAGATCATTTATGAATAAGTTGAATAGGACTGGTCCTAGGACTGACCCTTGGGGAACACCACTAGTTATTCCTCTCCATTCTGAAAATTTACCATTTATTCCTACCCTTTGTTCCCTGTCTTTTAACCATTTCTCAGTCCATGAAAGGATCTTCCCTCTTATCCCATGACAAAGTAAGTTACCAAGCAAAATAAAACAAAGCACGTAAGTCTAAGCCTAATAGATTTAAGAAACTGAATACAGGTAAATCTCACCCTCAGAGATGTTCCAGTAAGCTTCTTTCACAGACTAGACTCCTTCTTAGTCTGGGCCCAATCCTTTCCCCTGGTACAGTCCTTGTGTCAGCTCAGGTGGTAACTAGGGGATTTCTCATGACTGGCAGCCGCCTTTGTTCTGTTCCAACCCCTTTTATAGCTTTGGCACAAGGCGAGAATCTTTTGTCTCTGGGTCCCCACCCCTCCTTCTAAATGGAAAAGCACCAGGTTTGAGATGGATTCCAGTACCCGGTGACACAGTCACATGTTCTGTGAGATCCTAAGCCTCCATTCTTTCTGGCCTGACTCACATGAACACAGGAAGGCTTACAAGTAAACGGAGCCATTTACAACCAATTGTCCTGGTTAATGGAGGCCATCAAGATTCTAAACCACTATTAATGGCCCACACTTTGCATAATTACAATAGGACTTCAGAGTAACACTTCTTATTTCTAGTTTTAGATACAAGAATGATACATTCATACAAACAGGATGAACACACTCAGTAGATTATAAGATTTGTAATGATACCTTACAAGAGACCTTTTGCATAAAGTATATTCCAGTTACATTATATTCACATTACAAGTATATTTTCATAAAGCTTCCATTTTCATATGGAGTGCAACATCACAGACAGCCCTAATAATTTTCATTAATTCTTTAAATAGCCATAGGGGAGATCACTATGATGGGGTTGTAATTCTATATTTTCATAACTGTATGCAGTAATTTTTGTATTTCAGTTCTGGAAATGGTTTTTTGCAAACCTAGCTTCTGGTGGAGCGGCTGGAGCAACATCTTTGTGTGTAGTATATCCACTAGACTTTGCACGAACTCGATTAGCTGCTGACATTGGGAAAGGTAGTGTATTCTCTTAAATTACCCTTCTAATTCTTCCCTAGATGCGTTTCAGATTATTTATATATATCCGTATATTACAACCAAATCATTATTCAGCTGTGTGCATTACAGTTCTTTGCATTACTTAGAAAAATGCCCCAAACAGTTAAAAAGTCATAAAAATATATTTAAGGGTTGTATGGTCTTTATTGAAAATGAGGGAGAGAAAGTGTGTGGAGAGGGAAATCTTTGGAGACAACTACAGAGCATAATTCTTAAATTTCAACAGTTTTGCCTTTATATATTGCTTAATTTTTCACATTCACATTAAGCTACTCCACTGGATTTTGCCAGATATAAATGTCAACAATTGTAGGATTTTATTTTTGTAATCCTATGACTCTAATGGCATAGACTTCACAGGGCACCTCTGGTCCATACAAAGAATATCAATGGGAATTTTGTACATATATTAAAGGTAGCATGTGTCCCTAGATATGTGTCTTAGAAGTCTCTCAAAAGACTAAATTAAAGATGTTTAAGTTTTGCTCTGATGTATACTCACATACCCCTTTAGATTTTATTCTCCAGAAGAAAAGTGGACAACTGACACTGGGGTGCCATATCACTATGTCCCAAATTGCTACTTTTCTTCAGTAATGTGGCTACGGTCAACAGAATGCCAAGAATGTTCCCTTAGAATCAGAGGGTCAGATTCACAATTTATGTAAATCAGCATCACTCCATTGACTGCAGTGGTGTTCTGACCATGTGCTTGTCTACCAACCTCCACAGTTATGACTACAGGAGTGTGAGTAGCAGTGCGCACCAAAAGTGCTGCACAGTTGTAACTCCTCCGTGTGGACTCTGTGGGTGAGAACTAAAAGGTTCCTCATTCTCATTAAAGAGTATTACCTTAATGTGAACAAGGAATCTTTTAATTCACACCTGCCGCATCCACAGGGGGGAGTTCACTGCTATTCACACCCCCATAGAGTCCAAACTGCAAGGCAGCGTAGACAGCCTGTGTGAAATGTTACAGTTTGGTGGAGAGCAAAATGGTTGCAGCTCCCATTTAAGCTGGAAAAAGAACGAGATTTCTAAGAATAAACATCAGTAATGTCCAAACTGCTATTTTTAATTGTCTGAGGATTCAGTATCCTGAAGGCTGGAAAATGATTGGCAAACACAATAGAGTTATGTTAAAGAAGGGCCTAGGCATATTATATCGTAAAATAGCTTCATGTTTCTATACTTGCTGAAAATGCCTCTCCATGTCTCAGTGGGGTGAATGGGAGGAATGTTTGATTGTATCATCATGGAATAGGCAAGTACTGGCGTCCAGAGAAAGAGAGAGCAGGCTCAGCCACTCTAGGGGGCCCTCCCTGCTCATAACATATATGGAAATTGTGTCTGGCCTGGGGGACATAAGAGGAAAAGACGTTTCTCTGTTGTCCATTGACCAAGCTGTGGAGGACAGAGGAATCTGGGTTTTTGTGCCCCCTGCCCCTCCCCCCCATCCCCGTGCTGTGTGCCGGGTTCTTGGGCATGCAGCAGCCATCTTGCCCCGATTGCTGCTGTGCCCTCCCTGCCCATAGTTGAGGTATGTTATCAGGAAGCTGTTGGTCTGACCAGATTGAGAGTTTTTGGGGATCAGGAAGGAATTTTCTCCTTAAGGAGAGAATGGTGGGCCTGTCTGGTGGGTTTTTCACCTTCCCTACAGAATTCTGGGAGCCTGGTTTTAGGAGGAAGGAAGGAATTAAAAAGCGGAGTTTGTCATTTTGTCACCACCTACATCCAATAACCCAGTGCAGGCTAAAGGCTGAAAGGGATAAGCTCTGAGGATAAATATGAGTATCAGGAGATAACTGATGGGCCCTTTTAGCCTGGAGGGAGAATAGGAAGCCTTAAGTTTTTGCAAAGAGAGGTACCCTGCAGGTACACCCTCATTCCCCTTTGCAGGGAAAGGGCAAGAGGATTCAGAGCGGGCTGAATTCAAGGGTTAGCTTGAAAGGGGCCAACCTTGAATATTGGATATTTGGCATGAAGACCATTTAACACTGCACGGTACCCTAGTCAATGTCTGATTTTTTTGGAGAGGATGGATAGCCCTCTTCCCATTAAATTTAAAAGTTAATAAAGTTGTTGCTTGCTGCTTTAAATCCATCCCTGGGTCTGTGTTTCATTCTTCTGTGTGCCCTGATCAAATGTTGAATTTGTGGAAGAAACAGAATCAGCTAACTTTAATTAATGATTGGGAAGTTTGGATAATTTGAAGATATTATTGTGCCATTTTCTGGACAGTGATGCATATCGGCAGAGGAGGAGTAGTTTTTCCTTCCCCTGTCAGCACTCTGTTTTTCTACTGTGTGAAAGAGAAATTTAATGGATTCTCATGTCTAGCAATGTCTTTTGGCCCAAAATGATGCAAAATTTTATTCTTTTAAAGCAGTTCTGACAAAGACACAAATATGCATGTTGTTTAATAGAAAACTTATTTTATATTAGGTCTTGCTGAGCGACAGTTCAAGGGCCTTGGTGACTGTATTGTTAAAATTGCAAAGTCAGACGGACTTGTTGGCCTGTACCAGGGGTTTGGTGTTTCAGTACAGGGAATCATTGTGTACCGAGCTTCCTATTTTGGATGTTATGACACCATTAAGGTAACTCTTGTGGATAAAAGCACATGCTTATAAGATATTTTAAGTATTCATCAGGAATTAATAAAAATGTTAATTTCTTTCTTTGTCTTTAATTTTAAATACTCAAAACTATATTTAATTTTTTATTTACAAAGGAGGTATAAAATTTCAAATAATCTTTCTCCAGTAATTACAAAAGAAATCTAGGAAAATGACACTTTACACCTACTGATTTTGACATTAACTTTAGATGATCAGAAATTACATGGTCATCTGTTGGTTTTCTCTTTCTTTATAGGGGCTATTGCCAAATCCAAAACAAACACCATTCGTATTGTCCTTTCTCATTGCCCAAGCGGTGACTACATTCTCTGGGATACTGTCTTATCCCTTTGACACTGTCAGAAGGCGTATGATGATGCAAGTAAGCAATATATTTTGCTATTATTTTTTGAAAATCATGTTGGATTAAAAGAATCTGGTATGTCACTATTACATGACTTTATCGCACTCTTCATCTGAGGTAAAAAAATCTCTCATCAGCTGCAATCAATGAGACAGCTCCCAAAGAACTGAAGAAAAAGTCTGACTACTCCCTCTTAGTGACAGCTTACCTGATATGTAGTGATTGATTCCTTCAAAGTACTTGTGATTATCCAGGCAAATATATATTATCATTCGAGATAGTTTTAAATTTTTTCTAGTAAACTTCGTTCTCTTTCCTCCTTGGAGCCCAGGTATTTTAAGATATTGAAGTAACGTCTTAAGAATGCTTCAGAGAACAAATCCTCACTATCAGGAATTAGCCTCAACCAAAAAGTAAAAATGTTAAATATGCTCCTGACAAAACAGGAACTCCTTCCCTAGATCTTTGGGGAGGCTTTGACCATCTGGTATTAGAACAGAGGATGGCAGTTCCAAAAAGTTTAAAAAGTACTTGCTCTTCTCATAGCATCAAAGAAAATTTTGATGCATCAAAAGTCAATGGGAGTTAGGCACCTAACCTGCTCGGGCACTTCAGAATACCCCACTAATGCCAAGCATTTGATACAATACTTTCTGTTTCTCCAGCCAGTAATAAATTTGGCTCTGAAGGCAACTTCCTGGAGTAACTAGGGGACGGTACTATTACTGCTTCCAATGCAAGTTAGTTGTTTTATTAAAAATGAGAAGAATTTTTACCTCAACATCAATATCCTCCACCAGTATCCTTTGAATATATTGAAGTAGATTCAGATCCTGTACAGATAGGGTAACAGTGTTTGCAACTCTATTATGCCTCCTGCTACACCTATTATATTGCATATTGCAATATACAAGTCTACAATAGCAGCCAGTCCACAACTTATATTAACATTTCAATCAGATGGAGAAGCACAACATCTGCATGGTATGCTTTCTTGATCAGTAAACTTCTATGATTTTCCATTATGACGACACTTAGAGAAGATACAGAGAGAGTTATGCTTGTCACTACTGACAGGTGGACAAGCAGTCAGACAAATTTATGTAATCTTTCACTGCTCAGAGGCTTTCTCCTTCAGCTGTAATCACTTATAACTGTCCCCAATGAATGTGGCACTGAGGCCTCTGCAAACCTTTAACAAGTCTTCCTTTTTGCTTCACTTTCATATGTTACAGCACCTTTATGAAGAGAAGAAGCTGTACTGCATGACTCATGTTTAGATTACACTTTTCCAATACTGTGCCTCTATAGGGTCTATCCCTTAGGCCAGTAAATCCCTGTGGCTTTTCAGGGGATACTGAATCAGCTGTTTTCTGGCTCCACCACCCATGCCCTCACCCGTTGAAACTCATGGGAGCCTGCTCATACTGAGTACTTTTGTACTCATACTTTTGTAGGGTTGGAGGATGAACATATATTGACTCAATCCTCCACCTTTTGACAGACTGAGCCACAGCAGCAGAGATTCCACTCCTCGTCATCCGCCCTGTGGTTCTGGGTTTTTATGTGAGTCAGAACCTTACCACTCTTTTAAAGGAATTTTGTGTAAATATATATACACTGGATGAACTCTGTTAATTAATAGAGAATTGAGGTCTTCTTGCTATACAAGAATTCAGTGGCACTAAAGGAGGAAAAAAAGATGTGATGCAGAAGTTTTGATAGTGTCAGAGTGGTTCAAGGCACCCTTAGGGTAGGAGAGACCTCATTTAACTCCTAAGCTATCCACTTGCCAACTAAATCTGAAATGAAGCATCACAAGAAGGATTGCAGCCTTTCTAAATGTAGCTTTGGAGAACTAGCTAAATGAGCATTACATCAAAGAAGTATTTAGTAATTCAAGTTCTCGCATTTGACAGGAAGCAAACTGAGGAAAAGGTGTTCCCAAACTATCATACCTAAACGTTCATTACTATTGAGGGAAGAAAAAAACACATTTGCAGTGTGCTAAGCATAAACATTTTTCTCACTGTATTGCATGAATGTTTTGTTTTTATTATTTGCATGCAGAGTGGAGAGGCTGAACGTCAATATAAAGGAACCATTGACTGCTTTTTCAAGATATACAAACAGGAGGGACTTAAGGCTTTCTTTCGGGGTGCCTTTTCCAATATCCTTCGTGGAACCGGAGGTGCGTTAGTGTTGGTGCTTTATGACAAAATTAAGGAACTTTTCAATTTGGATGTTTCGAAGAGTTCATCATCTGACTAAATTAATGGATAAGAATCTATTTTGCTTGTATAACATATAATGATTCAAGTCTCATCATTTGGATTACATGTTAGTAGTTCACTATTGTCCCGTTAATGCTGTAATAAAAACTGAAGAGTTATTTGTTTTCCCCCAAATCATTGTGCATATTGTGCTCTTTTGTTTAAAATACTGAACTTTCAATTTTTATAATGAGAAATAAAACATGCATGATACACAAAAAAGATAATCACCTATGAAATATAGATATTTCAGGATGCCCCTTTGTCATCAAAGAATAATTACTGAGATTAAATGCTACATTTAATGAGCTTAGTTGCCTCCCTGGTTCAGCTTGTAGGCCTCCAATAAAGGAAAGATTGCCAAGGGAGGAGTGGGTTTGCATCAGTGCAAATAGCCCTATATCTGATACTCTCCTGTGTGTCAGAGCTGGCTGGCACAGCTAACAAAGTGGGCAGGGCTGTCTGGAATGGATTGTGGAGAGACATACAGGAGATGTGTCTGTTCATTCTCCTAGGCAGTTTACAGCACCTTTCTGTACAGCTTCTGAAAGAACTGAAATCTGCTCTCCCTTGGTGAAGGGCAGTGTTGCTCTTAAATCTGCCCTTCTCTTCTGGGTGCGTTTCTCCAGTGGTGCAGGGGAATGCAAATCATATCTGTGAGATGGTGAGGACAAATTGAGCCCATTAACTTTTTTAAAAAGTTGGATTTCTTTTACTGTTCAATTTTTTTAAAATAATCTCTTGTTTATGCATAATCACATCAGAAAAATTAGGAAAAAATAAATGAGTACATTATTTGAGCAAAAACACTCTAACCATACTTGTCAGAAAACTTGGCAGGGAGGGCAAACTTTCCTTTTCCTCATCCCCATGTTTCCATTAGAAATCCTTCTTTCTCCTCTGAGCCAGGAAAAGTCCTGCAGAAATGGCTACTGCTCTGTTGGCTCCCTCCTCCAACAGGAGCCACTCTGCCATTGCCTAGATCTCCAATTGATCTAAGTCCAATTGCTGCTCAATAGAAATTTCATGTAGGACTAATTAGAAGGGGATTCATCTCATAGGTAATCTGACTGTGACTTCCACATGGAAATCTGAGCATAGAGCTTGCTGTGGAGAGCACCTCCTCCCTTGCTCCAGTCCCTCAGACCCCAGAAATCCCTTGAGCTCCTGAGTAGGAGTGTCTGTGAAGGGCCAGGGAGGGAATGGGAAGTCTCCTCTTCCATGTGAAAAGGAGGAATTTTCACCCAGATGACCTCTCTGCATGTGAATCTTCAGAAGGTGATCTGGACCAAAGTGTTTATTTTGCAGCTCATGAAAAGAATTATGTCCATGTAGTTGTTAGGCTTTCTTTAGCAGCAAGAAACAGCAGGATCACACTACAACTGAGTCAATGCAAAATATGTGAATGCAATATTATGATTTACAATTTGAATGCAAAGAAATCTAGAAATTGAAGGTTATAATTATTTCTGCAAGTGTAACTCTCTCTTGCACATGGTTTTATTGTGTATGACTGTGCATGGCATTATAATTAATGTCTGACTGTATGGCCTGGTGCCACACAGCACTTCTGTGCATGCCTAACTTTAAGTTGATGGATAATCCCATTGACTTCAGTTTATCAATTGGAAATACTATAGGTCCTCTTATATTGACCTTTCTGCCTCAGTAGGGATGAATCTCACTCATCTATAACACTGCATTAACAAAATGGCTTTTTGCACTGAATTCCACTTTTTCTTTAAAAGGAAAGGAAACATATGTAGAACTGTATCTGCTCCAGTAATAAGTTTTATGAATTTTTGTGGTTTTGAATATACATGATACAGCATGTGACCGAAAGCGGGGATTTGTGGAGATAATATATTCAGAAAACTCCAGTTGCTTGTAAGTAAACCAGCACTATTCTACTTTCTGTGATCACTGCAGCAATGTCTTTGGAAAAACATGGTTGCCTCCCAGACAAATGTTGCCACAAGCACATCACTTTTCTACTGAGCTTTGCCTCTATCTTTTCCTTTCAGAACCCTATGCACAGGTGAATCAGACAAAGTTGATTTGCTTTTGATGCAATATAGTTACAAAAGGCGTGTTCCAAATACCACTGGAATTTTAAACAATAGAATATATGTAAAATGATGCCATAGCTGTGAATTACAAGGTACAACCAGTTCTTACTAGTGGAGCTGCCAGCAAAGAAAACTGATCCAGAGATGATGAAATAAGAACTGTCATAGTAGTAAGACGAGAAACTGCTCATGTGAATTATTGGAAATGGCAAAATCAAATAAACCAGACTGACATAATGATAATCTCACACAAAGCTGAGTGTCTGCTGAAATCCTGCTGTTGTAAAATATACATTTAAAAGGTTCATAGGTCATACACAGACTCAGATCTCAGACATCAAGAGTCAAATCTTACGATCTGCTAAGAGTTTGTATGGCTTTTCTCATTTCTAAAAGAGAAAAGCAACAGTTTTAAGAAGTACTCTTTTTTTATGCTGAAACTTGAAAATTTGTGGCATAGTCATCTATTTTATTTACTTATTTAGATGTACAAAAAAAGTAAAAAGGCACTTATCCTAGGCACTTCGTGCTTTCAACACTAATTTAAAACACAAGTCAAGCAACAAAGATAAATTCAGTGTCAATCCTCAATACATGACAAAGATAACCCAATCAAACATATCTGTTGGGAAACGGTCAAGATGGATTTTGTAAAGGGAAATCATGCCTCACCAATCTATTAGAATTCTCTGAGAGTGTCAACATGCATGTGGACAAGGGTGATCCAGTGGCTATAGTGTGTGTGCATTTTCAGAAAGCCTTGGACAAGGTCCCTCACCAAAGCCTCTAAAGCAAAGTAAGCAGTCATAAAATAAGAAGGAAGGTGATCTCATGGATCAGTTACTGGTTAAAAAATATGAAACAAAGAGTAGGAATAAATGGTCATTTTTCACAGTGGACGGAAGTAAATGGTGGGGTCCCCTCATGGATCTGTACTGGGACTTGTGCTATTCAATATATTCATCTGAACTTCTGACAACATGGCAATCCTTCAGCACAACTCCTTTCACAAAAGAACAATTTTATATCTAGTGGGGTGATTGACTGACTAAGCCAACCCTGATTACAGAATGGGCCCCACCTGAGAGAAATTAGGTGATTCCAGGTTTAACCATTGAGTGGGCCCAGCTGAGGAAGGGTGGGATGAAAGAAAACTGCACTATGGGTAGAGGATTTGATTTAGCTGTGCGTACAGGGCCCTGGACTGTAACCTAGAATTGAGGTTGGGACTGGATTCCCCTACCAGCCCCAAGGAAGTGGTGTAAAAGGATAGCTGACCCCAGCGAGGGGGCTGCAGGCTGAATGTGACCTTGCTGAAGAAGATTTGTGGAGTGGATGGAAGCTTTTTATTTCTGTTAAGATAGTTTTGAACTTTAGTTTGGATAGCTGACCCTGGAAGGAATGGGCTAAAGACTGTGCCCTGGCTGGAGGGATATGAGTTCTCTGAAAGAAACCACCACAGCCCCAGAGTTACTGTTGACAAGGGCTGCTACCTGACAAGGACACCCTCATGCCATGCCTGGCCATGAGGAAGTGCAGAGTGGTGAGTAAACCCTGTTACAATGCTTTTTTCTTACATTACTCTAACTGTAGCATGTCTGAAACAACTATATTTTTGTAGTTTTCCTTGTCCACTCTCTCTTTTCCTACACCTCATGTCAACCACTGTATCTCAGCCTTAGTCTACATCCAGCTCCTTCCTTCAAAGTCAGTCTCACTGATGATAGTACCTTTGGCAAACAGTAAATGAGTGACTGTCCTTGGCCACTTTTCTATTGCGTGAGTACGTGTGCTGCCAGACCCCTATCTGCAGAAGGGATTCTTTCCGCAGCAAATTAACATGAAGTGATTTACTTCGTCCATATCGGATACAAGGTTAAGGGGGTGGGAAGAATCACTCCAGGTTGCATTTGATTTTAAAATCTTTACTTCCATATTCCATAAGTCCTTTGGAACAAATTTCATACAAAATGAAATCAAAGATTGCCCACTTGAAACTTCTTTTTTGGATGGGATAAGTATTGCTGGTAAGTCATATAATCATTGTACTGTTCAGATTTGAATTTACTTAGCTCCTGGCCTAGCCCAAATTTGGTTGTGTGGTGTGTGGGGGTTTTTTTTGTTTGTTTTTTTTTTCTCTACATAGATTGTGCTGCCTTGGAACAATAAATAAACTCCAAACTAGAAAAGGCACATTCTGTGCATTAAGGGCTGGCTTCCTCTCTCCTTTACTTTCACTGAGCACTACTTTCATTCCATGAGTCATCCCCCTGATTTCAGTGGGAAACTTGACTAATAAGATACTAAAAGGAGTGCTGTAGCAAAACTAATCCCTTGTTACCACATTTTCAAGATCTCAATTCCCATTTGGATGCTTTAGTGAAGTGGCCAGACTTTCAAAAGTTCGCCTTACCTGCCAGCTCCCAATAGTCTAGTCTTTTGAAAATCTGATGCTAAGTGTTTGTCAGTGCCCTAATTATGTTTTTCAAAGGCGGAAGGAATGTGGGATCTTTTATGGTAGACAATGTCGGAGACAATGTAGCTCAGGATAATGGCACAGATTTAATGCTGCAATTCAGCAAATGAAAATTATTATAGTTGCTTGCGGAACTACATTTCCCAGGATTATTTCAACCTAAGATCAGAACTCTTCCTCTGCCCAGGTATAAAGGCCAAGCCCTGGAAAGTCTTGAAAGAGGGTCTTAAACAGCATAGTTTAGAGACCATCCAACCAGGTACACATGTATGTTGAAATGACTCAGTTTCATAAGCCCGGATTTAGCTACTCCTCCCAAAATCGGTGTAATTTAAGTTTTCCTGTAATTATATACTTTCCTAAATGTTCCTTTTCACCAGCTGACTACCTGTCTGAGGTCATGACCTGCATGGTTCAGGATTCCCTGAGTGTTAGTCACTCTCAAGCCGATGGGCCGCAGGGCCCAGGGGCGGGCAGGCCTGACAATTGAGCTTGTCTTGGGTTTTTCTCAATAGCTCCATTTTCTTGCTTTTTGGAAACTCTCCTACTTCCAGATTTGACTGCCGGAGGGCGCTCGCCCATTAAGTTTAATTAATTAAAAAACAGCAACTTTCATTGTCTATCCAAACCCTTCTAATTTCTCTCAAGTAGGATCATCTTTCATCAGTGTTAGATGGCATGTTGAGGGTCAGGTTATTAATTATATTATCTAAATATTTTGTGTGTGTATATATATATATAGAGAGAGAGAGAGAAACAAGAGTGTGCTCGGTAGTTTTTGGACAGGTCAGAAGATGTTGGGATAGTTTTCCCCTGAGGATCAATGGAGAAAGGAAGCTGCAAGTGTGATGTGCTTTCACCTCTGCAGTGATGCCTGACTCCCTTCTGCCAGGAGGCACGGTTCTTTCTGGAGTTGGCCCAATAGGGGGCTCTGGACTGCTACACAGAAGACTTGGGTTTGATTCTGGCCTCAGCTCCCCAATCCTTGTGTAGGCAGCCAGCTGGGAGTACTGCAAAGGTTTTATGCACAGCAGCACTGTCTTGAGTCATTCAGGACCAATCTTATGATTTCTGGTGCCCAAAGCAGCCAGAAGGAGAAACTGAAGTGTGAATAGCCTCCCCTTTCACTCTAGCTGCTAGAGATGTCTGATCCTGCTGTCAGAAAGGGAAATTGGGCCATGAATTGCTGAAGCTAACCAAAAGCAGCAGTTTGTTTTACTTGGGCTTAAGCTAGTATGGTGTCACTGCTTAACAGTGAGCTGTCTGATTGCTTATGGAGAGGTACTGAAGGGTTCAAAAGGAATTGGTATCCAGTGCTTCTTGACCAAGATGATGCAGGTTTTGGTGCTGAACACTGATAGGATATAAAGCAGAGGAAGATGGGGGGGAATAATCAAATCACTGATGGGGACACAAACTTGTGTTTCCATTTATTTGGAGGTTTTCCAGTAGGACAAACTTGCGGATCATAGTGTCACATTGTGTCAAAATATCATAATATTTTTATGTCAGAATGAGGTGACATTTTCAGGACCTGAAAGATATTTATGGACTTTGCCATCCCATAAATAAAATTTGCAGGATGTGGAATTGCCCTGCACAACTGAAGTAATCCCAGAAAAAACATAAAAGGGTACCCATTATATGGTTATGCAGACTCCCACTCCCCATATAGAAAAGGCAAATAACAAAGAAGGGAGATAACAATTTTGGCATTGAAATGCTTCCAGACTGCAAATAGCTTTCCATAACTGTCAGGCAGAGTGACCAAAATGTATTGTTATAGGACCAAGTTTAATGATCAAATAAATTTAGTGGCCAAACATGTGATTTAGTGGCACAGATATCAACATCACAAAACCATCACTAAAATGGAGTGAATTGTTTGAAGTCTCAACAAAATGGACAACCAAACAAATATTTATGGAAACCCACTCACTCTTAGAGAATGAGGATTCCTGCAGACAGCATTGAGGCACATTAGTGGACATGTATATCTATACAGTGATGACGGTTATACACATATACATGATGAGCTTCTATATGCTATCTGAAGTGGTGGTTTATGCAACCTATGAACCAATGCATATGAATTTTAGATTGGTTCCAGCTGCTGACCGCACAGTGCTCAGATTTTTGTTTTATTTTTATACCTATCTCTCTCGGAGCTAAATTTGGCTTCCCTGCTTTTCTTTCACAAACAGATTAACTAAAGACAGTGAGTCACTTATGTGAGTAAGGTGAGCGGAAATTAGGCCCTGATTCAGCAAAACATTTACAGACATGCTTAAGTGCTTTTCTCAATCGGAGAGAGCTATATCCCAAAGCACCCTATCGTGAAATGTGCTTAGATTCCTAAAGTTTCATTGTCTTTGGTTGGAGATGAGAATGATCTAAATCTTACAGGAGATGCACAGGTTTGGGCACATAATCTCTCTGTGTCTAATTGGTAAAGTAGTGATGAAATACTTACCTACTGTACTTTGCAAAGGTGTTGTGAATCGAAACTGAATTGACATTGGATATACACTTTGAGATCTTCAAATGAAAGGTGGCTATGTAGTGTGAACCTATATATTAATCATAATGATGACACAATATTTTATTAATCATATTTCATTATTCATCTAACAGTAATTATACTGGATTGTTATAATTATATATATTATGTTGCAATACATTATTTTATTAACTATAACATAGCATTACATTTAATTATGTTTTACTCTCTAGCATACATAAATATTCACATAAATTCTGCAACTGTGGCATATGAACAACGCTTGTGCCCACACAGTCAGTTGGAGGATCCTGGGCATAAAATTAGACATAATAACAGAATAGCCTAGACTAGCATGTGTATAAGATTATAATGTTAAACAATTAATACATAGGCCAACCCCAAGTGTTCAAAAATCATGAGTCAACTAAAAAGACAGTCATGAGATTTTTAAAAAGGAATAAATGTTGGGTTCTTTTCATTTGCTGCCTGGAGTTTGAGCTTTTGTGATGTCACTTTCTCCTCTGCAAACATGGGGACTAATGATGTCCTTAAAAAACAAAGAGAATTGAGTGTCTCCTGTAAGCACGACTTCAGGAGCTGGGCCTTTAATACATACACCATATAGCACCCGTTCCCAATAAAGTGTTAGCAGCCGGCAATGCTGTGTTTCATGCTATGACTAAGGCTACGATTTAGTCACAGGTATTTTTGATAAAAGTCATGGACAGGTCATGGGCAATAGACAAAAATTCAGGGTCTGTTACCTGTCCATGACTTATACTATAAATACCCCTAACTAAATCTTGGGAGGGGCATTGCTGCGGGGGACATCCCAGAGGCCACTGCTGCAAAGGGGGGAGAGGTGCCACTGGGAGAGGGGCACTGCTGGGGTAGCTATGCTCCAGGGGGCTCAGTCCTGCAGCAGCTGCTCTGGCTGACCCGGGGACTGCTGCCAGGGGCTGCCAGAGCAGTGGCTGGGTGCAGAGCTACTCCAGGAGCACCCGGTGTGGCTGTCCCCAGAGCCAGCTGCTTGAGCAGCCCTGGGGTTAACCACACTGGCTGCTGCAGAAGTCACGGAGGTCGCGGCAAGTAACGGATCCATGACTCTGTGACGGTCCCCTAGCTATGACCCAATAATACACTATCCGATTTTAATCTAATTATAATGCAATGGGAGCAGTCCAGCTATACTCTAAACAAGAGACCACCATTAATTGCAATTCACTCGCAGAACAGCCCCTTTATTTTGGGTGCTGGCCCTTTAACCAGGTGGGCTGCGGGAGGGCAGCAGCAGTACTTCTGTGTGGCCACAAGATGTCGCCCTTATACAACCGCTCCCTCCTCCCCGTTCCAGATCTTTCTCGAACTCATGTCGGCCGGAGCCGCCTCAGCCCGAGTCTGTCCGGAAAGTGCCGAAGGTCCGCCGGGGTCTCGCGCAGTCCCCGCCGGAAGGCGCAGCGCGCTTGCGCAGAGCAGAGTAACTGCCGGTTGGTGGCTGGTGCTCCGCAGTGGGGAGCGCGACGGGTAGGGACTGAAAGCCGGTGCCGGCAGCCGAGACCGCTGCAGCGACAGGCCCGCGGGGAGCGGAAGGCACCGGGCGCAGTCATGTCTGTGGTCGGCATCGACTTGGGCTTCCTCAACTGCTACGTCGCGGTGGCGCGGAGCGGCGGTATCGAGACCATCGCCAATGAGTACAGCGACCGCTGCACCCCGTGAGTACCGGCCCCGTCCGCCGCCCGCTGCACCCCGTGCGTGCCGGGCCTCTCTCGCCGGTACCGGTGCGGCCCCCACTCAGCGCACCCCGCCCCGAGGACCGGGCGCGTCAGCGTGGCCCCGGAGGGGGCCCCGACAGTCGTTTTGAGAAGCCGCAGCGCGCAGATCCCCGTTCGCTTTCCTTGCCGGACAGAGCCCCCCCCCTTGCCCCGGGGCCTGGAACAGGTCCTTCTCAGCCCCCGGGGGAGCGGAGCCGAGGAGCGCGGGGAAGCGGGTAGTGGCAGCGGGTGCGTGTGTCCGTGCCTGGGATCTGCTGGAGCAGCGCGGTATCAGTGGCAGGATTAGGTCCTGCTCATTCATCCTCTTCCCTTCATACTCCCAGTCGCCGCCTTCTCTGCGCTCTTTTCCCTGCCTCCCACCTCTGTGACAGGCTAGCTGATGATGATTTGTGGGGTGGGGGTTCTGCTCAAGTGATATTTCTTGGTTATCTTCTCCGGTGCCCGGGAGGTGATAGGAAACCATTTTATAGCCTCATTTTATAACCTCCTTTATGCCGAAGGAGGCCTTTTCTGAGGCCCAGTGGAATTTCTCTGCCCTTTGATACTTCGGGATTTGGTCAGTGACAGTGAAGTTCTTATTTAAACAGATGGGTTTATGCACAATTCACGTTGCAGTGGTTTGCAGGGTTCAGAAGCTATTCCACTAAGAACAGATGATGGAGTGAGTATGAGGGACTGGAGAAGGTGGAAGAGGACGTTGTCTGAAGGAGGATAAAAGAGGATGGCATGAAGAGTCTTTCCCCCCATACCCTCCCAAAAAATCTTGTTCCTACTTGTTCTGCTGCTTCCTCTGCTGGCTGTGAAATATTGCAAAAAGAAAAGGAGTACTTGTGGCATCTTCTCTAAGGTGCCACAAGTACTCCTTTTCTTTTTGTGAACACAGACTAACATGGCTGTTACTCGGAAACCTGTGAAATATTGAGGTTTCTGGCAAGGGGGGATGGACTATGTGATGGGACATGCAAGAGGAGATGGAGATTTGCCTCCTCTGTTTCTATGGGATACAACCAGGACTTTAAGTGAGCTTCAGCTGTGGGTAATCTACTAGAAACCAGGAATTCATGTAAAAGGCTCATAAACTGTACTACTTGAATAGTGCATGCTCATTTGTAAAAAGATTCCAGACCCATAAATAGCAAATAAAGTAAACTTTGCTCCTCCCAGAGAGATCTGTATTGAGTATAGTATTTTACTATTTTATCTCTTAGGAATAAATGTGTTTTACTTTGCCCAATATTTATTTGTATATAAAAAGGATTTAGTCTATAAAAAAATAAAATATCAAATACTGAAACACACTGGTTAATGTGTCTAAGACATTAACAATGAAGACACTTTGCTTTAAATGCCACAATGTATTATCTGATATTACCACGCTATTCTTTGTTTCCAAAATTTTCAGTAAGGAACTCGGTGGTGTTTTTTTGTGAGCACCAAAATTTTGAAACCTATTTTGAAACTTGTGCCAGAGACCATTCTTCATAGGCAGCACTGTCTTGAGACTACTCAAAAAAATCCCCAAATATCAAGTATATTCTGATCCATCTATTTTAGACTACCACTTTTGCTTTACAGCTGTTTTTGGAGTACATTCTTTGCATATGCACTTTAGACATTTCAATGTATTTAGTTAGCCTTTTAGTATATCAGATGGAATAATACACAAAATTTAGCTGTTTTCAAACTGACCAAAGCAAGAGGAAACATAGCTTGTGCTTTGATACTTGCATGCAGCATGATGCTTTATAAAAATCATTAAACAGCTCCTCTTTTTGTCTAGGTATTGAAGGACTTGTGGTATTTATCTTGATTTTTCATGTTTGAGACTAAGCCCTAATACAATCTAATGAGGCTTTAGGAAGAGAATTAATTCTTTGTCTTCTTTTTTTGAAGTAGCATGAGTTATTGTACTGGACATAAATGTCAAACAAGCAATTTTTATTTTGCATAGGAGCACTAAGTCTTATCAAGCCAATATGGCCTTGTTTAGACTCCTATTTAGAAAGGTGTACCTAGATTAGTAAAGCCCGGGTAAGCTCCAAGAACCTCTGTAAATGTCTAGGTTTTGCCTAGATCAGGATTTAAAGGCATGGAGTTAACAGGTTAGATAACACATGCAAACTAAATATGTTCTTTAGCTATGTCTGCACATTGCCAATTAACTTGAGGTAGTTAACAGCTTCATAAACTAGCCTGGACCTCCCCAAATATTTGTTCCAAGACACAGGTGTTTGTGGTCTACTCTAGGCAGTAGCATGTGCTGACCCATGGTAAAGTCTTGTGTAAACAAGGCAGTGCAGACTTGTAAAATGCATTTAGTTAGCACATGCTAGCTAGCAATGCATCTTTGAATCCTGGTGCAGGAAAAGCCACATTCTTCAACATGCTTAGGTCTAAGCTCTTTAGGCTATGGTCATGGGAAAGATCCTTTATGCTTTAATTAGTAGCTTTTCTCAAATTTTTACTCTGTAATTGTGAGGAATCTTGATTGTTAGCATTCCTGCAGGGATCTTAATAAAGCTACTACTCAACCCTTAAAGTTTCAATATATGCACAACAGACAGTGTTTGAAAAATGCGCTTGCCAGTAGTGAGATGGCTGTCATGATTAAGGCTACGATTTAATCATGAGTATTTTTAGTAAAAGTCATGGACAGGCCACAGGTAAAAAACCCAAAAAATCATGGCCCCATGACCTGTCCATGACTTTTACTAAAAATACTCATGATTGAATCTTGGGGGGGCGGGGGACCCCTGCTTCAGGGGAGGAACCCCTGGGGGCCCGCTGCCACTCTGGCCCCTGCCAAAAGGAGAGTCCCAGGGGGCCCGCTGCCAGGGGGGGAGGGAACTCTGAGGAGCCTGCTGCTGCTCTGTTCACTCCTGGGGGGGGGCAGCCCTGGGGGGCCGCTTGAGCAGCTGGCCAGTGTGGCTGTCCCCAAGGCTGCCTGAGTAGCTGGCTCCGGGCCCAGCTGCTTGGGTGGACCTGGGTTTAGCCACACTGGCTGCTGCAGAAGTGTGCCAGGAAGTGCTGCTGGGAACCATCCAGCTCCCACCCCCTCCCTCTGGCAGTGTCTTCTAGTTGCAGGTTAGGCTCTGCCAGGTCGAGTGCCCCTGGTGGTGGCCAGCTCTGCAGCCCATTTCTGCTCAAATTTTGCATTTCCCTGCAGTGCAGAATTCCCACAGGAGTACAGTAACTCCTCACTTAACTTTATAGTAATGTTCCTGAAAAATGCAACTTTAAGCGAATCCAATTTCCCCATAAGAATTAATGTAAGTAGGGGGGGTTAGGTTCCAGGGAAATTGTTTTCACCAGACAAAAAACTGTGTGTGTGTGTGTATATATATATATATATACACACACACTCTATAAGTTTTAAACAATTTAATACTGTACACAGCAATGATGTTTGTGAAGCTTGGTTGAGGTGGTGAAGGAAGAGGGTGGGATGTTTCCCAGGGAATGCGTTACTGCTAAATGATCTAGCATTTGGCTTAGCCATCAAGGGTTAACACGTTGTTAATGTATTCTCACACTCTACAAGGCAGAACAGGCGCCAACTCTGTGGGTACTCCGGGGCTGGAGCACCCATGGGGAAAAATTGGTGGGTGCTCTGCACCCACTGGCAGCTCCTCGCCCCGCCCCCTGCCCCAGCTCACCTTCGTTCTGCCTCTGCCCCTGGGCGTGCCACTGCGTCCTGCTTCCCCCCCTCCCCCCTTAGTGCTTGCGCCATGAAACAGCTGTTTCATGTGGCAAGCCTGGAAGGAGGGGGGACACGGCAGGCTTGGGGCAGGGGGTGGGGATTTGGGGAGGGGTCCAATGGGGCGGAGTTAGGGCGGGGACTTTGGGGAAGGGGTGTAGTAGGGGCAGGAGCGGGGGACTGCGAGCACCCACCGGCACAGAAAAAAGTTGGGGCGTGTGCAAGGCAGCGCGAATGGAGGGAGGGGAGACAGCATGGCAGACAGAGCACATCTGTGTGTGGGAGAGAGAGATGCACATTGCCCCTTTAAGTATGCTGTCCCCACTAAGTACGCTGCCTTTTTAAATACAGTAATTCCTCACTTAACTTTGTAGTTACGTTCCTGAAAAATGCAACTTTAAGTGAAACGATGTTAAACTAATCCAATTTTCCCATAAGATTTAATGTAAATGCGGGGGGTTAGGTTCCAAGGAAATTCTTTTCGGTGTAGACAAACGGCATTCTATACAGTACAGTACTGTGGTGGGGAGGTGCCCAAGGCTTACTCCACACAGGCACAGCCCGCTGCAGACAATGAGGCAGGCAAGTACGCTAGGAAGCACCTTGCGCAGCAGCAGCAGCTTCCCCTCAGAAGAACAGGCCCTGACTTTGCCGGGGGATGCTCCAGGCCTGCCTCTTCCCATCCCCGCTCCACTCCAGGCCTGCCTCTTCCCGTCCCAGCTCCACCTCCTCCCTGGAGGATGCCGCATCCCCGTTCCTCCCCCTTTGTCCCAGCAACTCTCTGCTGCCAAACAGCTGTTTGGCAGCACTTAGGACTTTCTGGGAGGGAGGGGGAGGAGCGGAGATGCAGTGCTTCCCTGCTCCTCCCTCCCTCCCTCCAGTGGCAGATTTAGAGTGAGTGGGGCCCTATGCATTCTCTTATCTCCTTCCTCTCCCCATCCCGTTTTTCATTCTTTTTTTTTTCTCCATTCTCCTCCTGGGGCTCAGGGCTGGGGGTGCAGGGTCTGGGAGGGAGTTAGGGGGCCGGGAGGGTGTTCAGGGTGGGGGGGGCAGGGTGCGGGAGGAGGCTCAGGGCTGGGGGAGGCAGGAGGTGCAGAGCACTTACCTGGGGCGGTTCCTGTTTGGTACAGGGGGTGTACAGGTGGCTCCGTGCAACGCAGCACCGCCCCCATGGCTGTGATTCTGGGAGTCATGATTCTGAGAGCTGCTCTCCCTTCCCCCTCGCCCCGCCCCCTGACCAGGCAGGGCCACCCAGAACGCAGGGGCTTTAGGGGCTGCAGGGCCCTGGGCTGCAGCTCTAAAGCCCCTTTCGGAATGCAGCCCTGTGAGCATGGGCCGGAGGACTCAGGGGGAGCAGGGGAAGCCGTGCAGCCAGCCGGCCGGAGAGAAGCAGCACTTTCCCCTTCAAAGCTCCTCTTATCTCCGGCCAGCTGGCTGCGCAGCTGCCATTGCTCCTCCTGAGTCCTCCAGCCCATGCTCTCAGGGCCACATTCCAAAAGGGGCTTTAGAGCTGCAGCCCCTAAAGTCCCTGCATTCTGGGTGTCCCTGCCTAGCCGGGGGTGGGAGGGGCAGCTTCCTCACTCCCTCCCTCCCAGAAAGTCGTAAGCACTTGGAGGGAGGGGGAGGAGGCAGAGAAGAGGAACTTGTGTAATGCTCCCTTGTAAAGTCGCTGTTCTTCCCCAGAATCCTACAAGCAGTGGACAGAGCAGGCAGCCAAACGACGTTATAAGGAAGCATTGCACAACTTTAAATGAGCATGTTCCATAATGGAGTAGCGATGTAACTTGGAAACAATGTTAAGTGGGAAGACATTAAGTGAGGAGTTACTGTATATCAGGAAGTTGAGACGGCAGCTGCGGCTAGCAAGCTCTCTCCGTCTGGAGCCCTGTCATGTTCCCACCCTGCTCTATAGGGAAAAGGGGTAAATGGGGGGCAGGAGCAGGGTGGAGGGGGACACTCCGACATTAGCCCCCTTCTCTCCTCCCCCCGCACAGCAAGCAGGAAGCTCCAGGGAGCAGCTCCAAGCGGAGGGCAGGAGCAGCACATGGCAGTGTGGGGAGGGACAGCTGAACTGCCGACAATTGGTAGCCTGCTGGGCGGCAGCCACACAGGGAATTTAGGGGAGCGGGGAGCTGATAGGAAGGCTGCCGGTCCACCCTAGTTCCAAGCCTCCACCAGCTAGCTGCAATGGGCTGCTCTTCCTGCAAGCAGTGGACAAAGCTGGCAGCTGCCAAACAACGTTATAAGGGAAAATTGCTCAACTTTAAATGAGCATGTTCACTAATTGATCAGCAACATAACAATGAAACAACGTTAACCTGGACAGCTTCAAGTGAGGTGTTACTGTACCACTGTCATGTCGTTGTTCCCCCCCGCCCTTAATCTCCTCTTTTCCAAGCTTAATGTATCCAATTCCTTCAGCCTTTTCTCATATGGCTTGCAATCCACCCCTTTGATCATCTTTGTTGGTTGCCTCTGGATCCTTTCCAGTTTTTCTACATCCTTTCTTTACATTGGTGACCAAAATTGGACACAATACTCCAGCTGAGGCCTAACCAGAGCCAAGTAAAGGAGTACTATCACATCCTGTGACTTGTATGCTATGCTTCTGTTAATGCAACCTAAAATTGCATTCTCTCCCCCCCCCCCTTTTTTTTTTTTTTTTGCAACAGCATTGCATTGCTGACTCATATTGAGGTTGTGACCCACCACAACTCCTAGATCCTTCTCAGCAATGCTGCTGTCAAGTCAGTTTTCCCCCATTCTGTATTTGTGCATTTGGTGGTTTTCTTCCCTAAGTATAGCACCTTACATTTGTCTTTGTTGAATTTCATTTTGTTGTTTATAACCCAGTTCTCCAATTTATCAAAATCCCTCTGAATTTTAGCTGTATCCTCCAAAAGTATTGGCAATCCCCCTCTCCCCAGCTTTGTGTCATTTTCAAATTTGATCAGTATGTCCTCTGTACAGCGGGTCCCTGGTATACGTCAGGGTTGTGTTCTTGAAAAGGGTGACGGATACTGAAACGATGGATACCGGGGACCCGCTGGTAAAGCAGTGGCGTAGGCAGGAGGCGATATTTGGGTGGGCCCCAGGTGGATGGGCAATGATAGGGGACGAAGGGGTAGGAGACATCTGGCTGCTTGTCCTCCCCCCCCCGTCCCCGTCCCCCTCAGCCGGCCTTGGCCAGGGGCTCCCGGAAAAATGGGGGGGCCCGGAAAAATGTGCACACGCCAGTCGCTCCGTCCCCCTCACTTGGGGCCTGCCCCACTCCGCCAGCCCGGTGCTCCTGCTGGGGTGCAGGGGCTTGCCCTGCTCCACCCAGCAGGGGAGTGGGACTGGGGCACAGGGGCTTGCTCCGCTCCAGCCAGGTAGCAGGGGTTGATGGCTTGGAAGCCCCTGCACCCTGACCTTGCTCTCCGGCAGAAGGGCTCGGCGAGCGGACGGGGGTAAGCCCCTGACCCTGCTCTGTGGCTGGAGCACCAGTGCTGGGAAATCCTCCGTGCAATGGGCGGGCAGTGTGGGGCAAGCGCTGGGGTGGGAGCAGAGCCAGGACTGGGCGGGCCCTGGATGTTAAGTGGGTGGGCAACAGCCCACCTGTGGTTACGCATACCGATCGCATATCCCTTCATTTGCAACTTATCCGTTGTTTGCAGTACTGTACTATAGGCGGATCGGGACCGACATGAATCGGAACACGTTTCCCTTTTGATGAGCAGTGAATATGTGAAACAGATAAGGGGGAGATGTATACCGGAGACCCCCTGTATCTACATCCCAGTTATTAATAAAAATGTTAAACAACACTGGACCCAGAACAGATCCTCGTGGAACCCCACTGGAGATCTCCCTCCAATCCAACTTTGATTTTATTAAGTCTGTAGCTCTCTTAGTTGCAAAGATGTCCTAATAAATAATAACTAATGTGCTTACATTTTCCCAAGTTGATAGGGAGCTCCATTGTGTGCTGCTGGTCATGGCTTTCCTAACAAGCAGAGTGTGAAATTGACAAAATTAATAGCACTAATTCTATTATTGCTGTTCAGAAGACATGGGGTAGTGATGAAATTGACAACCATTTCACTTGGCTGTTTTGGGGAGGAAACTTTGAGCAGTATCTACTCCTGGGGGGATTCTGTGCCAAAAAAGTAAAGATTATGTGCCAAAAAAATTAAAATTCTGCAAAATTCTGCAAATTTTATTTGTCAAAATAATGCAGTATAATCACACCAGTTTCCATTGTTTTGGTAAGTTATTTAAACTACAATACAGAAAAAAGTCACAATAACTATTCATCATTTTCTAAACACATGAAAGTTAAGTTACAAATACTTGGTAACTAATATCCTACATTCCAATTATAATCCTGGATTTTCATTTAATTACATTACAGAACACCAAACCGGGGGGGGACGGGACAGTAGAATGTCATTTTAAATTTCTCAGACTTTCATACATGAGTCATACAATTTCGCTAATCATTGTCCTGGACCTAGCTGGGTACTTTGCAAAATGCTTCGTTCCGATTGTCCTGACATTTTATTGATTGCTTCGTAAATGTTTTATTTGCCCTCAAAAGTGTGTGTGTTAGATTTTTACTTAGCCATTGAAAAAAAACAAACTCCATTGTGTCACTTTGGCACAGGAAAAAAGTGAGCACCTAGATCTTCCCAGCTGATTCCCTTACTGTCATTTATAAGGCTTTATATCACTCTGGCAATGTAGGGGGCCTTACATGAACAGCAATTGTTCAACATTAACAAAATTTTTTTTTTAAAAAAAAAGCTATTTTCTTTAACTTAAAAACAAACAATTTTCAGTAACAGGATACTAATATTTAATTTTTTTTTTCAGTTTTCAAGAAATTACATTTTATTAGGCAGGCAGGCTGCTACATTTCTGCTGGGGGGACAGAGCCTTCCTCGTGCATAACAAAAAGACCTACTCTTCTTCATGCCCCTTGAGCTGAAGTATCAAGAGAGAGACAGAGTCTCTTTTCTTTGTTGGCCAGCCTTGCCCCCTCACGGTCTCCCCCGCGCCCGGCATGCACACCGAGCCACCTTCCCCGCACAGTGATTTGCGTCTCTGAAGCTGCTCCAGGCACGCTGAAACAGACGCGTTGCCGGGAAGAGACGTGAGTCCTCCTGCAGATTTCTTTTGTTTTTCTGCTCAGGGGGCATAAATATGCAGGCCATGTGAATTCTGCACCCCCACATGGGTGCAGAATTCTGTCAGGAATTTTCAGAAAGGAGTGCTGGGGTGGTTTATGGGGGAAGGGAACTGAAAGGACTGGTGGGGTTAGAATCATGGAGGCAACAATCGTTGGAAAGGCTGCAGAGGCGTATGGAGCTCTAGTCCCCTCCCATGAGCCAGTGGCTGTTGGAACTTCAAATTTACCAGACACACATTAGCCAGGTATTGATACGCAATACGTAGTCCCTGGGTAGGCTTTGTGAACAGCACTCATCTAAGAAAACGCGCAGGAGGTTGGTGGTACTTGGCCTTTTTGCCACTTCCATTCTCTCACTCTCACTCTCAACCCACAGGGTCTGGATCCGTCAGATCCGCCTGTGGCTACTAAGTGTCTGATGGTAAAAGTTCCCTCTTGTGCGGAGAACCAGTAGCCTTAATATTAAAAAAGAAAAGGAGTACTTGTGGCACCTTAGAGACTAACCAGTTTATTTGAGCATGAGCTTTCGTGAGCTACAGCTCACTTCATCGGATGCATAGCATATCGTGGAAACTGCAGAAGACATTATATACACACAGAGACCATGAAACAAAAACTTCCTCCCACCCCACTCTCCTGCTGGTAACAGCTTATCTAAAGTGATCATCAAGGAGGGCCATTTCCAGCACAAATCCAGGTTTTCTCACCCTCCCCCCCCCCCCCCAACAGACACACATACAAGGGGGGGGGTGAGAAAACCTGGATTTGTGCTGGAAATGGCCCTCCTTGATGATCACTTTAGATAAGCTGTTACCAGCAGGAGAGTGGGATGGGAGGAAGTTTTTGTTTCATGGTCTCTGTGTGTATATAATGTCTTCTGCAGTTTCCACGATATGCTATGCATCCGATGAAGTGAGCTGTAGCTCACGAAAGCTCATGCTCAGATAAACTGGTTAGTCTCTAAGGTGCCACAAGTACTCCTTTTCTTTTTTCTTTTTACGAATACAGACTAACACGGCTGTTACTCTGAAACTTAATATTAAAAGCGCTCTTATAAACTCTTTAAGGATTTGCTATGAAAGTTCTCATATGATCTTCTAAAGCTGTAGTTCTGATGTGGTAAGAGGGCATCCTCGACCAAATGCTTATATGGCAAGGCTTGAAATCTGTGCTCAACAGCTAACCATTTGCAAATGAAAAATTCTGGTGAAGTACAGTTAAGATTCCCAGATCAATGCTTCTGCTATTGCTGTGGGAATTGCTGCTGTTGGAACTCCCTTTCTTGCTTTAAAATCCTGTTAATGAACAGCATGTAGGAGGAGGAAGCATTTCCTCTTCAGCAGCCCCTCTTCATGGCAGGTCTGCTTCTCCTTCTCCTCTGGACAGCCTCTAATACACAGCCAAAGGGAACATGTCTTTTTTTACTTTCTGACATCTTCCTCTCCCCATGGGGAGACCTGGCTTGCACATTGCCAGAGTAGCTTCTGACTTGACACTTCAAGTCCTATATAGCAGCCTATTAATTAATGCTGCCTCTGTGGATAAAGGGAATTTTCTAAAATTTATGGCATGTCAGTACCATTAACCAGTCATAACTAATCTATGAAATGAAGTGCCTTGTAACTAGTCTACATGCATCTTAAGTCATCCTTGTATTAGATGGTCCTTTGTCATATTTAATACATATTTTAGACTTAGTTCTTTATTATCATTAGGGTATATTGAACAGCATAAAATCAGCTTGCATGGAGGATGTATTGGGTGCTTTTTCAAAAAGATCAACTACTTCTGGTTTATAAACAATGAATAGTAGTGCTGTACACAGAATGTACTTGTAGGATTTTGTCTGGGCTTAAGTATTGCATACTTTGATACAGTCTCATATTAGAGAGTGCTGGGTATATGACAGTTCTCCACTTCAGGAGAGTCTAGAGGGGCCTGGAGGGAAACTATAGTATTGACACTCATGCACATTAAAGGATCGGATTCGGACTCTGAAACCTGGGTTTTCATAGATTTCAAAGGCCACAAAGGACCATCGTGATCATCTAGTCTGACCTCCTGTATAACACAGGCCATAGAACTTCCCCAAAAGAACTCTTAGAGCAGCAAGCATATCTTTTAGAAAAAACATCCAATCTTGATTTAAAAATTGTCAGTGATAAAGAATCTATCACAACTCTTGGTAAATCGTTCCAATGGTTAATTATCCTCACTGTCAAAATGTACACCTTAATTCCAGGTTGAATTTTTGTAGCTTCAGCTTCTAGCCATTGGATCGTTCTCTATTAGTGTCTCTGATGAGCCTGTTAGTAAATATTTGTTCCCCATGTAGATACTTATAGACCGGGTTGGGCAAACTTTTTGGCCTGAGGCCCACATCTGGTTATGGAAATTGTATGGCGGGCCATGAATGCTCACAAAATTGGGGGTTGGGGTGCAGGAGGGGATGAGGGCTCCTGCTGGGGGTGCAGGCTTTGGGGTAGAGCCAGGGATGAGGGGTTTGGGATGCAGGAGGGGGCTGGGGCTGGAGCAGAGGGGTTTGGAGTATGGGAGGGGGCTCTGGGCTGAGGCAGGGAGTCTGGGAGGGGGTACAGGCTCTGGGCTGGGGGTGCAGGTTCCAGGGTGGGGCCAGAAATGAGGGGTTCAGGGTGCGGGAGGGGGCTCTGGGCTGGGGCAGGGGGTTGGAATGCAGGAGGGGACTCCAGGCTGGGGCAGGGGTTGGGGGGATAAGGGCTTTGGGATGAGGGTGCAGGTTCTGGGTGGGGCCAGAAATTAGGGGTTTAGGGCACGGGAGGGGGCTCTGGGCTGGAACCGAGGGGTTTGGAAGACAGAAGAGGGATCAGGGCTGGGGCAGGGGATTGGGGTGCAGGGGGAGGTCAGGGATGCAGGCTCCTGGCAGTGCTTACCTCAAGCAGCTCCTGGAAGCAGTGGCATATTCCTCCCCCCCCCCCCCCCCCAATGCAGAAGCATGCCCAGGCGGCTCTGTGCAGTGCCCTGTCTGCAGACTCCGCCCCTGCAGCTCCCATTGGCCGTGGTTCCCAGCCAGTGGGAGCCGCGGGGGGCGGCGCTTAGGGCGGGGGAAACGTGTGGAGCCCCCTAACTGCCCCTATGTGTAGGAGCCAGAGGGGGGACGTGCTGCTGCTTCCGGGAGCCTCGCGGAGCCATGGCACACGCAGAATGGAATAAGCCCCTGACCCTGCTCCCAGGCGGGAGCTCGAAAGCTAGATTAAAAGGTCTGATGGGCTGGACGTGGCCCGCAGGCTGTAGTTTGCCCCACTCCTGTTATAGATTGTAATCAAGTCATCCCTTAACCTTCTTTTTATTAAGAGAAATAAATTGAGTTCCTTTAATCTGTCACTATCAGGCATGTTTTCTAATCCTTTAATCATTCTGGTGGCTCTTCTCTGAACCCTCTCCAAATTATTCTGAATTGTGGGTACCAGAACTGGACTCAGCATTTCAGCAGCAGTTGCATCAGAGCCAAATACAGAGGGAAAATAACCTCTCTACTCCTACTTGAGATTCCCCTACTTATTCATCTCAGGATCACATTTGATTTCTATGTGTGTTGTATGTCTGTCTATATATCTGCCTTCGCTTCCCTTCTAAACTAGGTTATTTGTTTAACTACCATGGCTTTCTTCCTTAATGGGGATTGTGACTGACTTTGAGCTTGTAGAAAGGATTATTGAATGATTTCCAATTATCATTCACATTTTTTGATTAAACTCTGCCCCAGCTGATTTCTCATAATTGTTTTCGACTTTGTGAAGTTGGCCCTATTAACACATCATATATATATTATTGGTATGGACTTCATTCTGCTTGCACAGTATGTATGTGATCAAGTCATGATCATTTGTACCTAAGCAACCATTAACGTTAGTTCTCTGATCAGTTCCTCTTTGTCTGTTAGAACAAGGTCCAATAAAGAATTCCCTTGGGTTGGCTGCAACACTTTTTGAGTTAGAAAATTGTCATCTCTAGTGTCTAGAAATTTCAGTGATGTTTTAGTACTGTTGCTGGCCTGCTGGGTGACCTGGAGCAAACTCCGTGCCTCAGTTTCCCTGCCTGCAAAATGGGGATTCTAATATTTACCTGCTTTGCAAAACACTTTGAGATTCTCTGATGAAAAGCACTATAAGAACTAGGTATTCTAATAAAATGCACATTAAAATATGTGCTGAAACAGACAATATATTTTATTACTGGTGCATGAAGCCTTTAGGTGTTGGGCATCAACTACCAGCACACTTACAACTGAAGGAAGGGAAATAATTTTGGGTAATAGAAAATGTTAATGTGACTTTTAAAGAATTCCACAAAGTAATTTAAGGAGCAGTTGATAATCTTTTAAAAGTAGTTTTAGGGTTTACTCTGGGGGGAAAAAATTACACTTCTTTTCCTGACATTTGTTTTCTGTCAAAGCTGAATATTTTTCTTTCTGTTGTTATTTAGAGCTTGTATATCTCTAGGATCCAAAACCCGGGCCATAGGGAATGCAGCAAAAAGCCAGGTAAATGGATCTAAACATATTACTTTACAGGAATTTAAGCGATCTTTAAATTACTCATCTCCTGTTGAACTGTGAGGGAACTGGAAGTGTGAAGAAATCTGATATATTGTTTCATGTTTTAACTCAAAATATATGCTTAATGTCCTTTCTTTTGTTACCAATTATTTCTAAATCAGAGGCTGTACTCCCCTCTGTTAAAACTAATTGAAATATTGCCTCTGGTTAATTCTTGATTATTTTTTTTTCTTTTTAGAGGAAAGACGGGGAGAAATGTAGGACTTGGTCTAGTCACCAGTGAAGAATAAGAAACATCCCTTAGTTGGGGGAGGAGAATGGGTATAGGCTCAAGTCTTCAATTATCGAAGAATGTTAGCATTCATTAAGAAAAGTTTCTGTTCCTTATAGTTTGAAAATGAAAACAGAAGCAGTGTTGTCTTTCTGAATTTACGGACACAACACAAATGTCTGTGCCGCTGCTTGTAGGTTTCCCAGACAGTATAGTGAAATTCAGACTCGTCAGTTTCACTACCTCTGATCAGAACTCTGGACAGCAGTAAAACTTGTGATCTTTGTAACTTCACTTTCTGCTGCTTGGGAAAACTAAGAACAGGAGCAAAGGCTGGGACTGGAGATCATCACCAGGAGGAATACCTAAAAAATGAGGACTGAATAGCAAAGATCCCTTGTAGCAGACTCGAGGGAGTGGAAATAATAACAGAGGCTATCCCTTACCCTTTACATGCACATGCACCCTAGTCAGGAAGTTGTGGAGTAATAGGGAGAGAACTCTTTCTGTCTCTTCCCAGAAGGTGGGTAGTTAAATTTCAGATACTCTTACATGATTAGCCAAAGGAATGGAGCCTTCAGGCATGTTCCAGGGGCAGGTGGACCCTCATTTTCAGCAGCCATGCACAGCTCATCAGTACACAGCTAATGGACATGGCTGGAGATGGGGGCCCTTGTGTTTCACATTGGCTTCCAACTGTTAAGCTTAATTCTCAGGCTAGTAAATACAAGGTACACTTTCAAAGCCTGGAGTACAGTTGTAATTGAGTTAAACATTCTGTATTCATTATAAAATAAAATGAGCAAGTTCTGTTGATGATGTGTGATGGGTCAAAAAAGTCAGGCTTTAAAATCTGTGTTTTAAATCACTAGCCCAAAATATTGAGACAGTAGCTAAGGGGAAGGCTCATATAGAATTGGGATCTGAATTAAGCATTTTTTGGGTACTTTAAGCCCTGAAAATTACTAGACATTTAATTACCATATTTTAATAACATTGTTAAAATGGTTGTATGTAGTTCAATCATTGTTGTTCAGTCATTGTACTGGTACGTAATTAATTCACTGTCCAAATTGGGTATAACAGGAAGTTCCTTTTAAGATAGGGAAGGGGAAAACTAGTGAAATGAATACTGACTTAGACATGGAAAGTGGGCTTGAGTGTATTAATTGGTCTCATAAATAAAGTGACATGCTTAATAACATTTGTATTCAGTGGGAAGTGAGGAAAAGGATACATTGCTCAAATGCTGGAAGTTTGTGTTCATAGCAGGCCTCTAGTTCCTATTTTAAACTTAAGCGACAGAGATAGATAAAGCCATAATTTCTGTGTTTTCTGATATGCCTCTCATAGCAACGCATTTATTTTCCACAGATTGTCACAAATGTAAAGAATACGTTACATGGCTTCAAAAAAATGCATGGAAGAGCATTTGATGATCCTTACATACAAGGTGAAAGGGTCAAACTTCCCTTTGAGCTTCAAAAGATGCCAAATGGGAGTGTAGGACTGAAGGTGAGTTTTGCAGTTTCCATGCATACCTGCAGCTGCCATAATCTGTGTCGTTATTTTGACAAGCAAACAGAGATTCTTCTTCAAGTGATTGCTCATGTGTATTCCACAGTAGGTGTGTGCGCTCGCCATGTGCACCGCTGCCAGAAGTTTTTCCCCTAACAGTACCCGTAGGGGGAGCACCGCTGCGTCCCCTGGAGTGGCGCCTCCATGGTGCGGTATAAGGGGAGCTGCACCCTTCCCCCACCCTCAGTTCCTTCTTGACGCCAGTGAAGGTGCATCGGAACTACTCTGCTCCAGCTTAGCTGTAGCTCATCCCCAGAACTTTTCCGTTTGCTTAGTGCTAGTACCTGTTGTTAGTCAGTTCTTTCAGTCAGTTCGGTTAGCTAGAGTACCCAGGTTGGGGCATGCCCCGGGCTTCAAGTCGTGCGACCTTTGTAGGCGTTCTATGCCAAGAAGTGACCGCACGTGGATTGCCTGTGCTGTTTGGGTGAGACTCACGTCGGTGACCGCTGTAAGATTTGTAGATCTTTTAAACCCCGAACAAAAGACATTAGACTCTGGGCCACTCTCATGGAGTCAGCGCTGACCCCAGCTCGGGCACGCTGCGCCGATTCGGCTCCAGGCACCGCAACTTCGGTGCGCAGCGACCCTTTGGTGCCTTCCACTAGCCGGCACTGCTCCCCATCTATGGGACACAAGAAGCCAAGGAAAGGCCTGTCGTCACAGTGGCAGAGAAAGTAGGGGCAGAGGCTAGACCCATGTTGAGCAGCCCTCATTCCCATGGCCTCCGATGCATGTTGAGTGGAGTAGCCCGGCTGCGTCGGGTCAGGCCTCTCCGGATGCCTTCGACGCCGGAGGCCTTGCAGGCGGCTCGAGACATCATGACCATACTGGTACTGGGGGTGCCACTGGTGTCGGGCCCCTGCTCCAGAGGCAAACCACCGCTGGGCTCCCTGCCATCGCCCCCAGCTCAGCGCAGATCTTGGTCAGGAGACTGCTCCCGACCACGTTCTCCGCCCAGCGATCGTTCGGGACGCAGTCCTCGTGCATTGCTGTCGACGTCCGCTAGACTGTCTGGTTGGGTGCCATCCAAACGGGGTCGGACCCCGAGTCGTCGGGGTTACCGCAGTCGGTCATGGCACGGGCACCGTCACCACTCCCGGTCAAACTCCTGCTTACGCTCCTCGCCGAGACACTGCCCCCGCAGCTCGAGGCGTAGATCGCTGGCACCACGCTGTCGAAGATCCATGTGTCGGAGCAGATTGCGGAGCAGCAGCTATGAGCGGTACTGCTCCTCTGCATCGGGGTTGCAGTCCCGTGGACGCCATAGCTCCAGGCACCGCCGTTCCTCCCATGATAGAGCCAGGTCACTTGTCAGCCTGACCTCTGCTCGCAGCCGCCCCTCCTTGGGTTAGCTGAGTAAAACCAACCTGCCGGTGCTGCAGCAAGGGCAGTGGCATGGGGCCCCGTGGCAAGGACAGTGGTACCAGTGGGCACCGTGGCCTCCGACGCAGCCCCAGGTGGGGGCTCGCTTGGTAACCAGAGCTTCAGAAGCACTGTCGGCCTCGATCTCTAGGCCCCCGGGAGCTAAATCTGTGGGACATGCGTCCTCGGCGCCGCGCCCGGAGTCCGACCAACGGGTGGACCCTCTGGTGCCGGCAGAGACTCAGAGCTCCGTGATGGCCATCTCCTTCCCCGCTCTGGATGACACAGTTGCGGCCCCTCCGCCCTGCAGGAGGATTTCAGGGCACAACAGGAGCTCCTGAAAAGGGTAGCATTGAGCCTTAACCTCCAAGCAGAGGAGATGGAGGGGCCCTCGGACTCTTTTTAATGTCCTGTCCTCCCTGGTGCCGGGCTGGGTGGCAAACATTTCGAATACCTTGTAGCAAACGCCGGCTTCCCTGGCCCCCATTTCAAAGAAGACAGAGCGCAAATATTTTCTACCCACCAAAGGGCATGAATACCTTTTATACCCACCCGGCACCCAACTCCCTGGTGGTCGAATCTGTGAATCAGAGAGAGAGACAGGGCCGACCAGCTCCCACGCCCAAAAATAAAGATTCAAGGAGACTGGACTCTTTCGGTAGGAAGCTGTATTCATCTTCAAGCTTCCAGCTGCGGGTGGCTAACCACCAAGCTCTCCTGAGCAGTTACGAATTTAACTTGTGGGGCTCACTGCCAAAATTTGAGGGCTCCCTCCTGGAGTGAGACAAGAAAGAGGTCAAGGCACTGCTGGAGGAGGGTGCGGCTGCCGCCAAAGCTGCCCTACAGGCAGCGTCGGATGCGGCGGACGCATTTTTTTTGGCGTTTTTGATGGGGCACTGGGGGGTACCCGGGCAACTCCCGAGGGGACTCCTCCTTCAATAAAGCTTCCCTTCCGCAATCGCTTGTGTGCTTTCCTCGGAATGGTCGCAACTAACCTCGGACCAATGGGTCCTCAACACCATCTCTTGGGGCTACATGCTGCAGTTTGTCTTGCCCCACCCAACCACCCCCTTCGCTGGTCTGGGGGACCCATCACATGTGGACCTGTTAGAGCAGGAGGTGGGCCAGCTCCTCAGTCTAGGAGCTGTGGAAATGGTGCCTGGGGGAGTTCAAGGGCAAGGGGTTTTACTCCTGTTATTTCCTTATCCCCAAGGCGAAAGGGGAGTCTCAGGCCTATCCTGGATCTGCAGGACCTGAACCAGTTCATGGTCAAGCTCAAGTTCCGCATGGTCTCCCTGGACCCCAGGGATTGGTACGCGGCCCTGGACCTGTAGGGCGCGTATTTCCATATTCATATATTCGAGGGGCACAGGCGTTTCCTCCAGTTCTTAGTGGGGCAAAACCACTATCAGTTCACGGTCCTCCCATTTGGCCTAACCACTGCCCCCAGGGTGTTCACGAAGTGTATGTCGGTGGTAGCAGCCTACCTCAGGTGCCGGCGGGGTCTAGATCTTCCCCTACCTGGACGACTGGCTGGTCAAGGGCAGCTCCTGGTCGCAGGTGCGGGACCACATGGCGCTCCTTTTGTCCACTTGTTTACCAACAGACCCAGGTTGGCACAAGGCCAAGTCAACATTAGTTCCAGTCCAGCGCATACAATTCAGCAGGGCGCTCCTGGACGCCTTGACGGCCATGGCTTCCTGCCCACCGGGCAGGTTCAAGACCCTGAAAGGGCTAATCGCCTCGGTCTTGAAATTCCCTGTGACACCTCCAGGGCGTGCCTACAGCTCCAGGGCGTGCCACGCCAGACACCAGATGAGGCCCCTCCAACTTTGGTTGGCCTCACAGTTCTCCCAGGCCCGAGACAGTATGGACAAAGTCCTCACCATGCCCGACCCGGTGATCGCCTCCCTACGGTGGTGGTCCTCCCCGAGCAACATGCTCCAAGGGGTCCCCTTCAGGGACTCAGCCCTGTCACTGGAGCTAATGTCTGACGCGTTGGACCTGGGTTGGGGGGCCCATCTGGGGACAGTTCAGACTCAAGGGCTGTGGTCGACCACAGAGTTGTCCTTCCACACAAACGTCAGGGAGTTCAGGGCGGTAGGCCTGGCGTGTGTGGCCTTTCTGCTCATGCTTACAGGGCAAGATAATCCGGGTCCTCACGAACAATACGGCCTCGATGTTTTACATCAACAGGCAAGGTGGGACCCAGTCTTCAGTTCTCTGCCAAGAAGCCCTCAGGCTCTGGGTCTGCTCCAGGCGGGGTTTGGGACGGGGTGCGATCTCGGATGCCTTCCTCCTGCCGTGGTCAGGCCAGCTTCTCTATGCCTTCCCCCTCATCAGCAAGGTCCTAGAAAATGTGAAGTTAGACAAGGCATGGGTCATTTTAATTGCCCCAGCTTGGTCCTGGCAGCATTGGTACAGGACCCTCATGAGCCTAGTGGTCGCCGTGCCGTGGCCATTGCCTCTCCGCCCAGACTTGCTTTCCCAGAACCAAGGCCATCTTCTTCACCCCAACTTAGAGGCTCTCCACCTCACTGCATGGCTGCTCAATGGCTAGGCAGGAAGGAGCAGGCGTGTTTGGAAGGGGTCCATCGCGTCCTCCTGGAAAGTCGGCGGCCATCCACACGCTGAGCCTACTTGGCAAAGTGGTCCGGTTTGTCCAGGTGGGCTGTCGAGCAGGGTGTTTCCCCGATGGCTGCCCCGATTCATCTTATCCTGGATTACCTCCTCCACCTTAGGACCCAGGGCCTGGCCCCCTTCTCGGCCAGGGTGCACCGGCGGCCATATCGGCCTTCCATCTGCCGGTGCAGGGTTGTACAATGTTCTCCCATACTTTGACCGGACGGTTCCTCAAGGGATTGGACTCTTTTCCCATATGCTAGGCCCTCTGTCCCAGAGTGGGATCTGAACTTCGTGGTGTCCTGTCTCACAGGACCCCCCTTCGAACCTCTGGCCATGTGCTCCTGGTCTCATCTTTCATGGAAGGTGGCCTTTCTGGTTGCCATCACGTCGGCCAGGCAGGTATCGGAGCTCAGGGCTCTGACCTCTGGACCCCCGTACACATTTTTTCACAAGGATAAGGTCCAGCTCTGCCTATACCCCGCGTTCCTCCCTTAGGTGGTCTCCGCCTTTCACATGGGCCAGGACATCTTCCTGCCTGTCCTCTGCCCCAAGCCTCACAAGTCCAATGAGGAACGCCTCCTTCATGTGCTCGATGTGCCTAGGACACTGGCTTTCTACCTGGAACAGACTAAGCCATTCAGGAAGTCTTCGCAACTGTTTGTTGCTTCGGCTGAGCGCATGAAGGGGCGGGTCGATCTCCACTCAGCGCCTCTCTCGCTGGATCACCTCATGCATCCGCACCTGTTACGATCTGGTAGGAGTTCCCCCGCCACTGATGGTAAAGGCGCACTCGACGCGGGCACAGGCCTCGTCAGCTGCCTTGGTGGCCCACATCCCAATTGAAGACATCTGTAGGGCTGCTGCCTGGTCCTCTGTTCACACGTCCACCTCACACTATGCGATTGTCTCCCAAACCAGGGCCGACGCCGGGTTCGGTAGAGCTGTATTCCATCCCAGGAATCTGTGAATTCCTACCCACCTCCAACAGATATAGCTTGGAATCACCTACTGTGGAATACACATGAGCAATCACTCGAAGAAAAAAAGACAGTTACCTTTTTCCGTAACTGGTGTTCTTCGAGATGTGGTGTTCATGTCCATTCCACATCCCACCCTCCTTCCCCTCTGTCGGAGCTGTCCGGCAAGAAGGAACCAAGGGTTGGGGGAGTGCGCAGCTCCCCTTATACCGCACCATGGAGGCACCACTCCAGGGGGTGCAGCGGTGCTCCCCCATGGGTACTGCTAGGGGGAAAACTTCTGTAACTGGTGCACGTGGTGAGCATGCACGCCTACCGTGAAATAGACATGAGCAACACGTCTCAAAGAACACCAGTTACGGAAAAGGGTAACTGTCTTTTCTGCTTGGCTGTACTTTACTTCTCAAATGAAATTACTTCACTGAGCTTTCTATTTTAATTTTCTTAAATTCTATAAAGAAGGCTCTGGATATATGCATATCTATCCAACCTGGGGGAGGGAAGGAAAAGAAGAGTTTTTCTTCGAGTGCTTGTTCATGTCAGTTTCAATCGTGTGTGTGTGTGTGTGTGTGCGCGCGCGCGCGCACGCTTGCACAGCAGCCATAAGATTTTTCCCTTAGCAGCATCTGTCGGATTGGTGTGGGCACCCCCTGGAGTCGCACTCAATATAGAGCCTTGCTGACCCCGCATCCCCTCAATTCCTTCTTACCACCCTGTGACCGTTAGCTGAAAAGTTCCATATCTCTTGCCTTGGCAAGTGCCGTTAGCAGTGTCCATTGTTCAAAGTTGTTTATCTCTTAGCATAGTTAGTATTAGTGTTAAGGTTTCTTCTTTGGGGGTCCCCCCCCATTGGTTCCCCAGCACCGTGGCATGCTGCGGTCCCCCGGGTTTAATACTTGTGAGGTCTGCGGTAAACGCATTCCCAAAAGCAACCCACACACTTTATGCTTGCGGTGTCTCAGAGAGAGTCACCAGAAAGACCAGTGCAGGATCTGTTGCGGGTTTCGCCCTAGAACTTTGAAAGACAGGGATCAGTGTCTCAAAGTTCTGCTGATGGAGGCCACGCTCCAGCCCCAGTCAGACCCTGGATCGGGGCACCCCGTGCCTAGCACGTCCTCCTTGGTGCGGAGCACCCTGACACCATCGTCCCAGGGTCTGGAGGAGAAAGGGCTCCTTACGAGACTCTGGGCACCATCACGGCTCCTCCTGCATGCAGCTGGCGGGCAGGCACGGGTCACAATCACTGGCCAAAACCAAGGAGCTGGCCATTGTGGGACCTCGGTTGGCCCACAGGACTTCAGCCACTTTGCCCACGAGGGTCGCATCGACTCCTGCCCCGGTGCAGTTCAGTCCGGACCTGCCCTGCTCGCCAGGCCCTCGGAATAAGCAGCTGCAGTTCCTGTCGATCCCAAAGGCATTTAAGGTGGCACAGGACTTGTTGCGCCTCCTGGCACAGTTTTCCCCTCCCAGGAGGGATGAACCGCTGGCATTAGCCTGCCCCGGAGTCCAGTCAAGGGGGAAGACAACCGTGCTGCTGTGGCGCTCACGATCTCTACATTACCCCTCTGGCGCCAACAGCTCAGGAGCGGGAGCCTAATCGGTCCCCTAGCTCCTGACGGTTGGTGCCTCGCAGCACAGCTCCTCCATGGTCTTCATTTTCGGAGACCTCAGATAGGAGAAGGAGCAAGAGGTCGAGGTCGCGAAGGGATTGGCATGCCTACGCAGCACTATGGCCTCTGCAGTGGCCCTTCTGGATGCCATGGACCTTCCACCAAAACCAGGGACGAAGCCAGAGGTCACATTCAGCAGAGTCGGTAGCATCGGCTACCTTTGTACTTCCCTCTGCCTCTCTGGAAGCTCCAACTCCGACGCTGTCCAAGGTACCATAGCTGGCCACCACGGCACCGCCATAGCTCATGTCAACACAGTCAGCTTCGGCACCTTCGCCGGTACCATCAGCACCAACTGCTCCGGCACTGGTTTATGCCGTCCTGGCACCATGGGGCACGGCACTGTTCATTTTGGCACCAGCTCGGGAACCCCCAGGCATCACGGGACCCCATGGGTGTGGAAGGAAGAGAAGGGAACAGTCTCCCCTTATGAGGATCTCTTCCTCTTCCTCCCCGGACGAGGCATTGGGAGGCACTTCTGTTGCCCCATCCCTGGAGGACAACAGGGTTCTGCAGCAGTTGTTGTGGCGGGTTGCCCAGGGCCTGGGCATTCAGGCAGAGGAAGTAGTGAAGGACACGGATCCCACGGTGGATATTCTTGCCCCCTGTGGCCCTGAATGTATCGCTCTGCCTCTAATAAAGACTGTTACTGTTACAACAAAGATTTTGTGGCAGACCCCAACCTCGTTGCCCCGACACCTAAGCGCAATGAAAGATGCTACTTTGTGCTGTCCAGGGGCTATGAGCACCTTTATACACACTCCACCAGATTCCCTGGTCGTGGACACTGCCAACCAGCACGAGCCTCCCCGAAGAACCCAGGGAGGTGAAAAGACTCAACCTTTTTTGGGAGAAAGGTCTAGTCCATTGGCAGTTTGCAGCTCCATATTTCTAATCAGTAGGCCATTGTCAGCAGTTACCGCTACAATACATGCGGGGCAATGGAAAAATTCGCAGAGTTCCTGCCACAGGACTCCCATGGCAAGTTCTCAGACGTGGTTGAGGAGGACAGGCTCATTTCCCGAGCTTCGCTGCAGGCTGCTGTGGACGGGGCTGATGTGGCTACTTGGGTGATGGCTACCAGGGTTGCCGTGAGAAGGGGCTCCTGGCTCTAGGTCTATCATACGAGGTCCAGCAGACCATTCAGGATCTAACCTTTGGGGTTTGACTCTTTTCCAAAAAGGCAGATAAAAGGCTACATAGCCTGAAAGACTCGAGAGCCACCCTCAAATTGCTGGGCCTCCACACCGCCACCGCGCAGGCATTTTAGGCTGCAACCTCCTCTGCAGTTCTACCAACCGCTGAACCAGCAGGGCGGTTCACGGAGGAGAAACAGGAGCGGCAGGAAGAGGCCGCACCCGTCCTCAGGCCAGGGCTCTGGCCCACCCAAACCTTCATCTGGCCAGAAGCAGGCCTTTTGAAGGTGCAAACGAGGACGGCGCACCAGTCCTTGGACTGGATGCAACCCGCCTTACTTTCTTGTCCTGACTGTCCCTTTTCTACCATGTGTTGGCCTGTGTCACATCCGACATCTGGGTGCTCCGAATGGTAGAGAGGGGCTATACCCTCCAGTTCTCTGCCCTTCCACCCCCTTTCTACATCCCTCTTTAGGGACCCTTCTCACAAGCAGCTCCTCTACAGGAGGTGCACTTGTTCCTATCGCTGGGAGCAGTGGAAGAGGTTCCTCGGGAGCTGAAGGGCAAGGGCTTATATTCCTGGTATTTCCTAATACCAGAAGCCAAAGGTGAGCTCAGGTCCATCCTAGACCTGCGAGAGCTCAACAAGTTCATGAAGAAACTCAAGGTCTGCATGGTCTCTTCGGCCTCTGTCATCCCTTTCTTGGATCTAGGGGACTGGTATGCAGCCCTCGACTTGAAGGACGCATACTTTAATATAGTGATTACACCGTCCCACAGAAGGTACCTCAGGTTTGTGGAGAGCAATAAATACTGCCAGTTCACAGTCTTCCCGCTCGGCCTGTCAGGGAGAAAGACGCCTCGTGTATTTACCAAGTGCACGCGGCAGGTACAGGTGTTCCCATACCCCGACGACTGGTCAAGGCGGCTCCAGGGCTCAAGTGGAGGCACAAGTTGACTTCATAAGAACGACATTCGTCAAACTGGGCCTTCTGAACGTGGGGAAATTGACTCTGTCCCCTTTTCAGCCGATAGAGTTCATAGGAGTGGTCCTGGACTTGACTCAGGCCAGGGAATACCTCCTGGAAGCGAGGTTTTAGGCCCTGGCGACAACAGTCGAGGTCTCAGGCAGTTTCCCACCTCCACAGCAAGGAATTGCCTGAAACTTCTAGGTCATGTGGCCATTTGTACCTATGTGGTGCAACATGCCAGGCTCAGACTCCGGCCTCTCCAATTGTGGCTAGCCTCAGTGTATCAGCCAGCTCGGGACAGGGTTGTGACTGCCTCGCCCGCCTTGACTCCCTGACTCCCCTTCACCAGTCCTCAGCCGTCCCTCTTGCTAGTGACAAATGCCTCAGCCTTGGTCTGGGAGACCTCAGGACACAAGGCATCTGGTCCCAGGCAGAACTCACTTTCAGTGTCGGAGAGCTGAGAGCGGGGCACCTGGCATGCCAGACTTTCCGAGCCCACTTGACAGGGAGATCTGTATCAGTTGTGACAGACAACACCACAGCGATGTTCTATATCAACAAAAGGGGTGCACGCTCCTGTCCCCTGTGCCAGAAGCCCTCATGCTATGGGACTTTTGTGTAGCTCATTCGATACACCTCCAAGAGTCGTACCTGCTGGAGTACAGAACGAGTTGGTGGACCGTCTCAGCAGGTCATTTCATTGCCACAAGTGGTCCCTATGCCTAGACTTCATGAACTCCATCTCCCAACTGTGGGGCTTTCCCCAGATGGACCTGTTTGCCACGCGACGCAATGGGAAGTGCCAGCAGTTTTGCTCCTTCCTGAATCACAGCCCAGGCTCCATCACAGATGCGTTCTTCCTCCCATGGGGGGGTAGTCTTCTATATGCGTTCCTGTCCTCTCATTCACAAGGTGGTTCTTCGAGTGATTGCTCATGTGTATTCCACAATAGGTGTGCGTGCTCGCCACGTGCACTGGTGCCAGAAGTTTTTCCCCTAGCAGTACCCATAGGGGGGAGCGCCCCCACGACCCCCGGAGCGGCGCCTGCCTGGTGCGGTATAAGGGGGGCTGTGCTCCCCCCACCCTCAGTTCCTTCTTGCCACCAGTGAAGGTGCATCAGAACTGCTCAGCTCCAGCTTTGCTGCAGCTCGTCCCCAGAACTCTGTTTGTTCAGTAGTACCTGTAGTCAGCTAATGCAGTTAGTTTTAGTTAGTCATTGAGCGCGGGCCGTGGCATGCCTCGCGCCCCAGTCTTTAATCGTGCTGCTCTTGTAGGCTCTTTATGCCAAGGATTGTCTGCACTGCTTGGGAGAAACCCATATCAGCGAAAGATGCAAGACCTGCAAGTCTTTCAAGCCCCGGACTAAAAAAGAAAGGGACATTAGGCTCAGGGCCATCCTGATGGAGTCGGCGCTGGCCCTGACCCCAGCACACGGCTCCAAACCGGTACCCGGCACCACGGCGTCGGTACGCGGAGACCCTCTGGTACCATCGTCCAGTCGGCACTGCTCCCCGTCTACGGGGCACGCCAAGAGGACCGGAAAGACTCCCTCTTCGCAATGGCACCGAGGGAAGTCTGGGACAGAGGCTAGGCCCATGTTGAGTAGTCCTTGATCCCCATTGGGCCCCGGGCCTCCGACTCATGTTGAGAGGAGTAGCCCGGCCCCTTTGGAGCAGGCCTATCCAGATGCCATCTACGCCCAAAGCCCTCTAGGCAGCCAGGGACGTCATGTCCATGCTGGTGCCCGGAGCTCTGCCCATGTCAGCCCCACGCTCCAGAGGCAATCTGCCACTGGGATCACCGCAGTCACCACTGGCTCAGTACTGGTCTCGGTCAAGGGAACGTTCCCAACGCTGCTCACAACCCAGCGACCATTCAGGGCTCAGTCCATGTGGATCGCCCTCAACACCAACCATACTGTCCGGATGGGTGCAGTCCGGGAATATCGACGGGACCATGGCGGACGTCGCCAACGGTCCTCGTCTCGCAGGAGATACCGCAGTCGGTTGCGTTATGATCGTCGACGCCGTTCCCACTCGAACTCCTGTTCCAAGGCACGGTAGCCCCGGGCATCGATCGCCAGCGTCTCACTGACACAGGTCCACCCGTCAAGGCTGTTCGCGGAGCAGCTACTACCGTTGGTACCGCTCCTCCATGTCGAGATCACGGTCCTGTGGCCAACATCGATCCCAGCACCGCCGATACTCCAGGTCCAGAGGCAGCAGCAGATCATACGCCAGCCTGGCCTCCCCTCACAGCCGCCCGTCTACAGGCCAAGCTAGCCAGCCCGAACAGCCAGCCCCGCCGGTGCCTCAGCAAGCGTAATGGCACCAAGCGTTGTGGCTGGCCCAGTGGTAATAGTGGGTACCTTGGCCTCCGGCGCAGCCCCCAGTGCGGGCTCTCTCAGTGGCCAGGGCCTCGGAAGCACTGTTGGTGTCCATCTTTAGACCGCCAGAAAGAAGGTCGGTGGGACCTGTGTCCTCGGTACCGTGCCTGGAGTCCGACCAGGTGGTGGATCCTCCGGTGCCAGGCGACACCCAAAGCACCGCACTGGCCTCACCCGTCCAGAGGAGCTGATTGTGGCTCCGTCCCCCTTCTGTCCCGCAGGAGGACTACCTGGCCCACCAAGACCTCCTGAAAAGGGTGGCAGTGAGTCTCCATCTCCAGGCTGAGGAGATGGAAGAGCCCTCAGACTCCCTGTTCAATGTGCTGTCCCCTTTGGCACCGGGCAGGTTGGCTTTGCCGCTCCATGAAGGGGTGGCAAGAATTTCAAATGCCCTGTGGCAAACACCAGCCACATTGGCTCCCATCTCTAAAAAGGCGGAGCACAAGTACTTTGTACCCACGAAGGGACACGAGTATCTGTATACTCACCCAGCACCCAATTCCTTGGTGGTCGAGTCGGTCAACCACAGGGAGCGGCAGGGGAAACCAGCCCCGACCCCCAAGAACAAAGACTCTCGGAGGCTGGATACTTTCGGGAGAAGAGTTTATTCGTCGTCAAGCTTTCAGCTACCAGTAGCAAACCATCAGGCTCTCCTGGGTCGCTACAAGTTTAATCTCTGGGAATCCCTCCCCAAGTTTGAGGACTCCCTCTGGGAACGCAATAAGGCGTGTAAGGTGCTCGTGGAGGAAGGGGTGGTGGCCGCAGGGGCATCCCTACAGGCCTCTTTGGATGCAGCAGACACGGCTGCACGGTCCATGGCCTCAGCGGTGTCCATGAGACGGGCATCATGGCTTCTGCTCTCCCTTTTGATGGCAAAGCTCTGTTTGCTGAGGAAACAGACACAGGGCTGCATGGCATGAAAGATTCCTGCATGACCCTCCAGACCTTGGGCCTCTATGTCTCTACTCCAGCAAAACCCAAGTTCAAGCCACAGCAGGCTCCCGCCCAGGCCGCCCTCCCGAAGTATGAGGCCACTCACAAAAAGTAGCGGGACTATAGAAAGCGTCCACAATAGCAATCCCGGCCTGCCCCCCAGCCTGGGTCTTCTAGAGTCAAGCCAGTGGGCAAAAGGCATTTTTGATGGGACACTTGGGGGTACCCCGCCAGTCTCAGCAGGAACCTACCCCCAATAAAGCTCTCTTTCTCCAATCGGTTGTGTTCTTTCCTCCCAGAATGGTTGCGGCTCACCTCGGACCGGTGGGTCTTCAACACCATCTCCCAAGGTTACACCCTTCAGTTTACCTCCTCCCCACCCAACCGTCGTCCACCCCTGTCCTTCCTGGGGGGCCCCTGTCACAAGGCTCTGCTCAAGCAGGAGGTGGGGCGGTTCCTGGACCTAGGATCTATAGAGGTGGTGCCTGAGGAGTTCCAGGGCAAGGGGTATTACTGCCGGTATTTCCTTATCCCGAAGGCCAAAGGGGGGCTCAGGCCCATCATGGACCTGCAAGGCCTGAACCACAACATGGTGAAACTCCAATTCCGCATGGTTTCCCTGGCCTCCATCATCCCCTCCCTGGATCCCGGGGACTGGTACTCTGCCCTCGATCTACAGGATGCATACTTCCACATCCACATATTCGAGGGGCGCAGACGCTTCCTGCGTTTCGTGGTGGGATAGAGTCACTATCAATTCACAGTCCTACCGTTTGGTCTGTCCACTACCCCCAGCGTCTTTACAAAGTGTATGGCGGTGGTAGCGGCCTACCTCAGACGCCAGGGGGTCCAAATATTCCCGTATCTGGATGACTGGCTAGTCAAAGGCACCTCCCGGTTGCAGGTGAGGGATCATGTGGTGCTCCTCCTGTCCATATGTACTGCCCTGGGCCTGTTGATAAACAACGCCAAGTCCACGTTAGTCCCGATCCAACACATAGAGTTTATCCGGGCGCTACTGGACGCAACATCAGCCAGGGCCTCTCTCCCACCAGACAGGTTCGAGACCCTGAAAGGGCTCATCAACTTGGTCACAAGGTTCCCGGTGACAACAGCCAGGGCTTGCCTGCAACTGCTGGGTCATATGTCTGTGTGCACATATGTGGTCCGTCACGCCAGACTCCAAATGAGGCCCCTTCAGCTCTGGCTGGCCTCGCAGGTCTCCCAGACCACAGACAGAATGGACAAAGTCCTCACCATGCAGAACTTGGTGATCACTTCCCTGCGGTGGTGGTCTGCCCCAAACAACATGCTCGAAGGGGTCCCGTTCAGGGACAGGGCCCCGTTGTTGGAGCTGGTGTCCGACAAGTCGGACCTGCGTTGGGGGCCCCATGTGGGGAACTTTAAGACCCAAGGCCTGTGGTCTCTACAAGATCTACCCCTTCATATAAATGTCAAGGAACTCAGGGTGGTGCGACTGGCGTGTATGGCCTTCTGCTCATACCTGGAGGGCAAGATAGGGTTCTCACGGACAACACGGCCTCGATGTTCTATATCAACAGGCAAGGTGGTGCCCGATCCTCTGCCACGAAGCTCTCAGTCTGTGGGACTTATGTATAGCCCACGACATCTACCTAAAAGCCTTCCACCTTGTTCTTGAAGATACGTTGCTCATGTCTATTCCACAGCCCACCCTCCTTCCCCTCTGTCGGAGTTGTCCAGCAAGAAGGAACTGAGGGTGGGGGGAGCACAGCCCCCCTTATACCGCGCCAGGCAGGCGCTGCTCCAGGGGTCACGGGGGGACGCTCCCCCCTATGGGTACTGCTAGGGGAAAAACTTCCAGCACCGGTGCATGTGGCGAGCATGCGCACCTATTGTGGAATAGACATGAGCAACACATCTCAAAGAACACCAGTTACGGAAAAGGTAACTGTCTTTTCTCCTCAAGATACAGAGTGAAGAAGCTTCAGTGATATTGATAGCTCTAGCCTGGCCCCACCAACATTGGTACACATCTCTTCTGGAAATGTCCGTGGAAGCCCCAGTCACCTTGCCGCTCCTCTTGGATTTAATAACTTAGAATCACAGCTGTCTCCAGCACCCGAACCTTGAGTCGTTGCACCTCATGGTGTGGAAGCTCCATGGCTGAACCCTATGGAGCTCTCCTGCTTGGACACAGTTAGAGAAGTCCTTCTTGGCAGTAGGAAACCCGTCACCAAGGCTACCTACCTTGCCAAGTGGAAGAGATTTTTCAGTCATCCCTGATGCTCACCTCTATATCACTTATACTGGACTACCTTCTCCATCTCAAGCAGCAGGGACTGTCCATGTCGTCAGTAAGGGTTCACCTGTCCACCATCTCTGCCTTCTGTTGAAGCGGATCTTCTAATGGCCCACGGTTGGGCAGGTGTTTGACAACACCAATGAGAATTTGGAAACAAATATGCTTAATGCACAGTCATTTATTTGAAAGAGAATTATACAAGCAGTTAAGGTCACTCGGTATACATTCTTTTACGTAAGCCTCAGTTCCTCACGCATAAATTCTCAGTAACTAATACAGGTTCCTCGAGGATTTCTGCACACACGTGTACCAGGCCAACTCAAATCCTTTGAGTGGAATAAGCAATGTGTAGCTATAGCATCAGTTGTTGGTGTTTTGAGTGCTTTCTGGGCTCATGGTGTGGTGAAAACTTAGAAAAAGATATGTCATTGCCCAGAAAGGCTTGAAATCTAAACTAGACAAACTCTAAAAGAGAAATCCAAACATGATTTTATCATCTCTGGGAGGACATTGGTTTGTCTTCTGGTTTGACATATGACATGTTTGATGCCATTTTATTTTTAATAAGTGGGTTTTTCTGATTCTGCTGGAAAGTTTTGAGAAAAGATTTAGAAAACTCTTGTCTAAAATAATTAGATGCACACCTACTGCCCACCTACAAAGTGGTTGCACTTAGGACATAAAGATCAAAGAAGTATTGGAATGAAACAGCCCATGAAACAAAACATTTCTTTGTACTGTGAAAATATTGATGTCTGCTTTGTAATTGTTTAATCTTGTGTTTCAGGTGCGATACCTGGATGAAGAGAGACCATTTGCAATTGAACAGGTTACAGGAATGCTATTGGCCAAGCTTAAAGAGACTTCAGAAAGCGCACTAAAAAAACCAGTGGCAGACTGTGTGATTTCTGTAAGTTGTAATATATTTACCAGAGTTCTGCTTATGGGTAATTGTATATAAACAGTACATTATAATGGTGTGATGGTGTGTTAACTGGAAAAGAGCCATGTGAGGTGCTGCCAGAAACCACCCCGAAGAAAATAAAACTATAAATATATGCTGAAAAGCACAAAATATATTTTTAATATCTGATACCCATTCACCAAAAAACCAGGCAGATCTTGTGTAGAGGTTTTATACTCAGTGGAGATAAGAGACAGAATTTGCGTGATGACTTTGTGGTGTTCCTCAGACAAGCTCTAGTACAGCAGCAGGCTTCCTAACACATGCTATAGCTACATTTTTGACCTACTGTACAAGAAGTGTAGACCAGAAGTGCCAAAACTTTGTTATTCTGAGGGCTCCACCTTCAGTTTTCCTTAAATATGAGAGCTATACCTAACTTGTGTATTTCTACAAAATCTCTCAGTTCTTTTTGCTTGTGGAACCACAATGTAAAAAAAGAGTTTTCATAGCACATTTTGGATGCCAATGTAATATGTGCCATACAAATAAGACACAGAACCTACCACAAAGAGCTTCTAATTTAAAAAAATAAAACAACTTTGGTTGGGCCTTTTTTTTGTGGAGGGTTGGGGGTCCTCTTATTTTTATCTTAGCTTCATTCTTCCTGCCTCCCTTCTGTTCTTCATTCTGATACTCTTCAACCACCCTGGAGTTATGCTTGAGCTGTAGCTTCCTGTAATAAGGAGCCTCAGTCTTTGGAGTTATTTTATATTTTTGTTTCTTATGTCCAGATGGCTTATGCTTTTGGGGTCAGACATGTCCTCGATTTGTTTAGAAAATGAGCCGAAATTTTACTGTGCTATATAAATGTTTAAATATTTTCTCTGTTAGTTAAACTAACTTTTTGTTAAAATCTAAACCTTGTTTCTTGAAATCTTATGCTATCTGGGATTTTTTTAGTGTTAAATATATTAAATGTAGTTTGTGTTTAGAAACACTTGTGCATCGTGCATCTGGACTGTCACTGATTCTGTAAATCTTGACAATGCAGGATATGTATTTGTCTTAATACCAGTTTGGATAATTGGAACTTGTAATGAAGTAACTTTTTAAAAGATTTAGCAATTTTAATCAGTCTGTATTAACTAAATATGATTGGTGTCTTAAATTTCCATGTTAGTCAAATTTGTGGAATTGTTTTGTTTTATGGATATATTAACTTTTAAAGTGAGCGTAGGATTTTGTGTGTAATGAGATTTGTATAATGGAGTACAAACTTTGTTTGAAAACAGGTCCCTAGTTTCTTCACTGATGCTGAGAGAAGGTCTGTAATGGCAGCTGCGCAGGTTGCAGGTTTAAACTGTCTGAGGCTGATGAATGAAACTACAGCAGGTAAATATGATACTTGCTAGAAGCAGACCAGGAATAAGTGTGTAACACTATTTTTAACAGTCTAAACTCTTAAATTTGGAAGATTGGATTCTGAATGATCATTACATAACCAATTGTGTTGTAAAAATATATAAAGTCACCTATAAAATATTGATAGTTTAGCTGTTATGCTTTTCTTTTCTGAAAGTCCAGTTAAAATATTACATCTGTAGTAGTGTTCTCCACTTAAAAAAAAAACCCCAAAAAAACAAAGAAAACTTTGGAAGGTGAGGGGTGTGGGTGGAGTGGTTTTTTATTTATTATTATTATTATTTATTATTTAATCATTAAAACCAGGACTGCTACGTTCCAAGAACCGTACCACAGGGTGCTTTATGTCTGTGGTTTGAGACCAGATAGCTCTTCGTAGTATTGTTTAGTTTCAGGGAGATGGATGTGCTGCAGAAAAGATACTATACAATCCATAAATCAAGCCAAGAGTACTAGTCTGCATGCAGGAGTGTGACCGTACCATGTTTCAAACTTTATCTAGTTTAGTGAAGTCCTACTAATGTATGGCTTAAATATATATTACAGTAGGGAGTCACATTTTTAATTCATATTTGAAAAGAAGAATAATTGTGTTGAAATGCTGACTACAGTAGTAATGACTGCCATGCCTTTATTAATAGACCATTTAATTCTAAAATTTCATCATGAAAGATTACTATTCCTTATTTATCTGAAAAGAAGTTGTGGAAAACTAATTGTTACCAAAAAGAAAAGGAGTACTTGTGCCACCTTAGAGACTAACCAATTTATTTGAGCATGAGCTTTCGTGAGCTACAGCTCACCTCATCGGATGCATACTGTGGAAACTGCAGAAGACATTATATACACAGAGACCATGAAACAATACCTCCTCCCACCCCACTCTCCTGCTGGTAATAGCTTATCTAAAGTGATCATCAAGGTGGGCCATTTCCAGCACAAATCCAGGTTTTCTCACTCCCCCACCCCCATACACAAATACCAGTTTAGTCCCTCCAGTGATTTTTGGGAATGAAAGAATATTCAGATCTGTTTCTTCTCTATCAACAATGATGTAGCATCTGTCTCTACACTCCAAAGCCAGAGTCACCACCAAATTTGTTCGTGTACTTTTGAAGTAGTTCCCTCCCCTGGCAACTGGATCCATTATTCCTTAATTAACAGGTGCAATAACATGTGCATCTCTTGGTTATGATATGGATATTTTGTCAATCTGACATCTGACAAAATACTTAATTCATAGTCATTATGAAGTCTCCATCCAAATCAGATTTTTTTTTTCTCCCCCTCAGATTTAGGTACATATCTTTCTCAGTTTGTTATCCGGCCTGTCTCAGTCTAGAGTCCAATTACAGCATTTGGCACAAACACCCATTTGTATGAGTGAGTAATTTGCTCATTCCAGTTGTTCATTGCTGTATTACAAATTCTTTGGCCAATCTGAGAGCCATGGTTGATTACAGCAAAAGGTAGATCAAATTCTCATTTGCCAAAAGAAGGGTGGCTGTGATGAGATGCTTCCATTATAGGAGTGTCAAAGTAGAGTAAATTGTGTGGGATCCAGGTGGAGCAATTTAAATCAGTGACTTTTCTAGAGTAGGGAGCTGGGCTGGAGTGGAGCTGGGGACAGAGTGGGCCTGGATGGCACTCCTTCCTCACCCTCTCGTGGGGGTGGCCCCATGCCCTGCCGTGCCCTCCCGGATGTTCCTCCTCACCCCGGTAGTTTGCGGACCACTGTCAATGGCATGTCCTTTTTTGAGTGATGTCCCTGTGGGTGCTCCACTTCAGGTGTCAGTGCGTCCCTGAGCCATCGATCAGAGAATTTTATCAGCAGTGCCTGTCTGGGTTGCGCATGCGCCATCCCTATTTTGTGGTGCTGTTGGTGCCATATCCAGTGCAAACGACCTGACCCCCGCAGTTCCTTTTCAAAATGGATCTCATGGTGCATTCACCTCTGCTACCAACAAAACAATTTAGAACCCCCAGTGGGGATCAGAACTCATTCAGCCAGATCTATAGCAACCTCAGTAACCTTTCTAAACAGTGTACCACTCAGACATATGCAGAGCAGCTACCTGGGCCTCTGAACATATATTCATAAAGCATTATGCAATTGACCAGACCTTAGGCTCTGATACACTGCTAGGCCTAGCAGAACTATCTTCAATCACTCAGACAACTCCGAAACCCCTTGTGTCCACAGAGGGGGTACTGCTCTACAGTCACCTGAAGTGGAGCACCCGCAGGGACATCACCTGAGGAAGAAAAGATTACTCACCTGATGCAGTAACTGAGGTTCTTCAAGATGTGTTCCCCCTATGGGTGCTCGTCTACCCACCATCCTCTCCTCTGCTTTGGAATTCACACTATATACTCTACAGTAGAGAAAGGAACTGAGGGGGTCAGGTCACGTGTGCCAGACGAGGTGCCAAGGGCTCCGTGAGACGGAGATGGCGCATGTGTGACCCAGATGGGCGCTGCTGCTGAAATTCTCTGATCAGTGGCACAGAGATGAACGAACACATGAAATGGAGCACAGGGGGAAACCTCTAGAAGAACCTCAGTTATTGCACCAGGTGAGTAACTTTCTCTTATCTTTGTCACTTTAGAACAAAATCATTCAATGTTAACAAAGTGAAAATTTGTGTAGACTTTCAATATATATTATCGCAAGTTACTGTGAATTTTTGTACACAGTCCTAATTTTTTTAAGAGCTTTAAGTTAACTTTTTTTTAAAAAAGTCTAAATTATTGAAAATTGCTTGAGACATCTAATTTAATGTATTTATTTTTTTTACAGTTGCACTAGCTTATGGAATTTATAAGCAAGATCTACCAGCCTTGGAGGAGAAACCAAGAAATATAGTCTTTGTAGATATGGGGCATTCTGCATACCAAGTTTCAGTTTGTGCTTTTAACAAAGGAAAACTGAAAGTAAGTTTATTTTTACTACATTGTTGCACCAGAGGCTAAGCAACAGTAGTCTTTCTTAACTGGGACAATGCTCAGGAAACTGTTCAGTGAAGTGCATTTCTGAATGGGTTAAATGTCATGCCTTGTGTGGGCAAACCTGTTTGTAGTAAATATGTATGAAAGGGTAGTAACTAATAAAAGCTTTCCTGCGTTCTAGTTATTAAATGACCATCCTTCATGGCATTTCTTCAGCAGCTCACTGTAGAAGGAGAATGCTTAGCCACACAACTAAGGAATCTCTTTGAGTAGAAGTTAGAATTGGAAAGTCGGTACATGGCCTTAAAGTCCCATCTTTTATAGACCAAGAGTACAATTATCTGATCTCTAACTGGAGAAGTCACAGAAGCAACTTCTCTACCTCCTCTCCAGTGTAAATGAAGTTTTGTTTAACTTTCTTGAGAAATGAAGTGGGCTATAGCTGAATTGCAGTTTTCCCAGCCAGGCACTGAAAGGGAGTCGGGGAGGAGAGTTGACTCTTTGAATTCTAACTTAGGGATGTTTGCTAAGTACATTTAATTCAACAATTTTAATTTTGTATCTGTGAGACTTTCTCCTTTCAAGATTGGGGTGGTAGTGGCTTAATTCTTTTTTATCCTAGACTTACTTTTGTCTTCAGTAACAAAACACAGTAGCTACAAAAGTTGTGTGAAAAATTAAAGTGCTCTGTGGTCTCAGTTCTTTTTAGATAAATACCCTAGGCATGCTGTGCTCTGAACAAGGACATGCATACCCAATGGAAAACTTAAGCAAGAAAGAGTATTAGCAGATTTTACTTTCTCAATGGAATGGCGTATTTTTACATAGGGAGATTGCAGCATGACAAGATCCAGTTTTTCCTTCTGTATGTCCAGAACTGCTCAGTTCTATATGCCCGTAAGCTTCACGGAGTGGAGGGGAACATTTATGGAAAATGCTGATTTGGCAGGAGGTAGAGGATCACTATATACTTGACACATTTCACTTCTGTGCAGATCTTGGCTACTGCTTTTGACCCTTTTTTGGGCGGCAGAAACTTTGACGAGGCTTTAGTAGATTACTTCTGTGGGGAATTCAGGACAAAATATAAACTGAATGTGAAAGAGAATGCTCGGGCACTGCTGCGCTTGTATCAGGAAAGTGAAAAGCTGAAGAAACTTATGAGTGCAAATTCTTCTGACCTCCCACTTAACATTGAGTGCTTCATGGAGGATCTTGATGTCTCCAGTAAGATGAACAGGTACGGTACTGCATATTACGTTAACTCCAACCAGAATATGGTGGTTTTAGTTCTGCCTGTAACGCAATATTTCTTCTTCTACAGAGCTCAGTTTGAACAGTTATGTGCTCCTCTCCTAGCTAAAGTGGAACCTCCTCTAAGAACAATAATGGATCAAGCTAGTAAGTAGAAATTAATTCAGGGTACAATGTTTTGTTATCTGGCTCAAAAAAAAATTACTAAACCTTTTTAAATACCAAAAATAGTTAAAAGATGCAAAGCTAAGCACTGAAAAGTTAAATGTCAGTTAAGGTCATTGAGGCAAGCTTAATTTGTCCCTCTTGCCATGTAGGCATTATGATATGGTTATGTGATTGCGTAACTTTTTTCACGGGACTTTTGGTTCAAATATGGCACAATTTAGTATGTATCTCTGATTTATTGAGCACCATTCATCCTGAACAATGAATGAGGTGGGGTTCTGAGGAAAAAAATGGAATATAATCATGCAGTTAAGGAGTATCATTTTACTTGCACTATGGATACAACTGACCGAGAAACCTTAATTCTTGTGTTTCCTAATTTTTAAGTGCTTGACTTTGCAACCTTTAAACTTTTTAGCATAGCCTTTTATATGTGACTTACTTCTATTTTTCCTTTAATAAAAAAAAATTACATGCTACTGAAATAACCTTCTGTGTGAATCATCAGAAGTATTTGAAGAGTTGCAGTAGCTGCTTCACAACAGTGCTTAGTGGGACAGGGGAGCATGGTCAGTGCAGATGGAATGATGAGAATTTAGGAGAAAAGTCTGCAGTGTAAGCCCTGCAGCACATGTGAAAACTTTCTTTTTTGGGGGCTAAATAAATCTAGATGGATTTTCAGAGACAAAAAGGCCACGCTCTGATCTACCCCTAAAACATATTAAAAGTAAAGGGAAGGAAAAATTGTGAATATCTTTTGTGAGCTGACCTAATAA